>NC_141461.1:81267500-82517500 GCF_015680905.1 Coptis chinensis | reverse complement strand
GAACCTGCAAATGGTATTGTTCCAGATGAACTTCGTGACATCAACCTCCCTGATATTTGCTAAAGGAACTGCCTCTATCCACTTAGTAAAATAATCTGTTGCAACTAAAAGGAACTTCATGTTGCCAGGAGCTATAGGTAGAGGACCAACAATGTCCATTCCCCATTGAGCGAATGGCCACGGAGATGCCAGAGGATGGAGTTCTTCGGCTGGAACATGGATGTAGTTAGCATGTCTTTGGCAAGCATCACACTTCCGACATAAGCGTCCGCATCTTTAAGCATATAAGGCCAAAAGTACCCCTGCGGAGTATCTTGAGTACCAAAGATCTGCCCCATGATTTCCACATTAAGCCGAGTGTATCTCTTCAAGTAAAGTATGAGCCTCGGCATGAGTAACACATCGTAGGTGAGGTCCTAAGTAAGACTTCTTATACAAGTTCTCACCAACAAGTAAATAACGTCCCACTTTGGCTAACAACTTCGTGGCTTCTCTGGGAAGAGTGCCATCTAAAAGATAAGAACGATCACGGATCCATCCAGTCCACACGGAGCTTGCAAAATTGGAGCCACAAGACAAACTAATTCTTTTTCAATACTAGGCCGACCGACATTTCGATATTCGATGGAATGGAACGAGCTTCAATATCCCCAAGCAAAGAAGCTAAGTAGGCAAGTGAATCGGCATGCCTGTTGTCCAGTCTAGGCAAATTAATGAAATTTAGATCTTCAAAATGAGAAGTAAGAGATCTAACCAACTCCAAGTATTGAGCCATACGAGGGTCTCGAGCTTCGTAACCACCCTCAATCTGTTGCACAACTAATTGAGAGTCGCTGAATACTGTGAGATGTCGTACTCCTAAGTTTAATGTCATAGACAAGCCCGCTAGCATAGCTTCGTACTCAGTTTCGTTGTTAGATGCCTTGAACCCCAAATGCACTGATTTTTCTAACTTAGTGTTATCTGGAGTCAAGAGTACCGCACCAATACCTGCTCCTTGGTCATTGGAAGATCCATCTACGAACAACTTCCAACCTGGGATATGACTCCAAGGTCGAACCTGACTATGAGGAAGTGAGTTAGGTTCGTCTAACTCCATAAAAGCAGGAGGTGACTTTTCCGAATCAGCTACCGTTGCCGAGGCTGAGGTATCTAGAGGAAAATCGATCAAGAACTCAGCCAAAGCTTGCCCCTTCTCAGAAATTCTCGGCACATAAATAATGTCAAATTCCCCTAATTGAATGGACGATTTCAAGAGACGTCCGGCCCTATCTGGTCTTGCCAAGACCGACTTCAAAGGATACTCAGTGATGACTCTGATGGTGTGAGCTTGGAAGTATTGTCATAGCTTCTCAGCAGCAAAGATTAGAGCTAGAGCTATTCTCTCAATCTTCGGATATCGTGTTTCGGCATCCAGGAGGGCTCTACTAACAAAGTAGACAGGCTTTTCGATATTCCTCTCATCAATTCGTACTAATACAACGCTGATGCCATGCTCGGAAGAGGCTAAGTATAACCCTAAAACGTCTCCTTGCTTCGGGGTAGTGAGCACGGGAGGGGAGGACAAATAATTTTTTAAGTCCTTAAAAGCCATCTCACATTCGTCGGTCCAATCAAAGAGTATATTCTTCCTTAGTAACTTGTACAGAACTTGACACTTATCCGAACTTCTACTAATGAACCTGTTAAGTGCGGCAAGATGCCCAGCCAACCGCTGTA
This sequence comes from Coptis chinensis, assembly GCF_015680905.1. Classification (NCBI taxonomy): domain Eukaryota; kingdom Viridiplantae; phylum Streptophyta; class Magnoliopsida; order Ranunculales; family Ranunculaceae; genus Coptis; species Coptis chinensis. The sequence continues at coordinate 82,515,781 of NC_141461.1, read as the reverse complement.
CCTCTTTCGGAGACCATGGAGAAGGCATATCAAGAATAGCTTTGATCTGGTCCGGGTTAGCTTCAATTCCACGTTTAGTAACCAGATGTCCTAAGAATTTCCCGGAGGTAACACCGAAGGTACATTTAGCTGGGTTAAGTTTCATCCGATACTTCCTCAGGATCTGGAAAGATGCACGAAGGTGTACAAGATGATCAGACTTCTGTTTACTTTTGATCAGGAGGTCGTCAACATAGACTTCGACAAAATCACCGATATGATCTTTGAACATAGTTGTGACCAAGCGTTGGTACGTTGCCCCTGCATTTTTTAAACCAAAAGGCATAACCCGATAACAATATGTTCCCTGTGCCGTGATGAAAGTAGTATGCTCTTGATCGGGGGGTACATGAGTATCACAGTTGTAACCGAAAAGCCGTCCGCGAGAAAAGAGAAGATCTCATGTCCTGCAGTGGCATCGACCAATGTGTCAATACGAGGAAGAGGAAAACAATCCTTCTTATAGTGCTTGTTCACATCCGTTATAATCGACACACGTTAAGCCCGGTTCCCATTCTTTTTTCTTGACAGCTACAACGTTAGAGATCCAAGTAGGGTATGTGATCTTTAGTATGTACTTAGCCTTAAGCAATTTATCCACCTCTTTGTCGATAGCCTCAGTACGTTCGGGACCCATCTTTCTGAGTTTCTGCTTAACTGGCACGACGTTCGGATCCAAATTGAGCTTATAGCAGGCGATGGAGGGATCAATTCCAGGCATATCCTCATAACTCCAAGCAAATACATCTCGGAATTCTTGTAAGAAATTTATCAACTCTTCTCTAGTCTTCGGGTCCAACATGGTGCCAATTGAGACTCGTCGAGGTTTGGAACCATCTCCTATGTCGACTTCGTCAACTGGTTCTAATGTTGGGGGAGTCCTCCTCTCATCCGACCCTATAGAATCTAATGGAATTATATCCAAAGGTGCCAACACTATGTCTTGAGAGGGAGACTGGTTACGTAATTGCTATTTGGCGGTGCAGAACCTGCCCCGGTGTTATTGGGCGGTTCACGAACCATTTTTAGAAGAGCTGCATAGCATCGCTTGGAAGCTTGTTGATCTCCTTTGATCACCACGATATTGCCTTGGTGAGGGAACTTCAAGGTTTGGTGATAAGTACTTGGAACCGCTTTCAAGCGATGAAGCCAACTCCTACCAAGAATAGCATTATATTGCATAACTCCCCTGACAATCATGAAGTTGACATTTAGGCGGCGTCGGCAGCTTTGGTGTCAATTCAATCTCTCCTACTGCATCGGCCATGTCACCATTAAATCCATACAAAGAAGATTTCCGGGGACGAAGTTCCGTTTCTAGAATCGGCATTTGTTTGAAAGCATGATAGTAAAGTATATCTGCGAGAACTCCTGAGTCGATGAGGATCCTATGTATATCACACCCAAAGAACTTCTAAGGACGTAAACCAACGATCCGAGTGTGGAAAGAAAACCCCTTTTGCGTTGTCATCGGAAAACAACCGCGGAGTTAGATTCCTTGGTCGGGTTTGGAAGTGACATTGTTATTCTTTAGCCATAAAATGCTTCTTTGTCTTTCACGGTACCTTTGCCCTCTACTCAACTCTTCAAATGGGCGTTTAGAATTGCCCCGAGCGATCGTGTGATCACTACCTTATCCGTTCCTGTCTCTGCATTGTGTACATTGGTGTCAGGAATTGCGGTAGTATTCTGAATCGGAGTACCCTTATATTCATCTAGTAACCCTCGATCTACGAGATCCTGAATTCCATGTTTAAGAGACCTACAATTCTTAGTTCCATGACCGGCCTGTTTATGCAACTTACAGTATACGTTTGTATTCCTAGCTCCAATAGCACCGGGTTTCATCTTTGGAGGGTTCTTTAACATGTTCTTGTTCTTGATGGCATCGAAGATGTCCTCGTAAGGATGAGTTAAAGTGGTAAAGTCCCTATCCAGCGGGGGTAGTTGCTCACTTCCTGACGTGTCACTAACCTTTTGCCTCTTGGACTTATCTTGATAGGAATTCATGTCGACTGACTTGTGCTTCGACTGTGGTTCCTCGGACTTCCTATCATCATAATGACTATCAGAACTCCTACCAACAGGAGCGGAGGGGACACTGGTTATCACTCTTTTATGAGAAGAGTCCCCGTCCAATAGGTCTTCTTCGGTTCAGCATACTTATCAATCCGAGCCTGCAACTCTCTGTCATGTTAAGTAGGCTTCTTTTTTCTTCAAAGGCGTGTATAGACCCGAGCGGGGATCTAATCCTTTTCTAAAGGCCACAATGGCGAGGGTCTCATCAACGTTGTCAACATGCAATTGAACCTCGTTAAAATCTTTTGGTGAAATCCCTGATATGCTCGTCCTTTCGGATTTTCATATCGAATGATGCATCAGCGGTTTTAATGTAGGTTCGGTTGCAACTGAATTTCGCAATGAAATTGATGGATAGCACCTTAAACTTCGTGAATGCTGCCCCGGTAGCCGTGTACCGAGATGAGTGCGAAGTCCGCATCAAACTTGAAGCAAAATACCGGCACAAATAATGATCTTTCGTAGAAAGACCCACCATTAGCTTGGCGATAATCGAGCACATGAGAGACCGGATCTCCTTTGCCATTAAATTTAGAGAACCCGGTGGTTTATAATCATGGGGATGTATCCACTCATAACATGTCGTGAAAAAGGAGTTCCAATGTCACCCTCGATTGCTGACCGAACAACTGACTCATCCATCTTGGTTGGTTTCGAACCTCGTAGTTCCTCTAGTATTTACGCCTTGAGTTGTGCAAGAGTAGTCGGTTCATGAATTGGAGTTCTCTCGTTGTTGTACCTCAGACCTAGACTCTCATAGTTCTCATCTTGATGATAACGTGGTTCCGGTTCTCGAGATCGAGTGGAGGAGTTTACAAAACTGGATCGGGGAACTGAGGGATTCCGAGGCAATAAAGGTTCCCTTGAAACCGAAAGTCTTCTTCGTGCCGAGGTTGACCTTAATAGTTGTGGATTCCGGGCAAACACATTCGGACGTCCATCCCTCGTACCTTAAGAACTTGAATACCAAGAGAAGTCAGTTCTGTGTGAGCTCGAGTGTTGGGTGGGATCCAATTCTGGATTATAATCTGAATCTGGTTGGTCGCTATGATACCCGAAGAAAGTAAGGTATATAAGGTGTAGGGGCGTAACCCTCACGAGTCGAGACTTCGATTGAACGGATGAACTGCCCCTCAGCGTTTCCATCAATAGGTAACACTCTTGGAGGTGAACGACCCTCTAGCGTCGCGGTAGTAGTCTTGTAAGAAACGCAAAATGAGCCTCCCCGTCGACCACGTTAGGCCATCACAAAGATCCATGATGGCTTGGTTAGTTATGGCAGATTGGGGAGTATCGTTGTTAGGCTCATTTTTCTTCACGACCCTGTCCAAAAACGGCGATCTCCTCTACGTTCATATTGTCTTTGAGAAGTAACATGTGGGTTATTGATCTCGTTATTCCCCTCGTTACTTTGATTAAGCATTGGCTCTTGTAGTAACCATGATTTTGAATCAAAGTGAAGAAAATATATATATATATTTTTTTAAAGAACAACCAACCCAAAAATTGGTGGGTAGGAGAACCTAGAACTGAAAAAATTTAGACCAAGAAATCAAATCAATTCGTATAGTTCCCCGGGTGAGCCAATTGTGTGATGATTTTTCCTAATCAAGAAACACAAATATTTTGTTGATGATCAAAGAACAACTAGAAGTATTGAATCAATAAGAAGAAGAGATTTAGAATATGATGAGTTGAACCACGTTCTTTAATGGTCTGCCCTCATTATCACGTGTATAGGAATCAAACTCAAAGCGTAGTTCAACTATTCTATTTATAAGAATAGATGAAGTTTCCCAATTAGTGTTTAACTAGGAGACCGTCTCTTGTTAAGTATCATCTTGATGAATAGATGAGATTTCCCAATTAGTGTTTAACTAGGAGACCGTCTCTTGTTAAGTCTCATCTTGACTTTTCTAGAAGCCTCATGTTTCCCAAGTCAAATAGGTCTCCTTTATTGACTTAAACAACAGAAAAACATATTTTAGGTTCGGATTGGGAGTTGGAGTTTCAAACTTAGTAGTTCCGGATTTGGTGTTCCTAGTCAGGAGTTGGTTCTCCGAGCCTACCACTCGAACTAGATCCGAACCTCCAGTTTTCCGAGCCTACTACTCTAACCGTTTTGAACCTCCGTTCTCGAGCCTACTACTCTAACCAACCTCCAGTTTGAACCTCCAACCGGTTTCGACCCTCCAGTTCAAGCCTATTCCAACCAATTCGAACCTCCTCTTCTTATTTCCTCCTAAACCTATGAGGTGAGTTAGTCAGGACCTGGACTTAAAGTGTGTTCTGATACTTCCTACCCACACTAAGACCATACCCGAGCGTTTAAGAAGATGTTGTCACATGTTACATATTTATTTTCTAAAATATGCACACACAATATTGATCAAACTCTGGTTGTTTGAAGTCTTTGTTATGAGTAGCCCTTTGGACGGCGAGAGAAAATTTGTCCAAAATACCATCTTCAACTGCCAGATTTTCTAGTGTCAATTCAAAAGGATCGTTGTCCAGAAGAGCTTTTTTAATCATTTCTCTGACACGTTGAGGAGTCATCAGATCCGTATATGTTGGATCATAATTATAGTCACGATGACGCCTATGGGAGCGAACGAGCGAGAAAAAACGAAGATTCATCGTTTCGTGTCGAGATGATTGTGGATGGTACGTTGGGCTTTCGATCACGATAATGTTGAATGATAAGAACAGCGTTCTTTGAAGTGTTTCACCATCTTGATGGTTCCGATCATGAGTCGCGATCATTATTCTATTAAGCCACTCGAATTCCTCGGGACTTGCCGATAATTTGTAGGACCGTGGGGTGCGGTCGGACGATTATTAGCGGTTACCTTGCCTCAGAACGCGTGACCAAGTGGGTGGAGATTTCTACGGAGGTCGGGGAATTAAATCGCCTATTACTCTTAACTCGTTGATGGCTGTTGCGAATATCGCGAATCTCATCCTCACCACTTAAATGATCCCACACACTATTATGTCGTTGGCGTGTGTGACATTGTGGTGTGACAGATACAACATCATCTGCGAGTGGAGCGAGTCGTTTAAGATGACGCCTGTAGTAATTATTCTGTTTGTGGACAGTCTTTAACTTTTGAAGAAGTGCTTCTCGAGACATATGACTTACATTATCCACATCAGAGACTGGAGAATCGTCATAGGTAATAATCTCACGCTGAATAATTTGGCGCATTGGTGGAACGACAGTATTAGAAGGTATTATGCTGTCAGTGCCAAGTTGTCCTTGACCATCATGTTCGTGATGATCGTCAGTAATCACATCGGGACCTTGAGCTCTTCGGTATCGTCATAACTTTTCAGAGCGTGATGGTGGGTGTATTATAAGAACCACAGGCGAAGCCAATTATGTTTCGACCGGATATGATCAAAACATCAAGTGTTGATAAAAGAGGCGAAGAACGTTAGAAAAGTAATTGGAAAAATGATGGTGATCGGGGAATGATGAGACTGTACCTTGCGGTTGCCCCTCATTACCCAAATTATCAATGGGATCAAGTCTCAAGAACGTGGTTGAATGAAAAATAGTTTGGTATTTATATAGGTAGAGTAGAGAGTCCTTGTAGCTCAAGTAATCTTGTAGCTTCAGTAATTGTGATAGACTATAACTTTCAACTGATAATTATCTCTTTGATAAGAAATGAATCGGACATAAATCAATGTACATTAGTGGCAAGCCATGTGGCTAAGGTTCAGCCTTAGACACATGAGTTAATGGGCATGTACATTGATCCATGGTATTGCAAATTGGGCTTTAGCCCTGTCGATTAAATGAATAAAATAGAGACCCCTAGTAATGGACGTTTGCCACGTAGGTGGGGGTCGAAACAACATGAAAACCTCACTCTCCATTAAAAAAAAAACTCGCCTTTGATAAAACCCTTCAATTTCATTTTGTTGTTTAATAATATAAATTTGATTGAAGTTTTGTGAGGTTGCCTAATAAGGCGAAGTTCATATATATTGAAGCTACTTGAATAGTAAGGAGTTACCAGTCATACGGAAAGAGATAAGATAAACACCATTTTAAATGCAAAACTATACTTATCAAGACATTCTCACAACATATAATCCAATTATGTTTTGAGGTTAGTTCAATGCATTTGCATCCAGTTTCTGATTTTCCGTTATTTATATTTTGAGGTTAGTTTAATGCAGTTGAATCCAATTTTTGATTCCCATTTTTTTTAGGTTAGTTCAATGCAGTTGCATCTAGTTTCCAATTTCTTGTTAATTATTCTTTGCAGTTAGTTCAATACATTTGCGTCCAATTTCCAATTCCCTATTAATTGTTCTTTGAGGTCAGCTCAATGCATTTGCATCGGTTCGATTTCCGTTAATTATTCTGTGAGATTAGTTTAATGCATTTGTATACAGTTTCCGATTTCTCGTTTATTATTTGATAAGATTGCATTTGCATCTAGTTTTCGATTTCCCGTTAATTATTGTTTGAGGTTAGTTCAATGAATTTGCATCCAATTTCTAATTTCCCGTTAATTATTTCTTAAGGTTAGTTCAATGCATTTGCATCTAGTTTATTTTTTAAGATTAGTTCAGTGCAGTTGCATTCGGTTTCCGATTTTCCGTTAATTATTCTTTAAGATTAGTTCCACGCATTTACATCATGTTTCCAATTTATAATTAATTTTTCTTTGAGGTTAGTTCAATACATTTGCATCCAGTTCCCGATTTCCCAACAATTATTATTTTTATATTAGTTTGATGTATTTGTATCCAAGTTTTGATTTCCCGTTAATTATTCTTTGAGGTTAGTTTAATGTAGTTGTATCCATATTCCGATTTTCTATTAATTACTTTTTAAGATTAGTTTAATGCTTGCATTTGTATCAAGTTTCCGATTTTCCGTTAAATATTATTTGAGGTTAGTTCGATGCATTTACATCTAGTTTTCGGTTCCCCATTAATTGTTCTTTCACGTTAATTTCATTCAATATTATATATGTTTTGAAATATTTGTCATTATTGCTTTGCCGTTATTTTTTTTTTCATTTTCTATTATATATTTTGTGATGTTATTTTTTGTATAATTTAATTTTCCACATGTAATTTGTTTTAGTTTGGTATATAATTTATTTAAGCGCAACGTCCACTTTAACTGAATCTCGTTATTCCGCTGAATTATATATATATTGTGGCCAGAATTATGATATATATATAGTGTTGAAAATTTATAAATTTATAAATTTAATTGGAATCTGTCGTAATTATTGTGACCAGAATTGTGATTTTTGGAATCCTTAACTATGAATAAATGTTTAAATCCTATTGTTGATGGCGCATCAAATCGAAAGAGTTTTAGGAAAATTGTTTTCAATGGAAACTATTGTTTTTAGCAATTTAGTTTTTTGTTTCATATTTTTTTTTTCCGTAATTAGTTATATTTTTTGGGAAAAGTTGGAGACTCTATGAAACTCTAGATGGGATTGTTTTTGTGAAACTCTAAATGGAATTGTTTTTTCGTAATTAGTTGTTTAGGAAAAGTTAGAGACTCTATGAAACTTTATATGAGATTGTTTTCTTATTTATATCCTACTTTTTTATATGTAGTAATAGAGTTTAGAAAAAACTGGAGTCCCTGCGAGTGTTCCAAAAATTAGATTGGTGAGGGTGTAACTAATATATATATATATATAAGGAATTGGAATATGTTGTAATTATTGTGATCGTAATTGTGATTTTTTGAATCCTTAACTATGAATAAATGTCTAAATCATATCGTGGATGTCTCATCAAATCGAAAGGGTTTTAGGAAAATCGTTTTCGGTGGAAATTATTGTTTTTAGCAATTTAGTTTTTTGTTTACTATTTTTTTTCGTAATTAGCTATATTGTTTAGGAAAAGTTGGAGATTTTGTGAAACTCTAAATGTGATTGTTTTTTCATAATTAGCTAGTGTTTAGAAAAAATTAGAGAGTATGTGAAACTCTAGATGAGATTGTTTCTTTATTTATATCATACTTTTTTATATTTAGTAATAGAGTTTAAAAAAAATTAGAGTCTTTGTGAGGGTATAGTTATAATATATATCTCTATATATATATTATAGCTCTCCCCTTATCAATTGAGGGAGAGTTTTGAGAGTGTCCACGTGGGCAAAACTAATTACGATAAAATAGGGAGAGCTAAAAAAATTCATCTACTTTTTTTGTGCCTGAATCTAACCCTAAACTCTAAAAAAACTGGATGATAGATATCTGGAAAAACCCACGATTCAATTTCACGCCATCTACTCCGAAAACCCCAAACTCTATAACCTTGAACTTTGGCTACCCAAACTCTAAAAAAACTGGGCGATAGATATCTGGAAAAACCCACGATTCAATTTCACGTCATCCACTCTGAAAACCCCAAACTCTATAACCTTGAACTTTGGCTGTTTGTTGATTATCCAATTCTCCAGCATCTCGACCAAAATCAAGGCTCTGGAGTTTATCTGAACACTTAGAATTAATAGCAGTCCCTAGCCTATGTCGCCCCAAGGTTTTGGTGGGAAATTATTCCGAGAAGGTGGATGTGTGGAGTGTTGGTGTTCTACTTCATGCCCTCTTAGTTGGGTCCCTACCATTTCAAGGAGATTCATTAAAAGCAGTTTTTGAGGCAATTAAGAAGGTGGATTTAAGCTTTAATGGTGGGATGTGGGAATCTGTGTCTGAACTTGCCCGAGATCTGATTGGGAGAATGCTGACAAGGGATGTCTCCTTGAGTGTAACTGCAGACGAAGTACTAAGTATGAATAGTTTCCCTATTTTATATTTAGACTTTCTATTCGCATGTTTTATTTTGTCTCTCCCCCCTCCCCCTCCTCCAAAAAAAAACAAGGTTTGCTTTACTTCGTTTTATTTTATACGGTATATTTATTTATTTTATTTTTCAAAAAAAAATTCAGGACATCCATGGATTTCATTTTACACGGAGCAGGCTTTGAAGAGATCATTTATCAAGTCAAAAGGCAATAAATTGCTGTAGCAATTTCACGTGTAAGGATATCTGAACCGAAACGGAGCAGACTATGTACGCCATCTAGCCCAATCCAACAAGATTGTTCCTCGACTGTGAAAGCAAACAACCTCTCTATAGCATTTTGATTCTGCTATGTTAACAGCTGACACCACCCGCAGACATTTACAACTCTTAACCTCCAGTGCAACGAAAGATGACTGAGGGCGTCCACGTATGGAAATTTTAAGTATCCAGGTGCTTTCATGTTTACTGCTTTCATAGTTTGAAGTTTAGTCTTTTGGTTTACTTACCAATAGTTGGGGATTCAACCTACTTGGACCGGTTGGATGTGCGAGGTAAGTAGTGTAACATCACACTCGTGCATCTCAACCCAACTTGGAAGTTGAAGTTCCAATCTTTGACGACCAAGAGTTGGGGAGTCAACCTACTTGGACTGGTTGGATGTGCAAGGCGAGTAGTGTAACATCACGCTCGCGTATCTCAACCCAACTTGGGTGTTGAAGTTCCAATCTTTGACGACCAAGAGTTGGGGAGTCAACCTATTTGAACCGGTTGGATGTGTGAAGTGAGTAGTGTAACATCACGCTCGCGCATCTCAACCCAACTTGGGGGTTGAAGTTCCAATCTTTCTTTGATGAACACTTTCCAAGCTTATACATATTTTGTATAATTAATCATTAGTTAATTAGCTAAGTGAAGAGTTGGGGAGTCAACCTACTTGGACCGGTTGGATGTGCGAGGTGAGTAGTATAACATCACGCTCGCGCATCTCAACCCCAACTTGGGGGTTGAAGTTCCAATCTTTCTTTGACGAACACTTTCCAAGCTTATACGTATTTTGTATAATTAATCATTAGTTAATTAGCTAAGCTTAGTTAATTTTCATGTTTACCGTTTTTATAGTTTTAAGCTCACCCACCCCTCCCCTCATATCCTCTGTTCTCATAAACAACGCAGGGCACCAATCTAATTGTAGAAGTTCAGAATGAGGAAAACTAAATAAGAAGTTTGATTCTTAGAATGTATAAAGCTCAGACAAAGTTTAAGTTTTGGAAGTTTAGTCTTTTGGTTTACTTACCAAGAGTTGGGGATTCAACCTACTTGGACCGGTTGGATGTGCGAGGCGAGTAGTGTAACATCATGCTCGCGCATCTCAACCCAACTTGGAGGTTGATGTTCCAATCTTTGACGACCAAGAGTTGGGGATTCAACCTATTTCGATCAGTTGGATATGCGAGGCGAGTAGTGTAACATCACGCTCGCGCATCTCAACCTAACTTGGAGGTTGAAGTTCCAATCTTTGACGACCAAGAGTTGGGGAGTCAACCTACTTGGACCGGTTGGATGTGCGAGGCGAGTAGTGTAACATCACGCTCGCGCATCTCAACCCAACTTAGGGGTTGAAGTTCCAATCTTTCTTTGACGAATACTTTCCCTGCTTTTACTTATTTTGTATAATTAATCATTAATTAATTAGCTAAGTGTAGTTAATTTTCATGTTTACCGCTTTCATAGTTTTAAGCTCACCCACCCCTCCCCTTATATCCTCTGTTTTCATAAACAACTAAATAATATAGTTAAAGAGGAATATCCTCTCTAATTGTAGAAGTTCACCATGAGGAAAACTAAATAAGAAGTTCGATTCTTAGAATGTATAAGGCTCAGACAAAGTTTAAGTTTTGGAAGTTTAGTCTTTTGGTTTACTTACCAAGAGTTGGGGATTCAACCTTCTTGGACCGGTTGGATGTGCAAGACGAGTAGTGTAACATCACACTCACGCATCTCAACCCAACTTGGAGGTTGAAGTTCCAATCTTTGACGACCAAGAGTTAGGGATTCAACCTACTTGGACCGGTTGGATGTGCGAGGCGAGTAGTGTAACATCACGCTCGCGCATCTCAACCCAACTTGGGGGTTGAAGTTCCAATCTTTCTTTGACGAACACTTTCCATGCTTTTACGTATTTTGTATAATTAATTATTAATTAATTAGCTAAGCGTAGTTAATTTTCATGTTTACCGCTTTCATAGTTTTATTGTCGAACTCAATAGCCCTTTGCTAATCAATTCCCCACCCGACTAATAACATATTACAAGAAAAGATGGCAATTCACATATTCCTTCTCCTTTCTCTAAAAATTGCTTTCTATCTCTTCTCCACGAACAGATTTTGACACAATTTCTCCAGTCGATGAATGATCTCAAATTAATTGTTACTTTTTCTTCTTCGATATGTGTTTTTCTAAAACATGTTCGGAGTTGAAAAATTATAGAAGTTGAACATTGATCTAATAAGGATCAACTTTTTATGTCAATTCGGATTTTTTTTTGGATAAATCCCCTTTACATGGTTTTTTGTTTCTCTTTTTGGGAATGGAAACCGAAGTTTAATGTGCATTATGAAAAATCAGGGTCTGAAAATGTTAATGCCCCATCGATTGCTCCTTACGGGTTTTGATTGTAGGTTCTTTTCATTATGAGAAGCAATTGAAGGATTTGGGTTCGGAATATAGAGTATGGGCAGTGGATTTTCTACGACAAGGTATGTCGTTACTGTTGAAGACCCCCGCCTTTGACCAAGGATAGTGCTTGGGAGAGATGGATTTGGTGTGGGGTTTTGGAGATCAAGATGAGCCCCCGGGCAAAGGAGTTGGTGTACTCGATTGATCCGTGAGGGACCAAGTTAGTCATTTAAGTAGAAGAGGTACTTTTCTGGTTTATATATCTACTATAATCTAGTATTGTTTCAATGCGATATTAGTGTCATGATCATCTATTGTTCGTGGTTCCTTTTTTTGGTATTTTTGTCACTCTTTGGAGAGTTGGTTCAAACTTTTACTGTGCAGTTGTGCCTACATACATACTTTATTTGAGACCCTTTATCATGAATTTTATCACCATGAGGCGTTAAAACAAGTTTGTGTGATGTACTTACCAATAAGTATGATTGATGACTGTGGTTCGGTATTTTGTGCCATGGACGACAGATACATATCACTTTGTAGTTGTACCTGTTTCAAGAACTACATTTGTAAGTTCCCAAGAGAGTATGTTCCATTTCATTAGAGCAAGGGTATCAAATCCATAAGAAAAAGAAGTCTGGACTCTGGACTTCTGAGAGCAGTGAATGTTGAGGCATTTCAAATTTCAATGCATAAGTGCAACGAGTTTACAACATTTTTTTGTGGATTAGTACATGTCCTCCAAAATATTTGCATATTTGTTGTCCATAATCCAAATGGGAATTAATGGTTGAGCAAAAGTCATATATGCAGATATGCTCTTAATGGGAAATCTTAACATAGCAAGTGGTTTATTCTGCATTTGTTTGTGTGCAATAGGAGCATAATTCTGTGTTGCGCAGGTACTTCAAATTTTTTGGTTATAGGAGTTTAAAGGTATTGGGGTTTTTCTTATTGTCAAAAGTTTATTGCAAATTTTAAGGTATTGCTTATCAGAGTGCTCGAGGAACTGGTAGAGACTACCCTAGCGTTATACAAAGTTATATAGGCCTTTCTGAACAGAAATGTTTAAGTGCTTTACAAGTTGTAATTCACTGCAAACCGACAGCCACATCCCCACAGCCTTATCGACACGCACTCACGCACGCACACACACACACAGATGCCTAGAATAAACACATAAATTTTAAAAAGATGAATAAATTACAGGATTAAGTGGAGTATCTACACCCTTGCCCTTGACTAGGGTGTCCATGTCGACAGGGGGATTACGGAAAATCAGGAGAGAAAAACTTCGAGTCTGCGTCTACGATATATGTGTCCAACAAAAACTCCAAAACTCTGAAACTTAGGGATACAGTTGAAGAACCCAAGACTAAGAGTCCTCTCTGCGGACGGAATGAAACAGAGAAACCCCACATACTGAAAACCCATCTTTCTTCACTCTCTCCCTCTCATCTCCACGGTGGTGTTGTCTAATCATCAAAATATAAAGGTACGATTCTTTTTTTCAAATTTTCTATAGTCTCTATACAATTAGAGTTACAACATGTGAGTGCAAAGAGTTCGATCTATGAAACCCGCTTGCTTATTCAATTGCCACTTCCATCTTTGAGCGGAGCTACATCAAATCTGCTAAACTCGCACTATCTTTTTCGTGACAATATTTGCTTTGCTTCCATGAGAACTTGATGCCTTTTCACTGATATTTCGTTCAGTGCTTGCTGACTTGCTGTTGTTACAATTCAATTTGCTCCACTTCATTTCTATGCTCTTCATCATCACTTTGGTCATATATAAGTATACAACAGAAGAAGCATCACTGGTGCTCTTCATCATCACTTTGGTCATATATAAGTATATACAACAGAAGAAGCATCGCTGGTCTGGATTGTCAAATAATCTGCTAGACCTTCTATTTTATCCGTGGCAATCTCTTCTTATTTGCTTCCATGATAGCTAGCTTGATGCCTCTTCACTGATATTTTGTTTAATGCTTGCTGATATTGGAATTCAATTTGCTCCACTTCCTTTCTATACTCTTCATCATCACAGTATCTCACTAAGCTTCAAACGCTCAAGAACTTTGCATGTTGGTGAACTCGAATTTGCAGGGAGTAAATACTTCTCTATAAACGATTTTACTTCCGGATCATTCACTTTAATTACCGATATGATATATTATTCCAGTTGCATTTAAGTTTGAGTCTTACTAGATAGTTAATCTCAATTCTTTTTGTAAGAGTATAGGTTGATGTTTACCTTATGTTTATTCAATTAAGAGTTGAATTTTTACCATATTTTACATTGTTCTGAAGTGAAACTTTAATTAAGGTTGACTTAAATGTTTTGTTTACAAATTTCATTGATGCGTTTTAGATGGAAGATGTTTTGTAATTTGAGGTAATTCTATTTTAGGTTGGGAGAATGGTTGGGCAATTTGCGATGCCGAGATCAGATAATTTTGAGGACAGGGATGGAGTTAAGCTACCAAGTTACAGAGGGGATAATATAAATGGGGATGCTTTTACTGAGAAGGATAGGACCCCAGATCCTCATAGGTTGGTGGCATACTGCCAATCTGTTGCAACTTTGAATCTCCTTAGAGCCTTTGCAATTAGAGGATACGCCGCAATGCAGAGAGTAACTCAATGGAATCTCGATTTTGTGGAGCATGCATAGGGAGACAGGTACAATTTACTCGCTATTAAGTAGTTTTCAAACACATGTCGTAGTATATAATGTTGCGTTATAAAATATTATGATAAATATTATGTTAATTTGTTGATAAATGGATTCTTTGTCCAAGTTCATGGTCTCCATTTTGGACGACTATGAAATAAAATAAAATAAACAAAAAAAAGAAAAGAATTGGATGATTTGTACGTGTCAAACATAAATGATATGATTCAATTGGGCATGACATGGTCCAGTTTGTAGTTTTATTATCAACTGATTGCATATTGTGTTTCAATTGATTAAGTCACTCTTTCGAAGTGTCTAGCACCCTCAAATATACATGTTAAGGTCATAGTTCTGCTACACAAAAAGTTTATTTGAATCAAAGGATTTTGGCTTTTCACGAGAAGGTCAGGAAAGTTGTTCAGGGGAGAAAATTTACTAATTCACCGGATAATTGACGGTTCTTTTTAGAAAAAATAAGTGATTGACTGTTCAAAGTACTCCATGGCTTTTAGTTCATGTCGTAACACCTTAGGTTAGTTTTTATGCTTTGGACAGGAGATGCTTTGCTGCAGGCTTATACCTGATGTAAGCTCACCCACCCCTCCCCTCATATCGTTTGTTCTCATAAACAACGTAGGACACCAATCTAATTGTAGAAGTTCAGAATGAGGAAAACTAAATAAGAAGTTCGATTCTTAGAATGTATAAGGCTCAGACAAAGTTTAAGTTTTGGAAGTTTAGTCTTTTGGTTTACTTACCAAGAGTTGGGGATTCAACCTACTTGGACCGGTTGGATGTGCGAGGCGAGTAGTGTAACATCACACTCGCGCATCTCAACCAAACTTGGAGGTTCAAGTTCCAATCTTTGACGACCAAGAGTTGGGGAGTCAACCTACTTAGACCGGTTGGATGTGCGAGGCAAGTAGTGTAACATCACACTCGCGCATCTCAACCCAACTTGGGGGTTGAAGTTCCAATCTTTATTTTACGAACACTTTCCATGCTTATACGTATTTTGTATAATTAATCATTAGTTAATTAGCTAAGCGTAGTTAATTTCCATGTTTCGTAGTTAATTAGTGTGATTTATTATTGAAAAAATAAATTGCATTAGTGTGATCATAGAAAGAAATAATTTAATACCTTTTACATGTCAAGCTGATACCCTTTTGTACAATTCATTGATCTGAGTCCGCTTCGCATTTTCTGAACTTATTTCATATTGTTATGATTCTCTGAACAATTTCTTATTTAAATGATTATCATTATAGGTGAGGAAGCAGAGGTCGTGATTTTATCAGTGGTGCTGGAGAAACTGAACTCCAGCTTCAACGACGAAGGTGTGCAACATGCTTTTATTTGAGCGATTAATCCTATAAACTCCGGCAGCTTGGTGGGCATATGCCTTCCTATGTATGCTGCCAACGTGAATGAACTAAGATATTGATGGTGAAATACTTAAAAGGTGTTCTTTTTATATATTTATATTTATTTTGTTCTTTCCTTTGGGTTTCTTGATTTCTTCTATAGTTTCCAGTAGGTCTTTCTATCGTTAATCCACTAAGAGTGTTTCAACATATCTTCGATTGTTTTCATGTTTAAATCGACTACTAACACCTTACACAATTCTCTGAAAGAGAGGACATTGTACTATTGATAGAGCTATATATGTCCCTTTGACATAAGCATCTTAGTGGACTCGCTGTTGGTGAAATTTTGATTTTGATTTTTAATTTTTTTTATAATGAGGATGTTCGTATTGGAATTGGTATTGGTAGAACTATCAATAATTAGTTTAATAGTGTGGTGGTTTTGGGGATGCCACGACATCTCTGGCGGGGTTGCTTTCAATACAAGTTTGTCTGGGTAAATGAGATTAGGGGTTGTTTTTGATACAAGTAATTTGGCATGGAGATGCCACTATAATTGGTCTTATTATTTAAGCATGTTCATACTCATTTGCACATAGTTGTGAGCTGTAACATAGAGTCTTTCCCTTCTATTTAGCTCCAAAGGGGTCTAGCTCTCCGTAAAGGTTTATTCTTCAAACATTCACAATGTCTGAATTTCACTATTCAAACATAGTGTAGTTGGTACTGTAGTTTATTTATCAATACTTGAGAAATTAATTGGTTTTGAAAAGTTCTTTAATAATCTTTGGTAGTTTGATTTATTTAATGTAATATAGGTTACTCTTTAAATCTATCATGAATTTCCACAATGTACAAAGCTTCACGGTTCCATATACGATGGTGATAATGTTACAAAATCACCGACAAAAGAAGGAAATATGATGTAAGTCAAAAAGGTTTCTAGGAAATTTAGATTGCATTGCCAGTTAGGCTTATTTATTTGGAGTTGCTAAAGGGCCTCTGGCATGTGTAGTTTGTTTTATCTTCTTATGTGGTTGTGTTCGGAGTTAGTTGTTTATTATTTAAGTTCTCAAGTTCATGTAATTAGTTTGTTTAGCGTGTTTTGTATGGTTATTGACTTTGGTAGTATGAAAATATTCATACATGGCTTTGTTCAGTTTTTTTGTGCGTGTTTAGTACTTGAATTACTGACCATTGAATTTTTTGACAACCTATATGATAACTCAGTCACTATAAATGTTTCATATTATTGGCTTCTCATATGCTACTTGGTTTGTACTTATTGAATTCTTTATGATTTATTTCAGTGACAAGTGATTAAGCATCATCACATAACGCTAAAAGATGAAGAGGGGCAGCCTCCAAATCACTAACATGTCATCAATGGGGTTCAAACGTTTTTTGTGGTCCTCAAGGTATACTTTTTGTCCCATTTTCTTTTTTGATTCATTAGAAATTTGGTAATTTTCTTATTTGTTTTTCTTTACTAAAATTGTTTTTCTTAATGAAATTATTTGAATTGGTTTTTATGCCCAATAGATGCTGTGTTTTCATCTTTCTTCTCCAATGAAACCAACGGATATCCAAGATGGAGGTTTGATCGATTGCTTGCTTAAGTGGAAGAACAAATGGATAACGGTAAGTTCTTCTAATTTATTCACGTTACCTTTGATTGCTTTACCATGCTTATTTCTTGCAATGCCGTTATTGAATTTTTAAATACATCTCTTAAACTTAATTTTTGATCACGTCTCCAATTGGTCAGACAATTAATGTGGTTGGATAAGTGCTTTTGGATGGTAAAACAGATATTTCCCTTACAATGGTTGTAAACTTAGTTTGTTTCATGTTCTGTAGAAAGTCGAGCTTAATTTCTGGAACTAAATCTATATCATTGCCATTACCTGGCCTAGAAAACCATTTAGAAAATTAAATTGCTTGAATTGCAATTAAACTAAGAAGAAAGTAAATAAATAAAATTGCTTTTGGTCAGATGCCTATTTATATAAATGAAAATAATATGTATTTAATGAATGTTGAATTGGCTAAAACGTTCTAGGGCCTAAGGGTTCACACACACCTTATATCAACACATCATTCACATGTGTGAGCTTTGTAACCTTGCACTTATTAGATTCGGTTAAAGATTATACGAACGCACAAAAATTAAATGTTGGTGGCTTGAATATTACTTTAGAAACACATCAAAGAATTACGAATGGTACTAGCGTGGCGTACTGCAACTATCAATCTACGAAGTCTCATTGACAATAACTATTACTTGGATCCAAGATATGTTATTATGTTTGATACATCCTTTGATCTCAAGCTTTCACATACAAGTATTTGGTTGAGTGGGTGACTAAAGATGTTCAATACAATATTTTTTTTTTAGCTGGGATGATTACAGAGTTGCAAGTACTAATTTCTACACATATTTCGATTTTTACCCAAGACTCTACTAAGGAAAAATATAAACAGAATATTTCAGGGTACAGTTGAGGCTTCTGACTACTGACACATTGTAATTGGTATGAGTCCAGTAGCTTACATATATTTCAAAACCTGTCATTGTACTGCATCCTGATTGTGTGTAGTCTGGTGCCTGGTGGTGACATTCATATATCATATGCATATACATAAGTGGAAAATGGCGAAATTTATGATGAAGCAACCATGCATGACAGTATGATTTGGGAGTGATTCACTCTATAAGAATAAAATTGAAATCCTAACAAGGATGAACCATGCAAGTACAAGCTCCTGTACTGGGCTAATACTCCAGAGAAGGCACAATAAAATTAAAACAGAACTGTATGTTCATTGACGAGTGCCTTTTCATGTGTCGTGATAGTGTACGCAGCCAACAATGAAGCTGCAAACAAACTCTTTTTATCTTTTTTTTCGGTGAACTGCAAACAAACTTTTGAGTCTGCAAACAAACTCTTGAGTCTTGATGCAGCATAATACGATTTGTGCATATTACCATTTGTTCAAAGAATCTTGATACAACAAATCCTGTATATATAACTTTCTATGTAGAATACATGTGTACACTCTTCTGATGCTTCTGTTCATTTCACCTCACAATTTCCATGCATAAAGAGAGATACACAAATACAAATCCTAACCAGAGGAGCTGTCAACCAAGCAAGATGGACCATCAGCTTTCAGTTTCCCAACCATTTCTTATAACAAGGTAATTCTCAAAAACCATATGGTTGCACACAAGATGCCTTGGTCATGCAATTCAAACAAAGTGTATTCGTGCAGAAGCTGGACTGTTGGAGGCTCCTCTAGCACTTAATGCAATAATTGAGCCTTTCATGAAGAAATTATGTAATAAATACGGTCTGAACTTCTCGGAGCATGAGTATTAGCTATAATGACCAGTTTGATCTTTTGCAGGAAGAACTTTCATGCTCACGCAGTTCGCATTTAGTAGCCGTTCTTCTTCGCTTAAGGAACTTATAAGTTCACTTTCGGTGGATGTGGTTCGATGGAGGAACTATTATGTTCAATTTCAATAGTTTAGCTTTCGCTAAAAAAATTATTCTGATCATTTGTAGTTGTGGTTTCGGTGAAAAGACATTTCAGTTCACTTCTAGTCTAGGCACTACCAGACACCTTAACTAGCAGTTCATCCTCATCCTGAAAAACCAACTTCTAGTGTAGGCACTGCCAGTCTTCTCTTTCAATAGTTTTTAAAATGCCTTGAAAGGTAACCGTATATAGGGTTTTGTTAGTGCAAGTAATGATTCTGTAAATATGTTATTTGAGTGATTGCTCTACATAGGATTGTTTTGTCCATTTTTCTATGTTATAGATTAGTTATAGATTAGTAAAGGTGCTAAGGTGGATGGAGGCACACTTGAAGGTACAGATGCTGGGATAGAGCCGATTGGTGAATTGGCCGTAGGAGTTGATGGCAATGCAAAGCCTGGGAACGGTAGTGGAAGTGGTAGACCCGGACGTAAGAAGTAAGCATTTGTCTTTGACAATGGAAAATATTGTTAATTTTCTAACATTTTTAATGCAATGATTGAAGTTTGATTCCAATCAAATTATGGTTATAAAATACTATTGAGTTTATTTTTTTGACTTTCTGACTTACATTTTGGAGTACATATGCAGGACACGCTTAGCAACAAACTTGCCATGTCGGATGCACCAACATACCCTGATCTTGATCCCGGCAAACTCTGGCACGAATGCATCCATTGACTGCTGCAGTCATGCATTCAAAAATAATGAACATGTGATCTTCTTTTTCAGAAAATAATGGGTAAAAAAGTTTAGACTGATATTGATATTGATTTACATTCATGCTTTCAAGTCTATTATGTTCTCAGTGAACTAGGTCCATGTCATATGCCATCCTAACCCTGTTGAAGATTTGTGGTTGTAGGTATTAGAAGAAAAATGGAGGTAAAACCAACAGTTGCTCTGAAGACATCAATATTCATGAAGCATTCAACAAAAACCTATTGAAACCATACGCCAATATACAGAAAGAAATCATAAGAAAACACATCAATATTCACGAAGCACACACCATCATCTTTCTACTGCAGGTTCGTTTTTTTTCCTAAACTGAAGGTTTTTCCCTGGTACACCATCTTTGAAAGGACTCCAAATTCTTTCCACTGAAGGTTAGTATTTTTTTACTGTTAGTACATATTTTTTGGTACATAAGAAATACAAACACACTTAATCAAAGTTACTTTTGCATGGGTAAAGTAGAATATTCATGTAGCAATTCAAATTGAAAGAACACCCTCCTGGCATCTCAGTTCTCAGCTTCTTCAACCTCTTCAACCTCTACAAAATTCAAAGGCTAAGAAGCCTCAATTCCAAAACGACATCGGAGACCTTTGGGCATCGCATTACTAGCTGAGACGCATTTGAACAGCAGATCTAACCTCTTCCCCAATACCATTCACCGATAGAACTTTCTCTTCTTAATTGCCTTCCTACAGCTCTGATTCACCCCCGTGGGGTGGGTTCCTTTGTTTCCCTTTTTATCGTAAAAAAGAACCTTAATATTGAGAAAGTCTCTGTATCATATTAAAGATTCATCTTGGTTCAATCCTCCTTTTCTTATCTTTCTTCTTTCGTAGAAGTTGACAATAAACTATGAATACCAGTAGCCTAAGTAACAACATCAATTTTTGCACAATTCCCTCTATTGTGACTGATTCACCTAACGCCATAGCTAATATCACAGCTCCAATCATAGCAGCCAATGCTACTGTTCGAGTCTTGGCTTAAGCTGCAACAGATCAATCAAATACCTCGGGTTCGGTAAACGTGTCTATTTATTACTTGGTCGTGTATTCGAATGGACACATTGAAAACCTTCTTCTCCTAGCTTGCACCCGTCTTCCTTTCCGACTTAGCGGGGCGCCTCCGCCTCTCCACAGACTTGGCCTTGAGCTCACCTCTCACTCTCTCACTCTTTGACGCACGACTGACTCTTTTCTCACTCACTCAAAACCAAGTCACTATTGCAAAGGCAAGAGAACAACACAACTCTTTTATTAGAACAATTTCTCCACTCTAAACACTCATACTCTAATACAAGGAGGAAACACAAAAATCTCTTCTTCTAAACAAATTAGACACCAACTGCAATAACTTTATACACCCGGTGGAGTTGGCAGTCACAACCGTGTTTGACTTCCCTTTCCAACAAACACTTGAGACAATTTCACCTGAGAAGAAAATAGGTGTTAGACTCCAATTCTTCTCTTTCAGATCAAGATTAATAATTTCACTATCAATTACTTTGTACACTGCTACTTGAGCACGTAGAGCAGAAACTTCATTTCTTGCCATCCGCAGCTCCTCCAAAAGGCGTTCAATCTTGGGTGTTACATCTTCAGCTTTAACCTTCACAAAGAATTGGTTCAAGAACCATGTATAAGCATTGAACGGGGTTATTTGCTTTAGTGATAAAAAGTAAATGTATGCGATGATGCACTTCTGTAACCAATAGCTCAGATGCCTATTGATCCAAAAGTGACATGGGCCGACTCTGTGGAGGCCATCCAGTCTGACATATTTTTCCAACCATCTGGTGAATAGCATGCATCAAACCCTTATTGATGCTCTATAGCTGTAAAACTACAACATTTCTCATCCACCTGAAGTGTCCAGATTGAACCCAGAAAGCTTAGCTATGAAAGGGTAACTTGCTAGCACCGGTATAGTCAAAACCTTCATGCAATAAGAACGTGAAACAAGCAACTGAAATCAGTAATCCATGTTAAAAATAAAGACAAACTCCAAAACAAGAAAGAAAAAGATCTTGATAACATACTGTTGCAATGCAAGCAACTATGATAGGACCAAGAATTCTTTCAAGTCTTGGATATAGAAGAGTTTGAGAGATTAGAAGTCCAGCACCTAATAATATATAAATTAGTAAGTAACACTACCATGTGCACAAGAAATATCACTAAATTCACATATTTGTTTGATTCTCTACTTTAACTGACTCCTTTTCTTTCCAGGCTTCCAAAGATATTACATTCTACATGATTTCGGTTGACGAGAATTTATCCAGCAGAAAGCGATGGACACCAACAACAATCCAACTTGAAAAACTACATCAAGTATTTGATCAATTCAATGGAAGTCCAAATAAAGAGATAATTAACAATTTGAAAGCTGAACTAAATCAACACGGTAATGTTTCAGAAAAAAACATAGTTACTTGGTTTCGCAACATGCGTGCTAAGTTGAAAAGAAAAACACTCATTAACGCAAAGAAAGATTCGGATGAAATTCAAGTAGAGATTCAAATTTCTCCAAAAAAGACCAAACCTAATAATATGGAAGAAACTTCTGGTGACATTGTTCCTTCACAAGAAAGTATGTCTTAACGTACAACGATTCTGACAAGTACTTTATATATTCATCATACTAATATTACTCTTAAATTGCAGGGTAGCATCAAGTATCAGTTAGAAAAACAACAACTACAAAGTCTACCCCAGTCAAAAGAAAATAGAGGAGGAAAACACATAATAGAAGTTATAAATCTAATCGTCTTAGTAGAATGAAACGTTTTGGTAAATATTTTCTTCTTATGTATTCAATTTATTGTTCTTCTAGCATCAAATACTTTATTAAATGACATATTATTATTTTTTAAACAGTATCTATGCCCGGAACAAGTGAAGAAGAAGCTAAAATAAATAGAGCTAAATGAAAAGAGATGCTGAATTTGAAGAGCATTGGAAACGATAATTACATTGACGATGAAAGTGATGATGATTACCTATCACAAATGAGTGGATCAGATTCCGACATTGAAGTGGACAATGAAATTGAAGTTTCCATTTCACGTGGAATAGATGTCTCACATAAAAGTAATTTTCTTACAACAATGTTTTATATTCTTATTATAATTAAATTCTTTAATTTTTATTAACTTTTTGCCTTGCAGGAAGTTGTTTTGAGCCTTTGGATTTTGGATGTCCAACATCCATATGTTCTCACTGTGGAGCTATTGTCTGGTACGAAGAAAGGAATGATAGGAGCAAAAAACCTATTAATCCTAAATTCTCCATATGTTGTCAGAATGGAAAGGTTCAATTGCCTCTTCTAAAAGATACTCCAGAATTTTTGAAGAATCTTTTGGATTGCAATGGAGGGTCAAAATCATTAAATTACATGGAAAACATCAGCATTTACAACTCAATGTTCGCATTCACATCTACTGGTGGACAAGTTCAGAGCTCAGTTAATGATGGAAAGGCACCCTTTGTTTATAAAATAAAAGGGCAAAATCACCACAAAATTGGAACATTGCTTCCAGCTGAAGGAGTACGTCCAAGGTTTGCACAGTTGTACATACATGATACTGAAAATGAAGTCACCCACAGGTTGAACTCTCTTAGTAAAAAAATTGTTAAGAGGAATCCAAAATATACTTTAGATTCTAGCATTGTTCAAGGATTGATAAATATGTTGAATGTTACCAACGAACTCACTAAGACTTATAGAATGGCAAGGGATAGATTTAAAGAATGTCATGTGGCCGACGTCAATATACAATTGATTAATAGAAGATAAAAAGATGGAAGACTTTATAATTTGCCATCATCAAAAGAGATAGCTGGTCTAATCGTTGGCAATGGTGATGAATTTAATGAGCACAGAGATGTTATTGTGGACAAGAAAGGATTTGGCTTGAAGAGAATCAACGAATTGCTTTCCAAGTTTCATGGCAATGCAGTATCCACTTTTGTTCCCCCATGCTGAAGATGGATATAGACTTGACATTCCATATAGAAACAATGCAGTAGTTGGAAAAAGAAAAAATATCAGCATGAGAGAATACTATACTTTTAGATTACAACTCAGACGCAATGAAGGCCAAACTATAGTTCGTGGGAAAAAATTGAGACAACAACTTTGTGTAGATGCTTATACAACTGTTGAACAAAATAGAATGGATTGGGTTCGAAATAATCGACAAACGATTCGGGTAGAATTGTATCAAGGATTAGTAGATGCAGTTGTTCTTTGGTGACACGAGGCCCTGCAATCAGTAGGCAAACGGTTAGTTCTTCCTTCATCTTTCACGCAGGTGGTCCAGCGGTACATGGTACGAACTATCAAGATGCCATTGCAATATGCGAGCACACAGATCCCCGGATCTCTTCATTACTTTTACATGCAACCCTAAATGGCGAGAAATCCGTAGATGTATTGACATGATAGCTCCCGGTTATAAACCCGTAAGACTTTCCGATATTGTTGCAAGAGTTTTTGAGATGAAATTGCACGAACTGATGACTGATTTACAAAAGCGCAAGAAATTTGGGAAGGCTTGGGCAGGTAACCTATATACTATACTGTTTTAAATAATTTAAAAATTCATAATATTTTATGAAAATATTAATAAATACGGGTTTTGTTAATGTTTTGCAGCATTATACACTATTGAATTCCAAAAGAGAGGTTTACCACACGCTCACATTTTACTTTTTCTAGACAACGCTTCGAAGCCTACTACTCCTTCACTAATCAACAAGCTCATATCAGCAGAGTTACCCCGATTAATTGGTGACAAAATTGCCTATGATTGATTGCGAATTCATGATACATGGGCCATGTGGAATAGAAAACTTAGATTCCCCTTGCATGAATGAGAAAAAGTGTACTAAGTTCTATCCAAGACCGTTTAGTGAAGAAACAACTATTGACGACAATGACTTCACAGTTTACAGGAGGCGAAATAACAATCAAAAGGGAATGAAAAAGAATATAGAAATTGATAATAGATGGGTTGTTCCACACAATGTTGATTTGATAGTTAAGTACCAAACTCATATTAATGTGGAACACTGCAACAAGGGAAGATCAATCAAATACCTTTTCAAATACATTAACAAGGGAAGGGACAGGGTTACTGCAATTATTGTTGAAAACATGGTTACAGACAAAGATAGTACTCATCAAATAGTAAAAGACGTTGATGAAGTTGCAAATTTCTTAGACTGCCGATTCTTATCTGCTTCAGTACAGAAGACCAGGCGTTGAAAGATTACCATTCCATCTTGAAGGTGAGCATTTGGTTTATTATAGTGAGAGAGATGATGCAAGAGATGTAGTAAATAGGAAATCTTCATCAAAAACCAAGTTCACAGAGTGGTTTAAAGCAAATGTTGAGTATCCAGAATTAGCTAGGTCTTACGTATGTCGATTTTCCTATTAAATTCGTATGGGATAAGAAGGAAAGGAAGTGGAAGCCAAGAAAAAATGGGAAGAAAATTGGACGTGTCTACTACGCACATCCTACTTCAGGAGAGAGATTTTATCTGCGGCTGTTGCTGAATATCGTCGAAGGTCCTTTGTCTAGGAGATCCAGTTTTTATTCCAAGAACAGTTTTGTCCCCAAGCGATACGAAATGGCCATTTGAATTCAGAAGGAAGCAATTCCCTGTTAAAGTTTGTTTCGCTATGACCATAAACAAAAGTCAGGGACAAACATTCGAAAAAGTTGGAATATATTTGCCAACGCCAGTTTTCACTCATGGCCAGTTATATGTTGCAGTTTCAAGAACAAGCTCACGAGAGGGACTGAAGTTTTTAATCAGAAAGAATTGGGACGAGCCTGAAGGACATGCACAGAACATTGTCTATAAAGAAGTTTTCAATTCAATCTGAAGATTATTACACTCAAAGGTATTTTCTTAAAACAAATGATTATTATATTTTTTATAATTTAGACACTGATTTTATTTTTTTTACATTGTTTAATAGGAAAATCTCCTTTTAATAGAATATAGGGAAAACAAATAGAGACAGTATGGCCATAAACATCACAGAGATCAAATCCTCCTTACTTCAGTGTAATTGATTATCTCCTAAGTGCTTTGCTACTAATCCCTTTTTATAAGCCATGTAGTACTAGGGACAGTAGGAGATAATGTTAGCTACCTTAACGTTTCCTTCTACTCTGTCTTCTTCATGGTTCTATTAAATCATATTGTATGGAATATTATCTATTCTTAATTATTCTTCTTAATGTTTGGAATTCTTCTTAACATGCAAACTTTATTAAGTACATTAATGTTTGGATTGTGTACTCATTCAACAATGCAGTGAGAAGACCATTTTGGAACTGAAGGTGATGATTCTAAACACTCGATGATTCCAAACACCCAATTTTTTGGTTTCTATGTCCTGATTTCTGTAAGTGCTCTTAAGTTTATTAGAGTATGTATAATAAGACATATACTGACATGCAAATAAATTGAGGTGACCAACATGATTACTTGGATCAGTAATAAGTCCAGATTTTTCTCCAGTGAAATACATCTGCAAGTATCATCTGGTGTTTTGTGTTATTGCGTTACAATATTTCAATGACAGCGGTGGTAGCGTAGATTTCACTGAGCAAAGAATTCAGAATTCCACACCTACTCCGTTATATCGACGAAACAGATACAAGAAACAATATATGTTTTTCATGCAAGGATAAGAAATATAACATAAAAATTAACCTGAAGTCCAAGAGCACATTTCCGCTCAACCGGGAAGTGAGGTTTCAAACCGATTCCCTGATAATCCATATACCCAACAAAGCGATGCCCCATGGCTAAAGCTGCAGGTTCACTTGGATGCATACGACTGAAACTGCTATCCGGTTTAAGTACAGTCACAGAATATAATATAAAAACAACATATGCAACAATAATATAAAAACACTTATGATGCCACATGCCTAGAACATGACGCTAGTGAGAAAGTTAACAATGCTCCCAATTCTGAGTTTGTACATGCACTGCAGAGAGTGTGTGTGTGTGTGTGCGACTGTGCCTGTTGAACAGCGCAAATCAACGCCAGGTATCACGGTGTCACCAATTAAGTAAGTCACATGATAAAACTGATACCAGA
This sequence comes from Coptis chinensis, assembly GCF_015680905.1. Classification (NCBI taxonomy): domain Eukaryota; kingdom Viridiplantae; phylum Streptophyta; class Magnoliopsida; order Ranunculales; family Ranunculaceae; genus Coptis; species Coptis chinensis. Next base: position 82,488,716 of record NC_141461.1, on the reverse strand, counting down.
GTATCTTGAGCAGCGAGTATTTTGACCACAGAGTGTTGATGACCTAAACTCACGTTGTATTTTTGTAGCGTCTAGAGTATAGATTATCACACTTTACATACAATTCCTAATCATGTGATTTAGCATTCATGGTATCTTTGAGCATTCCTATCTGAACTCACAGGTAACTGAAACGAGGGTGGTTTCACATGGGAAATATTATCTTAAATAAATATAAATAAATAAATAAATAAACTCTTTATGGAGATATGCACCGCTGATTCCTGAAACTCTGCCCCTAGATAGCTGCTGGTGGAACGAAACCGATTGTCAACAGCAAATAATATGCAACAGTTGCCTGAGTCAAATCTTAATAAGTTAGCTAGGAAGATGCTCATGCTGAAGAAGTAGCGTGCCTCGAGGAGCAGTATGAGAAGAAACTAGCTCAGGAGAAGCGCCTTTCAATTCAATCATCTGTAAGATGCACATTGCGTGTTCTTGGGCTGTCTTTTGAGGAGTATCAAACTAGGTGCAAGCTTGAGCCAAATGGTGACTTTGTCCCCTTGGTGGACTTCGTGGACCTGGAATATGAGGAAAAAGGCAATGACAATGATGCTGACGAAAAAAAGGGCACCAGTGGGGTTGAAAGTGAAGCAACTCAAATGGAGCCTGTAATAAAATCACAATGACAGGGAGATGGGGCAGTAGTGGTTACTAAAACACTTCAAGAAGCCAGCCGGACAATGCAAATACCAACCAACAAATCCGAGGTGGAGAAGGATATTTCTCTTCCAACGGCTCTTGTTTTGATGGCATAGGATCCTATCTCTAGCTGAGGGTTTTTTTTTTTTTTTTTTTTTGATGTACAAGCTTCATTTTCTTTCTTTTTATTTTTTTGACCAAAAACATAATTTATTAGAATCAAGAAAAACCGTCGGGGCAAACTATTGTGGCTTTACCAGAATGTGGGTCCTTATGGTTGGATTTACAATGGGGCACTGGAATGACGAGTTATTAATTTGATCTAGAATACTTTGGTGTCCTGAGAATGCAGGATGACAATGCATCTAGCCGGAATGGTAATGGCCTGCTAGCAAGAGGAGGCCAAGTGTCCTAAGTTTAAGAACACTGAATAACACCTAGAGTTTGAGCTGTTCTAGCGAATCTCTGTACAAGTTTAAATTGTTGTTAACTCAGTTAGATTTGCACTAAATACGGGCCAAACTTGGATTGGTCCGGCCTTTACCATACTAAAATCAATTCTATTTTATATACTTATCCGTTTCTAATTCAGATAAGTATTCCTTAATTCAACTTCTACCTACGTTCAGTTTCAAATTTAGATAAGTATTGCTTAATTAAACTTATACATACGGTACAAGTCCAAAGCAGGTATACTTCTAAAACTAGAACAACACCTTCGGAACTTATAAATACAACACAACCGATTAATATAATTTACAGAAAACTATAGAGCTACTACAGAGAAAAGGTACACATGACAATAATTTCTTTTTCAATCTTATTAGATTTTTTAATAGTATTAGTAAACTGTTGTTATTTTAATCCATGAACTCAGCATAAATAATACATCTGTCCATGCATACATACAAAACGGTAGTATATTCATCATAATTGTGATAACAATTGTAATTCTAATAGCTGGATATACTGTAACAGAGCATTATGACTGGAAAATTCAATTTTTTCGATGAGGTGAACGACAAATCTGACAGTTGGAAGGTTCGAGCACGTATAAGCAGAATGTGGGAAGCTGTTAATCTATAGGACAAGACACAATCATATGGTCTACACATGCTGCTACTTGACGAAAAGGTAGAACAGACTCAAAAAATTACTTCTTTGATATCAAAAGAATTTTTGAATTTTAATCCACTTACATTACATTGTGCAGTCGAATCAAATTCATGCAAAGATTTCACCAGGAATCCAACACATGTTTGAAAAGAAACTAATAGAAGGAGACATATTTGTAATTGATAAATTTGAAGTCAAAGAAACAACTGGAAGATATCGTCCAGTAAGATCTAAGTACACTATTTCTTTCACAAAAGATATTATAGTATCTCCTTCAAAAGAAATTGGGACGACATTCAACAGATATAATTTTTCGTTCGTAGAATTTGAAGATCTTATGAAAACAAAGGATATCTCAGTTTTTCATACCAAAGGGTGAGTTCTTTATAAATACCATATTGTTTATTATAACTAATTTCTAACAATGTCTACAAATCAGATTTCATAGGAAAACTTATCAGAGTCGGGCCAAAGAAACCTCAAGGATTTAGGGAAATCACAATACAAAACGAAAGGTAAGCAAAATCTACATAAATTATTTTTTAACTTAATTTCTTACAAAGCTAACTATGTAAATACGTAATCAGGGGAAGTGAGCTTACTATAGCTTTATGGCGTGACAACTCCGATAGACTGGCAAATATCAGCAATGAAGAAGAAGATATGATGCTCATCATCACATCATTATACCTAAAAATGATTGGAAGTAAGTACAATTCTTAATCATCAATTATATAGACTGTTAAACATATATAATGGAAGTAAGTACAAATCTAATATTTTGAATTTTCATATTTTACAGAGGAATACAAACTTTGTTTAACATCTGCGACAAAGTTGTACTTGAATTTGGAACATTTTGGCCACGTTGACCAGATGAGAAACAGGTGATATTCGTTAACAAAAGCATTACTATTCCTCACAAAAGCATTAACAAATATGACTTATCCCTAATTTGTTTTTCGTAGATATCAAATTAGAAATACAAGAGTTCAAATTGAACAAACAGTGAGTGACGAACCTACTTCAATGAAGGAACTAATGAATCAAGACAGAGTCTCAATTTCGGAGCTAATTTTACTAGGAAAAGAAACACACAATCAGGTATACCAAGTAAATGCCTAAATAATACCGTGCTGAAATTAATAAAAACTGAACTAATAAACATATTTTTTGTAGGGAAAGCAATTCACTTGGAGGGCAAAGTTTGTGAAGATATTTGGAAACCAGTGGAGCTACAAATCAGGCGAGAACTACACTTATAAGCATGTTGACAAAGGATCAGAACCTTTTTGCACTAATTGTGAAACAACATACAAGACTCCACAAGACTGGTAAATAAATAACTAATAAATACTACATCTTCGGTTTTATAATTCATTACTAATTCCAACTTTAAAACATCAACATGTACCTACTTAAACTATGCATACAAGATGAGAGTGGAGATCAAACAACTTTTGTCGTCTTTGGTAAAAAGGCGCAGAAAATAGTCGAGTTTCCTATCCAAAAAATAATGGAGCTAACTTCTGAGGCAAGTACATAACTTAATACGAAAAATTATTTTATAGAATGATACAAAGTTCGTAATTGAACCGTACCTACATTTATTTTGTCAACAAGCAGGGAAAAAGTACTGAAGAAATTAAGGAAAAGCTTGAAAAGAATGCGGGGAAGGAGTATATTTTCAAAGTTAAGCTGAATGAGTATAGTATAAAAGAAAGGTTCCCTTCATTCAGCATTACAAATATATTAGAAGACTATGAAGACTCTGTTGAAGAAAATCATCTATCAAAAAAACCCCGTAAAGATTCAGAAACAGAGGAAAATGAGGACAACAAAGATATCAAAGGATGAAAAATATCGCCTTAGAATGGAAGATTACTAGGAATTCTAATAGGATTTATTCATATTTCATCAACAACATCTGTACTTTGAGATACATTAATGATGTTTAGGTTTTAAACTATTTGAGGTATTTAGTAGTGTCATTGGATTAATTTACTTTAATTCATTAATTCAATCTGAAATTTGTGAGTTCAATTTGAAATCTTTAGGATAAGTTATTTGTCCAAGTTTGTGTACGCAAGTCCTACATCTTGCAATTGTTGCATGCCACAAGTTGTCTCATGGCAAATTCTTAACATGATTTTCTGGAAAATGTTCCAATAAAGTTTACTGAGAAACACAGGGAAGCTTCAAAATATGACTTCGTAATTCCAGTTCCAACTTGAAAATACAAAGTTTGCATACAATGATAAAACTATCGTCTCTCATCAGTCAATCAGTTCTGAGCGAAGGAACAAGGCAGTCACTCACAGGTCAGTGTATCTCTCGAGTCCAATCTACACAGCTATGTTACACTTAAGTACATTGCCATTAAATAATTCTAACAGAAACTGGTATCTGCAGTTCAGCGCCTCCTTTGCGACACTCTCTTTATCATCTGGTCTTTATCTAAATTCCCTTCAGTAGCAACTTTTAAAATCATGTCAAACACTTTCTGAAAATTTGTGTTCAACCCGCTTTCCATGCCTTCAAGAGATTCCTTCTTGGAGCGCAAGTCGTATCCCTGGATCACATGAAGCTGAGGCTTGGCACTAAAGGTTATGACCTTGCCATTCCAAGGATTTTCACACAACTATGAAAGCAACAAACCAAGCGCAATACAAACCTTTAGGGGCTTATCATCATCGATATCTTGCATACTCTCATTAAATGCAAATTTGGCTAAGCTTTGGCCCCATGACCAACATCACTTGCTCTCCATCATTGTTTGTTGTCAGTCCTCCACTTCCTCAACTCCTACTCAATTGCTAGCTTGCCTTCCTTGGCCCTCTCATCCTTCTCCATTGCAATTCTCCTCTCTTTCAACTTTGCAGCCTTCTCCAGTTCCACTTCTTTTAATCTCTGTAGAGTTCTTAACTCAGATTCCTTGGCCTCTTCTATCTGAGAGATGGCAGCTGCCACTTTTAAGTTTGTTTGCTCCTCAACGTTGTGAGCCTTTTTGCTTAGTGTGTAGTACTCCTCTAGAGAGAGTGTCACCCCGTTTGGTGCATTTTCATTACTACCACTTCCAGCCAGTTCACTTTTTTCTAAGGTCATGACTGCTGCCAAAGCTAACCTTTCTGATGCTAGGGACTGTCTTCTCTACTTCTATGGATGCGGGAACAGCTTCCTCTGCTCTCTTCAAAGCCATCTGTTTCTCCAAATCCAAAGAAGAATACTTGACCCGCAATTTTTCCAACTCATCTTTCACAGATTTAAGTTTTGCCACTGTAGCAGAATGTCTTTCTTGGGCCACTTCGAACTATGCATTGGTCGTAGCACTTGCTTCATCACCTATCCCTTGGTGCATCTCCTTTACCCTTAGATTAGCAAGTTCTGAGTCCTGTTTTGCTTGCTATTCTTCCCTTTGTGCTCTCTCGAGGTTTAGCTTCAGCTCTTCTTTCACTCTATTTATACTGTCTAACTCATCCAGTGCCTTGGCCTTGGCATCAAGGGTTGCCTCTGCCTGTTTTTTATACTTTAAAAGCTCCTCTTCAGACTTCTCAAGTTCAAGTTCCATGAGCTTGCGCTTACGCACTCATCCGGATAGTTGAATTCAGAAATCTAATAAATAGCAAGTCATCGGCCGAGGAAAAATAGATACTTAATTAAGTCGTGGTCACTAAGGGACATTAAATCGATCTAAGTTCCTCATTTATTTTGTTTCATTCTTTCATATCCCGTCACTCTTTTTCAATGGATTTCTTTCTCTTCAAATCCAAAGTAAACTATGAGAACCGGAGAAAGCCAACCACAACAATGAGGATAGAAAAGAAGAGCTACCTATTGTTATTGTTGTTATGACTTACGATTACTTCACACCATGTTTTGCAAGGACACGATTAAGTTGCATGGTATAAGTACTGGTATAAGTACATTCCCAATAAATAATCTGAACAGAAACTGGTATCTGCAGTTCAGCACCTCATTTGGGCAGTAGGTGGTAGTTTCTCTGAAGGACCACATGGAAGCTTTTGCGCTGTCTCTCGCTCTATCCGACTTTTGTAAGGAGTCAGTTTACACTTCAAGTTTTTTACTACCGATTATAATTCCCTTCATCTACCACAAGGCCTCCCTATGCAAATGATATCTTTCAAATTTAACCGTATTCTCATCCTCAGCCTAGGTAATGACTGATGAACTTTTGTACTCAGCCTAGGGTTTTGTTGCATATGGGCCAGGCAGGCAAATTTCAGAAAAACTAATGTGCATATCCGTTTTCAAAAAGGAGCCTATCCTGCGTTGGAAACAGTTAGGAAACATGAACGTAGATCAGCCAGACACTTATGGATGGTATGAAATCTCACGTTCATGTCATCGTTCTTGGGGCTACCAATAGGCCTAACAACATTGATGCAGCTTTGAGAAGATTTGGAAGGTTTGATAGGGAAATTGAGATTTAAGTTCCAAATGAAGTTGGACGTCTTAAGGTTCCTCGCATCCAAACAAAGAACATGAGGCTTTTAGATGATGTTAACTTAGAGTGGGTTGTGAAGGATACTCATAGATATGTTGGTGCTGATCTAGCACCATTGTCCACTGAAGCTGTGTTACAGTGCATCAAAGAAAAAATGGACTTGATTGATTTGGAAGATGAATCTATAGATGTCGAGATACTTAATTCTATGGCTGTTACAAATCAGCACTTTACAACTGCCCTTGGAACCAGCAATCCCTCTGCTCTGCGTGAGACGGTTGTTGAACTGCCTAACGTAACCTACGAGGATATAGTGGGGGTTGGGAACGTTAAGAGGGAACTTAAAGAGACTGCGTAATATCCAGTGGAGCATCCTGAGAAGTTTGAAAAGTGTCGTATATATGTCTCCTTCATGAGGAGTGCTTTTCTATGGACCTCCAGGCTGTGGTAAAACTCTGTTAGTGAAGATGATTGCAAATGAATGTCAAGCGAACTTCATTAGTATTAGCCTAACCAAGGTGGCTACACAGACAAGATGCCATCAGTAAACTCGGCAATTGCCAATAAAGCTCTTTCGGCAAAAAACGTTGTGGCATCTAAGAATGGGTAACGAGACTTTAAATTATTACTAATAAAAGAGGAGGTTTAAAATATCTGAAGTTAAGAACGAAACTACAGATATACATATATCATATATGTATGTACATTCAACTTTTTAGAATATCTCTGCCCCTCGACAATCTTGTAAACCTAGAATTGAAATAAAATAATTCAAGAACCTTAATAAATGAGCAAGCAAAACAAACATAAAGGACTTGAGTGAAAAAAAAAGGAACCTCCATAGGAAAGTATGCTAGCTTTGAATCACTTCCCTCTTGAAGGGCTGGCCAATGACCATACCGCAGCTTGACATCGTACTTATCATGGAAGTATTGAGCAACAAGCATCCTTCGGCCACCCTCATCAACAGTAAACCTAAATAGGCAGCAAAAATCAAAACATAATATTAAGAAACATGACTACGCCTAGGACCAAATTATAAGAGACTTTCTTATTATGATTATTATACTTTTAATGCAAGAAGCAAGTAAATACATCAGTAAAAGTATAAAGTGCACAACTTCATCAAAATTGCTCGATGGGGATACAATCCCACTCCAACTCACGCCATAACTCTAACCATGGGACACATCATTCTTGAGAAGCAACAGAAGACTCACCATTAGATTGTTCTGAATCTAAAATACCAACCATCTTCTGAATTGAATCAACATCCCCAAATTCGAGCGCGTGTGTCCCAAGAGTAATCAAGTCCTCACTGCTGCGATGAGAAAATTATAGATCAATATAGATAACCTAGGATGGCTTAATTAGATTGTACAAGAGTTCCAGCAAAGGACCATACTCTGTAACTCCAAATATCTCCTTGATGATTAAAGAGCTCTCCCTTGAACAAAAATTCGCAACCGGGTCCACAATCCCCAAAAAAAGGAATCAGTTCAATATGTGATATACACATAAGATGCTTTTCACTTCAATGTCGTTCAAAATAAACTAAATCAAGCAACTCAAGAATGAAAACCAAGATCCAGTATCCACAACGGAGTGTGGCTTTGAACAAAGCTTGAGCATATTTACTCGGAATGAGTCGTTAGGGGAATCTAACTACAATCAAATGACATCTCTACCCAAGGACCCAACTAATAATTAAAATTTCAACTACTATGGTCTATGGCCAAATTGATAGAGTCCAATAAGTTTTATCAATGTAATTACAAACTTCAAAAGCCAGATGTATTCACACAGTTACCTCAGATAGATAAAATATCTTCCCAAAGAGTGCCTGCACAACAAGTTTTCTCTTAAAACCCTTCTCTGAGTATCCTGAAATATCCATGACAACTGGACCTGAAATGGATAGCAAGTTGTGATCAGAACACCATTACAATAATCCTTGAGCATTCATGTTATTATGTCAACCTTACTAAATTCTGAAGTAAATCATCTTTTTATATGAGATACTTCTGTTAAGATATCCAACAACATTTCTTCATTTCATTAAATCAAACTTATTTACTGATACTGTCTAACGTATTCTATTGTCTACCGTCAAACCATATACCAGGTGTTTTCTTCACTTTTCAAAGATTTTTCATATTTTCAACAGATGTGTTCACCTCAACAAGTTCAGCTGGTAACATCATATTCCAAAACAACATCCCGCATTTGATGCTTCTATATCTCCATTTTGTGCCAAACACAATAAGTGGTATCATATTGGTCGGTGATCACAACTCGCTAGAAAGAATAATGATACATACAACAATACCCCAAGTATAACATTCAAAATAATATACTACAAAACAAAAAATGTACCGACCCTTTTCAACTGCTGTCTCTTATATACAATAGGGTAGCCAAGTAGGATAGTACATTAAAGAACAAAGTATTATACCTGATATTTGTTTGATATGCCTATATAGTTTCTCTTAATACGTAAAGATGCAAATGTTGTTAAATGTAAATGGAAAGGTGGTTGAGATAACCACGGTAATACAAGTTAAAAAGTTCATACGTGGAGGGGGGGGATCAAAACACTAATCCTCTTAGTGCACCCAAAAGTACAACACAGAGTAGTGGGTGAATTCAATATACAAATTTTAAAGTATTTACAGCTTGCCACTTCATAAGGTACATTACATTTTTTCAATCTGAGGGTTATGGCCCCTTATTGATGTACTTTAGCAAGCTGTGAAGGTGAATAGATTCTCCATAGGTTTATATTTGTACGTTGTATTTACATCTCCTTTGATCAGTGTAGTTTAGCACACAGTATTTATGTCCTTCAATTTGGTGCATTGTTAAATTTAAGTTTGATAGCTATATATCTCACGCTTTGGTTCAGCACTTTGTCCTTCATAGAAGGTTACAGTTAATGCAGTAATATCCATTTCAGTGGTGAAGTTTCTATTTGAAACATAACCTAACATTTTGGTTAATTAGGGTGGACAGGAGCAAAACTGGCGCAGCTACTCCAAGAGGCTGCATTGGTGGTAGTTCGAAGAGGGTGTGGTTCAACTTCTATCCTTCAGTCAGACATAGATGATGTTGTTGACCGCTTAACTATGGGACCAAAGCGTGTAGGGATTGAGTTGGGTCATCAAGGGCAATGTCATAGAGCAACTACTGAGGTTGGAACTGCAATGACATCTTATTTACTGAAGGCGCTTGATTTATATTACTGGTTGGACAGTATACCACAAAGTCTGATTAGTTTGAGATGTTGCTTCTGGATCAGATGTCACTATAGAGGATATTCTCAAGTCCAAGTCGCAGGAAGGTGTGAGAGTGCTGCTTTTGATATGGGATGATCCTACTTCAAGAAGCATCTTGAGTTTGGATTCATGATTGTACCCGAACTTCATTGCCTGAGGAAGATCTCCTGGACTAGCAAGGAAGTATACGGTCTAATTCGCAGGCCTACATAATGACTTCTTCTACCAAAAGAATCCTATTTATACTTAACTTCTTAAACAAACATATCTAATAAGAATCCTATTAATAATAAACTTCTAATGACATAATAAAACCTAAACAAATCTATATATATAAAAAACCCACAATCCTCCTAACACAAAACAAAAAACAAAGGTAAACTTTCAGTTTTTTCTTTTAGTCTGATTTACATTAGTTTTACATATATAACTGAGTTCTTTTTCTTTTTTTCATTGCATGCAATAGAAGATATTCAATCAAGGCATTAGAAAGAGTTAACAAAAATGGATAAGGTAAACTATTTCTTTTCCAGTATCTTATTTAATAATTTTGTTGATTTCTCTTTTATGATTCAACTGATGATAATATTAAAGTTTAAACACATGAGATATTAGCGTAAGCCTGTAACGGTTTGTTTTTTATGATTCTTTTAATTCAAAATTATATTGAACTATATTGAACTTAAGACTTGTATTAGTGTAACAACCACTCACTATTAACTGTTTCTAGAACCCCTCTTACCCCTCCTCTTTATAATTCTTCTCAATATTGTGAAATCAGTGGGACTGTGGGAGAGACATGTCTCGAATTGAAGCTATTGAGTCAATCAATCCAACACGACAATTATTGATAAAATTATATGAAATATAAGAGAAGACCAAAGGAGAACATATCAACTTTCAAATCATCCATATGCTTTAAAATTTATTTCAAGGGGGTAAGGTGTGTGTGTATAAGGTACGGTATAGTATATATATGTAACTAGAGTACAAGAAAATGCATGTTTTTATATCAAAATTATGTAATGCTGGAACCAAGTTTAGTGGTATATATATACCTGCACTTATTCACTATAGCCCACTTTGACACACATTTGGTATCCTCCCACAAAGCCTACAAAACAGTAAAAGATCCATCAATAAAACAAAACCTAAAATTTACATGTTCTAAAAATACCAAATTACTATATGCCCTGACAATGGTGAGATCAGATATTTCGGATAATATAAACTAATGTAATTTTTAAAATGCAGCTCATGGAGTATGAAACCAAACACAAAATTTCACTCAAGACAGCATTGAGAGAAATTCTAATCAAGGAAAAAATTCAGGGAGAACCAGTTTACATATCAAAGACTAAAAACAACCGATACGCTGCAGACGTCAAAATAGATTTGCCGATAATGAGAGAAATCTTCAAAAATCCGAATTATCCTATAAGTCAATCATTTCCGGGGACGTATCAAACTAAAAAAGTGGACTCAGAAAATGCGGCTGCAGGAAACGCTATCTGCTTTCTACAGCAGATATACAAATTTGAGGTTTTAGACGTCAACTACAAAGAAGTCATTACTAAACGTGAAGAGCTACATGAAGCAAATACTAGAGAAAAACAACTTCATCAAGATATTGAAAACTTGAGAAAAGAAAATGCCTATTTGAAGTCAATAAATGAAGCATTGCTTATAGGAGGACCAAATTGGGATATGGACTACCTAAGCATCCCAAATAATTCATCAGATTTGGCTGAGGATTAACATAGTGTTTTTCAAGCTGAATTCTATATTGGATGAGGATTAACACAGTGTTAGATCTATCAAATTTATGTTTTTGTTTTTTCAATTTGAATTATCTATAGTTCATTATAACTTAATGAAATATTTATTTTAGGACATATACAGAGTCGTTTAGAATTTTCTTTTGATGACATTAAGAACCTGTTTTGGCTTGAATCCACCTAAGGTCATCTGAAACAAAACCTTTTGCTCCTCACGTGTTAGCCTACCCCCAATATGTATGACCCCCCCCCCCCCCCTAAGTCGGTCTTTGCAATCATAGATACATAATTGCCAGCTTTATGTATGTATTGGTAGCATGACAGTTTTACAGATAATGGAATTAAAAATGCAAACATTATCCGCATGATAACCCGAAACCTTCGCTTCCAATCCAACACAGCATGAACAAGATCTGGAACAGTTAACCTCCCACCAAAAATCTCATTCACAGCTACAGCTGCAGCAGCAGCACTCACAACACTCAATCCCAAACCACTCTCCAACTCAAAATCTCATTCACGCTACATACCACAAGCTTAAAGAACACTTCATAACTCGACCCCAAACCACTCTCCCACCAAAAATCTCATTAACAGCTACAGCAAAGACTCGCCGCACTTTTCGCCGACTCAACCCCAAACCACTCTCCCACCAAAAAATCTCATTCATCTTTCATACTACAAACGGCATCACTCGCCTCACTCGAACCCAAACAACTCCCTAACGGCAACCCTTTCTCAAGCGAAAGCAAGCACTCTCTTCGAACACTGCTAGGTAAATTTGTAAAGGAACACACTCACTCTCTCAAGTATAGATCGAGAGTAAGACCAAATTGAAAGGAAACCTATTGTTAAGGCATATGCATTTTGTTAAGTGGGTTTCAATGGTCACAAATACGTATCATGCAACCACAGAAGTTTAAGATGAGGGGTTGGGGAAAGACATTGCTCGAGCTACACAGTTCAAACAATACTCAGAGGAATCACAACACAGAAAACGGAAACAGCTCAATATGAGAAGAAATAGCATAATTATATCATCAGCAAAAAAAAAAAAGCATCAGCTTTTTACCACCTCTCAGAAAAACGATGCTTACAATTCTCATGAAGATAAGCAATTCCACGAGCTGAACAAGCAGCAACTTTAGACGTGGTTCCCCATTCCATAACAACCCTCCCCTAGCTTGAAAAATGTGAATGACAAAATTAAGAGAAAAGCTAAAGATACAATTCTTGAGAACACATCCACATAATCAGATACATATCTTACCATGAAGATTGGAGCAATTTAGTTGAAAGGAAGCTGCGAGGGAAAAAGAGGTAGCAATTCAAATTTGAATTGAATTTGAGATACAATACCCGCAATTTGTTCGGCCCAGGCCCAACAGTAATAGTATACTTATGGGTTTCTAAACCCAATAGCTTCTACCTAATTAAAAAAAAAAATCTAATTTAAAATAAGGTGATTTAGCTTTAGGTTGTCCCAATAATATGAGTATTTGCATTGGACACAAAGTTTTACGTTTCTTAGCTTTAGGTAACTCTATCGTTAGTTAACGACTCATTTACCAAGTTTGACCGTCATTGTGGTGTGTCTGGTGTTATGCCCTTTCAAAATGCAACAACTACCCCTCACACGTTTTGCACGTGCTCACACCATAAAACTCAAAATCCAAATTTCAAAATACCCGACACGTATCATAATCCATGCTCCTGATAGAGTGGAGGTTGCAAAAAAGGATAAGCCCACTGTTCCAAAATAGCAAAATTTAAGAGATATACAAAACTAAAAACCTACGAAAATTGAACTTCCAATCACTTAGTAAAACATAATCTATTAACCTAAAAAAAAAATTAACTACACATATTGAAAAACCAGGTAGCCCATTTTCTTCCTCTTCTCTATTATTTACAATTATTTATTGACTTCATTTTATTATGTATATTGCAGATAATGGCGTATGAAAATTACAGACTTATGTAAAAAAATATGCTAAAGGAAATTCTAGAAGCGACTTAACATTCAACAAGATCCAGTCTACAACACGTAATTAGAGAGCGACGATTCAAAAGCACCGGTGACATTAAAGTTACCAAAAGACTTATTCTTTAACAAAGTGAAGACGCCATAGGTAAAGAAATTGATAGAAGCCCAACATATTACATTGCAAAAGCAGAGGATTCAAAGACTTTTCACGCAATACGCTTTATAAAGGATGAACGTGATATGGAAATTGAAGACTTCAATTTCAAAGAACTTATGAAGAAAAGAATAGAAGTTGAAGAGAAACATAATCAACTCGACATCCTTAAAAATATTATGCTAGATTGTTTGGTTGATGATAAACACAACAAAGATAAAATATATTATCTCGAAGAAAAAATTAAAAGAATGAAGGGCATGGAAAGTTCCATAATAAAGAAAAGAAAACCATGAGGATTAGTACTTTAATACCAAAACTTTATTATGTTGGTCACATAGTATTTTTTTAATGGCCGAGGTTTAACGCTTCTTATTTATGAAAGTTTGTCACTATTGAGTCTGTTAATTTTTAGTTTAAATTTATAATATTAACACACTCACTTTTCCAATTCAACTACTTCAAGTTATATTGTGTTCGATATCGAAAAAAATATAAGTCATTTGTCACCTTTGGAGTAGGTATTCGTATCATAGCATTGTTTCGTTTGCTGACCTTCTAAAAGAAGTGAGTAATTGTAAATAAGTGGATGCCCTGAACATTCAACAATGTAAATACTGGACAATGTCTTCCAAATATTAATGAGATAGTGAGTTCCTCCTTCAGTATTCTAATGCCAAATACCAGATGATCTTTAAAAAAAAAACACACACACCATTGGGAGTGCGAAAGAATTAGGCAGTCAGCAACATTCTTAGATGTCTAGATTTTTTTAGTATTATCGAGGAAGTTTTGCAACTCCATTATATAAACTCTCCTAAATCACCACAAATTACCACAAGAGCACAATCGATTATGAAAATGGTGAAACATCATGTTATCCCTCAACAATCTCTCTCCTCATAATCCAAGGCGCACTACACATCACAGTGTGGAAATCCTCACACACTCTGAGTTTCTTTACAATCCTAATGGGGATTCCAGCAGTCGTAGTAAATAGTCAAAATGATGTCTGTAAAAGATCATCCAGTGCTTCCTTAAACTCTTTTGACTTTGGGTTCGTAATGTCACCAGCAAATAACTCACGTATGATCCCATCCTCTGCTTCCATCAAGCTGCAGCTAGGTTTCTTTCTAACTCCTTTTTCTCTAATTAGGATTTCAATGGATCCGACAAGCACCAAACAGTGCTCCACACATGCCTCGATAGGCATCGTCGCTGCAAGGTTTAAGCCTTCTTCCAAGTGTCCAGCACGACCAAGAAGATCTACCATTACTACGTCAAAAAAACACCAAGAAAATTAATATCTAGATTTTGGGCATATTCACATTTTGGACACTGCATAGCCACATGACTCGTTCGGACAGTCACGACCCAATATTGCCTATCAAATTTTTATAATTCTGCCATATCATGTCTAATAAGTTAATATATTGTTTTAAATATGGATCTACAAAAAGTATAAAAGGTACGATTTACATTTAGTTATTTCGATTAAAAAAATAATCTTCTACTTACTACAATGTGAACATAACATTTTTTCTTGGCTATCTTATACAAAAACGCATAAAAGGATCACTATGGAGATGAGAACAGAGCAATATTCAGGAGGGATTGAAGTGTCATTCAAACCTATGCTGGAATAAATATTTAAAAAGCTAAATCTGGATCAACCTATTTACGAAAGTTCAATACATAACAGAATGTACAATGCAAGCGTTAGGGTGAGAAATGATGTAGTTGGTGTGGAAGGTGCATCTGAAATCATAAGTTTTAAAGGATGACCATCAAAATTCATTGAAGAGATTGAAAACAATGCAACAAAACGGGCAATTGAATTTACAAAAAAAGTTAATGAATACAAAGTTGTTGACTACAACTTCAAGGAATTGAAAATCAAGCGAAAATTCTTCAAAGAACAACAAGAAAGAATATAATTCCTCAAGAAATCAATGAATATCAAACAACAAACAGAGTCAAGTTTTTTTTATTTAATATGATTTTTATATGTTATATATCACTAACTTTTTAAACTTTAGGTTGGAAGAATTGAAGCACGTAGTGGAATATCCAGTACAGATATTAAAAGTATTATTTTAGACAATACCAAACTCATGATCAAGGAGAATAAAGAACGGTACTCGAGTCTTAACAAATTCAATAAAAAGGTAGACAGATTTAACATTCATATTTTTTTGGTTAATTGTAATTTTAAAGTGTTTTACTAACAATAAATTGATCTATAAATTTCAAATTTCAAAAACTTATCCCTCTAAAATTCAAAGATATGCTGATACACTACACCAAAATATTAAAGATAGACGACCCAGAAGATTTAGAAAATTCAACAACTCGAGAAGATTCAGAAAATTCAGCATCGAAGAAAGCAATTGATTTTCTGCGCAGTGAGATAGGCTTTGAAGTAGTAGACTATAACTACGAGGAAATAGAAAAAATTTGCAACAAACTTGAGATTGCAGAAAATAACG
The DNA here is from genome assembly GCF_015680905.1 of Coptis chinensis. Classification (NCBI taxonomy): domain Eukaryota; kingdom Viridiplantae; phylum Streptophyta; class Magnoliopsida; order Ranunculales; family Ranunculaceae; genus Coptis; species Coptis chinensis. Next base: position 82,472,771 of record NC_141461.1, on the reverse strand, counting down.
ACATGCTTAGAAATCAGTGCATACAAATTTAGGAAGAAGAAATTCAGAGTCTGAAAAAAAATATTGATTATCTAAAGGCAATTATAAATAGGGAATGGTAGAGTTATGATTCTCTCTACGTAATTATTTGTTCAATCTTGGAGATGAGATGACTTATTAGACATTTTTACATATATGGAATCATATTTTTAGTAATAAATGTAATCATTTATCTTTGAACAGATAAATTGCTCTAATCATATATATTAGAAAAATAAAATCAGAGATTAACTAATGAATTTTATCAATGTCTGCTGCTTCCATTTTAATTTGAATGAGTGATTAAAAAAAATCATATCTCATAGCTATGCATAGTTGCAAATATTTTTTTAAATAATTCAATATAACGGCACCCGTTCGTAGGACGGGTTCGAAAACTAGTATAAGGATAAAGATAAATATTTGTTTCCTATTTTATCTTAATTAGCCTTGACACGTGGACACTCTAGAAACGCTTCCTCAATTGAAAAGGGTAGAGCTATAATATATATATATATATATATATATAAAGATCTCATTGAAAGCAAAGCAACCAGTCAAGAATCCTACATATCTTAAGCTTTCAATGTTTTTGTATTGAAGAATTCAACTAATAATCATCTAATTGTGTGCCGGGCGCGGGTGCACCACTACTCTTGTCTTTGTCGTCCATAGTAAAGTGTTGAATAATTGCATCACCATTAAAAAGTAAAGCGGCAACCGGCAAGACCACCTGGTAGTAATGTCCACGTAGACGCAACGTTGCACATTAACTAATCCAACAGCAGCAGCAAAAGGGAGGACCATAACAAAGTTACATCATACCAAGGTTGAATCAACAAATCAGTTTCTACGATTCAGTTCAACTTGTGTGTTAACTTGTACTCATTATTTAAAGATATTTATTTTCACTTTTAATTCTTATTTAGTATGAATTTGGAGGAAGTATGCAGGATTTAACCTTCGTTAGCAAATAGCCTTACGAAGCTGACATGACTGAATTAACTTTGATGACAACAAAACAACCTCATTCCACAATCACAAAGCCCAAAACTTTTTCTCTCGAAACGCAGAAAACAAAACAAAAATAACGAAACACCAACACCAACAACTCCAAAATCAAGACCAAGACCAAGACAGATGCCTCGAGTATCGTGTAGTTATCAAAATCAAACGACATTTTTCGGCTTATATTGGAATGGGGTATTTGTATGTTAAAGGTTATGGAGTTAAGAAGAAGAACTACACTAAAGTAAGTTTTTAATTTTGTTATGTAAGGTTTTGTACCTTAGCTAGTACGTAGTAGAATTTTGCGTCCATTGATATCTTGTTTACTAATCGTTTGTTAGTAGTTGTCCCTGATATATTGACTGCCTGAGTTATACGATACCTGTTGGTAATAAGCATTTTTATGATAGATTGTAAGAATTAGCTTATTAAACCTGAAATACTGATGTACTGAAAGTCCGAAACTAATATTGGCATTGCATGTCCTTGCATATGCTAGTAACTATCAATGAAAAAAACAGCTTATTTATTTAAGCAATGCCAAACACATATATTCCGTAATAATGACTAAGATGACATGTTCCTATCAATACAATTTGAAATGTTTAGGATATTTGAGAGTTTTTTTGTTCGCAAGTTTGGATCATAAATCTTTCCTGCCCATTTTTCTGGCCTTTTGGGTAGTTACTTCGATGTACCCAGATATTGTTTAGACAATTTTGTATTCCGTTGATGACCAATGGCACTTTTGAATGTTTTGACTTTTGACCTATAGAGTCAGTTTTGCATTAATAGGTTTTATAGGCCATAGTTTGTTTAAATCCACATCTTATGAGTTTTTAGTTACTTTAGGCAAGTGAAGCTCTAGAAAGAGCTCTTTCTACAATAATTAACATCTTGCTTTAGGACTGTACCTTTTCAGGGTTAGCAATTTTAATGATACTTTATTTATTCTCAATATGTTTTCTTATTTATGCTTCTAAACAAGAGATCACTTTGGGAATATGATTCTCTATTACCAATACTTAGTCTCAGGCGATTGCAGATAAAATCGTCAAGAAATCTGTATAGACCCCTAATTCAGTACTCCACAATGTCTAGCTCCCTAGTTCACTCTTACACCAAATGTATGGACCCTCTTTTTCTGTCTTTTTACTGTTCCTCCCTCCTTTTTTTTTTTTTTTTTTTCCAGCGGCCCCCCTTTTCTCCACATCTTCTCCTTTTTATATTCCCCTTTCCTTCCTCAGGACCGTCCACTAATCCAATGTCCCCCTGTCCTCCCTCATGATTCTTCGATGTCGACCGTACACTTGCCACCGTGGACTAGGGTTCCGCGGCCTTGATCCGCTGCTCCTCCTCGTCCTTGCATATGTTGCTCCCTATCAGCTGCACCGCGGACTTGGTCCAAGAGGTACACATAATGCTATTACAAATGCCCCTTCTCGACTCCGCGGTCCTGTTAATGGATCCGGGGTCGAGAACACTTACCGCTATTCTCTCTCCACCGCCCCTTCCTTTTCCTTGGTTTGCGTGTGCACTTTATTGCACTCATCACGCGCAATTTCAGCCCTCCCTCGATCTTTGTGCGTCCACGTGTCTCGCGCTGGCTGGGCTACTCCACTGACTCCTCGAGTTCCACGACCCCTAAAATTACTCTTTTGCCCTTCCTTATTTAAATACCCTTCCCTCTCCCCCTTCCTCACTTCACTTTTCATCTCCTTTGTTTTTCCACTCCTCTTCACCCCCTTCCGCTCACCCTCCGGTTTGCGAGCACACTGCTGGTTTCTTAGCGATTCTCTCCTCCTTTCGGACTTCAACTCCGGTGTATCTACTCTCCTTGCTCCCCTTGGTACGTTTTCTAGGCCTATATTACTTTTGTTTAACTAGATAGTGCGTTCTTTCCATAATTTGCACCTGTCCCTCCATTTTTCCGATGTCGGATTCTAATTCCGACGACTCTTCCCCTTCCCGTTCGCCTCAGATAGCATCCCCACCTCCTCCTACCCCCGCTGCGGCCCCTTCCACCTCCGGGCGCCCAGCCTCTTTGTTACCTCCGCCCTCACGATGCCGCCGCCCTGACCTAGGTTCGATTAGGGCTGCTTATGGCATTCCGGCCAACATAACCCTAGAACATGTGCCATCCACCACCCATTACCCTCATTTGGTTCCCCGCCGACCCGGGCACCTTGTGATCACGGTGGGGCAAATACTTGCCGGGCTGCGGCTGCCCCTCACTCTCTTGGATGTCGAGGTGTGCAATCATTTCAACATTCCCCCTTGTCAAGGTATAGGAAATTTCTGGAGAACTATGTATGTTGCAACGCTTACAATAGAACCGACGAGCCCAAAATAACCAGCCGTGATATCTTCTCCCACTACTTCCTTAAGAAAAGCACTAAAGATGTCGGTGTGGGCTACCAATCATTTTGTGTGCGTCCTCAGAAGTTATCCCTCTTGCTCCACATTACCTCTTCTGACAAAGTATGACACCATTACCCCTTGTATGTATTGGGACAATTTCTGTCCGTGGACCTTCCTTCAGATTTAACTCTTAACCACCTCGCCTTCATCCCCCGTGGTGAGTATCTTTGTACTTCCCTTCTCTCTTATTGCATTATTACCGTTATGCTCTAACGCTCTGATCTTCTCTGTTTTGCTGGTTGGCGGCCAGATTCCAAGTCCCAAACTTACTCCGGCGTGTCTTGTCCCATTTTCCAAAGACTCCGCGATCTCGGACCCGATCAAGGCAGTCACTTAGGCATCCATCCTACCACCGCTACCCCTCTGCTACAAATCCCCAGTCTGCACACTTTCCGTGGATTCTCTTATCCCTTCTACCGCCCTCCTCCTCCCAAAGAACGGAAACCCAGAGCATCTCCCCCTATCCGAAAAAGATCTCGCGTCTCCTCCTCCCACCGCCGTTGTCCTCGCACCTCCTCTCAACCCCCCAGATCTCGTGACTCTCCTGCCGACTCCGCGCCCGAAGACATCCCCTCTTACCAATCCATTTCCAACTGGGACGACCAGTATATCGATCCCACCTCTCCTACCGATGACATGGACGTTCACAAGCAGAAACTTTTTGACAGTGACTCCGAGGAGGATGAGGTGACCGAAGTCTCCCCGTCTGAAGTGGTGGCACCTATCTAAATTCCCCCGTCCAAGAGGCAGCGGACCTCAACTTCTGAAGGGTCCGTCCCTGTCACTCCACGGACCTCTGTGCCCAACGCACCCTCCACCCTTAACTCCTCGCTTCCATCCGCGGTCTCTTCCCCTAGCATTCGCCGGCCTGGTAAAGAACCGATTCCTCCAGCCTCCAACCTGGCTCCTGTCGAAGACTTCTGCCCCGTCTTCAATGTGCGGAACCGCCGAGTATCCACTGCTGACTCCGCTCTAGATAATGCAGCCGTAGCTTCTTCCTTGTTCTACAACTCCCATCTGCCCAGGGACATCGCATATGCCGATGGGGGTTCGTTTGACACCCACCGCACTTCCTTTTATACCAATTGGGAACGGGTACGTGTTTTTTTTATTTATTTATTTTTTTTTAATCTCTATGTTTCTGTCTCTAGGTGAGCTTGGACATTTCTTTCATGATCCGCGGCCTTCTCAGCACCAAGAACAAACTTGCTGCCTTGGAGAAAGAGGTCAATGGCCCTTGTGGTCTGAAGGTCGCCCATGCCAGTCTTCAAGCTGAGTTGGCCGCTGCTAACCTGGCCAAACTCAAGGCCCAGGATGAACTGCACTCCACAGAGTCGTCTTATCAATCCTACATGGATTCGGTGAATGACCGTCTCAGCAGTCAGCGGGAACAGCTCCTCGAACACCATCAACTACACCTCTCTGAACTGTCACAACATCACCAAGCTGCCGTCACTTCACTCCGCCAAGAGCATGAGGCTGCTACCGCCACTCTGCTCCAGCAACATCAAGACGATATGACTATTCTCTGCGAATGCTTCAAGACCCTAGCTGAGAAACGGGTAGCCAAGAAGATCCAAGAAGAGCTTGCCCGGCTCACCCAAGAAGCGCGGCTTCTACCTGACAAGCCTTCCACCCCAGCCACCGACCCCTCCCCTGTGCATGAAGAAAACTCTCCGACAGCCGAGGCCACCGAAGAGACCCACACTGGAAGCTCGGAGCATGCTACTACGGCCCTCCCTACTGAACCCTCTGAAGAAGTGTCCGCTGTCCGTACTGCCGCTGACTCCCCACTCGAAAAGCAATAGAAATACCCTGTCTTTTGTAATCAGTCACTTTGTTCACTCTGAGCCAATTACGGCCTTACATTAGTTTGATCATTTCTGTTTGTGTTTGGATATTCACGGGGTTTCCCATCGGTTTATGTTTACGTTTATGCTTGCACACTACTCTCTTCCCCATGAAGTTCGATTTTGCTTAGCATGTTTGCCATCTCTATCTCTTATGATTTGTCTATTTGCACAACCAATCCTGTGTCTCCTGCCCCTTGATTAATAATGGCTAATGTTACCAGAGATTCTAGTTCAATAGGATGAGTACTTCTCTTTCTCGTCTCTCTCCTGTAACCCGCGCTTAGCCCTTTCCTATGAGCCTGGCTATCCCCTCAGTTGTGATCCGGCCTCTGTGCTCCACGATTGGTTCATCGTATTAGTAATAGACTCGCGGTGGATGAATATCTCTGCGGAGTACTCCACCTCCCCAATATTTCTCTTTATGTTTGGCCTCCCCCCACATTGGTCGTTAGTCTCTGTAATCCGCGAAGGGCTCCTCCCACTCCGCGGATTATATAACCACGGGGAGTCGCATGAGACAGCTCCTCCTGCCCTCGACTCCCTCTAGCTACATGTCAACGAAGGGCCCTTCCCCCCTGCTGTCTCTCTCCACACGGGGTTCTAATGCCCCATGTGTGATTTGCTCCCCCGCGGAGGGCTCATCCCACTCCGCGGTCTCGGTATTCTCGGCACGTCTCTTGGGGATGCTCCTCTTGCCCCCAACTCCTCCCGAGCCTCATATCAGCGATGGTCCCATCCCCTCCGCCGTCTCTCTCTATCTTCAGGCTCTATGCCCCATGTGTGTCTCGCACCTCTCGCCCCGCTCCGCGGGATTCATAGCTTTCGGGAGGCGCTGGGTTCAAATTTGGTCTGATGCCACCGCCGCCCATGTCTCACTGACATTCTCAGTTTCAGGTTTTATTTAAGTCTCCTATTTTCACAAATGGTGATTTCTTCTCAAAAGTGCTGGTGTATTATATATTTACATACAGCCACAAATTCATGTATTACATTTCCCTTACACTCAAGCGTGGAATTTTTTTAACATCCTCACGTTCCACGGTTTCTCTATCAGCTTGCCTTCTTGTGTCCGCAATCTATATGTGCCCGCCCCTCCGATATCCACCACCGTATATGGTCCTTCCCAGTTTGGGCCCAACTTTCCATCTTTCTCCTCCCTGGTACTAGGTGTCACTCGGCGGAGCACCAGGTCGCCTAGCCGGAACTGCCTTGGCTTGACCCTACGGTTGTACTGTCTTTGCAATCTCCGGTGATATTCCTCCAGTTTTATGCATGCAGTGTCTCTTCTCTCTTCTGCTAAATTCAGGTCCGCTGCCAATATTCTCCAGTTTGATCTTTCTTTCACGGACCTCGTCCGCGTTGTAGCTGCAACCATCTCCGAGGGGATCACAGCCTCCACCCCGTAGGCCAAGGAAAATGGAGTCTCTAGGGTGGAGTACCGGGGTGTGGTCCGGTAGGCCCATAGCACGTGATTCAGCTCATCGGCCCACGCCCCTTTCCTGTCCTCCAATTTTCTCTTAAGGTTGTTCATGATGATCTTGTTGGATGCCTCTGCCTATCCATTGCCCTCGGGATTGTAAGGGGTCGAGAACCCCTGTTTCACTTTATATGCTTGCAAGAACTTGGCCACCTTCGCTCCCGTGAACTGAGTATCATTGTCCGCGATGATTACATATGGCAACCCAAACCTGCAGATGATATTCTCCCATAGAAACTTTATGATTTGTGCTTCATTCACCTGTTGCAAGGGCACGACTTCAATCCATTTTGTGAAATAATCCGTTGCCGCGAGCATGAATCTCCTTTTGCTGCTGGCCATGGGCAGCGGCCCCACTATATCCATTGCCCACATAGCAAAAGGCCACGGACTTGAGACGTTATGAAGGGGTTTTGCGGGGGCAAATATCAGTTGAGAAAATCTCTGGCATTTGTCACATTTCTTTGCAAATTCCACATCATCCCTCTTCATGTGGGGCCAGAAATACCCCTGTGTCAGTAGGTGATGGGCCGTCGTTCTCCCCGCTGAGTGGCTCCCACAATCCCCCTCATGTAACTCTGCCAACACTTCATGCGATAGCCGCGGACCCAAACATTTTAACAGCGGTCCATTGAAGTTTTTTCGATATAGCTCTCCTTCCAGTAGAACGTATCTCCGAGAAGTTTGCTCTCGTCTCCTTCTTTCTTTTTTATCTGTCACTTCCTTTCCTGCCAAAAAGTCCTTAATTGGACCCATCCAACTCTCCTCCTCTTCCGCGACCTGACAAATCTCTATCACCTCCTCAATGCTCGGTCTCTCCAGCCTTCCCACGCGTATTGTTCTTTCCTCCGACCCGGGGATGGCAGCCGCTACATATGCCAGGGCATCAGCATGTCTGTTCTCTCCCCGGCCCAGATGAAGGAAACGGAGCTTTGTGAACTTCGCGAATCTTTTACGCACCACCTCCAAATATCTGGCCATCCGGGGGCATCTAGCTGCGAACCCTCCATTCGCTTGGCACACCACTAAGTTTGAATTAGAATATACTATTAGCTCCTGAACTCCCAGATCTTCGGCCATTCTTAGTCCTGCAACCACTACTTCGTACTCTGCCTTATTACTGGATGCCGCGATAGTTTCATGGTTTGCTCTATTTTACTATTGTCGGGCGTAACCAAAACCACCCCTATGCCGCTGCAGGTATCTGTCGCTGATCCGTCGGCGAATACCCTCCACCCATTCCTCTTATCCCAAGGGTCTAGGATATCCGGATCACCTTCTCGTTCTGGTTCCATAATTTTTTCCTCTCCCCAGGTGGGATCCTCTGCAGGAAACTCTGCCAGAAATTCAGCCATTGCCTGCGCTTTTTCTGCAGTCCTTATCTGATATTGTATCTCATAGAAACTCAGTATCACTGCCCACTTCAACATCCTACCCGAATTTTCTGTCTTCAGTGCTTGTCTTAGAGGCAGATTCGTTACTACCACTACCACATGTGCTTCAAAGTAGGGTTTCAGTTTGAGGGTGGAGAAAACTAGCGCCAAGGCATACCTCTCAATCCTGCTGTACCTCGTCTCTGCCTCTAACAGTGTCTTACTCTAAAAATACACTGGATTCTCTATTTTGTCCACCACACGCACTAGAACTGAACTAACCGCATACTCCGTGGCCCCCAAGTACAAATACAGCTTTTCCCCAATCTCGGGCCGCGATAGCAAAGGCGCTTTGCCCAAATATTTCTTCAAGTTCTGGAATGCCTCCTCACACTCCGCGGTCCATACGAAGTCCGGTGTGCTCCTTAGTAATCGATACAGCGGTCTACATTTATCGGATGACTTGGAAATGAATCTATTCAGTGCCGCTACCCTTCCTACTAACCGCTGTATTTCCTTCACATTCAGCGGAGATGTCATCTCTACCAGGGACCTTATCTGCTCGGGATTAGCCTCGGTTCCCCTATGAGTAACAATATAGCCCAAGAACTTCCCTGTAGTCACCCCAAAAGTACACTTCTCCGGATTCAGTTTCAAATTGTACTTACGTAGTATCTTGAACGTTTCCCGTAACCCCTCTATATGTTCCTCCTCTATCATGATTTTCTCCACCATGTCGTCTATATAAATCTCGATTCCCCTCCGGATCTTGCTTGCGAACATTTTTTCTCCCAACCGCTGGAAGGTAGCCCCTACATTTTTCAAACCAAACGGCATTCTCGTGTAGCAGTATGTACCGCCCTCCACTACAAATGATGTCTTCTCTTGGTCTAGCTCATACATCGCAACCTGATTAAACCCCATCGAGGCGTCCATGAAAGAAAATATTTCGAACCCGGCCGTCCTGTCCACCAACTCGTCTACTCGCGGCATGGGATAGCTGTCCTTCGGACACTCCAGGTTGACGTCGGTAAAGTCCACGCACATATGTACTTTCCCATTCTTTTTCGGTACCGCGACTATGTTTGACAACCAGTCCGTGAACTCCACCTCTCGGATTATCCCTGCCCCCTTCAATCTGGCAATCTCTTCCCGAATCCCCTCCACGTATTTCGGTCTGAGACTCCGCAATTTTTGTCTCACTGGTTTGGCATCCTCTCTCATATGCAGGTGGTGACATGCGAACTCTGGGTCCAACCCTGTAACGTCCTCTATCGCCCATGCAAAGACGTCTCTATTATCTGACAATAACTGTATCAACTTAGTCCTCCACTCCTCAGGCAAACTTGACCCTATCGACGTGATCTTCTCCTCTTCCCCTATCCCAATATTCACAACCTCTATCTCGTCAAGCGTCTTGGGATCCGTCGGCGCCTCTTCACCCCCCTCCCCCGAGGTGCACTATAACTACTATGCCAGCCTCTTCCTAGGGTTGGAAGTTTCTCCTTCTGACCCGCCGATCAAACGTTTCACGGTTCCTCTGTGACTATTCTTAGCTGTTACCTGATCCCCGTAGACCTCATACATGCCGGTAGGCGTGGGGAACCGTATCACATGGTAATACGTAGATGGGACCGCCTTCATCTCATGAATCCACCGCCTTCCCAAGATTGCATTATATTGTGAAGCCGCATCCACTACCATGAAGCGGGTGAAGACGGTCACCGGCCCCGCCGTCACGGGCAATAAGAGTTCCCCCATGGGCTCTGTCATACTCCCGTTAAATCCATACAAATTAGTGTGTGAAGGGCACATCTGCTTGGGATCCACTCCCATTTCCTCTAAGGCTCCTCTGAACAACAGGTCTACCGCACTTCCGCAATCAATCAACACCCTTTTCACCATGTAGTTTCCCATTGCCACTGTAATGACCAGCGCGTCCTCGTGTGGCGAATCCACTACCCGTAGGTCCGCATTGCTAAAGACGATTTTATCCTTCTCGGCCGCTGTGATCTCTCTTTGCCGTGGCCTATTCGCCTTCTCATTAATTTGTTGGATGCTCGCTGTCCGCCGTATCTTGTCTCTATGGGCATTATGACTCATAACTTCCCCACTGTAAATCACATTGATGGTTCCCAGTATTCTTCCTTGCTGCGGTACTCGCTTTTCGTTCAGGCCGTCTCTCACAAATTCTCCCATCCTCCCCTTCTCCACCATCCTCTGTACCAACCACTTGAGAGCGTAACAGTCATCCGTCTCATGATTTCTTATCTGATGGTATGCACAGAGTGGCTTCCCAGGTATCTCCGTTGGCATACTTCGCGGTCCTTCATATCCCGGTAAACCCTTTATTAAGGGCAAAATCTCACTGAGCGGTTTGTTCAACGGAGTTTGTTCCACTTCGCGGTATGGCTTCCTCTCCCTGTACTCCCTCCGAATCCCTTCCCGGCTTCCCTCCGTTCGTGCTCCGTATCCGCGGTATCGACCACTTTCTTTTTCCGACGCCCCCGATCTCCGTCGTTCCTGTTCCTTCTCCAAAGACAACACAGCCTTCCCTGCCCTCTTAGAATCCTTTTGCATAGAGTCTTCATACCTTATATACTTTTCCACTTTCGTGGATCTGGCTTCATCTGGCGCCGCTATCTCATTTTTTGTTACGGACTGGTGAACTCCGGTTCCCGGACGCAATCCCCTTTTAAACGCTATCACCACTGTCCTCTCATCCAGATTCTCTACTTTCAGTGTCTCCGCCTTAAATCGACATAGGAACTCTCTAATTGACTCCGCGGACCGTTGTCGCACATTGAACAGAGCTGCGATGTCCACCACCCTCTTTTTCTGGTGTATGAAATGATCCACGAACGCCTGCTCTAACTCTTGAAAGTTCTTAATGCTCCCAGACGGCAATCTGTAGTACCAATCCGACGCGCCCCCTTTCAGACTAGCCGGGAACATCATGCACCGTAGACCATCAAACCGAGCCTCCTGCCATAGCGGCATCTGCTGTCTAAAATGATGGATGTGGTCCGCCGGGTCTCCTTTGCCACCGTACCTCTCAAACCTCGGCTGGGCAAATCGCTTGGGAACCTCTGATGCCCATATGTCATCTGCTAGCGGGTTACAGTTCAACCCAGCCACCACCACGCGTGGCCGCTCCCCCCTTTTCGCTTTTTTCCCGATTGGGCTTCCCTATCATTGTCTATCATTTCTTGGACTTGCTCCATTGTTAACCCCGCCACCGGGTTTTCCACCAAGTTTGGTCCGGTCTCCTCCTCGTCTCCAGATTCCTCACTCTGCTCTTCCCCTGCCTCCTCATCCATCTTCTCTCTCTCTCTCCGCAGCTCATTGTTTTCTTTTCTCAGCCTTTCGATCTCTTCACGCATCAGACGCGCCTCTTCCGCTGCTCGTCCTTCTTCCAGTTCTTCCCCCTCCTCTATCATAGCTTCCAGCATCGGCTCCTGATCCCTAACTTTCGTTAGCCTTCCCGCTGCTCTCTTCGGTGACATTTCTGAATTGATCTTCTCTTCCCCACAGACGGCGCCAAATGTACCCCTAATTCACTACTCCACAATGTCTAGCTCCTAGTTCACTCTTACACCAAATGTATGAACCCTCTTTTTCTCTCTTTCTTCTCTCTTTTTAGTGTTCCTCCCTCTCTTTTTTTTTCCAACGGCCCCCCTTTTCTCCACATCTTCTCCTTTTTATATTCCCCTTTCCTTCCTCAGGACCGTCCACCTGTCCTGTCATCCTACGACCCCGATGTCGACCGTACACTTGCCACCGTGGACTAGGGTTCCGCGGCCTTGATCCGCTGCTCCTCCTCGTCCTTGCATATGTTGCTCCCTATCAGCTGCACCGCAGACTTGGTCCAAGAGGTACACATCATGCTATTACAAAATCGAAACTTTTTGTTCTTGAATAGAGATGCTCCTTTTGTAAGCATTGTCATAGTGGGATCATTGATCTCTCCATGAGATAGAGTCAATATTTGCTTTTTATCCCCTTTCTTAAGTATCACAACCTCAGTACATTCGTTATTCGAATGCGATCTAGTTAGAATATGTGGCATAACAACAGAGTTGACATCGGTATGGTCATCAAAGACCTCCCTTTCTTTTTCAGAGATATCATCATCCAAGAGTGAATGTTCCTCTACCAATGCTGCATACTCTTGATTCTCAGAGTAAAAGAGTTGTAATTCATCATTGTTCAGCTCTTGGGTCTCAGGAATGATGGTTACACTGGTATCATCATGTCTGTGTAATTGCTGAATGCTACATAAACTGTCTGTGTATCTTCTTCCCATCCTCACTCTCTCTCTTCCTTACCTCGCATGTCATTGTTTTAAGCAGTTAAATGGTTTCTTTCTTTTATTTAAAATAGTTTTGGTCTTTTTTCCCCACTTGTGATAGCCTCTAATAATGCTTGTTACGTGTTAGTAGCTAGTTTTTTAAAAGGCCATGCACTTATTTATGAAGCTTAATCTTCTAATCATTGCAGGCGAAGGAGTACTTTGAGAAAGCTGCCGAAAATGAGGAGGCTGGTGGTCATTGTAATCTTGAGGTGTTATATCTCAAAGGGATTGGTGTGAAAAAGGATGCGAAGATGGCATGCACATATTTCATAAAAGCAGCCAATGGCTGGTCATTCAAAGGCATTTTGTTTTATTGGCAAAAATTGTTCCATACAGGGATAGGGCTTAAAAATCTATCTTGCGATGGTAAGTTTGTTCATTCAGGTTACTTATTTTTTTTTTTATGCTCTCATTTGTAATCATTGTTTATCTCTGCTGGTTGGTGTTTCACTTCCAAATGAAAAATTCCGTGTAAATTAATTTTAATGGTTTTTATAAAATACTCTGTACCTTTGTACAAATAATATTTAACAGCATAAACATCTAAAAAAAATAAAAATTGCCAATTACAACATCAAAATCTCTCTTTACAAAGTTTAAAGACTCGTGTAGAGTTCCTCTAAAACCTTCTATTCTAGCACTGTGTTCCATGACTTCCATCTGAGGTAAACTCAATTTCTTCCGCATTTAACAAAGTTTCATCACGCCAGTGTCCCATCTTTGACACCACTCTTCACGATGGCGTAAAGTCCGGACCCTACATGCACATTAAGAAACATTTCCTGACATGTAACACGATCACTAGACAAGTATACTTTGTAAGCAGTTTATAGACCATAGATTAAGATTTATGCAGAGTACAAAATGAACTACCAGTATGCTACTTTTGATGTTCTAACCACTAAAATATGATCGGTTTTATACAAAGACCTATATGCTTAGTAAACTTAACAAGGCAAAATTCCTACTCGGTTTGTTTTTGGGCTTCTACTTTGGGCTTTTGAATGATTTTTTATTATCCAAACCAGGAACAGAAGGGGCATTTGCCTTGCGGAATATGTCAGGAGAAGGTTTCTCCGACTCACGGGGGCTCATCAGCTTCTTCTCAACATCTTCAAATTTGGCAGTAGCCCATGGTGCTGTTCCAACATTCCGAGCAACACTTGGTACATCAATGGTCAGTGTAGAGACTTCATCTCGAAAAGCATACCATGTGTTGCCGCATGCAATACATTCCAGCTGAACATAACCAAGAAAAAATGTACGAGGGGAGTTAACAAAAATATGGCTCCAGTTGATATACCACCAAATAGAGCAAAAAATATGTGCTGGTAAAACTCAAGTAGAACCGCAAAAAAATTATTGGATCTAAGTCATTTAACATCTGTAGGATGCCTTTGGGGTGAATTTTTTACAAGGAACTGTCCTGATTCTAGAGGCCATATGTTAAAAACATTATAATAATGAGTCGGGCTTTTGTAAAGCAAAGCCTATATTACAACTTTTCATAACCCCGAAACACATCACACTGTTTGAATTTAGTGTACTAAAATGGGACAAAGCGTTTATTGCAAAGACAATTGACTAAAAGGTGGAACCAGGATGCTAGAGACGAGTAGTTAGAAAAGGCAAGATAATGGGGATACTAAGCACCGATTCGCTAAACAAGAAGCTTACACATAAAAGTACATTTTGGCGAAGTTAAAGGTCAAAGAGGGATTCCGTGATTCTGTAAGATTTTTACTGATTAGGAAAAGCTGCTATTAGCTAGTTAAATCCTTGGGCAGGGCGCCTGTGTATCAGAGTAAGTTCTATTCTCAATCAATAATCTAGACAACTAGATGTGACATCGTGCATTGTTGATGAGGACTTGGTTACATTGTCACTCCCATCACTTCAACAGGGCAGTGGCATTGAATTAAGTTTAATTAGACAGAAACAGCGGAAGAGAAAGTATAAATCTGAATATCTGAAAACTTGACACACAAAATTCTGTGACAAAAAACCATCTGGACTTCTTATTGTGGCCTTTAGATAGATTCTATCCAAAATATTGTCTGAAACAAATACAAAGCGAGTTTACGGGTGTGGTAACCCTAGATAATCAAACTTCTTCAGCTGTGCTAGGCTTGGCAAGTCTAGGTTATCGGTCCTTGGAGGTCGAAAGGCCTACAATGAGTATCAAACACTTGTAAAGTGTGTGGTTGGTTCAGGATGAAATCCATTTTGATTTGAGATAAGCATCAGTAAATAAAACAACTTGGTTATTCTTCGGAAATTGGTGCTTTCAGGTTTTCTACTTGATTGGACTCTTACTTTGTTTCACAGCTTCCAGTCCCGAAGCAATGAGGTATTGGGAGGCGGACTAGAACTATGTAACATATAAGAGCACCTCTTTTTGTATCAACAAGTAGTAAAAGAAGAATAAGGAAGAGTGGAAGCCAAGAGAAGCATAGAACGAGACGAGGCACTGAGGTCATAAGCCCTATGTCTCGTTTTCAATGAACTTAGTAAGTTATTACTTACGTTGTTACACAACTTGAAGGTTTCTCTCTGATGGGAAAAAAAAAGAATATCACAGGGAAAGTATTGAACCTGATAGCGGTCTCCACGTGCTCCAGCTTGGATAATGTCTGTCAAACCCACTTTTTTCTCGTGGCATCTTTGGCATAGAGTGTAAGCATAAATTTAATAGAGAGGATCATGAATCACATATTATTTCACATAATATGAAGAATGTAAATAATGAATCAATAAAAGGTTGTATCTTGATCCATAGTGAAAATAATGTGTAGAATCCGATAATGAAAAGCAAATCACCATTTCTCTTCCAAACCTTTATAAGCTTTAATGTATTGATTGTTGTAGTAGAGAAATACGGGGTTTCTCCACTCTTATCTAAAGGATGGAGAGAGGACGGTGGTTTCAAAGTCCTTTAGTCTTCCACCTTCTCATAATTGGTGGAGTAAGTTATTTAACATTCTTCTCTTAATTAGCCAATGTAATTAAGGCATGAGTAATAGGATATTTACTTAAAAGTAACCCACATCAATTTAAAAACTGAAACTCTATAAGGTTTTGACTTGTTGACCACTTTATGGAGGATAATATAGTGGTCTTTGGACTATTATATCATATCTTACATTCTCCCACTTGGTCTATATGACAAAACTATATAGGGATTTTATTTTATAAAACGTTTTGTAAAACGACTCGTGTGGGTTAACAATAAAAACAACATAATTGCGATCGCATTTTGAAAATATATCCAATACATGCATTTACATAATTTGGTTATCATAATATCATTATCAAACAAATTACTAATGTGAGTTATGGCGGTAATATATCAAATATACACGTGTGCGACATCTTTCCTTCCATATACCATGTCACTAGCAACTTGTTTAATATGATCTATAACTGAGAAGTTAGGCAAAAATTTATTGCCTATTAATAGGGGTGTAAAATGGGCTGGGCCGGGCCAGCCCGGCCCTCAAATCATAAAGCCCATATGATTTGAGGGCGGACCCCCCCTTTTATGCTATGAGGGTCGGGCCTGTGAGGGCCAACACTTGAATTATACAGCCCTTGCCCTCACCTCAGCCCTCTTTAGAAAACTGTGGGCCGGGTCTATGGGCGCTACTTGTCATAACTTGTCAATTATTCAAAACTCTTGAATACAACTTGTTTAGACTTCATTAACATATTTGGTTTTATCAGTTTCATTAACTCGATTAACATATTCATTACAAAAATTCTTGAAAACCTATCAAACTTCATTAACATATACAATAGAATATATGAATATATTATATAGGATAGAGATATATCCATATAATACACACCATCCCTATAGAATATATTCACATATTCTAACAATATATTCATTACAAGAGAGAGAACCTCCATCAAGGACATTATACGTACAACTAAGGGTATTATACGTAATTTTATTTAGAAAATCTAAATATCAATGAGGGCCTTAATACGGGCTTTGTGAGGGCTTTAGAGGGTCGGGCGGAGGGCCGCCCTCATGTTTCCATATCTAGGCCCTTACCCTCCCCTCAAAACATGAGGGTCAGGCCGGCCCTGCCCTCAAATTGCATGCGGGCTTAAATTTGAGGGCTTTTTTTGTCTATGGGCTGGGTCGGGTTAGGCGAGGGGCGCGTTTTACCCTACCTATTAATGTCCAATAATAATATTCGGTTTCATTCATAATAAGTACGTACTCCCACTAATGAAACAGAAATGATAGAAACATGATAATTGAGCTCTTTAGGTGTTAGATGAAATAAACATAAAATTTCAATCCAATTAACCATCATTGCGTCATGGGTTATATCAAATACTCTTATTTTAGTCGACATTTCATAATTATACGTGCTTGATAGAAACCAAATGGTTAATGTATCAATTATTATAAGTTGGTGCTATTATCATCAATATACACTCGATGTTTCTACAGTTCATAAGTGTTCTCCAAATCCAATCTTGCATCTAAATCTCAGGTATAACTCTTGGAGAAGATAAGGTACAACATAAGTTTTAGCAACTTGGCAATAATGTAAACAACTAATCCAAACTCTAAGATAATATGCACACTATATATCATAAATTGTGGCCTCAAAGCAAACCACAAACTCAGCAGTAGCAAGATAATCTGTCTTATCTGAGTTTAAATATTCAATCACACGAATATGTGATAAATCATCATAAATGTGAGCAGATAGTCACCTATTCATATAAAGTACGTTAGTAACTGAACAAATCAATATAGATAATCTATAAGGAAGTTTACTAAGATATATATGCTTTATGAGACAACTCCATAATTTGCCTCTTCAATATTCTTAGTTTTGTGTAATAAACCAAAATCATAGTTGCTTAGCGTAAAAGTCATAAACATACAAGACTGAAATTATAAACTAACTCCCACTGACCTTCAAGTATATACATTGCTAGACAGTGTTTTCCATGCAACCGAAGGAATTAATGATATCGTTAAACTTAAGCTATCATTATGGGAATTTTGTTTAAGTTCATACTATGACTCTTACGTTTACAATATTTACATAAAGTTCCATGAAGGAAAGCGGTTTTACATATATTTGGTGTAATTCAAAATTAAAATGAGTCACCTAGCCATGATAATTCTATATAGAGTCATTTTAGGATACAAATAGAGACTCATAAAATAATCAACACCTTTCTTTAAGATGAAATCTTTAGAACAAGTCCATCTTTATTTCTCTCAACGAACTTGTATCCTTTACGCAATTCGAGATGATCTTAGACGTCATTATGTTCCATAGATTTCAACTTTGCTTTATAGTGTTAATCCATTTTAGTATAATCAATACATATACTATGGCCTCTTAAATGAAACCAAGTCTTCATAGTCCTTTTACTTAGACTCTTGTAGATATACCACAAACTTATTTGGAATTACAAACCTCTTTTCTATTTGAGATTTTGTGCAATTCCTTGTGGTTATTCTACTATATGTTCATTGGTGACATTTCATTATGGAGTGTACGTGATCAATCAATTGGTGTTCATTATTGTCAAACTAATCAACAACATGAGGAACAACAACTTTCTTAGAAGTGAAAGGTATGGGGACAAGCACCCAAACTTCTATATTTACCACATTTCTGAAATGAATCACAATATCTTTGTTGTATGTCACTCCCACTGATTTCACCAATCTTACTTATCTAACATTATTGGTTTCAATTATTCTTGTACCACAGTTAGATAAGTAAATACCCTTTGGATTTTCTAAGGCAACTTATTAATATAAACAACCAATAACTTGATTGAAAATCCAATTTTCTTTCATAGAGAATATAAAACTCTAACTCCGCTAAGCATCTTTAATTAACTTGCTGGTGCCTTAATATGTTTCTATAAAAGAAGTTCTTTGGAACTGTTTTTATAGAAACTTTATACATACATAGAAGCTTTTAGAGTTTCAATCCACAATGACATGGGTATAAATGATTTACTTAACATTCTCCTAACTATGTCTATAAAGGTCACGCCTTTCTAGAAACTTTATAGATACGCCAGGACATGGAGTTTAGCTTTAGTAATATTCACCACTTCGATTAGCTATGACATCTTCACTTTATGTCTAGTTGCTTCTCAAACTTAAGAATGTACATTCGTAATGTACATTAAAGAGATTTATTATGCAATAAATTGACACAATCATAATGTGAATTTTCATCTGTAAGTGTGTTAAGATAACCTCATCACGAAATATTAAGTGGTAGAATGGATACAAATGTTGAAACTTATTGTGGCTCTTTAGGGATGTGTTTGAATCATTTTCATTAATACAATTCACACACATTCACCTAAAAGATTAGTAAACTAAGATCCAGAAGAATCATACACTCTACCAATCTATCAATAATTGTCTTGAAGATGACTCCAAGCTAAGTCTTTTATGCCACAATAAAGACGACACATCACTAACTTAGCTACATTTAGTTCCAACTCGAAGATGTATGATCATTGAGGTTCCATTCAAATGGTTATGGAATTCTTGTTAGTATTAGTCATCACATAAGGTTCGATAATGAATAAAGGTGAAAAGACTCATATATATATATATATATATATATATATATATATATTCCATTACCATATCAAAATGATCATCCATTATCATCATAATAAGAACATGTACAGTAGCACTTAAGTAGATACACCAAGTATTAGAAGAATATGGTTTGATTCGAAAATACAAAAGCAAAGTGCTGACTCTCTATTTCAAATCATACCATTCCGTTATGACAGTCTTTCTAAAGATGCTTCAATTTCTTAATGAAGTAAAAGCACTTCATGTCTTATTCTTCTTTAAAAACCTAAATAACGTGAGTAGGTCATTTTAGCTTGGACAATCTCTTCTCCTTATGTCCTGGTCCTTAACGCATAAGATGAATTATCCTTACAGTTTAAGTCTTACTTCTTCTTAAATGACCAATTTAGTCAACCTAATTAATGACATTCCATTACCCTTCATCGTACTAAAATGAATTCTGGAATTGCTTCAACGAAGAATGTAAGAAATTCATTCAATGTAAGGACTCATCACATTCTTAACTAAATTTTGGTTTAACCCATTATATACATTGTCAGCTAAGTTCTAAAAGTTTCATATATAGACATATCATATAAGAAACTCTTAAACATTTTAGATTTTTACAAACTTTATGCAATATGAATAGGGACTCAGAAAAATAATGCTCACTATATAAATATTTTGATACACAACACGTAAATTTTAAAGTGAAGTGATGAGCAAAGTAGAATCATTACAACATTGCCTTTGGGCTAATGATGCAACACACAAAGCGTTCACTCACATATTAATATTATTATAATAGGGCTAAATAATATTGTATATCAAAATTGGATAAGTCTGTTACCTTTGCATATCCAGTTTAGTTCCAATTAAAAAACACAAACGGATTACCCTATCTCAATTTCCTAACCAATGAAATGATTATCAACCTTTGGGCCAATAAAACATTCCTCATGATTAGAAAATTGCAATATAATGTCATTAACGATAATACGAATGATACTTACAACTTCTTGATGTTAGGGTCACTTTGGTGACTACCAAACGATAATATTCGCAAATATCAACTCATGGAATGACAACAATCACCATGATGATCCTAATAGATCGCCATTTGTTACCATAAATAGCAGCAATTTAATGTCAATAACAATAATAATAAAGTATTCACAATATCATAATATTGGGCCACTTTGGCAGCTCCAAAGTTAATTTGTGAGTACCAAATCATGGAATGACATTGATAAAAAATTCATAATCATAGTGAAATATAAATATGCAACGGAATAACAAACAAACGTACTATCATAATATACGAATTACTAACGGGTTCAAATTATTTTCACTATACAACCATCATTGAAGTAGGAATTAATAGACAACGTTATTGGTAACATAATAGAAATAACCATCCTATCATATGCATGCTATTGAACATAAAGAACAAGTAATGCATGCAAGCTTAGCTCATTAATTAAGTCAATAAACCCAACTTGACAAACCTTAGAAAAAAAATAAAAAATAAAAAATCATATAGATATATCCGACAATGTTATCAAAAAAAATATGACTTCAAACATCTAAAGTGAATTTAAGTTTGTCATCAATAGTAATATGACATTCATAATTTCTCAAGGTTTTAAGCCACTTTGGTGGCTACCAAAACGGTAAATTGTATATACCATGTTCTTAATTGACATCAATAATATTATAATGAGTAACAACATTAATATCATAATATGCTCATATAATTAAAACGTGATATGCAGCGGAAAATAATCATGTATTCTTCGTTAAATAGAGCATGCATTCATATACCTGAAGTTGTTCCCAAACAAATTCAAATAATGTTTTAAGCCTTTATATAATGTGGGATTCGTAAAAACCTACGTAATGGCTACTTATGCGTTAAAAACAGACTTAAAACGAATTATATATGGCCAAAAACAAGTTATATGGGTCTGTAAACCGGTTTTGGGTTCGATCTAGTTCACTGGTTCGGGTCTGTTCTGGTTCAATCATAAAAAACAGAACAATACAAAACAGATTTTAATAACCAGAACAACGTAAGGGTAAATCGGAACAATTGCATTAGATTCCAAAACATAAATGGGAAGTTGGAACAACATAGTAATTTAGTTGACTTGACTCATCATCTTCCTCAATGAAACCCAAAACAAAACAGTACCATAAAAGAGAGTATGGGGGGTGATTTAAACACCCAAAAAAGACGGTGATTATAACTTCAAAACCACTGTGTAGGACAAAACCCATAACTATTACCAATAAATTTCGACCTCCAAACAAAACTGTTCATTAAAGAAAAACCAGATTCCGATTGAAAGTTTATGGGTTTAAGAAACCCTTCATACTAGTATACGTTAAAAGCCATCAAAATTAATCTTGTAACTCTAATGGATCTTGACAAATAAAACGGCATAATATCCGCACTATCCATCGGTAACTAGTCAGAATCCGGAGAAGAATGATAAAATATCATAATATGAAAGCCTTTCTAGTACATGCTCAGAAGAAGCTTTCTAAAATCTAACCTTAATTAAAATGGAAACATCCAAACTAATTAAGTTTCTAACCGAAGCCCATTACACATGATACGATGATATTAGATTCCCACACATGCGTAACGACCATGAATCAGTATATCAAATTCTTTCGCCGGTATAGAATCGACAAAACTTGGTCACCCAATCATGCTACGACTATCATGTTATAGCTCTATGACTTCATTATACAATTATAATCATATGCTTTAACGGAAAATAAACGTAATTCAAAACCTTGCGCTCCGATACCAAATGTAAGCATAAATTTAATAGAGAGGATCATGAATCACATATTATTTCACATAATATGAAGAATGTAAATAATGAATCAATAAAAGGTTGTACCTTGATCCATAGTGAAAATAATGTGTAGAATCCGATAATGAAAAGCAAATCACTGTTTCTCTTCCAAACCTTTATAAGCTTTAATGTGTTGATTGTTGTAGTAGAGAAATACGGGGTTTCTCCACTCTTATATAAAGGATGGAGAGAGGACGGTGGTTTCAAAGTCCTTTAGTCTTCCACATTCCCATAATTGGTGGAGTAAGTTATTTAACCTTCTTCTCTTAATTAGCTAATGTAATTAAGGCATGAGTAATAGGATATTTACTTAAGGAGTAACTCCCACATCAATTTAGAAACTGAAACTCTATAAGGTTTTGACTTGTTGACCACTTTATGGAGGATATAATATAGTGGTCTTTGGACTATTATATCATATCTTACATTGAGCATCTGTCATCTGTTGACATACCAAGTAACAAGTTGAGTGCATACCGTACTATACTAGCAATAAGTACTATCAAAAAGTATTCAAGAAAGAATTGTTACCTGCATGCGCTCTGATTCCTCAGGCAGTTCAAAAGATGTTAGTTATACAAATACACGAAAAAGATAATGCGCCCAATGTGAAAAATAACTGAATAGAACTAACCATTCTGCATATAGTATCTAAAATAAATACGAACAAGTATTTGTTTTTTCTTTCTCTTATCATTTTCTCGGGATTCGTGTTGTTTTTGGGATTTGATTTCACCTTCTTCATCGTCATCACTGTCTGAAATCCTCGCTACTCTTCTGTGTTTTCCCATCCTCAAAATACTAAGTGTTCATTTTTTTTTTATATTATATATATTTCACTATTTTTCAAGCATGGGCCTTTTGCGTAGGAACTGTGGGCCTATAAATGCAGGCCCATTTAGTTTCATACTCATTGTCAAGATACCAAATATATTATATATATATTTCACTATTTCTCGTTTTTTGACATAAATTATCATTTTATTTTATAGAACCAAGACGACGTTGTGTTTGGATTTTGGTATTTCATTTAATTGGACTATATCAAGATAATGTAAAATGAAATATTAGCTGGTTTGGTCATGGGATCAAGTCATGGTAAAACACCAAAAAGAAGCAAAACCAAAAAAATTAAAATGTGACTATTGATTCCAAGGTCTAGTTTAGAACTTAGACATATCAAGGTCATGAATATGTTGATCTTGTCATCGAACTGCGTTATATACGTCTACTTTTTGAGTTGTATATATAGTTTTTCTTCAAAGCTTGTTCACCTATACATACGACTGCAACTATCATAGAACAGAACACTACAATCCAAACTTGTAGGAAAAGAATAATGTTTGCCAAGAGAAAGGCATCTTGAATATATGTGTATTGTCTTCAACAATCATATATTTAACGTACGAAAGCTGGTACTTATAAGAAGCCATTAGTCCTCTATCAAGTTTTGAACTATCCTATAAACTAATTTCCATGGCTTCTTTTGCACCTTTGTGTCCTCAGGAAAATTCTCTACTTCTCGAAAGATTTCCTAGTTTTGGTCTCAAAAGCACTAGAAGAGTTTCCCATGTTGGACTTGATTTTTGGTTCCAGGGACACCATATGGTTCCTTCTACTTTGATGCGATCTGCTAAACCCAATCAATTTGTCAGTACAGAGACGCAAACTCAAACTGGATCTCTTCAATTTGATACTTACATGGCTAAAATGGCGAAACAGGTCCATGAGGCCCTTGATGAGGCAGTACCATTGCGACATCCCCTGAAAATTCATGAAGCAATGAGATATTCGCTCCTTGCTGGTGGAAAGCGAGTCCGACCAATTTTATGCATTGCCTCATGTGAATTAGTGGGAGGTGATGAAGTAGCCGCACGTCCAATTGCCTGTGCAATCGAAATGATACATACCATGTCCCTCATTCATGATGACCTCCCTTGTATGGACGACGATGATTTTCGTCGTGGAAAGCTTACTTGTCACAAGGCTTTTGGTGAAGAAACAGCAGTACTTGCAGGTGATGCACTTTTATCTCTTGCATTTGAGCATGTAGCAACTGAAACCACGAGTGTGTCTTCTGACCGTGTGGTTCGGGCCATAGCAATACTGGCTTCAGCAGTTGCATCAGATGGGCTGGCAGGAGGTCAAACAGTTGATATTGCTAGTGAAGGAAAAATAATTGATCTGAGTGAATTAGAGTACATACACTTGCACAAGACAGCATTGCTTTTAGAAGCTTCCGTTGTTTGTGGAGTGATCATGGGTGGGGGACACGCTGTCGACATGGATAGATTGCGAAAATATGCAAGGTATATAGGTCTTCTGTTTCAAGTGGTGGATGATATTTTGGATGTTACAAAGTCTTCAAAGGAATTGGGGAAAACGGCAGGAAAGGATTTGGAAAGTGATAAAGCAACATATCCTAAGCTGATGGGGATTGAGAAAGCCAAGGAATTTGCAAATGCATTGGTAGCAAAAGCTCATGAGGAACTTTCATACTACAATAGCACAAAAGCTGCACCCTGTATCAGTTCGCTAATTACATTGCACAAAGACAGAATTAGTACTGCAGGTTAGGAGAAAGATGTTATTATTGCTTTCCGTAGAACAGAACAGATGAACAAAAAAAAGCTACTCAACATATCAGCAGTCCAAAATCTTGGATAAAGAGATGTTGTATTAAATTACTCTGTAGATCATCTAAATAGACTTGGGACTTGCATTTTGGTTCCACAGTATACTAAGCTTTTGTGAAAACTAGGTTCCCAGTGCTTTGTTTCCGTTATGTGTATGCCTGTTTATAAGTGCGGTCGTTCTACACTATACTCTTCTTTATAATCGTAGATCTCATTTAGCCAGTTGTGCTGATATTGAAATTTACTTTTGGCTAAACTACAGATTATTTACATCTTGTTGCTTTGAATTGTTCTGATTAATTTGAGTAAATTATACAACAAGCTGGTATCCATTAAGGCATTTGATTCATGACTGGTGGCACTACTAACTTGAAAACCCTTGTGCACTGCTAGCGCACCACACCTCCATACCTTTGTTCAGTCAGTTGCTGGAGTTTGCTTTCAATCTGATCAACTCTGTCTTCTTTTCCAAATGGCTCCGGTACAATACCATGGAGCTTAGGTGTAGCACCAATGTTGTATCTCGTCGACTAATTTGTCAGCTTCAGCTACCATCCCAAAATCAAAAAAAAAAATTCAATTACGTTTTTTTAAAAAATATTTAGAGGGTTAATTCAACAATTATTTTGTAGTACAATTCAAAAAATAACAAAGCATTCATATCTCCATTATGGGCTCAACCAACAATGACAAAACTCGGCCTTTCGTCTCTCTGTCAGGAACACCATGTCCATCTCCATACTGATACATGCATTGAGCCATTCGAGCAAGGTTCACTACAGCTTCTATATAAGTTTGTGAAAAAACTGAATCATCCAATCGATCTTTGTTCATCTTCTTCCATAAGTTGCCGATCATATGTCTAATATACTCGCAAGCAACTTCTTCTGAGACTCCAGTTTCATGCATGTAGCATTGGATTGATTTTGGCACATCACCTCTTTCAAGCTCGGCCTATGTATAATAAAGAGAAGGAATTTGTAGGTTATATATTCTAATTATATTTGTAATACTCTATCCAAGGCAGTTAGGCAGCTGAGACTAGTTTAAGAAATGTTGCATTATTACACACCTTTGATGTTCCTAAATCATCTGAAAGTCGAAGAATCATTGATGAAGAACGTATAACATTTGGGCAGCTTCCTAAGCACTCTAGAGCCTCTTTAGTGATATCTTGTTCTATAAAGAAATAAATATGAACTAGCGAAGGGGGGCCTGATATTGAAATACATGCATTGCTTAGATATTAAGCCAAATGTTGGTGTATACTTGTTGTAATACCACTTTGCCTCCACCAAATAACTTTTGCATAAATCGTCCAATCGCGATAAAAGTTCAAAGGAATTAACTAATTAATGTGGTAACTTATATCAATTTATCAGTGACTGAATTAACAGTAAGGAAAATGTATTATCTATTAACATGCTTAATTGGGGGCATACCGATTGCTTTAGGTATGGTATGGCGTCCCAACCTTGTTCCTTCAGAATAACATAAGCCCAACCTTGTAGAGGGCTAGGAAGCATATTTTCATATAATCTGGAAGTTCTCCTATTGTGTTGATATCCCATCTAAAAATGTCAAACAAATTGAATCAGCACCATATATAGTATATGATACACTGAACTGAAGTAACGTGAGCCAATCTCCTACTAACCTCTCAAAAGCGTAAGCTCGTCCAAAGTGCCATAAACATCATAAACATCATCAATAGTTGTTACCATTGTATTTAGTTTTTTGTACCATTTTCTATAGTAATAGAATCTGGGATCACCTATCACTCCAGTTGTCCAAAAGAAACACTC
Organism: Coptis chinensis; assembly: GCF_015680905.1. Taxonomy (NCBI): domain Eukaryota; kingdom Viridiplantae; phylum Streptophyta; class Magnoliopsida; order Ranunculales; family Ranunculaceae; genus Coptis; species Coptis chinensis. The sequence goes on along the minus strand of NC_141461.1, from coordinate 82,446,364 downwards.
CATCAACCTGTCTCGAGCAAAGCTCAACTTGGGATGGGAGCCTAGACCAAGATCCTTCCACCACCTAAAACATAAAGAACTGAGAGACAGTATATCACTGAATTTTAGTTGGAGGTATAATAATTCAAACTCTTGCATACATCAAGCAACAAATATTAACAACCAATCCCTAACCTTGACATATCCTTCAGATCATTCTGGTGTGTTTCTTGTACCATATTAAAATTCAAAATTGCAAATTTAAGTAGGTCATGATCAATATCTCCTTCTTTCATGCATACTTCAGTATACCACCTAGCCTCTAATCTTTGCATTCTCCAGTGCAGTGGAAGCTCCAAAGAATGACTCACTAGCTTAGGTAGACTTAGGCTTGTCCCTATAGGTGTTTTGATTTCCTTCAGATATGTGGTTGTTAAGTACTTGGCCTCATCCAGGATATCTTCCCCTTCAAATGCAAGGTGAGAAGCATCATTAAAACTTAACATTCCTTTAATGTCTTCATGTAGGCTTGATTTAAATTGTCTGCTATCATCCTTGAAGCAATTAAAAACATCTGCATCCACACACAAACGAGGAGTTGTGTTGTGCCCGACACGAAGTATCTAATTTCAATAAGAGAAACTAGCTAGCTTGGCCAATGTAGTACCAATGTTCTGAATTGCAACTGGAGTAGCATTGATCTTTGGTATTTTTGAAACAATAAAACCACATATGAAATCAAAAATTTAAGCAAAACTGTGAAACACAAGAAAACAAACACTGAAGAAAAGTAACAACAACAAAACAAGATCAAGGACAATTTTGGGCCAATCTACAAAAATGTAATAGAGCAACAAAGATAACATCTTGGTAATCGTACAAAAGACGCTTGGGCCAACCAAGATCAGCCTAGTGCAGAAGTTGAGATGATGTGTTTTCATTACCTCTCTTTCGGTTTCAGCTGAGCTAATTATTAATGATTGTACCATATTTCTTGGAGAGCCTCCAAAAAGAACGGTAAGGCAAGACTCTAAGTTGATGCAAGTTACCTATGATGGGAAGCATAGGAGGGCTATGTGGAAGATTGGGTTTCCTTCCTTGATTACTCTTTTTCATAATACACATTCATTGAAGGAGAAGAAGAGGAAGTAGGAAAAAGATGCACAGATACAAAATTGGGAATGCATCCATTACGATTAGTTCATTTGTTATCCCTGCAATGTGGATAGAGCACTGCATCATCAAACTATAAATAACAAAGTATCTGCATGGCAGTTGTTATTACAGAATTCCAAGAAGTAACCATCTTCTTGTATCGTTAACAAAACTAAAAAAACACCAGTATGCGTTTACTGGAAAATGATTAACACTTTGAAAGGGGAGCTTCAAAGGGACACACCTAGCCCCATATATAGAACTGAATGTTGCGCTAGACGTCTAGTCCTAGACAGTTGGACAGTTGATCAATTCACGATCATTATTCACAACTTAATCCACTGGAAAGACCATTAAATACTGCTAGTCCGACCGAAAAGGCCATTAAATACTTTGTCATCCAACTATGTTCGACGCTAGAATAAGTGAACAACTAATGAAAGAAATCATGTGAGCAAAAGACGACCGGCAACATAAGATGGTTTGGAGTGAAGCCAAGTACAATGTTGGTCTCTCACACTCTCTCGGTTTACTCGGTATAACCGCATAAGGCCCTCGCAATTTGATTTCCAATCAAGAAACAATGGATGATTGACTAGTCGATATGGTCGGATTAGGGAATTATTATTGTGACTATCGATAATAACGCCACACACCCGCAAGATAACCAAACTTTTCAACCAAAGATTGAGACGTGGTGATTGTGATTTGTGTTCATTAATATTCGGATTTTACTATATTGTTGATACTTCAAGAGTAATTTTTCTTTTACCGGGCCGAGTTGATAACATGAAATGATATACATGGCATGTCAAATGCAATATATGTTGATCTCAATTCTACACCGTTAATTCTCCCATCAGGCTCACTCAACATAATTGAAATTTATGTTGTATGAGACCACCAATAGGTAAATTGTGCCATGGCAATCAAGAGTCAAGACCATAAATTTCCGTGATGTATGACATTAGTCAGAAGTGATCGATCCGCAAACGATCAAACAAAACTCAAATGGCCCCAAGTATTTCATGTTTTGCTCTAGAGACAATTTATACTGTGATGCAACACAGATATTTAGGTCTGCATTACGAACAATGTATACAAGAAATACCTAAAGAGCAAGTGCCAACTAGCAAAGTCGGTAAAACCTTTGGGTGATGATACCAGAGGCCTAGGGCTCGAACCCCGCCAGCATCAAAGAGTTACTGATCTCATTTAAAACAGGCTTGCCAATAAATAAATAAAATACCTAAAGAGAACAATTTGTCGTCATCATCATTCTGACCCTTGAAAACACCTATCTCTTTCGACCTGACAGATTCTGCTATATGCAGGCCAAAATACAATGAACGAAAGAAAGGTCCCGCTAGCTGAAATTGGTATTGCTACAACAGCTTCAATGCACTGTGACATCATCTACCAAATCGGCAGTCCCGCCAAGAGAAAACACACAAAAGATATAAATAGAAAGAATTGAAAACTGTTCCTCCTCATTAAGTTCTCGCACAAACAAGTAGAAGAAAGAGTAATTAAGTGCCAAACAGAGACACCCAAATGCCATCTAGAAGAATATTTGACGAGTGCTAGACCAGAAGAAGGGAATTCAGGTAGCTCAACCCAAGTATCAAAAATGAAAAATTGCAATATTTATCAGGTGATTTACCAATAGAAGTACAATTATCTTGGTTAGATAGAAATCTTATATGGCTTCAATAAATAAAATGCAAAAGGTGAGATAGTAAGAGGGATTCGACCGTTACTGGTGCTTGTTTTCATCTACTAATAGAGGAACACTAACACTAAAAAAGATAACAATGACTGTGTTGACGATAATGATGCCGAACTTAATCACAACAACTTCTCATAAGAGCTTCTAGCTCAATTGGTTGGGTACCCCTCTCCTCATAGGAGAGGTTGCAAGTTCAAATCCCACCAAGTGTTGGTTGGGATTTCTTTCTTGTGTAATTATGTGATGGGCCAAGTGAGCCTTCAGGTAGAGACAAGGTGCTGCTACAATGGGTGGACCGAGCAGGGAAAGCAAGTCTTCATGGACAAGGTGGAGGCGGTTGGGTCTACTCAAAATGGCGCATCGGCGAGAGCCTTCGGGGTTGGTGAGCCTTCGGGCTAAGTTCCCTTCGAGGTTGATGAGCCTTCGGGTAGGGTCCTTCAATGTAACTAGTGTGGATCTGCCTTAACTCTCTAAATATTTATAAAAAACACAAAAAACTTCTCATAAGGAAAATAAATTCCCAGGGAGTGTTGTGTTTATATTGTTATCTGATTGAAAATCAAATCATTCAACTTGGGAGCATTTATAAAGTCCTTACAGCGGGTAACTCCTAACATAATTCCTAATTCTCCAAAAAAAAATCAATCGATCGACCATTCAAATTTCTTCCGTTTATGCGCTTCTACATGTGTCACCTTATACTCTAAATTTTTTTTTTGTGAAGTACTAGGTTTAGACACACATTAGAGCCAGATTCACATATTCACCCCTTACCACAAAAACCTTAGGTCCCAACTTATCACCAGAATCTCTATACACACCAATCCATGCAAATCGAAAAACATTCAACAAAAGAAACTGCGGTAACACCTCCTTTAGTCCAACCAACTTGCTTCCTGCAGCACAAAATGCCCATAAGCATAGTGAAATTCCCTATAAGCACCATCAACAATGGTCTTATCGGAGATCCTCCGAGATGAAATAGGGAATTTCCAATCAAACGCCAAAGCACATACAAAGTTATTCAAGAGGGACTATCATTTATAGAGATTATCTTTCAAATGCTTGTCACATAATCAATGACAATATAAGCACGCGATGGAATGCCTTAGAAGTCAATATATTCACCAAAGCCAATAGTGTCATTCTAAACTACCATGTGGTACCATAATGGTTCACTTCGCACAATCAATAGCCATGAATGTGAACTTCGAAAGCTCCCTCATTGGTCAAAGGTTCAACGAGTGCCCCGGTGCCAACCTTTTATTATTCATAGGTCTCCCTAAGTAAACCACCTTTAGCTTCTCCCTAAAGAAATCTCTTTAACCAACATTTTCTTTTCTCAAATCAACTTCGGAGATCGTGTTTTTCAAAGATAGAAATATCAATCGCAATGAAAGTGAAAGAAAATACAAAAAAAAAAGGACTAAGAAAACGTTAAAGAGGTCTCAATGAATATGAGGATCATCATTCTATACTCTATCCATATTGTCATCTCTTTCTCTCGAAGTTCACTATTCGAGCCAAAGGTGTTTTCTTTTAATGGATGGAGTCTCAGATAAATATATTAATCATTTTCATAACAGAGAAAATTCCTTTAATTTTTTTACTCGGTAAAAGAGGAACTCCATTACCAACGATAAAAAGATTGCATGGCACACATTAATGTGGTCTCTTATCTCCTCGATTAGATCCTTTCCTGAATATCAATGGTCTCCATCTTGTCAAAACACTAATTTGTTTCTAATAATAATGGAGAAAAACAGGGAGATCTTTTCGAGAACGATAAAAAGACATTCATGTGGTCTCTTATCTCCTCGATTAGATTCTCTCCTCGAATATCCATGAGCTCCATCTTGTAAAATACAATTTTGTTTCTAATCGGTGTAAGAAGATAGTGTTTGACTTCGGTCTCTATCGAAGAAAATTAATCCCAAATCCCATGTTTTTGAAGAAACTTTGTCCTCGAGTCCACTCCACGGTCGAGATATATGATTGCTCGCAAGGTGCTTCGCGATGGGTGCATGGCAATGTTTTCCTTTTACTTTTGCCTCACTCATTGTGTTTCTTTGTGTGTGTGTGGTGGGGTGTCATATAAGCAAATATTCACTCAAGATCGCTTATGTCACCCTACAAAGATCCATGACAATGGTTTGTTGGGCATTCTTTTCCATAGTCCCTACCCCCCAACCCCACCCCACACACACACACAATCTTCCTTGAGTACATAAGTACATAACAATACTCCTAGTACAATTTACTTCATTATTACAGTCTATCCACATTTTAATCTGATCAAGATCTCTACCCATTTTTTTTTCAATAACCACCACCCTTATAAAGATCTCTACCATTTTCATAATCATCGTATGTAATGGTGTTGTTTCAAATAGTATTCATATTTTTGGTACTACTGCCTATATACATCAGTTCTTAACCATGCATGAGCAGATTACTACAAGTTTTAATAATGTAGTGGCTGTCCAAAAACGCAAATACATTTCAATATTCAAATGATATTACCAATAAAAATTACCACAAAACTCAATTCAGATTGAAACAGTACGACTTCCTATAGAACTTGTGTCATTTAGTCAGATCTAGCTAATAAGTGTCATTTGAATGGGAAAAGTAAACCACTCACCAAGCAAAGCCATCACTGTCCTCGAATCTAGAAAAGGAAATAAATAAGAAAAAGAGAAGGATATTAATCAAGTTGGAGAACACAACTGAGGTAAAAAATCAATCTAAAAGTTATGTAATTACCTTTGCGGTGATATATCCTTGTTATTTATTTTTCAGAAAACTGGTATATATTCTAAGCAAATTCAAAACTATTAGCTCAATCTCCAGCACACAAAATGTATTGAACAAATTTGTAAAAGAAGTTTCATGCAAACCCACTCACTTGGTGCAATCTGTGTTCTTCCAGCATCAATTGTAATATGGGTTGGTAAGTTTAGTGATTTGGCCCTTTCCTGTAACAAATGGAATCCAAACAATTAATTATAAGACTCTATTATTTCATGATTTCCTATGGTGCTTGTTTGTTTGCTGGTGTGTTCCTATTTTAGCTTAAGAATTTGCTCTTACTCCTTGATAGAAGTTTACAACCGCATAACAGGTACAAGTTGTATTACTAGTAACCATATGGCATATGCATGAGATGAAATTAGAACTAGTGATTTTCTTCTGTTCAAGGTCATATTTCAAGTCGACTGTATCAGGAAAAGGATGAGAGCTAGTACAGAAGTGGAATAAGTTGGACCACATGACGACATTTAGAAACATATCGTGTTTGACCTATTAGACATTAAAACTTATTAAAAAGCTGTAATAAGTTTCGGAATATGTTTCATTATCAGGATACAAACTGGGGGTAAATACTGTGTTCATTAGCTAACCATTCTCATTAGCTAACCATTCCAAAAAGCATGAAGAAGAATAAAATGGTCACTATAGGACCTCCTAGATGTCAAAGAACACCAATAACAACTCAACTATATGCATATGCCATATAAACTTACTTGCAACACTAGCAAATCATCTTCACTTTCACTTTTCAAAACCACTTTCACTTGCCCACACATCTCCCACCTGCAAATAACAGAACAATAGAACTAAGGACTTGCACTGAAACCAAATTAAATAAACATAGGTGCAACATTCTTATAGTGGTAGTACGAGTGCGTACCTGTTCAAGGCTTTAGGTGCTCTATGAAGAAACTTCTTATAAAGGCCCAATGTCGCATGACTACACGTACAACAAAAAACACATGATTAGACAAAAATGCAAATGAACATCCTAAAAAGCGAAAGTGGGCGGGGATTGACAGACAAACCCGCATTGGCAAGCCGATCTTTCCTTTGCCCATCTTTAAGTCATTCTTAACAACCAAAACCATTTTAAAATCTTCCAAAATCTCAAAGAAGCTTTTCAACCTCCACAATACTCGACTTCAACTTCTTATTTGTAGTATTATTATTACTCCCCGCTTGCTTCTTTTTCTTAGTAAGAGAAGCCCCCTGAAGGTAAGTGAAGTAGTTTTCTAATAGGAGCAGCAAGCGGCAAAGACAAGTACCAAGGATGTATCCAATTGCAATGCAGCCATCCAAGCGCCAACAAGAATGGCACTCAACCAGACACATCCATTTTATTATTCCTTTAATCTAACTGCAACCACGCCCCTCTCTTTTCACATTACACCAAGTGGAGTTAACTCCGCAAAACCGCTTATCACTACATGTAAATTTTAAAATTAAAATCCGTTAATAGTTCGGAGATGTTACCTGATATATATAATAATAATAAAAGCACGGGTGGTCAATGGGCGGCCGGGGGTTTCGAACTTTCGAAGTCTCAGGCCTGCTTTGCTACTTATTTGGACTCGTTTGCCATTTTGCTTTCGTTCCTTTTGCTTTCGCCAATTTTGAAGTACAACGAAAATTTTGGATTTGCAAAGAGCAATATCCTAGATATTCATACTGAGTTCCTTCACAGTTGATTCACCTGTCAATAGGGTGTACATGTCTGTATGAGACTATTTTTTTTGTGGCTAATCTCTTATGATTACATTGAGCGTAATGTCTAACAAAATGCCTCCTTAATATTCTTTTCTCCTGTTGTATCAGCCAATGGCATATTAAGACTTACGAGCAGAATAACAGACAGGTAGGAGAACAACACCCTTGAGAAGTAGAACATTATTCATACTTATTATGTGTGGATCAACAACCATCAAGGACTCATAAAAACACTTGAAAGAAGCAGCATTCCATTTACCAAAACAAAGACAAAGTCAGATAAAGATAACTACATGTTAAACAAAAGCAATTAACAACTGCCACAAGATTCTATATAAAACACACTCCTGCCAAGAGTTATGGAAGACCATATCTATTTATTTTCATTCAAAATTACAATAAAGATCAAAGGGATTGAAAGTAGGAGGGTGATGTCCATTTCAGCCTTTGTGAGTCATTCTCCATATTTACGTAGATAAAACCAACATTAGCAAATAAATGGTTAACAAGAAAAACAAAACAAAACAAATTATAAGTAGACTATCAAAGCATTCCTCCTACAACTATGTCCGCTTTGAACATGCTATATTTAGAGTAGAGTCAGCCGCCTTGTGCAAATGTAAGATGAGGTAACACTGCTCTTCAAGAGTTGAAAGTGAAAATTGAGTGGGAACAAGCATCTTACATGCCTATGAGCATTACTACATATTGAACGTAATAAAAATCCACGTAAAACGGATCCGAAAGAATAGGAGGGGTGCTCAGATACATAATTTCTTGGTAAAGGCTCTTGAAAACAAGAGATAGAGCGAATAGGATATTGAAGAACATAGGGAAGAAGAGCTACAAACTACACTACACCATATGCTACTCTTTTAAGGAGAGTGGATTACCAATCAAAAAAAGTATTTTGATTTCCTAAGTTGGGTACCCTTTGCAAGGAGCACAATCTGTGGCTATGCTTGCAATCTAGTCATGATTATCAGCTACGTGTTCTTTGTTTGCAAATATATAACCCTCCCAGGTTTTAGGATTCGCATAGTTGTACGCATCTAAAAGAGGAAGTGCACAACCCAGTTAAGATATGCTAACCAGATTTACTAAGCAGGTGCCATAGAAGCACGCCACAATGCTACAACGCATGTTCCTATAAGAAACTAATGTGAAATATCCGCAACAAGAATTCTAATTTAGTATGCAAAATAAGTGCATACCCCCAAATATAAATTCCCATGAAAAGGGTGATTGCTTATTTATTGTAGCAGTAAATGTTCATGTTCGCCATCAAAATCAACAAGGTTCAAAGATACATTAAGATCATTAGGGCATAACTAATGGATCCCTTAATCGGTCTTTACTTTCACAGTTTCACATATGAGGGAGCAATTCAAAAATCACCTCTCCAATGCACCAGTGCACCACCTATATGGGCCTCTACTATTGCCAATATGCCACCCTTGAAAAGTGTTCAATTTTGAATATATTATATAAGGTGTTTGGGCGTAAAATAAAGTTCCATGCAAAGTTACGAGTGAAAGCATTTCATGCAAACAATAGCAGCTTAGTTGGTCAAGGTCATTGGACTCACAATCCTGAGTTGGAACACCAACCCCAGCATAACGGATTGATTTTATAATTACAAAAAATGGAAAGAAAAGGTGTTCGTATAAGAGTCGAACATGCGACCTACGGGTCTCGAGCCATGCACGTCACCTATAGACCAATTACACATGAATCGAAAGGTTTTGCAGAATCCAATCAATATTTTGAATTCCTGCGCTGTGGAACTCCTCCTTCAAAAGCCCTTTATACCATTTATCTGTTTTATAAAGAACTTCAAAGGCTGATGTGGCCCTTTATACCAATCGGCAATGCCCTTAAGTTGTTTCTTCTACCACTCCTTTATATGCATCACCTCGTTCCCCACACTAGGGGTTGATGAACGCTTTTGATTATTAATGACCAACTCAACGTCATGGAGGGGAAAGTTATCTTCTGGTGACATGTAAACCAAAGTAATAAGGTCTTCGTCTCCCTCTCCCTCCCCCTCTCCACTCCTCCCTCTCCCTCTCCCTCTCCACTTTCCACGCCCTTCCAATTTTCCGCTCATGCCCCCTCTGCTATGTAGTATACTAGTTTAACTCACCAGGCTCAAAGATATACTAGGTGTTGAACGCTACTTTTCACTATTAATGACCAACTCAATGTCATGGAAGGGAAATGTATCTTCCAATTGTGGTCTATCACACCTAAACCAAACTCATTTTCATTGAGAAATAGGTAATGGCTATTATAGATTAAGCTAATCCGCCTTTCTTGCGGTGACTTATTAAATGAGACTTATACCACGACAATAGTACACCATAAAAACCCACAATAATCATTTCTATAGTATTTTCCTTTCTACAAATTGTCCCTCACAAAAACCAAACTAACTAATAAACCATATCACAAATAAATCATATTTAAAAACATAAGATTGCAACAAACCTTGTGAGATATCAGTTTTTCTCAAAGAAATGCTTCTCGTTTCACCATTCGCGTTCCCATTTCTTGCAACACCTTGGACTGAGGAATGTGAGCAATATTAGGTGCATAAAACACCACTGCTTTCATCGTTCTATAATTCGCCTCCAAATAATGAGTGGGTAGTTCTATTTTTTTTATTCTTCGCTTCCTCAAATTCTAATTCATCAAAATAATTAACACAAACAATTAATAAATCAATTAATAAACAAATAAAAATTATTATTTTTTATTTTTTTACCATTCAACTTATTATTTGTTATTACCATTCTATTTTGCCAGCCTTTTCTATCACTACTGAAATAACGAGGAAGAACCCCCCTCATCATCATCGTGTTTCGTGAGGCTTTTAATAATAGGTTTAGTGAATAGCGATTTGAAATTGCAGCTCTCATTGCCATTGATGATGAACAAATGAGATGATGAATGAAAACCAATTTCTTAGTTTTTTTTTTTTTGTTTTTATAGTGTTCAAGATATCGGTAAATATCGAGTAAATATCGGTAATTTATATGCCGATTTAATTTACTAGTATACTGCTAAGCAGCCCATGGAGGGGAAAGTTATCTTCCGGTGACATGTAAACCAAAGTAATAAGATAGAGAGGTGTGTATCCAACATATGAATAAGCATTTATCCTCATTTCCCCTACAAAACTCATCTTTATAGACACACAGTGACACTACCAACCACAAAAACTAATCTAATCCAGTAATCCCTCCTCCATGACATCCCCAACCATTTGTGGCAACCACTTGAATATTACATAACGATAGATACCGCAACAAAAATACACCTTAAACCCCTCAAAACCCGCACAAATTTTTCTCTACAAATTTTGATTGATACCACCGCTAGTCTAACTTTCTTGCTAAACTATATCATCCTATAGTATACTCTTACTTCCTATCTATAATCTATATTACCCTATATACTACTATTTGTTTTTCATAAAATAGTATTCCTAACTGTAACCTCACAAATGATGAAATCTGCTATTACTCCATCACAAGATCAAAATAACTTGTATTTCTAAAATGGATCTAATATAAAAAAAACAAATCTTTTTTACGACAATAACACAAAATCAATTAAAACATGAATAGAAACCTTATTATAAATATACCTTGTCAGATTTGTACTTGTAGGCAGCTGGTTTCTCTTTCTCCAACTTCTTTTCTCTCTCCATTTTCTTCAAAACAAAAATGAAACAACCCCAATACTCTTAAAAAAATCAATCAAAACAATTAAACAATTAGCAAATTGAACTGGCTGACCTTAATGTAGATGTTCTCAGCTGCTTTTTCTTCTTCGCTAAAAACTCTCCCATCACTACTAAAGTAACGAGGAATCATCGTCGTCATCATCTTTCGTGAACTTCCCATTAGACAAACTTGAATCTTCGCAGCTGCAGCTCTCATCGCCATTTTGTCAAAGGAGACAGTGAATGAAAATCCACTCTTTTATTTTTTTTTGTTTTGATATATATATATATATATATATATATATATAGGCTAAATCTACGGCGCGCGAGATGTACCGAAAGTTTTGGTGCGCGCGAGATGTACAAAAAGTTTTGGTGCGCACGATTTCTAGCTACACAACAGGAGGGTAGAACCGGAAGAAAAAGATTTTAAAATATAGCCTCATAATTTTGTCGACAAAAACGAAAAATGGGTTTCCATTTCTAAAACTGAACCTGAACGAATCAAAGAAACTACTCCAAACTTCCAAACTGCTGCTTTTTCTTCTTCTTCTTCACCTTCAAACTGGTTCTTCAATATTTAATGAGGTTTTTGGACAACTTAGACTGTATTTTACTTTTTTGGTTAGTTCATCAATGGTTATTTGAAATGATGAACTTTTACACCATGGAAACTAAAAATTGAACTAGAGTTGAATCCTTTTTTTTTTTTGGTTTTCTGTTATTATTTGAGTCTTTACACCATGGAAACTAAAAAGAACTAGAGTTGAATTTTTTTTTTTTTTCCTTCTGTTGTGTCTTTGGGTTTTTTCACGTGATGATTGGGTCATGGAGAAAGCAGGATTCAGGGAATCAGGGGTGGAGCAAACAAGATTTGACAGGTTTGTGAATCTTAGGCAGCTAATTGGCCTAGTAATGGCTAGTGGTAAAAAATGATACTTAATTATATACATTCATATTTATGAAATATGATTCTTTGACAACATTTAAACAAAAGATCATGTGTATTGATTTTAATTGATGTTAATGTAGCATGAGATTGTATTTATGTTTGTCGAATCTCGTTCTTCAAATTTCTATGTCTAGAATCTATGAAAACCCGGAAGCAAAGTACGCACAATAATAATCATAAGAGGAATTAAAAAAACTAAGAGAGTGAGTACTTGTGGTGCTAGAAAAACTCTTGCTCAAGCTCCCCAATGATTTCTTCGTTTCTCAATGCTACAATATGGGATGATGTTATCGTCAAAAAATCTCATCTTCTTTTACGACACCAAAATAATATTCACAAAATCGGTAAATATATCAAATTACCGAGATGATATATTATATATACTAGACAACATAAGAAACTAACCTTGTTGTTGCTCAGTGGCTTTAGGGGAAATAATGAAAACCCGATGCCGAGGTGATAGTTTGTGGTTAATAAGTTGGACAAATGGATTGAAGTGAATATTTGAACAAGTTGGTGAAGAATAAGATGATGATGAAAGGGAGAAGAAGGGTTTGGAGGGAGGAGAAAAGAGTAAATGAGGAGAAGTGAGTGCAACCCCGAACTGGGTCACCATGTTTGAGTGAAGTAATTAGACAAGGGGTTGAAGGAGAATTAATTGGTGCAAACATTATAGAAGTGAGAGACGAGTGAGATGGAAATAAAGGAAAGATAAGGCAATGAGAATGTGCAGATGGAAGGAATTCAATAACTTGGATTGGACTGTTTTGCTTGACAAGATATCACTAAGAATTTGCCAAGTTGACTTGCTCTCTTATAAAAGAAATTAGGACACTGGAGCGGTCTTTATGAATTCTTCAAAGTGATATTTCGTAGCATTTTTGGCAAGTATTTTGGCAAGTATGCTTTTAAAGAAATCAATAACTTGATAGTGTGTAGCGGGGTTCGAACCCCCGACCTCTAGTATCATCACCCAAAGATTTTACCAACTAAGCTAGAAGACACGTAATATCATTTTCATATAGACCAAGTTGGCAAAAATATTGAGATCCGTATCAATTATAATATGGCCATCAAGTCTCTCAACTCAGCAGACCTTTGACAATCTTGAAGCTATCTTTTGCCAAACCATAATTTCTACGTAAAACTCAAGACTTCGAACAAAGTGTGAGTGTGTAGGAATAGTAGCCTTAGTAGGAGTGTGAGTGTTGTGCCCTCATACATTGTTTCCAAGAGTGGTGTGGCATGGGTCGGTCCGGTTCGGTTTTGGGCTGAAACCGTTATCCGAACTGCCCTAATCGATTTAGGTATTACAAGAACTGAACCAACCCTACACCTTATGGTTAACAGACCCGCAACCAGACCAACACCTTATGGTTAACCGATATGCAACTAAACCAATGTATTTTACAAAACCAAAAATTGACCCGAACTAATAATTTTATGGTTAACTGTCTTTAACCTCTTTAACCGTAACCAAACCAATATTATGGAAGAATAATCAAATAGCTTTTAAGTAGATATATATATCAACTTGTAATTTTGGTAGTAATATGGTTTAGTTCGGTTATTTTTTATTTATAATTCTAAAAACCGTTGACCGAACCAACCCTATTGGTATTCTATTTTTTTAAACTGATCCGAACCAACCCAACTCATGCGGTTCGGTTGGTCCGGTTAAATGGTTTTGTGACACCCCCTAATTGTTGCCAACTAATTTTTTCCCGCTGGTATCTCGGTGAAAAATTTAAGAATGCCGCCCAAATTCCAGTTTCCACTCAAAATTTAGAGACCGTGAATCCGTGAGCCTAGGCTTAATTCTTCGATTCGCTTTTCAAAAGTCTCCCAAAACCACTTACCATCTCTTTTTCTTTCCTCTTTCGCCTCCAACATCTCCCAATCTCTCCTCTTTGTCCCGTCGATACCTTCTCTGTCTCTCAACTCCTCTCTCATTCTCGCCACGGACTAATCTCTCACTCTCGCCTCTCTAAACCCACTCCAAATTAATCAACACGCACCTAGAAAACACAAAGAAGAAGAAGGTAGATTTTGTGTAAGTTTTATTCCTCTTACAAACTCTTCAATTCAAAGGGACTGATTACCGAAGTTAATTTAATAAGTTGGAGTTCTTTGAATTGAAGTATCCAGTGATTGGGGTATAATTATTTTAGTGATACTTGATGTTTTTTGATAGTTTTAGAACTTAGGGTGTTTGATATTTTTTCATTTTCATGATGAGAAGTTTGTGTAGTGAAAGAACAAGTGGTGTTGTTATGGCTGTGTAGAAATCATAAGAAGAGTGGCCGGCTATTTTATCTCCTGAGCAATTTGGGCTTTTGAGGGCAAAAGGGACTGAGTAAGTTTACCCTTTTCTCTTTTTTTTTAGCTTTGGGGGTGTTTTAATTTGATGTGAATTTTGATTTATCTAGAATAGACTCACACATTTTGCGTAGCAATCTTTCAAATCCATTCTTGTGCATCATTTCGATGCAGGAATAATGCACTGTTAGTTAATTCCCAATGTCATGGATGGGGACCAATTACATTCTACGGTGTAATTCAGATTTCATTTTGGTTAACTTGCTTTTGAGCAAGTTGGTCATGATGGGGACCAATTCTGTTTCACGGTGTAATTGAGCTTTCATTTTGGTCAACTTGCTTTTTAGAGCAAGTTGGCCCTTCCTACTACTTTCCTTCAATCCACTGCTGCTCGTTGTCGCCGGGTTAGCAAAGATAATAAGAGCCGCAAGTGGCAACAAGAATTACTACTCCTCATTGAATGTCAAGAGAAATGCAACACCTGCTGGAAATCAAGTTCTCTTTTTATCAAAAACTCACTCGTCGGTACAATTAATTAACAATCATCTTTTCTTTGCTGCCATGCATCATGATCTCTACGTGTTTGTGTTTATGTCCCAATATGTTTATTACTTATTTGCTGATGAACGCTGGTCACATGATTTTCTTGTTCTAGGGGCATAGCAAGTGACCTTTATTTGTTCGTTAATGTCAAGGAAAAACATGGAGTTGGGAGGGAGGGTCTTAATCTTTACTCCAAGATTAGCATTGATTGCACTGAGGCTATACTAGGGACTTCTATCATGGTAATCTGCGTTCATTTTTTCTTTCCCCTCATGTCCTATAGGACAGACAAGTAGTTTTATCAGTTTTAGAACTTAGGGTGTTTGATATTTTTCGTTTTCATGATGAGAAGTTTGTGTAGTGAAAGAACAAGTGGTGTTGTTATGGCTGTGTAGAAATCATAAGAAGAGTGGCCGGCTATTTTATCTCCTGAGCAATTTGGGCTTTTGAGGGCAAAAGGGACTAAGTAAGTTTATCTTTTTCTTTTTTTTTTAGCTTTGGGGGTGTTTTAATTCGATGTGAATTTTGATTTATCTAGAATAGACTCACACATTTTGCGTAGCAATCTTTCAAATCCATTCTTGTGCATCATTTCGATGCAGAATAATGCACCTTGTTAGTTAATTCCCAATGTCATGGATGGGGACCAATTCTGTTACGTGTAATTCAGATTTCATTTTGGTTAACTTGCTTTAGAGCAAGTTGGTCATGATGGGGACCAATTCTGTTAAGGTGTAATTGAGCTTTCATTTTGGTCAACTTGCTTTAGAGCAAGTTGGCCCTTCCTACTACTTTCCTTCAATCCACTGCTGCTCGTTGTCGCCGGAAGCAAAGACAATAAGAGCCGCAAGTGGCAACAAGAATTACTACTCCTCATTGAATGTCAAGAGAAATGCAACATCAAGGAAATCAAGTTCTCTTACTGAAAACTCGCTCGTCAGGTACAATTAATTAACAATCATCTTTTCTTTGCTGCCATGCATCATGATCTCTACGTGTTTGTGTTTATGTCCCAATATGTTTATTACTTATTTGCTGATGAACGCTGGTCACATGATTTTCTTGTTCTAGGGGCATAGCAAGTGACCTTTATTTGTTCGTTAATGTCAAGGAAAAACATGGAGTTGGGAGGGAGGGTCTTAATCTTTACTCCAAGATTAGCATTGATTGCACTGAGGCTATACTAGGGACTTCATCATCAAGGTAATCTATGCTCATTTTCTCTTCCCCACTCATGTCCTATGGGACGCATAAGTAGTTTTATCAGTTTAATAGGGACAAGTCGGTAATTGTAGTCGAAATGGATGTAATAGCATTAGGGCACGTGTCGGGTAGAGAAGTCAGAAAATCTCTTGGATCGGGTGCTTAAAAAGAAAGAAAAAGGATTGTAATAGTTAA
The DNA here is from genome assembly GCF_015680905.1 of Coptis chinensis. Taxonomy (NCBI): domain Eukaryota; kingdom Viridiplantae; phylum Streptophyta; class Magnoliopsida; order Ranunculales; family Ranunculaceae; genus Coptis; species Coptis chinensis. The sequence continues at coordinate 82,430,035 of NC_141461.1, read as the reverse complement.
GAAGGCGGCTCTAGTTTTCAAGGAAAACAGAGATAATTTTAAGTGTTCTTTGTTTTTGTTCTAGTTACGATTTTCTATTCACGATTTGGTTTTTGGTTTACTGTTACGATTTTGTGGTCTCATGAATGTCAATCTAATATTGACTTTATACATAGTTGGAGTGGTAATTGATATGACCATACGAGGGTGTTAGCAGTGGTTCTAAGTTTCAAAGTTCAAGTCTTACTCTCATAGCAATGAGAATTGAAATGCAGCATCTTTTTTTTTTTTTTTTTTTTTGCTAAATGCAGCATCATATCTTGTTGAATGGATATTTTTCGCTCTCTAGCTATATAAAGTAATGGCACGATTGATATTTTGTTCAGAACATGCACCATGAGTCCATGATGTATAGGCTATCATTTATATAGAATTATAGATGCTATATGCAGATGTTCATGAATAAAATATGTTTATGCATTCTTTCATCAAAGTGATGGGGGTGTTTTTTTTTTTTTAGAGAGCTGGAAGCCATAGATTGTGAAAACAAATTCTTTTGGATGATGTCCTGCAAAGACTTACCCATCATACGACAAAGATTGTATGGTTTTTGCCCTTTAAAGAAGGTAAGTTATTCTTCTACACCTTTTAATAAATTTTGTTTATTTCTTCCGATGAAGTTTTTAAAATTTGTTTTTGAATTGGGTTGGATATTTGGTAGAAGGAAACATATTTCTTTTGGTATGCAACAAACTTGAGAAATGTGATAGATAGTACTCATGATTAGAATCCCAGGAGTCAAATGAGTGTTATGGGAGACAAGAAGCTTCGTTGAGGCCTCCCAAAGGCTTAAAATTCAAGGTGGGTGGTTCAGAGATTGAAATTCAGATTTTCAAAAATCACATGGTGGGGATTGATTGTTTTTGTTCCTTTCAACTTATGAAAGAAAAAGGTTATTGCATGTGTATCAAAACTCCATTTTTGACGTTTGCACTTTGCACCATAAGGGTCTTTCAAATGATTGAAGAGTTGATTAACACATACACCCTCTTTGGTGGTTGTGAAGCATCTATATTCGATGTTATGTTAGTATCTATTATGCTATACTTATGGGTCTTATGTGTAAACATAAAATTACATGCTGTCTTCTTAATTCTTCTGGTTTATTGTCCATTTTCATGTTAAGAACAATGCGAAAGTACTTTTTGAATATATATTGTTCCATGTCGTTATGTTCTTTTCCAGAAATGATATGATACATGCTTTAGTGGGACTAAAGGTTCTATTTCTTGTCTTGTTGTGTACTTTTTTGCTAGTTAAGTTGCTTTGTATATTATAGAATGGATTAAGATAAGATAAGAGAAGATTACAAGGTTTCCTAGAATGATTCCCAAGTTTAGTGTAACAATAAGTAGACTACAAGACATTTAATTTCTTAGGCATTCAAGAAAATCTTAAGTAAACAACATTAGGGTCCTCCCACATATAGATTTGTAGGGGTTTCTCTTCATACAAAACAAACACATCTTTTTGCAATTTTGCTACCTGTTTTGCAGCAAAGTTGGTTTCTCCATGTATGTATATCATACAAAACTTGAGTTTCATCTGACATAGCTTTCACCTTGTATCAATCTCTAGTTCCTAAGGGATCATAATTGAACCGAATGCACAACCAAAGAGTCGTCGACTCTACCCACACCTCGATACCCTTTCTCTATAGCAAGTTCAATATTTTCAAGTATAGCCACGACCTCAGCTCGAAACTTACTAGTAACCCCCAATCCATTGCTCCCATCGTCCCATTTTTTTGGTTTGTTGAGACCATTTTATATGATATTTTTTATTTAGAATTAGATAATTGGAAACACTACTCATTTATTATATAAAGAAAAGAAGTGAGTGCACATCCTCAAATATAGATCAATTCAACTTTTCGAAGTGAAGGAAATTCTTCCCTCATTTTTTTTTTCGAACTGGGTGTCCGGGATAGCTTACATGCACCTCGACTAATCTCGGGGCCCTGGTTGAGGGGAATCGAAATTTGACCAGTGGCCTTGAGGGGAATCGAACTGGTGACCATTGGAGAGCAAACCCAAGGCCAAACCAACCGTGCTACCCCTTAAGGTAAACCTAGAAAACTGTTAAAAGAAAATCAGTATATTGCTTATTCATGTTTTTCCTAATAAGCAAAAGATATTAATTCTTAAAACCAAAAAAGATTACAGTCCTGCCCCAAGGCAGTATACTGTTAAACAATATTGATTATTGGGTATTAAACGATATACCCTCTTGGAGCTTGTAGTGGTATTGGTTTCACTTTAGTTTTATTTTGATATGATTCATTGGTTCCTTGAAAATAATTGTATGCTTGTGTGTAAATCCCTAGTCCGCTATAACTCGTTTGATATGAAAGTCATGTAATGATTGATTTTATTGTATGAAAATTCCTCGGGTGAATCTTCTGGGGTGTAGTTAACATGGTAAAATTCTTAGCTTGCTTGATCACGAAATTCCTTAGCTGTATTCCCCGAGGTGTGATTATATATATTAGCTCAAGTGTGGTTGTTAGCCCAAGAGTGGCTGTTGTGATATTTATGATATGATTTAGCGCGCGGATGCATAGATCTAGCTCTCTTAGCGTTCTGTGAGCCGGAGTTGATATCCCAGCTGAGATGGTTCCCTGTTACTGAGAGTGGGAGCTGGTTATGCGAGAAGACACAGATGGATATATGTGTCAGTCACAGCAGTGTGTAGAGGTGACTATCGTGGTGCGACTAGGGATATTTGTGTGTAATATTATAATGAATTCAGATATGTAGTTAAGTGTGAATTATTATAAATGTTAACTAGTTTCACTTGTTTAAAATATGTTTTGTAGAATGGTAAGTATATTAACCTTCTTGTAGGGGTGTACCATATAAAGATATTTGAACAAGGTAAATCTATTTTATTTGCTGATTAATTTTTTTTTTAAAAAGGACGCCTCACACTGTATAGAGGAACTAACTGTCCTGATGTAAGTTATATAATGTTTTTAGTAGATGTACTAGAGAAACTAATGCCTTCCGAGGGAGGGAAGGAACTAAATTGTCTTGAGGCGTGAAAGTTACTTAACTATTCTGGCATTCGCTGAGATGGTTAAGTAGCTAGGTTGAGCAATGAAATATATATTGTTATGATTTACAAGTTATGACAAGATTTAAGTTCATGAAATGTCGAAAATACAGAGGGGATTCTATCGAAATTTTTGTAGGATTTCTGTTTTTGTTTATTTTGGGTTTTGCTTGGTTGTCTCGTATCACGTTCTGAGTTTCGTAATGACTGTAGATATCATGTGTCTTTGGTATTCAGGCATTACAAAATTTGGGGCGTGACAGATTCCTTTCTAAGATGGCTTGTAATTCATTGTGATTTTCTTTCCCTCTAGTTCTTTGTTTTTCTGCAACTAACTTCACTTTTTTTTCAACCTATGTTTTTGGAAGACTACATGAGGCATTGCTAATCACAATGATTGAAATACAAAAAGATAAACGAAAATTTGAGCATTGAAATATGAGGGCTAATCTTTTTCCTTATAGTGGGGAGGGCTAATCAAAAGGGGGGAGGGTGTCTAAATTTAACCCAAAAAAATATTGAGCTAAAGCTTTCTATGATATTGTGGTAGTACTTTTTCGGGTTGCTTATTTCAATTATAATTGTAGCGGAAGCAATTTATTATATTGTTAAATGCGTTATGTGACTATTCATAGTTTTTGATAATCTTGAATCATACAAGAAACTTATGTCATTACATAACACATACTTATATTTACGACATAATACTTGTTAAATTGTTATATATATTGATCTGGCATAAGGATTATTTATTGGCTGCAGATATCAAGGCATCATGCTTTTGTTGATGAACGTATGTTAACTCTCGGGGCTAGTCGAGTTGTTGGTAGGTTAAATTTCCTAGCCTACATCTTCATCACTAGAAGCTCAAGATCTTATGGTCTTTTGTGTTCTCCTTCCTTGTAAATATAACACTTTATAGATTGTGCCATTGATTTTTAGTTGACGATTTTAAAAATTAGAGATGCGTTGTTCTTTTTCATCCTTTTATAGTTTAATTTGGTGTGTTTTTTGTTATAGCAATTTGAGGCATCTAATGTTAGTACATGTTATGAACACATTTTTATCAATATCACATTTTGTGTAGTATCTCTAATTACTATTTTGTTGTGGTGATTAATTTGGTTATTTTAGATCTTTGTGTTTCTATTCAACTACCTTTTATTGAATGCAATTACTCCTTTACTCTTGATGATGTTAGTTCAAATACTTGTATAACCATATTCTAAGGATTTTATTTACAAGTCCTTTATGGATTGAAGCTGCATACCTTAATAATTATTATGATTGGTATCCAACAAATTCCGCTTTCTTCATCCGAAAAAAAAAATCAGAGTCGCTTGGATCTTGCAACTGGGGGGTTGGGTTGGGTCTAACACTAACTGCAACTAGTAATGGGGGGTAAGTCTAACTAACTAACCCTTAAAAGAATGTGGATTGGTTATATAGAGTTTCGATGTTTATTATTGGCTGAGTAACTTATTTGGTTTAATTGTGTATCTTGATGTGGTGGAGGTGGATTTGGCTTTATTTACAAATATAAGGATTTAACTATTGTGAGTGTTTCAATAACTGGGAGAGGACAAGTGGCGTATTTCGAAGTTGATTTATTGCGGAGAAAGCTGCAAAAGAAGAGTTGCACCAAATTGATGATAGAAGTGAAGTATACTCAACATGCTACAATTACATCTTTCAATGTGTAATTAAGCCTAGATGGGGCAAAAACCAAGAAGCTAATGCCCTTTAAGCTCACGTTTGGAGTGAAGACGATTCCTCTTAATATGTTGTGGTTATGACAAAACATGTAGCATACATCGGTGTAGTTTTTAATCATACATGCCCAAATTCTAATGTTATTTCATATGACATACTTAAGTTTATGAGAAAATAACTAGCGTGACTTAAAGTATGATGAATATATTGTCATAAGTTTTGCTACATGAGCAATATTACAGCTCGAGGTGATATTTATAATCCCAGTATTATCAATTGTACTTAGATTGATTTTTTCTTGGTAAAACAATTTATTTATTATGTGTCATATAGCAATAAGGGCAGTTGACATTAGAATATGCCCATTTTTGTTTCATTATACGTTTTTTTTTTTGCTAAAGGAAACTTGATGTGGCATTAAAATAGGAAGGAAAAGCTAGGGTGTTGAGGATCAACATCTGAAAAAGTAACACCAAAATTATGTTAGTGTCTTTGTTTTTTCAACTTAGTGTCATGAGACCAAACTTGGTGTGGCATTAACAAAGGTTGTACTTATGTGATTACAAATTGCATAATATAAGTATGTGCCATTCCAAATGATATATAGGTACTTAGTGAGTTAGCGTCTTTAGGTGGAGGCAAATACATGGGTTTGCCTCTACCAATTCGGAATTTACCAAAATTCCATATCTAGGTGGAGGCAAATCTAGCCTCAAACCACTATATTTGCATCTGTATTCGCAAATTTGACATTTCGTTTGCGGATACGGCGCGACTTTGGCAATGTCATGTGGGTATTCTTTTGACTTTTCAACTTATAAGGGCGACTTTGGGACTGTCGCGAGGGTTTTCTTTCAACAAACTATTGCCACTTTTTTGGCCAAAAGAATTTTTAAATAATTAAAAAAACTAACTTGGGGCCCACTTTTAACAAAAAATAATTATAAAATAAAATTGGGTCCCACACTTTATTTCATTTGGTTGCTACCACCTATAGTTGGAGACGGTTTGTGAGTGACTATTCATATTGGTGGAGGCAAACTGTGGGGATTTGCCTCCACCACCTAGAAATGCTCTTATGTCATTACAAATTACGTAATATAGGTATATGTCATACCGAATGATATATGAGTCCTTATGTCATTACAATTGTGTAGTATAGGTCCATATCATTCCAAATAATATATGGGTTCTTATGTCAATACAAATGGAGTAATATATATATGTCATTATAAATGGCGTAATATATGTATATATCATTCCAAATGTTATATGGGTACTTAACATCTTTAGGTGGATGCAAATACATGGGTTTGCCTCCACCAATTCGAATTTACTAAAATTCCATATCTAGATGGAGGCAAATCTAGCATCAAACCCCTATTTGCATCCGTGATTTGCAAAATTGGCATTTTGTTTGAGGATATGGCGCTGACACTCCCAGCGGCCACACTACACTGGATGTCGCTACGACTTTGGCAATGTCGCCGTGGGTGTTATTTTGACTTTCCAACTTATAGGGTGATTTTGGGAGTGTTACGAGTTTTCTTTCAACAAACCATCGCCATTTTTTGGCCAAATTAATTTTTAAATAATTAAAAAACTAATTTGAGACCTACTTTTAACAAAAAATAATTTTAAAATAAAATTGGGTCCCACTATTTACTTGATTTGGTTACTACCAATTAGAGTTGGAGATGGGATGTGAGTGACTATTCACATTGGTGGAGGCAAATTGTGGGGATTTGCCTCCACCGTCTAGAGATGCTCTTAAATCATTACAAATGACGCAATATAGGCCCGTGGCAGTCGGCACTCTAGACACATTGCTTTTGAACAACACCCCAAGAGACCATCTCTATAGTAGCATTGGATCGATGATATAACTATTTTCAACAGTTTTATACTTCTTAATCATTTCATACGCATACTTAAATGAGCTTAATTATTGCAATTCTATGCATTTCATTTCTCACAAACCAACTCATTACACATACCTTAATTCAATACATATCAGAATGAGAATGATGAAAATAAAGGGAGAGAGTCTTCAATTAAGAGCATCATCATTTTTTTTAAAAAATAAAAAATTCAGCAGAGTCTCCTTTGTATTTTCAACATTTCAAAAACCTAAATCCTGTCATAACCTGAAAATCAAACAATACAATTCTCATAATAGATCAACCATACCAAAATATATAACTTCATATTTATATACAACACAAATTACTTCTAAAACTAAAAGACAACTCATTAAACATTAAAGAAGACTTTGCATAATTTTTCACCTGGGGCTAATTCTAGTAATGAAAGGGAAAAATTAAATAAAATAAATACTCCACGCCCACTGATCGAGTTCTTCATTTCTCTCATTCTCCCTCTATGCATACTGTTCACCATTCTACTACCATATGGATAAATGCTTCATGAAGTAAAGACTACAATCATGTCATTTGAAAAATTATAGCAATTTAACTTGGTACCTGCAAACAAACCACATACACATGATTTTTTTAGACTAGATACATTTAACATATTGTTTACAAAAGAAATGGTTCTCAAAATAAAATAATCTCTATTATTATTTTTAAGTATCCACGCTATCATAAAAAAAAACTATCATAAAAACTTACATAGCATATATATGGATACAACATATTCTTTAATTTATAAACCAATAAAAGTAACATTCTTTAATTTCTCACTCGCCTTTTCTCATTGGTATCAATGTCTTTAGAGAAGAACTTCTCGATATACGACATTTGTGGTACAATTTCTTGCATTAGGTGGAAGAAAAACAGATATTCTTTTGAAGAAGTACATCCGACATGGCCACATAGAGTTGCCCATGACTGAAAACTGGTGTCCTCAAATCAATGCCAACATATTTCACTGACTGGCCATGTGACTTATTAATTGTCATGGCATAAGCTAGTCGAACAGGGAATTGTCACCTTGATAGTTTGAAAGACAACTTTGAATTTGAGGGAGCCGGAGATATTCTTGGGATGAGTACCGGATTTCCAAAATTTCTCTCCAAAATTTTGGCTTGAAGGACTTTACTCAAGACATTGAAGCACCATAAGTTGTGTCCCATTGCAAAGGCCATCTTTAGGTGCTATGTTCCCCGAAAGCAACATTATAGGGCATCCGTGTTTTAACTTGAGATTGAAAGGTGGTAAGCTAGAATGGTCGAGGGAGTTCAGAACTCGGTGGATAGTGATCCCCACTTGATTATCAATATCATCTTCGATGATTTTATCCGCAGCCAAATACTCAAGCGCTTCACCAAGGAACAAATTCATTGCAACCTCATTAATTGCACTCACATCATCATTACGGGCAGCAAGAATAGTACGATCAGTAAAGAAATTTGGAGACGGTGTGTCCATAACATCCAATTGGGGATAGACAGAGAAGATGAGTTCTTGGATATTGGTACACTTTATGTGATTCCATTCGCAATTGCGCATTAATCTTTAGGATTCGAACCAATTTAAATGAATCAAAGCAAAACTGAATTCATTAGTTTCTAAAATAGTTCGCTTATATATGGAACTAATGGAGAAAAAAACATTCTAATTAGAAAGCATTAGTAGCACACCTCCAACAAAAAAATCGGGCGACCCGACATTCTCGACTCGCCATTTCAAGCCGCATGTTCCGTACCAACCGCAAAACTTCTAAATAACTCCAAAGGAAAGAGCCCGTAGTGATGCACCAACAAATTGCTCTCTCGCCTAACGGTATATAAGGCGTTTTGTCGAAAATCACCACCAAGAACTCAGAGGATACCACCAAATATCTTCTTGTTTCCACAAATATCTTGAAGTGTTCTATCCACGACCTCAACACAAGATCTATGTTGCATGGGCACCTCGTCCCAAACAATTAGTTTTGTTTCTTTAAATAGGTCAAAGAAGGTCAATAATGTTTAGTGAAGCCGCAAAAAGTGGTATCCATCACATCAATTAGAATTTTAAATGTAGAATGAGCAAGCGGTCCACCACCATAATAACAGATGCAATTCCGATAATGCCACCATGATGACAATAAGACCCATGCATGGCAGGCCTTTGCAATTGTATTATACAAAAAGTTTTCCTTGTACCAAATTGCTCCATTCAAAAAGAAAAGTTTGCCCTTGTCACCACATACCGAATCACTCACAAAGAAGTTGTAAGCATAAAGTTGTTAGTCATTAAGATCGACTCACATCAACCGCAGCCTCTTCTCCTATGCCTTCATGTCAAGTTGGCGTTGCTCCCCAAATGAGCCTATTGCCAACAATTTTTCTCCAATCCTCTTTTGGCTTTGGCATGGGCGGAAATTTTCCAATGTCTTCCCATATTCTAAAAGGACTTGTTCCACCAAATATAAGTCAAATCATTATTTGCTCATCGGTTGATCCGGATGTCGTGCTTTGTTCGGGCCGCTGTCCAAGATCATCACATATACTCGATGAAAATTTGCTCCAAAGTAGATCCGGTTGTAACGGATGACACTCTAAAAGAATTACACAAAAACAACCTCCAGCGCTTAATATCCGGTTTTCATTATCGCCTCTTCTAGGCATTGTATCCACTCATCATCGACTTTCCAAATGTTCCCACGGGCAATACATGCTTCTTTGTATGTGTTGTACACGGTATCACCAACTTTATAAAGATATGCAAAGGAGGTAGGCCCTTTTACAACAGTAAGTAGCAAGCGTAGATAAAACCGCTCCCTGGCATTGGGGCTTGCAAAATACATCCTACCAATGGAAGGTCCCTGAGTCCTAGGAGTCCACTCTTGAGAGTCTTTGTGGAAAACATAGTGTCGTGGAAACTCTTGATAGGTATATCTTGGCGTGCATCCGATCTTTAGCACAAAAGAAAGCCGTTGTTGAAGTTTGGTCTCTGGCTCGGGCAAGAATTGCATCCATGGGATCTTTGCTATTGAAAACAACTCTATGCATACCTTCTAAATGAAGCGCCAATCGTTGGACACTTGGAAACTCTTTATGCATTGGATTCCGAAATAGATGTCATGCGCAGCCTTCATTGGTCCAATGTACCTTGCATCGATATATTCCCCTCAATCTCATCATTTGTTCTTGCCGCACCACTATTGCTTTGTCATAGCCTTTGTAGATGTAATTTGTTAATATATTTAACAGCTTGACACGATACACAAACTTCAACATTGATATGGCAATCAAACATTTCGCATGATATGCATTGTAGGGAACAACATCTTCATTATCAACTTTAACTATTTAATTCTTCCTCTTCACAAAATATTTCTTGCCGCTGTCGTCGCTTCCGGTAAATGGAGTACCCTTTTTTATCCATAATTGTTTCCTCCACAAACTCTTTTGGATAGCCTTTGGTGCATCGACCATTTTCCATACATGAAGCACTCGGATCTCGATCACCACAGGGGCCATGAACCATGCACTTCTTCACTCTTTCAAACAATGCAGGGTGGGTGTCAGGGTCTGGGAATTCAGCACATACAAATTTATCCACTTGCTCACTGTTTCGGATCTTGTCATCATGCGCAAGAAATAAAAGGCAATGCATGTGTGGAAGACCACGCTTCTGAAATTCAATGGTATAGACATATGCAACCACCTGACCGAAGATATCATTCTTCAAAATTTCTTTCATAATTGCTTTTCGTTTCAGCTCGAATACCCGTGCAACTATTTCAGGCCGAAGTCTCGAAGTTTGGTGTTCCTTGAGCGCATCTTTAATTTCCTGCCAATTAGGGTTTGCAGTCACCGTAAGAAAAATATCTGGGTGCTTATAGTGCCGGGTGATAGCTATTGAATCCTGAAAAATCTCGTACATGTGCCTTGGACTTCCAACATGCGAGGAAGGCAAAATGAACTGTTGGCCAATTTGATCAAGACTTAATCCCTCAAATGCAACATCTATCAAGCATTTGTACACATCCGAACGGATGGTGTCTTGATTTAGTCTAATGTATCGCAGCCGGTTCTGTTCATATGCAGCCCAAGCATCAACCAAAAATTCATGCAACAATTTACACCCCAACAAGATAGATGAGTACTCTGTGGGTCGTTCAAACAAACGGTAGGCATAATACAATAATTGGGTGAGTCTTGCATTGCTTGGAGCATTTCTCTTGACATCCCACAACTTCAAATTAGGTGACCAACCCAAATTCCCATAAGGAAACAGAAGAACATAATGCAAAGGCAAATAAGCGGGATGACATTCGCTTATCCGCTCCAACTCATGCCCTCCTCTCAACCGGTACAATATCACATGACATCAACCTTACTCCCATCTCCGTGCAATATCATTGCGATCTCATCGGTTGTCGGAAGATTGTACCTTCGCCTATCCAAACGCCGGATAATAGTGTAGATGGACCGAACATTGTTATTCTCGAAAGCATTTTCAGTTAAAACCTCAAATGCTTGCTTATAGATATCACAAAACTTGTGGGTCTCGCAGAAAGAGTTTCTTGTACAGCTTTTCAACACTTCCTTTGACAAATTCGGGTTGCGATTGTGGCGGTGATCCAAAGTAGCTAGGGGATCATAAATATAAAGTTGTGAAAACTTAGGTTCCATCCCCGGATCAGGCAACAATGAATCGATTTGGTGCCGCAACTCTCCATGAACAGTGAATGAGGTAGGACCACATCCATGTAACACACGATCGTTAAATTTACAACCAAGACTGGTAAAGGCATTACACACATTGTATTGCCGAATCTGCTCACGGAATAATTTTGCACATTTATTAGATCCTTCGAATAAATATTTAAGTGCCGGAGGCAAAGAGAAAAAAGGTAGCTTAACTTTTCCTTTTAAAAAGAAGTTCCAAATAAAGGTCGGTTGCGCTTTGATTTTGATAACTGTTCATCTTTCCAATGAAGGGCCGAACAAAATGGACAGAGAACATCCATCTTTCCTAGAAAGTGGCGGTGATTTGGAATAGGAAGCACATGGCCTCTATGAGGATTAAGAATTTCTTCTTCACTTTCATCAAATTCAGTCATATCATGATCACTGCAAAAATAGACCTATGATATATCATGTTTTACAGTATATTGAAACCTAACATAAGAGTGAGAATTTAAGCACTTGACTTACATAGTGTTATCCTCACAACTTTGCATTGTGACATCTTCCGTGATAGATGAAGAGGACCCAATTTCGTACGTTGACCTCGTCTTCTTAAAGGAATCTGATATGTAATCAGACATAATGTCTTTTTCTCTTCGTCTCCGATTTTGTTGTGCTATAGTCCTTTGATCAATATCTTTTTCTCTTCAAAGACATTGTGCAATAGATCTCCGATTAGGAGGTGCAATAGAGCTTTGACTGGGAGGCACAATAGATAAGAGATTGGGAGGCGCAGTAGATCTTCGATTATGAGAAATAACAGATAACACATTAGGAGCCGCAGGAGATCGTCGATTAGGAGGCACAACAGATAACTCATTAAGAGCCGCGGGAGATCTTCGATTAGGAGGCACAACAGATAACCTATTAAGAGCTGCGGGAGATTTTCGATTAGGAGGCACAACATATAACCTATTAGGAGCCGCATTAGACCTTCGATTAGGAGGCACAACAACAGATAACCTATTCGGAGCCATATTAGATATTCGATTAGGAGGCACAACAAATAAAATATTGGAAGTCGCAGTTGATCTTCGATTAGGAGGCACATATACCAGATTAGGAGGCATAACATTTCTTCGATGTGGAGGCACATATACCAGATTGGGAGGTTCAATAGGATGACATGCTATGGAATTGTCTGGGTGAACTAACGATTCCCTTCCTCTCTCTTCCATGCTTTTAACCATGATTGCCTAGGAAGGCCAATTCAAGAAAAATTTGGAAACACGCAGTTAAAGAATCAAAATGGAGCTCTAATCAAAGAGCACGGTGAAGACTCAAAGTAGTAAATAGTAGAACACCTAATTGAAAAGCACTGAAATACATTGACTTTCAGATATATTTAGGAATTAACATAGAAAATTCTAATTCAATTAAGTCTATTTTTCAGCTTTTGTTCTTTTGTTTAAAGTGGTTTTAGTATACCTCTCATTTTATTTACATTCTCCACTATCGATGGTTTCTAGTTTTTGTCATTTTATTTACATTCTCCACTATCAAAGAAATGGAAGAAAAGAGGAAATAGTCATAAGAATTAAAAAGAGGAATTTGAAAGCATTACAACGCCATTAAACAACCCCAGCACAAAGTTTAAAAAAATGGTTCACATTTCTTTGATACCCATTTCTTAATTCGAAAAGAAAAAACAAATAAGCTAGGGGTTCAATAAAATTCGAAAAGAAAAAAACATAAGCTAGAGGGCTCAATAAATCACCTTAAATGGCTTCAGATCTCTCGAAATAGTTGCGGAACAGCAATGACGCCAGCTTCGGTCTCTCGGAAGTTGTCTCCACCTCTAGCAACGATGCCAGCACAAAGCTAAAAAATGGTACACATTTCTTTGATACCAATTTCGTAATTTGAAAATAAAAAACAAATAAGCTAGAGGGTTCAATAAAACTCACCTTAAACGGCTTTAGATCATCAAAGTATCAAACCAAACAGTAGCAAGGAAGTAGAGCTATGGTCGTCCAATTCACTATCAACTTGACTATTCCAAGTCTTGCTATGGTTGTCCACTCCTAAACTGGATTCCAACTGAAAATTTTCTTCTCATACTCCTAAACTGGATTCTAGAGCTCTTCCTTGTTTTCTCACCAAGAAACAATTAATGGCAAATTGACAACCTCAGCTCATTGATCCAAAACGAAGTTGGTCATGAAGAGATGAAGAAACTTTCCAACACGCTATCAGTAATTCAAGATATCCTTGAAGATGCAGAGGAGAAGCAAATGACGTAGAAAAGCAATCAATAATGGTTAAGTGTATAGCTGCCGCTCCTTCTTCTTCAATGGCTACTCAATCAAGAAGACATGATGATTCCCTTTTTGGGATTTGGGGATTTTGGAATAAGGAGAGTTCGAGTGCGAGAAAGGGTATAAAATCCGAGCGAGAGAAATGGTGAGAAGATGTGTTTTGGTAAAAAAAACCGAAACTAATATTTTTTGGGCTCGAACCCACGCCGTTAGATCTTGCTCAAAATGATCCCGACCATATTTTATTATAATTTTGTATTTTAGTGCTAAAAAAATCCCTATCTTATTAGATAGATGATATATGAGTACTTATGTCATTACAACTGCATAGTATAAGTCCATACCATTCCAAATAACATATGGATTCTTATGTCATTACAAATAGATCGGAATAACTACCTTGAAAGCCCCAATTGACAGATTATCTTGCCAGATGTCCGTTCGATCCCATCTAATCCAATGGCCAGATCACACACCCAAACAACTAAAGAATAGAACGGGGGCAAACTAGTCATTTAACTTTCTTGTTGAATAAACCCAAAAAAAAACACACAAACCTCTCCCTTTCTCGCTGTCTCTCCCCTCACTAACAGTGAACAGTGAAGATGATGAAGTGGCTTCCTCCCCCTCAACAACGAAAATGAAATCCACTACCACTACAGAGAAATGACCGGAGAGACCCACCACCACTCAAGAGAGACCCACCACCACTTCTGGATCGAGAAACTCATCACCACTACAAAGAAAACCCACCACCACGCTTGATTAACTCAAAAGATGTAAGTTTTTTTTTCTATTAACTCTCTTTTCTTCTATTATGTAGTGTTTGAGATGAATGTTGAGTTCTAAATTGATAAATTGATGTTTTGTTATGATAAACAAATGGATTTCAATGCAATTTAATTTTCCGATGCTATTTAATTTGATCATTTTTATTTTTTCCCTCTTTGATAAACAATGAATTTAAGTTGTGGGTGCAAAATTTTTGCATCCGGCCTAAACTAAGGATCTCATATTTTTCAATAGAGGATATTGAATTTCAATGAGATATATAGCACTTGTCCTGCATCCACACTATCCTAGGTAGAATGAACTATAACTCAGAGTCTGTGAGGTGCATATAAGCATATTATATAGGAGCTTATAGATTTCTTCTTGCTAAAATAGTACTAATTATTGCAACCAAGCATATAAGCATATGGAGGTTTGAGTAAAATAGTACTAATTGCAACATTTCATCACGACAATAATAACTCCTGGTCGACTTGTGAAGAAGCTACCGATGAACTTTTTCATGATGTAATGGTAAGTCTTCTTTTACTTGACATTTGCACTATATGAAAATGAAGTGTTATGCATATTTGGCAGGTTCCTTTGGCAAAGCAAAGATTCTTTCCTGGTCACTAATACAATAATGAATGAGTTTTGGTAAGTTGTTTGTTTCACTACAATTCTTAAGTGTAATTTTTCCTTTTGTTCTTATATTATGTCTCCGGCTGTTGCTAGGAGAAGGGTACTATGACGAATCTAACATCCAAGCAAACCGTCGATATATTACAAAGAAGAGGAAAGGCTTTTGGGACTCTCAAGTTGATTCCCTTAAAAGCTATAATGTTGGACCTTAAAACCTATGGCTTTTTTTTGGCACTACAGCTCTCGGCGCAGTAAGTTTCATTCGAATTAATTTTTAATGTATTACTTCACTTAGTTGTACACTTGGTCATTTAGCTATTAAACTCACCCCATGAGCCCCCCTTCCCCACGAGGGGTTGCTAAACTAATCGATCTACCACTCACCATTCTTTCTTGGCTCAAGCAAGTTCATTTGTCTTTGTAATATGGGCGAGTATGAACATGCTGAAATTTGACTTCCCCGACAAAGTATTAGTGAACTTCGAAGCTACTTTCGAGGTTCTACCGCTTCTAGCTCCCTCAAGCTTGTTTCATGTTGCAATTTGAGCTGAGCTTAAATAACTTTTTTTATGGAATTAAGAAAAAGCAATGTTTGATTAAGAAAATCTAGCCATTTCTTGGTTTGCATTTTGTTAGCTGCTTTGTGTAGCTTCAAGCATTTGATCAAGGTGTGTTAGTGTATACATTGAAAGCTTTGTAAACTTAAAGCTTTGTTATCAGAATGTAAAAAAATAATTCAATGCTATGCTATTGTTTATATGGGTTCATTCATTATTGTTGTATTTGAATGCCAATTGGATACGTAAAACGCTTCTTTGTGGACTATGAACAATTTGTGGACTATGAACAAAGAATGTTCATAGCTCATGACTATGAACAATCAATGTTCATAGTCCAATTAGAAATGAACAATGAGTATTCATAGGCTACCTAACTATGAACAATCAATGTTCATAGTCCAATTGTTCATAGTCACAAAGCCCACAATCTACTCACCGAAAATAACAACTGAAAAGTAAAACCCAAATAGGCTACCTATATAGTGCCTGGGATATAGGCTCGCCCCTAAACCCAAATAGGCCCACCCTCTTATAGTGTTCGAGATATAAGCACACCCCTAAAACCCAAATAGGCCCCGCTCTTATAGTGTTGTGGACTATAGGATCTATAAAGCAAACCCAAATAAAGCCCCCCTCTTATAGTGCTCGATATAGGCACCGCCTCTTATAGTGCCGGGATATAGGCATGTCGACAATGTGCACAACTCATTTTTGAATGATATGAACAAAGAATGTTCATAGCTCATGACTATGAACAATCATTGTTCATAGTACAATTGAAATATGAAAAAATGTTCATTGCTTATAACTATGAACATAAATTGTTCATTGCTCATGACTAAGAACATTGATTGTTCATAGTCCAATTGTGATATGAACAAAGAATGTTCATAGCTCATGACTAAGAACAATGAGTGTTCATAGCTAATGAAAGTATAGACTATGAACACTCATTGTTCATAGTCTAATTGTTCATAGTCCAATTGTTCATAGCTCATACAATCGGGACAACAATTTTACTAATATAATCGAAAGGAAATAACTTTAACGAGAAAAGAACTCTTACAATTAGGACATCTTCCGTTTCTTCTCCGAAAAAGAGTATGGACAAACATTTTCAATGAACGACATTATTCTGCCAATTTAATTTGCGTATATTTTAACTTTGAACTCACTACATAACATGGAAAACTCTGAGCACAAACCGAAAAATAATTATAGTCTACAAACCATATCAAAGATCATGGGCAAGATCACCATTTGAATTCGGTTCCACACCAAATGATTTGATCTGCGCTCCCTTGACAAGGAATTCGTAAAAGGTTCTTAATTTTTCCTTGTGAAATATTTTCCAAAATTGCTAGGTTTTAGACTCCCACCAAATCTTGACATACCACATCCTACTGGCCCAAATTCAGCTACCTAAGCAACAATGTACATCCTCAAAACCAAAATTTCTCAAAATTGTGTCTAATTGCCCGTATCGATATGTTTCAAAATCAAGTCCCATTTCTTCCATGCCTACAAGGAAATTCCTCACATTCTCAAAATACTTGATATGCACACAAAGTCGCTCCATCGGGAACAACAATCAATCACTGACTTTCTATAACCTAGGATCACCTCATGCCATTTTTCTAAGTATCAATTATCCACATAAATAAAAAAATGTAAATCACCATGTAAGCTCCCAAAAAATTGATAGTTTTATAATCCTTACAATTAAAAAACTCTTGATGTGGTGGAGGTGGATTTGGCTTTATTTACAAATATAAGGATTTAACTATTGTGAGTGTTTCAATAACTGGGAGAGGACAAGTGGCGTATTTCGAAGTTGATTTATTGCGGAGAAAGCTGCAAAAGAAGAGTTGCACCAAATTGATGATAGAAGTGAAGTATACTCAACATGCTACAATTACATCTTTCAATGTGTAATTAAGCCTAGATGGGGCAAAAACCAAGAAGCTAATGCCCTTTAAGCTCACGTTTGGAGTGAAGACGATTCCTCTTAATATGTTGTGGTTATGACAAAACATGTAGCATACATCGGTGTAGTTTTTAATCATACATGCCCAAATTCTAATGTTATTTCATATGACATACTTAAGTTTATGAGAAAATAACTAGCGTGACTTAAAGTATGATGAATATATTGTCATAAGTTTTGCTACATGAGCAATATTCTGATTTCGAGGTGATATTTATAATCCAGTATTATCAATTGTACTTAGATTGATTTTTTCTTGGTAAAACAATTTATTTATTATGTGTCATATAGCAATAAGGGCAGTTGACATTAGAATATGCCCATTTTTGTTTCATTATACGTTTTTTTTTTTGCTAAAGGAAACTTGATGTGGCATTAAAATAGGAAGGAAAAGCTAGGGTGTTGAGGATCAACATACGAGAGAAAAAAAGTAACACCAAAATTATGTTAGTGTCTTTGTTTTTTCAACTTAGTGTCATGAGACCAAACTTGGTGTGGCATTAACAAAGGTTGTACTTATGTGATTACAAATTGCATAATATAAGTATGTGCCATTCCAAATGATATATAGGTACTTAGTGAGTTAGCGTCTTTAGGTGGAGGCAAATACATGGGTTTGCCTCTACCAATTCGGAATTTACCAAAATTCCATATCTAGGTGGAGGCAAATCTAGCCTCAAACCACTATATTTGCATCTCAGATTCAAATTTGACATTTCGGTTTCTTGAGGATTTGACTTTGGCAATGTCATGTGGGTATTCTTTTGACTTTTCAACTTATAAGTATTTACTTTGGGGTTTGGTTTTCAACAAACTATTGCCACTTTTTTGGCCAAAAGAATTTTTAAATAATTAAAAAAACTAACTTGGGGCCCACTTTTAACAAAAAATAATTATAAAATAAAATTGGGTCCCACACTTTATTTCATTTGGTTGCTACCACCTATAGTTGGAGACGGTTTGTGAGTGACTATTCATATTGGTGGAGGCAAACTGTGGGGATTTGCCTCCACCACCTAGAAATGCTCTTATGTCATTACAAATTACGTAATATAGGTATATGTCATACCGAATGATATATGAGTCCTTATGTCATTACAATTGCGTAGTATAGGTCCATATCATTCCAAATAATATATGGGTTCTTATGTCAATACAAATGGAGTAATATATATATGTCATTATAAATGGCGTAATATATGTATATATCATTCCAAATGTTATATGGGTACTTAACATCTTTAGGTGGATGCAAATACATGGGTTTGCCTCCACCAATTCGGAATTTACTAAAATTCCATATCTAGATGGAGGCAAATCTAGCATCAAACCCCTCTATTTGCATCCGTATTCGCAAATTTGGCATTTTGTTTGAGGATATGGCGCGACACTCCCAGGCGACACTACACTGGGAGTCGCGACTTTGGCAATGTCGCGTGGGTGTTATTTTGACTTTCCAACTTATAGGGGTGATTTTGGGAGTGTTACGCGAGTTTTCTTTCAACAAACCATCGCCATTTTTTTGGCCAAATTAATTTTTAAATAATTAAAAAACTAATTTGAGACCTACTTTTAACAAAAAATAATTTTAAAATAAAATTGGGTCCCACTATTTACTTGATTTGGTTACTACCAATTAGAGTTGGAGATGGGTTGTGAGTGACTATTCACATTGGTGGAGGCAAATTGTGGGGATTTGCCTCCACCGTCTAGAGATGCTCTTAAATCATTACAAATAACGCAATATAGGCCCGTGGCAGTCGGCACTCTAGACACATTGCTTTTGAACAACACCCCAAGAGACCATCTCTATAGTAGCATTGGATCGATGATATAACTATTTTCAACAGTTTTATACTTCTTAATCATTTCATACGCATACTTAAATGAGCTTAATTATTGCAATTCTATGCATTTCATTTCTCACAAACCAACTCATTACACATACCTTAATTCAATACATATCAGAATGAGAATGATGAAAATAAAGGGAGAGAGTCTTCAATTAAGAGCATCATCATTTTTTTTAAAAAAATAAAAAAATTCAGCAGAGTCTCCTTTGTATTTTCAACATTTCAAAAACCTAAATCCTGTCATAACCTGAAAATCAAACAATACAATTCTCATAATAGATCAACCATACCAAAATATATAACTTCATATTTATATACAACACAAATTACTTCTAAAACTAAAAGACAACTCATTAAACATTAAAGAAGACTTTGCATAATTTTTCACCTGGGGCTAATTCTAGTAATGAAAGGGAAAAATTAAATAAAATAAATACTCCACGCCCACTGATCGAGTTCTTCATTTCTCTCATTCTCCCCTCTATGCATACTGTTCACACCATTCTACTACCATATGGATAAATGCGCCATGAAGTAAAGACTACAATCATGTCGCTGAAAAATTATAGCAATTTAACTTGGTACCTGCAAACAAACCACATACACATGATTTTTTTAGACTAGATACATTTAACATATTGTTTACAAAAGAAATGGTTCTCAAAATAAAATAATCTCTATTATTATTTTTAAGTATCCACGCTATCATAAAAAAAAACTATCATAAAAACTTACATAGCATATATATGGATACAACATATTCTTTAATTTATAAACCAATAAAAGTAACATTCTTTAATTTCTCACTCGCCTTTTCTCATTGGTATCAATGTCTTTAGAGAAGAACTTCTCGATATACGACATTTGTGGTACAATTTCTTGCATTAGGTGGAAGAAAAACAGATATTCTTTTTGAAGAAGTACATCTGGACATGGCCACATAGAGTTGCCCATGACTGAAAACTGGTGTCCTCAAATCAATGCCAACATATTTCACTGACTGGCCATGTGACTTATTAATTGTCATGGCATAAGCTAGTCGAACAGGGAATTGTCACCTTGATAGTTTGAAAGACAACTTTGAATTTGAGGGAGCCAGAGATATTCTTGGGATGAGTACCGGATTTCCAGCTTTCTCTCCAGTCAAAATTTTGGCTTGAAGGACTTTACTCGCACATTGAAGCACCATAAGTTGTGTCCCATTGCAAAGGCCATCTTTAGGTGCTATGTTCCTGAGCAACATTATAGGGCATCCAGGTTTTAACTTGAGATTGAAAGGTGGTAAGCTAGAATGGTCGAGGGAGTTCAAACTTCGATTGGGATAGTGATCCCCACTTGGATTATCAATATCATCTTCGATGATTTTATCTGCTGACCAAATACTCAAGCCGCTTCACCGGGAACAAATTCATTGCAACCTCATTAATTGCACTCACATCATCATTACAGGCAAGAAGAATAGTAACGATCGGTAAAAGAAATTTGGAGGCGGTGTGTCCATAACATCCAATTGGGGATAGACAGAGAAGATGAGTTCTTGGATATTGGTACACTTGCGTATTCCATTCGCAAATGTATGCGCATTAATCTTTAGGATTGAACCAATTTAAATGAATCAAAGCAAAACTGAATTCATTAGTTTCTAAAATAGTTCGTTTATATATGGAACTAATGGAGAAAAAAAAACATTCTAATTAGAAAGCATTAGTAGCACACCTCCAACAAAAAATCGGGCGAATTCGACATTTCGGACTCGCCATTTCAAGCCGCATGTTGTCGTACCAACCGCAAAACTTCTAAATAACTCAAAGGAAAGAGCCCGTAGTGATGCACCAACAAATTGCTCTCTCCGCCTAACGGTATAACAAAGTAAAGTGTTTGTCGAAAATCACCACCAAGAACGTAGTGATACCACCAAATATCTTCTTGTTTCCACAAATATCTTGAAGTGTTCTATCCACGGCCTCAACACGATTATCTATGTTGCATGGGCACCTCGTCCCAAACAATTAGTTTTGTTTCTTTAAATAGGTCAGCAAGGTCAGAATGTTTAGTGAAGCCGCAAAAAGTGGTATCCATCACATCAATTAGAATTTTAAATGTAGAATGAGCGGTCGTCCGCATTAACAATGAGAGATGCAATTCCGATAATGCCACCATGATGACAATAAGACCCATGCCGCGGTGCCTTTTGCAATTGTATTATACAAAAAAGTTTTCCTTGTACCAGCTGCTCCATTCAAAAAGAAAAGTTTGCCCTTGTCACCACATTTGAATCACCATCCAGTTGTAAGCATAAAGTTGTTCGTCATTAAGGCGACTCACATCAACTCGGCCTCTTCTCCTATGCCTTCATCTTTGGTTGGCGTTGTCCCCAAATGAGCCTATTGCCAACAATTTTTCTCCAATCCTCTTTTGGCTTTGGCATGGGCGGGAAATTTTCCAATGTCTTCCCATATTCTAAAAGGACTTGTTCCACCAAATATAAGTATGTAACATTTATTTGCTCATCATTGATCACGGGATGTCGTGCTTTGTTCGAAGCCAGTGTCCAAGATCATCACATATACTCGATGAAAATTTGCTCCAAAGTAGATCTGGTTGTAACGGATGACACTCTAAAAGAATTACACAAAACAACCTCCGCAGTTAATATCCAGTTTTCATTATCGCCGCCCCTTCTAGGCATTGTATCCACTCATCATCAGCTTCCAACAGCCCACGGGCAATACATGCTTCTTTGTATGTGTTGTACACGGTATCACCAACTTTATAAAGATATGCAAAGGAGGTAGGCCCTTTACATGATGAAGTAGCAAGCGTAGATAAAACCGGCTCCCGGCATTGGGGCTTGCAAAATACATCCTACCAATGGAAGGTCCCTGAGTCCTAGGAGTCCACTCTTGAGAGTCTTTGTGGAAAACATAGTGTCGTGGAAACTCTTGATAGGTATATCTTGGCGTGCATATCTGGATCTTTAGTGGTGGCTTAAAAGAAATTTGTCGGTGTTGAAGTTTGGTCTCGGCTCGGGCAAGAATTGCATCCATGGGATCTTTGCTATTGAAAACAACTCTATGCATACCTTCTAAATGAATGAAGCCAATCGTTGGACACTTGGAAACTCTTTATGCATTGGATTCTGAAAATAGATGTCATCACATTGGTTGGTCCAATGTACCTTGCATCGATATATTCCCCGAATCTCATCATTTGTTCTTGCCGCCACTATTGCTTTGTCATAGCCTTTGTAGATGTACTTGTTAATATATTTAACAGGCTTTGACGATACACAAACTTCAACATTGATATGGCAATCAAACATTTCAGACAGATATGCATTGTAGGGAACAACATCTTCATTATCAACTTTAACTATTTAATTCTTCCTCTTCACAAAATATTTCTTGCCAGTGTCGCGCCTTCGGTAAATGGAGTACCCTTTTTTATCCATAATTGTTTCCTCCACAAACTCTTTTGGATAGCCTTTGGTGCATCGACCATTTTCCATACATGAAGCACTCGGATCTCGATCACCACAGGGGCCATGAACCATGCACTTCTTCACTCTTTCAAACAATGCAGGGTGGGTGTCAGGGTCTGGGAATTCAGCACATACAAATTTATCCACTTGCTCACTGTTTGGATCTTGTCATCATCATGCTTAAGAAATAAAAGGCAATGCATGTGTGGAAGACCACGCTTCTGGAAATTCAATGGTATAGACATATGCAACCACATTTGAAGATATCATTCTTCAAAAATTTCTTTCATAATTGCTTTTCGTTTATTTCGAATACCGTTGCAACTATTTCAGGGCGAAGTCTGAAGTTTGGTGTTCCTTGAGCGCATCTTTAATTTCCCGCCAATTAGGGTTTGCTGCGATCCACCGTAGAAAAAATATCGGGTGCTTATAGTGCGGGTGATAGCTATTGAATCCTGAAAAATCTCGTACATGTGCCTTGGACTTCCAACATGCGAGGAAGGCAAAATGAACTGTTGGCCAATTTGATCAAGACTTAATCCCTCAAATGCAACATCTATCAAGCATTTGTACACATCCGAACGGATGGTGTCTTGATTTAGTCTAATGTATCGCAGCCGGTTCTGTTCATATGCAGCCCAAGCATCAACCAAAAATTCATGCAACAATTTACACCCCAACAAGATAGATGAGTACTCTGTGGGTCGTTCAAACAAACGGTAGGCATAATACAATAATTGGGTGAGTCTTGCATTGCTTGGAGCATTTCTCTTGACATCCCACAACTTCAAATTAGGTGACCAACCCAAATTCCCATAAGGAAACAGAAGAACATAATGCAAAGGCAAATAAGCGGGATGACATTCGCTTATCCGTTCCAACTCATGCCCTCCTCTCAACCGAAGTACAATATCACGCATGACATCAACCTTACTCCCATCTCCAGGCAATATCACTGCGATCTCATCAGTTGTCGGAAGATTGTACCTTCGTCTATCCAAACGCGGATAATAGTGTAGATGGACCGGAACATTGTTATTCTCAGAAGCATTTTCAGTTAAAACCTCAAATGCTTGCTTATAGATATCACAAAACTTGTGGGTCTGCAGAAGAGTTTCTTGTACAGTTTTCAACACTTCCTTTGACAAATTCGGGTTGCGATTGTGGCGGTGATCCAAAGTAGCTAGGGGATCATAAATATAAAGTTGTGAAAACTTAGGTTCCATCCCGGATCGGGAGGCAACAATGAATCGATTTGGTGCCGCAACTCTCCATGAACGATGAATGAGGTAGGACCACATCCATGTAACACACACGATCGTTAAATTTACAACCAAGACGGTAAAGGCATTACACACATTGTATTGCCGAATCTGCTCCGCGGAATAATTTTGCACATTTATTAGATCCTTGAATAAATATTTAAGTGCGAGGCAGATGGAGAAAAGCGGTAGCTTAACTTTTCCTTGTAAACAACAAGTTCCAAATAAAGGTCGTTCTTGGCTTTTTTTTGATGTTCATCTTTCCAATGAAGGGCGAACAAAATGGAATGAGAGAACATCCATCTTTCCTAGAAAGTGGCGGTGATTTGGAATAGGAAGCACATGGCCTCTATGAGGATTAAGAATTTCTTCTTCACTTTCATCAAATTCACATATCATGATCATCGCAAAAATAGACCTATGATATATCATGTTTTTACATTATATTGAAACCTAACATAAGAGTGAGAATTTAAGCACTTGACTTACATAGTGTTATCCTCACAACTTTGCATTGTGACATCTTCCGTGATAGATGAAGAGGACCCAATTTCGTACGTTGACCTCGTCTTCTTAAAGGAATCTGATATGTAATCAGACATAATGTCTTTTTCTCTTCGTCTCCGATTTTGTTGTGCTATAGTCCTTTGATCAATATCTTTTTTTCTCTTCAAAGACATTGTGCAATAGATCTCCGATTAGGAGGTGCAATAGAGCTTTGACTGGGAGGCACAATAGATAAGAGATTGGGAGGCGCAGTAGATCTTCGATTATGAGAAATAACAGATAACACATTAGGAGCCGCAGGAGATCGCGTCGATTAGGAGGCACAAATGATAACTCATTAAAGAGCGGGAGATCTTTGATTAGGAGGCACAACAGATAACCTATTAAGAGCTGCGGGAGATTTTTCGATTAGGAGGCACAACATATAACCTATTAGGAGCCGCATTAGACGCCGATTAGGAGGCACAACAACGAGATAACCTATTCGAGCCATATTAGATATTCGATTAGGAGGCACAACAAATAAAATATTGGAAGTCGCAGTTGATCTTCGATTAGGAGGCACATATACCAGATTAGGAGGCATAACATTTCTTCGATGTGGAGGCACATATACCAGATTGGGAGGTTCAATAGGATGACATGCTATGGAATTGTCTGGGTGAACTAACGATTCCCTTCCTCTCTCTTCCATGCGCTCTTTAACCATGATTGCCTAGGAAGCGTCAATTCGCAAAAATTTGGAAACACGCAAAGTTAAAGAATCAAAATGGAGCTCTAATCAAAGAGCACGGTGAAGACTCAAAGTAGTAAATAGTAGAACACCTAATTGAAAAGCACTGAAATACATTGACTTTCAGATATATTTAGGAATTAACATAGAAAATTCTAATTCAATTAAGTCTATTTTTCAGCTTTTGTTCTTTTGTTTAAAGTGGTTTTAGTATACCTCTCATTTTATTTACATTCTCCACTATCGATGGTTTCTAGTTTTTGTCATTTTATTTACATTCTCCACTATCAAAGAAATGGAAGAAAAGAGGAAATAGTCATAAGAATTAAAAAGAGGAATTTGAAAGCATTACAACGCCATTAAACAACCCCAGCACAAAGTTTAAAAAATGGTTCACATTTCTTTGATACCCATTTCTTAATTGAAAAAAAAAACAAATAAGCTAGGGGTTCAATAAAATTCAAAAAAAAAAACATAAGCTAGAGGGCTCAAT
This sequence comes from Coptis chinensis, assembly GCF_015680905.1. Lineage (NCBI taxonomy): Eukaryota > Viridiplantae > Streptophyta > Magnoliopsida > Ranunculales > Ranunculaceae > Coptis > Coptis chinensis. Next base: position 82,404,036 of record NC_141461.1, on the reverse strand, counting down.
AAATCACCTTAAATGGCTTCAGATCTCTCGAAATAGTTCTTGAACAAACAATGGCAACTTTCGGTCTCTCGGAAGTTGTCTCCACCTCTAGCAACGATGCCAAAGACAAAGCTAAAAAATGGTACACATTTCTTTGATACCAATTTCGTAATTTGAAAATAAAAAACAAATAAGCTAGAGGGTTCAATAAAACTCACCTTAAACGGCTTTAGATCATCAAAGTATCAAACCAAACAGTAGCAAGGAAGTGGAGCTATGGTCGTCCAATTCACTATCAACTTGACTATTCCAAGTCTTGCTATGGTTGTCCACTCCTAAACTGGATTCCAACTGAAAATTTTCTTCTCATACTCCTAAACTGGATTCTAGAGCTCTTCCTTGTTTTCTCACCAAGAAACAATTAATGGCAGTTGACAACCTCAGCTCATTGATCCAAAACGAAGTTGGTCATGAAGAGATGAAGAAACTTTCCAACACGTTATCAGTAATTCAAGATATCCTTGAAGATGCGAGGAGAAGCGGTGACGAGAAAAGCGATCAATAATTGGTTAAGTGTAGCTGCCGTTCCTTCTTCAATGGCTACTCAATCAAGAAGACATGATGATTCCCTTTTTGGGATTTGGGGATTTTGGAATAAGGAGAGTTCGAGTGCGAGAAAGGGTATAAAATCCGAGCGAGAGAAATGGTGAGAAGATGTGTTTTGTAAAAAAAACCGAAACTAATATTTTTTGGGCTCGAACCCTGCCGTTAGATCTTGCTCAAAATGATCCGACCATATTTTATTATAATTTTGTCTTTTAGTGCTAAAAAAATCCCTATCTTATTAGATAGATGATATATGAGTACTTATGTCATTACAACTGCATAGTATAAGTCCATACCATTCCAAATAACATATGGATTCTTATGTCATTACAAATAGATCGGAATAACTACCTTGAAAGCCCCAATTGACAGATTATCTTGCCAGATGTCCGTTCGATCCCATCTAATCCAATGGCCAGATCACACACCCAAACAACTAAAGAATAGAACGGGGGCAAACTAGTCATTTAACTTTCTTGTTGAATAAACCCAAAAAAAAACACACAAACCTCTCCCTTTCTCGCTGTCTCTCCCCTCACTAACAGTGAACAGTGAAGATGATGAAGTGGCTTCCTCCCCCTCAACAACGAAAATGAAATCCACTACCACTACAGAGAAATGACCAGAGAGACCCACCACCACTCAAGAGAGAGACCCACCACCACTATAGATCGAGAAACTCATCACCACTACAAAGAAACCCACCACCACGTTTGATTAACTCAAAAGATGTAAGTTTTTTTTTCTTCTATTAACTCTCTTTTCTTCTATTATGTAGTGTTTGAGATGAATGTTGAGTTCTAAATTGGATAAATTGATGTTTTTGTTATGATAAACAGTGGATTTCAATGCAATTTAATTTTCCGATGCTATTTAATTTGATCATTTTTATTTTTTCCCTCTTTGATAAACAATGAATTTAAGTTGTGGGGTGCAAAATTTTTGCATCTGGCCTAAACTAAGGATCTCATATTTCAATAGAGGATATTGACCAATGAGATATATAGCTTTGTCAATGCATCCACACTATCCTAGGTAGAATGAACTATAATCAGAGCTTTGTAGAGGTGCATATAAGCATATTATAGGAGCTTATAGATTTCTTCTTGCCAAAATAGTACTAATTATTGCAACCGAAGCATATAAGCATATGGAGGTTTGAGTAAAATAGTACTAATTGCAACATTTCATCGTGACAATAATAACTTGGTTAGGACTTGTGAAGAAGCTACCAGATGAACTTTTTCATGATGTAATGGTAAGTCTTCTTTACTTGACATTTGCACTATATGAAAATGAAGTGTTATGCATATTTGGCAGGTTCCCTTTGGCAAAGCAGCATTCTTTCCTGGTCGACTAATACACACGAATGAGTTTTTGGTAAGTTGTTTGTTTCACTACAATTGCTAAGTGTAATTTTTCCTTTTGTTCTTATATTATGTCTCTGAAGGTTCTGTTAGGAGAAGGGTACTATGACGAACGAACATCCAAGCAAACTGTTGATATATTACAAAGAAGAGGAAAGGCTTTAGACTCTCAAGTTGATTCCCTTAAAGCTATAATGTTGGACCTTAAAACTGAGGCTTTTTTTTTTTTGGCACTACAGCTTCTGAAGCTGCAGTAAGTTTCATTCTGACTTAATTTTAATGTATTACTTCACTTAGTTGTACACTTGGTCATTTAGCTATTAAACTCACCGATGAGCCCCCGCCTCACGTAGGGTTGCTAAACTAACTGATCTACTCAGGCGCCGCTCATTCTTGGCTCAAGCAAGTTCATTTGTGCTGTAATATGGGCCGAGTATGAACATGCTGAAATTTGACTTCCCGACAAAGTATTAGTGAACTTCGAGCTACTCGAGGTTCTACTCGTTTCTAGCTCCCTCAAGCTTGTTTCATGTTGCAATTTGAGCTGAGCTTAAATAACTTTTTTTATGGGAATTAAGAAAAAGCAATGTTTGATTAAGAAAATCTAGCCATTTCTTGGTTTGCATTTTGTTAGCTGTTTTGTGTAGCTTCAAGCATTTGATCAAGGTGTGTTAGTGTATACATTGAAAGCTTTGTAAACTTAAAGCTTTGTTATCAGCAATGTAAAAAATAATTCAATGCTATGCTATTGTTTATATGGGTTCATTCATTATTGTTGTATTTGAATGCCAATTGGATACAGAAACAGTTCTTTGTGGACTATGAACAATTTGTGGACTATGAACAAAGAATGTTCATAGCTCATGACTATGAACAATCAATGTTCATAGTCCAATTGTGAAATGAACAATGAGTATTCATAGCTACCGAACTATGAACAATCAATGTTCATAGTCCAATTGTTCATAGTCACAAAGCCCACAATCTACTCACCGAAAATAACAACTGAAAAGTAAAACCCAAATAGGCGCCCGCCCTCTTATAGTGCCTAGGATATAGGCTCACGCCCCTAAACCCAAATAGGCGCCCACCCTCTTATAGTGTCTGAGATATAGGCGCACACCCCTAAACCCAAATAGGCGCCCGCCCTCTTATAGTGTATGGACTATAGGCGCACGCCCCTAAACCCAAATAGGCGCCCGCCCTCTTATAGTGCCTGGGATATAGGCACCCGCCCTCTTATAGTGCTTGGGATATAGGCGCATGCTGACAGTATTGCACCAACTCATTTTTTGAATGATATGAACAAAGAATGTTCATAGCTCATGACTATGAACAATCATTGTTCATAGTACAATTGAAATATGAAAAAATGTTCATTGCTTATAACTATGAACATAAATTGTTCATTGCTCATGACTAAGAACATTGATTGTTCATAGTCCAATTGTGATATGAACAAAGAATGTTCATAGCTCATGACTAAGAACAATGAGTGTTCATAGCTACCGAAAGTATAGACTATGAACACTCATTGTTCATAGTCTAATTGTTCATAGTCCAATTGTTCATAGCTCATACAATTGGGACAACAATTTTACTAATATACTGAAAGGAAATAACTTAACGAGAGAAAGAACTCTTACAATTAGGACATCTTCTGGTTTCTTCTCTGAAAAAAGAGTATGGACAAACATTTTCAATGAACGATTATTCTGCACCAATTTAATTTGCAGATATTTTAACTTTTGAACTCACTACATAACATGGAAAACTTCGAGCACAAAACCGAAAAATAATTATAGTCTACAAACCCCATATCAATTATCATGGGCAAGATCACCATTTGAATTCAGTTCCACACCAAATGATTTGGATCGTTCCTTGACAAAGGAATTAAGTAAAAGGTTCTTAATTTTTTCCTTGTGAAATATTTTCCAAAATTGCTAGGTTTTAGACTCCCACCAAATCTTGACATACCACATCCGCTTTGTCAAATTCAGCTACCTAAGCAACAATGTACATCCTCAAAACCAAAATTTCTCAAAATTGTGTCTACACATTCCGGATCGGATGTTTCAAAATTGGGAAGTCCCATTTCTTCCACAGCTACAAGGAAATTCCTCACATTCTCAAAATACTGATATGCAGACAAAGCTGCTCCATCAGGAACAACAATCGAATCACTCGGACTTTCTACAACCTAGGATCAGCTGCCTCATGCCATTTTTCTAGTATCAATTATCCGACATAAAAAAAAAACAGAAATCACTGATGTAAGCTCCCAAAAAATTGGATAGTTTTATAATCCTTACAATTAAAAAAACACACCAAAAAAAACAAGACAGTAAGAACATAATCAGCGGTCCTTCCACACTCAACAAGCATGTCATTCCACACTCTTGTTTTTTAATTTTTCTGGACAATTTCTGGAGTCGTGCTTAGCAATCTTATTACAAGATTTACACATTCTTCCTGGATTCTCTAAGGCTTCCTCCCTGGGGCCTTTCATTCTCTCTGTTTTCTTCTTCCTTCCCTTCGTTTGAGAAATGTTGGGATTCAAAACCAAGAGCTGAAAAGAAGATTTAAGAGTTAAAATCAAATAGGATTTTTATCATTGCAAAGATTAAAAAAAAAACAAACTAAATAAATTACATGTGAGGTATCAACTATAGGCTCTTCAACTGGAGATGCTTCATTATTCATTGCATTCGTTTTGTTGATAGTTTCCTTGAGCTCCGAAACTCCAATAGACATTTCACTCATCTTCTGAATAAAATATGCATATGTCTCAACACTAGTTGATGCATCATAAGCCAATTGAGTAGCAACCTTGATACAATGGGAAACTCTTAATGGCTCCTGGTCTTCATGACCGGCCACTAGTCCACCATCAAACACTGCTCTGTATGTGTTTGCCTTTTGCGTCTACCGTTTCAAAATAAAATGATATGGAATCTCTTCGATGTCATAACGCTGAAAAAGCTTTAAAATGTGAGCACAAAGTAATCCTTCGAACTGAAAATTCTTACATTCACAATCACCCTCCAAAGTTCCTTTATTAAAAGTCACTTTCCAAATTGAAGTTTGCTTAATGTCCCTTGTCTTCACCGTATAAATTCCTGTTCCATGTATGTCTATCTCTTCTCCAACAATTCTATACTTCATCTTAGCCTTTTCTAAATGTTTCTTGAATATATTGAAAGCACTAATGGTATAAACTTTACCTGCATGCTTGAGGAGGAAAGCATCCTTAGCCACAATGCAAGAAGTATGTTCGGTACGGTAATCAGATTCCCTTTCATTCCTGGCTATCGATTCCAAAGACCTCTCATTACCATGGACAAATTCCATAAGTGTAGTCGTCGAACTAACGAATTGATCATAATGAGAATTCATTGATTCACTTCACCCAGTCGTATGCATACCAGCAAAAAAAATGTCATTGTGATAAGCCGGAACCCAAGACGTACGGTTTTTATATATTTCTGTCAACCAAGTATTTTCAGTCAAGTTATACTTCAACAGTAGTGCAGACCACCTGCTTTCAAAATCAGCAATCCTATGACTTTTAAATAATATATGTAAGCTCTGAACACAATACATCGAGCCTATGGTAGACAAATGACAACTTCTCTGAAAATTTCTGCATAATGTGCCAAAGACAAAATCGATGTCGAGTAGTAGGGAAAACTCTTCTAACTGCTGCAGTCATCGCTAAATCTTGGTCAGTAAGTATTAAAGTTGGTGGACGACCACCCATAGCTGCAAGCCATGTCTAAAACAACCACACAAATGTCTCTTCTGTCTCATCAAGTAGCAGGGCACAACCAAACTGAATGAACTGCATGTGGCGGTTGACTCCAGTAAAAGGGGCAATAGGCATACCGTAAACATTAGTTCTATATGTTGTATCAAAAGATACGACATCCCCAAAGTACTCATATTGGACACAGGACCTTCCATCAACCCAAAAGAAATTTACTACTACACATTTTGTATCTAATTGAACGACATAGTAGAACTGAGGATTTTCAGCACTCTTCTGCCTAAAATAGTGAAGCACGGATGTTGCATCATTATTTGTAGGCATTTTTTTCGTCAAACCATAATGGTGGTTCCAACAATGCTTTCTCCTAAACCTAATCTCATCCCCATGGAAAACATCTGCCACTTCCCTACAAGTATATCGTTGTCATGAAAAACCTCTGTCAAACTCTTTGCAGCTTCAAGCATATTTTTGTTACCTTTCATATATTGTCTCTTTGATGGAGTGACGAAACTGTGGCTATGGTGATTTCCAGCCAAACTCACATCATATATATCTTCAAGTTTTCTTTTTGTAACTCGCATTCTAGCTTGGCAACCACACCTAATAGTCGAAGTACTTCTCGAAGCTACACCTTCAATTTCTTCTTTCTTGTTATGGACCTCCTCGCATGAGCAAACCAATAGACAACTAGAAGGCAATTCCACACCCGTTTGTTTTTTATCCGTAGTCCGAACACGAATCTCAAATCCCCCTCACATTTTACCAAACTCTGTAGTAATTCTTTGCTTCATCAACACTATTAAATTTCATACCTAAGTATGGAGCAACTAATTTATTAACGTCATTACTTTGAGAATCGATGACAACAAGAAGAAGTGCAATGAAGCTCTAACATTTTCTTCCATTTCTAAAAAAAAAAAAAAAAAGAAAAAAAAATCAAAGCGGTATAAAATAGATATTAATGACTCCCATATATTATTAAATTGACAATTTTAACGTCTATTCTAATTAGCAAAAACGATTATGGTATAAAAAGAGGGCTATAGAGCAATTCTTCAAGAACAAACAACTAAGAATTCTAATTGAAAAAGAAAGCACTTAAGTTCAAAAAGGACAATATCAAAGCAAAGAATATTAACTTCTTACAAATCGGGAAAATCCAAAAGAGCGATAAAATAAGATTAACTTACCTTGGTTTTGAGAGATGGCTAATTCCAAAAAAAATAGTATAGTGATTTTTTGTGAAGAAGAAAGAGAATGGGCTCAATTGAATAGTCGGGTGATCTTTTGTGAAGAAGAAACGGGCGTGGGTTTCTCTGTAGAGAGTGAGTGAGAAAAAGAAGAAGAAGAAGTCTCGAAGAAGTTTTGTTGTGTTTTTTTTTTTTTATGAATAGAAAATTAAAATGACCATTATACCCACCCTGAATTCTTTGTTTGATAAGGAATAGTTTTTGGACATTGGATGGGTTGTGATCGAATGGACGTGACGAGCTGTCAAGATAAGCTGTCAATTGGAGCTATCAAGGTAGCTAGCCCCTTATGCGCACATTCTTATGGGGAGGGATAGAGGCACATTCTTATGCGCACATTATAACCACATTTTTCACACACAAATGAATTAAGGCCTGGTTTTTTGTAGAAATGATCTACCCACCATGAAGATCATTCTCATAAAAAATTATAATATTTGGATATGTCTAACCATGTAAAAATTAGAGTTCATTATTGAGCTTTTCATCTAACGGTCCAAAATTTTTGTGAGCATGTTCTAAGGTTAGATTTCTTTGAATGAGCTGAATTTTTGTGAGCATGTTAATTATGGTGGAGAGATTATATCTACAAAAATTCAGCCTTTAATTCAACTTTGAAGTCTACGATTTTGCTTCGATTAATTTACAGTGAATGTGCCTCTATCCCTCCCCTATATATATATATATCGTCGACATACAGAAATGACATACGGAATTGACATACGCAATCCAAAAGTGGACTTGAACATTGCTCTAAAGGCTGATTTTTTGTAGATATTTTCTCCCTACCATAGATAGTATCTCCACAAAAAATTAGCTAAATCGGATGTGTCTAGTCTTGTCAAAATAGTGTTAAAATTCTGGACCGTCAGATAAATTTCTAATTTGAACTTAATTTTTGGTAGGGTTAGACATGTTCAAAAGAGCTGATTTTTTGTAGAGATGATCTCCATGTTATGGAGATCACATCCCCATAAAATCAGTTTTTAGTTCATTATGTAGGTAGGTAGGATTGCGTATGTAGGTAGGTAGCCAGCCTAATATATATATATATATATATATATCATTCCAAATAATATATTAGTACTAATGTCATTACAAATGGCGTAATATATGTATATGTCATTCCAAATGATATATAAATTAGACTTGGTGCTCGAGAAAAGCCTACATATATTACTTTAAGAAGTAAATCACTAATATGACATTGAGAATGACATACAAACCATTGCCACTTTTTTGGCCAAATTAATTTTTAATTAAATAATTAAAAATCTAACTTGGGGCCCATTTTTAACAAAAAATAATTTTAAAATAAAATTGGGTCCTACTATTTACTTGATTTGGTTGCTACTACTTAGAGTTGGGGATGATTTGTGAGTGACTATTCACATTGGTGGAGGCAAACTATGGGGATTTGCCTCTACCACCTAGAAGATGCTCTTATGTAATTACAAATGACGTAATATAGGTATATATATGTCATTCCAAATGATATATGGGTTCTTTACGTCATTACAACTGCATAGTATAGATCCATATGATTCCAAATAACATATTGGTTTTTATGTCATTACAAATGGAGTAAATATATATATGTCATTCCAAATGATATATTAGTACTAATGTCATTACAAATGGTGTAATATATGTATATATCATTCCAAATGATATATAAATTAGACTTGGTGCTGGAAAAAAGCCTACATATGCTACTTTAAAAAGTAAAACACCAATATGGCATTGAGAATGACATACAAACCATCGCCACTTTTTTGGGTAAATTAATTTTTAATTAAATAATTAAAAAACTAACTTGGGGCTCACTTTTAACAAAAAATAATTTTAAAATAAAATTGGGTCCACTATTTACTTAATTTGGTTGCTACCACCTAGAGTTGGGGACGATTTGTGAATGACTATTCACATTAGTGGAGGCAAACTATGAGGATTTGCCTCTACCACTTAGAGATGCTCTTATGTCATTCCAAATGACATAATATAGGTCTATGTCATTTCAAAAAACATATGGGTACTTATGTCATTACAACTGCGTAGTATATATCCATATTATTCCAAATAACATATGGGTTCTTATGTCATTACAAATGGAGTAATATATATATATATATATATATATATATATATATATATATATATATATATATATATATATATATATATATATATATATATATATATATATATGTGTGTGTGTGTGTGTGTGTGTGTGTGTGTGTGTGTGTGTGTGTGTGTGATTCCAAATGATATATAAACTTGACTTGGTGCTCGAGAAAAGCCTACATATGTTATTTTAAAAAGTAAAACATCAATATGGCATTGAGAATGACATACAAACCATCGCCACTTTTTTGGCTAAATTAATTTTTAATTAAATAATTAAAAAACTAACTTGGGACCAACTTTTAACAAAAAATAATTTTAAAATAAAATTGGGTCCCACTATTTACTTAATTTGGTTGCTACCACCTAGAGTTGGAGACGATTTGTGAATGACTATTCACATTAGTGGAGGCAAACTATGAGGATTTGCCTCCACCACTTAGAGATGCTCTTATCTCATTCCAAATGATGTAATATAGGTCTATGTCATTTCAAATGATATATGAGTACTTATGTCATTACAACTGCGTAGTATATATCCATATCATTCCAAATAACATATGGGTTGTTATGTCATTACAAATGGAGTAATATATATACACCATTTGTATATATATATATATTACTCCATTTGTATATATATATATATACAAATATATATATTTTGAATGACATATATATATATTACATCATTTGTAATGACATTAGTACTAATATATCATTTGGAATGACATACAAACCATCGCCACTTTTTTGGCAAAATTAATTTTTAATTAAATAATTAAAAAAACTAACTTGGGACCCACTTTTAACAAAAAATAATTTTAAAATAAAATTGGATCCCACTATTTACTTGATTTGGTTGCTACCACCTAGAGTTGGGGACGATTTGTGAGTGACTATTCACATTGGGGGAGGCAAACTATGTGGATTTGCCTCCACCACCTAGAGATGATCTTATGTTATTACAAATGACGTAATATAGGTTTATGTCATTCCAAATGATATAAATATACTTATGTCATTACAATTTAAAACAATGTGGTAAGTAGTATAGGTCCATATCATTCCAAATAATATATGGGTTCTTATGTCATTACAAATGGAATAATAATATATATATATATATTACAAATGGTGTAATATATGTATATGTCATTCCAAATGATATATAAATTAGACTTGGTGCTGGAAAAAAGCCTACGTATGTTACTTTAGAAACTTTAAGAAGTAGAGCACCAATATGACATTTAGAATGACATACGACATTATTGATATTTTCATTACAAACAATTTAGAGTCATATGAGACCAAACTTGATGTGGCATTGAAACAAATCGTACTATGTCATTCCAATTGTCATAAGAAAGATATGTCTTTCCAAACGTTATAATAAATGCTTAATATGTTATTGTTTTTATCATACTTAACAATATGACAGTAAATATATCACATATCATTGATGTCAAAAAAAGAAACAAAAATTATCATAATATACGCATATATACAATTATCTGCCACAAACCATTTTAAAGACTCTGGTACATCAATCATTTGCTCCTGCACAATCAATCATTTGCTCTTGCACAATGCAACCTTATACCCTTAGATTTGAGTAGACAAACTATTAGGGGGTTGAAAACGACTGAAGATGAACAAAATGTTCCAATTCCAAGTGGAACAATTAAACATATTCCTGCCCTAGTCAAGAAGAAGTGGGGAAAGTGTCGAAAGATAATCGGTACTAAAAAGAAATCTCTTCTTTTCTCTTTTCTCGTTGTAGTTTAAGAAGATAAAGATGCACCATATTGATTGTTCCGTTAAGAAGGATGCACATCAAATAGCGGTACTTTTCTATGATTCTTCAAGGCACGAACACCAAGTGCAAGTCTGGATATTAAATTCCTTCACTGGCATGAGAAAGAACATTAAAAAAAAAGTTAGTGAAGAAAGCTATACCAAACTTGGAAAACAAAAACAAAAAGGTTGCAAATTTGACATAATATGACCTCGATGGGATCTTTTGTATGTTCAACAATAAAAAGAAGCTTATTTTCCCATAGAATCTACATAAAAATAGTATTCAACAACTAATAATAGGATAAGAAGAAATGCAAACCTTGTATTGAATTCGAATCAATCCTTGACAATTTCCTACAAACCATAAGAGGATATAAATAAAAAAATTAGTGGCCTAACTTTGAAAAATAAATTCAGAAATCACTAGTGTATTCAAGAAGCAAAACTAGTGTAAGTGTACGTGGACAATTAGATTCACTTGCAATATATGAAGACTTGCAAGCTAAGGAATCTCACATCAAAGAAAAAGTTAGAAAAGCCATCATGGAAACACATTCTCAATCCGGAGGGTCTATGTATAACACAACACAGGAACTCTACAGAACAAACTCAGAAGAGCTCCAAGAGAAAAAAGTCGGTGGAAGTAAGAAAAAAATAAGCTCCTCTTATGATTGTTGAAGGACGAGACGATCTGACAACTCCACAAGACATGATTCAAAAACACAAGCTGATGAACAACGAGGACGAAGAACCTGAGACATCACATTGTAATAGATGGGTCAATTTAGCGGGACTCAAGACAGAAGTTGCAAGGTAGAAACAAGCCAGATTTAAGCATAGTTCCTAGTAATCCATCATTCTCTCCCCACAAATCAAATTGTATTCCTACATATAGACCTATATTCAGAACAAAGTAATACGGCAACCAGCTATTGAATATGAGAGATACCACCAATTACTTAGTTTCCACAAGTTCACAATACTGCTCTATACATGAAAACTTCATGAATTCCATTATAGGGTCGATGTCTAGAATATCGGTCCGCTAAAAAAGCAATTTCACGATACTACTACGGCTATTAAACAATTTGTTGCAAAAAAGGGAAAAAAAAATATCATCTTAAAAAAGACAAACACAAAGAACAAAGAACCAATAACTTTAACAAATCATGTGTAAGAGCAGAAAAACTCAGTAGCCGTGGAAATATAAGGTAACAGATTAAGTCAAAATACCTTATATGTGATACCGCAGGTAAATTGTCTTTCAGCACAGCTTCTCAGCACATAGTTCACAAACCATATCCCCGAGGGGCAGAGGTGCCACTAATGCTACTTCGTGAGTCTTTCTGAATTCTTTGCTGTTAAAAGAAAAGTACAAAAAGATGAGTTCAAATTCATGGTTTTGATTGTCTAACAAGAACTGACACCATACACTCTTTAAGATTAATTTTCGAATTAGACATAAGGAAAAGAAATATACCGCAGACCAGAAGATTCTCCACACTCCCATTTTGCATTGGTTCGTTATGGGGTTTTACAAAACCCTCCATAAAACTTCTTCTAAAGAAAACAAAGTGAAAAACAAACAGGGAATCTCAAATTTTGGCAATTTTGGGACGCTACGTTTGGGATATATGAATATATCGATATACCTTGTCTCTTAGCCCATATGGCTAATCCATTGGCATGCTATAAAACATAGAGTAGAGCACATTACACAGACTATTTGGAAGAGACATCCACCAGCATAAGTGTAATTGTCCAGACACATCACCATTCTCTTGCCCATCTGTTCACAAAACAACTAGTGATAAGTGTCTCTTTAACTCTATAATACGTCTATTTATCTTAATAAAATCTGAAGTTTATATAGACGATCTTTTACCATCCAAGTGATACTAGAAGCTAACATAGATCAAAGTTGTAGATAGAAGATCCTCAGAGTGCTCCTTCTTCCCTATCTATCAATACCCGTCAAGGCAGAACAAGCAAATTGGACCTTTTTTGAGACCTACAGAAGGTGAAACAGAAACTTCAGAGACCACATGGGGAGATGTTGAACATTTATTTGTAGGATATGATGACCAGCAGAAAGCTGCTATCCAAAGAGAGAGGGCTAGGAGGATAGAAGAACAGAACACACTTCTTAATTTCTGCGTTAATCATTAAAAGCTGCACGTCGGGTATTTTCAGTGCGCAGGTATCAGGAACCAGTATAGATGCAAAATAAAACAATGTGACTTGTAACAAAGTAACTGGGACTTACTCATCCTTCAATTTCTGGATCTTCTCTGGATATGTCTCGTGCATGTGTTTCTTAAATTGCTGCCTCACCATATCCACTACAAGCTCCGTATTGTGTTGCTACATATTTTGAAAACAACGTCAGCACTCAATTTGCTGCATAGTTTACATAAGTTAATAGAAAATTGAATGAGTAACTGATAATATTTGTGACTACGTACATAAAAATGGAAAGCTAGATGATAGTTTGATGCTGATCAAAACATATCAACTCAAGGAATTTATAAGTCCATGCAAGCCAAGGAACTCCAGCTTTGTATAAAGCCAACTAATATGGAAAGTAAGAAAATGAAACCTCAAAATTGTTGGAATAGAAAGATGAGAATGGAGAACAACACAATACATTTATTAATCAAAGATCTTCAAAATGCATGCATAGTCTGACATAGCAGAGAAACTTAGTTCTCTACAACCAAAATGAACTTCTATTAACTGAACAAGCATAGTGGGCACTCCCGCTATCTTAATTAGTACCTGAACCCATACACCGAGACACACTAACTACTCTAACCACACAGCAATAGGTCTTTCACAATGAGATCTACAACTGAGTCAACACATTAAACTAAAGAGGGACACATGGCTGTACGACCCAGCCTAAATACTAGACAATAACATAGCGTATGTATTTGTATCATATTTCATCCCTCCCCCATGATGCAAAATTGCAAATATAAGAAACACCAAGACAGGATCTGAACTTCACAAACTTGCGAAATGAAAGAACCTTAGTAAACCCATCTGCAACTTGGTTATTGAAATCGCTGACTTGCTGTCACAGTAGATTACGGTAGCATCTCTGAGTCTGGTGCACATCTTCTAAAAACCTTCGCATCCTATTAGCCTGACAGCTGCTGATAAAGCTGTAACATTTTGAGCATCAGAGGACGACATTTCAACAGTGTCTTGGTTCTTTGAACACCATGAGATTGGTCCCGAACCAAGGCTAAAAACAAATCCATACTCTTCCTGTCGTCTACAAAACCAGCCCAATCGCTATCAGTATAACCAAGCAGACTAAAATCAGAAACTGGTTTATACCAAATTTCATAATGACCAGTCCCTTGGATGTGGCGCAAAATTCGCTTTGCAGCTCCAAGATGATGAATAGAAGAATTGTGCATGATGAATAGAACACACTTCTTAATTATGTTAATTCTGCTAAGGTATTATGATTTAACTATCCAGAGAAAAGAAACAGAAAACCATTTATTATTCTAGTCAAAAGGTAGTGCTTGCTATATAAGATTAGTTTTTTATATAACATAACAAGCTAACGATAATCTTATTCTAATACCCTGAACAAGATTTTTACCCAATTAGCTAGTGCCTTATCAAAATAAAGAAAAGGAAAAAAAAAAAGGTGAAAGTTAGCTTGTGCATGACTGCCAGAGGGTAGCAGAACTTAAAGGCTAACGTGATGTAAGGACCAACTATCTTTTCTATTCATCTTCCTGGCATAAATAATTGCAAGTTTGATTGCTCAAAAAATGATTTCCAGAAATAAATTGAACAAATGAGAATGCAATCTATATTTTATTATCCCACCTAAAAAAAGAAAAGAAAAATCTGAACCAGAATTTTCCCATCAACTATAAAAAGTTAAAAACCATAAAGGTTATTGTTGGGAAAATGGTGCAGAGGTGTCTTGACGAGTTTTCTCTTTTTCTTAATTTATTTTATTTGTCCATGAGGAGTTAAACTGGGCTAGATGGAAAAGGAAAACACATCGACGCAGCCTGACCTTTTCATCCGAAAAGTAGAACGCATTATAAGCTGAGAATCCGGTGCAGCTTTTCAACTCAGAATCTCCACATGTGGCAAACAAGCACAACTTGGCAAGTCCTGCTGCCCTGATGCAAGTAATCCACAAATAAAATGGAGAAACTACTATTAGTATGTGATGAAGTACAACTTTTATCATAAACAATTGGAATTTAATCCTAAACTCATTCGACCTTGAATGTCGCAGTTAACATGCTATCTATGGCATAAATAAGAAATCTAAGTTCAACAAAGAATCATATGAGTGTCCTCCCACTAATATATGAAGAAGGCCCTGCTAGTCCACTAGTGAATCCCACATGAGAAAACAACAAGGAAAAACAAAAAACCACGGAAGAAAAAAGAAAAACCATGGGTATGTGGACGAAGCCAGGAATTTGGACTTTCCTAGAGAAAGTAATTTTCAATAAAAGGTAATTGTTGTTTAGTATCAGTTTCTATTGGACACTAAGTTTCTTTTTGTTTCCTGTTATTTTACCTTAGGCTAGCAAGCTTTATGAGCTCCATCTTTATACAATGGGGAACAAGCTGTATGCCACAGAGATGGCAGAAGTGCTTGACCCCTCTGGGGTGTGGTTTGCTAGGCGAGTTATTTCAAAGGGAGATGATGGGGACCCTTTTGATGGCTTGACGAAAAAGATACCAAAGAGTAAGGACTTGGAAGGGGTTCTGGTATGGAATCATCAGTAGTGATCGTAGATGATTCTGTAAAAGTATGGCCACACAACAAACTGAATTTGATACTTGTAGAAAGGTAACAGGCTCAACACCTCCTTGTAGATTTTCCATTTTTTTTTAGTGTATAACAACTTTGGTGTATTTCAACAAATACAAGTAGGCAAAAGATAGAAGATTTATTTCAAATGTAGACAGACCTGTCCATTACGTTTTTCCTTCCCATGATCTCGCCACCGGTTTGGTTGTAAATGAGGTTTCTCCAAGAGCTCTCCACAGACTCTCTATCTTTCACCCCATTCACTGAAAAAAACAAACAGAACTTCTGCTCGGTGTAAGTCACCAAGTCATTCGAGAAGAGTATAAGCTGAATTAAAATAATAAACAGCGCAAGTTAATTTGTCCCAGAAAGCTATAACTCTACCACTTTTCTGACTCTTCTGCACTGTCCCACTCATCCAGCCATAACTTTTCCCCTGTAATGAAGCAAATACCACAGTTTTGAGTTAGAGGAGGAGAGGAAGAGATATTAGGGGAATAATGCAGCTTACTGTACCAAAGTAACCAATAACCCATAACTTCTTCTTCCTCCCTTAGCTTCCGCTTTCGCTTCGTGCAACAGCGCATCCAGTAATCCCCAATACTGTTGTAATCCACCACCTCGATGCCAACCAAACTTTACTTAGTGAACTTGAAATTTTGAAAAGAGTGAGATGTAAATATTTCAAAGTAGAATAGCGCATACCTATGTTTCAACATTCCTTCAAGTCGCCAACCTTTTTCCTCCTCCTTTATTCGGGCTTGGGACCAACAATGCAAATAAATTGGCAGAGTTAAAAAGGGGTTAGTACAATTGAGTAGAGTCCACCACCTAAATATCAAACACATACATACATATGCAAGTTCCACATTGAAAAAATAAAAATAAATAGATGAATAAGATAAACTATTCCATCTAACAAAATTATCCATAGAAAGACAAAGTCTGCACAAAATGAAGCTTACATGTCTAATAAAAGTACCTTAAGCTAATTACATGGAACTCAAAATGAACCTTACATGTCTAATAAAGTACTTAAGCTTACATGGAACTCAAAATGAAGCTTACATGTCTAATACAAGTTAAAACTAGTTCAAGTTTGCTTCCTAACAACGAGGAGGGAGAAAATTGAGAAACGCTTTAGGCCATATAACATTTCCCTGCCCAATTTGTCCAAGGGTTCGAAAGTGGTTATATGGTTCAGGTATCTCACATGAGCTTTCGATAATAGCTTCAATGCAGACCAGGAAATTGCCCTCCCCTATGGTTCTTCTACCAATTTTATGTCCTGGATCAACATTTATCACCCTCCCAAATGCAACTTTTCTCAAAGGCCAACGAGCTCTAACATCCACTTCAACATCAATGTAATTGCTTTCCTGAAAAACAGTGCAAGAAACATTACTAGCCGAGTCTAGTTGTTTCATTAAGAACATAAAAAAGATTAAATAGATTCATACATTGGAAACTGCGTTATGTGAAGAGAATCCAGAAGAAGAAGATGGTCCATGGGAAGATGGTCCATTAGGGGTACTAGGCGTGATTGGTATCATACGGGAGAGAATCTGCACTGTTTGAGTCAGCTGATCTACTTGTCCTTGAAATTTGTTAGTCACCTGATCAAGTTTCTTTTCAAACAAGGCAGCTAAGTCCGAAGTCGCCTTCACTTGTTTCTGATTCCTCTTGACATAAGGAGATGAGTTCTTCAATTTTGATTTGGAGCAACCCGATCCCATCAACCGCATGCGTCCTCTACCATCCTTGCCAAGAACCTATTTAATTGGAAAATTTTAATTTATGCTTATAACTAATATTCTAGACTAATTTACCTTTTGAAAAAAAAAAAAAATATATATATATATATATATATATATATATCAAACCACAGCATCACAAGTCGGGTCTGATTGAGGATTGGAGGCAGAATGTGCACCAATCTTATCCTATTGACAGATAAACATACCAACTCCGGGTATCAATACCATATATGTATACAAATTGAAAAATCACAAAAGGTACCATATAAAGACTTACCACCAAATCTTGTCTTTGCGGAAATTTGTTTTTCCCATGGCTATGCATGCCTAGGTACAGGTCACCACGGAAAACTTCTACATCTGGCACACCTCTTTCCTTTGCAATCTCATGGCGAACAAGTTGCGCTGGTGTCCATCCTGAGCAATTGGGTTCTGTTTGCTTCGCACGATTAATTTTATTTTTCACACTTTTTGCCTACACGTCATTGATAAAATATTATAAGACAACATATTATCAAATAGGTAATGTAAAATGATTGGGTATATCTAATTGAATTTCTAAGTTTGCCCCTACATATGAATTTCTAATTGAATTATTTAGCAACCAAGGAAGCAATAAGCTCAAGTGCAAGACAAGTATATGTGGATATATACCATGTCAAGCCATGATACATTGTAAATAATAAACAAACGCATCTCCGACCAATTGAACCCCAAACAATAAGTGAGCTTCGAAAACACTAGGCTTCATGGAGCAAAAGATAGCAAGGACTTAGAAGTTGTTATAGAAACTCAAGTGCACTTGGCTTGGCTCGAGCTGAATTAGAAAGCAAAGAATTCACCATTTTGACTCGACACGTGGCAATCTTTCAGCCTTTAAACTTTCAAGATCCTGTGGTTGTCCGGATGAGTGATTTTGTATGTCAAACATATATGTCCCTAGAACCCGTTAAAGTGTAAAAAATCCTCGGTAAATAGATATAACTTTCAGTTATCAATTAATCAAAAGTTTTGTATGCATGTAATATTTTCTAACAAGCAAACACACCTAACATGCAGAGTTTGGTAAAAAATAAATAAAAAATATAAATAAAAATGAAAAATGAAAGGGCAAAAGGGACTGCAAATGATGCAACTTTCATCTAAACCATGCATATGGTAATAACTAAACTAGTGCACAGGGAAGCTCATGAACAGAAAATGAGAATCTCTAGTAGCATTGCCGAATCAGATAACAATTTAACAATTCTTTTCAGACTTCCCAAAACATATCAATTGTCTTCCATGACAATAACTTAGGCAGTAAAATGTTGAATGTAAAACAGACATTGGTTATACCTTTTGGAAAGCTTTGCGACTTCTTCACATTTAAGTAACTCTACATACAAGCCATCGATGGCTAACAGTTCCTCATGGGTACCCATTTCAACAAGCTGTCCTTCCTCCATAGTTAGCATTTCTTATTAGGCTAAGACGTCGAGCTATGATAATAGTTGATCGCCCCAACCTGAGAATATCTAGAGCCTCCTGAACAGCCCCTTCTGCTTCAAAGTCAAGGCTACCAGTCACCTCATCAAGAAGAAGAATAGATGCATTTGAAAGCACTGCTCTGGCAACAGAAAGTTTAATCTTTTGTTCTTCCGTTAACGCCAACCCAGCTCTGCCCACCTAAAATGCATAAAAATAGAGGAATATCAACAAAAGAATAATTCTTCCATTAATAACTTAATACCAAGCATTAAGATACATGACTTTGCTATGATAATAGTCATTGTTTAAGAGCTCCCCACTCAGAGGTTCTGGGGGTATTCTTTGCGAGAGTTTTCGAGTTTTTTTGGATTGCACTCTTAACGAGACGGAAATATCTATAATTCTAGGACTTCACAAGTTGATACTTTGTATATTGTCAAGATGAAAAATGAGTCGTGGGTTGCATCTTTACTTTTCAAATATAGTTATATAATAATTCAATGAATGCCTTTACTTGTATAATTTTCACCAAGGTTGAAAAAAATTTGAACAAAAGAAAATATCACATATATTCTACCTGTGTTTCATAGCCCTTCTCAAAGGAGCTGATAAATGTATGTGCATGCATTGTTTTAGCGACTTCCTCGATCGATCGGGCATGGCGATCGTCCGACGCTAATGTTATCTCTAATGCTCAAACTAAGTAAAAGCGGGTTCTGTGTGACCATTCCTATTTGGCTTTTTAACCATTCAAGTTTAAGACTCTTAATATTCTCACCATCCAACAGGACTTCTCCTGAAAGCAGGCCAAAATGCATTTAATATCAAGTCTGACAGATGATATAGATGAAACATAACTAAAAATTCATAATAATAAAAATTAAATAAATAAAATATTAAATCAATAAAAAAAAAACATACCAACAGTGTATGAGAAAATGTTCATCCAAATATCCCTAATATAGGATCATAAAACCTCTCCATGAGAGGAATTATACTGCTTTTTCCTGAACCATTGTGACCAACTAGTGCTACAATTTTTTTAGCAGGCACAGTCAATTAAAACCCATTTAAGATGGGAATTTCAGGACGAGAGAGGTATAAAAACTCAAGTGTAGATGAAAACATTAAAAGTAACAGGCCAACGAGACTTCCAACTCACTCGACATATCTTTTAATATTATTTGCACAAGACATCTTCTGACCACTCATTCTCAACTAGATCTTAAACACATTTATATGAAAAAAAAAAGGACACCTAAAATGGAAAATAAAAGGTCAGATCATATGAAATGTTTATAAGAAAATAAGGAAAATTTCACAGCTACTCCATCAAGATATAATAACAATGTACTAAAGAGTCACTCATGCAGATGAACAATTTTCTTTTACTCATAAGAATTTCTAAATGCTTGAGGAGAGATTTTATGTTATATTTTTCTTGTTATTTTTAACTTTGTCATTATATTTTTTCGACTTTTAATTTTCTTGATATCTCAAAGACAAACATGCAACCAACTTGAAGTATATGAATGACTAATTCTAGTAAATATGGTCTTGACATTCAAGAGGTAGAAGTTAAGGTTGAGAAAGAAATGCTGCTGTGCTTCTGTGTTACCCTTTTCCCCCTATGTGAGAAACTTAGTCACCCGTTCATGTTATTAAACATGAGTGGCTGAGAATCCTATGCACTGATACACCCCGCGCACCATAGCTTTTCTATTGGTATATAATAGAATACTTTGTTTTGAATGAAAAGACTCTACTAGTACTAAAACTATTCTATGAGACGAAGTTTTAACGTAATACACTACTAACATTTGTCTATAAAATGCAGAGAGCTCAGAGCTAAAGTTGGAGTGTGGAACAAAGTGTGGAACCACCATATTCATCACAAATATGCTTTTACTACCCAGAAGTTTAAAAATCGCATGAGAACATGTAAATCTTGCTGCTAAAAGCATAAGTGTCATTGTGTCAAAATAGCATTGAGCTGAAATGTCCTTGTTGCCAGCAAGATATGGAGCCTCTTATGGGAATGTAAATTTGATAATAAAATATGGGATGGCTATTGAAATGGTTTAAGAATCTGGCAATACTTCACCAATTTCAATGAGGCATCCTGAACTAAACAAATGAGTCTATTCACTTAACAACTATGAAAAGCAGTTGTTTTCCATTCAATGGTGGTGCTATGGAAACGTAAGAATTCAATTATTTTTTCAGTAAGAAATTAAATGTTCAATTGAGTTTTGCCAGAGAATGATTTAATCTCTGCTAATGAGTAGAGTTTTCCTAGTTAAGGGGCATTCCTACAACTTGCTTATGCACCGAGTTATAAGTCAAAGCTTGAGTGATATTAGGACAACTAGTAGAGCACCTATGCTCACAAATACTATCGGTGACCTCCAATCCAATGATAAGTTAAGTTTAAACTTTGACGGCGTATTGAAAAAAATTATTGAATTATTGGTTAAGGTATATATCAGTTTAAGATTATAATATAATTTCATATTGGTTATCCAAACAAAAATTAAAGAGATAGTAAACTCGTTCAAGCATCTTAAACATTCAGAGAGGATGATCCTTGTAATATAACCTATTACAAATCCATACTTAAAACAACAGAAACCACCAACAGGCATTTCGAATGCAGTTTCTCTACATCAGTGCAAAGCACATTAAATAAGCTTGATCAATAATAATTACAAATCAACTCACTCAACATATCCTTTATTCTACTATATTCATTTTTTTCGGTGTGTATACACTCATTTGTTAAAACTTTTCCAAATATTCATTATTTTTATTTAATTATGCATCAAATAGTCGTATTCTAAATAGTCAAAGTTTCGAATAATTAATCAAATTAATACTGACTAGCCACACCAATTCAAACATTGTATTGTTAAGTGAAACTTACCACCTTTAGTAAATTTACCAATACATGTTCCTAGTGAAATTAATTTCTCTCTACTTATATTAGTTGCACGTTTTACTAATGACTCACTTACGTAAAAGCGGTAAAACACTTTGTTCTTTTGTAAACGGAAACAGTAACGTCCTTGATTGTTACCATCTTGTTGTGGGCCTTCTAAGGAGGGCTTTTCTACTATGTTTTTAAGGTTGTTGCCTGTGAATTTGAACAGCTTTTCGAATACCACTGAGGTTTCTGTCTCGTCTAGTGCTCTCATTTTTTTTTTTGGGGGGTTTAGGGTTTTTGGAGAGGAGGAAAAGAGGATGGGTCTGTTTTTTCATTTTATAATAGGTTGGGCGGTTGTTATTTTCACCCCACCAACTTGTTTTTTCTTTTCTATTCTCACCCACTGACCCCCTCATTAATATTAATAATGTCTTTTGCTTCGGTATAGAAATGAAATATTTATTTTCTCCTCCTTCTTTCCAATGGATTTAGCTTCAAATTACGAAATTGCCCACACAGCCCAGTTCATCCACGCCAGAAGTTTCACCCGAGTTGCATTACAGGTTAGTCTTTTTATTCCACCCCTCCTCCTCCTTTTTTGTTAACATAATAAACTTATTATTATTATTATTATTATTATTATTTATATATTATTCATGCAGTTTCCAGATGACCTTTTAAAAGACTCTACAACAGTGGTCACTGCTTTACAACAGAATCTACAGTCTCTTAAAGTTGGTGATGATGATGATGATGATACACAAGTTGCTCAACTGTTTGTGATGGCAGATACTACTTACGGTAGTTGTTGTGTTGATGAAGTTGGAGCTTCACATGTGGATGCAGATTGTGTTGTGCATTATGGACATACGTGTTTAAGCCCGTGAGTTTATATTTGTTTTTATTCTTCTGTTAAACTGAAATTGTATAGAGACAAGCTTATGTTTTTATATGCAGAACATCGAATTTGCCAGCGTTGTTTGTTTTTGGAAAAGCTTTTGTCAGTGTATCGGATTGCGCCAGCTCATTATCCAATTGGTTATCAACCAGTTACAAGTCGGTTCTGGTATGTTGTGAATAATAAACTACCTTACTAGTATACTGCTATGGAGTGGGGGTGTGAGCGGAGAGGGAGAGGAAGAGATTGAGAGGGCGTGGAGAGGGACGAAGAGAAGAGAAGAGATGAGGAATGAGGACATACATAAACCAACCAAATGACTTTTTGTCCACATACCCCCCCTCGGCCCAGAACATTCGCTCCGCTCACTTGATTATTGCTACCATTATGAAGTGGAAGATTGTAGTCCCAGATTGGATGTCTTGGAGTTTTATAGATTTTCTCAGGGGACTGAGAGTGATCGGAAGAGTTTTATTACAAGTAGAGGTCCAATTAGCCTGAAAAGAACTTAGCAGGGAACTATAAAAACATTCAAAATGAAAATCTAAGGGTGTAATATCGGGATGTGATTTAATATAATTTATTTATGAATACGTTATGGGGTTAAGGAAGACCCCACTTACTTTATCAATTAAACAAAGTTGCATGCCCTCTCATTTGAGATTCTGCATTGGGAAGGGCCCAAGTTTACATGGAAAATCTATTGGCTACATACTGTACAATCCAAGTCTAGCACTAGTAGCTAAAGAAAAAAGTTTCTATCTGGACTAATGAGGCCTGCACTTTTAAACTTGTTCGATCTCGTTCCTTATCTATTCTTGCTATCGAGTCTCTTTCTTGGTTTCTTTAGGAGTTTTAGTGGTCTTGAGACTAGGCCACCAGGGGAACTCTTTCCCTTGTGAAGGCCTTGGGTAGAAGTGTGGTTAATATAGACTCTTTGGCGGTTTTGTTACTTAGTTTTGATTTTTTTTGGATGCTGATGACCCCAATAAACCATAGTCGTGGTGTACAAGCGCTAGTTTTCAATCCTTTGGATTTGAAAGTGTAGTTGATACAGGTAACTTAGATGGTTTAGTCACTAGGAAATACAATTGCAAACCTTTTCATTACTAGATATTTTCTTTAAATCATCAAATACGGATTTCATTAATGATGAGGCTGTCTCCAATCTCTAGATAATCAAGAGAGAGGGTCTACTGGGATCTGCATGGTAACTAAGACATCCCAACTAGGTTGATACCCCTTTGCCCATCGCCCCATACATCAGGTGCTATTGGTATAGTCAAGGCACAGGAAGGTGCGCGCCTATGGCGTGAGGCACGGTGATGTGTAGTTTTGGTGCCTTGCCTTGACCCAGTTCCAAGTGCAAACATAAGGCACACCCCTATTGCAGTTTTTGTCGATGCATGAGGCGTAAAAATCCGCATTAGATGTGCTCCTCATGAATATTAGGTTCCATTGCACCTTTTGCTCCCTTTTCAGGGTAGTAAGAAAAAGAAAGCACCCACAATTAAAATAAGAGGTCTACGTCCGAACTGTATCCCAACTAAATACAACGCTTTGGAATTTTTATAACCTTCTAAATGTTGAAGTCCCCGTAGTCCAATAAAAAAGCAGTCTCTTGGTTTCAATGACGATAGGATGGATATCATGGTGTTCATGATATAAAACCTTCTATTTCTTTCCTTCAACAAACCCAAATAATGGTTAGGGTAAATGCTATGAGTGCATTTTGCCCAAGTGGAAACTGATGGACAAAGTGTTTATTATCTAAAGCTTACATGATTCTATTACGAGGAGCTGACGGCTTATGAAAGCACGACGTGATCTCCCAGATAGTGACCACAGTGAAGAAGAGAGGAGAGGATCTACTTTTTCTTCTAATGTATGGCAAAGAGTGCAATTATTGGGAGTCCAATCATCTTTTGTTCAAGTAACCAGTGGGTTATATCCCCTACAACATGACATCGTAGTTATCTTAGGGGCAATACAAGCACTAGCACTGTTTACTTAGATAGCATTTTTGACGACTGAGGTAGTCTCTTTTCCAATTTCTGATTGATTTTAAGTAGATATGGATTCAATATAATGTTGTTTTTTGTTCTTTGGTTCCTGAAAGATAATCCAGTCCAAAATCAGAGAAGAATAGCAATCTCAATTCTAATATTATCACCAGTGAATATCACAAGTGTTCATCAAGTTTCACATGTCTCGTAAGTTTGAGCGTGTAAGCGTGCAGAATTACTAAGTGGAGGAAATAGTGAAGTTTAACTACTGTAATGGTGTAATGTAAGAGGCAGCTCTGAGATTTTGGTGCATATGATTTCACTAATGTATGTGAGATAAATAAGCTTTCATTCACAATCTGTTTTTCGAGTGGATGCCTTGTTCTTCATTGTAGGATTTGTAGGCTTGTAGTACCATTATTAAGGATTTTCTATTTCAAGTAATATGCCAAATATGTACCAAATTACTGTTTCTGCCAAATACCATTTCATACATATTTTATGTGTTCAGCTATTCCCCCCCCAGTTTGGATCTGTACGGGTTATCTCATTGATCCTATAGTCTGAGTAAAGTACTTCCAGTTAGGTAGCTCTTATCAAATGAAGTAAACTGTATGGACAATTTGACATACAAAGTTTTGGTTTCAGAGTCTGACATTGTCAGTGATGGAAAAGGGAACTCCCCTCTTGTTTTTTTACATAAAAATGTATGTAATGCATAATTGTTCAATCAAACTCTGTTCCTAGGCCAACTATTGGGCGGTTATTAATTTTGTAAAATGCTTGGTACTTAAATTGTTGGTTTCTTACTCTGAAAAAATGGACCATGGTTTTTTAAGCTTAAATAAAATGTTTGCTTCTTTAAGCATGTCTGATAGAACTGTTGAACTCCTTATTTGAGTATATGTGTGTGTGTCTTTAGCGAAAACAAAAAAAGTATATGGGTGGGTGGGTGGGTTTGTATGCATATTTCCCCTCTATGGTAGCTATTGTCTCAGTTCATCTCTTTAGTGTTTCAAAACTAAAGAAGCTCTTTAGTGTTTCATTTTCCAATGTAGCTTCTACTTATCATTTTACTTTTTTGAATCTAGGTTTTGTATGGACTTGAATATTCACATGCAATACATCATATAAAAGAAGCTGTGATCAAGTTGACAATTGGTGGATCAAAACGTGATTCAGCACTGCATTATGCCAATATTATTCAATCAGTTATGGATCCATCAGAAGATGATAAAGCATTTAATGGGCAACTTGAGTCCTATGGTTCTGCTCATGGAAGTTTTGATAAGTGCAAGCAAATTGGTGTCGATGTAGCTGAAAACAGATATGGTATTGGAGGCTTGACATGGGATCTACCAGAAGGCGACAAGATGGAGGAATACTTGATTTTCTGGATTGGTTGTGATAATGCAGCATTTACTAATGTTGTACTCACATTTAACAGCAGCGAAATAGGTAAGTCTCTTGTTACTTGATTTCTAGGTTACATGGTCACGCCATATTTTGAAAAAAAATCCTTGTCGGATACGTATCCACATGTCCGTGTCGGACACATATTGCATGTAATTTACCTCGAATTTTGATATTTTGCCGTGTCCGACAATTCGTATCCGTGTCCGATATGGCATGTCAATGTAACCTAGCTAGTTGATTTATATATCATGTTGCTAGAATCGCTTCGTCCAATGTCAGTATCTTTGTTAACAGGAATTTTCATTATCAGTCTCTTGAATTTTCATATTCTTCACAAATACTATTTTCTTTAATGTACTTAATTTGTTCATATTGGGGTTTTTTTTGGCGATGATTTCAGTGAGATATGACCCTGTGATGAATCACTTGGTGAAGGATATGTCTCAGCAGAAGAAGATTCTCATGCGTAGGTATTGTTTTGATTTGTGGTTCTTTTTTATTTTTTATTTTTATTTTTTTCAAATAATATTGGTGCCACCTATGCTTGAGCATTTTGAGAACTGTGCTTGTATTTCACACGAGAGAGCTCCATAATGTAGGTATTACCTAGTGGAGAAAGCAAAGGATTCTAACATTATTGGGATTTTGGTGGGGACTCTTGGTGTAGGTATGTTCCCTAGCAAGTTGCTTTTATTCCTTGCTTCATGTTATATTTACTTGGAGTTGTCTTCTGGTCAAAGCTCATATTGTTGACATCATTCTCAGCTTCTTAGGACAGTTCATATAAGCAAACATTGTATTTAAAAGCATAAAAGAAAAGGGCGAGGGTGATACAGAAGAAAGCTAAAAAGGAAAAGATGGCATAGAAGGAACTGAAACCGAAAACCCCAAATGTCAAAAGACCCACTCCGACTTTTTACATAGTTTGACTTTTTAATTACTAGACATTGAACTATGGTCCTCATCTCAGTGTTTATCAATGTCCAGAACCAAATAAGAGTCGTAGATTTTACGTTTGTTTTCCCTACTAAAAACGAAGTTATTCTTCAATTGCTTCATTTAAGTATCATCGTGATCAGTAAAGTGCACAAGGTATTATTGGTATCTTGATATGCCACTATGCTGAAGGCATACATGCTGTACATGTCATCTTTTTACCTTGTTTAGGCTATTTTTAATTTTTGGCTAGTTTTTATTACAAATTTCAGATGCCAGAGAGATATTTACTTATTCTGCATAAAAATTAATAATGGGCCCAGTGTGAAGATAACTATTTGACTTTTCTATATTAAATTAAATAGCTGTAGTTTGTTGGTACCCCCCAAATTTTGATAACTCCGTGTCGTATCCAGTATCCTGGTCTAATATCTGTGCTCGTGTGCTGGTCTAATATCTGTATCTGGGTAACAGAGTATGCTTTTAGGGCTGTTTCAAGTCTTAATGATTTTTCGATCAATACTATGCAATTCTGAGCTTTTGAATACTGTTGATGTCACCAATAAAACAAATATGTTGTCTGATGTTTGTCAGCTAAATTTATACATCCTTTTGAGTTTGGATCCAATCTAAGTATTCTATTACACAACTACCTTTGCAGCTGGTTATCGTCGTATGATTCATCAAATGAAAGAATTGATCACACAAGCTGGGAAAAAAGCCTATACTCTTGTCATGGGAAAACCAAACCCTGCAAAATTGGCAAACTTCCCTGAGGTAAATTATATATAGTCTAGATTATTTTTCTTTATGGCCTTATACAATGGGAATGACTGTGTTCTGATAAGAATTGATTTGGCAGTGTGATATTTTTATCTATGTCTCTTGTGCGCAAACTGCTCTATTCGATAGCAAAGAGTTCTTAGCTCCAGTGATAACACCTTTTGAAGCCACACTTGCTTTCAACAGGTAATGTATTATAGCATAATTTCTTTCATTTTCATATCTTTTTTTTGGAAAACAACTACAACGAAGCTTTATTTATTGGATTATTATTTGATTATATCCAATTACAATTAGGACCTACAGAATCTAATTTGGATATAGAATTAGGATCTGCAAATGTAGTTTGGGTGAAACTTTTCTCCCTGATCCAAGCACGCACATATAGTAGGAATAATTAAGAAGCTTTTGCTTTTGCTTTGTTTTGGTTTACCGTTTTTTTTTCTTTGTTAATATTCCATTCATTGGAAACTTTTGTTCGCATGTCCCCATTTAGAAATTCGGGCATACGATAATCATTCAGAACGTGAAAAGTCTGAGTATTATTCGATTTTTTCCAAATAAGAGTGATGCCTATTATTTCAACAAAAAATGATCGAAGCACACAAAATGAGTTAAACCAAGATTGATCTACACACTCTCAAATTTTGGGAAGAGGGTGGTGGAAGATGTAGAGACTGTGCCTTGTGGCTGACTATGTACTGACCTATTGGATTACTAAGAACTTGTTAAATGAATGGGGCTTGTTCCTGTGGATTATTATACATTTGGCATAAATATGAATCAATGTTTGGGTTATGTATTGGGGGTCTATACATCTCCCCCTCTTTGTCACAGGTGCGTAATGTGGGTCAAAGAAGAAATGAGAATGTGAAGGAAGAACAATATTTAAATCATTGTTTTAACTTGAGAATTGTAAGTAGGGTGCATATGTTTTAAATAATTAAATTTAATAAAAGTATTTTAGCTTAGGATGTAGAAGGGGAGACCATAGGATCAAAACTTTTAAAAGAGTAAAGTGCTTTTTGGTTCTTAGATAGACGGAGAAAATTTAACAGAGAGTAGAACGAACTTAAAGAGGGAAAACAAGTGTGTTGAAAACGAACTGTCCATGCTTTTGAGATTCCTTGAAGTTGTTGCTGACTTGATACTCAAGGTAAATCTCATCCATTGTTCAATTTTTATTTGTTGAAGAAGAAATATATTAGAGTTTTCCCAATCTTTTCGCTGGATAAGGGGTTATGATTTTTAGTTGAATTGCTTTGTGAAAATGACTACTCAGTCTCGTAGATGGAGGCATAAAGATCCCCACTACGCGACCCAAACACTGATTTGTATTTATGCCAAACATATACTACTCCACAGGCCACATGCCTAATTCATTTAAAAAGTTATCAATAATCCAGTAGTTCCTTATAGAAACATTACAAGGACCAAAGTTCAAATCCATGTTAGGCATGTGCTTGGCACATGCATACAAAATAAATTGATGAACAGTTCATACTAATATCCATGACCTAACTGTTTTATCCACAATTCAAATAACTCGTTCAGTTACAAAACGTGGATGCACAATCTTAATCCACTTCTCCACGTTCAAAAAGTGGGGGCTTAATATTCAAATTTATACAAACTAAATTATAAATACAACATCATCTTGTCTATAAGGAACTACAGATGAGACTTGATCCCATAATACAAGGGAAATGTAGTCACAAGGCACTACTTGTACATCTTCCACAATCATCTTCCTAACATTGGAGTGTGTGTAGGTCGCTCTTGGTTTAACTAACTTTGTGTGCGTAGATCATTTCAAATTTATTTTGGTGGAACTTGTAGACTCAGGATCTATAGAATCTATCTCGTGTGCAAGTCGTCTGCAACTGAACGTTTTCTTATTGTTCCAAGTTGACAAAGTCAATGCTGGAGTTTCTTGATGAATTGAGCTTAAAAGTTGCCTCTTATTGTCAAATTAGTTTGCTTAATTGTTAACAATGTCTGTTGGATACAAAATTTGGTGGTTGACACCTTATACAGTGATATGGGTTCTCTGGAAGTCGAGATATAATTGTGTGTTTAGGAATAGGGTAATCTCTGTTAATAGAGCAAGTTTGGAGGTTAATGCTTTCCTTTGGTTTTGGGCAGTAGCATGGTTGGAGAGGAATCAATATCTCTTCAAGGACTTCATTAATAATTGGAATGATGTTATTGGCATCCAACTTAAAACCAATTGGTGATAAGTGTAGAGGCTCCATGACTTATATATTTCTGTGTGGCTTAACATATCCCATGTGGGACTAAACATCTCAACATGCCCCCGACATGTGGCTTTAATTGAGCCTAACACGTAGACAAATATACTTGGGTTAGGTTGAGTAAACAACAAGCCCTTTGGGCCAAACACAATAGCCCACTCTGATACCATATTAAGATTGACATCCAACTTAAACCAATTGGTGATAAGTGGAGAGGCCTTAAGACTTGTATATTTGTATGCATGACATGTTGGACTAAACATCTCAACAAATGTCATGTGGGGAAGAATATGAGTTTTCTCAAGGGTTTAACTAAGGGAACTGTAACTTAAGTCGGGGGATGATTTTTGGTAATTTTATTATATCGTACAAAAAATGAGGACCTCCCTCATGCTCATGTAAAACGTTGTGTGATCTTTCTCCATGTATATTTTCTACTTCAATACATGTTATTAAAAAAACAAAAAAATTGTTAACAATATGCGTATGGTACTTTAGGGAGCTTACATAAATGGCAAGTGAAAACCAGTTGTGCTTTAATGTCCCAAGAGATAATTTTTGGTATATGCATTGTTGCTTATGCTTTATGCCACCACGTCCAACCACCCTACTCCCAAAGTTTTTCAATTTGTTTTCTTCATAACTTACACTGCTTATGTGAAGATTAGAAAAGTCGTGTATATCGCCATATCATTTTTACCTATGTTTCTAATCTTTCTATGATTCATTTTATCTTAAAAGTTATCAGTTCTTGTATTACATGGTATGTTATGACATAGTACACATAATGTGATATCCATAACTTTACCCACCTTGAGTTTTAAAGGGTTAAATGAGCTTGGGAAGTGTATAGGCCAGTCAATATGCCATCACATGCTTCATAAACAATTCCCCTGGTACTTCTAACCTAAGTTACATTGATACGGATACGCGTGTCCCTATCCAACACGGATACGAAGTGTCTGACACGGCGAAATGTCAAAAATTGAGGTATATCACATACAAAATGTGTCCTTGTGTATGGACACGTGGATATGTATCCGACATA
The DNA here is from genome assembly GCF_015680905.1 of Coptis chinensis. Classification (NCBI taxonomy): domain Eukaryota; kingdom Viridiplantae; phylum Streptophyta; class Magnoliopsida; order Ranunculales; family Ranunculaceae; genus Coptis; species Coptis chinensis. Next base: position 82,372,842 of record NC_141461.1, on the reverse strand, counting down.
GGTTATTTTAAAAATATGGTGTGTTCGTGTAACGTAGTTTCTAAAAGTGTTTACAACTTTACATACGTTCATACGATTAATTTTTTTTCTTAAAAGTTCTTGTATTACATGGTATGTTATGACTTATTACACATAATGTGCTATCCAGAACTTTGTATTCTTGAGTTTTGAAGGGCTTCATAATAAATTTTCCCGTTACTTCTACAATGTTTACTTGATTGACCTATTTTGGTTCAACCTTTGAAGACTTTAAATAGGTCGTTACTTTGCCGTTGTAGGCTAAATAGGCCATTTTGATATTTAGACTTTTGTATTTTAACCATTTTTTCGGTCATGCTTTTCTTGTTTCTCTCGTGTTCTTCTTAAGAATCGAAAAAACACATTGTACATTGCTATCATTGGCTGCATAAACCATTGAACCATATTTAAATTATGGGCATTATACTACGCTTAAGTTTCCTTCACCGAGTTTTCTTTCTTTCCGATTTCCAGGGGGAGCCAGTGGATGGGATCATATGTGTTGGAATTTCAGGATTTGATTGGTTCATTTACATTAGAAGTTAATGGAAGCTCAGAAGCTCGGTTTTCCTTCTTTAAGGGGGGCTATGTAGAAGATGTTGAGCTGCAAGGTACTCCCTCCTAACCATTTATGAAGGCAAAGTGCTGTTTTTTGGCTAAGCAACATTCTACCACAATATACTAGTTGAAAGTGTGAAATCACAATAATAGGAAGCCCAAAAACTGTCTTATAAATATTAACTTCCAAACAAAAGAGGCTTCCATGCCCAAAAAAGGGACCAGAAGAGGTTCTATAATCTAAGAGAGTTAAGGTGGTCAGAGCAGCTAAGTCTGTTTCCACCTTTGTGATGTTTCTTTGAGTGGCAATCTTCAGTGCAAACTCACCATTGCCAGTAGTTTGGCTTTATCAACGTCCCTAACCTCCAGCTTTTTCAAGCAGCACCAACAAACTTACCATGGTCATCTCAAGATAGGTGCCCAGCAGTTACTTCCAAGTTCCAACGAGTCACTGAAAAACCGGCCCCGAAATTAGCTTTAATCCAGCCATTTTATGGTGGCGTCCAGTGTTCTAAGTTTCTAACACCAAGAGTTGAAGTAAAACAAGGCATTGTTAGTCATGGCTGCAACAGTAGGCATCTAGTTTATAAACAATTGTTTATATCTAGCTAACTGTATCTGCTCCAAAGAGAACATATCTACTCTCGACTATTTTATGGTGGCATCCAGCGTTCTAAGCAGTGTTCTAAAAAACGCTAGGCGGTAGTCGGGTGGTGGGAGAACGCCTAGCGCCTAGGCCTTCTAGGCAGTGCCTAGACGGGCTAGGCGCTAGGCGGTTTTTTTTGCTAATATATATAGTAATACATACATATACTACAAGAAATGAAGAAAATTATTTACCATAACTCAAAAAATAAACACAAACAAAAATACTTATTACAAAAATGCGTAATAGTTGAGGAATATTGACTTTATATAAAAACATACTCTTTGTTATAGTGACATATAATTTAGATTAGACTTAAGTCTTTTAAACTCATTCAAATCTTAAACCTACAAAGGCCTTTATTTTTCGACATTTAATCATTCAAAAAAAAAAAAAAAAAACTTGACTGGACCGCCTAGATCGCCTAATCGGTCCGCCTAGACCCGCCTAGTCTGTCCACTGATTTTTTAAATGACTAGAGCCTAGGCGAGTCGGTTGGGCACTGCCTAGCGCCTAGAGACCGCCTAGGTGGCCGCCTAGACCGATTTTTAGAACAGTGGTTCTAAGTTTTTATCGCCAAGAGTTGAAGTAAAACAAGGCATTGTTTGTCATAGCTGCGACAGTAGGCAAATAGTTTTCAAATCATTGTTTATATCTAGCTAACCGTATCTACTCCAAAGAGAACATACCTACTCTTGACTATTTCTTCATTATCCTATTCATATTAGGAAAGCCTTCTGTAAAATCTGAGAATCCAGGTTTTGAATCTCAGAATTGAAAATGGGGTAAAATGATATTATCAGTCCTTAGATGATTGTAATTGAAAAGGGTGGAGGCTAAGCATCCTTCTCAGTGTTCTAACCTTGTAACTTGGACACTTCATATTCTTAAAAAAATCTGTCCGTGTGTCAGACACGTTATGCATTTACAATTTCAAACTAGGGTTTCTTTTAAACCCCGAAAGGCTAAGAGTATCTTTAGGTGGTAGTATAACTTGCCTTTTTCTTCATATTTGAAGGAAAAGTTCGGAATATCTCGAAATTCCATCTATAGGTGGTAGTATAACCGGTCGCATCACCTGCTTGTTCGCATTCTTTTTCGCAAATTTGGCAATTTGGATGCGGAGCGACATTGGTAATGTCGCGCGCTATTGCAAATGTCGTCCCAATTTTTTTTTTTTGACTTTGACCAGCACCACGCGCTAGTGGTACTGTCACGCGCCACTCCTAATGTCGCGTGGAGTTTTTTTTTTACTTGCGCGCCACTCCTAATGTTGCGTGGGTTGTTTTGGAATTGTACATGGGCAACACTCTAACTGTCGCGCGACAGTGGTAATGTTGCGTGGGTTGTTTTTTGGTAATCGAATTTGCGACCACCTAGAGTTGGTCGAAATTTGCGACCAGCTTCTTCAAACTTTTTCTTCAAATATGAAGAGTATGCTACCACCACCTAGAGATGCTCTAAGATCATATTCTATTAAAATAGTTATAACTTGTTGATATGCCACTTTCATAGTAATTTATTTATAAGAAGTGCTTTGTAAGGTCTTGACTCTTGAGCCCAAAAATTAGTTGTGTAACTAAACAATAGTGATAGTTTCATTTTTAATTAGCTGTGTCCCTGTGTCACTTCATGTAGTTGAGTAGTTCACTAGTCAGGCGCTATAAACATATGTTGATATATTGTTTAGTTGGCATGTTCTTTGCCAACATTGGAGATTAACTCTACTAATGATTAACTTTATTTGCAAATTCAGCGAACGGTGTAGACGAAGAGGAAAGAGCAACAACTCTTGCAGAAGTAACACAGAAAGCTCTGCAAGTGCGGGACAAGTACTCAAATTCCATTGACAGAGGAATTGCTGAATCCGGGGTAGAGTTCTTCAGTGCCCGTTCGTATCATGGTCTTGATATGCAAAATGAAGATCCATTGCCTCGATCTTTCGTCGTTGGAAGAACTGGAAAGGCATCAGGCTATTATGAAGGTGAGACCAACAAGTGAGAAAGTTCCAACATATGAACCGGGCTTTTAGTGTTGTTCAATTGGATCTTATCTTATTTGTGGAACCTGTTTGAGTGTAGGTAGAACTTTTTCAAGGCCTCCTAAAAGTAGGAAGTACTTTAGAATTTTGAGTTTCTGGAAATATTTTGGAGTATTATTTTATTTTCTATTTGAACTTTAGTAGATGAATATAATACCAAACTAGAATACTAGATAGGGTAGTAGTTTTTCAGTTTGGCAATGTCAGAGGTGGGGTAATGTCGGTTTGGTTAAAGTGCAGCATGATTAGCAGGTTCTGTGTATAGGGAAATAAATCTAGAAAACAGCCTTGTATCACCAAAGATTTATAGATTCATGTAATGTCAGTGAAATATAATTTTCTTATATATGCTCTGCAAACCTTTCAAGTCTTCATGGACTCTAGCTAAGGTAATGGTTAACTAGGAAAAGATAATATAATTTTCTACGGAAGATACATGTAGTCAAGTTGAAAAGTCTAGGGATCACAAGTCCAAAAGTTGGTCTGGACTCTTGATATAGTTTGTCTTCTTGACCATCGAAAAGACCAAGGTTTCAAACTAATTCGTATAAACTAAAGGGTTAACCAACTCCCCACTAGATGAGTCAATTAGGATTCTCCCACTAGATGGGAAATTAAAAAAAAAATCAAAGTGGATTGACCCACTAGATGGGAAATTAAAAAAAAAATCAAAGTGGATTGACCAAAATTTTTTTGTGTGTATTTAGGGGGAGACTCTAATTTCCTATTTAGTGGGGGGAAATCCTAATTGGCTCGGGTAACACTAATCTAGTAGGAGGGTAACACTAGTTCACCCTAAACTAAACTCTTGGGAACATGCGCAGTGAAACCTGGGAACAAAATTTCCACACATGCACGGCACTGTCTTATGCCAGTGCATTATTTACTGGGGCAGTGCCTCATCTCCGCTTCCCGAAAAGCTATTTGTTATTAAATTACGAGCAATCTACCGGGTGCAACTTTGTTGGTAGCTGAATAACCTACAAAACATCTGAACGTGGAAATAGATCAGATGGTTAGGTCCTTAATCAGTATATTCTCTGGGCTGTAGTCCTAACTCCTAACATGTTGTTGTCTGCGGCACCCGTACTGCCAGTTCAGAGAACTATTGTAGCCATATTAAACACTTCCATATATAGGCTATTATTGTCAGTAGTACATACGTGTTTAACGAAATACTGAGAAATGCCACTTATGACTTATCTCATCGGCTCATCATATGGCTACAGTGGGTAAGTTGGCATTTATAAATATCACATTCACACATTGTCCTTCATTTCATTGATGAAGCTAGGTGAGAGGATCGTGGCGGCAAGCACTAATTTCCAATCGAGAATTACGCCAAAATATTCCAATATACCTACCTTCATTGGTTCCTATGATGGCTTGCTTCTATTCAGAGTTTCAGACATTTCCTAGATGATGCTTTCTTCATCTTTATTCCTACGACACAACACAAGAAAAAGTACTTATGACTAGTCCGAATTATGATGTATGTTTATTACACTTCCACACACCGACAAGTGAATATTGAATTCTCTACAAAGTTCAGAAGAAACAAGATTCTTAGGTTCTTTATACTTGGCCTGAAGTCAATTTGAAGAGAGAGATTTCAAACAGCGCCAAGGCTCCTTGTGCTTGTAAACATTCCAGGCCAGATCCCCTGTTTCCTTAAATGGGGCGCTGCATTGCATTGGATGGCTAGTCTTTGTCTTAATTTTTGTGATGATATATCCCTCCTAGTTTTTTTTTTTAAACTAACAGTTTCCGATTTCATTAACAGATAGCGAATAGTTCATACAGACGTGACTGAACTTCAGAAAAACCAAGTCTCACATGCATAGGGACTTGGTTATTACAAACAAAAGGACTATGAAGGGTTGCTGTAGCTGCCATGAGATGGGCATGGCTAATCAACTCCCTCGGGCAAAAAACAATTTTGCAGAAACTGAAACTGGTTTTGAGATTAAGGATCTCAAGCAAAAGACCCGCACAACACCAAGACACTGTAGATGAAACTCCATTTAGCTCTTGAACAATGCCCATATTATCTGAACAAACCACCACCTTGCTAACACTTAGCTGACGAGCTTGTTCCAATCCGACTTTTACTGCTTGCAGCTCTACCTCTTCTGCTGATCCTGCTGAGACGAGTCTGCTTCCTACAGAACATAAGCCAGAAGCCCATTTATTTAAAGTGTAGCCTACAGCAGCCCGTGATGAACTAGGGTCGAAACTGTTGGAAATGTGAAGGAATTTGTGTCCTCATGGGTTTGAACCCATGACCTTTTGTATCTACTACACTCTAATGTGGGGGGCTTTAGTCCCACATTGGTTACTAAACTTAAGACTCTTAAGTTTATATTGGTTGTGTCCTTATGGAGGGATAGTGTAGAGAGATATAAGGAGGTGCTCGCGCGCACACAAGGCCTCCTTGGTTTGGGGGCTCTCGGGAGGTGGGAGCTCCAGAAAACCTTAGTGCGCGTGTGCCCACACACGTCGCGCGCAGGGGGTGGGTGCGAGTACTAGGCTTGTTTTTGCGTTTTTTGGTCTTCTTTCCAAAATCTTTCCTTGAGTTGCGTTTTTTCAGATCTATAAAACTAAGGTCTCTCCTGTTTATAGAAAAGACGAAAAACGAAAACACAAGATTATTTTCCTCTGATTAAAAACTTGTCCGAGTATCTTTGAGAGTTCCCGCAGAGTCGGGTCATTGGTCGGTGACACGCTCATCCATCGTTGTATCCTCGGGACGCGACGCTTGAGGTCGGCAAAGAACCATACCGTGGCGTTTTTGCCTTAAGGAAATTGTGCCGAGCACAATCCTCAGTGATAAGTTTTACTTGCATTCTTATTACTGTTTTCTGTTACTAGAGATAATTACAATCTTAAGACGAAAAATTAAACTGTGATTATCTAGTATTGTGCTCGCTAAAATGGAAAAACCAAGTGGTAAGTCTGTCAAACCTGAGATTTTTGATGGCATAAATTTTAAGCGCTGGCAGATGAAAATGCGGTTTTATCTGACTACTCTGAAACTGGTTGAATGGATTTCGATTGTGAAACCCAATTACAATGAAAATGAAGATGAACTTGGTCGTTCTGGTGGTGTGGAGAGATGGGAAAAGAAAGATTATTTATGTAGAAATTATATACTTGATTGTCTTTCCCTTGATTTGTATGATGTTTATCTTTGTGAGTAACGACCGCTACGTAATTGTGGAATTTGCTTGATAAGAAGTATGCTCAAGATGCGAGGTTCTAAGAAGTTTCTTGTAGGAAAGTTTCGAATTCAAGATGGAAGATGGGAAATCTGTTGTTTCTCTCAAGTGGAGGAGCCGCAAATAATCATTCATGAGATTTTGCAGGAAGGGTATAAAATCTGCAAAGGTTTCCAGGTTGCTTCCATAATTGAGAAACTCCCTTCCTCGTGGAAGGAGTACAAAAACAGTCTCAAACATAAGAGAAAAGAGATGACCCTAGAAGATCTGATCGTCAACCTTCGGATCGAGGAGGATAACAGGAAGGCTGAAATCAATGTGGAGACTTCAGAAATGAAGGCTAAGGCTAACCTGGTTGAAGGTAACGCTGCTAGTTCTTCTAAGTCTAAATCAACTAAATTCCCCGTCAAAAAGAAACCATATGCGAACAAGAATAAACAATCCCAACCTCACTTTAAAAAGAAACCTTACAATCCTCGAAATTCATTGCTATGTGTGCGGATCTCGAGGTCATATAGCCCCGGACTCAGAATTCAAAAAGGTCCGAATGATGGGAAGAAAGACAAGGCACAAGCAAATGTAGTTCGGGATGGTAACTTTTTTCTGCGGTGGTTACCGAGGTTAACTTGGTGAGTAACATGATCGACCGGGTGGGTAGACACTGGGGCTACCAAAACACATCCGTGGCACTAAAAGTGCATTTCAAGGCCCTTCACTCCTCCGGGGGAGAAGGAGAAAGTCTGTTCATGGGTAACTCATCTGCTTCTAGAGTTGAAGGAAAAGGGACTATTAATTTGAAGTTCACTTCTGGAAATGTTCTTAATTTGAAGGATGTTCTTTATGTTCCTGATATTAGGAAAAATCTGGTTTCTGGTTCCCTTTTAAGTAAGAAGGGGTTCAAACTTGTCTTTGAGTCAGACAAATTTGTTCTGACTAAGGGGGGAACCTTTGTGGGTAAAGGTTATTTAGATGAAGGCTTGTTTAAGCTCAATGTAACTGATTTTGAATTTAATAAAGCATCTACTTCTTCTTATATGGTTGAGTCATTTGATCTGTGGCATAGTAGACTTGGACACGTTAATAATGTTTCAATTAAAAAACTGATGCATCTAGGTAACATATCCAAGAATAATATTTCTGAAATTAAGAGATGTGAAGTATGTGTAGAATCTAAATATGCTAGGAAACCTTTCAAAAAGGTAGAAAGAAACACTGAGTTGTTGGCATTGATTCACACTGACTTATGTGATCTTAAAGGTTACATGACTAGAGGAGGTAATAAATATTTTGTTACATTCATTGATGATGCTTCACGTTTCTGTCATATTTATCTGCTTAAGAGTAAGGATGATAGCTTAGCTAAATTTATTTTCTTTAAAACTGAAGTTGAGAACCAGTTAGACAAGAAAATAAAAATAGTTAGGTCTGATAGAGGAGGTGAATATTCTGGTCCTTTCAATAAATTTTGTGAAAATAATGGTATTGTACATGAGACCACTGCCCCTTATGCTCCCCAATCCAATGGGATAGCAGAGAGGAAAAATAGGACTCTCAAAGATATGATCAATTCAATGATCAATAGCTCTGGGGCTTCTATGAACCTATGGGGGGAGGCTTTGCTAACGGCCTGTTATATTCTGAATAAGATACCTTTTAAAACACACAGATAAAACTCCATATGAGATGTGGAAAAATAGGACACCGACTTATAGATTCTTTTAAAGTGTGGGGGTGTTTGGCTAAGGTATCTATACCAACACCCAAGAGGACTAAACTTGGCCCTAAAACTGTAGATTGTGTCTTTATTGGGTATGCACTGAGAATAGCAAAGTGCCTACTGAGTTTTAGTTTTCAAATCTAAAAATAAATTTGTTGATGATAATACCATTATTGAGTCTAGGGATCTTTGTCTTTTTGAGGATAAATTCCCATTTATTGAGAGATCGGGAAGGACTCTGAGTTCTTCTACACTTGCTCCTAGAGTTCGAGAAGATTCTTCTGGTGAAGATGAAATTGAACTCAGGAGGAGCAAGAGACCTAGGACTAACACCTCTTTTGGACCTGATTTCCTTACTTTCTGAGTAGAGGAGGATCCTCAGACCTATTCAGAGGCCATGTCATCTTCTGATGCGATTTTTTGGAGAGAGGCCATTCTAAGTGAATATGAGTCCATTATAACCAATAACACTTGGGAGCTGGTTGAGTTGCCCCCTGGTAGTAAAACTATTGGAAATAAATGGTTATTTAGAAAGAAACTTAAGGCAGATGGATCCATTGATAAATATAAAGCGAGATTAGTAGCAAAAGGCTATAAACAGAGAGAAGGGTTTGATTTCTTTGATACCTACTCTCCTGTAACGAGGATTACATCTATCAGAATGTTAATAGCCTTTGCTTCTACTCGTAATCTCGTAATTCACCAAATGGACGTTAAAACGGCATTTCTAAATGGGGAATTACAAGAGGAGATATATATGGATCAACCAGAAGGGTTTGTTTTAGAAGGCCTTGAGAGAAAAGTTTGTAGGCTAAAGAAATCTCTTTACGGGCTCAAACAAGCTCCTAAACAGTGGCATGAGAAATTTGATAGTGTGCTAATCTCTAATGGTTTTAATATTAATGAGGCAGATAAATGCATTTATTGTAAATTTGAGAAACAATCTGGTGTAATTATCTGTTTATATGTGGATGACATGTTGATTATTGGAACCAGTTTAGAGACCGTCAATAAGACTAAATCTTTTTTGAGTAAGCACTTTGACATGAAAGATTTGGATATCGCTGATGTCATTCTTGGCATTAAGATAGTGTATAATTCTGATGGAATTACTTTGTCTCAATCTCATTATGTAGAGAAAATGCTTAAAAGATTTAATCAATTTGACTGTGTACCTGCCAGAACACTATATGATCCTAGTATACATTTGACAAAAAATACTGGATTAGGTGTATCTCCTTTAGAGTTTTCTAGGGTTATAGGCAGTCTCATGTATCTTATGAACTGCACTAGACCCGACATAGCTTACGCCGTAAGCAAACTTAGTAGATACACCATAAATCCCAGCAATGGGCATTGGGATGCTCTCATCAGAGTATTGAGATATTTGAAATATACTTCAAATTATGGTGTTCATTATGGCAGATATCCAAATTCTGGCCGAGAGGGTACAGATGATGCCAATTGGATTGTTGATTCGGGAATCTAAATCCACTAGTGGCTATGTGTTCATTATGGCAGGGGGTGCAGTGTCTTGGAAATCATCTAAGCAAACTTGCATTGCCCGTTCCACTATGGAATCTGAGTTTATAGCTTTAGACAAAGCTAGTGAGGAAGCAGAGTGGATCAGGAATTTTTTGATGGATATCCCGCTTTGGCCTAAACCTGTTCCACCTGTCTCTATTCACTGTAATAGCCAAGCTGCTATCTTGAGGGCCAAAAATACTTCCTATAATGGGAAATCTCGACATATTCGTCGAAGACATAACACTGTGCGACAGTTGTTAAGAGATGGGATCATAGCTATTGACTTTGTGAGGTCAAAAGAAAATTTAGCTGATCCTTTAACTAAAGGCCTGGCTAGAGAGCTGGTTTTTAGTACATCGAGGGGGATGGGGCTAAAGTCTATTAAAGACTAATTGCCTATTTAATTAAATCACCGATAACTGACACCCAACCTTGGTGAATGGAGATCCCAGGATCAAGGTTCAATGGGGAAACAAGTTATCTGCGTGATTTGTGGGGGTACTACACCTAGAGTGAAAACTCTGTACCCATCCCTATGATGTAGTAGTACCTTCTGTATCTTTTAAAGGATGAGTGAATACTCTTAATGCTTTCTATAGCTGGTTTTTCCAGTGGGGTGTAATGATACAGTACACTCCTGATAGAGGCACCTATATGAGTGAGGAAGTAAAAGCCGCTTCCTATGAGAACTTATAGGCTTGTTCTCTAGAGCACTCATGAAACCTGGGAAGCTCATGGCTATACGAGCACAACTGAGGGAACTCTATGATGATTTTTGAAGTTATGTGTGTTACCTGTTGACTTGGCTTACATATAGGTTGAACAGTTCAAGACTAAGGTCACTGGTCAACTAGTAATCCCGACAGACAAACACCAAGCGAAGGTTCAAGTCGTATGACACCTTCAGCCCATTCATAACTTCTTCATACTCCAGACATTCTTGTTTTGTTTTTTCTTTTCTTCTGTTTCTTAATAATTCCATTCATGTGGGGATTGTTGGAAATGTGAAGGAATTTGTGTCCCATGGGTTTGAACCCATGACCTTTTTGTATCTACTACACTCTAATGTGGGGGCTTTAGTCCCCATTGGTTACTAAACTTAAGACTCTTAAGTTTATATTGGTTGTGTCCTTATGGAGGGATAGTGTAGAGATATAAGGAGGTGCTCGTCGCACACAAGGCCTCCTTAGTTTGGGGGCTCTCGGGAGGTGGGAGCTCAGAAAACCTTAGTGCATGTGCCCATGTGCCACACGGGGTGCAAATCCACCCAATTGGGTGCAAATCCGGGCTTGTTTTTGCGTTTTTGGTCTTCTTTTCCAAAACCGTGCGAGGTTACAAAATCTTTCCTTGATTTTTGAGTTTTTTCAGATCTATAAAACTAAGGTCTCTCCTGTTTATAGAAAAGACGAAAAATGAAAACACAAGATTAAAACTTGTCCGAGTATCTTTGAGAGTTCCCCGCAGAGTGGTCATTGGGTGGTGACGCTTATCCCTGTTGTTGTATCCTGGGAGGCGACGCTTTGAGGTCGGCAAAGAACCATACCGGCGGCGTTTTTAGTCTTAAGGAAATTGTGCCGAGCACAATCCTCAGTGATAAGTTTTACTTGCATTCTTATTACTGTTTTCTGTTACTAGAGATAATTACAGAAACTACCGTCACATGCTAGCATAAAAAGGTCAGGAAGATGAGAGTCAGATATCAAGTATTTCAAACCTGCGGAGCATGAGCGGGGAATAAGACACCTTCGTGCTTGTTCCAGCACCTGATCTGGGTTAACAGCTTTATGACTGGGATCAAAAACCAAATAATTTCTATCTACCCAAATCATATAGGCAGTAGACGCTAGGATAGATAAGTTAACAATAGTATTATCCTTGGAGGTACATTGAGAGATAACCTTAGTGATCACATCATCAAGACTAAACCTGGCGATTCGGATTGAAAACGCATAGCAAGGGGTGAGGCAAACCAAATTTTATCTAAATAAACACAACTGAAGAGGGCATGCTCAATGCTTTCAGTCGCATGGTGACAACGAGGACAGGTATACACAGGACAAACATGCCGATCAAATAACACTTTCCTAGTTGGCAAAATGCCGTTAAGCATTTTCCACAAGAACATTTTGACTCGATGTGGAAAATGAAGTTTCCAAATATAGCACCAAGTATTTTTGGCAATAGATAAAGATCTAAGAGTCCTACCGACCTTAGATTGACTTAAAAACCAACTATATGTCGATTTGACAGTGAAAATACCATTTTTTTCTAAAGTCCAAATGATCTTTTGATCCAAATTTTGTGAAAAAATACGAGTTTTTAGAATCTCATCCCTAACATCTGTAGTGAACATCTCGTTTAACAAGCTAATGTTCCAAGCATTTGTAATATTATCAATCAAGTCAGAAACATACCTCACAGCTCTCATAGGATCCGGTTTAGGTCCAAAAGGTTTCTTAAAAGGCATAGAAGGAATCCAATTATCCTCCCAAATATCAATGTTTTGTCCATCTGTTATCCTCCAACAGTGAAGAGAGGAGATGTCATTTCTTACCTTAATGATGTTTTTCCACCACTTCGAATATTGGTTTTAAAAAATGGACAGTGAGGATTTCATTACATTGCCACATCCTAGAAGCAAGTCTTGCTCTAGAGAATGTTATAAAGCGATGCAACTGTTGGAGATGGAAAGGCATCTATGTTTATATGAATTGTGATACTTCGTTATCCAGTTGGGAAGTAAAGGGGCGCGGTATTGGCACCCCATAAATGGGACTAGCACCCCTTTGACAAAAAGTAAAACAATAATGGTTATTTCTTATATGTCCTTTTACACCCCACATGCCCATAGTTCTATGGTACGCAGTTGCCATGAGATTTCACAATCCATGACATCGGGTTGCCGCGAGATCCCATATCCCACGGCATGCAGTTGCCGCGGCATATATTTTTGTGTGTTTTTTGTTTTTTTTTTCACTTCAAATTTTGCGTATTGAATACACACAACAAATGAATACTTTATTTTCTTATTTAAAGTTTCATTATACACTCCAAGAACAACACCAAAACCATGACAAAAAAAAATATACAATTGAGCCATAATTTTGCTATCTCGCGGCAAATACTTTCATATGTTATAAAAAAAAATTATGATCAAATTAATGAAGGAGAGTTTTGATAATTAACACAAGCAAAGACTCCATTTTTAGTAAACAAAATCATCTCGCGCAACTAATTTTTTTTACGGTGGCTATTAAAAACAAATTAAAAAAGGACTCATGGCAACCACCTTCCATGGGATATAAGATCTCGCGGCAACCCGATGTCGTGGATTGTGCGATCCCGCGGCAGCTGCTTGCCATTAGTGTTTTTTGTGTATTTAATGGAGGAGTGCTAGTACCGTTGAATTGGTCAAAAGGGTGCTAGTCTCATTTATGGGAGTGCCAATACCGGGCCCCATTTATGAGTCTTAGTGCTACACACATCAGGTTTTGATCAAAATTAAGACACACAATCAACATTGAGTCACTGAAAATAATGTTCTTGGATGATTCTCATCTACGTCCAGTTGTACAAGTTTTGCAAATGCAAGGTAACCCATTACAAATTACAAACACAAACAACACTATTCTAACATTAAACACCAAATTTTCAATAATTTTGTGTTTTTTCATCTTCTGGAGAGACACATGTTGATGAAAACACCAAAGTAAACACCAAATCGACCAAAATTTGGTGTTTGCTTTGGTGTTGTATCAAATCTCTCTCGCGGTTTTGGAAAAACCGTATGGGTTTGGGCTAGATTGTGGGCTTTAATGACGCGGTTTTGCGAAAACCGTGTGTTGTTTATAACAACATGTCCTCTAAACGGGCAAAAAACGACTATATTTTTCTTTCACTATAAATTGAAGCACTCACACAACAGATTTTGCACTCACTTCTATTCTCCACTCTCTACTCTCTACTCTAAACCACAATGACTAGTGAAGAACCAAAAACAAAATCTATAGGGGCTTCATGGATACAAGAAGAAGATGTTGCTCTCACCAATAGTTGGCTACAAGTTAGTCAAGATGGTGTAGTAGGAAATGAGAAAAAGTCAAACAAATTTTGGAGTAAGATTCTAAATGCATTTCATGCAAATCTAGGAAGAGTGATCGAAAGCAACTTCACGGGCATGAAACATCGTTGGACTCTCATCCAAGCTAATATCAACAAGTTCCATGCTATTCTTTCTAAGATTCAAGCATCTCCTCCAAGTGACTATAATGACAATATGATTGTAAGTATTTATTTTTTATTTGTTATTTTAATTCACAAAAATATTTTTCAATTCTAATTTAGTTTTTTCTTAATTGGTAGGTTGAGGAAGCAATAAATGTATATGGGATGCATAATGAGGTTTAGAAGTGGATGTAATGCTATAATATAGTGAAAGACTCACCCAAATAGAAGAGGCTACAATTGATAAATGAATTGCGAGCCACCAAAAAGTCGAAGTCAAATAGTGAGGAAGGAGGTTTATTAGTTCTAATATCAACTGCGACAACTCAACCAATGGATTATGATCCACACCAAGTTGATAGGCTTGAGGATAGGCCTATTGGAAAGAAAGAAGAAAAGAGAAGAAGGCAAAAAGAGAAAGAAGAAAGTGATTCTAAAGTGGAGAAATTTGTTAAGAAACTTGATGATTTTCTTGTAGAACTTTCTAAAACCACCAAAGAAAGCAATGAATTGGAAGCTCAAAGACAATTAAAGAAAGATGAGATGGAATCCGAAAAACTTCAATTGAAGAAAAATGCGATGGATTGGAAGCTCCAAATCCAAAAAGAAAAACTTCAATAGAAGAAAGATGCGCTCCGAGTTCGAGAAGATGAAAATAATGCTAAAATACTAAGAAAGAAATTAGAAAGATTACCCGAAGATGATCGCGAAATTTGGCAACTCAAAAAGGCAGAAATTTTACAAAATATGAAGAATCGAGTTGCCAATATCATTGGTGGTAGTCAAAGTAGTGCATAGTTTAAATGATTTACTTCCTACTTATGTCTTTTAATTTATGACGTACTTTAATTTGAGTTTGTATTTTGATTTTAATTAGAATGTACTTTAATTGAATATTTTCTTTTAATTTGAGTTACCTTAGTTTAAAGTTGATACTTTTTATCATTCTAAAAAAAATTCGGCAGAGTCTACTTTGTATTTTCAAAATTCTCATATACACAAATCTTTTCATAAAACCACAAATACATATAAATAAACTTGGAACACAAATACATAGAAATTGAAACGATAAATAAACACAAAGTCCAAATGAAGTCCAAATAGAAATAGAAATAAACGCTGACCATGCCGCCCACGCCTACTCCACGAATGCTCGACCAAGTCATTCTTCAATCTATCATGAATAACTTTTGAACGAACCCTCTCAATGCTAGATGCCCAACGAGATAGAACAAAGTGGCGTTCATATTCAGATGCACCTTCTCTACTTGGCATTTCATAATCACGAATATACTGTGGGATATCCGTTTCACATTCATCTTCCACAATTATATTGTGTAAAATGATGTAAGTCTTCATAACAATAGTCATGGTCTCCAAATACCATAACCTGCACAGATTCGCTAAAATAGCCCAATGCGACTGTAATATATCAAACGCCCGCTCTATGTCTTTTCTAGCAGCTTCTTGCTTCTTTGCAAAATATTTGTCTTGTGCAACAGTCAGCTTAGAAATCGTTTGAATCAAGGTGGTATAATTAGGATATATACCGTCAGCCAAGTAATGGCCCATATCATAATGATGCCCATTCATAGTGTAGTTACAAGGAATAGCGTCATCATTGACTATATCATCAAATATTGGTGAGCGGTCAAGCACATTAAGATCATTGTGAGAACCCGCCATTCCAGGAAAAGCATGCCAAATCCACGTGTCACGAGAAGCAATCACCTCTAGAATCACTATTGCTTTATACACATGGCCAGTGTGAGACCCTTGCCATGCGGATGAGCAATTCTTCCATTACCAGTGCATGCAATCAATGCTTCCTAGCATTCCAGGCCATCCGCGTTCCTCAGACTCTTCAAGCAAACGATGAATATATGCAACATTTGGTTTGCGCAAGTATTCACCTCCAAAAATTCTAATAATTCGATCACAGAAATAGCGCATGTATTCATGAACAGTTGTCTCAACAACATGTAACATGTCATCTACTAGATCAGCTAGAGACCCATAAGCAAGCATTCGTATAACAACAATTACTTTGATTTTGGGGTGAATCCCAAACTTACCCGCATTATTAACTTTTTGTTAAAAATATGGTACATTATGGTTAAGATGATTGAAAATACGAGTAAACAATGACTCACCTATAACGAAATCGACGTCGAAAGTCGTGGTCAGTGAATATAGAATTTGCGTTGAAGTAGTTAGCATTTACACTATCCAGTGTTACCTCGTACTGACGATTCTTGCATTTTATTCCTTTCTTCGAACCACCATGTGGTTTATAAGAAGACTCCGCTTCTTGCTGACGCAATAAACCCAGACAATGTCGAACCAAAGGTAGAGCAATAACCACTAATTTTTTACGAGTTTTAATTGCAATGTTATCATTTGAAGAGCTCGAGCTCGATGAATCAGAGGAAGATGAATGATCATTGAAAAATCGTCAAGATGAATGATCCAAAACCGTGTCATTTTATGTCAATTATTTGATATCGCTCCTGAAATTGGTTGGTGTTTTTTTGGTTTGGTATTTGGTTTGGTTCAAATATTTGGTGTTTTCTTGGTTTCTCTCCTAATGATGCTCTTAGAACACCATCAACACGTTGCCATTTGCCATTGCCAATGTGACATGTAACAATTAATTTAGCAAAAACATCCTCCAACGCACTGCTAAAAACCGATTGCATCTAAATGCTTTTCGTAGAATTGATAGTAACGGTTCGGATAGCTAAAGCCGTCCCAACAATTTTTTTTTTAAATAATCAAACAGATCGATTTCTGTCCGTTGTCTAATGGATCGAAATATAACTGTTGGCCTAATAGGTCCGTTGGACTATTTCCCTTCCTATATATTGAACATTTTGTGCCCGTAGCATTTTTGTACCCAAATTTAATTCTCTCTCATCTTCTTCTCCTCTCATTCTTTCAACTCTCAAATGTCTTCACAAAGATCAAGATGTAGGGGAGGTGGTAGAAATAGCCAAACCAAAAATCAAAGCCAAGAAAATAGCCAATACATATTAAAAAAAGTTCACTGTTCAAGAAGATGAATTGTTATGTTAAGAGTTGAATTTTAATTCTAAAGACATTGTAGTTGAAAAGGGGCAAAATCGATATGTTTTTTTTGATAAAATTGCCCAAGACCGCAACAAACGTATGTTAGCTGGTGGTAATGGAGGTCTACTACAAACTAGTGGATTAGTATAGATTTGTGTTCCTATATCACTCCATATATGTGCAATTGGCAAAGCAATTTGAGAGAGATAAATCATTCTACGTAGGTTTATCAAACTGACACTATGTTCATCATTATTGCATCACTGAATCAATTCATAAAATTTTGGGTTATTTCGGTTTTAGTCCTACTTTTTGTGGGGTTATTTAGGCTTTTGTCTTAAAATTATCGATTATTAGATTTATATCCTACTTCCATTTGTTGACTGTGAGTCGTCTCAGTTGACCGTAGTCAAATTGTTTAATCCTCTTCAATTTTCTGAAATGGCTAGAATACCCTTGGAGCATGCATGCTACACAACTTGAAATTGGGTAAAAGTAGGACCAACCCTTAATTTACCAAATTATAGTAGGGGTAAATCCTAAAAATGAGATTCTTGAAAATAAAAACTCGACTTGAAATTGGACTGATAAAACCACCACGTGTCTAGTTGTAATTAGTGATGAAATTTCCATTCGATTATTGATAGTTTTCATCTCGAGGAATTAGGTTAGACGATAAGGAGGGAAAATTCTCCCCACTCCCTGCATTTCGTTCAGACACACTCAACACTTCACCTTCTTTAATAAACCTTAACCGAAATTCATCACTGGAACCCTAACCAAACTTTATCATCTCCAGTAAATACTGTACCCTTACTGTAAGAACAAATCCCCATTTTTGCTTAAGTCGTGGAGTTATAGTTGACAAATCTACGAAGAAAACAAGTTAAGAAAATGTTAGAATATAGTGCATGTCAGAATCTCATTTTTAGAGTTTACACCCTTCTGTAATTGGGTAAATTAGGATTTGATCATACTTTTATCCAATTTCAAGTCGTGTGACATGTACGCACCAAGGGTATTCTGGCCATTTGAGAAAATCGAAGAGGATTAAACAGTTTGATCACATGACTTACAGTCAACAAATAGAAGTAGGATATAAACCTAATAATCGATAATTTTAGGACAAAAGCCTAAATACCCCATAAAAAATAGGATTAAAACCTAAATAACCCAAAATTTCATATGTCAATTTCCTTGAGATCTTAAACACAACAGTAAAAACGTAACAAAGACCCCAACTTTTTAAGAATGAGAAAATATTTTATTGAACCACAATTCCTTTAAGAATGGGAACCCATTTTAATTAAAGGACTTCAGCTTATGCACTTGACGCCACCCATGACCGCCCAAAACCCAATTGCTTCTTCACTTCCTCTTATGATAAATCAACAAGAAGAAATAAAATAAGGTTTTAGAAGGTAAAAGTTCAGATTTAATCATTATTATCTCTAGAAAATACAAAAAGGTACCAGTGGGTATACACTATCACATATTAGAGTGTGTTTGTTATGATGGAAACACTATGGAAAGGAAAGAAAAATAAGAGTAGTCCACCTTTTCCATAGTTTTTAAGACGTTTGTTTACCCATGGAAAGGAAATGAGCTTTTCCATATGGAAACAAAATCATGGAAATGGAAAAGGTTTTGTGTCCTTAGCTAATCCTTGAAAATTTTGTGGAAAGGAAAGTAAGTAGATAGCTAGGGACTTACTACTAGCACACCTAACAATACAATTATTTTTTTCCATAGCTTTTGCAAACAAACATGATTATTTCTTTCCCCAGTTTTTACTTTCCTTTCCACATATCATTTAAAATTATTTACTTTCCATTCCATTCCATAGTGGACCACCCATTTTATTTCCTTTCCTTTCCATGAGTTAAAATTTAATAACAAACACACCCTTAATTTTTTTTTCCCAGAAATTTAAGGGGTAGTTGCCCTGCCCGCCCCACCTTGGGTTCGCCCCTTGTAGGGGAGGACTTAAAATATGAATACAGAGTTACAATCTTGCATACCAGTGTTATTTCGTTGTGACTTGTGAGACCTCAAGAACCCGAGTCATTATTTCGGATCAAACATCATTGTATCTATGTTGTATACAAATACCTGGCTATGTATGCTTGTTTGAGAGCAAATCCAATGGGAGGCTATATGGGCTGCTAAAGGCAAATATGGCACTCCAACTACAAAAATGTTATTCCAATGGGACTGCTAAAAGGGTCTTAAATTTGGAAGGAGTCAAAAACCCAACCAAAGTTACGACTTTCGCTTGCAGCTGCTATAATAAGTTCTGGGAGACGGACGACATAGTTTCTGCCGTTTGTTGGTTATTTATATACAAACGGCAGAAACTATATCGTCTGTCTCCCGTTTTAATTAAATAGACGGATGCCAAACACTATGTTGTCCATATATACTTTCTAGACACTCAACCCGATTTAGACTTAGCCAAATTCAACCAATTTTTCACTCACATGCATTTACTTGTTATCAAAATCTCAACCCTCAACTCCTCAACCATCAACTCTTCAACCACCAACCTCATTTCTTGTGTCAACTTTATATACCACAAATTTCTCAACTTTGTCTTTACTTACACTTTTTGCATTACTATTCTCAACTTTGCAACCTTTCTTCTCACATTCATTCTCAACTTTGCAACTTTTCTTCTCACATTCAAAATGACTTCTTCTTCTCGCTATGTTGACTCAAGGTCCTCATCCGAAGATGAGAACATGATAAATGACTATGAGAACAATATGTTCGTACCTATTTTCTCGTTGTTGCAAGACATGCACGAAGCTACTCGTGATCATCGAGGCTCGGTCCCCGGTAGAAAGTACATTTATCGTGATCGAATCGACGCTCACAATAGGATTATGAGGGATTGTTTCGTGCAATACCTGAACTATCCCTTTGATATCTTCCGTAGGAGGTTTAGGATGCACCGCCATCTCTTTCTCTGAATCTTGAAAGTTATCTTTGACCATGACAAGTACTTCACATACAAGGTTGATGGCATTGGAAAGCCATGTTTGACAGGTATGCAAAAGGTGGTTGCTTGCATTGGAAAGCTACCAGTCGCATTGCATGTTTTCGGGAATCAAAATGAGGAAATTGCAAGAAAACTCAACACACTTCCTCACATTAAGAGCAGAGAAACTAATGTTCAACTAAGAGTTGACCTCATCAATCACCTTTGACAATTTCGTACGGATCAAGAAATGTAGTATGAGTCTTTTTATATTTGTAGTTTGAGTATTATCTATGTTTGTTCTATAGTTTAAGTATTATCTATGTTTGACTTTATGTTGTTTCAAGACAATTCAAATTAAAATTGAAATTACAATATTGGAAATGAACTAACAACAACAATAGAAATGAAATAACTAAAACAACATTGAAATTAATCTAAGTAGTAGAAGCACCACCCCTACTAGAAGCACCACCACCACTAGAAGCACCACCTGGAGTTCCAAACGTTTCACTCTTTCTCATTTAGCGAACTATCTCCATTTTCATCGTCTTGAAGTATTCGGCAACTTCCGGTTCAAGAGTAGAAGTATATTGTACTAATATTTTGTTGTCTTCTTTCCACTTCTTGAGCTCCATCATCTTCACCCTATCGGCGGCGGTATTTGTCATTTGTGTCAAATACTTCTCCATCATCTTGTAATTATCTCATCCTTTCTTTCTCACCCCTTGTTCTCGGTGGTCATTTTTTCTAGTTCCACTTCCACTTCCACCTCTACCTCTACTTTCATCCCCAACTTGTGTAGGAAATGGATCAATTGGAATGCCACCAAGAGTTGCAGACGGCGTTGTGGGTGTTGAAGGCACGACTATGCCATCTACATCGAGAATGACGTTGGTTCGTCTCCTCGATATAGTAAATTGAAAGTGTGTGTTATGAGCCAACATATATGCTGTTTTTGCTTCGGCCAACCGATCTTGGATCATTGTGCCACTTCTTGCGGTCCTCTCTGAAGAGGAGATAATTTCCGGTCATCGGTTGCAAGCTTTTTGGATGTGTCCAAATCGAGTGGACATTGAATCCTTGTTTCTTTTGTTGTTTTCGCCAATTCTCTTTCGAAATTTTTCTAATATTCTCTCCCAATAGTGTGTAACTTGTTGCCCCGCACCAACAATTAGATCTTCATTAACATATATCCACGCTTTGCAAAGAGTCTCGTCTTCTTGAATTGAAAAATTGGCAGAGACCTTGTAGGTTTTTTTTTTAATGTGTTTGAATTGCATGTTCATTTGGATCCATTATTGTACTTGGAGTAGTGATTGTTGTAGTTTGAGTAGATAGAAATTGTATGAGATTTGGGAGCAAATGGTGAGAGAGTTGTGTGAAACAGTTGCTATAAATTTGCAATTTTAGAAAAACTAGTCGTTGAGATGTCTAGACTACACAGACAACAGAGTTTATGCCGTCTGTTGCAATTTAACGTACAGACGGCATAAACTCTGCTGTCCGTATCCCGAATTTAAGAGCTGCTAAAAGTCCTCATTGAAATGGTTTTTCAAATTTGGGCTGTCAAATTTAATTGGGGCTGCTAAAGGGCATATGTAGCACCTTTTAACAGCCTATTATAGCTACTCCCCAATGGACTTGCCCTGACTGAAGCATATTTAAGGTGGCAGTTTTTTATTCTTCTATGTGCACGTACATATTTTCACAGTATAATCTTATTTAGAGTCTACATGACTACATTATATAGCTTGGACCACTTAAAGCAAGCATATTATTTTAGTCTTAAATATTGTAATTAGTACTGTAGTTCTCGAACGGAATTTTCTTTCTGTTTGTTTGAATTAAAATGCAAAATAGTTTGTTGACTAAGCATTGTTAGTAGTTTTTTTTTTTAGAAATGGTTGTTGGGGAAGCAGTCCACCAAGTCCACCACCCCTCTGTTTTATTGCAGAAAGTCAAACCTTACCATCCCTTCCTAGAGTTAGATCGGGAGGCACACAGTGACTGCAAGATCAATAGGCTTGCCCAGTGGCGGAGTCAGTAAATTTCTTCAGGGGGCTAGTGTAAAGTGCTAAGAGGAACTCATTTGAGGTAGTGACCAAATGACTTCCACTACATACTTCTACCATCGATGTTTCTTATTTTGCCTCTCTTCGATTCAATTTTGAGTTATGCTCACTCCAAAAATTATTTTAATTTATTTTCAAGCACGAAGGCCTTTGTTTTACTTTGTAAAAGTACTTGGAAAAGCAAGTCTTAGTCCACTATTTCTTGGCATCGACAAGAAATAACAACATCAAATGTATAAATAGAGTCACTAGACAAACCAAACCTCTTCCTAATGCCTAATGGGCCTGATTAGTAGTTTTTTTCATTTTAAAATACTAGGTGGGCCTAAACAAGTACTACTAATTTAGTTTTTGTCCCAAGTTGAGAGCCTACGCCCTACCTGGCCTCTACATGGCTCCGCCAATGGGCTTGCCTAACAAGCATGAGATTATTATTTACTCACGACACATACCAGCCATGTAAAATCGGACCTCAAGAAAATACCTAGTGATAGGATTACCTACTTTCTAGTCTTGATTCGCTTCACTATCTTAGGGGATCCTAAGATGATTATGTGTTTTCTTATAGTTACAAAAGATTGAAACACTAGCCAAGCACAACACACAAAGACGGCATCATCCTTAAACTTTGGTGTAGGCCTTAAGAATATTCACTGTTTTTTGTTTTTGATTACTAACTTTACCGGCCTTCTATTCACCATCTCAAATCCTCGTCAGGTAAAAACATATTTAGGTATTTTCTTTTCATTTGTCTTACAGGAACTAAACCTGATGAGGAAAATGTCCACAAAAAATATCTATGAAGATATCATGCATATAATAAGGGCTTGTTTTTGCTACAAAAAAATATTTATTACTTCTTAATTATTCACTTCGTACTAAGTATTAGCTTACAATTGGCCGGATTCATTCAACCAAGTTGGATCTACTTGTCTCAGAGTGGGAAGAACCCTCCTTGGGCTGGTGGTCTTGGAATAAGTTAGATATATATATATATATCTAAAATACTTTAATTCTCGCGACTCTCAGCTACAATAGGGCAATAGTGATTTAATATTTTTTAATGTATCTTTAAAACTCATGTCTTTTTGTCTTTTTGTTTCCAAAGTCAACAATAATAACTGCATAAAGTCGAGAGAGAAAGAGAGATGGTAAAACAGAAAGAGAAATAGAGACACTTTCGTAGCGCGTGCCACTATATATGGTTTGTCTAGAGTGACACTCTTATCTCACTCTTCTCTTGAGCCGTCGGATCTCGCCCTCAAGATCTGAAGATCCAAACCACTAATAAAACCGATATTTCAATATTTCGCGGTATTTCAAAAAAAAAAACGAAAATCACAAAAATCACGAAATTCAAAACTCTCTCTCTCTCTCTCAGCTTCTTCTTCTCCAGTTTGAACCAAGCTTCTGGATTAAGGTATTTTTCCACTTTTAATTCGTTTGATTTGTTATTTAATTAGCTTGGATTCGTTTGAAATAAACCTAGTAAACTTTATTCTTGGATGCTGTTTATATTGTTGTTTAAAACGCGAAATTAGGTATGAACTAACCTAGTAAACTTTATTCTTGGATGTTGTTTATATTGTTGTTTAAAACGCGAAATTGGGTATGAACTTAGACAAGTAAACAAGTTTAAAACGTTTGGTTAACGCTTGGTTCAACTGTTTATGAACTTAGACAAGTAAACAAGTATGAATTGGGTATGAAATTGTTTATATTGTTGTTTAAAACGCGATATAGTTCGGTGAACTCTGCCGTATTCTGTATTGGAAGTAAACTTTGCCGTATTCTGTCAGAGTTCGGTGAACTCTGTCAGAGCTTTCAACTCATGCGTATTCTTCATGCCGTGATTCTCGCCCGAGTTTTGAACTCGTCGTATTCTTCATGCCGTGATATACGCCGAGTTTTGAACTGTCGAAGTTTTGAACTCGTCGTGATTCGCGAGTTTTGAACTTTTGAACTCTGTCGAGTTTTGAACTCTGTCGTCGAGTTCGGTGAACTCTGTCAGAGCTTTCAACTCTGTCAGAGTTCGGTGAACTCTGTCGTATTCTTCATGCCGTATTCTGTCAGAGTTTTGAACTCTGTCAGAGCTTTGAACTCTGTCGTATTCTTCATGCCGTATTCTGTTAGAGTTTTGAACTCTGTCAGAGTTCGGTGAACTCTGTCAGAGCTTTCAACTCTGTCAGAGTTTTGAATTCACTGGTAAGGATTATTCACGCTCCAAAGGAGCTTCTAGTTCCAATAAACTATCACAATAGAACCAATCATTCTCAGTTAAGCAGGATGAATTCACTGGTAGACGTCCATAGCTAGTTGTTGCATAGATCTTTGATGGAAGAAATGACAAGCGTAGATTGTTCAAAACAGCTGGAGCTATTGAAAATATCGGATATCATGCGCCTTGTGAGGTTTCTAGTAAACCAAGGTCAGCCGTGAAGGGTGTTGGTCATTCTTTGAGAGAGAGATGGTAAGAAGGCAGGCGACAAATGGTGAGGTCTTAAGAATTTGAGGTTGAAGGACATACAAATGTATATATTACTTGTGGTGTGTATATATGGATAGTGCTCGATTGGCATGTAAAACCTTATAATAGTGATCCTACTACTTGTATGATCTAGCTTGAGGTAGTAATTACTTGTGCATGGTCGAGGTAATAATCCTACTACTTCATGCTCAGAACAATAAGGAATACAACTCCTTAAGCAACGCTTCTAAAACAAAGATACTATGATGGGATGGTGAAAAAAAGCTGAAATGCAGTCTTCATTTTGACTCGTTCCAAACCCATAGGATGTCTCGATCAAGTGATCTATCTTGGTATTGGGAAAGTTACTTATAAACCGATTATTATATTCTTGATAGTTATCGGTCCTTACAAAACTAGTTACTAAGTAAAACGTGGATGAAGCTTCAGGATATTGCATAACGGCGGAGATTGCCAGTCTATTCGTGTCATTAATTTGGTTCGGTCCCACCACTACCATAGTACCATGTACTACAAGAAGAATCAACTTAAACTTACAAAACTTATACTGAAGGATTTCATTGAAAAGTTTATGTGACAATCATAACAATCAAAATGAAAGGTCATTCTAAATTCAAGTTCTCAACAAAAGAATCAAATAATCATACAAGACCATTATTAACTCTTACACATGGTCATCATCTTGCCCTGAAAACAAATCCTTACAAAGCTCCCCATAAAATATACAAACCAAAATAATAAAAACAGGACACTTCAAATGTTTCCAACAATATAGAAGCTCTTCTACATCCATCATATCCCATAACTTTCCTTCTTCCACTATCATTTCTACTAAATAGTTATGAAAACTACGACAAGGATCTTCAATTTCTTCTTGACCCTTAACATCACTTTTTATCATCCCGTTTGGGTGCGCAGTCCATCTGGGCCCTCCACCATCTGGGCCCAGATGAATGACATAAAGTGTAATGATGGTGAGTACCCTGTAACATGGACCAAAATATCGCCGATATATCCGATATATCACCGATATATATCGGTATTTTGGTACACCGACATCGATATTTCCGACATATATCCACCGAATATAGAATCCTTTTTTTCCCGATATATATCGGAATTTCCGATATAAAACTTTATATCGCCGATATTTACGATATATCCGATATTTACGATATATATCGGTTATTTTTTGACTATTTTTTAATATAAATCCGATATTTTCAATATATTTTCGATATATTTATGATATTTTCGATATTATATTTCCGATATATCCGATATTTCCAATATTTTAAATAGTTTGGACTGATCACCAAAAAAATGGATATATTCGATATATCCGATATATATCGGTTTTTGAGTATACTGATATATTCATCGATATCGATATTTTGGGCCTTGCCCTGTAATGGTTCATGTATTACAGCGGGAAGGGGGCTTGAGGATAATGATAATAATGATGACAGTGGCAGGTAATAATGTCACGAGATGTTGCTGAGTGACGATTGCCCGAGTGACGACTACTTGAATGACGACTGCCCGAGTGCCTGAGTGTAGTGACGACTACTCGAGTGACGAGTGCCTGAGTATAGTGACGACTGCCTGAGCGATGAGTGCCTAAGTGAGTCAGGATAGTTATGATCGACTTGGAGTAGGAGGCTGGTCCCTTACAGCTAGTTATCATCTTGCCGACTTGTCACAATTTTGTTATTGAATTAATAACATTTTTTTCACGACATGCACCACCGTACTAAAGTTTCTTAATCAAATTTAAGTTCAAAATTTTCTTGAATCTAAAGTCTGAACTACATGAGTATCCTAGTTTTCACCTTTATGAAACTCGTTTTTTTTTTTTTTATAAAGGAGTTTCATAGGAAAAAGATTTGGTATGGATTTGTAGTTGTACACTTGTACCTGTTACATTAGGCACTAAAATCAAATTATAATTACTACACAAATTAATCTTATGTGTAATAGATTTTTTTATTGCTCCGCCAGGTTTTCTCCCACCGGCCACGGCAGATAATTCCTACTGCTACCTGACTACCTGTTACATTAGGCACCAAAATCAAACTATATGTACTAAAAATTGTTAAAAGCTTTGTTCAAATTAATGAATTTCTGTTCACCCACTGGCCACTGCAGATAATCCTACTGCTGCCTCCGCCTAAAGGAGTCTTGGCCGTACCTCACTCCCACTGTCGAGCCAGTGTGGCTGATCATCCTCTCAAACCAGCAACCGACCATTGCCTCGGTAAAGCTATTGCCTTGTACATCTGCATGCTGGAACCTAGAATTGTAGACAGGTGACAACCATGGCGCGGGGGTCCCCCTTCATGCCAAGGATAGCTGCATGCTATATTGCTATGGACCATACTTGCTTAATTAATCTCAATTTTAAACTCATATTATATATATATGGAGTTTGAACCCGCCTCCAGTTTTTTTTTTTCTTTATCTGAATGACTGAATCTTGTTTTCTTTTATTTTTTTAATCGATAGAGTTGTCTTTTGTTAATGCAATCACATGGATTTTCCAGAGGGCAAACCTTTACCTTTGTTTGTGCTGAAAATGATAATGCATATAAGCATTTAAATAAGGCAGTAGACAAACCTTATCAATAGCCCAAAATAAGTTCCCAACGACATTTAGTTACTAGCTTAATTCTCAGTATCATGGATAAAATATAGAAGAAAATAATCCCAAGGCAGAAACAAATAAATAAAAATATAGAAACTACTCATATGGAAAATAAATACAAAAAATCTATTTAGACTCTTTTAATGAATTCCATATCTTAAGTGGGCATCCAAATTATATTTCTCTTTCCAATAATAAAAAAATAAAAATAGAAACAAAAAAATAACTAATAACTTACCTAATTAAATAACCAACTCCGGAAATAGTTTACATTAATTTTGAATGGAGAAAAACAAAATCTATATGATTATCTATCTTATTGACTTAAAACAAATGTTTGGATGATTATGTCAATTTTTTTTTTTTTTTTTTTTTTTTTGGAGTTAAAGTTTATTTATTTTTATTTTCTTTCTTTCTTTGGTTGAATTGTTTGTAGAAATATAGGCAAGTTTTTATTTATTTATTTGTTATTTTGGCTTTAGTCATTTAATTAGGTATGTTATTTGGTATTAATTTATTTCTATATTTGATTTCATCAGATATAATCTATGATGTTGTGCATATATCTACTATCTATATACTAAAGCAGAGACTTTTAAAGGAGGATTTTCTCTCTTCTATGTGGCACTCTAATATGAGAGTTAGTCTTTTCTCTATCCTATGTGGCACTCTAATATAAAAGATAATATTTTCTAATAGCCTACAATCTTATGTACATAGAACCTCTTTGGAGAGTTTGAGTGTATTTCTAATTCTTATATTTGGAGAGTTTGAGTGTATTTCCAATTCTTATATATTATCAAATAAATAAAAATTGTTAAAAAATAGGTGATTTGTAGAAACTAATTCTCTATTACAAATCATACAATTTTAGTGTTTATGATAAAACACCTACTTATTTCAAATATATCCTTAACACGGAACAATTATACAAAAAATAACATCACAAAATATATAATAGAAAAAAAAAAAAAATAACAGCAAAGCAATAATGACAAATATTTTAAAATATGTATAATACTAAATAAAACTAACGTCAAAAAACAATTAATGGGGAATTGAAAACTGGATGCAAACGTATTGAATTAATCTCAAATAATATTTAATGGGAAATTGGAAACTGGATGCAAATGCAAGCATTAAACTAATCTTAAAAAGTAATTAATAGAAAATCGGAATATGGATATAACTACATTAAACTAACCTCGAAGAATAATTAACGAAAAATCAAAACTTGGATGCAAATACATCAAACTAACATTAAAAAATAATTGTCGGAAAATTGGAAACTTGATGCAAATGCATTGAGCTAACCCTCAAAGATTAAATTAACAGAAAATCGGAAACTGAATGCAACTGCATTGAACTAACCTCAAAGAAAAATTAATTATAAATTGGAAACATAATGCAAATGCGTAGAACTAATCTTAAAAAATAATTAACAAGAAATCAGAAACCAAATGCAACTGCACTGAACTAATCTCAAAAAATAAACTTGATACAAAACTTCAAGAAATAATTAACAGAAAATCGAAAACTGGTTGCAAATTCATTGAACTAATATCAAACAATAATTAACGGGAAATCGGAAACTATATGCAAATGCAACTTTATCAAATAATAAACGAGAAATAGGAAATTGGAAACTGGATGCAAATGCATTAAACTAATCTCACAGAATAATTAACGGGAAATCAAAAATTGGATGCAAATGCATTGAACTAACCTCGAAGAACAATTAACAGGAAATTGGAAATTGGATGCAAATGTATTGAACTAACCAAAAAGAATAATTAACGAGAAATCAGAAACTGGATGTAACTGCATTGAATTGATTTCAAAAAATAAATAACGGGAATTGTAAATTGGATGCAACTGCATTGAACTAACCTCAAAACATAGTCGAGTTATATGTTGTAGAATGTCTCGATAAGTATAGTTTTGCATTTAAAATGGTGTTTATCTTATCTCTTTCCGTATTCAAGTAGCTTCAATATATATGAACTTCGCCTTATTAGGCAATCTTACAAAACTTCAATCAAACTTCTTTTAAATAACAAAATAAAGTTGAAGGGTTTTATCAAAGGCGAGTTCTTTTTTTTTTAATAGAGAGTGAGGTTTTCACGTTATAAGAAATTTGGTTGAGTGATCAATATAATATTAATATATAATAGTTCTGCATATTTACAAATATTTTTCAGAATAATTAATATAACGTAGATAATCTTTGAAGATTCCACATAGCGAGTCATGCATAATTTAAATAATAATTAACGGAAAATCGGGAACTGGATAATCTTCGATGATCCCACATAGTAAATTAAGCATAATTTACTTATTATGTCATGTTTGCAAGGACACTATAGATGGATCAGTAGAAATTGGTATTACACACCACATTGGATAATTAGAAGGAAATCGGAAACTGGATTCAAATATATAACTGAGCTCAAAGACTAATTAACGGGAAATCGGAAACTTTATGCAAATTGCATTAAACTAACGATAGATAATAACTAACGGGAAATTAGAAATTGGATGCAAATCTTTGAAAAATATTTAATGGAAAATCGGAAACGGTATGCAAATACATCAAACAAACCTCAAATAATAATTAATGGGAAACCAGAAACTGGATGCAAATGCATTGAACTTAACTCAAAAAATAATAAACAAAAAATCAAAAACCGAATGCAACTGCATTGAACTAACCTCATAGAATAATTGGTGGGAAATCGGAAACTAAATGCAAATGCATTGAAATAACCTCAAAGAATAGTTAACAGGAAATCAGAAACCGAATATAATTGTATCGAACTAACCTCAAAGCATAAATAATCAGAAACTAGATGCATATGTGTATTAAACTAACCTTAAAGAGTTATTAACGGGAAATTGGAAACTGGATCCAAATGCAATGAAGTAATCTCAAAGACTAATTAACGAAACATTGAAAAATGGATGAAACTGCACTAAACTAACCTAAATGAATAAGTAACATGAAATTATAAATTTGATGTAATTGCATTAAACTAACCTCCAAAAATAATTAATGAGAAATTGGAAACTTGATGCTAATGCATTGAACTAACCTCAAAGAACAATTAACATAAAATCAAAAATCGGATGCAACTGCATTGAACTAACCTCAAAGAATAATTAACGGAAAACAAAAAACTGGATGCAACTGCATTAAACTAAAATCAGAGATTAACTAACAGGAAATCGAAAATAGGATGCAAATGCATTGAAATAACCTAAAAAAATAGTTAACGAGTAATTAGGAACCCAAAACGAAAGTGAGTTTATAAAAACAGATTCTTAGATGTATGCAAACTGTATAGAAATTGTAAACTATCGAACTAACCTAGAAAAATAATTAACGGGAAATTAGAAACTGGATGCAAATGTATTGAACTAACATCAAAGAGTAATTAATGGGAGATTGGAACCTGGATGCAAATACAATGAATTAATCTCAAAGACTAATTAACGAAACATCGAAAACTGGATGCAACTATATTGAATTAACCTTAATGAATAACTAACGGGAAATCATAAAGTTGATACAATTACACTGAACTAACCTCAAATAATAATTAACAGGAAATCAGAAACTTGATGCAACTGCATTAAACTAACCTCAAAGAATAATTAATGATGAGAAATTAGAAACTGGATGCAATGTACTACATTAAACTAACCTTAAAGAATATATAATTAATGAAAAATCGGAAACTTGATGCAAATGCATTGAACTAATAACCCTAAAACATATTTGTATTATATGTAGGGAGAATAAATGTCTTGACAAATATAGTTTTGCATTTTAAATATTGTTTATTATAATTCTTTTATTGTGATTGGGAATGTCTTGCTATTCAAGCAACTTCAATATTATCTTCGCCACATTGGACATTCTCACAAAATTTTAATCAAACTTCTATTATTAAACCTAACAATAAAAAGAAGTCGATGAGTTTTATTAATGTTTGGTGCTTCCTTTTTATAAAGAGTGGTGCAAGAAATTTAAATGAGTAATTAATATAATTTTCATTTTTTCCTAGCTATGCATAGTTGCTAATATTTTTTAGAATAATTTAATATAATGACACCCATTCATAGGACACGTTCATGTGATAAATCTTTTCAAATGGGAGTAGTATATTCTTTGATGATATGGAAACAATCAATCTGTTTTAGTGATTTGTACACATTAGTACGTAAGCTGAACGATGATGATTTACCGCTAAATCACCATAAATCTAATAAAACTATTATACAAGCTAGATTGAGTTTAAGATAATTCCATTTGAAAATTACGGATTAATATTTTAAACCACAAACTGAAGAGACTATCTCAATTTGATCCCTTAGTTTCTAAGTACTTATGCACCATAATCGTTGCTCATTAACGTATTTCGGTTTATTTTCAATAAAAATATATTTTGATTCAAAAATTTACCGCTAAATTCACTATAAATCTAAGAAAACTATTATACAAGCTAGATCGAGTTTAAGATAGTTCTATTTAAAAATTATGAATTAATATCCTAAACCACAAAGTGAATAGACTATCTCAATTTGATCCCTTAGTTTCCAAGTACTTATGCATCATAATCGCTGCTCATTAATGTATTTCGGTTTATTTTCAATAAAAATATATTCTAATTTGAAAATTTGCTGCTAAATCACCATAAATCTAAGAAAACTATTATACAAACTAGATCGAGTTTAAGATAATTATATTTTAAAATTACGGATTAATATCCTAAACCACAAAGTGAAGAGACTATCTCAATTTGATCTATTAGTTCCCAAGTACTTATGCACCATAATCGCTGGTCATTAACGTATTTCGGTTTATTTTCAATAAAAATATATTATGATTCGAAAATTTGTGTGAGACATTTTATAAAGCCTTTTCAGCACACAAAATATTTAATAGATCTCGGGGCGTATGCCCGGGTCCAAAATCTAGTCTCTATACTATATGATAGCCGGGTGCCTGGGTTGATTATAGAAAAAAAAATATATGATAACCAGATTATCAGGAATTAACCACACTTCTCAACCTAGGCTATTTCTAATCTCTCATGTTTTACAATTTAGAAACACCTCCCTTAATTATTCTAATAAGTTCCCTCCGTTTTAAGTAATTTACAAAAACTCCCTCACCTCACCTCACTGAAATTAGAATTAGTTTTCATATTATTTAAAATAATTTAGAAAAAAAAATTCCACTGAAAATATAATCAATCCCGGCCTCCTAATGTTTTTATATTAAAGATGTTAGAGCCACAGATTTAAATATTTGAAAAAAACCGATGCTTAACATGGTTCACATACTTGTTAAATAATATGACACATCCTTCCGGAACTAGTGTTTCAAAGTTTTGTATATAAAAGCAAACGAGTTAGTTCACTTGTTAGTGTGACCCTCCTTTGAAAATTCATCGAAAATGAGTCTATCACAAACTGTGCTACATTGGTTTGATGACCAGCCACAAACATTCTTGCACCATCCTTTTTCATTCTCTTTTCTTCTCTTTCTGTCTCTTATCTTTTTACTATGGATCAATAGCCTTTGGGTTACGAAATCAAGTAATTTGCCACCTTCTCCACCAAAACTTCCCATCATCGGCCACCTTCATTACCTTTCTACGCTACCACATCGATCTTTTCATGCTCTCTCGCAAAAATATGGTCCCATAATGCTTCTTAACTTGGGTTGTACTCCAACTCTAGTAGTTTCATCAACGGAGATCGTTAAAAAAATCATTAAGATCCATGAGGTTATATTCTCAAATAGGCCAATGACAACAGCAGTGAAAGTATTTTTATATGGTGGTAAAGATTTGGCTTTTGCACCATATGGTGATTATTGGAAGCAAGCGAGAAAGATGTGTGTTATGGATCTCTTGAGTGCCAATAGAGTACGGTCCTTTAGGTTTATTAGAGAAGAAGAAGCAAGCAATATGGTTAACAAGATTAAACAATACTCTTCCTCTATAGGAACCAATGTTAATCTTAGTACTATGATTGTCGGTGCTACTAATAGTATTATCTCAAGGGCAGCCTTGAGTAGAAATTTAGAGGGGGAGAGAGGAGGGAATCAATACGCAGATTTAGCCAATGAAGTGATGGATCTTTTTGGAGTGTTTTGCATGAAGGATGTGTTCCCTTCTCTGGGATGGGTTGATGTGCTTACTGGGCTTGATGCAAGGATGAAAAGGTGTTCAAAAGAAATACATGAGTTCTTAGACGAAGTGATCGAAGACCATTTGGTATCTAGAAAACCTGATGATCGAAAGGACCTCGTGGATCTTGTGCTTCATTATCATAAGGATCCCACACTAGGAGTTGAACTGACAAGGGCAAACCTCAGAACAATTATACTGGTGAAGTATCGCTATGTCTTGAAAACTATTAATTAATCTAGCTGCTTTCTTTAAATTGCTTGAAAGGAAACATAAATATACACACTTGACCTCCTGTAGTCCGGTATTAGTCTTTAACAGAGTTAAGAGTACGGTTTAGGCATACCCCACCCCGCATTAGATTTTGAAGTAAATTTGGCCTTCTTTGTCCTCTTTTACAATAGTGCATAAATGCTGGTACAAAATACTCGCCCAGTCTTGATTACTAGCGTAGTAAGTAATCAGCAGCTCTGTGTTTTTTTTCCCTATAACCACGAACAAAAGAAATATCCAAAAACAGATTGAGAATGCCTAGTATTGATAGCCAAGGCAGAACCAATGTACCATGGTGGTTTCTTTACTCCTCTATAAGTTTTAGTTTGCATCTTCTTGAACAACAATTCTATCTATAAAGAACCCCTATAAACTGTAGTTTTGCGTTTCGTGAAACTTGCGGTTTCGGTATTTGTTTTTTCTATCTTTTCGTTACTTCATGACATTTTTGTCATATAGCCACCGTTATATTGCGAACGTATACCAAGGCTATGAAAACTTTAACTGAGGAGGATTGATACTAAACTCTACATTATTATTGCTTTTTGCAGGACATGTTTGTTGCTGGTACTAATACAATGTACACTGCTGTGGAATCGACGATGGCAGAACTTATGAATCATCCAATTGTGATGAAGAAATTACAAGAAGAGGTACGACGTGTAGTTGGAACAAAGTCTACAGTGGGTGAAAATGATATCAATCAAATGAGCTACTTAAATTGCGTCGTCAAAGAGGCTCTAAGGTTGCATCCTCCTGTTATTTTATCCGGCCCCAGGGAGACTACAAAAAGTGTCGAGCTAGAAGGCTATAATATTCCTGCTAAAACAAGAGTACTTATCAATTTATGGACAATTTCAAGGGATCCCAAGATATGGGACAGACCAGATGAGTTCATGCCAGAGAGGTTTATGAACAATC
Organism: Coptis chinensis; assembly: GCF_015680905.1. Classification (NCBI taxonomy): domain Eukaryota; kingdom Viridiplantae; phylum Streptophyta; class Magnoliopsida; order Ranunculales; family Ranunculaceae; genus Coptis; species Coptis chinensis. The sequence goes on along the minus strand of NC_141461.1, from coordinate 82,338,243 downwards.
CAATTGATTATATAAGTAAGGACTTTACGCTCATTACATTTGGGGGTGGTCGACGGATTTGTCCAGGAATATCATTTGCCCTTACATCTGTTGAAAATATTCTTGCTAGCCTCCTATACTGGTTTGATTGGGAAATGCCTAGTGGTGCAGAAAAGAAGGATATAGATATGACTGAATCTTTTGGTCTCACTGTTAACTTAAAGTATCCGCTTATTCTAGTTCCAGTATCTCACTTCTCTTAATCCCGGCCTGCTGACGTTCTTGTGTCATTTCCCTTAGTAAGAAGAGAGTGGCACGCATGTAATGCTAGCAAAGAATAATGGTGTCACGCAGTTTGGCATATATGTTCTAATGTACATGTACAAATTATTTAGATCATGAAGTCTTGTTTGACTTCAAGAATTCTCTCTCTATCTCTGAGAAAACTATTTTTTCTATTTTTTCAGTTTGATCACATGTAGGTAGCGTAGAATTGGGTTTGTAGGCCGGAAGTCTATTTTCATCTTTTGGCTAGATGCCTAAATTTCTTCATCATATGGAAAATATGCTCAATTATTTTTTGTTTCCAAAAGATAAAATGCGACTGGTGTTCGATTCAAATTGATATGAAATGTCAGATTCATTCATTTGATTAGTTTGTCAAATTATCGTTTGTTTGTCCACGTCTATTCGAAAATGTCAACTTCTAAGCTAAGATCATCATGGGCCAATGTCACTGGCATAATGGCATTGTCCAAAAGTACATAGGCCACAAACCGGATTACAGGATATGGGCCTCCGTGTGTAATGTGACATGAGTCAAAACTCGTACCATCAAATTTCCAATCTCAGTTGACGTCTCCTAAATTAGTAAATCCTAATCACGTATTCACGTAATTGGCAATTCCAGTTGAAGTTTAAATTTCGATTTGAAAGTTGTCTGTTTATAATTCACTATATAAAAAGGTTTGCGAATAAATCTAGCAATATAGCAGTATAGTAGTACAGTAGTTACCAAAAAAAAAAAAAAACCGGCGGGTATAAGTCAAGAAGGATTTTGAAAGAGTTTAACGATCTTCAGAAGGACGCTCTTACTTTCTGCACTGCTGGTCCTGTTGGTGAAGACATGTTCCCACTGGCAAGCAGCTATAAAAGGACCAAGTGATATCCCTTTTTCCAGAGGCTGGTGTATTTTCATTATCGATTCACTTCCCACGAGAATAGCCGTACCTAATTTTCATTTATTTCAAGTTCCCACAATTTTTAGAGACCGCCACGACATTGGGTGGTGTTGATGATGCTAGTTTGGTTAGAAATGAGGAGCCCAATGTTGTGGATCTGCAAGCCACCCAAGGTTACTTTCTGTACCAAAATTTTCCATCCAAATATCAACAGTGATGGAAGTATTTGTCTTGGCATTCTAAAAGAGCAATGGTTCCCATGGTCACCGTACCATATCGGAGGTGTTACTTTCGATCTACTCACTTCTAACCGATCCAAATCCAGATGATCCCCTTGCTCACATGTATCGGACTGATAAAGTCAAGAGTATGAAGAAACTGCTCGCTCCTGGACTCATACATATGCCATGTGATAGTAGTACACATGAACTGTATGGGGAAATCCAAGTGTTTCGTTCTATTAAATGTACTGAAGACAGTCTCTCGTGGTCCTGTTGTTTTGGAATTTTTTGTGGTAATCAATGTTTTGTTTTGAAAAGTGAGCATAACTGTATGAAATTTGTTATTTCTTCAAGGGATTAAAAAATCTAAAAACCATGCATGTCCTTATTTACCTTATTTCCTTACTTTATGAGTTATAACATTGTCAAAAATCATGCAAGCATAGTGTGTTTGTTTCAAGTGTTGAATGCTGATCCTGGTTGCTGTTTGAAAGGTGTTTAGTCGAAATGCAGAGTTGTGTGCGGAATGGGGGTATGCCAAATTATTTGTAACCATTCAGCACTAGTAAGATCGAACACCTTAGTCTATTGATTGGTCATTGTGTTTTGGGTTTTGATTCTTAGAACTTCTTCTTCTTCTTCATTATTACCCCGCTTTTGTTCTTCATTAGGCTGTCGTGGCCGGAATACCAATTTCTTGCCGTTCTTCTTTAATTCATTGTAGTGAATAACCACATTTATGGATTATAATTTCTGTTTGAGTTTAGAGTTTTCGGGATAGGGTTACTTTACCCACACCGACCTACGACCATATCCTAGGCTTCATAAAGAAAAGAGGATTACACAAGTGTAGAGGAACCCCTACGAAAATTTCACAGGCCGGTGAATTGGATCATTGCAACAAAATGGTGTAACCACCTTAACGCAGTAGCGAAACTGCGAAACTATATGGGCTGTTTATACATACAAATTGTAGGCTGAATCCATATTTCATTTCCTAAACCCAAATTGTAGAAAAACTATAGGTTGTTGATAACTTCATAGCCTTAAATCCCATAATATGCAGTGGAAGCTAGACCATTCATGATTAAGAAAATAATTGGATTACAAATTGAAGAATTTTAGAGGGTGGGAGGTAGCAGGCTCGGTGGTGCACATTCATTTCACTTCAACTACACAAATAACATCCATCCACTGAAAACTAACTAATACAAACATAATAATTCGATCTAAATCCAAATAAAACAACACTTTCACGGGTAGTCAAACTGTCCACTAAGCTTGAGTCCATTGACTTCTTAGATTTAGGAATTGCGTTAATAGTAAACGATTGAGTAGTTAACAAATACTTTTCTGGAGAGCAATGAGTGAACAAATTTCACCCCATGCCTATACTACAGTATACACCAGCAGGACTTTTGAATCAATTTTACGTCACCATTTTATATCTCTTAGCTTGTATATCTCAACTGCCAGAATTTTGGATTCAAAAGCTTTCACCTTCATGAAGTTTTTTGTTTTGTAAACAAACTATTTCTGTGAAATTGTGAAAATATTCTGCGTTGATGTACAAATTGTTTGTGCAAAATTGGATATGTAGCCATGTAGGAGTATCGTTTTCGTCTGATGCTACTCAAGTTGCATATTTGCCAAATTCCAAACTGATATGTCCAATAATCCTGCGTCCCTGAGCTAAGATCATGGGCCTTGTGTCGTACAACTCACAACATCCGCCATAATCACGTGAATTGTAATCCCAATTGGAGTTGAAGTAGGAGTTTACTTACGTAGGCCAAGGGAAACTGTGACAATCTATATATATGCTAATGTTTCTCAACTCCCATCCAGTCTAATTTGAATTCTAAGGTTTCTGAAATCCATCTTGCAATCTTGCAACATAGTAATATTCAGGGATAGCCATGGCGACAAAAAGGATTATGAAAGACTTCAATGAAGTGCTGAAGGACTCTTCTTCATACATTGCTGGTCCTGTTGGTGAAGACATATTTCAATGGCAAGCAAGAATAGAAGGACCAGGAGAAAGCCCTTTTGCCGGTGGCGTGTTTTTGGTTTCGATTAAGTTCCCACGCGAGTATCCGTTGAGACCACCCAAGGTTACTTTCTGCTCCAAAGTTTACCATCCAAATATCAACAGTGATGGAAATATCTGTCTTGGCCTTCTTAAAGAGCAATGGAACCCCAAGGCTACAGTATCGAAGGTGCTACTTGTTAGAATAGTTGTATCAACACAGTAACTAGAGTAGAACAGAAGGAACAATAGACAAGGACAGAAGGACAGAATTAACAAGTAATAACCAAGGCGCGGATTAGGCTGTCATTAAGGAAAGATTTCGCCCCTTCCAATAGTGCAGAAAGGCAGGAGTGGCGTCTTTCTCACAGGATTCAATGGTTAACAGCAGTCTAACTTTGCACTAGAACAGACTACCCTCTAGAACAGCAATATAACTCTCTCTGGCGGCTACAGGAAGAAGAGAAGAAGAATAGGATAGGTTATAGTTTCTGTTTCTCTGAGATGGGTTTCGATCCGTTAAAGTCTATCCCCCTATGGACTCACAGTCCTATTTATAGAGGTTAGGTCGGTCTCCTAAACAGATAAAGGAAGAGAGACCAACTCCTAATAGAACACCAAAACTTGCTGCTCAAGAAAAAAGCAAAACAAGTTTAGGCAATTGGTCAAACCACTACCCACAACAGTAAGCCCAAGTCCAAGCCTGAACCCAACCCGATGTGGTGGATAACCAATTTGGGACTATCTACTATGTACTAAAGTGGAGAGAACACACTTTGTTCATCTCCTCCACTTTGCACACACACACTATTATTTAGAAATACTTATAGAGATTCCAACAATCCCCCACTATTTTAAAATACTAATAGTCCCCCACTATTTTGGAATAGGATATTACAAAAGAAATGGGTTAACTAAATGCCAGAAAGAATCGAAAAAACAATGCATAAGATACTGGTGTTTTACGGGCTTGAACCAGTCATAGGGTAACATGTCTTATAATACGTGAAAGTGGTGGATTAAAAAATCTTTGGACCAACATTCCCTTGTAGTAAAATAGATCACATGCACCCACATTGCTCTTTCATTATATTCCTGTTCTGCGGTGTTGCGCTTTTTGGCCCTTGCGCTGCCTGTGTTCTATGAATGCTCTAGAGTACTTGCCCATATACTCATAAACCGACCCAATTCTACATTCATGTAGGTGGATATCTATCAAGTGTACATTGTAGTTAAAATACACTATCTCATTATAAAATGGACTATGGATTCCAATAAGAGTAAAATAACTCATCCTTACTCATTGCAATTCTAGTTATACAAAGTATACTATAGGGTGGGACGTCTCATAAATAAATAAGACGATAGTACTGCAAGACGACGAAGTAACTTGTTTTTCCCTTTGAACCTACTTCATGGGATCTCCAATGACATAGGTAGGGTTGCCGTCGGTTAATAATATATATATGGGCATAAGTCCCATCCCCTCGACGATATAACCACTTGCCTCCAAATAAGTGGTGCGGTCGGACATATGTGGCCAAACTAAGTCCGACCTAACATAATCTCTAGCAGCTGCTTGATTAAGTTATATCTCAAACTTATGTATATACATTTCCCATTGCACATATTTATTTATGTCTTAGCTGTTGCAATGAGACAGTTGCAAAGCATAGACACATCAGGGGGCTGTTTAGAGCCAATGGGAAGATATGCCAAGAGGTTGCTAACCCACTCAACATCATCACATGCCTTTTCTAAGGCGATTAGCTTGGATGATATCCAATACACTCAATTTCCACCAAAGGTAAACACATAAACATTACTGGATCCAGTTTATAACATATTACCCTTCCAACAATGATGGAAAACTACTAAATATTAGTCCATAATCAATGGCTCTGCTATAGTACTTGGATAATCTGACAATATACATCAAAGTTCCTTATAAGGACACAATGGGTTATCAACTCAGTATGACATTAATGTAGGCAATGTCATGTCTCACATATATTATCCATCAAATGTCATGTCTACCAATAATATTGACATATTTAGTATGAGAAAACACAAGGAGATTATTTTTCATAAGATGGATATTTGCCACAAAAGGTGTTAACACATGCTTACTATCATAATACCCATATTCTTCAATGAAAAATATTTCTATTAAGTGTTATAACAATATAATGAGACCAACATGAGTTTTAATTCCTATATTCACCAGTTATTCAATTTTGTAGTGCCCGAAATTCCCCTATACCATCCGGCCGGTCTGGTTTAAGGTACACTGTGGGCTTCAACCATATTCAAACGTCAACATTTTGACAATTGAATATAGCAGTTACAGAAATGAGTTTAACAACATAATGAACTATCATTTTCAATGATGGTCTATTATGTGTTTCAAATAGGAATTTCTTTGTCTCATACACATTCTCAATGCTAACACTCATGATATTAAATCATCTAATTAAACAAAGAGAGATTAACACATATGTCTTGCTTTATTCTAAAGAAAAGACACACCTTTATCAACAACGGTACTTTGACATCTATATGACACTAATATGTTGTTGAATTGCTCATGCCAGTTATAGGCGCTTGAATCAACTCATACAAAGATTTAACTAAATTGTATACCTTCAGCTCATCACCTGGTACTACTTGGTATTGTAGTTCCGCACAACTACTCAACTAGAGTCTTTAGAATTCTGTAGAAGAAATTCTAGTTACATGAGCAAGGTTTCAAAGTAGTATAAATCTTGTCTCTGATTGAAACCCCTTGGCTATTATTATTAGTCTTGTATTTTGCAATACAACTATCATATTTTAGTTTTCTCTTGAAAATCCAATTCAACATATAGATCCCCCAATAAAACAAAAGTCTAGTTTAGAGGAGTTGTATCCTTAAAAAAAAGACACTTATCATAGACAGACAACTTCCTTATAGGTTAATGAATCTTCCGCAAGAAACATATAAACACCGTGAATAGTGGATATACTCACTGATAGTCTTCCAAATTTCGTGTTCAGAAATTATGGGATCCTCTTACGTAGTTCATTATGAACATCCAACCACTCTACGTTTGTAGACTTTACTCCTACGTTTGTGGGAGTCAAATATGAGATTTCTATCAAGAAAAACGTCAAAGTTCGTCTTTTTTACAGCTGCGTCACTCGTTACGGAAATTGCTATAACTTTCAGCTCAGAGCTCGGTTTTGCAATCCGCTTTTTGTGTTGGATAGCTGATTCAAAGAGATGTCCAGTGGTATAAGGATTGATACCCAATTCTTCATGAGCTGGTTCAGAATTACAGTTCTTTTGAACTATTTTTTCTAGAGGAAGGAAAATATGGTAATCCGATTTTTCAATCGGTTAGGTATCGTATTCTTTCACTCTTTGCAATTCTTTTGGTTTGATTATATGGTGATATTCTTGCCTTGAGTTGCATGCTAGTTTTTCTTAGGAGGGAAAAATCTAAGCTTAAACTTCTTTAATAACATAATTAACAAATTATACGTGTTTATCACTAAGATATTAATTGGTTTGACTAGAAGTAGTTTGTTTTTAATTTTCTTTTAATATATGTAGATGGTCTAAGAGAGACCTTAAGATAGTTAATATCAACCACACTCAAATCTTGAATAGTAATTATAATGTATTCAATGCATAATTGCTTACCTCTATTGAGTGTATGTGTTGTTAGACGATAGTTATAATTGTAATTTTGTGAAAATACATGTTAGATGAAGTAACTTGTAGCTTATATCTAATATAGCATATGTTCAAGTTGTGTAGCATGCTAGTTTTGGATATTAATCATCGTGGATTTACTTTGAACTTGATGATAGTTTATTAGCAAATTTTTTCTAGTCGAAGGCATTAATGGGTTGAGCCATTAGATGTTGTGGTAGTACTTGAGGTCTTGTTGATAGGGTATTTTATCTTACTTGAGCTCATGTAAAAAGAGGAGGTGGAGTCCTCAGTTGTTTTGCATATTCAGTGGCTAGATTTGCTTAAATATCGTATACTTTTTGTTGTGAGGGGTACAATTAAAGTTTACTTTTCCTAAACCTATGATATGATATTTACCATGTTTGGCATGAATGCATTATTTAACATTGGCATGAAGCTTAACCATGTCATATATTATTAAGTAATGAGTATCGTTGTCTACGAGAGGAAACAATATGGGAAACAATCAATATCTTCTTAAACCTAATTAGTCAAGGAAATGTATGATAATGGATTGTCTTCTTAAACAATATCCTCTAGTGACTATTTTAGACAAGGAGATGTAACGCTTGTAAATTGTCTTATTAGGCATTATCCTCCTATGACTATGAATAAATAGCCAAGGTGATGTACAAGTGCGTGGATTGTCTCACTATATAAGTTGGAATGTTGAATGATGGAAAGAAGAATGATAATGATATTATCTTGGGTAAAACCTTTTTCATCTAATTCTTCTATTCTTTAAAATTCATTTGAATCACTTGTGGATTTCCTTTCATATAGATAGCATGAACATAATATGACTATGTTTAATATGATCCATAATCATAGACTTGAGTAAAGTATATTCTTGTCATAAGAGTGCATATTGTTGTTGTTGTTTCTTTTAGTGTTTATAGCAGTATACTGTGTTTTGCATGTAAGTTTGATTAGGTTGAGTAACCATTGAACTGTGGGGGGTTGTGACCCATATGCATAACACTGTTTTACCAAAGTTTACCTCACAAGATAACTGGAAAAACACTGAACTACAAAGTATGGAAAGGTCTTGGGCCTATCCAAAAATACTTCAAAATGTGGGGGGTGTCTTGCCAAGGCTATTGTGAATGAATCTAAAAAAAAATATTCTTTTTTTGAGACCTAGAACTATCTAGTAGATGTTCATTGGTGAAACTCATAATAGTGATGTTTATTTTAGTTGTCATGCGTGATAACAATCTTGTAGAGACCACACTATTATTGAATGTCTTATATGCTAATTTTATTTTTGAGGATGTGCTTTATGTAAAATTAGCATAGAGTGGTTGGATGTTCATAATGAACTACGTAAGAGGATCCCATAATTTCTGAGCAAGAAATTTAGAAGACTATCAGTGAGTATATCCACCATTCACGGTGATGATGTTTATATGTTTATTGAGGAAGATTCATTAACCTATAAGGAAGTTGTCTGTCAATGAGAAGTGTCCTTTTTTAAGGATACAACTCCTCTAAACTGGACTCTTGATTTATTGGGGGATCTATAGGTTGGATTGGATCTTCAAGAGAAAACTAAAACGTGATAGTTGTATTGCAAAATATAAGGCTAATAATAATAGCCAAGGGGTTTCAATCAGAGACAAGATTTATACTACTTTGAAACCTTGCTCATGTAACTAAAATTTCTTCTATAGAATTCTAAAGACTCTAGTTGAGTAGTTGTGCAGAACTATAATACCAGGTGATGAGCTTAATGTATACAATTTAGTTAAATCTTTGTATGAGTTGATTCAAGCGCCTATAAATGGCATGAGCAATTCAACAACATATTGGTGTCTTATGGATGTCAAAGTACCGTTGTTGATAAAAAATGTGTACTTTCTTTAGAGTAAAGTAAGACATATGTGTTAATCTCTCTTTGTTTAGATGATTTAATATCATGAGTGTTAGCATTGAGAATGTGTATGAGACAGAGAAATTCCTATTTGAAACACATAATAGACTGTCATTGAAAACGATAGTTCATTATGTTGTTAAACTCATTTCTGTAACTGCTATATTCAGTTGTCAAGATGTTGACGTTTGAATATGGTTGAAGCCCATAGCGTACCTTAAACCAGACCGACCGGATGGTATAGGGGAATTTCGGGCACTACAGAATTGAATGACTGGTGAATATAGGAATTAAAACTCATGTTGGTCTCATTATATTGTTATAGCACTTAGTAGAAATATTTTTCATTGAAAAGTTTGGGTATTATGATAGTAAGCATGCGCTAACACCTTTTGTGGCAAATATCCATCTTATGAAAAATATTTTCCTTGTGTTTTCTCATACTAAATTTGTCAATATCATTGGTAGCCTATTGTACTTGATGGATAATGTATGTGAGACATGACATTGCCTACATTAATAGCATACTGAGTTGATAACCCATTGTGTCCTTATAAGGAACTTTGATGTATATTGTCAGATTATCCAAGTATTATAGCAGAGCCATTGATTATGGACTGATATTTAGTAAATTTCCATCATTGTTGGAAGGGTAATATGTTATAAACTGGATCCAGTAATATTTATGTGTTTACCTTTGGTGGAAATTGAGTGTATTGGGTATCATCCAAGCTAATCGCCTTAGAAAAGGCATGTGATGATGCTGAGTGGGTTAGCAATCTCTTGGCAAATCTTCCCATTGGCTCTAGCTTGACCTCGATGTGTATGCTTTTTTAATCGCTCTCATTGCAATAGCTAAGACATGTTATCTTATGTGCAATGGGAAAATAATACATGTAAGTTTGAGATATAACTTAATCAAGCAGCTGCTAGAGATTTTGTTAGGTTGGACTTCGTTTGGCCACATGTCTGACCACACCACTTTTTGGAGGCAAGTGGTTACGTCGAGGGGGATAGGACTTATGCCCAGATATAAGGCGACACTGACGGCAACCCTACCTATGTGATTGGAGATCCCATGAAGTAGGTTCAAAGGGAAAAACAAGTCACTTCGTCGTCCTGCAGTACTATCATCTTTTTTATTTATGAGACGTCCCACCCTATGGCGAGATAGTACTATAGTATACTTTGTATAACTAGAATTGCAATGAGTAAGGATGAGTTATAACTCTTATTGGAATCCATAGTTCATTTTATAATGAGATAGTGTATTTTAACTGCAATGTACACTTGATGGATATCCACCTACGTGAATGTAGAACTGGGTCGGTTCTTATGAGTATACGGGCAAGTACTCTAGAGCATTCATGGAACACAGGCAGCGCAAGGGCCAAAAAATGCAACACCGCAGAACAGGCATATAATGAAAGAACAATGTGGGTGCATGTGCTCTATTTTACTACAAGGGAATGTTGGTTCAAAGATTTTTTAATCCACCACTTTCACGTATTATAAAACATGTTATCCTATGACTAGTTCAAGCCCGAAAAGCACTAGTATCTTATGCATTGTTTTTTCGATTCTCTCTGGCATTTCGTTAACCCTTTTATTTCGTAATATCCTATTCCAAAATAGTGGGGAATATTAGTATTTTGAAATAGTGGGGGATTGTTGGAATCTCTAAGTATATTTCGAAATACTTGTGAGTGTGTGCAAAGTGGAGGAGATGAACCATATGTGTTCTCTCCACTTTAGTGCATAGTAGATAGTCCCACATTGGTTATCCACCACATCGGGTTGGGATTGAGCTTACTGTTGTGGGTAGTGGTTTGACCAATTGCCTAAACTTGTTTTGCTTTTTTCTTCAGCAGCAAGTTTTGGTGTTCTATTAGGAGTTGGTATCTCTTCCTTATCGGTTTAGGAGACCAACCTAACCTCTATAAATAGGACTGTGAGTCCATAGAGGTATTGACTTGATCAGAAACTCAACTCAGTCCTTTTCTTCTTCTCTTCTTCCTGTCAGCCACCAGAGAGAAACAGAAAACTCAAACCAGTCCTTTTCTTCTTCTCTTCTTCCTGTCAGCCACCAGAGAGAGTTATATTGTTGTTCTAGAGGGTAGTCCGTTTCTAGTGCAAAGTCGGGCTGCTTTGTTAACCATTGAATCTGTTAGGGAAGACGCCATCGTTGCCTTTCTGCAGCATTAGAAGGGGTGAAATCTTTCCTTAAGGACAGCCTAATCCGCGCCTTTGTTATTCCCAGTTACTGCGGTCCTTGTTTCTTCATTGCTACTGTTCCTTCTATTCTACTTTAGTTGCTGTGTTCATACAACTATTCTAACAATTCCTTGTCTATTGTTCCTTCTGTTCTACTCTAGTTGCTGTGTTGATACAACAATTCTAACAATCTTAAGAAAAGATTTCGCCCCTTCTAATGGTGCAGAAAGGCAGCAGTGGCGTCTTTCTCACATGATTCAATGGTTAACAGCAGTCTGACTTTGCACTAGAACAGACTACCCTCTAGAACAGCAATATAACTCTCTCTCGGCGGCTCGGGGGAAGAAAGAGAAGAAGAATAGGATAGGTTATAGTTTCTGTTTCTTTGAGATGGGTTTCTGATCTGTTAAAGTCTATCCCCTCTATGGACTCACTATTTGTAGAGGTTAGGTCGGTCTCCTAAACAGATAAGGAAGAGAGACCAACTCCTAATAGAACACCAAAACTTGCTGCTCAAGAAAAAAGCAAAACAAGTTTAGGCAATTGGTCAAACCACTACCCACAACAGTAAGCCCAAGTCCAATCCTGAACCCGACCCGATGTGGTGGATAACCAATGTGGGACTATCTACTATGTACTAAAGTGGAGAGAACACACTTTGTTCATCTCCTCCACTTTGCACACACACACTATTATTTAGAAATACTTATAGAGATTCCAACACTACTTTCGATCTGCTCACTCTTAAAAGATCCAAAACCTGATTGTCCCCTTGTGCCTGAGATTACACATTTGTACACAAAGAATAGAGTGAAGTATGAATCAACTGCTCGCTCCTGGACTAGTTCATATGCCATGGGAAAGAGCACATGAAGTTTATTAGGGAAATTGAAGTGTTACATTTTGGTAGCTAGATGCAGGAGGAACTGTGTGACGATGACAACTATATACGTGAATATGTGGTTTCGTTTAATTTGCAAGTCTTGTTTTTGAATAGTGAGTATATAATACATGAAAATTCTTTCTCCTAAGAAAATAAAGACCATGCATGTCCTTGTTTAATATTTGTAGAGCAGTTTCCTTTACATCTATTAGTCCGAAAACTCACAATTTCAATTTTCGTTTTAAAGTTCATCTGGTCAATTCAACTCGTACACATAGGATCAGCATATGCAAGCAATATATTCATTATGTTACTAAGAAAATAAAACTTCTACAGAAATTATATATGTTCAGGGAAACAGATTGGTTGTAACAATCACATGTTTAATAGTGTTTTGCCATCTGTAGTTAGTTATGTAAACAATTCTACTATGTACTGTCATCTGTTGTAGGTCAGTGTGTAAACTGCCATAGCAGTTACATGTGTGTTGTATATAAACTATTGAAGATTATGAATAAGAAAAGAAGTTATGTTAGTAACATATTGGAGGAAGATTCCCCTTGAAGTAAATCAATTGTTCTAGGATTAGGATCTTAATATCTGGTATCAGAGCATTTCTGTTCCTGACATCTACAATGGTTACTGCAAAAGATGTACTTGATAGGGTTGAAATTATCGAGCCTCGACTCGATCGTTTAACCAGTGATGTGAAAGAGACCATGCGATCCATTCAATTAATTCTAGAACATTTGGTTACAAACCAATCAACACCGACTGGTTCTGTTGTTTCAAATCAGATTCAGAGAGATGGAAATTTTCAAGGAGGGCCGCTGATACAAGGTCGTTCTCTGCACATCGATTTCCCGACTTTTGAAGGAGATGATCCAGAAAGTTGGATTTTCCGTGTTGAGCAGTACCAAGAATTGAATCATTTACCAAATGATCAAATGGTTCAACTTGCTACTGTCCATCTAACTGGAGATGCTATTGCTTGGTAGCGTTGGATGCATCGTTCAATTGGACTGAAGTCTTGGCCCCAATTCATAAGAGCTCTTTGTTCTCGGTTTGGTTCCCATGAGTTTGTAGACCCTAGTGGTGCTCTTTCAAAACTTAGACAAACTGGCATCGTATGTGAGTTTCAAACCCGTTTTGAGCGACTTGCCAACCTAGTTAACAACTTGCCTGAGTCATTCCTTATTAGTTGCTTTCTTTCGGGTTTGAGAGATGATATTCGGGTTGGAATTCATGTCCTTCATCCTGCTACTTTAACTGAAGCATTCGAGTTGGCAATTCACCAAGAAGAATCAGTTAAGGTAATACAAGATCCTGTGCGAAGACCTTTCAATAAGTTCCCAATTAATAAATCTATCGCTGGATCTACTCCCAACATTACAACCACTCCTCCGTTTCGAAAACTCCCATATGTTGAACAAGAAGAACGTCGTAAGAAAGGCTTATGCTTTAATTGTGGTGAATTGTTCAGACTTGGACATCGTTGCAAGCGGCCACAACTCTTGCTTCTCGAGGGTGGTGAAAGGCAGGAAGAAGAAAAAGAAGAACAAGGAGTTGAAGGATGCGGTGATACATCTGAACCTGCTATCTCTCTTCATGCAATCACAGGCACAAATCAACCACATACCATGCACCTTACTGGATTCTTAAAAAGGCGTAAGGTAACCATTTTGGTTGATTCAGGTTCAACTCACAACTTTATAAATCCTTTTTTAGTGCGGCAATCTGGATGCTTGGTACAGAATTCAGAACCTTTTCATGTTACCATAGCCAATGATGGAGTTGTTTTAAGTCATGGGAAGTGTACAAACATATCTCTCAATCTCCAAGGCTATGAATTGAATTCTGAATATTTTGTACTTCCCGTTACTGGTTGTGACATTGTTTTAGGAGCAGTTTGGTTGCATTCTCTTGGAGCTATAACTTGGGACTTTGATAAATTGATTATGTCTTTTGTTAGCAAGAAACAGACGTATACTTTAGTTGGAAATGGTTCTCCTATTGGACCTACCACTAACAGTGGGGAGCTTCATCGCTTATTATTACAGACCACTCATGGAATTCTTTTCCAACTCATGAAAAATGTTCCACCAGTTGATGACTCTACCCTGCCACCAGCCATCTTAAAAATTGTTACAGAATTCAAAGATCTCTTCAGTGAACCGAAAGGACTGCCTCCTCAACGTGCGCATGATCATCGAATATCATTAATTCCAGGAAGCTCACCAACCAATGTTCGTCCTTACCGATATCCCTATTTTCAAAAGACTGAAATTGAGAAAATGGTTAAGGAGATGCTTGATACAGGACTAATTCATCCTAGTGTTAGTCCCTACTCTTCTCCGGTTTTGTTGGTTCACAAAAAAGATGGTTCCTGGCGTATGTGTATAGATTATCGCTCTCTTAACAATATTACTATTAAAGATCGATACCCTATTCCTGTAATTGATGAACTTCTTGATGAGTTACATGGCGCTACGGTTTTCTCAAAGTTGGACCTTCGTTCTGGCTATCATCAAATTCGTCTCCATGAACCAGATATTTCTAAGACAGCTTTCCGTACACATGATGGGCATTGTGAATTCCTTGTTATGCCATTTGGTCTGTCAAATGCACTAGCCACCTTCCAGAGTCTAATGAATGACATCTTTCGGCCTTATTTAAGGAGGTTTGTGCTTGTTTTCTTCGACGATATACTTGTTTACAGTCCATCTATTGAAGAACATGCTAAACATCTTTCGTGGGTTTTGCAACGTCTTCACCAACATCAACTGTATATTAAAAAATTCAAGTGTTGCTTTGCAACAACTTCTATTGATTATTTGGGGCATGTTATTTCTCACAATGGAGTGCAAGTTGATCCGGAAAAAATTCGTTCAGTTCTTGCTTGGCCCAAACCTATTTCTTTGAAGGCTTTACGTGGATTCCTTGGTCTTACTGGATACTATCGAAAATTTGTGAAAGATTATGGAAAACTTGCATCTGCATTAACTAACATGCTTAAGAAAGACTCTTTTTGTTGGACTCCAGACGCGGAAGTTGCTTTTGACAGACTCAAGCATGCTATGACCCAATACTCGGCCCTAGCTTTGCAGATTTTTCTAAAGAATTTATTCTTGAATGTGATGCATCATGGACTGGTATTGGCGTTGTTTTGATGCAAGAAGGTCATCTAATAGCCTTCGTAAGCAAAGCCTTATCCCCAAAGAATTTAAACCTCTCTATTTATGATAAGGAAATGTTGGCAATTGTCTTTGCTGTGAACAAATGGAGGCCATATCTTTTGGGCAGGCATTTTAAGATTCTAACCGATCATCGCAGTCTCAAGTTCTTTTTGGAGCAGCGTATCTCTTCTTGTGAACAACAAAAATGGGTGACCAAGTTACTGGGGTATGATTATGAAATTCTTTATCGAAAGGGAACATAAAACATTGCAGCAGATGCTCTCTCACGACAAGTGGAGAATTCAGAACTCCTTGCCATTTCCTCACCTATTTTATCAGCTATTCCAAAAATCTCTAACCACTGCTACAAGGACCCTGATACACTTGTCATTATCAATTGTCTTAATCATTGTTCTACACTAGATCCACATTATTCTCTAGTGGATTGTGTTCTTCGTTATCGTGGACGCATTGTAGTTCCTCGTTCCTCACCATGGTGTGCGAAAATTTTAGCCGAACTCCATTCATCAGCTATTGGTGGACATTCTGGTTTCTTATGTACTTACAAAAGGGTAGCTCACAGTTTTTATTGGAAAGGTCTCAAGGGTAGCACAAAAAAATATGTGGCTGAATGTGATGTTTGCCAACGAAACAAGTCTGAATTGGTTTCTCCACCCGGGTTTCTACAGCCTTTACCACTCCCTGATCAAGTATGGGTTGATGTCTCCATGGACTTCATTGATGGGTTACCTGCATCTCATAAAAAAACTTCAATCCTGGTGGTCGTTGATCGTTTCTCAAAATATGCTCACTTCAGTCCCATTTCTCACCCTTACTCTGCTTCATTGGTGGCTGAAATCTATATACGAGATGTTGCTAAATTACGCGGTATGCCAAAAACAATTGTGAGCGATCGTGACCCTGTTTTTACTAGTCAGTTTTGGGAAGCTTTCTTCAAGATGCAAGGTACACAACTTTGCAAAAGTTCTGCCTATCATCCCCAATCCGATGGGCAAACAGAAGTTGTAAACCGATCCTTGGAAGCTTATTTGCATTGTTTTGCTGGTGAGAAACCTTCCACTTGGAGTAAATGGTTGTCATGGGCAGAATGGTGGTATAATACTTCCTACCATGCTTCGACAAAGATGACTCCTTTTGAGATTATATATGCCCCCCCCCCCCACCACGCATTGACGCCTATTTACTCCGCACGGTACCGCCCATTCGATTGATTTGGCTCTTGAGAATGTGACTCTACTTTAAAGCTACTTAAGGAAAACTTACAAGCTGCCCAAACTCGCATGAAATTCTTTGCAGATAAAAAAAGGACTGAAAGAAATTTTGATGTAGGTGATTGGGTTTTCTTGCGTCTACAACCCTATCGACAACTTTCAATGTCTGCAAGTGCCTACCACAAACTATCTCCACGGTTCTATGGACCTTTTCAAATTATCTCGTCAGATTGAACCGTGGCTTATAAGTTAGATTTACCATCCGGTTTCACGATTCACCCCCGCTTTTTCATGTATCATGCCTCAAGAAGAAGTTGGGTTCTCTTACTACAATTTTTTCTCAGCTTCCATCAGTTTCTGATGGCCCAACCTTCATTTGGAAGCCACTCAAAGTTCTGGATCGTGGTCTTTTCAAGCACAACAATAGAGCTATTACTAAACCTGCATAATGGGAAGGAAGGCTTACCGAGGATGCTACTTGGGAGAGCTTCACTGAGTTCACTACTCGTTTTCCAGATTTCCAGACTTGAGGACAAGTCTGGACTCAAGGGGGAGCAGATGTTAGGATACTAGGGTTCTGCCACCTGGAACTGCATCTAGATCGTCACATGTTTAATAGTGTTCTGCCATATGTAGTTAGTTATGTAAACAATCCTACTATGTACTGCCATCTGTTGTAGGTCAGTGTGTAAACTGCCATAGCAATTACATGTGCGTTGTATATAAACTATTGAAGATTATGAATAAGAAAAAAAGTTATGTTAGTAAAATATTGGAGGAAGATTCCCCTTGAAGTGAATCAATTGTTATAGGATTAGGATCCTAATAACAACAGTCATAAATTTGATCCATCATCTGTCAATAGATAGATATCTATTTCAGATGTATTAAGTACTGTTTAGGTGAAGGCCAGAGGCTGCCGCCATACTAACTCAATAAATTTTGGATTTACAAACATACATAACTCGAAAAACTCACTAACGAACTTATTTGTCGGTAATTGGTAACCTGCAGAACTGATATTGTTTAAGCAAAAAAAAACCTGATATTGTTTCTGACTGTTAGTCTGTCACCTATTTCCTCTACATACAGAGTTTTATTTGGTTTCTTAAAATAAACATAGCAAAGAAACACTAGCACCAGAGGTTAATAGCAAAATCAAACGGTTTCATTCTTAAACTCATATCTAGGACTGTTCATTTAACTGAGTGTCGGGGCAAAAACTGAAGCAAAACAAATTTACTCAGACATCCTTAAAAATCTACCTTCTGAATATCACGACCTATAAAATGACACACACAATTGAATGATAATGATAGTAATGGGATGGTTTGTTTGGATGTTTGAGACTGAACCACTTTTTAGTTCGGTGGCTGCCTACATACCCCAAAGGGATCAAGTTTCTAAAAGTCTACGGAGTATAGAGCTTTCAATATAGTTCTAGTTCTGCCTGCTGAAAAACTCTTCAATATGTGTTGAGATTATTCCACTCACCTTCTCACCTGAGCCTCCTCTTATATTAATAGAATTGACCCTTCACATAAGTTCGAGCTTATGGAGAAATTGGCAATTTAATATGGTATCAGAGCATCTGGTTTCTACGAGGTCTCGGGTTCAAGTCCTGCCGCTCAGGCTATGAACCCGAGCTAAGCCTCCATTGAGACGCTGTGCTATGCCACAGAATAAGAGGATCAGAAAATGTCATGTGGACCATTTATGAGGGTCCACACACTGAGCTCATCAAAGCATCTACCACTTCATTGTTGTTAGAATATTCTTGCTTAAGCCTTCTCTTCGCTGCTGCCATGCAAGAAGTTCAATGTGTGTGCAATTTCTTGCTTGATGACCATGAATTCTAATGTCAAGAAGTTCTAACTTTGCACATTACATTACATTCCCTAATGAATCTTATAACCAAGTCTCCAATTCAACATTCAGCTTGAATCCGCTAATAAGGCCCTCGCTCCACGGTCTCTTCCATGCCCACCATCTGCGAAAAAGGGAAGAATCTTAGAGCATCTCTAGGTGGTAGTATAATCTGTCAAAATCTTCAAATTTGAAGAAATACTTTGGAATTTCTCGGAATTCCATCTCTAGGTGGCCTCAAATTTGGTCGCATCACCTGTTTGTTCGCATTCTTGTTCGCAAATTTGGCAATTTGGATGCGGATGCGGAGTGACATTGGTAATGTCGCTCCAATTTTTTTTTTAGACTTTGACAAGCACCACGCGCCAGTGGTATTGTCGCGTGGTTTTTTTTTTTCACTTTTGAAATGGTTGCGCGCCACTCGTAATGTCGCGTGGGTTGTTTTGGAATTGTACATGAGACACCCCAACTGTCGCGCGACAGTGGTAATGTCGCATGGGTTGTTTTTTGCTAAGGGAATTTGCGACCACTTAGAGTTGGTCGAAATTTGCAACCAGATTCTTCAAAAAAATTCTTCAAATTTGAAGAGTATACTACCACCACCTAGAGATGCTTTTAGAGCAGTTGATACAGAAACAGATGGCAAGAGCCTCAAACAACTAGTCATGCTTATCACTTTATCAGGGAGCTTATGTTTATTGTTTTATTTTTCTCTCATATTAAAATGTAAAAATCTGCTTGTAAAGAGCTAGAGTGGAAAATATGAGATAATTGTATTTTCAGTATCAATCATTGGCAAGTTCTCATGTATAACATCTGACAAGCTTCAGTACATTATTATGATCCATTATGCAATTAACAGAAGTTCTGCTGAAGTTAACAACGTTACCTTCGAGTTTTCCGTTACCGTAGCAATTGATATGCAGCACAGCAGCAGGACTTTTGAAGCAACATTTTTTTGGAAGGCCTTTTTTTAATTAACATTTTCACCTTAATGAAGGTGTTTCTGAGATTTATGTGTTGACGTATAAATTGTTTGTGTAAAGTTGAGTTTGTGTGACTGTTGTTTCAACCGTAAGTTGCAAATTTGAGCGTTTCTTCAGTTGCTCCTAGTGCCTACTGCCTAGTGCTCCCAGCTCTTTTCCAAAACCAACGTACGTTTCCAGCATAATAGGGATACGTGCATATACCAAACTGTTTCCTAATCCAGCGTCCCAGAGCTAATATGGGTCTCCACTCCGTCCAAAAGGTTACTGAGGCCTTCTAGACTTCTACTGTCGCGTGAATCAAAATTTAAACCCCTATTCCCAACTGGAGTTTCTTATTCCAGGGGAAGTATATGTCTATACAAACAAGTGTTTGTCAACTTCAATCCACTACGTTTTGATCTCTAAGGTTTCTGAATCTATATTTCAATCTTGCAAGATAGTAGTAACCTGCGAGCAGTAGTGATGGGGCGTCGAAAAGGATTTCGAAAGAGTTGAATGACCTGCAGAAGAGCTCTCCTACTTCATACAGTGCTGGTCCTGTTGGTGAAGACATGTTTCAATGTCAAGCAAAGATAAAGGGACCAAGTAATAGTCCTTTTGCAGGTGGTGTCTTTTCGGTATCCGTTCAGTTCCCACGCGAATATCCATTCAAACCACCCAAAGTTACTTTCTGCACCAAAGTTTACCATCCAAACATCGACAGTGATGGAAGTATCTGTCTTGGCCTTCTTAAAAATTAGAGCCCCATGATTACCATCTCGAACGTGTTTCTTTCGATCTACTCACTCCTACAAGATCCAAATCCTGATGATCCCCTTGTGCCTGAGATTGCTCATGTGTGCACGAATGACAGAGCCAAGTATGAATCAACTGCTCGCTCCTGGACTCTTTCATATGCCTAGGGAAAGCAGAGATGAAGTTTATCAGGAAATAGAAGTATTATTTTATGTTAGCATGCAGGAGGAACTTTGAGCTTAGAAATTTACTTTGTTTTGTTTCTTTTGTTTATTTGAAATAAACTGAGTATATCAGTAATTCAGTATACAAAGCCAGTCCTACAAACTTATACTACATGTGAAGAAAAACTCTCCTCTGTCCTCTGTATAGGATTTTATTTGTTAAAGTAAAGAAAATACTAGCAAATATCTAGTATTCAAATATCTAAACATCAAACATCTGCCACTTCATTATTACGACAAGATTTCCTGCTTCAGCCTTGCCAGAAATTCATTGTGTGCAATTTCCTTCATGACTATGAATTGTAATGTCGAGAAGTTTTAAACTTTTAACATCACGATACATACACTGACAAATAACGTTTCAACTTTCAACTAATCTTTGACGGTCTCCAATTATCCTCGTTACATTTGGAATCCAGCATGACATTAGACGTGCGAAGAAATTTAACAAACTCAAAAACAACACTGGAACCCCCTAAGGGCCTCGCTTTTGATCATCGTCATCTTCCTCATCAGAATCACCACTCTCACGAAAACGTGGATTCTTTTCCTGCAATGAAACATATAAGGATTTTCAGGAGGGGGTAATTCATGATACTAAGTCAATATAACAGTGATTACCTGTCTGCGTTCATGCTCAGACACTCGCCGTGATTCGTTCCCAGAGAATCTTCTCAACTTCTCAGGCCCACGACGATCATCATCTCTGTACCGTTTCCGATGGTAATCTGTTTTTATTTTCGTTTTTATTGAGACATAAAAATGGAGCATCAATACCAGATAATCTTATAACAAAGGTGTTTTCTGCTGAAATCACAGGACCCACATTGTAGACAACATGATGAGTAGATACAGAAAACTTTGTGCATTTCAAGTTCCAAAAAGGCATGCAAGAAAATGAGAAGATGTACCTCTATTTTGTCTGTGAGAACCACCATGCCCATGGTCTCCTCCACGCCCATGGTCACCACCACGCCCACCATCTGCAAAAAGGGGAATAAAAAAGTGGTGGGAAGAGCCTCAAACCGCTACTCATGCTAATCAGGAGCCTATCCATAAAGTAAGTCTTCTACAAGTTCAATATGTCTACTTTTAGGTCCTTTGCGTTTCTCAGGGTATAGTATTTCCTTTTTTTCTGAAAAGTTTATTGGGGTTAAGGCAGACCCCCAACCCCACACACCTGTATATTAACTTGAGAAATTCTTACACCCGTCCCAAGAGTTTGATCATATGAAGGAGGTTCAACATTCTACATTAACTATAGGCTGCAACCTTACATAAGACACTCTGAACACAAGTACACAACCTTCTAAGGCCACCAAAACAACAAACCGATATACAACTCTACCTTTCCTCGGTTCCCTACTTTTCTATCTCCCTTTCAAGAGTAGTTTCACTAACTCACTGGATTTTCTTCAGGTTCTTGTGCGTCATCTTATGTTCATGGAAGAAACAACCACATACTAAACATCCAAATGTTTGAACCAAAGTGTCATTTAAAACCTCCTTAGTCCTTAAATATGCTCTCAACTTTCAAGGGGTCTTATCTTATTGTTGTTTGTTAGCAATAAAACCTTTTCTATCATAGCAATGGTCGGTCAGTTTCTCCAAGAGGACACTCAGGGATATGTTTGACCTTTCTGCTTCTCGGCTTCTTGACTCTGGTCCGTATATTATTTTCTATACCTATGCCTGGGATAGTACCATCACTACCAATACACTTCCAAGGTCAACTAACAACCACATTCTCATCGTCGGACTCATCTTCTTATTATCATATTCAGCTTGCACTATATCATCTTCAGCATTGCTCTCTTTATACCACGGGAGCCTCCAGCACATTATTGTGTCTAGTGTATTTATCATGGCTTGATTGACTTCAGCTTGCTCCATAGCTTTCATTCTGGTTACTGCATGCTCTAGAGTACAAGGGACTAACTCCACACCCTGAGTTGATTCCTCTTCAGCTACTACAATCTTTATTGGGTTTAGAAGCTGGATTTGCTTCTCTTTCCCTATAATGCTAGCATCTCAAGTTGAGTAATCTGAGTGCCAACAATCTCAACCCCAATTCCTCTATTCAGCATTTCTTCCAAAGTTTTTTCACCAATCTCCACACAAGGAGTAGTGTTAAGATTTTTTTATGTCATTTGATCTGGCCTTTTGCACCACACTTTAACTACCTTGCTTCGACTACATTGTTCTGTTGAGTGTCCGAAGGTGTAGCAGACAGCAAACGTTGCAAGTTCTTTGTAACCAAGTATAATTACTTTAATTAGTTAGTTAGAATGGTTCTTATATTGTGCTTCTCCATTTCAATATCCACAGTATTAGCCTATTAGGTAATCGAATCAACTTCAATCTCAACAAAGATCCTTCCAACATTAAGCTTCTCTTTAGTTGTTGTAGCATCATCGGAATTCAGAACAAATAGGTCACCAACCATTCTTTTGAAATGCGGACTTCACTAATACTGGAATGGATTTTATTAATTTTTTCTGTCTTTCTATCTCTTGCCTCCAAGATCTAGCCACAAATAGTTCACACCCACTGAAAACCGGAGCAGATTTAAAAACCATTTGATGACCATCTTCGTAATCAAACTTAACTGGGGTGACTTACGAAGATTTTATCAGCTTGTGTCAAAGGGTAACTTACGAAGTTTTTATTTGTATGTGGGATACCCTTGTATCGTAATGAGGGTGTAACTGGGGGCTAGGGCACTTGATGATGGTCAAGTAGCATGTCACTACAAGTACAATTCTGTGAACTTTGTAACGCTTGCAATATCTATCAATGAAACTAAATGAAAGAAAAAATAAAAATAAATAAAAAAACTAATCAACCATGTTCCCCTTAATATTCTGATATTTTTTGTAAATTTTCCTTGAGAAAGGGGTAGAGCAGCTATGGATGTAAAACGGGCCGGCCCGGCCCCTCAAACCATGAAGCCCGTATGACTTGAGAGTCGGGCCAGCCCGACCCTCTCATGTAGTGAGGGGCGGGCCTATGAAGGCCAATGCTAAAATTGTGAAGCCCTAACCCTCACCTCATCCCTCTCTTTAGAGAATTGAGGGTCGGGCCAGAGGGTCAGGCTAGAGGGCCGGGTTTGATTACTCTCTTAAACTCTTTATTTACAGTATAATCTTGCTAAATTGATATGCGATAAATTAATTATCACATTTAAATAATAGGTTTTCTCAATCTTGACTTTGGTTAATGTACTTAATTAATAATTTAGCTAAAATTTGTAAGATAAATAAATTCAAAAGTTTCGTTCTTAAGTTTGAGGTGCCGATGTATTACATGAATCAATAAGAGATTTACCATTAAAAAAAAATCAATAAGAAATGTATATGAGACCAAAAATATGATGTAGTGTTGTAGGTTGTAGAATAACTTGTGTTTGATTAGTTGAAGTTGATTAAAAACTTCATTACCATATACCAAGAATCATATCACATCACTCTAATTTATATTTTATTCTTGTTTATATATGGTGAAGTGACCCGGGTTCATATCCCGACAAGGGAACAATTTGTTATTTTGAACTAGATTTTTCATGTAACGTTGGAAGAGCCTACACAAAACACTAATTTATGTAAAACATATTTTTCATTTTGCTATTTAATTTATACAATTATGTACATTTTAACAAAATATAAATAAAATTACATATAAAAGTTGTGAGGGCCTTAATGCGGGACTTGTGAGGGTCGGGCTGAGGGCCGCCCTCATGCTTTCACATCTAGGCCCTTACCCTCCCCTCAAAATGTGAGGGTCGGGCCGGGCTTCAAATTGTATGAGGGCTTAAATTTGAGGGCTTTTTCGGCCCATGGGCCGGGCTGAGGGCTTGAGTACCTTTTTTACACCCCTAGGGCAGCCTCTTTTTCAATGAAAAATCACTGTAGGTATTCCTTCCATTCAGTAACACCTCTCCACTTATATCAAGTGGTATTTTTGCAAGCCAATCTACAATTATTTTCGAAAATTGGGTTCAGAGAAGAAGAATTACTCTGAATAATGTAAAAGGCTAACACAGAATCTGAACAACAATGTGGTTATAATGGAAGCAGATCATATAGCTCACTAAGGCTGGCCTAACAAATTAACATTTTCACAAAAAATAAAGTTTTAGCATAACGAATAGCCGAATACAGTTTACACTTACAATGAGATGGCACAAATTGCTGGAAAGAACCCAAAGACCCTGTACCATAATCTACTAGCTGCCTTTGTGCTTCTAGCTCTTGTTGGACCAACTTTCCATAACCACCTCTACGTGTATATCGTCAGGGAAATAAGAGCACATAAAGACCATCAACTTCCGATCATTTAACATCATTGTCAAAAAGATTAACAATATTGCTACAACAAAAACTGGGATTATATATATCAGAACTTAATCTTTGCAATCTCCAAAAGGTAAGATATAATTAGTAGTGACCGGAGTGAAAAAAAAACATAACATGTGAATATTATAAAAGGATATCAGGATCATAGTCGGTGCGATATTCGTCGCGCACCTGTACCAAAAGTAGATTCATTTCAGAGTACGTTGGAGAACATAGAGATGTAGTAACTTGAGAGACAAAGGATGATAACCTGTCCACCACTTCGACCACGGCCCCATTGCCTCCCTTCTTGGAATCCCCAATCAAAATCAACGCGAATCGGACGATCATCCAGAATAGTTCCACTAATATACTTTACTGAATCTTCTGCGTCTTCTCTAGAATAGTATCTAATAATAAAAATAAACTTGTGAGGTCTTTACATAACATTAAAAATAATAATAATAATAATTAAAAGAAAAGATGAAATACTTACAAGACAAAACAGAAGCCACAAGGAGTTTTGGTGTTCTTATCCAAACCCATTATAATTTTCTTTATCTCTCCAGCTCGAGTGAAGAGCTCATAAACTTGTTCTTCTGTTGTGTAGAATGACATATTACCAACATAAACAGTTGTTGAGGTCTGAAGTGCAAGATCAAACTCTTCTTGTGATCCTGGAAATCTTCTATCCCTATAGGCTGATATCTTATTGGGGTCCTGGAACTCAAAACTATCACCAAACAAATGGATTGTACTACTAACAAACAAATGACAACAAAAATATAACGGCTTACCTTAAACAGAAGAGCCATTGCTTGTTTCTCACACTGGAAAAGAGTGACAGTGTAGGAACAGGGTTTATGGTCTGTACTTAATGGGCCGGACCCGGGTACGTGTGGCCGGCCCATTTAACAAGCCCACATACCCTTATTCGCTCTTTTTAAGGTTAGCTTATTTCCTTCTCGGACCAATTGCAATGTTTAATTATGGAGTAAGGACACAGAAATTAATTTTAAATTTACAGAATTTATATTGCAAAAAGGGTATATTTTTATTTTATTTTTTTATTGACAAGTCTGTTTTAAATGAGATTAGTAACTCTTTGATGGCGGGTTCGACCCCAGTCACCCAGAGATGGTTTTACCGACTTGGCTAGTCGGCACCTGCCAAAAGGGTACATTCTCTACAACAGTCACAAGAAGGCTAGGAACTAGGGACTAAGCTTTCAACATCCGTAGATAGTCATCTATAATAGACATGGCTGATGAGCGGTAACCAGAACCAAATAAATTGTAATGGTTCAAGTAATGATACAACATATAAAGATCCCTTCGCTTCTCAAATCCTGGTTGCTTGGGCATAACCTGTACAACATGTTATGAGAAAAACTTAGAAAACATTCTCCAGGCAACCCAGAATTTTTTTTAATGATAAACCCGATTATGGGCCCCCCAAAAAAATGAATTTGGGAATTAAATTTGTTAGCCCATAAGTTTAAACAACAGATTTATATGTTTCACCAGTGCTTGTTCCCCTTAAAGTAGTCTATATATCTATGTGATCTTTCAGACGTCATTAGGTTACAAGGATTATCAAATTGTTGCTAGAAATGAGTACTAGATTGTTACATACTGTGGTCTTGAGTGGTAAAAAACCATATGGGAACTGAATAGTTTGAGACACCTTACTCAGTATAAATATTTAGAACAGTTAGTGCAGGCCAGCTGCAAGAGAGGTCTATAAGACATTGCCATCATCACAGCTAAAAAGTTCAAGTCCTTCCAAAACAGTTTTCTGTTATATTGGAAAGCCTACTCCAATGGAAGTAACATTAGAACTTTAGCAGTACTTTTTGTGGAAGTGTTTGTTGCATTCGCAATTTGCTAGTCTGATTGCTTAATGTAATTCGGTCTTAAGATACCTCAAAGTAGGAATTGTAAAAGGATCCGCCAAATCCTGCACACCATGACATTCCAAACTCTGCTTCATTATGGCCATCTACAAAAGAAAATATACAGCACAAAATATTAGAACTTTGTGTACAGCTTACTTTTTATAAAGATGATAACTTACTGAGCATTTTTAGAATGATGTGAAGGCATATTTTCATTACGTGTAATAATTGCAAAGAGCAAGACAATGATGAAGCACAAGCTTCATCAAAAGTTTTTAAGGACTACAACCAGCAAGGGCACAAACATTCAGGATCAATCGCATTCCGACCCAGCAACTGACCAATACAGTCTTACACAGTATCAGCGTAACCACCCAGATACAGACTGCAAGCAATTAATTTCAAATTTTCTTTACAAAGAGTTCATTAGACTGCATGAAGAGGATAGGTTCCAGGTACAGCCATTGCTACCCTAGGAAAAATCATTTGATAGAGTGCAGTGAACAAAAAGTAATTAACTGGCTACTGCAACAAAAAATCGCTCTTAGGTAGAACCGTAGAAGGTTTCAACTTGAATTAAAATATTCAAGTGCTTTGTCTCATACTTGCTCCAACTTTATACTACCTGATCATCTTAAATTGTTGTTTCTCACAAACTAACTTTATTTTACAAGTGAACTTGTCGTCCCAGTATGATTTGGCCAATATTTATTAGTAGCTTCAAGTGTTACGCAGTTTAGTTGACGAGAGAAAACCTCTCTTCCCCCTTATTTCCTTTATTATTCTATCCCACCCCAACAGTTTTCCTTGTCAAGATAATTTCATGTTCAAATCGGAGACAAACTCAGTCAGTCTTCAGGAGCATGTTCTTGTTTCAATGTTGTCTACTAATCCCAAATCAGAAGTATTAATGGCTCCCTTTTTCAAACTATTGTCAAATATCGCTGTGTTGAAAGACATACATCTAGAGAAGATCCAGTCACATTATAGATCGGTATAGATAACTTTATAAATTAGTGACTTACAGTAACAGGCGGGATCAAGTATAACAGGGTCCCCATTCTTATCAGAGCTGATATTTCCACTCCACAAATCTCCATGTAGCAAACAAGGTTCAATTACAACATTTACAAAAAGAGCTCCCAAATTCTTCATCAATCTTTGACCTGTCACATGAATTCATGATGCCAACATTCCATAAACCTGACAGAGTAAAGTGTTCACAAACGATTGCAGCAATTGTAATTGGTTAACACCAAAATACTTTAAGGAGTGGGTTACCTTTCTCATATATGGTAGAATCACCATATTGTTCCCGTGCTAATTTCAGTTGATAACCCAATCTATGTTCAGCAAAAAATTCTATCCAATCTGTTGTCCAAGTGTTTATTTGAGGTGTACTGTGGAGCACACATGAAATTGTAAAAATTTCAAGGCCAACCATACGTTAAGAGTACACAACAAACAGTACCAACAAGAGACACGGTATCATCACATCAGGGGAAACATATGGTGTTCGAGTATCACGATGAACATAACATGGAAGAAAGATGCAAACCCAGTTACTTGAAAGCGAAAAACATTGTCCGTTTAGCTAAATTACGAAAAATGAAGGGTGGTCCAAATTCTACCTTCCAATGGTATTGTTGACATCAAAACCAAATCCCTTGGTGGATTTTGCAGCTTTATGCATTTCAGCAAGGTTCCTTCCTAAGACTGACTGATGATAAAAGTGATTCATTAAGTATGATATTTCATTCAGCTTATACAAGGGACGGCACAGTAAGATGCCTCACCTGCTCACCTCTGGATGAACCGAATTCAATAAATTCCATTATTATATAGGAACCACCTGTTGGTAATGGTCCAACCTACAAGTTGACGGCACTCTCGCATAGAATATCTTTAATAAATTTGAAATAAATAAATAAACACGAATAGTAGGAGAAGCAGTCTTTAAAAATAAAACATGCTCAGTGAATTTCCTACCTTAAACGGCCTTGGGACTCTGATTGATTTGGTTTCAAACATGGCACCTAGACCTAGAGCCTCTCCCTCAAACATTGATGGTCCAATGCTCCTGATAGATTGTTATTATAGACATGATGTTATTTTTCCCATCAAATAACACTGATATTCTCAGAGGAAAATTTTTATAATATGATTTTAATGAATGTTTTGGAATAAGCCACCCTGGCTCTAAATAAGACAACTTATTGTTGTATGAACGTCTCCGGATGCATTAAACCAACCACTACTAAGTAACTTTCGACTGTCTATCATGCTATAACAATTAATGGATACTTGGATAGTTAAATATCGTAGTGTACGTGACGTGGTTCTGAGGACATGTATCAGCAATATATATTTATGAGTTCTTCTAGCGTCCAACACGGTTTGACACAAAGGTTTACAATAAATTCCTGTTCGAAGGAAGGGCTATGATTTTTGTTGTTAGATTTGACAATGACTCTTTCGACATTATGGAGATCCTTATGACGATCTCCACAACTTTGAGATCATCCTCAACGCAATTCAAAAAGTCCATATTAATTGTCCACTATAACTATGCAACCATCGGATACCTTCATGCCCAATGTGTGAGACTATAGCTGTCCTATATGTACCTGTTTCTCTTGA
The DNA here is from genome assembly GCF_015680905.1 of Coptis chinensis. NCBI lineage: Eukaryota > Viridiplantae > Streptophyta > Magnoliopsida > Ranunculales > Ranunculaceae > Coptis > Coptis chinensis. The sequence goes on along the minus strand of NC_141461.1, from coordinate 82,309,031 downwards.
CAAAAAAGGAAGCAGCATCTGTGTCGTATCGACTTGCAAGATTGATGCATCCACCACCAATAGGACTAATTCTTGTTATCTGTGTTGCCTTTCCTTCTGTAAGAATCCAGTCGCGGATTGGGTCATCACTTAAAGCTGCCACTGTCAATTAATCAAAAAACGCCACAAACTATTAGCAGAAGACTATTATGGAAGGCCGGAATAACTTGTCCAACAAGCACTCAACTGAAAAATGTCTTATTCCTTACTCACTTTTACAAACTGTAACTCACACCATGCTTATTGTTCAAGTTGAAAGGCGAAATGGAAAAAGATATACAGAAAGAAGTCACATTATCGATCAGTCACTGTAAATTATTTGACCTAAACCACTACCTCCAACTTGACATGCATCAGTTTCTACCCATTATAAAGACTATCAAGTTTGGAGATTTGCTTTCTCTTAAATTATCCACAATTTTACATTTTGCTTAATGCTCAAAACTCTAATTAACATGAAGGGCTATTTCTTAATTGTGCCTATATCTACAATAACTCGGCCATATCGTCTATACTAATCATAACAACTTTCCACTATATTGTTATTAAACAGATTTAAAATTTGCACTAACTAAACAGAAGACCATGAACACTTTTCACAAATATGGTATATATATATATATATATATATATATATAGGGGTCTGCAGTTACTTCAACAATGCTACTAATCAGCTAATAAACAAAAAAGAACTTACTTGCAAATGGCTTGTGAAGTTTGGGTTTACGCCAAGAGAGATGGAGTAGCCCAGAAGCTTGTAAGCAAGAAGAGAAAACTCCCACCATTTACTTCTCTCTTTCTAATCACCAATTTGAGTACACAGATAACTTTGTGTCGTGTTGGCAAGTGGCAACATTACATTAACATGACACGTGTCAACTTAAAACACTACTCTAATAAATAACTTGACGCGCAATTTTTCTTCAAAAAAAAGAAAGAAAAATGAAGTGGTTAAAAAGGCATTGCACTACAATCCTGAAAACAAAAGAAGCACATGCATACCTTGTACGTAATAATAATCTATTTCAACAAATACATGCAGTAAGTAAACTCATCTCATTTCTCTCTTTATCAGAACATGGAAACTTAACTTACGCTTATAAACTCTTCATTCAAATACAAAACCCAGACTTGTTTATATGGAATACAATGATTCGAGGTTATGCAAAAAGCTCAAATCCTTATAAAGCACTCTCATTATACCATTCCATGATTGAAAGTAATGTTTTTCCTGATAGTTATACGTACCCGTTTGTTTTAAATGCTTGTTCACGTATTTTACAAGTTCGAGTTGGTGAAATGATGCATTGTGTGGTTTTTAAGAATGGGTATGTGTCAGATGTGTTTGTTGTTAATGGGTTGGTGAGAATGTATGTAAGTATTGGGTGTTTTGAGTTGGGGAAAAAAGTGTTTGATGAGTGTTCTGTGAGGGATGTTGTTACTTGGAATGTTATGATTGGTGGGTATATTAGTAGAGGTTGTTATGAGAATGCTTTTGACTGTTTTGAAAAGATGAGAGAAGGGGGTGGTGTTGAACCTGATGAGATTACGTTGATTGGTTTGGTTTCTGCTTGTTCGCAAATGGGTAATTTGGAACAAGGTAGATTGTTTCATTGCTACGCAAAGGAATTCAATTTGATTAAGAATCTTAAAGTGGGTAATGCAGTTGTTGATATGTATTGCAAATGTGGAGACTTAGAATCTGCTCAAGAGTTTTTTGAGTCGATGTTGGAACGTGATGTGTTTACGTGGACTTCGTTGATTTCTGGTTTGGTGAGCTCGGGCTGTTTCAGAGAATCATTGGTTATGTTTGGACGAATGCAGTGCGAGAATATTCTACCTGATGAAATTACACTTGTGAGTGTGTTCTCAGCTTGTGCTCAGATAGGAGCCTTGGACCAAGGTAAGTACATCCATTCACTAATGGATAGGTATAAAGTAAATCGTGATATTGTACTAGATACCGCTCTTGTTGATATGTACACTAAATGTGGGAGCATAGATTTTGCATTGCAAGTCTTTAATGGGTTGAGAGTTAGGAATGTATTCACATGGAACACAATGATTGGAGGTCTAGCAATGCATGGTCGTGGTCTAGAGGTTTTGACGCTATTTGAACAGATGAAGCAGGATCACATAATGCCTGATGATGTCACATTCATTGGGTTGTTATGTGCATGTAGTCACACTGGGTTGGTCAATGAGGGCCTCGAATTGTTTAGAGCAATGAAGGAGGTCTATTACATTGAACCAAGAATGGAGCATTATGGTTGTATGGTTGATTTGTTCTGTAGAACTAGGCTGGTGGATGATGCATTGTCCTTCATAGAGAATATGCCTATCCAAGCTAATGGTCCCCTCTGGGCTAATCTCCATGGAGCATGTAGGAGTGCAGGGCGTTTTGAGCTAGCAGAGAAGGTGGGCCAACACGTGATTGAGTTGGAACCTGAATCCTGTGGCAGATATGTACTATTGTCGAACTTCTATGCTGGTGTCCACAAGTATGATGATGCCAAAAACGTACGGAACCAGATGAAGTCTAAAGGAATTGAGAAAACCCCAGGATGTAGTTGGATTGAGGTGAATGGCATTGTTCATCAATTCATTGCAGGTGACAAATCTCACATTCAAACAGAGAAAATATATATGATGATAGAAGAGATGTTCCAAAGGGTAAAGTTGGCTGGTCTTCATGTCTCAGGTAGTACAGAGGTCTTGTTTGATATAGAAGAGGAAGAAAAAGAAAACTCTCTTCTCTTCCATAGTGAAAAGTTGGCTATAGCTTTTGGCTTAATAAATACTGCTCCTGGTTCGCCAATACAGATTGTCAAGAACCTTCGAGTTTGTAATGATTGTCATTCTTTTATTAAAGTTATTTCGAAGGCCTTTAATCGAACTATAGTTGCAAGAGATAGAAGCCGTTTTCATCATTTTAGAGATGGTTCGTGTTCATGCAGGGACTTCTGGTGAAGAGAAATACACAGGTAGCTTGTCACTGAATATTGTACCTAACAACTGCTTTGAGAGTTGAGATGTATGTGTAACATATCATTCTTTTCCTTATGACAAAACCCAATAATTTACTAGAATAACTGCTATGCAGTGGGGTGTGAGCAGTAGCAATGGGAGGAGAAAGAAGAAGGCGGAAGATGAGAGAAGGCAGAAGTGAAGTGAAGAGGAAGATGAAACCAAGGGAGGGGGTATACAGACAGACTGAAACCGAGTAACAATTTGTGCCCCTTTCCAAAGTCAACTCAAAAGTTCGCTACCGCTCATGGATTACTGGATAGGATTGTCAGAATGTAACTGCCAAAGGTAACGTTAAATATTTGCATTTCTTAATTGAGTAAATTTTCGAAGTTTTCAATTTATAAGTCACTCACACAAAATAGGTTCAGGTTTTTACAGTCCCAATTTTTATTGGTTTCTTATTCATTAAGCAGAACTGAACAAGTTCTTCCAAGTTCCAACACCAAAAACTGAACTACCATGCATGGTGACACCAACAACATTCCCTTATAAAAAACCATAATAAAGTCTTCATCTATCTTTCTTTCTGACTTTCTACACATCCCATTTTTTATATGCAGAAAATAGCGTCTCTGCCTCTAAGAACTCAAAAAATGGATGATCACAACTCAACAGTTTTACTAATTGATTCACAAGATGAAAAAGCTCAAACAAAGTACAATACAAGTGACAAAAAGCCCAAAGAAACATACATAAGAGGAGAGGCAATTAAGAGCATTGTGTATGCTGATCTTGATGCTATAGTCACTTGTTTTTCACTTATATCATCAATCTCAGTTGGGCATCTTTCTTCTATTGATGTATTGGTGTTGGGTTTTGCAAATCTTGTTGCTGATGGAATATCAATGGGGTTTGGTGATTACATGTCTAGTGGTACAGAGAAAGATATGGCTGCTAAAGAGAGGGTTCTGACTCACTGGGAAGTTAGTAATCATGGTGAATCTCAGGAATTAGAGTTGGTGAGAAGGTATCAGGCACCTGGGATGGAGTTGGATGATGCTACCATTGTAAGTAAATTTCATTTTGTTGTGTTTTTATTTTTTCTGGTGACTGGTAGTAACACACAAGATACTGATCTCTTGACACGAAATTCGGCTGGAGTTGGCTTGATTGGAAAATATTCACTCATGTAGTTCAACCTCTTCTGCTGAGCTTGAGAAAGTTATGATCTTCTTCCACATTTCATCTTTACATCTTTCATTGTGCATTTTACTATATCTACACAAACTGACGAAAGAGGTACTTTGGAAATAAATACCTTAAGCTCTCCCTTTAACACTTTATGTTTCCTTTTTCTAACATATACATACTTCATTTTTAAAAAGAAATTATTTCTGGAGAATTCGTGGTTTATCATGCATTTTGATCGAGTGACACACCAACTCCCAAACAGTCACAATACTGAGTAAGCTTAGTTGAGGCAGAGAGTTGTCACCGTAGAACTGAGTGTGAAATAGAAGGCATGTAGCAACAGTGTAGATGTGGAATATAACCATGAACTCTCAATCCACAGTCCTTCCAAACAGTCACAATACCAAGTGAGCAATTCATAAGATCCATGGAAATCCTTAATTCACAGACCTAGGTGGCATCATCCACTGCCAACACGTACCCTTAATTCAAACCTCCCATTGTCCAATGAACCATTTACAAAGACTATCGGTTATGCGCGTAAGGGTGTGTTTATGTGCGTGCAGTCGTGCACCCAATTGGCCAATGAACCATTTACAAAGAGTCAAAGACTATTGGTGTGTGTGTATGTTTGTGTTTGTGTGTTTGTGCGCGCACCTGCTAACTGGATTTTAGTAGCTAGGTTGTATGGATGACCAACACATTTCATCGTCTCATTGTCGTGTCAAATTAATCAAATTGACTAGATTTTATGAACCATTGTAGATGTTTCTATAAGCCAATTGATGGACTAATTAAGCTTGAGAACACATCACTCTATTTTTCTATTATTTATGGCGCCACACTTCTTCTTTACACTTTGTCAATTTTGACAGTTAAATTAGTTATTCAAACCTTCCAAGAATTTTGATGAGCCATTCATGAAATGAATTTGTGAACAAATAAATTTCTTATTGGGTTATATGTGGTGCCAGGTGGTGAAGGTGCTCTCAAAGTTACAAGGACATACAACGAGAGCTTGTTTATTTACGGGGCATGGTTTGTGCCAATGGTGCTACTTTTCTTTTCCGGTATCAGCTACCTGTGTGGTGTTTGTAGTCGGAGCCATAAAGATGGCAAAAAGTCTAGAGACTGAGATTATTGGATGGGGATATGACTTGCTAGATTAATTTTCGGATTCTTTTTTGTTCTTGATAGTTGCCAAAATAGGACATAATTATGCACTATCTGCACCTACCACCTTCTGAAAGGCGCTGTAGCCACAGCTTCTGGGCACTAAGGGTGTGTTTGTTTAGTGGCAAATGGGGGTGGCAAATTTTATTTTCCCACTAGATGTACCTTTGCCAGTGTTTGGGTGGCATTTAAGGGCACTGGTAAACACTATTCCCTATTTGCCGGCAAAAGAAATTTTCCCACTATAAGTGGGAAAATAGAATCCACCTCCACCCCTAAACTCTTTTGCCAGCATCAAAATCACTGAAATTTTCCCACTATGACCAAAACATTTGCCACCATCAATCTATCGCACTCATCTTCTTCTCTTGCTCGCATCTCTGTGTCTCGACAAGTAATCTCTCTCTCATCTCTCACTTCGCTCAATTTCTCACTCAACAATCTCTTTAATCAAACAAATAATTTTGACTCAAACAAATAATTTTCTCACTGTTTTTTTTCTCTCATTCTCAGATTTGGATTCGTTCTCACTATAATCTCTCACTAGCTCTCGCCAGCTCGCTGCCATCAGGTATGATTTTGGATTTGATTTCTCTTTCGGGGTTTTGATTTCGTTTTTGGTTTTGATTTCGTTCTCTTTTTGGATTTGATTTCTCTTTTGGGGTTTTGATTTAGGTAAAAGATTTTCTAATGCATGGTTTGTTTCGGTGGCTACTCTTGAAAATGGTAGATTCTTGATACTAGATCTATGTGAAGATGGATGTAAAAAGAATTTTGTATATGATGTCCAACTGCAACAACTGAGGAATTATGGTCACAATAATGTATGTTGAACAAGGCTTAACATCAAATAAGAAATGATTTGGAAAAATTAAAAATGATATTGGATGTACTGTTTTGGTATTCATATATGTGTGTTATATTGTTTGTTTATAAAGTAGGTGGTGATATGAATCTTTTGAGTGGTGGTAGGTGGTGGTGGTAGTGTGTTGAGTGTGTGTGTGTGTGTGTGTGTGTGTGTGTGTGTGTGTTGGACTGGTGGAGTGGGTGTGTTGAGTGTGCCGGGCTAGTGTTAAGTGTGTTGTGTGTGTGTTGGACTGGTGGTGTGTGTATTGAGTGTGCTAGACTAGTGGTGTGGTGGTGACTGCCTGCTGTTGTTGCTCGGTATTATTGGGTGATGTTGCCTGGGTGTTGCTGCGTTCTAGGTGTTGCTGCGTTCTGGGTGTTGCTGCTGGTTGATGTGTGCTGCGTGCTGGGTGCTGCTGCTGCTGGTTGATGTGAGCTGGGTGCTGCTGCTGCTATTGGTGCTGGGTGCTGCTGCTGCTGGTTGATGTGAGCTGGGTGCTGCTGTTGCTGGTTGATGCGTGCTGGGTGCTGCTGCTGCTGGTTGATGCGTGCTGGGTGCTGCTGCTGCTGCGCTAATGCTGATGCTACTGCGGTGCTGATGCTGCCTTCTGTTGTCGCTTGTTGTGCCGAGCTTTTGTGTAGTGAAATGGTCAAATGGTTTATGGTTTGAGTTTGAAGCTTGGTCTGTCTGTGGGCAATTCTGCAGTGGGGTCTTCTTTTGTTTATATGTATTCGAAATGTGGTAATGTGATTGATGGTTCTAAAGGGTTTGAGTTGTCTTCATGGAATGCATAACACTGGTGAAAAACCAAACTTTAGGACTATTGAAGTTGGCTTGCAAGCTTGTGGTAATTTAGCCGATATCTTAAACGGGAGATGTTTACATGGTTATTCTTTAAAAACAGGAAATGGGTGTTCTAGATATGTGCAGTCATCATTGTTGTTGATGTACTCAATGTGTGATAGCACTGAAGGAGCCCATGTTGCTTTTTTGTGAAATACCGAACAAAGATATCATCGGCGTCTATGCAAGAAGTGACTCCATTAACTATTACTATTAATGTTGAGTTATATTGTCTTTATTTTGTATTTTATTTTTAGTTTTTTTTAGATTCCATTGAGTTTGAAAACAACAAAATTATATTTCCAAAAAGTTGAAATATTATTTGCCATGGAAAAAAAATTATGTAAACAAACACTGGCAAAACTAGCAAATCCCATATTTTCACACTATAAATTTTTGCAAACAAACACTGGCAAACTGAAATTTTCCCACTACAAATTAGCCTGGCAAAACTCTAGTGGGAAAATGCTGGCAAATCTCATATTTTCCCACTAGAGGTTTGCCACTAAACAAACACACCCTAAGGGTCTAATGCATGCTGTTTTGGCCTTCGTGACGAAGTGAGCAAGATGCATGACTAGTGTCTAGTGAAGCTTCTTAATCTTTTGTAATTTTTTCTTTTTTCGGTTGTAAGAGGTTTGAACCATGGACCAAAATATCGCCGATATATCCGATATATCGCCGATATATATCGGTATTTTGGTACACCGACATCGATATTTCCGATATATATCTATCGAATATAGAACCCTTTTTTTCCCGATATATATCAGAATTTCCGATATAAAACTTTATATCGCCGATATAATCGATATATCCGATATTTACGATATATATCGGTTGACTTTTTGACTATTTTTTAATATAAATCCGATATTTCCAATATATTTCCGATATATTTCCGATATATCCGATATTTCCAATATTTTAAATAGTTTGGACTGATCTCCAAAAAAATGGATATATCCGATATATATCGGTTTTTGAGTATACCGATATATTCATCGATATCGATATTTTGGGCCTTGGTTTGAACGGGTCTGGTTTCGAAGAAGCCCAATTGGGCTTTTAAAGTGGGTACTCAGGGCAGTAGTGTTTTGAGCAGAAGGAAGAGATAATGCATGAATCTCTTATTGCTTCTCTTCCTGTCGGATTAAAGAATAAATCTTTGACATACTAGGAAAATGATCCATTAAGAGAATTTGACTGCAAAAGGATGTAAAACGATCATCGAGGCCTTGTATGAATTTCATAGAACGACCATCTTCAATCTCTTTGGTAAAAATAGATGCATGACTACAAGTACAAGTCGGAATCTTTTAGTTGAAAGACCTTGTGTGCGTTAGTTTGTGAAAAATGGTTACCTAGATCTTTCCAGATTTCGAATGCAGAGTCGGCATAGAGGATGCTTCCACGGATATCTGGAGTAACAGAATTAAGAATCTTACCTCACCTCGATCTACTAGAGTGTGAAACCCTCCACCACTTCTCATAAAAAATTATCACTGCCCTACTCTCACCAAGGCACCCACAGTCCCTCGTTCGACCAACCTCATCCAATTGGACTCTAAGGTAACACAGTCTTCCGCATCCACTCCATATCCTATGGTTTTCTATGTTTTTGACACTAATTCTTCTACTTGTCATAAAGTTTTTTTGTCTAAAGTGTCTTCTTCAGTTGTTCCTACATCTTTTTCTCAAGCTGTCAAAATTCCAGAATGGCGAGTTGATATGGTTGCTGAAATTGCAACTTTGGAACAGAATAATACATGGATTCTTGTTCCGTTGGTTGCACCTCATCATAAGCCTATTGGTTGTAAATGGGTTTTTAAGATTAAATATCATTCAAATGGCTCTATTGAGCGTTACAAAGCTCGTCTTGTTGCCAAGGGTTACAATCAGATTGAAGGACGAGACTATCATGACACTTTTACACCCGTTGCTAAATTAGTCATTATTTGATTATTTCTCTCCATTGCTGCTATCAGACATTGGTCCCTTCATCAGCTAGATGTCCACAATGCCTTTCTCCAAGGCGATTTGGATGAAAGTGTCTACATAACCTTACCTCCTGGCTTCGCCAAACAGGGGGAGCCCAGGATTTGTCACCTCAATAAGTCTTTATATGGACTCAAGCAGGCTTCTCGACAATGGTTTGCCAAACTATCTATTACTTTTGTGGCTGCCAGCTTCACTCAGTCTAAGTCTGATTATTCTCTGTTCACTAATATTCGTGGTTATAATTCTACATTTGTTCTTGTTTATGTGGACGACATTCTAATCACAGGCAACGATCCATATATCATTCAGAACCTGAAGCAATTTTTAGAAACAATGTCCTATATCAAGGACTTGGGACGTCTTAAATATTTCTTGGGTATTGAGGTGGCTCGATCCAAAAAAGGATTATTTCTTACACAACGCAAATGTCTTTTGGACATTCTGTCTGATTGTGGTACCACTGGTGGTCGTATTTCTGAGTTCCTTATGGAACAAAACATCAACCTCAATACCAATGATGGCGTGTTACTTCAGGATCCTACTATCTATCGTCGCTTGATTGGGCGTCTCTTATATCTCACAGTTACATGACCAGATATCACTTATTCTGTTCATTATCTCAGCCGTTTCATGCAGTCCCCACATACTCCACATCTAGATGTTGCTCATCGTATACTCTGCTATCTTAAAGGTTCGGTCAACAAAGGGATTCTCTTATCAGCTACTAGTTCTTTACACATCTCTGGCTTCTGTGACTCTGATTGGGCTGACTGCCCTATCACTCGTCCTATCTCCTGGAAAACAAAGAAACAGAGCACTGTATCCCGTTCTTCTGCTGAAGCCGAATATCGATCATCCATGGCTACCCTTGTGTGTGAACTTCAATGGTTGAAGTATCTTTTGCATGACTTAGGCATCTATCACCCTTCTCTGATGACCATGTTCTGCGACAATCAGGCCGCCCTCCATATCTCTCAAAATTCAATTTTCCATGAACGAACGAAGCACATCGAATTGGACTGTCATTTCTTATGCGACAAGATACATGCCCAGTTACTATCTCCTAAGTTCGTTCCTTCCTCAGCTCAAATTGCTGACACCTTCACTAAACCTCTCGGCAAGGACACCTTCCTCAGGTTAATTCGCAAGTTAGGCGTTCTTGACATCCACTCTCCAACTTAAAGGGGAGTAATAGAAGTTAGAGCGCGCACACCCTCTATTATAGTACAACTAGAGCACGCTCGCGCCTTCCATTCCAGTAGACAACTTTCATCGCTTGTACAGTTTGTTTCCTATTTGTTTTAGGATCTCTATTAACGTAGATAGCAACAATATGTACGGATTAGGAACTTGTAAACTCTATAAAAAATTGTGTAAACAGTAGAAATCAATCAAGTAAATATTCTCTCAAATCTATCTCTCTAATTAATTTATCGGCACCTACTCACCACGTCCCCCTTTTTGCATTCTTTTTTTTTTTTTTTTTTGAAACATTTATGAGGTTTTGGTGACCCCAACCTCAGTATTGATCAAACTCTTTGGTACAACTTACCTATAGCATCTTCCTCAACTATAACATTAAGCTCATACATAAGAGGAGGAATACTTACAACCGTTACTCCAGGATTTATAGTTCCATCCCAAGTTGTACTAGACTTAGATACCATACTAGTACACTGCATAACAGTGGGGGCGTAAGCAGAGAATTGGAAGAGTGTGGAGAGTGAAGAGGGGAGAGGGAGGGGTGGAGAGGGGAGAGGGAGGGGTGGAGAGGGGAGAGGGAGACAGAGAGAAGAGACAGACAAAAATACAACCAAATGACATTTTGGCCCCCCAGAACGTTTGCTCCTCTCACTTGAATGTACACGCGATTCAAAATCACCTCAACAAACAAAAGATTAAAGGGTAGGATTCCAATTTCCATCCAAACAATTAATATCTAATCGAGAAATTACAAAATAGCTCTTTTTTTTTTTCGCTAACAACAGATCTTAATATTAGAACATTAACGGTACAGTGCTCCTATCCAGTAGGTATTTTGGCAGTAGACTTATGTCCTGACCATAGAAAACCCAATATGCCAGTTCGTGCGCATCGCCATTATACCGCCTGTTAATCCAACCATATTTACAAAACTTAAGAGGTCTACACAGATCCTCTATTGACAGCTTAAGAGATTTTAATTTCCAGTTGTGAGAGTTATTCTCTAAAGGAGATACTACATTATGAATAGCTAATAGACTATCCCCCTCAAACAAAATGGAGTTCTCTCCGGTGCTGCGAGCTAACTTCGCTGCCACCTCCAAGGCCACCATCTCTGCCTCCTCTGCATCTGCTGCTTTGAACCTTCTTGTAGCTGCTCCTATGAGAGTATCTTCGTTATCCCAAGCTAGAGCTCCAGCTGTCCCATCTCCTGTCCCCCTATCAAAAGCAGCATCACACCTTATTAGTATAGTATCAAGTTCAATTATAGGAAAAGATTCATTATAAGGACAGCTGTTATTCATCCTATTTTGTCTTGTGTGGGAACTATTATTCCCTACTCCCTGTGATTCTCCAAAGGCTTCAAGGCATCTCCACCAGTGAGCTGCTGTTCTTCTGAGCAAGCCTTCTCTACTTGCAGCTAAGCCTTCAAATTTAGCCTTGTTCCTAGCCTCCCATATGCCTTGGAGCATAATGATAGCCAGAATACCTTTTTCAGCAATACCCGGATCGGTTCCCTTAATCCACTGTAGGAAAAGATCAACCCAATCTCTTATAGTGTAATTTCCCATCTCGTCTAGGTTGCCCCCCAAGTTCAAGGTGAACCAGACAGACTTGGACCAATCACACTTGAAGAAAAGATGTAGAGGGTCCTCTAGCTCCATCCAACACAATGGACAGGAGAACTCTCCTTTAATCCCTTTAGCAAGTCTCCCGTTGGGAGGATGCCCTTATACAACTTCCACAAGAAGAGAATAATATTGGCTGAGACCGGAGCTTTCCAAATAGCTTTAACAGTATTTGTATTAAAAGACGATGATTGCCTACCATTCTGTGATAGGCAGACCTAACAGACAGACTACCATTTCTGGTATCCATCCATCGAATCGCATCTTCCCCTGCCACGAGGGGTCTAATCATGACCTGCTTAATAAGGTTCCCAACAGTGGATGGAAATAGGTGATCAATCCTATTTGCATCCCATCCACTACCATCTGTCAACATAAGATCCTTCACCTTGAGATTTTGAAGGTCTTGCCGCAAAGGCATAAGGTCATTAATAAGGATAGGATGTTTGTTAATACTGAGCCAAGGCTGGCTCATAACCAACACATCCTTACCCTTACCAATGCTCCAGATACATCCCTCCAGGACTTTCTTCCCCACTCTGTGAACCCCTTTCCAAAACCAAGAGGCGTCTGGAGGGGGGTTCTGTTTAATATCAAACTAGTTCTTGCCATATATGGCCCTGAAGGTTCTAGCCCATATCGATTTTTTGTCAGTGAGTGATTTCCAAGAAAGCTTAGCTAGCATGACTTGATTAATATCTTTTGCTTTTCTCAAGCTTAAGCCACCACTAGCTTTAGGTTTGCATATGCAATCACACCCAATGGTGTGGATGCTTTTACTATCTTCCTCGTACCATGCCACGTAAGGTCCTCACAGATGTTTGTTTATCTTCTCACAAGTGGAACTTGGGAGAAGATAAGTAGACATAGCAAAGAGGGGGGTGACTTGGACCACAGCCTGTATCAGAGTTGTTCTGCCAGCTAGAGACAAAACTTTAGCCCTCCACCCTTTAATTTTACCGTGAACTTTATCCACCAGATAATCAAAATCCTCGCTCTTTTTCCTAGAAACAATTATAGGAACTCCAGTGTATTTATCCCGATAGTAAAAAAGCCTCATTTTCCAAAACCTTTTTAAAATGTTTTTGTGCTTTTTATGCATATTTTACTACAAAAAATACTAGATTTATCATAATTTATCATCCACCCGGAGATATTGCAAGATTTCATCTAAGATATTTTAAGCTTACCACTCTCCACTAAATCCGTTTTAGTAAACAAAATCAAATCATCTGTATAAAGTAAGTGAGTAATAGCAGGTGCATCCCTTCTAATCTTTATGCCATGAACTTCCTTAGAGTGTTCCGCATATGCTATCATCCTAGATAAGGCCTCGGAAACAAGAATAAACAAATAGGGGGAGAGAGGGTCTCCCTGTCTGAGGCCTCGACTAGGAGTAACAGACTCAAGAGGGGCACCATTAAGCAAAACTTTAAAAGGGACCGTAGATAAACATTCGGAGATAAGCAATCTCCATTTTTTTTTATTAAAACCTAGTTTGTGAAAAATATTATCAATAAAAAACCATTCCACCCTATCATATGCTTTAGACATATCCATCTTCAGAGCCACAAACCCTTTTTTCTTTTTCATCTTTTTCATAGAGTTAAAAATCTCACAAGCCAAACCAATATTATCCCCTATGCTTCTCTCTTTTATAAAAGCCCCTTGAAACGGGGAGACAATCTTATTTATGTGAGCCTTAAGCCTAATAGCAAGAATTTTAGCAATAATCTTATAAAAAAAATTGCATAAAATAATAGGCCTAAACTTAGAAACATGGTCCAGATTAGAAATCTTAGGGATGAGGGTGAGAAAAGTTTCATTTAATCTAGGGTTCATCTTACTGTTTATAAAAAAATCCTTGACACAATCTATAATACTCTTACCTACCACATCCCAACATTGTTGATAAAAGATACCTTGGAACCCATCGGTCCTGGGATTTTTAGGGACCCAAGCTTTTTTAACAAAGATGCCAAATATCATCATCGGAGAAGGACAAGCAAGAAGAATCTGATTCTCCTATCCGTAATACAAGGCTTAAATAAATCAAGAATATGCTCATTATTTCGAGGGTGAACAGAATCAAAAATATTATCAAAATAAGCATTCACCGCTACTCCTACATTATTCCTACCTTCTTGCCATACCCCATTATCATCCTTAATCTTATCAATGTTATTTTTCCTTCTACGATACACCGTAAAAAGATGAAAGAACTTAGTGTTCCTACCATCTTCTTTAATCCAATGTTGACTAGATTTCTGTTTCCAAAAAACCTCTTCTTTCTCATACCAATCAAAGAGCTCCTTTTTTAACATCTTAGCTCTTTCATGATTAACCGGATTAAAAGGCTTTTGGAGCACCCTATCTAGCTCTTTTTGAGTATGCTTGATATTAGAAAAAATGTTCCCGAAAACCTTCTTATTTCAGGTCTTAAGACTTTGGGCGGTCTTATTTAACTTAAGAATCACATTCCAATCAGGCAGATCATGAGTTATAGAGTTCCAAGCTTTATCTATCTCAGGTTTACAAGACGCATCTTTCAACCACATGTTATAGAAACGAAAAGGTCTATCCGCATGTTCCTCAAAAACTTTAAGACTAATTAATAGAGATAAATGATCAGAAGTAGCATTAACCACATGTTTAACTAGCATATTAGGGAATAAATCAATCCAGTCATGTGAAGCCATAGCACGATCAAGTCTTTCTAAAATATTATCTTTTATTTTCCTATTGTTGTTCCAGGTGAATTTGGGTCATTTATAGCTTAAGTCCACTAACCCAAGATCATCAATCACAGAATTAAAATCCATCATGCATTTCGAAAAGGTTGACCGGCCTTCCCCTTATTTTCTCGTCCAACATTCTAATAGTATTAAAGTCTCCAAACACTAACCACCTTGGTATATAGGGGGCACATTCTCTCAGTTCAGTCCAAAAACAATGTCTCATGTTAGCATTAGGTTCACCATAAACAAAAGTAAAGTACCATGGATTTGTACTATGATAATTAATAAGTTTACCTGAGATTTGGTTGGCTGTGGCTCCCAGCACCTTCAGGTTAACTCCAGCCCTCCATAGAATAGTTAGCCCTCCTCGAAGGCCCACAACAGGAACACAAAACATATTAGCATACTTAAGAGCCTTCCCTAACTTACTTATCTTATCCTCCTTTACTTTTGTTTCTGACAAGCATAAGATGTCCGGTTGGTGTTGACGGACTAGATCCTTTATATTATGAACTGCCGTGGAGGAACCCATTCCCCGGCAATTCCAAGCGTGTATCATATCTGTCGAGGCGGCTGTTTGGGGACAGCCACCGCGAACCCTAGAGGAGGACCACACAGACCTCCACTGCTACCAGACCCAGCACTGACACTTGTGCTCTTATAACCACAATACCCACTGTTCGACCCCCTTGGGTCCTTTGAGCTGTTCCCTCTGATTTTTATATTGGACTTGAGTTGTCCACTGCCTTTCCCAGACGAACCTCCCATACCCAGTAACACCGGTTAAGAGATACTATCTTCTGATTCATACCCAGTCCCTACTTGGTTTCCTTGAAACAAATCCATCGGCACATTCCCAACCGACACCTCCTCATGACAGTTAAACATCACAGCTTCTTGGTCAGAGTCCTCATAAGGCTCTTCTTCTTCAGTAAACGCATCTGATGGTATCTCTTCTTCTGGAATATCTCCCCCTGAAACCTCAGACGGGACACTTGAATCCATAGAATGGTTGGAGAAAGATGGTTCTAGGGACTCCATTGAGTCACTTGACACCGAAATTATGGGAGCATCTTCATGGATCGATGAAGTGTCCCAACTTTTTTATGCATATCGATATCGCCTCTTTTTTTTGCTTTCTGAAAAAAAAATCAGCCTTCCTAAAACTCTTGGTGCTTCCATCATTATCCATATCTACTTCTACTGAAAGAGGACTAGCAGCCAACTTCCTCTTAGAACCCACCGTAACTTCTTGCCACTTCCTAAAACCTTTTTTAGCCCCCCTCTTTTTTTTTTTGACCCCGAGAAGCCAGCGTTTTAAACCCCCTCCCACTCGTAGGCTGACCTAAGAAACTGAAACTAGCATGAGCTGTACATGGGGGGAGTAAAAGTGACCCATACCCTTCTGCCACCAAATTCTCAAGAAGAGGAGTAGGAGCTTTGGAACTCGGAGTAACCATCAGCCTAGGATTCTCTTCCATAAAGAACTCTCCTGTTCCCAAAAAAGAATCCACAGGAGCTATAAAGCCTACCTTCTCAGGTTCACTGCCCCAGACCATCGCATCCCCTATCTCTCCAGATACAGCTGTGGACGCTTGGTTCAAGCTGTTGCCTTCTTGACCATGTGTCGCCTCCACAACCAGACCCAAACCCATACAAGTATTGGGTCCCCATACCACCAAGGCTCGATCAAGGGAACCACTATCTAACCCAGGTCCATCAGCAAACCTTTGGTACACTTGGGCTTGAAGATGGGTAACCGTTCTACAGCTCGACCCATTTTGCCATTCCATCTCCATATCCTTTCGGCCCATAGGGATTACCACTTGGACTGGGTTGTCAACTCGGACCTCTCCCTCAGGCCCAAACGAACCAACAACACTCCTACCCCCTCTACTAGTATCCACCAGAGCTAGCTCCGACCCAGAAGGTCTCAAGCCCAAGCATCCACTTATGTCCAACCTACTGCCATCCAGACTATCCACACCCACCTTTCCTGCAGACCCTGACCCCAGCCCATCCAGACTCAACTGTTTTGGCTCAAGAAGGTCCTCAGTCCCCTCTGAACCACATGGACTGCCTTCTGTATCCTTAGACTCATACCTTTTCTTAGGGGGTGTACCAAGGAACCCTCCCCGATTTAACCTTTTTCTCTGAGTATATTTATCCCTAGCCGGAATCTGGTAAAATCTAGGTTTCTGCGGTGTTCCAGAGAAGGAGACCGATGTAGGGTTAGAGTTCACTACTCCATTAAAGAAAATAGTAGCCCTCATCATAAAGGAGAAAATATGTGTTTAACATCTCGAGGGGAACCACCACACCTCAGCATACTAGCTCGATACTTCTCCTTTTGCAGACAGAAGTTCACATCATGACCAATCCTACCACAGAAATAGCAGAAAATATCTAACTTTTCATACTTGAAAGTCACCGGAAAAACTTCCCCTTCTTATGTTCTCAATTATATACCATTACTCAGTCTCTCCTTTATATCCATCTTAATCCTGACTCTTGCCACCGGAACTTTGAATTCAGCCGAGCAAGTCATGTCTGTATACTTGACCTTGCCCAAACTTTGCCCCACCTTTTCTACATTCTCCTCATTCAATCTATCAGCTGGGATCCCATATATTTGCACCCAAAACTTTACAAAATCAAAAGCCAGATTTGCTTCCAGTTCTTCTGCTCTTACCCATTTCCTCAGCACAATAACAAGCCCCTGAACCAACCAAGGTCCATTCTTTCTAACGTGGTTATATTCCCCCAGGTCTTCAAAAATGAACTTGTAGAACCCCCTGGTAAGAAGAACCACTTTTATACCTTTTCTAGTTTGCCAGCAGCGATGTAGCTCTTCAACTATCACTTGGACATCCAGCACTCTTTCTCCAATAAGTTTCCCCACTAAAGAAAGCAAGTGATCTTCCCCTTCCACTGGATTTTTTGCTTAATATTCACTACCCTTTTCTCTTTAGAACAAAAAAGTTATTGCATTTCAGCTTGGAGCTGTTCAATCTTAGACGGTGTAGACAGAGATCTTGGATCAGAAGTTTCACCTCTGACCAGCACACTAATATCTTTATCCATATCTTTCCCCACATCAAACTTACCTTAATTAAAAAAATAAATAAAAGAGAGAGGGGGTTAGATGGATCTAACTGAGGGATGTTTAATTGAAGAGGATGGAAGAACGGATTGACGGAGTTAAAACCCTCCTCCAGACCCTCAGAGCCAACAAAGAGTGAAGGAGAAAAAAACTAAATAAACAAAATTTACTCTGTAACTGAGACCCGATACACTTAAACTTTTAGCTTCTAAAACAAGGGACCAAAGATATTGATCGAGATTCTTAATTGAAATTCAAATGCTTGGGGGGAAGAAGAAAACTGAGCTGTTTTTGGCCGCAGTATAGCCGTTGGCGAAATCTCTACATTACAAAATAGCTCTAGCAGTGCATTTAGTGACAACTAAAAAGTAAAAATGCCCTACACCTGTTGGCAGCCTCACCAAAAACAATCATCTTTGTGATCTAACCAAGTCCTTTGATTTCAGTGCCAAATCAATATACTGATAACTGTATTTTAGATCCACCGTGTCCTTTGGTGCAACAGTCAAACTATACTGAATGTTGACGATGATGCTATGGACACTGAAAACCTCCATCTTGCCCAACACCATAATCAGCCGGCTGATCTTTGAAGCGGTTGCATCCATCGCAAACATGTTGAAAAACAATCGTCCTCAGCTCCACATCAACCATGGAGCATAGAGTAGCCTCCAGATGACCAGATACAAGCCGAAAACATCCAAACACAAGCTGTATTCAGATTTCCACCGACTTGTTATTCATCCTAAAGTACCTGCTTCAAAATATTTTCGAATTTTGATTGGAGATGCAAACTAATGTAAACTACAGAAGCCAAATATGTAATTCCTGAAATTTTAATGGTTATGGCATTCTACACTGCCAAATTCCATCAAAATTGAAATTTGTCTGGTATGATAATGAGCAGCACTTGCGAGAATGGAAAAATAGTCAAACCATGATTGGAAAATTCTCAGCCTGTTTCCCGAAGTGGCCTAGCTAATGCAAACCATGATTCAGGGTTCACTGACATGAACAACTCTACGAGAATAACTTTATCTGGCTGCTGAATCTTGAGGCCTGGTTCTATTAAGCTTGCTTCACAGTATCCCATTAGTATATCTGTAACGCACCAAGTGTATTAAACAGATTATGGGAAGTATCAGAGACTTACCAGGGGTAAGCTTTCGCGCATTGTAAAGCTCTTTTGCTAAGGGATTACTCGCCCAATGATTAACTGCCAAGCTGAAACCCAACTAAACTGCCGTCACTTGACAAAACCACCTAGAGACCGAAGGAAAGTAGTAAGTCGGTAACACAAGAAAAGTTGCAGAAGTATGACTTTGCTCTCCAAACTTCTTCTCCACTAACAACACTACAATTTTACTCATTATTGTTCCCAATGATCTGGATTAACAGTTTCAAATATATCTCTATTCAATTCACTGAAGTTATCTGCTTATAGAAACTGCAATATCTGCTCTTTCCTTCTCCATTTTTTTAGAATTTATTTACAAATGATGAACACAAAAAACTTCGTGTCTCACAAAATTGGGCATAACAAGATGTGCATTTTATTTGAAAGAGAAAATCAAAATACGAAGTGTAAGACATAAACTGCATTTCGCAAGTTCGTACGATGGAGGGCTTCTTTCTTTCCCTTCCTCTATTCTTCTCCTCTCGAGTTGTAAATCCAGTGAGAGCAAGCAAGAGCTCCACCGGTCACCAGTTATTAAGTACAGGATTACTTTCTAACATTTTGATGAACTTAAAAGAAATTTTGAAATTCAAGAAACAAATCTCCATGTTTGCAAATGCTGGTTGAAGAGGTATTAAATCCTTCATAATGTCCTAACATTGCCAAATCCCAAATTAAAGTAGTGAACATCCAGGAGAAGCCTATCGTTCGTTTAAAGTTTAAACAATTCAGCTGTGAATTTGTGGTCTGGGTCTACGAAAACCGGGTTTGTGAGAGGATCGGTTCATGTAAAGTTGTCTACCCATGCAAATGAAAATTATGAAATGTAATTTAATGGATTATCAGTTGAACCAAAATGTAGTTCGTCAAGCAATACTGCAAGAGGATATCTTGGTTATTCTTTTCCCTAGTAACAAATTGAAATTTCACAGATTAGCAATATATGCGCGTGCAGATTAATATGTTAAAGTTATGAATCCTTTCCAGTTTTTCAATAAGATGGAGAGAATAATGGGACCACTGAACATACCTGATAACTGGCAATGTCCTGAGCTGATGTCTCCATGTCAGTACTTATCTGATCTGAAGATGGCGCTACAGTATTAGACTTTTCCACTCGATCTGGTGAATCTCCAGTGTAGATAGTATCAGTATCTGATCCAGTGCTGGAAACCTCTTCATGTAAATTCACATTATGCAACTTCCTCAAATAATTTGGGAGTTCCCCGTCCAGGCACCAAGAGCTCTTTCCGTCTCTATATCCCCAGGCCAAGCAACTGCATCCTTGATCTTTTTTACTATTGCGATGCACAGGCTTTCCAACTTTTTGTCAAATTTTTTTTCCATTAGGCTTTCCAACTTTTTATCAGAAAGTAGTTGCAACTATCAAAACAGGAAAAAGATTCCCCAACTCTAAACAAAAAACAGCAGCAAGGATACTCTTACACTTTGGGCCATCCGACTCAAAACCAACTGACAAGCAATGAATCGATAGGCACAGGAACTTATATATTGTTATGCAAGGCTTTCACTCTCCCATGTGGGACTATATTAAACATCTCAACACACCCCTCATGTGTGGCATTACTTGAGCCTAACATGTGGACAACATATGCTTGGGTGACGTGGACGAGCATTTTGGGACAAGCACAGTAGCCTGCTCTGATAACATCTTTAACTTTTTGGCATCCAACACAAAACCAATTGGCTATGAGTGGAGACGCCTAGTAACTCATATACAGTTATGCAAGGTTTTCACTGTCCCAGGTGGGACTATATTAAACAACACAGATACCAATACAGTCAGTTTACTATTGTTTCCTAGTAGCATAAACCAATACAGACAAAGTATTGGCACATTAAAAATATAAAACAGGTGGACAGAAATAATAATAGAATTATGTAAACCTGATTAAATTCTTTTTCTTAGAACAGAGAAGGTTTCTATTATGTACCTCAGATTCTTCCAA
This sequence comes from Coptis chinensis, assembly GCF_015680905.1. Classification (NCBI taxonomy): domain Eukaryota; kingdom Viridiplantae; phylum Streptophyta; class Magnoliopsida; order Ranunculales; family Ranunculaceae; genus Coptis; species Coptis chinensis. The sequence continues at coordinate 82,288,148 of NC_141461.1, read as the reverse complement.
CTTTTGATGCTGGTACCATTCAGTTTTAGATGATTGTTCGGTAAACAATTCCGACCGAGATCTTCTGGCCTCATAAAGACGAGAACGGTAAAGCTGAGCTAGAATACTTATGGAAACCACAAAAAGACCACCAACAAGCGTGAGAACTAGCTTTTTCCACAACGAAGTGCTCCTCTGCAAAAAGCCAACCAATTATAAGGTCAGAACACCTCAACGGGCAGATAGTCATTTCGATCAGAGGTTTGGTAGCTCACTGGGCTTTGATTTGGGAGGAGTGGAGGGATACTCTTTTTGGGCATTTTTATGTTCCTTTCTTTTCTTATATGAATTGGACATCATGCTTTCTAATGGTCAAATGAATTTAAGTAACACATCATTAAGCCCACCAGGGTTGGGGTAAACACTGCTGAGTCTCAAATATAAATAAGCGGTCTGAACTTGCTTGGGCTTGCAAGTAAAACCATTTGGTTCCTCCCAATTACAAATAAATGAAATAATCAATAACTCAAACCGAACTCAAATGTAGAGCATTTCCCATTGAGATAGGAACTCAAAAGTTCTGACTTCCCATCTTCATCTCCATTTCTTTCGTCCGATACAAGGCAAAAATTCTCACCAACTGAACCTTTAAGGTCTCTACTGCCTATAATTTATCCGTAAAAGTTATACTTCATTCCCAATAAAAGTGTTACAATCCAGATGGCTAGCACTTAGCAAGGAACTAAGAATAGCAAACTACAATACCACATGATTCCCAAATACAAAAAAACTACAAAACTAGTGTATCCCAATTACAAATAAAATCAAGAAATCTCAACCCCCTAAACATGGCAATATTCCTCAATTAATCGTACTTAATGTCCACCCAAATCTTGTGCATTTCCCTTCCCTTGTTCTCTAACACTCTCCGATTGCGTTCCAACCATATCCCCCACACTACTGCCTTAGGAAAATATTCCGCTAGACACTTGGGCACTTGGCTCTTGGAGAAAGAGCCATCATGAAGATGGCACCACCAGGAGTCTCTCTAATCTCACCCTGACACCTCTAAGGTTAATTAAAAGATGAGAAGCAAGTACACCTCCTAAAGTTGCTTAGCCATCAGACAAAGAACTAATAATTGGTTCACATCGTCTTCCACCACCTTACAAAGTGAGCATACCTAATATCCTACAAGGTGCAAAGTGGGATCATCCCCTACCTATTCAAATTGTCCCGCTCACCCTAGCAAGGTAACTAGTTAAGTCCGGACAAACAACCAATGGAAGTAGGTGGAATCATCACAGTTGCCAAGAAAGATATAGTAATAAAGATGAGTAGAAGTACCTTATTCTTTGACAATTTTGAGATATCTGCAACAACCCCGCAGGAAAGCTGCTTATTTGGTAAAGTGTACAAGTCTTCATAATACATATCTAGTGTCAGCCAATTCGACCTGCAAAACTATTGACTTTTGAGTCATTTGGCATAAATGCTTTCTTAATACACACATATGTGTTATTCTATGTGCGTGTATTATATCTTTATGTTTTCAAAGAACAAAAAATTGATGCACAATGTCCACTTGTCCTCACAATAGCCTGAATATACAGAAACTGCAGAAAAATACACTTAGCAAACTAAGGTCTCAGTGACAACATAATAAATCACATTATTTCTAAATGTAAGACTTTCAGTTTCCAGACAACTAGAAGTAAAAAGACACCAACAATAATGCTCACACGCTTTTAATAGTAGAAACACCACAGCTTGAACTTAAGCAAAACAACAATAAACAAGAAATATCCCTCCAACGTTTCCATAATCTTTTTGGAATACTAAAATGCCTTGTAAAGTTGTACTACCCAAACACAGTGCTTAAATAAGAAACGCAGACCTAACCAGCAGCTGAAATTTCAAGCCAATTTACATGGATGCATTTAATCTCATTACGAGAAGCCCAAGTTTTCAACTAAACATTATGCTAAGTAAGTCCAGCTTCAAAGACTAGGATTTGGTTATCACTTCTGTCTAGAACTTTACCCTATTTTAACATGAAGATGATAAAACCCACCCACCTGAGTATGTCTTCTCTACATCATCAAAAAGCCATTTATATGCATTCAGGCATCATCGAGTGTGTATGTTTGTGTGTGTGTGTGTGTAACAACGGCCAATCATCAATGCATTAGTTATAATCAATGTTGCATAAAGAAAAGTTAGGAACTTGAGTTCCCAAATACCAAGCATAGACAAAGCACAAATTAAGAGGCACGCATACTTATTTTGACATGTAACATTGTAAAGCATATGCATATTATGCACTTAAAATATGCATATTGTGCAGTTAAATAATACCGGGTTCTTTCTATATACACAATATCATAGGTCGAAATTCCCCAATTGATACTAGGGAAACAAGAGTGGGAAAACAAGGAAAGAATCAAATACCATTTGGGAGTGGGTCAAAAGGACTTCCCACCTATTCTCTGCAGCGTTCTTCCACCCTTCAAACTTCACATTCTTCAGTTCATTCACATCGACTTGAAGCCTGTAAGCAGGTAAATATTCAGTAGCCCAAGTAATGAACTCTGGACCACCAATTCTTCCCAGCTTGGAGTATGTTAATGGCATCCACCGCCTATTCTTCCTTTTAATTTTTGTTGGTGTAGAAAATTCTTTTATCTCGAAATTTTGAGAAAACATCTTGGCACTTTTGACTAATTTGTCTTCAGACATTTTATGTATGATAACTGAGAAGTCCTTCAATGCAATCCTTCTAGGCTTCTGAAACCAATCTAGAAAACTATTTGAAGCTGTACCAATGGTCCCTTCTCCAAAATCCATTTCAGTGCTTTCAAGGGCATACATGCAAACAGCTTCTGCAAGGACAGACAGAACTCGTTCATCCGATGAGCTTATGGTGAAAATTGCCGGAACCTGCAAATGCATAAGCCAGTGATGAAATTACACTAAGACCTGAGTCTTAATATGAAAAAGAAGAAAAATACTGACAGCCATGTAACCTCTCTTGGATTTTCAAGATCCTCCATATTTCTCTCAGCTCCAGCGCTGAGTAGTTTCAGCTCAAAACTCCAAATACGCTGCAAGACTACTTATCTGAATGTCATCGCAAGTTTATTTTTAGATGTCGTGCTGGACAGCATATCTTTAGGGAGAGTACTTCTCAGCTTCCTGGCCTTCTCTTTGACTTCTCTTGTATGGAGAAACTGTTATGAAACCCACAAAACATTTGCAATCAGCTTATTATTGGAAATCTGAACATGTTCAAGCTTATAAACTAACATTTCTTTAAATTTTCACACAAAAAGCAGTAAATATTCGAATTTAAATCAAAGAGCATTAAAAAAGCATGAAATTTTAACACACACCAATCTAGCAGAAACAGTAGTCCGCTCATCCGCCGACCCGGGAAACACAGTTTCGACAACCATAGTTTCCATATCAGCTTTAATATGTTCATCATCAGCAGCAGCAGTTAATGCTTGTTCAAAAGAAACATCTCCAACTAAACTCAGCCTACACAAATCACTCTCATGAGTTCTCACAGATGGTAGACTAGTGGTTTTCCACTTTTCCCATTGTTTTGAGTTATGGAAAGGAGTTGTTGCTCAGAAGAATATGAGAAGGTGAGAAAGTTTTTTGTTGGGGTTTTGAGGAATAGTGTGGAGGGTTTAGGGAGAGAGAAGGAGTGGAGAAATGGTTTTGAGAGGGAGTATGAAAGAGACATTGAAAGAGGTTTTGAACGCGGGGTTTTAAAGTATCGAATGAAACGGAATTTTTTTTTTTTGTTAAAAAATAAAATAAAATAAAAATAAAATAAATAAATAGTAGGAGAATGAATTTCGTTCATTTCAGTTTTCAAGTGTTACAAAAAATTTATGTACCGGGGCGTGAGCGGAGAATCGGAAGGGGCGTGGAGAGTGGAGAGGGAGTCCGTATGAGAATGGGCATTAGTAGGAGGTTTATCTACAGATAAAAATTAATTACAAACCTTCAGACAATAGGAGATACTTATTAGTAGCTTTAAAACTAGGGGCAGACCCACTAATGCTCAATCCTCATTCCTCAAGCCTCTAAAACAACAAAGGGAGGGTACAAAATTTAAATTTGTAAGGTACTAAGGATATATTCAACAGAATTGTCACAGCTTCTCCTGTGCTAAATTTTTGTCTGGAGAAGACTTCTGGTAAGTTTTTTTCAGTACACTTGGTTTAAGGAATGTTTCAATGCCTCCAGGCAAGAACATTTTCGCCTTGGTCGCCCTCTGAAATCGTCCCTTAATATTCCAAAGAATCATGGTGGGATAAAGACTGCTCACAACAGGAGCAGAGGCAAAACTGGAGAAATAAAGGAAAAGAAGGAATGCTACAAGAAAGTGGAGGGAGGGTGTGTGCGATATTTCATGTTGGTTCTTTTCCTGAGTAGGGAGAGTAGAAAGAAAATTAATAGCAAAAAGCTGGAGTACGTGTGCAAAAGCCGTTAATAAGTACAACTATCAAAATTGTAACCACTGAACGATCACTATGAGAAGTGAGTTCCTCGGGATTCATATGATATTCATCTGTTTACTTGATGAAGTTGAAATTAGTACATCTGTTGTTCTTGGAATCCTTTCTTCAATCTAAGGAACCTATGCTACAGAATTACAGTATCGAATTACTGAATGATTCAATCGAACATGAGGTTAATCCAAGAAACCCTCCCAAGCATTTCCACGAGGGGCAGTCACAAAAACCAGGGAAAAAGAACAAGTTCCAATCAGGCTGGCATGATACAATTCACTGTTCTACAGGAGCATTAGAGGATTCAAGCTATATCTTACTTCACCTTCTTCACGGAATCTGTTGTTCTGAACTTAGCATCATCCTTTATGAAACTCCACCAGAGGTATGTGATGGGGATGGTGGTGGCATGCCATAAAGCATGAGCATCGACATATCCTTTATATGGAGGAAAATCATAGATCTCCAGGAGCATTGCTAGGCTGGTGGCTAGAACAACTGCCCACAACTTCCACTTTGAAGGATGACGAGTGACACCTGCCCAGACTACCCAGAGCAGAAGCTGAGCAATGCCCATGGCCACACAGACTATCATGTTCAACCCTGCTCACGTTTCAAAATCAATGGCCCTTAGATATAAGCATAAAACAACCTTGGATAAGAATCTATTTAAACAGGATAGGATTGTGAGAAATGAAGGTTTACCATAATCAAGTTTGAAAAGGTTGAGATATAAGATATGTGTAGTCACAAAAGCGATCAGTGGAGCAGCGACCATAACTCTGGCCGCCTCGTCCCTCACGTTAAAGGTTCGTAATATGGCAAGAATGAGGGAGTATCCCAGCAATGCCACAGCTGATGAATAGTCTAACTTCTCGGTTAAATCCACATCTCTGAAAAATCATTTCAGGAATTAAAAAGCACCTGGCCAACTAGTCAGTTAAGTTTTATACCATCTGCTGAACTAGTTACTACAGAAGAAAAGTGGTGACTCTTTAGCACTGTCAATCAGCTACGGGATGTCAACTGCCACTTTCCCTTTCTTTATTGCAGTAAAACATGTAACAATTTGTAAAGAAGAATAAAAGAAAGATGATACTTACCGACTGTGGAAAACAGCACTCCACACCCATGAGTTCATCGCTAAGAATCCGTACATAAGCCAAAGGCCAGCATATTCATAGTATGGCTTCCTAGTCTGGGGCCTCAAAGGCAACTTGTGGTACAGGAGAATGAAAAAAGATAGCCAGCCATGAAATTGCATGGCAAGGTTCAAGAGAGAGAATGCAACAGATACAGGTTCCTGAACACAAAATCAAATTTGTTGCTTCTCTTAATTTATGTTCCTCCTACAATTAAACAAAAACTATATCAAGGAACTTAAAGTTTGATGTGGTTAACCTGAATTCCTAAGACACGCTTAAAAGGCCATTTTCCGTGATACTTAACGGGGCCAGTCCCAAGCACCTCCCTTTCGTTCTCTGTTTTAAGCATACAGTGGTACCTGCAGTTGCTCTGGCAATCCCACTGGAGGTACAGTGGTTCCTGCACGTACCAGGGACCATCAACAGCCAGTTTGTCTTTCACACAGCCAGTTTCCTTGCACTGCTCAACGCAAACCCTGAAGACAGAAATGCCCAAACTTCATAAGACAGAAATTCAACAAAAAAGAAAGACGCTCTAATTAGCTTAAAAGTTAAACTAGAATAATTCAGAGGCTGGTTAGCTGAGAACATAACATTGAGGAGTGGATTTATAAATGACATCCAACGTCAATAATGCCTTTGACATTTTGTTCCTTATTATATATTTTTTTCAATATTTGATTTATAGTGTTATAGTTTTGCATACTCCATACCTACCCAAGGTGAACTCTAGTATATCTAAAGTATGAACAATTGTATTTTGTTATAGTCAAAATGCTGCAATGAGAAGTATAGGGTTTGTCAGATGCAGATTGGGTTGGATGGCCCATAGCAATTTGTTATCAATGAATACTTACTGGTAACGCGGATGAGAGTCACCAGCACTAGCCTCAATTAGGACTCCAACGAGACACGAAAGCAGCGCGACGACAAGACGAATTCCCATCAATGACTCTGATTGATTGAAAAACAACAAAACTAGATAAATAAATTACATAATGAAAAAATAAGAAAAAAAAAAAAAAAACGTACCTTTAGTTTGACCAAACACGAAAGCTGTTTTTTAAGCTCGATCAATGGGTGTTGTTCTTCTTCTTCTGCAAAGACAGTGTCTGAAATGTTCGAAATGAAAATGTAAATAATAAATAATAATATAATGTTAATAACAGGAACATACTTGCTTGCCCAAAAGCCAAACCTGATTAGTTATGCCATTTATTTTTAGAACGTCATTAAATTGATAAACATCTGTCATAGGGTTATTGATAAATTAAATAGCGTGCTTAATAATTTGATGAAAATATTACTGCTACAGAATTTAGAATTTTTCATATGCGAGGGGGTGTTTGTTTTTCATTAATTACTACTTATTTTTGGCTGTAAGTGGTGTACCATTTTTTTTTTTTAGGCCTTTGTTTTTCAGCTATCTTTGTATATATATATTATAGCTCTACCCTATTCTGTCCACTTGGGTCATGGCTAATTAAGAAAAAGTAGGAGATAAAATAAAAAACAAATATTTATCTTTATCGTTATATATATATTATAGTTATACCTTTATAGAGATTCCAATTTTTTTTAAACTCTATTACTAAATATAAAAAAGTATGATATAAATAAGGAAACAATCCCATCAATAGTTTCACAAACTCTCTAACTTTTCCTAAACACTATAGCTAATTACGAAAAAACTATCCCATCTAGAATTTCACCGAATCTCCAACTTTTTCTAAATAATATAGCTAATTACGAAGAAAAAAATAGGAGACAAAAAACTAAATTGTTAAAAACAATAACTTCCACCGAAAACGATTTTCCTAAAACCTTTTCAATTTGATGCACCATCCACTGCGTGATTTAGACATTTATTTAGTTAAGAATTTAAAAAATCATAATTACGGCTACAATAATTACGACGTATTTCAATTCCTTAGATCTATATTATATAGTTATACTCTCACCAGTCTATTTTTTAGAACACTCGCAGGGACTCCAGTTTTTTCTAAACTCTATTACTACTTATAAAAAGGTAGAATATAAATAAGAAAACAATCTCATCTAAAGTTTCAGAGAGTCTCTAACTTTTCCTAAATACTATAACTAATTACAGAAAAATAATCTCATATAGAGTTTCACAGAGTCTCCAATTTTTCCTAAACAATATAGCTAATTACGAAAAAAAAATATGAGACAAAAAACTAAATTGCTAAAAATAATAGTTTCCACCAAAAACAATTTTCCTAAAACCCTTTCGATTTGATGCGTCATCCACAATGGGATTTAAACATTTATTCATAGTCAAGGATTCCAAAAATCACTATTCTAACCACAATAATTATGACATATTGCAATTAAATTTCTAAATTTATAAATTTTCAACACTATATATATATATATATATATATAATAACGAGATTCAGTTAAAGTGGACGTTGGGCTTAAATAAATTATATACCAAACCAAAACAAATTACATGTGGAAAATTAAAATACAAAAAATAACACCACAAAATATATAATAGAAAATGAAAAAAAAATAACGGCAAAATAATAATGACAAATATTGTAAAACATATATAATAATGAATGAAACTAACGTCAAAGAACAATTAATGGAGAACCGAAAACTGGATGCAAATGCATCGAACTAACCTCAAATAATATTTAACGGGAAATCGGAAATTGGATGCAAATGCAAGCATTAAACTAATCTTAAAAAGTAATTAATAGAAAATTGGAATATAGATACAATTGCATTAAACTAATCTCAAAGAATAATTAACGGTAAATCAAAATTTGGATGCAAATACATCAAACTAATATCAAAAAATAATTGTTAGGAAATTGGAAACTGGATGCAAATCCATTGAACTAATCCTCAAAGATTAAATTAACGGGAAATCGAAAACTGGATGCAATTGCATTGAACTAACCTCAAAGATAAATTAATTATAAATTGGAAACATGATGCAAATGCTTGTAACTAATCTTAAAGAATAATTAACGGAAAATCGATAACCGGATGCAACTGCACTGAACTAATCTTAAAAAATAAACTGGATGTAAATGTATTGAACTAACCTCAAGAAATAATTAATGGGAAATTGGAAACTGGATGCAAATTCATTGAATTAACCTCAAACAATAATTAACGGAAAATCGAAAACTATATGCAAATGCAACCTTATCAAATAATAAATGAGAAATCGGAAACTATATGCAAATGCATTAAACTAATCTCACAGAATAATTAATGGGAAATCAGAAAATGGATGCAAATGCATTGAGCTGACCTCAAAAAACAATTAACAAGGAATTTGAAATTGGATGCAAATGTATTGAACTAACTGCAAAGAATAATTAACGAGAAATCGAAAACTAGATGCAACCGCATTGAACTAACCTAAAAAAAACAATGGGAATCGAAAATTGGATTCAACTGCATTGAACTAACCTCAAAATATAAATAATGGAAAATCAGAAACTGGATGCAAATGCATTGAATTAACCTCAAAACATAGTTGGATTATATGTTGTGAGAATGTCTCAATAAATATAGTTTTGCATTTAGAATTGTGTTTATCTTATCTCTTTCCGTATGATTGGTAACTCCTTGTTATTCAAGTAGCGTCAATATATATGAACTTCGCCTTATTAGACAATCTCACAAAATTTCAATCAAACTTATATTATTAAACAACAAAATGAAGTTTGAGGGTTTTATCAAATGCGAGTTTTTTTTTTAATGGAGAATGAGGTTTTCAGGTTATAAGAAATTTAGATGAATGATCAATATAATATTAGTATATAATAGTTATGTATATTTGCAAATATTTTTTAGAATAATTAATATAACAATACCCGTTCATAGATAATCTTTGCAGATTCCACATAGTGAGTCATGCATAATTTAAAGAATAATTAACAGAAAATCGGGAACTGGATAATCTTTGATGATCCAACTTAGTAAATCAAATATAATTATTTTTTATGTCATGTTTGCAAGGACACTGCAGATGGATTAGTAGAAGTTGGTATTACACACCATATTGGATAATTAAAAGGAAATCGAAAACTGGATTCAAATACATAACTGAACTCAAAGAGTAATTAATGGGAAATTGAAAACTTTATGCAAATGTAATAAACTAAACTCAAAAAGTAATTAACTAGAAATCGGAAACTGGATGCAATTGCATTAAACTAACGTCATAGAATAACTAACGGAAAATTAGAAATTGGATGCAAATCCTTGAAAAATATTTAATGGGAAATCGTAAACGGTATGCAAATACATCAAACAAACCTCAAATAATAATTAATGGGAAACCAGAAACTGGATGCAAATGCATTGAACTAAACTCAAAAAATAATTAACAGAAAATCAAAAACCGAATGCAACTGCATTGAACTAACCTCATAGAATAATTGGTGGGAAATCAGAAACTGAATGCAAATATGCATTGAAATATCCTCAAAGAATAGTTAATGAGAAATCAGAAACCGGATGTAATTGCATCGAACTAACCTCAAAGCATAAATAATAAATTGGATGCAAATGCATTGAACTAACCTCAAGAAATAATTAACGGGAAATCGGAAACTGGATGTAAATTCATTGAAATAAGCTCAAACAATAATTAGTTGGGAATCAGAAACTAGATGCAAATGCAATCTTATCAAATAATAAATGAGAAATCGGAAAATGGATGCAAATGCATTAAACTAATCTCACAGAATAATTAACCAGAAATCAAAAACTGGATGCAAATGCATTGAGCTGACCTTAAAGAACAATTAACATGAAATTGAAAAATGGATGCAAATGTATTGAAATAACTGCAAGTAATAATTAACGAGAAATCGAAAACTGGATGCAACTGCATTGAACTAACCTAAATAATGGGAATCGAAAATGGGATGCAATTGCATTTAACTAACCTCAAAATATAAATAACGGAAAATCAGAAACTGGATGCAGATGTATTGAACTAATCTCAAAGAGTAATTAACGGGAAATTGAAACCTGGATACAAATGCATTGAACTAATCTCAAAGACTAATTAACGAAATATCAAAAATTGGATGCAACTGTACTGAATTAACCTTAATGAATAACTAACGGGAAATTATAAAGTGGATGCAATTTCACTGAACTAAATTCAAATAATAATTAATGAGAAATCGGAAACTTGATGGAACTGCATTGAACTAACATCAAAAAATAATTAATGAGAAATTGGAAACTAAATGCAATGTACTACATTGAATTAACCTCAAAGAATAATTAATGGAAAATCAGAAACTTGATGCAAATGCATTGAGCTAATAACCCTAAAACATGTTTGTATTATATGTAGGGAGAATAAATGTCTCGACAAATATAGTTTTGCATTTTAAGAAGTGTTTATCATATATTTTTTATTATAATTAAGAATGTCATGCTATTCAAGTAGCTTCAATATTATCTTCGTCACATTGGGCATTCTCACAAAACTTCAATCAAACTTCTATTATTAAACCTAACAACAAAAAGAAGTCGATGAGTTTTATCAAAGTTTGATACTTCCTTTTTATAGAGAGTGGTGCAAAAAATTTGAATGACTAATTAATATAATTTTCATATCTCATAGCTATGCATAGTTGCTAATATTTTTTACAATAATTTAATATAACGACACCCGTTCGTAGGACGGGGTCGAAAGCTAGTTATTTATAAGTGGTAGACCCTTTATGTCACAGCCCGATTTTCTAAACAATTAAAAAGAATGAATATTTGAAATATAAATATCTCAAACATCACTCGTTTCAATTGTCTAGAAACTCCAGGCTATGACGGGGTGGATACAACACATGTCAAAACCTAAAACCCACATCACAATAGGATCAACTTAACAACAAAAATCTCCAAATTCCTCAACTATCACTTTATTAAAAACTTTCTTCCATCCCAATACAAACATTAACAAACTTTAAGAATAACAATTTCCAACATCGTATTCTCATGTCATATGAAAATGTAACCCACGTTATTACATCCTTCCAATAAGATCGGACCTAATAAAAAAGAATTAACGATTTGCTCGGGCAAGAATCCAAATCACACAGCGCGTGGTTCCATTTGCGCCTTCCACCTATGTTCCTAAGAACACACCCACGTTGCCAAAACAAAGCAAACATGGGTCACAAAATGGAATTTCTTTGGTATGAGTAGACTAACCACATATAAACATTATCATACTTTAATTATCCAAACAATCACTTTATATTTTCCCATAACTTAATCATTCACAGCTTGGAAGATAGGTAGTTCCGTCATTTCAACCGGCATAGCTTCTTCCCAAGCAAGACTTCCATCTTATTAACTCATTCTAATAACTTGTTTTAATAACTAAGTCATTTAATTAAAACTTACCGATATCCACTGCTGTATAAGGGTAGAACCGGCGTCCCCAAGACAAAGGTTATTAAGTCCTACCCTTCTGCAAAAGAAAGTTAGAACTTCTAACATTTGTTGATATCCTATAGGTATTCAGAAGTAAACCCAAACACACTCGCACAATCAACTTAATTTCTCTTATTAATTAATCAATTACTTTTCTTATACACATATTTCACAACCTATGTACCTTAGGTCATTCCCGCCACATTCAAGGAATACCCAACCCTACATTCCCGTACACTCAAGGAATACAACTAACCTGCAAGGCGAATACCTTAGTTCCTCTCTAGGATAGTCCAAACAATCTGGTCATTCATGGCACATTCAATGAATACCCGGGTCATTCATGGCACATTCAATGAATACCCATAGATAACGCTAACGGGCCATTTATGGCACATTCAATAAATGCCCACCTAACCTATGACATCAACAGTCATAAAACTCAATTCCAAAACTTGAGGCGTGGAGAAAGTTCTAAAAGAGTGCGGTAAATTTATTTACACATTATTGAACCTTATTTCATATATTATTTCAGAGAACGAAAGAGTATCTTGATTCATGTATTTTTTTGTTTACGCATTATTAATTATATGGATGTCTTAGTGTCATAGTGCCGAATATCATAAGAGATTGAAATATCACATAATAGTTAATACCCGTACACACGTATATATATATAGGTCTTAGCCTAAAGTCAAGCACCTATCCCAATAGACTTAATCATAGCCAAGTCAAAGGTCTTTATGACTATGTCTCTAAAAATATAAATCTTGTCACGTGTCTAAAATACGCCATATCAACGTCAAATATTTATTAGATAAAGACAAACCAATTTATGCAGGCTTCCGCAATATTTTAGCATTTGATTTGTCCATACCATTTACAACATAAAACGTAGCACAATTAAACAATCAAAAGTCCAAACCAAAGCCCAAAGGTCTAACTTGGATCTATATTAAGTCCTATGGACTGACCCAAAACAATATTAGAAACTGGCCCAAAGAAGTCACAACTTAGTTTCGGCCCAACCAAACAAAATAGAACTGGCCCAAGCAAACAAATGAAACGGGCCTATAGACTAAACCAAATTGGTCCAAGTTTAATTGAACTGGTCCGGCCCAACCAATTAATCTGAACTGGCCCAAAACATAACCTAAAAGGTTTTGGCCCAAAGCCCAAAGCTTAATTTAAACCGGCCCAAACTAAACACAATCCGGGCCCAACCAAACATTGAAATTTCGGCCCAGCCACTAAACACAAAACCGGGCCCAACACAAAACAAAATTTGCTAAGGCCCAAGGCCCAAGCCCCAGGCCCAATTCGGCCAACAGTTCACCTTCTTCCCCAAATTCTCTCCTCCACCACCAGCTCGCGCGCCAACCACCACTAATCCCTTCTCCCTCATATCGGTTTGACTCATATGCACAAACCATACAACTTTAATAAAGACAATAACTCTAATATCAGTGATTCAATACTCTTCTTCAAACTAGATCTAAGGTTTCGACCTCCATTAAAGCTTGTTCCAAGCTCCCCACCGCCCTCACTCAACAGTCCCACTACCACCATTCATCAAACCCCCACTCACCATACCAAATCGCAGTTCAAACACAAAAATAAATACAAAAAACCCAAATCCTTCAGTATCACAGTAACGCCATTAACGCCTCCCTTCAAGCTTAATTCACTGCCCACATCTCACTACACAACCCAATCACAATACAAAAACGAGTTCAACCAGCCACAAACACACAACAACAAAAACGAGTTCAACCAACCAAGAACAGGACGATTCCATTGTTTTGGCTCGCGACGCCATTAGCGCCCATAAAGCTTGGACAGTTCAAAAGTGGATTTCCTAGCCTCAATAGAGTTTCGACAGTTCTATATCAAATCCGAATTTCACTAGAGTTATAATAACTCGACAACACGATGCCGAATAAAACAAGATGACGAGCAGTATATATAAAAGTAGAAACCTATACACCGATATACGAAAACTATAATTTTCAGTGAAATAGCAAACATAGCTACTCACCTTTAGTGCGCTTCGACTATCAACCAGCTACCAGGAAAAATCTTCCTTTCCTTCCTTCAGTAAAACTCCCATTTTTTTTCTAAAACCCTCGCTGTGTTTTTTTCCAAAAACTCTACGTGAGAAAACTCCCCGAAAAACAAGGACAACACTTATCCATTACTTACGGAACTTTTATCCCTAAGCTGATAGTTATCCTATATTATTTTTATCTATAATCTATTATTATTATCTTTATTATTATTATTATTAGGAAAATAAAAGAATAAAAACACGGGGTGTTATACTTTATTTGGTATATTTTTACTAATTATAAGTGCCAAAAGTGTATATTCGAGATGTTGTGTCTTCCTTTTATGTATCATGTAATCTTGTATATAAATTTTAGGGTTATATTGACATACCCCATAATAATTGAAATTTGGATTTCCCCCAACTTGACAGTCAAAAGGAGTCAACCAACAGTGGTCGTCAGTTGACTAGTCAAGGATCATGAATTGTCCTAAATACCCTTTTTCTGTGGAAATTATGAAATCATGAATTGTCTCTGATTAGCGCCTAAACAACCTAATTACTTATGAACAGACCAAAAAAAATATTACCCAAAAAATCGAAAAAAACAGAGAGTAAAGAGAGTAAAAGATCCATTGCAAAACAAGGAAGGACGAAGCTAATCAAGAGTTGTTTTTACCAAAAATGAAGGTAATTTAGATAAAGTTTGTCACTTTGATTAAATTTATCATTTTTGTTGAATATAGAGCTTGAATATATGAAGGTAATTGTTGGGGCGTCCACTGAATCACTCCTGATTTCAGCGTAGGGTGTCCCCTTTCTACAACATTGTTGAGTATTCTATTGTTAAGTATTGTTGAGATTCTATTGTTGAGAATTGTTGAGTATTGTTGAGATTCTATTGTTGAGTATGGTTGTTTGTACTACCTGTGCTTCTCGATGAATTTTTATCCATTTTTATGTGTTAATTCTCTTATGTTATTTTATTTTTTATTTTTTGGGTTGAGGATTGTAGAACAAGGGTGAGAATTCTAGAAGGGGTGAGGAATATCCAGGTCATCTAATGTCTTGTGTGAGATTTGGATATAACAATATGGCTCGAGAAGAAGTGATGGTTGCTAGAGCCTATGTTGATGAGCATGGTGATGAAGTTTCACATGATGAAGTAATTACTCATGTGATGAAGTGGAGAGATGCAAGAGATGCTTCTTTGGTGGCTAGGGGACTTCCTACTGCATATCCAGAAGAAATTGAGGAGGAGCAGCTTATGCAGGAGTGTTGGGAATTTGAACAAGCTAGGTTAGCTAGGGAGACAAGCCAATGTTCAACTCAACCTAGATTGGTGGTGCAAGCTCTGATGTGTCCTCAGAGCTATGAAGATTTCAAGAATTCAATGAAGAAGAAAAATAAAAAAAAATTGATGTTGGTCTTTATTTCTTGTGTTTTCTTTGGTCCTAATGTTGGGATATGTGAGATGAAGATACCCTAATGCATATGTTTGTGTTAAATTTTTATGTGAGATGAAGATACCCTAATGCATATGCTTGATGAATTTTTATGTGTTATGGTTTTATGTTTGTACATATGTTATTGTACTATGACTAAATTGTTTTGTTCATAGGTTGAATGTCAGATTTGTGATGAAGTTGGACATTCAGCTATTGAGTGCCAATTTCTATACTCTCCATGTAAAGAAGCTACATGTGATGGTATCCGATTGTTGGGCATATCACAAATAACTCACAATCTAGGAAGGAAATACTTGAAGTGTCAGCATGCTACATGTCGAAGTTATTTGCAATGGTTGGATGAAGCTGTTTATGAAAAACTTTTTGGGATTGGATCAAGCACGTCAACAAACGAATGCTTTAAGTGTGGTCAGGCAGGCCATTAGATGGCCGATTGCCCCTGGGTAGACTGCGAATGCAATAGAAATGACTGTAGGGAAAGGAGGACTGTTAAGATTACGAAGTATGGATTAAATGTTGAGAAAAAATACTTGAAATGCAAAAGCTGTGGGGGATTTGAATGGCTTTGTGATGCAATATTGGCGGAAGCAAGAAAGAAGACAACCACTTTGGCTGCAGAACCCACTGTTACCCTAAAAATGACCCTGTCAGAATTTTCTAAACTAAATATCAATGGATGAACATGGAATTTGGAATGCAAAACTCTGTCAACTTAATCTGTAACTTCTATCGGAGTTTTAGCTTTGTAAGACTCACTTTGTAATGGACATGTAATCTGTTAGAATTTTGTTGTTTGTTAGGGAGTTTGTTAGGCATGTAATCTGACAGAACTTTGTGGTTTATAAGACATGTAATCTACTTCTTCTATATTGATGCGACATAAACTTTGTAATGGAAATATTTTGATTTAATTGTTTATGTCTATATTGATGCGAGACAATGAATTGAATTCAAGTATTTGGCTGTCTTTGGTTGTCAGAGTTAATAGCTTTTAGTACTGCTAGTATTTGGCTGTTAAGTTAGCTTCCAGTTTTAGTTTTTAGTTCAAGTATTTGGTTATGGTAAGTTTTAGCTTCCAATTTTAGTATTTGGTTGTCAGAGTTCATAGCTTTTAGTACTGCGAGTATTTGGCTGTTAAGTTAGTTTCCAGTTTTAGTTTTTAGTTCAAGTATTTAGTTATGGTAAGTTTTAGCTTCCAGTTTTAGTTCAAGTATTTGGCTGTGAGTATTTGGTTATGGTTGTCAGAGTTCAAGTATTTGGTTGTCAAAGTATTTGGTTATGGTGAGTATTTGGCTGTCAGAGTTCATAGCTTTTACATTCACAGAGAGTTGAACTTAGTGCGTGTTTGGTTCTGTCAGAGTTCATAGAGTATTATATTTGGTGAGTATTTGGTTATGTCAGAGTTCACAGAGAGTATTTGGTTCTGTCAGAGTTCACATATGTGCAACAATTGTATTGACATTTTATCCTCATGCAATGACATAGTGACACATGGGGGGAACACGGTTGGCTGCATGAAATGTTTAACACTCAATTACAGGACTCTAGCTGAATAGTCCAACAAACTCTAGCATGGAAAACATCACTTTAGCTCACATATAACACAAAAAGCATTCCCTACATAATGACTATATATATATATATATATGATAGGTCATCAATATGTCACTATGTAAGAGTTTTTAATTAGTGATGCTATGATAGGTTCCATCGACAGCTCAGATTGCAGAAGCAACAGTCTATCAAGAGGTATTAGGAGATGCTCCATAGAAGCCGAGAACGATTTAAGATTAAGATCGTAAGGTTTAGAGGGAAATGAGATTGGCATTTAAGAGTGTAATATTACACATGTACTACATTAGCAAAAAATTGTAGTAATCTACACATGTTCCTTTATTAGAGTGTATTATTTACTTGTTGTATTTTCTCTTCATATCTCACAAAATGTAACTTGATTTTACAAAATAACTGCACGAGTTTTACGATGTGCACCACATTATGTTGCAATACGACTTCTGATGTCCTATAATGTTTCCGTGCATGCCTCATAGCATCACTAATTAAAAACTGTAACACTGAATCCATAAACTAAATCTAAGGAATGATGCCTCAGAGTTTTTTTTTTTTGGGCTGTCAGAGTGTTTTTTTTTTGTTTGGTTTTGTCAGAGTTTGAGCTTCTGACCCAAAGTTCTCACCAAAACTTGTTCTGACAGCCCTTGTTCTCACCGAAACTTCAAGAGACTGAACCCTTTTTTTCAAGCACCAAACACATCACCAAAACTCTGACAGCCCCAAAAATACTTCTAGAGCCAATATCAGGTCTCAAGAATACTTCTACCATACTAGCAAACTATCATAACCTACTCATTTCTAAACTAACAATTTTCAAACAGCAGTTTCTGACAGAACAACATAGAACAGCAGTCTCTGACAGAACAACAGACAAATATGCATTGACGCATATAAAAGTGTAACTTGCACAAATAACATTCAAAATAACACAACAAAGGTCCTTAGCCCAAAATAACACATCTGATAACACAACAAAGGTCCTTAACCCAAAATAGCACAACCAAAATAATTTGCATAGAAATCCAAAATAACACAACAAAGGTCCCTTAATCCAAAATAACACATTTGATAAACACCATATTATCACTTTCCATGGTCCTTAACAGCTTTGAACTTTTGTCGTGGTACTGCAGTAGCTAGAGGTGGCGATGGTGGCTTGAATGTCTCCGTACTTTGTCCAAAGCCTCCAATAGCTTGAATGTTTCTTTTTGGTGGTGGTGGTGGCTTAAATGTCAGGTTACTTGCTGCTGTGATCAATCCCTTCGATGTTTTGTTATTTTCCATTTTTTGTTTTTCTAAGAAATCATGAAATGTGTGTCGATGATGGGGGGCCTGTTGTAAACAAGAAATTGATATAAGTGCATTATATATGTGTTCTTAACTAGGGTCCATGTAAAATATGTATACAAGAATACCTTGAATGTTTTTGATTTGGGTGCTTGCTTCCCAAAAGTTACGATTCTTTGTCGGCTTTGTAGGGTCGCATAATATATCCCCCGCTCGCGTTGACATAAAAAGAAGGGTAAAAAGAAATCTAAAATGGATCAAAAAAGAAACTGGCATTGAAAGTAGAACCAACCTTTTCGGGTTATCAAGTTCTTTGTCCTCTACAGGCTTACTTTGAGTAACCGAAGCTAATGCTTCAGTTGTTGCAGCAACTTTGCCTCTAGTCATGGGCTTTTTACTAGTTGATGTCGAAGCCAACAATTTAGTTGCTTGTGAGGGTGCTGCCATCTGTGTTGCTGATGCTTGTGAGGGTGTTGCCATCTGTGTTGCTTATGAGAGTGCTGCCATCTGTGTTGCTTGTGAAGGTGCTGCCACCTAAGTTGTTGATGCATGTGAAGGTGCTACCACCTGAGTTGTTGATGCTTGTGAAGGTGCTGCCACCTGAGTTGCTGATGCTTGTGAGGGTGCTGCTTGGCGGTCCTTTTTCTTACCTGTAATATATATACAAGTATCAATTTTCAACTAGTTAAACACTTAGACTCTTTTTAGGTCTTAACTAAGCAAAACTATATGTTTCTACCTTTTGCCCTGCCATTTTTCTCTACAGCTAGACCTTTGCAAGTTTTTGCATTGTGCCCCTCAACTTTGCATTTACTACATTTTCTCTTCTTCTTGTTCGGTTTCAAACCCTCGCCTTCATCTCTTCTTCTATTCTTTTTAGGTCTGCCAATCCCCCTCACATATGGAGGTGGAAACACTACAACAGAGCATGGTTTTAGCAGCGCCATACTCCATCGCTAAAGGTGCTTTTGAGCGTGGCAAAAGATCTGTCGCAACGCACTAGATGGCGTTGCAAAGGCGTGGCTAAAAAGTGCGTCTCAAATACTTAAATGCAACGCCAAAGGTGGCGTGGCAAATGTTCCTAGTTTGTTGCAACGCCTGAGGGTGCTGCTAATACACTAATTCCGTTGCTACTTCATTTATTAAAATTAAATTAATTGCAAAATTTTTTCAAACTATTTGCAGCGCATGGCGTCGCAAAAGAAAGCTTGTAACAACTAGGATGGCGTTGCAAAAGTGATACCTTTAGCTACACAACTAGGCGTCGCAAAAGGCAACCTTTTGCAACACTATTTCGATTCGCGGAAAGTTTAAATATTTGCCTACATAGTCGCGGAAATTTAAATATTTAATGAACATTTGGCATGGCAAAAGACGCGTCCAAAATTTAGCCACACACCAAAGCGTGGCAAAAGATGTCTACGCTTGTAGAATCAAAGCTTTTAGCTACACCAAATTTGTTCGCGAATGATATAAACTCCCTGCGGCTTTTATTTGGGACGATTTAGCATTGCAAATGGTGCAATTCATACATATACATGTACATTTCCATTTACATAATCCTACCCAAAACAATTTTTATAGAACACGCGAAACCTATAACAATTCACCACAAATCATAACAAAATGAATTTCATTACTAAATCATTCAATACAAAAGATCTTAAAGAATTCACATAACTATTTTTTAAGAAAAACATCGCCTCACATAATCTTAACAACGTTTAACTAAATTTAGACTAAATATTCAAAACTAAAATTCCACAAATAATGTCTATATAATATGAGCAAAGATCCACTTTCGAGCTTCTTCTTGATTCTACTATACGGCGACCAATCGACCAATCCGGCACAACAAATTAAAAAAAAACGTAAGTAAATTTATTAGAAACATTAATAAACCTAATATACACTCAAGTTGGCAATGCATGTGAAACTATGCACCTCCTATATCGTAAATTGGTGCCCATGGCCCAAAGCTTAGAAAGAACTTATCAAAGTTATAACTTCATCACATTCATGAAGGTACATCAAATAAGAAGACAAAAATAGCCAAAACTAATAGATTTTGAACTAAATTGTACATGTAAATGCCAAACCATTAAAAACCTCGTGGTCATAAAATTATCACCAATGAAACAATAAAATAAGCAAGGCTAAACATCAAGTAAATCAAGCAAACAAGCTCAACTACAAAAAGCGGTTCCAACAGATGGCGAGTCGGATGTAAAGGTATCGACCAACCTATAATGAGATTTTTGACCCCTACCTATGATTTAGGAGTCAAGAAGTCCCGCCTTGGCTATTCCTTCTATCCCTTGCTCTTTGTTTAACAAGAGCGGAATATCCTTTGTCCTAACCTTTATCCTTGACTATTCCTTCTATCCTTTGCAACTATTTTAAAAGTACCAAGTTCTACTCAAAGAAGTTTATCGAAAAAAACTTACAATTTCATACCTCCGATGTCCCATGGCCAAAAGCGAGAATCGATATAGTGTTTCAAAAATAATGAGGAATCTATATGCTCATAGTTGTAGAGCTCCCCAAGAAACACATATGTGCAATGCGTCTTTCTTTGAAAACTATAATCGCTCAACTCTAAACCCAATCTAATCTCCTCCTTAACCTGAAATAATCATAACAATCTATAAGAAAGCTAGGACAAAGTAAAGGTATACACATAACAATGATCAACCTGATATAATCAAGAACCGCAATTAATCACGTTTGAATATCCCTATTTTTAATAGTAACACTTGATTGTCAAGTGAAAGCCTAACTATGGGTGAGTCTGCATGTTGTGAGTGTGTGATTGTCAAGTGTCCAAAGAGTTCAACTAGTCATGGCCCGGTGGTTGTATTAGGAGGTCTTGGGTTCGATTTCCACTTACATCGGGTTTGGGGGTGTTCAATTTCTTTACACCTAGTTGCTTGGGCTGTAAGCATCAACCTCTATTATAAAGAGGTTTTTTGTTAGAGAGAGAGAATAGGAACCTACCTTGTCCACAAACCGCCACAAATTCATCATGATAACGACTCAAACCAACCCGGTGTGAAGCGAAGCAATCAAAGTGAACTTGGCTATATTTTCCCTTGTGAACTTTCATAAAACATTTTATGAGGTATGGTTCGTGATTCATTCCGGGGCAATTCGCGAATCGTCCTTTAATATGCTCAATGGAGGATTTGTCCAGTCCGTGAAAAGCGACTTTCTAATATACTACAAAAGAAAAAGAACAAAGGGAAGAAAAACATTTTAAGAAAGCTATAAAATCTGCGGTTCTTTGTCAAAGGAAAAAATCCACATGACCACATTGGTGAACATATTAGGCTGATTCATATCAAGTCAAACGTAAGCTATACGATGCAAAAGTGGATGGGTTTTAGACACTTTCGAGCAGATCTTTCGGTGGTTTGCACGGATAATAAGCGTTTTCAACAAGGGTGCGTAATACTAGTTAACCCACAAAAACTAAGATTAAACATATAAGCGGGAGAAAATCTACCAAAATACATTTATAAGATACATCAAACTTGTCACTAAATATTAAATAAAACAATATTAACTTTGAGCAACGAACTAAAGGTAGACAAGTCATGGAGCAATCATGGTTGATCCGGACTTAATTTGTTCACTTGAGAACTCTCAAGAATCAATGGCCTAATGGATGCGTGGTGGGTTTTAACACACGGATGATGTTTCCACCGGTGAGTAGATGGAGAATGGAGGGTCGATACAGCAATTATAGGCACACCATGACCTTGGGACTATTAACATACCACCGGCCAGTCCCACAAGGAGCTTGTGTGTCACTTCTCACCTACCTACGGCCACCATCCCTCGGGATGACATCTTGCCGATTTGTGTCATCCATACCCTCTCCATACTGAGAGAAGAGTAGACCATGTCCGTGCTTAAGGCTAGAAATCTATACTAAAAAGAACATAAACCTCCCCTATATAGAGGTTCTTAGATCGTGGGGTCCCAACTGTCCCTTAGAAATCTAACAATTGATAAAAGAACAAAACTCACCCTCTAGTTTTTAATATATTACAATACATTCACGGAGGTTTACGAAGAAGTACCGGCCAGTAAAGTCGAGAACTGCAGACGATAGGAACTTACCGAGGAAAGAATACAATTAAGCCCTCATCTTTTGGAACTACATCCATGATGACTAGAACTAGGGCTTGATGGAAAACGCTTGCGTTCTACTTCAAAGGTCACCCTCTTCATCCCTTCCTCCTTCATAATGACTGAAATCTTCAGCCCTAACAAAATTTCAATGGAACCAATCGGGCCTTGATTTTCGTGGCTGCGCTTTGCATCTTGTTCAAGGAAAGGTTCAAACTTCATTGAGGTATGTGGATGATGAAAGTCGCTTTGTTCCCACACTTCCTTCGATATATAAGCAGCCCCTTCATAACCAGTGAGTAGCAAAAATTCAGAGCTAATGTCACAACAAAGAGAATCTGAGAGGGTACATTTATAAAGAGCGGATGCATCGACCGGCATAAGCGGACAAATAAATTACCACTCATCCAAATATCTTGCTAAGTTCCCTCTGCTTCCCGGTGAAGTGTTCCGTTTTCATTTGCCCTGTACATGCAATAGGGTTCATTCCATTATCAATAATTTATATGGGACAACACTACAGGAAATATCAATGTCGGTGATGGATATGAAGCTAGAAATGAGATTTGAAGAGCACAAACAAGAAAGAGCATTTGACAAACAAATACTTCTATTGGACACATACCACAAAGTTAGGACTAAGAAAAAAAAAAATCACAAAATAAGAATTATTAGTCACTTCATGACAAGGCTCTCATATTAGACTGATAATTTGTCTCATTTATTATTGGAATCATACATCTCCCAATCTTGTTCTACCAAATTCGTCCTATTAGAACATTCATGTAATTAAACTTACCTTAAATAGTAGGCTTTGTATCTGTCTTTGGACCTTCTTTGAAGAGAACCGACAAGCCCATTCTTGAATCAAAAAAATGTCCGTAACTAGATGAACAACCAACAGTCATAATCATAAGGTGAGTATCAACATAATTTACTCAGCAGGTGCAGATAGAAAAAAACAAAATGATAAAACAAATCCTAAGACCTCAAGAATTCTAATCAGTATCTAAGCCAAGCAACAATTACATGCTTTTGCATCAAATCCCAACCCAAGTAATACACAAATTTTAGAGATACACTTTCAAGAATTCTCAAAAGTCAAATATGAAGTCGTCACCATGTTGTGAATGTTGTCCTTCCATTGTTGACCCAAGTACCGTTTTATTTTTCCCCACATAATCATATGTTTTGCATTGAGTTTTGATTTTACACAAAGGCGAGACAAACACCATCACCGAAAGGGTGATGATGATTGGAGGAAAAACACGGACTCAACATCCCCAGAGACCCAAAAAACAACACCACCACATGCTACAAATGCTAAGCAAAAATGTAAAGGAATATTAAAAGAAAGAAGAACCAACCTGAAGAATGAATGTTTCCGACTTTTATTCTCTAGTAGTAATTTCAGATTCTACACCTGTAAAATAAATTAAAAGAACCAACCAGAAAAATTAACCCAAAAAGAATCCAAAACTAAAACCAATTAACCCCGAAAAGAGTAGCAACCAAAAACTCGAAGCTTGGCCGGTTGATTGGCACTTAGTCCAATTGAAGTGAAAGTGTAGGCTAAGAAATATATGCAATTGAATCTTTTTATTCGATGGTTTTCTTTTTGGGTTTTCTTTCCGTCCTTATGCTCAACCGCCCCGCCTTTTGCCTGGTGCTCATGACGCGCTACGGATAACGAGGCCACCTTCACAACCTATTATTTTTTTTTTTAAATAAAAAAAACTGACTGTGCTCACCAAACTATTACAATAAGAATGTCAAAAAAATTCTTCAGATTACACAAAAATTCTAGCTCAGTAAGCATCTTCTAGTGTAGCATTCCACTTGTGCCTCTTAAACCACTGACCAATTGAGCTTTCGATATGAGGTTAATGTTCCTTGAAGAAGACGATATGAAGTGTTTACACCCAAGGTAAGCCAACTTTTATGGCATGCCACCGATTTGTCCATTACTGAAAAAGAATGAGAGATTATAGAGATTGCGGACACCTAATCTTCACCATCGAGTCGTTGAAGGTGATCTTTTTCGACTTGGGAGCATCTGCAGATATTTCTTTGAAGTGGGCTCCATACAGCTTGGATTCCTTTTTCTTCACATGAGTACCAAATTTCATAAGATCAGTAGGCACAAGGCGTCCGGCTTCTCTCGAAACATTCACCCGGCTCCCAAAGAAGGCCCTTTGTTTTCTTGCATGAAGAAGGTGTGTGCAACACCTTTCTTTACCGGCTCGACCGGTCCTCCCTATCCCTGCCGCGTAATCTTCTCGGCCGTAAGAGGGAAACGTAGTTGATAACCACTTCCACATCGGGGAATATCCAATCCCGAAAGCAGCTACATCGAGTAGCAAACCATTAAAGGGCAAATCCCATCCTTGAATAGTGAGAGTGCATTGGTACGATCCCCGTTGAGCTTTGTCTCCATGTACGTAAAACGACCTTCCAACCCCTCTTTTGGAGCATATTTTCAACGAGTTTGCTTCCTTCTTGTACAAGACAAATACTAATACTCTATTCTTTTGCGACTTGTGGTATTTTTCAAGCAAAGTGACCAAAGCGTGCATCGCGAGATCTATCATCCAAGACCTCTACTATCGCGTGATGACATCATGGTTAGCGGACAAATCCTCGAGCCCACAACAACCTTAACAGGATTTGGGTCCATGAACTCTTGAGCTAACCGATGGATGAAGGAGGCCATGTTGTGATCGAACATTACCATCCGACGGATAGAGGGCGATCGCTCAATATAGAACGGACTTCGGTTCAAATCCCATGTCAAGCATTCGATCCGCTTCATCTAGAACCACATATGATACCTCCTTTAAGCAGCAAAACCCCATCTCAATCAGATCTTTCAAAGCGGCGGGGTTAGATAACAATATCAACGCCATTTCCTTCGTGAGATGAAATTTGAGGTCCTTTGGAAGTTCCTCCATACACGCAAACCGAAAGCTCACGCGGGATTTCCCGGCTTCCACAGAGGACATCTGCAATTTTCGAGCTAGTTCCCTAGTCGGTGAGAGGACAAAGGCGAGAGGATTCAGATCTCTTCTTTCTTCCGTTCGCCTTATATGCATAAAGATTTGGAACCCCAAACGCCAACGTTTTGCGAGAGCGCTGGCAGCAATCCCAATAAAATCACGACCATCTAAAAAGAAAAGGCCAAGCATGAGATCAATTGGAGAAGGCTTATTAAACCCCTTACAACACTCTAATACTTCCTCGGGAAGTTTAGCTTCATCGAACGAGCTCAAAGCCGTATACTTCAGTTCCTTCACATCATTCCCAGACACAAACACTTCCTTCCCTCCTCCTATTTCCACGTCATCCTCTCCACTCTTCTTTTTCTTGATGGCGTCATCTTCTGGATCATCAATTTTAAGCTTTCTTTTTAAGTTGGCGGCTTCGGTTGGTGTATCTTCTTGTTGTGCTTTCTCTTCTTCGAGGCTTTTCTTGTGTTTGTTTTTCTTCTTTTTTTTCTCGTCTTTTTTTGTCTCCAAGGTGGAATCTTGTATTGGAGATTCTTCGTCAGCAGTTTTGTTATTCTTTATTTTCTCGTTTTTCCTGCTTTCTGAGTTCCTCATTGTGAATCAAGAAATAAACTAAAAACTTTCTTCTCTTTGGGTGGTGAAGTTTCTTCTAGGGTTTAGCACGAAGTTTCTTCACAACCTATTATTATTGACAGAGAGTACAACATACTATGAACACCAACAAAATTCAAAAGGCTCTTTTACTATCTCACATTCTAACGGGTTTTCAATATGGTGGGCGGCAAAGAAGAGAAAAAAGATGAGAAAAATAAACCCAATTTAGGTTTTGGATTTTACTTTTTTATTTTTTGGTTTTTTGTTGGAGCGCCAACAATAAAAATAGGCCCGCCCATAAAAAAACCTTTAGAAGAAATTAACTCCCGCCCATAAAAAGTCCAATAGCAACGCTTCTCTAGCTGCAACACATACTACATCCAATAAGACATGGACATTTACAACGAAAGTGGCGTCACAAATGATTGAGTTAACTTTAACAGCAACAATGGCATGGTAAATGATAAAGCCCTCTATAAAAATTGCATTTTCTGTTTTTTGAAAAAAAAAATTATAACTATTTGCCACGCAAGAGGTGTCACAATAAATAAATTTATGTACAGTTAAGCTAATAGCACAACAAACCTTTAGCAGCCCCATATGGCGTTGCAATAGGTGACCTTTAACAACAATTTTTTGGCGTTGCAAAAGGGTGCGCTGCAAAAGACCCCTTTTGTTGTAGTGAAACACATATTTGTTTGGATCCTACAGAACAACAAAACCCAATTAGAAAAATATACATAATAAATTTACACAAATGCATAGTCAGTCGATAACAAATTAAACTTACTGGTTTAGGCCAGTCCTTGGGGTCAGGCATTGGTTTGATGTGACCCATGTATGCTTGTTTGTATGTGGAAACCCAATAATAGGAACTGCAGTACTCTGTCCAATCCAGTCTCATAGGATATATCACTCTTACAGCATGCACACAAACTACTCCAGAGAGTTGCCACCTAACACAACTACATTCATGATCTACCAGGTTCACAGTCCATCTATTCCCATAGAGATCTTTCATATATTGTAAGTCATTGGTAGATTCAGCCAAATCATAATGTGGTTTGTATTCAATCAATTCTGCAATTCTCTTAACCACCCAAGGTACTAAGCCATTGTTATCCCATTCCTTGGCTTTCTCTCTCCTCTTATACAAAAATGCCATCAACAAAAGACACTACTGGCTTATCCCTCAGTTCTAGTATCCATGAATTAAACGACTCGGAGAAATTGTTCAAGATATGTTCACACTTTGTAACATGACTAAAGTGTGACCTTGCCCAGGTCTTAACATTCTCCTTCAAAAACCAATCTTTAGCTTGACTACATTCAGTTCCCAATTTCTCCATAGCCCTCTCAAATCAGTCTTCGTGTAACACTTGGCTGCACCCCAAACAAGCAATTCCAAATGTTGGGGTTTAAATTCCTTTTGAAATTTTTTTTGTACATATGTCGAAAGCAAAATCTATGCTCATTTCGGGGAAAAACAATTGTACTGACCTCAACTAGTCCTTTTTCGTCTCATCGGACATGAAAGTTACAACTTAATGGATGATCATTTATCCCATAGTGTTTCATTTTGTCCAAAAACCTTATCCAACTATCCTTAGTCTCCGATCTAGTGATGAAAATAGCTATTGGAAACAAACCATTATTTCCATCCAAGCTAATCATGCTTAAACACTATCCTCCATACTTCCCTTTTAAGAAACAACCATCTAATCCAATAATTGGTCTACAGGCATTCAGAAAACCATATAATGAAGCAGTGAAGCAAATACACAAGTCCTCAAATTCCAAACTATCTTCATTTCTAGTGTAAGTGGCAAGAGAGCCTGGGTTACTTTGCATTACCTGATCACATATCATTAAATCATATAACCCAAATTAATATGATCACATAAACTAAGTTGAACATAAACATGAACATAAACTAAGTTGAAGCATATACCTGATCACATAGCACAGAAACCAGGTTGTAACTTTCACCATAATCACCATGAATTTGTGTTAAACATTTGATCCTTGCATGCCAAGCAGTCCAGTAGCTGATGGCAACATGGTATTTCTGTCTTACTTCATCTATTATATTCCGTGGTGTTGTTGACTTGTAGTGCACCTTCATATGGTCTTCCATTACTCTTGACACCCAATTGGCATCTACCATACTGTTCTTATGATCTATATCAGCTGAACATGTGTGCACATTGAATAGTGTCTTCAACTTCATTGTGAACCCATTATCCTTGCGCCTCCAATAAGCTAAACATGGACATCCTATGCATTTACATAAAGCTCTAATCTTGTAAGACTCATCTTTAACTAAAAATGCTTCAAATATGTTCCGTATGCAAATTGTCTTAATGTCATGTCGTAAAGCAGTAATGGTTGGCCACTCCATACCAAGCTTCAACTCAACTACTTCAGTCCTTGACATCTCCATCTATGGTTCAAAGTACACATTAGAAGTTTCAGCTTCAAAGTAGTAATATTCATCACCTGGTGGTATCTCAAACTCCCTCTCATCTTCAGATGAGTGTGAGCTATGGTAGCCCTCTTCAGGGTGAAGACCATCAATGATAATTGCCTTTCCTACTTGAAATGAAGGGTTTGCTGGTACAACCAATGGAACTCTCTCTCTCTCTCAAGATCATCATCCAGCTCATCCTCAAAACCAGTCGCCTTAAGCCTAGCCAATTCTGCCCAGAAGTTTTCCTCCTCTTCATCAATGATTACACTTTTTCCCTTGTCTTTCGAAGTCAACTTCTTACCTTTCTGATGTTTTCTCTTAACTTGTTTTGGTTTGGACGCCACCTTCGTAGGTTTTTTTTTACCTTTCTTCGCAACCCTTCTTTTTATCTCCAAAAGAGTGATATCATCTCCCTCTTTAGCTTGGGATAGTTGAGAAAATGCATTTGGTGTTGGTGCAGAAATTCTAGGAGTCATAACTAAAAATTCATCAAAACCACCGAGATCTAAGTCAGCATATATACGACAAAAGGCATCTTTGCTAGGAGCCAACAAACCCCACATCTGTAACAGTTCACCATCAGTATTCACATACACCAATTTACCATTTGTAATGTAGGACAATTGCAAGCCAACGACCACTTGTACTAATTTAAGTATGTCTTTTGTGAAATCCATTATGTTCAACTCATCACCATCAACCTCACGCATCATCAGTGAGTCCCACTCAGATTCGTAATGAGAATGACACACTTCTTTTGCATCAGGCGGTGGTTTAAAGCTTCCCCCAATATAAATAATCAAATCCTTTTGTCAAATAACACCATCATACACAAACATGGATAAATTACTTGAGAATTAGGAACGACACAAATACTGTAGGGTATAAAAGCTTAAAAATCTATTTTTTTTAAAGAATGAGACAAATACTGTATAAATCCCTCTCATCATTTTATAACAAAGTAAAAAAGTAGTGAGGTTGACAAAGATTGAAGGAGATTACCTTTAAATCGAAAATTAGATATAGTGATGATGAAGGATCCACACAACAACTTCCAACACCACTAGATCTACACTTTAGACACTCAAAACCACAGCCAAAAGTGAAAATTACTTACAAAGCTCTCATTTTTATCTCAGTGCATAACAATGGCAGCACAACACCATTCTTCCCGCTTAAAACCACCGAATAGAGCAAGCTTTCATCGGACGTAAACTGCATGTCTAATTTCGAGTTTGGGCTTGAGTTGTGGGCTTTGAACAATGTCTAATTTGAGTTTCAGACAATTCATGATTTCATAAGAGAAAAAAGGGTATTTAGGACAATTCATGATCCTTGACTAGTCAACCGACGGCCACCCTTTGTTGGTTGAGACTCCTTTTATTTGTCAAGTTTGGGGGTATGTCAATATAACCCAAAAATCAATTTGTTCAGATGTTGTTGGGCTTTCTAATCGGCCAGTAGTAAGGCCCAATAGATTATGACATTAATTTTATATCGATAATGGTCAATGGATAACGTGGCTCATGACTATTAGTTGAACTTTTCGGGGTCAAAGTCCATTCATGACTACGCACACAATTGATTGCCTTTGAATTGAATGGCTAGACTTGATTTTCAGTTTGAATGCTTAATAGCAAATTTAATTGTATAGTTCAAGCTTCACACCCCAACATAAGGCAAGTTCCTATAGAGTTCAGCAAAGTCCATGCCATATCCAACAACGAAATAATCTGGGCACTGCAAGAATAAATGAATATATAATAAATTGATAATTAGATTTGGATTTCAGCAGAGATCAAGAATTGAAAATGTGCACAAAAAGAGTTTAAAGAAAAAGAGAAGAAAGATTTAAGCAAACAACTTGGTCAAGATCATGTGCAAATGATGTACGGTGAATTAGACAGCTCACAGAAAGTTTTATTGAAATAGAGAAGAACTAGAATGTGAAAAGATGAATTACAAAGATTTGTACGAATATGATAAGCGAATAATTGATAAAGGACTATCGAATTTTACCAAACCAATGATTGAGTGATTAAGTCATTTTAATATATATACGAAAAGAAATTTTTTCAATAAAACATAGAAATGGAGTATCTGCTTGCTATCGAATACTGTCATTGCGTCATAAAACTTACTTGCGGAGAACTGACAATGTTATTGATTTATATGTGGTTGAAGTCGAATAGAAAGAGACACCCCCATGTACAGAAAAAACTCGCCCAATGCTAACAAACTTTGCAAAATTCACAAAAAAAATTCTTGCAAAATTGAATAACCTAAGATAATAGTGAACGAGAAACATTGTCTCGCATAATTGAATAGTAATTGATAATGACCAAGGATCGTTTCCTCATAAATTACGTAGTGATATTGTAATGAAAAACGGACATAGTGAAGTCTTAGTGATCGAACCAACTAAAAAAGATATCTTAAGGAGTCGGATAATTACTAAGCAAGTGTAAAAGCATTCAAACTTAGACTAACTAAGTTAAACGTGGTAACTTAGTCAGATCTTGTCGTAGTGATAGTAATGTACTAAGTGAGCGTGAAAGCGTTCAAACTTTGACAAACTTAGCTAAACGTAATAACTTAGTCAGAATTTATCGTATCGATAGTAACGTACTAAGCGAGCGTAAAAGCGTTCAAACTTAGACTGACTAAGCTAAACTTGATAACTTAGCTAGATTTTGTCGTAGCGATAGTAACGTACTAAGCGAGCGTAAAAGCGCTCAAACTTAGATTGACTAAGCTAAACATGATAACTTAGTCAGATTTTATCGTAGTGATAGTAGCGTACTAAGTGAGTGTAAAAACGTTCAAACTTAAACTGACTAAGCTAAACGTGGTAACTTAGTCATATTTTGTCGTAGCGATAATAAGGTTGCGATGGAAACATAATTATACCATTGGAACTGAAGTGAAAAAATACTTCTTTATTGATCACCGAATCTTGAAAAGTGCAAAGATAATAATGGAAAATAAACTACTTAACTATAAACAAACTAACGAATTTTTGTATTTTTTTTCTTTCAACTTGTCTATTTTCTTAAGGATGGTATGGTGACGAGAAATTGTGACTAATCTTAAAGTCAAAATAAAATGGTCAAATTTCTTCAACGACGTATTATTTGCCATTGTCAGAAGTCAACATTGCTAGAATACCAAAACGGCAAATAATGTCACGCCATAAGAAATTTTTAACGTCTAAAATATGGATCTGGGCTTCCGCTCACTTAGTAAAATAATTTATTGCAATGAGAAAAAAACACTGCCATGGACTGTCGGAAGTAAACCAACAATGTCAAGGCCCCATTTCACAAATGACCAAGGGATATAGATTAGATGATGTTTCATCACGGGAAGTTTGACCCATATTATCATGGTTTTGACAAGGTACACACTTCTCGAACAAACGCGTAATATCCTTTTGCATGTATGGCCATCAAAACCATTGGGTCATTGCTCTGTGAGCGAGACTTCGCCTTCGAGAGTGATGCTCACATAGCTCTCAATGAATTTCTTTGAGGCCTAATAAATCTTTCGTTCGGCTTAAACAACAAAAGATAGGATTGAGACTTGTGTCTTTACGATAGAGTTTTTGGTCATAAGGAATTCCATAGCATTGTCAGCTGCATGATCGTCGTCGGTAGTCACGGTCGATACCGAGACATTATCAGTGCTAAACTCGTTGGGATCATCTGATAGCATAAGTTGTTGATCCAGTATTGTTTTGGCAGTGACACCTTGATTTTCACAGATAAATATATGATAGAATCAGGATGCATTACATCATAACGCGTAGATATTGTACAATACTGGTAGATGCAAAATTTCATGCAATTCGTTAAATTAAGTCCAAATAAACGACCATTCTATCATCGCGAGCTGCATATTATCATTCAAAGTAACTAGCGACTAACTTAGAATAATTAATCGTAACTTAGTCGTCCCTAGTTGAAGAGCTGTGTGCATACCGCAAATGACAGTTCGTACTCGGCCACATTATTTGAAGCGTCAAAACCCAAACGTAGAGACCTCTCAATTATGTCTTCATTCAGCTTCAAGATAACAAAATCAAGTGGGGGGCCACGTCCGGTAGTGGAATAAATCTTCTCTGCCACATTCAACGGGCTGCTTTGTCCTAATCTTTAAGTCAATGTCCAATCGAGGCATTCTCCGTTCTTAATATTAGTTGTTAATAGTTTCGGGTTAGAGAACCATACTTCAGTTGCTTTAACAGAGACTAACCAACATCCAATATCTTAAGTATTCGGTATGATATTTGTCGATATTTGTATATGCCCAATGTAAAATATCACGAAAGAGAGATATATCACGATACGTATATCCGCGATATTTGGTATAATAGTAGGAGTGGGTAACTCATCAGCCAAAACACAGATGAGAGAGAGAGAGAGAGATTATGATGATGGGAATAATGGGGGCATTTTCGGGGAAGTAGAGTGATGGAGATAGTGAAGAAGAACTACTCTGGTGGTCTCCTTTGGAAGCGAATCAAACTCATCATCACTCATAAAGTCAACGCTAAAAAAAGACTTCTCCGCGATTTCGCAGGTACGCCCCTAGGCCATTATTACTAGTAACACTAATTTTATCATATTAATGAATTTAATTTTACTGATAAAAAAAAACATACATTTTTTATACGTGATATGATAAGACACGAAACTATGATGACATCTATCGTTTATACAGTGGGTGTTTTCACTGTTTTGAGATTCCCGATTCACATATTTCTATTGCAGGTTATTTTGGTTCATCATTAAGTGTCCTTGCAAAGTTTGTGTTATATCGTTACCTTCGTTTGTACCCTTTTCGTTTGCAAGGACACTTAATGCAAAGTTGGCTGTTAGAAAAAATTTAGAAGCTCAATAGTAGGACGCTTGTGCTAATTTCTAGTAGTCTTGACAGTGCAAATTATATAGCAAGATATGTTTGAAAAAGAAGGCGTTAGAGGGGGAGAGTTTTGATAGCATCTTAATGGTTTTAAGTGGACTAATCGGAGAGAAACAGCACAATTTTGACATAATTTTAGCAGGTTATGATGCGATAGGAGATTGTAATAAGTTATTTAAGATAGGAGATTGTAATAAGTTATTTAAGATTGAGAAAATGTGTTTTGCTTTTAGTGCAAGTCAGGTGCAGATGCAGATGATGTTTGTAGTATTTTGTATGAGCCGGATCTAGAGTACATTAAATGCGGCTGAATGAAAATGAAGTTTTTGAAATCATTCTCACTGCTTAATTTGTTGATAAATGTTACGATGGTGACGTACAACTTATATCGATGTTTGGATAAGAACTGAGGACTAGAAATGTTCCTCCTAGTATAGCTTACCAATGTTATCTACTTGGCAATAACAAAGAGAAAAAAATTTAAATAATTTGAAATTAATCATTGCAGGGGAACTCTCTACACAAACAAACAAAGAGAAAAAGATTTAAATCTATCGTGAATGAGTCATCTTAAAATCAATTAGGCACTTTATTCATAAAATAAAATTTTGAATTATCCAAAAAAAAAAACTATTGGTTGGATGGGAAGAGGAATTTTAAAATAAAATGACTTCCAGGGTGACCCTAGCTTATTTAATTTCCACCTTTATTTGCTCAAACAACACACATTATTCTTGGACGCAATTCCTCACAATCTGGTGCATTGAGACATAAAGACGTACCCTGGATTATGAAAAGTAGGTGGATACAACTATACAAGCTATGAGTTCGATCTCTCTGGCATGTAGTCATTACCTCAACATGGAGGGACTGCACGACTAAGTGTTAATTTAGGAGGACTCCAGGATGCCCACATGACTTTATCCCATACTAACTAACGTCCAATATTTTAAGTATTCGGTATGATATTTGTCGATATTTGTATATGCCCAATGTAAAATATCACAAAAGAGAGATATATCACGATATTTTTTGTACTATACCTCTGGCTCTGGGAATAATTTACATCAGCCGAAATGCAGACGAGAGAGAGAGAGAGAGATGATGATGGGAATAATGGGGGCATTTCGGGGAAGTAGAGTGATGAAGATAGTGAAGAAGAACGACTCTAGTGGTCTCCTTTGGAGGCAAATCACTTGTAAAACCAACGCTAAAAAAAGACTTATCCGCGTTTGTACTGTACTCATGAGGTAATAGTGCAATTACTGTAAAAAAATTAATTTATTCTACTTAAACTAAAGTGTAGGCGCGCTTAGCAATATACTAATGATGGCTGGTCGCTTTAGGTGTTTTGAGTCTTGTATGGCTTTGTGAACAGCAAACCGAGGGGTGCACACTCTTAAGTAAAAACAGGAGATTGAATTTTTTAGGGTCAAATCAGGGGTGCAAAGAGTTGGATTCTCAACTCGTATGCACTCAAACAGTAACAGAAATATTTTGAAAAAATATGAACAGTAAAATAGGTTAGGTTTTTTTAGAATAGTGAAAATAGTTTTTTCATATACTTAATCATGCTAGAGGAAGCTCAAATGGCGAGCGCTCCCTTATTAGTTTAGTGATAATTTAGGTCTCTCTCTCTCCCCCCTTTCTTTAGTTTAGTTAGATTAGTTTAGGGTTTTAAGTAATTAGGATTTATAGTTGTAGCCTCCATTAAACCCTTCTTCAATAAAAGCTTTAGTAATCAATTTCAATTCATCTTCTTTACATTATGTTTTTCTTTAATTGTTTTAGTATAGAAAATCCGATGACACAAGGTTAAACTTCCAATAGAGGGGGTTTATGAAGCCACATCAGGATTATTGGTAGTTAGAATGGTTATCATTTTGTAATTAGGACTTCAAGTTCATCATTGTGAGATTCTAGAGATAGAACTCATAACGGTGAACTAGAGTTTAGAGTAACCATCAAAGAGATTTGTAGGGGAGCTAAACTCTCATGCTAGTGAACCCTTGAATAGAGATAACTTTGCGTTCACTAGGGATCAAGAAAAGTAATTCGATGACTAAACTAATAGCCAATCGAATCGTGTGGTGGATTACACCTCTCGATATCTTTCTCACATCGTAAATCACTGTTTTAGTATTTTTATTCACTATTTTCACCACACAATATATTAATCTCATCATCTAGTTATTAGTTATTTTCTATGTTTATTCATTAAGTGTCTGAGAAACTAAGAGTGGAACGACCTCGTGACTTATCCATTCTATAGATTGTGTTATGAGAGTAGATTAGAATTAAGTATTGATAACATTAGAAGAAGTAACAAAACTATTATTTTTAGTTAGGACAAATAGCGTCGATGCTGGAGAATACGTCAGTACTTTTTTCGTCCAATTTTACAAGTCTGACTGGGGCAAAACTAGGTCTATCGGAAAGCTTGTTTTGAGCCGGTCGTTGACATAAAGTAGGCCCAATTCCAAGTTCCGAGTCTAAAGATACGCATTTTGAAGTTCTGATAGCTTTTTGTCCTTTTTTTTCCCGAATTGACTTTGATTTCCCAGCTTTGACTAGGCTTGAAAAGGATTTTTACAACAATACATATTTTTATTTTTGCTATAAAAAATAATAAATATTATTAATAGGGTTATAATAGTAATATTTAAAAACGAGGGGATAAAGATTAAATATAAATAGGAGAAAATCGTGGAAAAGAAAAAAAACACACGTATGAGTTGTTAGATTGATTTCACCACATGATTTCTCAATGCTTATGGGGTTGTATGTTGGAGAAGGAAAGATTGTAGCCTTCGGTTCAAAATATGAGTTATTTGATGAGATTGTCAAATATTTACCTTTTTTAACGGAGGGTGAGATTTATAGTAGCAGCATCAAACTGAGTCATTTAGAGATGTATATAACTTATGCAGAGCAAGATGATATTAAGGAAAAAGAAATAGGGTTTTGTGCTTTCATATTGTATGTTATTGGAAATGTATTGTTAGAAAATACTCACAACAAGGTTCGTTTGGGATATCTAGTTAGTCTTACTCAGATAGATTAGATTGGTAGTTATGACTAGAGAGGAGCAGCATATACGCATCTGATCGAGTCTTTGGACTTGGTATGTCGTTTTGGCATTGACAATGGTAGTAAAGCTATGGTGGGGATGTGGCAAGTTATTGAGGTAATTAAAGTAAATTATTTTTTAAATGGATTTGATTAGTTAGTTATGTGCTAATATATTTGATTTTGTTCAGTACTGGTATTATTCTTATTTTCGAAATGGCATGCATGTTCGGATACTTGATGAACCCGACCAAATTCCTGCTATAAATAATTAGGGTCCAACTTATTGTCAAAAGGTTGCGGGTGAAGCTCATTGTAATCTAAGTCTAGCACGACAGGAGGAAAAGTCTCATACTCAGAGTTCTATTATATGGCTGCCATGGGCAGATTCCACATGTATACGCATAAATCATCCATATGTTCAGAAAGCGTTAGAGTTGACTAGTCAGCGATGCATCTTGTTTGGACCATTAGTAAATGTTTGGTATTTAGAAGAGCGTTATCATCGCCATGTCACTGGCGTTCCTTCGGTTCCTTTTGATCCCCCTTTCCCTATGAATCTTAACGGATGCTAGACTGATATACTGCTTCGATGGTACAACAGTGGTGGCATTTCTGTTGATGCCTTGATTAGACAGGTTAGTGAGTAGCAATATACTGACTATTGGGCCCATGTCTCAGTAGGGATGCTTCTACCCCCAATTGACAGAGGTGTGAATGTATTGTGGACTTTGTTGTTGCATCTAGTCTTAAAGAGGATGTAGGTATTTCACAGCCGATGGGGGCAACCCTTAATCACTCATCATATCCCCCAATGTCACAAGTTGGGACTGTTGTTACTCCTGAAGCCAATTGGGTTATCCTTATTACTTGTCATAATGGTGAAATATTTAATTTCCGTGTTCCACCAATTGACAATGATTTGGTGCAACATCTCCCTATTGATGCCAACTTGACACTAGTAAGTAAATTAAATAGTTTATTTTATTTTATTTTTTGTACCAACATTTAATTTATTTAATTATGGTATCAATTTAGGCACATTTGAAGACGATGTTTGAGGACTACATGCATGGCACGACTTGTATGGCTAGTATTATTAGCAAAATGAATAGTAGATTATACCCTAATAAGATTGATATCATGTAATTCAATCGTCAAGAATTGAATAGTAATAATATTTTATATTCTGAATACGCTAAAGTAATTGAGACTGCAATGATTACCCCATAAGTTCAGAGTCGGCAATCTATCTAAAGGGAGGATGTATATGTCCTTCATTTTGTGGGTGAATCAACTAATCCATCCATGCGTTACTTGAGCTCTCAGGGAGAAGGAATAACCATTTATGGTTCCTATTAGTATTTCATTGTTCAATGCATATTTTTAATGATGCTAGACATATAATTATCTATTGGTATTAGCAATAGTTGTTGGCTTGTTATATATGTGAGATTTATAGGTTATGACAGGTTTTGATATATGATTTAATGTCCACATTACAAAGGTGGTTTTGTCCGATTTTTTTATAATTGGTCGCAGATAATTTTGAATTTGATTAGAATTTTTAGTAAATTAATTTGTGAGTAAACTAAACTCTTATGCTAGTGAATCCTTGAATATAGATAACTTTACATTCACTAGGGATCAAGAAAAGCAATCCGATGACGAAACTAATAGCCAATCGAATCGCGTGGTGGATAACACCTCTGATATTTTTCTCACATCGTAAATCACTGTTTTAATATTTTTATTCACTATTTTCACCATAGAATATATTACTCTCATCATCTAGTTATTATTTATTTTCTATATTTATTCATTAAATGTTTGAGAAACAAGAGTGGAACAACATCGTGACTTATCCATGCTATATATCGATTATGTTATTAGAGTAGATTAGAATTAAGTATTGATAACATTAGAAGCAATAGT
This sequence comes from Coptis chinensis, assembly GCF_015680905.1. NCBI lineage: Eukaryota > Viridiplantae > Streptophyta > Magnoliopsida > Ranunculales > Ranunculaceae > Coptis > Coptis chinensis. The sequence goes on along the minus strand of NC_141461.1, from coordinate 82,249,549 downwards.
AAAACTATTATGTTTAGTTACATTAAATGGCGCCGTTGCCGGGAAATACTTCAATACCCTTTTTGCCCACTTTTACAACTCTAATTGTGGCAAGGCTGGATCTATTAGAAAGTTTGTTCTGAGCCGGTCGTTTTGACATAAAGTAGGCCCAATTTTGAGGTCCGACTCCAAAGAGACGCCCTTTTAAAGTTCTGATAGCTTTTTGTTATTTTTTTTCCTGAATTAACTTTGACTTTTCAGCTTTGACTAGGCTTGAAAAAGCTTTTTATAACATCTCATATTTTTAATTTTCCTATAAAAAATAATAAGTATTATTAAAAGGGTTATAATAGTAACATTTAAAAACGATGGGATAAAGATTAAGTAGAAATAAGAGAAAATCGTGGAGAAGAAAAAACACACGTATGAGTTGTTAGGATTGATTTCTCTACTTGATTTCTCAATGGTTTATGCCATTTGATTTCTCAATGCTTATGGGGTTGTGTGTTGGAGATATAAAGATTATAGCTTTTGGTTCAAAATATGAGTTATTCGATGAGGCTGTCAAATATATATCTTTTTTAAAGGAGGGTGAGACTTATATCGGCAACATCAAACTGAGTCATTTAGAGATGTATACAACTTATAGTGTAAGATGGTGTTAATGAAAAAGAACTAGGGTTTCGTGCTTTCATGTTGTATGTTTTTGGAAATGTATTGTTAGCAAACTCTCACAACAAGGTTTGTTTGGGATATCTAGCTAGTCTTACTCAGATAGATGAGATCGGTAGTTATGACTTGGGAGGAGTAGCATATACGCATCTAATCGGGTCTTTAGACTTTGTATGTCATTTTGGCATTAGCAATGGTAGTAAAACTGTGGTAGGGATGTAGTAAGTCATTGAGGTAATTCAAGTTAATTATTTTTTAAATAGATTTGATTAGTTAGTTATGTGCTAATATATTTGTTTTTGTTCAGTACTGGTATTATTCTTATTTTCGAAATGGCATGCACGTCCTGGATACTTGAAGAGCCTGAACAATTTCCTCCTATAAATAATTGTGGGTCGAACTTATTGTCATAAGGTTGCGGGTAAAGCTCATTGTAATCTAAGTCTATCACGATAGCAGGTAGAGTCTCGTACTCGGAGTTCTATTGTATGGCTGCCATTAGCAGATTCCACATGTATACGCATAAATCATCCATATGTTCGAAAAACATTAGAGTTGACTAGTCGGCGATGCATTTTGTTTGGACCTTTACTAAATATTTGGTATTTAGAAGAGCGTTGTCGTCGCCAAGTCACTAGTGTTCCTTCAGTTCCTTGTGATCCCCTTTTGCCTATGAATCTTAATGGATGCAGACTGAAATATTGCTCCGATGGTACAAAAGTGGTGACATTTTTTTTGATGCCTTGATTAGACAGGTTAGTGAGTAGCAATACACTGACTATTGGGCCCGTGTCTCAGTGGAGATGATTTTACCCGCAACTGATTGAGGTATGAATGTACTGTGGACTTTGTTGATGCTTCTGGTCTTAAGATGGATGTAGGTATCTCACAGCCGATGGGGGCAACCCTTAATCACTCATCATATCCCCCAATGTCACAAGTTGGGGCAGTTGTTACTCCTGAAGCCAATTGGGTTATTCCTATTACTTGTCGTAATGGTGAAATATTTAATTTCCGTGTTCCACTAATTAACAAAGATTTGGTGCAACATCTCCCTATTGATGCCAACTTGACACTAGTAAGTTAATTAAATAGTTTATTTTTTTAATTTTTTTTATCAACATTTAATTTATTTAATTATGGTATCAATTTAGGCACAATTGAAGACGATGTTAGAGGACTACGTACATGCCACGGCTTCTATGGCTAGTATTATTAGTAAAATGAATAGTAGATTATACCTTAATAAGAATGATATCATGGAATTCACTCGTCAAGAATTAAATAATAATAAAATTTTATATTCTAAATACGCTGAAGTAGTTGAGACTAAGATGATCCCCGCACAAGTTCAGACTTGGCCATCTATCTCAAGAGAGGATGTATATGTCCCTCATTTTGCGGGTGAATCAACTTATCCATCCATGCATTACTTGAGCTCTCAAGGAGAAGGAAGAACCATTTATGGTTTCTATTAGTACTTCATTTTTCAATGCATATTTTTAATGATGCTAGACTTATAATTATCTATTGGTATTAGCAATAGTTGTTGGGTTGTTATATATGTTAGATTTACAGGTTATGACAGGTTTTGTTATAAGATTTAATGTCCACATTACAATGGAGGCTTTGTCCGATTTTTTTGTAATTGGTCGCAGATATTTTTGAATTTGAATGGAATTTTTAGTAAATTAATTTGTGATTTAATTAAACTCTCATGCTAGTGAACCCTTGAATAGAGATAACTTTGCATTCACTAGGGATCAAGAAAAGCAATTCGATGACGAAACTAATAGCCAATCGAATCGCGTGGTGGATAACACCTCTCGATATTTTTCTCACATTGTAAATTACTGTTTTAGTATTTTTATTCACTATTTTCACCATAGAATATATTACTCTCATCATCTAGTTATTAATTATTTTCTATGTTTATTCATTAAGTGTTTGAGAAACAAGAGTGGAACGACCTCGTGACTTATCCATGCTATATATAGATTATGTTATTATAGCATATTAGAATTAAATATTGATAACATTAGAAGCAATAGCAAAACTATTATTTTCAGTAAGGTCAAATGGTGCCACTGCCGGGGAATACGTCAGTACCCTTTTGTTTCACTTTTACAACTTTGATTGTGGCAAGGCTGGGTATATTTGAAAGTTTGTTCTGAGCCGGTCATTTTGACATAATGTAGGCCCAATTCCGAGGTCCGAGTCCAAAGATACGCCCTTTTAAAGTTCTGATAGCTTTTTGTTATTTTTTTTCCTGAATTAACTTTGATTTCCCAGCTTTGACTAGGCATGAAAAAGCTTTTTTTTATAACATCCCATATTTTTAATTTTGCTATAAAAAATAATAAGTTTTATTAAAAGGGTTATAATAGTAACATTTAAAAACGAGGGGATAAATATTAAGTAGAAATAAAAGAAAATCGTAGAAAAAAAAAAACACACGTATGAGTTGTTAGGATTGATTTTGCCACTTGATTTCTCAATGCTTTACGCTACTTAATTTCTCAATGCTTACGGGGTTGTGTGTTAGAGATAAAAAGATTGTAGCTTTTGGTTCAAAATATGAGTTATTTGATGAGGCTGTCAAATATATACCTTTTTCAACGGATGGTGAGATTTATATCGGCAGCATCAAACTGAGTCATTTAGAGATGTATACAACTTATGCAGTGTAAGATAATGTTAATGAAAAAGAAATAGGGTTTCGTGCTTTCATGTTGTATGTTATTGGAAATGTATTGTTAGCAAACTCTCACAACAAGGTTTATTTTGGATATCTAGCTAGTCTTACTCAAATAGATGAGATCGGTAGTTATGACTTGGGAGGAGTAGCATATACGCATCTGATCGGGTCTTTGGACTTGGTATGTCGTTTTGGCATTGGCAATGATAGTAAAACTATGGTAGGGATGTGGCAAGTCATTGAGGTAATTAAAGTTAATTATTTTTTAAATTGATTTGATTAGTTAGTTATGTGCTAATATATTTGTTTTTGTTTAGTACTGGTATTATTCTCATTTTCGAAATGGCATGCACGTCCGGATACTTGAAGGGCCCAACCAATTTCTTGCTATAAATAATTGGGGTCGAACTTATTGTCATAAGGTTGCGGGTGAAGCTCATTGTAATCTAAGTCTATCACGATAGCAGGTAGAGTCTCATACTCGGAGTTCTATTGTATGGCTGCCATGAGCAGATTCCACATGTATACGCATAAATCATCCATATGTTCGAAAAACATTAGAGTTGACTAGTCGACGATGCATTTTGTTTGGACCGTTACTAAATATTTGGTATTTAGAAGAGCGTTGTCGTCGCCAAGTCACTGGCGTTCCTTCAGTTCCTTGTGATCCCCCTTCACCTATGAATCTTAACGGATGCAAACTGAAATATTGCTCCGATGGTACAACAATGACGATATTTTTATTGAGGCTTTGATTAGACAGGTTAGTGAGTAACAATACACTGATTAGTAGGCCCGTGTCTCAGTGGAGATGATTTTACCCCCAACTGATAGAGTTGTGAATGTACTGTGGACTTTGTTGGTGCATCTGGTATTAAAGAGGATGTAGGTATCTCACAGCCAATGGGGGCAACCTTTAATCACTCATCATATCCCCCAATGTCACAAGTTGGGGCAGTTGTTACTCCTGAAGCCAATTGGTTTATCCCTATTACTTGTCGTAATGGTAAAATATTTAATTTACATGTTCCACCAATTAACAAAGATTTGGTGCAACATCTCCCTATTGATGCCAACTTGACACTAGTAAGTAAATTAAATAGTTTATTTTATTTTATTTTTTTTATCAATATTTAATTTATTTAATTATGGTATCAATTTAGGCACAGTTGAAGAAGATGTTAGAGGACTACATGCATGCCACGGCTTCTATGGCTAGTATTATTAGCAAAATGAATAGTAGATTATACCCTAATAAGGATGATATCATGGAATTCACTCACCAAGAATTTAATAGTAATAACATTTTATATTATGAATACGTTGAAGTAGTTGAGACTAAGATGATCCCCCCACAAGTTCAGACTCGGCCATCTATCTCAAGGGAGGATGTATATGTCCCTCATTTTGCGGGTGAATCAACTTACCCATCCATGCATTACTCGAGCTCTCAAGGAGAAGGAAGAACCATTTATGGTTTCTATTAGTACTTCATTGTTCAATGCATATTTTTAATGATGCTAGACTTATAATTATCTATTGGTATTAGCAATAGTTGTTGGGTTGTTATATATGTGAGATTTACAGGTTATGACTAATTTTGATATATGATTTAATATCCACATTACAAAAGAAGCTTTGTCCGATTTTTTTTAATTGGTCGCATATATTTTAGAATTTGAAAGAAATTTTTAGTAAATTAATTTGTGAGTTAACTTAACTCTTATGCTAGTGAACCCTTGAATAGAGATAACTTTGCATTCAAGAAAATCAATTCGTTTGCATTCAAGAAAATCAATTCGATGATGAAACTAATAGCCAATCGAATCGCATAGTGGATAACACCTCTCGATATTTTTCTCACATTATATATTACTGTTTTAGTATTTTTATTCACTATTTTCACCATAGAATATATTACTCTCATCATCTAGTTATTAATTACTTTCTATATTTATTCATTAAGTGTTTGAGAAACAAGAGTGGAACGACCTCGTGACTTATCCATGCTATATATAGATTATATTATTATAGTATATTAGAATTAAGTATTGATAACATTATAAGCAATATCAAAACTATTATTTTTAGTTAGATCAAATGGCGCCGCTGTCGGGGAATACATCAGTACCCTTTTGGTCCACTTTTACAACTCTGATTGTGGCAAGACTAGATATATTGGAAAGTTTGTTCAGAGCCGGTCGTTTTGACATAATATAGGCCCAATTCCGAGTTCCGAGTCCAAAGATACGCACTTTTAAAGTTCTTATAGCTTTTTGTTATTTTTTTTCCCGAATTAACTTTGACTTCCCAGCTTTGACTAGGCTTAAAAAAGCTTTTTATAATATCCCATATTTTTAATTTTGCTATAAAAAATAATAAGTATTATTAAAAGGGTTATAATAGTAACATTTAAAAATGAGGGGATAAAGATTAAATAGAAATAAGAGAAAATCGTAGAAAAAACAAAAAACACACGTATGAGTTGTTAGGATTGATTTCCCAACTTGATTTCTCAATGCTTTACGCCACTTGATTTCTCAATGCTACGGGGTTGTGTGTTGGAGATATAAAGATTGTAGCTTTTGGTTCAAAATATGAGTTATTTGATGAGGCTGTCAAATATATACCTTTTTAACGGAGGGTGAGATTTATATCGGCAACATCAAACTGAGTCATTTAGAGATGTATACAACTTATGCAGTGTAAGATGATGTTAATGAAAAAGAAATAGGGTTTCGTGCTTTCATGTTGTATGTTATTGAAAATGTATTGTTAGCAAACTCTTACAACAAGGTTCATTTGGGATATCTAGCTAGTCTTACTCAGATAGATGAGATCGGTAGTTATGACTTGGGAGGAGTAGCATATACGATCGATTGGGTCTTTGGACTTGGTATGTCGTTATGGCATTGGCAATGGTAGTAAAACTGTGGTAGGGATGTGGCAAGTCATTGAGGCAATTAAAGTTAATTATTTTTTAAATTGATTTGATTAGTTAGTTATGTGCTAATATAGTTGTTTTTGTTCAGTACTGGTATTATTCTCATTTTCAAAATGTCATGCACGTCCGGATACTTGAAGGGCCCAACTAATTTCTTACTATAAATAATTGGGGTCCAACTTATTATCATAAGGTTACGGGTGAAGCTCATTGTAATCTAAGTCTATCACGATAGCAGGTAGAGTCTTGTACTCGGAGTTCTATTGTATGGATGCCATGAGCAGATTCCACATGTATACGCATAAATTATCCATATGTTCGGAAAACATTAGAGTTAACTAGTCGACGATGAATTTTGTTTGGACCGTTACTAAATATTTGGTATTTAGAAGAGCGTTGTCGTCGCCAAGTCACTGGCGTTCCTTCAGTTCTTTGTGATCCCCCTTTGCCTATGAATCTTAACAGATGCAGACTGAAATATTGCTCCGATGGTACAACAGTGGCGATATTTTTGTTAAGGCCTTGATTAGACAGGTTAGTGAGTAGCAATACACTGACTATTGGGCTTGTGTCTCTGTGGAGATGATTTTACCCCCAACTGATAGAGGATTAAATGTACTGTGGACTTTGTTGGTACATCTGGTCTTAAGGAGGATGTAGGTATCTCACAGTCGATGGGGGCAACCTTTAATCACTCATCATATCCCCCAATGTTACAAGTTGGGGCAGTTGTTATTCCTGAAGCCAATTGGGTTATCCCTATTACTTATCATAATGGTGAAATATTTAATTTTCGTGTTCCACCAATTAACAAAGATTTGGTGCAACATCTCCCTATTGATGCCAACTTGACACTAGTAAGTAAATTAAATAGTTTATTTTATTTTATTTTTTGTATCAATATTTAATTTTTTTAATTATGGTATCAATTTAGGCACAGTTGAAGACGATGTTAGAGGACTACATGCATGCCACGGGTTCTATGGCTAGTATTATTAGAAAAATAAATAGTAGATTATACCTTAATAAGGATGATATCATGGAATTCACTCTTCAAGAATTGAATAGTAATAACATTTTATATTCTGAATACACTGAAGTAGTTGAGACTAAGATGATCCCCCCACAAGTTCAGACTCGGCCAGCTATCTCAAGGGAGGATGTATATGTCCGTCATTTTGCGGGTGAATCAACTGATCCATCCATGCGTTACTCGAGCTCTCAAGGAGAAGGAAGAACCATTTATAGTTTTTATTAGTATTTAATTGTTCAATGCATATTTTTAATGATGCTAGACTTTTAATTATCTATTGGTATTAGCAATAGTTGTTGGGTTGTTATATATGTGAGATATACAGGTTATGACAGATTTTGATATATGATTTAATGTCCACATTACAAAGGAGGCTTTGTCCGATTTTTTTGTAATTGGTCGCAGATATTTTTGAATTTGAAAGAAATTTTTAGTAAATTAATTTGTGAGTTAACTTAACTTTCATGCTAGTGAACCCTTGAATAGAGATAACTTTGCATTCAAGAAAAGCAATTCGATGACGAAACTAATAGCCAATCGAATCGCGTAGTGGATAACACCTCTCGATATTTTTCTCACATTATAAATTACTGTTTTAGTATTTTTATTCACATTATAAATTACTGTTTTAGTATTTCATCTAGTTATTAGTTACTTTCTATATTTATTCATTAAGTGTTTGAGAAACAAGAGTGGAACGACCTCGTGACTTATCCATGCTATATATAGATTATGTTATTATAGTAGATTAACATTAAGTATTGATAACATTATAAGCAATAGCAAAACTATTATTTTTAGTTAGGTCAAATGGCGCCGGTGCTGGGGAATACTTCAGTACCTTTTTTGTCCACTTTTACAACTTTGATTGTGGCAAGGCTAGGTATATTGGAAAGTTTGTTCTGAGCCGGTCGTTTTGACATAAAGTAGGCCCAATTTCGAGTTCCGAGTCCACAGAGACGCCCTTTTAAAGTTTTGATAGCTTTTTTTATTTTTTCCCAAATTAATTTGACTTTTTAGCTTTGATTAGGCTTGAAAAAGCTTTTTATAACATCCCATATTTTTAATTTTGCTATAAAAAATAATAAGTATTATTAAAAGGGTTATAATAGTAACATTTTAAAACGAGGGGATAAAGATTAAGTAGAAATAAGATAAAATCGTGGAGAAGAAAAAACACACGTATGAGTTGTTATGATTGATTTCCCTACTTGATTTCTCAATGGTTTATGCCATTTGATTTTTCAATGCTTATGGAGTTGTGTGTTGGAGATATAAAGATTATAGCTTTTGGTTCAAAATATGAGTTATTTGATGAGGCTGTCAAATATATACCTTTTTTAAGGGATGGTGAGATTTATATCGGCAGCATCAAATTGAGTCATTTAGAGATGTATACAACTTATGCAGTGTAAGATGATGTTAATGAAAAAAAATAGGGTTTCGTGCTTTCATGTTGTACGTTATTGGAAATGTATTGTTAGCAAACTCTCACAACAAGGTTCATTTGGGATATCTAGCTAGTCTTACTCAGATAGATGAGATCGGTAGTTATGACTTGGGAGGAATAGCATATACGCATCTGATCGGGTGTTTGGACTTGGTATGTCGTTTTGGCATTGGCAATGGTAGTAAAGCTGTGGTAGAGATGTGGCAAGTCATTGAGGTAATTAAAGTTAATTATTTTTTAAATTGATTTGATTAGTTAGTTATGTGCTAATATATTTGTTTTTGTTCAGTACTGGTATTATTCTTATTTTCGAAATGGCATGCACGATCAAATACTTGAAGGGCCCGACCAATTTCCTGCTATAAATAATTGTGGTCCAACTTATTGTCATAAGGTTGTGGGTGAAGGTCATTGTAATCTAAGTCTAGCACGACAGCATGTAGAGTCTCGTACTCGGAGTTCTATTGTATGGCTGCCATGAGCAGATTCCACATGTATACGCATAAATCATCCATATGTTCAGAAAGTATTAGAGTTGACTAGTCGGCGATGCATCTTGTTTGGACCTTTACTAAATGTTTGGTATTTAGAAGAGCGTTGTCATCGCCAAGTCACTGGCGTTCCTTTAGTTTCTTGTGATCCCCCTTCGCCTAGGAATCTTAACGGATGCAGATTGATATATTGCTCTGATGGTGCAACAGTGGCGGCATTTCTATTGATGCCTTGATTAGACATGTTAGTGAGTAACAATACACTGACTATTGGGCCCGTGTCTCAGTGGGGATGCTTCTACCCCCAACAGATAGAGGTGTGAATGTACTATGGACTTTGTTGGTGCATATGGCCTTAAAGAGGATGTAGGTATCTCACAGCCGATGGGGGCAACCCTTAGTCACTCATCATTTCCCCCAATGTCACAAGTTGGGGCAATTGTTACTTTTGAAACCAATTGGGTTATCCCTATTACTTGTCGTAATGGTGAAATATTTAATTTCTGTGTTCCACCAATTGACAAAGATTTGGTGCAACATCTCTCTATTGATGCAAACTTGACACTAGTAAGTAAAGTAAATAGTTTGTTTTATTTTATTTTTTGTATCAACATTTAATTTATTTAATTATGATATCAATTTAGGCACAGTTGAAGACGATGTTAGAGGACTACATGCATGCCCCGGCTTCCATGGCTAGTATTATTAACAAAATGAATAGTGAATTATACACTAATAAGGATGATATCATGGAATTCACTCGTCAAGAATTGAATAGTAATAATATTTTATATTCTGAATACGCTGAAGTAGTTGAGACTAAGATGATCCCCCCAAGTTCAGACTTGGCCATCTATCTCAAGGGAGGATATATATGTCCCTCATTTTGCGGGTTAATCAATTGATCCATCCATGCGTTACTCGAGCTCTCAAGGAGAAGGAAGAACCATTTATGGTTTCTATTAGTACTTCATTCTTCAATGCATATTTTTAATGTTTCTAGACTTATAATTATCTATTGGTATTAGCAATAGTTATTGGGTTGTTATATATGTGAGATTTACAGGTTATGACCGGTTTTGTTATATGATTTAATGTCCACATTACGAAAGTGGCTTTGTCCGATTTTTTTGTAATTGGTCGCAGATATTTTTGAATTTGATTGGAATTTTTAGTAAATTAATTTGTGAGTAAACTAAACTCTCATGCTAGTGAACCTTTGAATAGAGATAGCTTTGCATTCTTTAGGGATCAAGAAACGCAATTCGATAACGAAACTAATAGCCAATCGAATCGCGTGGTGGATTACACCTCTCGATATTTTTCTCACATCGTAAATCACTGTTTTAGTCTTTTTATTCACTATTTTCACCATAGAATATATTACTGTCATTATCTAGTTATTAGTTATTTTCTATGTTTATTAATTAAGTGTTTGAGAAACAAGAGTGGAACGACCTCGTAACTTATCCATGCTTTATATAGATTATGTTATTAGAATAAATTAGAATTAAGTATTGATAACATTAGAAGCAATAGCAAAACTATTATTTTTAGTTAGGTCAAATGGCGCTGCTACCGAGGAATACTTCAGTACCTATTCCGTCTACTTTTACAACTCTGATTGTGGCAAGGATGGGTCTATTGGAATTTTTTTTCTGAGTCGGTCGTTTTGACATAAAGTAGGCCCAATTCCGAGGTCAGAGTCCAAAGATACGCCAATTTAAATTTCTGATAGCTTTTTGTTATTTATTTTTCCCGAATTAACTTTGACTTCCCAGCTTTGACTGGGCTTGAAAAGGTTTTTTATAACATCCCATATTTTTAATTTTGATATAAAAAATAATTAGTATTATTAATTGGGTTATAATAGTAATATTTAAAAACGAGGGGATAAAGATTAAATAGAAATAGGAGAAAATCGTGGAGAGGAAAAAACACACGTCTGAATTGTTAAGATTGATTTCGTCACTTGATTTCTCAATGCTTACGGGGTTATGTGTTGGATATAGAAAGATTGTAGCTTTTGGTTCAAAATATAAGTTATTTGACGACGCTGTCAAATATTTACCCTTTTTAACGGAGGGTGAGATTTATAGCGACAGCATCAAACTGAGTCATTTAGAGATGTATACAACTTATGCAGTGTAAGATGATGTTAATGAAAAAGAAATAGGGTTTCGTCCTTTCATGTTGTATTTTATTGGAAATGTATTATTAGCAAACTCTCACTAGCAAACTTCGTTCGGGATATCTAGCTAGTCTTACGCAGATAGATGAGATCGCGGGTAGTTATGACTGGGGAGGAGTAGCATATATGCATCTGATCGGGTCTTTGGATTTGATATGTCATTTTGGCATTGGCAATGGTAGTAAAGCTGTGGTGGGGATGTGGAAAGTCATTGAGGTAATTAGAGTTAATTATTTTTTAAATAGATTTGATTAGTTAGTTATGTGCTAATATATTTGTTTTTGTTCAGTTCTGGTATTATTCTTATTTTCAAAATGGCATGCACGTTTGATACTTGAAGAGCCCGACCAATTTCCTGCTATAAATAATTGGGGTCCAACTTACTATCATAATGTTGCTGGTGAAGCTCATTGTAATATAAGTCTAGCACGACAGCAGGTAGAGTCTCGTACTCGGAGTTCTATTGTATGGCATCCATGGGCAGATTCCACATGTATACGCATAAATCATCCATATGTTCGGAAATCACTAGAGTTGACTAGTCGGCGATGCATCTTGTTTGGACTGTTACTAAATGTTTGGTATTTAGAAGAGCGTTGTCGTCGCCAAGTCATTGGTGTTCCTTCAGTTCCTTGTGATCCCACTTCGCCTATGAATCTTAACGGATGCCAGACTGATATATTGCTCCGATGGTACAACAGTGGCGGCATTTTTGTTGATGCCTTGATTAGACAGGTTAGTGAGTAGCAATACACTGACTATTGGGCCCGTGTCCTAGTAGGGATTTTTCTACACCCAATTGATAGAGGTGTGAATGTATTGTGGACTTTGTTGGTGCATCTGGTCTTAAGGAGAATGTAGGTATCTCACAGCCGATTGGGGCAACCCTTAATCACTCATCATATCCTCCACTGTCACAAGTTGAGGCAGTTATTACTCCTTCAGCCAATTGGGTTATCCTTATTACTTGTCGTAATGGTGAAATATTTAATTTCTATGTTCTACCAATTGACAAAGATTTGGTGCCACATCTCCTTATTGATCGATGCCAACTTGACACCAATAAGTAAATTAAATAGTTTATTTTATTTTATTTTTTGTATCAACATTTAATTTATTTAATTATGGTATCAATTTAGGCACAGTTGAAGACTATTTAAGAGGATTACATGCATGCCACAGCTTCTATGGCTAGTATTAGTAGCAAAATAAATAGTGGATTGTACTCTAATAAGGATGATATCATGGAATTCACTCGTCAAGAATTGAATAGTAATAACATTTCATATTCTGAATACATTGAAGTAGTTGAGACTCAGATGATCGCCCTACAAGTTTAGACTCGGCCATCTATCTCAAGGGAGGATGTATATGTCCCTCATTTTGCGGGTGAATCAACTGGTCCATCCATGCGTTACTCGAGCTCCCAGGGAGAAGGAAGTACCAGTTATGGTTTCTTTTAGTACTTCATTGTTCAATACATATTTGTAATAATGCTAGACTTATAATTATCTATTAGTATTAGCAATAGTTGTTGGGTTGTTATATATGTGAGATTTACATGTTATGACAGGTGTTGATATATGATTTAATGTCCACATTACATAGGAGGCTTCGTCCAATTGTTTTGTAATTGGTCGTAGGTATTTTTGAATTTGCTTGGAATTGTGAGTAAACTAAACTCTCATGCTAGTGAACCCTTGAATAGAGATAACTATGCATTCCCTAGGGATCAAGAAAAGCAATTCGATGACTAAACTAATTTCTAATCGAATCGCGTGGTGAATTACACCTATTGATATCATTCTCACATCGTAAATAACTGTTTTAGTATTTTTATTCACTATTTTTACCACACAATATATTAGTCTCATTGTCACACCGAATTTCGACAAAAATCAGAAAAAATAATATTTGTTCACGACTCTTCGATTTTTGAGGTATGATGCACTCTCCACTTCCAAAAACCCATAACTTGTTTAACTATTCCAATAATTTGAAACCAATAAAAATTTAAAATTAACCAAAGTCCTCTTCATTACCAAAAATTCACAAATATGATTAAGTTACAAATTTCCTTTCAGCAACTCTTTAATTATAATTACAACTGAAAATACAAAAACATTGTCTTAATTGAAAATTCTATTATACCTCAAGGGAAAACAAAACATATCCTGTAATGAGACACTAACACGAACCACAAGCAACAATCAACCTTCTTCAACACTAATCCTATAAAGACTTGTCAATTGTGTTCATTTTATGAACACACCCGATAAGCAAATATGCAAATCGGGTCAGCATTATAAACAATGCTGGTATGAGTAGCCCCAAAATGCAAATCATACTTATACATATATATACACAATCAATAAGGCAGTTAGTTCCTCCACCGAGGCGCCTTAACATCCAATGAATAATACAACATTCTTAAATACAATAATTAAGTAAGATAGTTCCTCCACTGAGGCGCCTTAGCTTCCAATACAACAATAATAAGGTGTTTAGTTCCTCCACCGAGGTGCCTTAGCTTCAAATCGTATTAGATCAATTGCATCTAATAATAAAATAACAAAAATAAAACCTACTCTATACTTACTCTGGTGTAGGCCTAATCACAGAGTGGGTCACACCTGCATAGATAATTAATTCAACCTACCCTACTGCAAAACCATTGTGAATGCAACATAAATTACAATAAATCATTTATTATAGATTTAACTTACACTTTGATATATCATCACCATTATTTTTTAGAGTTTCTTCAAGTGTCTCTAGAATCACGTCGTCTCTATGTCTTACCTAGTTTCCATGGCTACCACAATCGCTCTCCAAAGCCGAACATGTACATCCACATGCCTCCTCTCACATAATGAACCACTCCGTGCGTAGTTACCCTAAGCGGGATATCGCATACCAGGTAACCCCCACACGAACGCCATTAGGTGGGTACTGCCACTATTCGGCATAAAATATCGCGCGTCTCGTTCTAATTTTGTGAACGAGAAAATCAAGCCACTATTCAGCTACGATTGCCCTACACATGGGTCAATCAACATCTCATACCCCTACACAAGTGCCAATCATATCACATACGCCCTTCACATGGGCCAATCACATGAGTTGTGATAGCTAGATTCCAGGATTTTCGTTACGTAATTTATTCCGGTATCATACATTAATATCTAATAACCATTTCACTCTATCAAGTGCCAAATAAATTATTACGCAATAAGCTACCATATTTAGAAATATCCACAAATACTATAATACCTCATGGCAAAAAGGCACTTTACACCCTTGAACTTGTCGCGTTTTATGACTTACCTCCCTAAACTTCACTTTAGGCAATTTTAACCCTGAACTTGTAAAACGTATCTAGCTCCATTTTTCCAAATCATTTTTGGCACCTGAAGAGTGACATGGAATTAAGTTTTCTTACGTGGCAAAATTAGAATTTGACAGATGGTAAAATCAGAAATTCCACATAAGAAAACATAATTCCACGTCATTCTTCAGGTGCCAAAAATGACCTGGAAAAATGGAGTTGGATACGTTTTACAAGTTCAGGGTTAAAATTGCCTAAAGTGAAGTTTGGGGTAGGTGGTAAAATGCGACAAGTTCGAGGGTGGAAAATGCCTTTTTGCCAATACCTCATAGTAGCATCTCACAGATATTTGACGGAGCGTTTACATTTATTTCTCAAAAATATTACATTTAATATATATCCTAACATATCATATCATTTAACAGAACAATAATTTCAACATACCACATAATGTCACAATTGCTCCAAACGTACTCCGCATAACATTTTTATTGCGTTTTAAGAATATCATGTCTCTTAAAATTTCACTCTTGTCACGTGTCAATAATTATACAATATTAACGTCAAATCTTTCTTAGATAATGATAATCCAGTTTATGCAGGCTTCCACAATATTCTGCCATTTGATTAGTACATAAAATTTTCTATATAAAAAGTAGCGCAATTAAACAGTCCACAGTCAACAATCTTGGCCCATAACCAAAGCCCAAAAATCTAAACAATCTTAAAGACTCAATTGGACCCATTTTAAGTCATATGGACCCAACCCAAAAAAAATAGAAACTGGCCCAAAGAACTAATAGGTTTCGGCCCAAAACAGCTAATAAGTTTCGGCCCAAAAACAAATCTAAATTTTTTTGGCCCAAGGCCCAACTAAGAGAACAAAGTCGCTGGTCTCTTCTTCTTTCTCACCAGCGCTCTCCTCCACCACCAGCTCGAGTTTCGGCCACCAACTCTCCTCTTCCTCCACTCTCATCCCCACGGTTTGAGTCAAGGACAAAACCCCTACTACTTTAGTAAACACAAAACTCGATTTCATTAACTTTCAAAATCACTCCCCAACTATAGATCTCGACCGCCATTAACGCCCCCTTCGGAGTTTCAACAACACCCATCCCATTAAACAACCAACTATCCATCCCTAAAAACCCACCAACATTTAACTAAACACAAACACTAACTCATCATTCATCAATCATAGAAAAATCTCGGCCTCCATTAACACCCCTTTCAGAGCTTCGCCAACCCCCACTCTACAACACTAAAATACACCCCCTACAATCAATAATCATTCAAGTATTCAACCAAAAACCATAACAACAAAACTTCAAATAATATACTGGGTGATTTCTCCTTTGGGCTTGCGCAGCCATTAACGGCCCATAAAGCTTCAGCAGTTCACTTAAGTTTCACAGTTCAGCAAAACAATATGCAAACCTTTAACAATTTATCAATTCAACAGGACCCTACAGAAGAATAAGAAGAAAAATAGACGAAAACATTGGACAGAGAAAAATGTCTTTATACACGTAAAACTGTAAAACTATAAGTTCGATGAAATAGCAAAATAACTACTCACCTCTAGTATGGCCGAAACAGAATATTTAGAAAATGACGCAGATAAAACTAATCCCAAGCTAGCTAAAAGATGCACGATCTGTGTCTCCATTCTTATTTGTTTTAGCTGTTTAGTTCTAAAAACTTATTTTTTTGAAAACCCTTAATTTATGATAAACCATTCAATTCTAAAGAATTTATATTCTGCTTCACATTTTAGAAACTTCATCTTTTACCAACTATCTCTATTCCTAATTATAGAATATTCTTCTATACTATAAGTACTATATTTATTATATATTTTATATTAATATATATTTTGAAAACTTTCCAAACATTAAAAAAATCTCTACACCAAAAATTCAAAATACTAATTTTCCATCCTTTCTCTTTCTATCAAAAAGTCAAGCCAACATTTACAAGCCCGTTAACCAAGAAATAAATATCAAATTCCGAAATGCTAAATATTGTTACGAAATAATGGAAAAATAATTGGGGTCTTACACTCATCATCTAGTTATTAGTTATTTTATATGTTTATTCATTAAATGTTTGAGAAACAAGAGTGGAACGACCTCGTGAGTTATCCATGCTATAGATTGTGTTATGAGAGTAGATTAGAATTAAGTATTGATAATATTAGAAGCAGTAGCAAAACTATTGTTTTTAGTTAGGTCAAATGGTGCCGCTGTCGGAGAATACTTCAGAACATTTTTCGTCCACTTTTACAACTTTAATTGGGGCAAATACTGGATCTATTATAAAGCTTGTTCTGAGCCGGTCATTTTGACATAAAGTAGGCTCAATTCCAAGGTCCGAGTCCAAAGATACGCCCTTTTAAAGTTCTGATAACGTTTTGTCCTTTTTTTTTCCCCAAATTAACTTTGACTTCCCAGCTTTGACTAGGCTTGAAAAGGCTTTTTACAACAACCCATATTTTTATTTTTGCTATAAAAAATAATAAGTATTATTAAGAGGGTTATAATAGTAATATTTAAAAATGAGGGGATAAAGATTAAATAGAAATAGGAGAAAATCGTAGAGAAGAAAAAACACACGTATGAGTTGTTAAGATTGATTTCGCCACTGAATTTCTCAATGCTTTATGCCACTTGATTTCTCAATGCTTACGGGGTTGTGGTTGGAGATGGAAAGATTATAGCTTTTGGTTCAAAATATGAGTTATTTGATGAGGTTGTCAAATATTTACCTTTTTTAACGAAGGGTGAGATTTATAGCGGCAGTATCAAACTGAGTTATTTACAGATGTATACAACTTATGCGGTGCACGATGGTGTTAATGAAAAAAAATAGGGTTTCATGCTTTCATGTTGTATGTTATTGGAAATGTATTGTTAGCAAACTCTCACAGCAAGGTTCGTTTGGGATATCTACCTAGTCTTACTCAGATAGATGAGATCAAGAGTTATGATAGTGGGGGGAAAGACATATATACGATCCGATCGGTCTTTGGACTTGGTATGTCGTTTTGGCATTGACAATGGTAGTAAAGCTATGGTGGGGATGTACCAAGTCATTGAGGTAATTAAAGTTAATTATTTTTTAAATGGATTTGATTAGTTAGTTATGTGCTAATATATTTATTTTTGTTCAGTACTGGTATTATTCTTATTTTCGAAATGGCATGCACGTTCGGATACTTGAAGAGCCCGACCAATTTCTTGCTATAAATAATTGGGGTCCAACTTACTGTCGTAAGGTTGCGGGTGAAGCTCATTGTAATCTAAGTCTAGCACAACAGCAGGTAGAGTCTCGTACTCGGAGTTCTATTATATGGCTTCCATGGGCAGATTCTACATGTATACGCATAAATCATCCATATGTTCTGAAAGCATTAGAGTTGACTAGTCGGTGATGCATCTTGTTTAGACCGTTAGTAAATGTTTGGTATTTAGAAGAGCGTTGTCGTCGCCAAGTCACTGGCGTTCCTTCAGTTCCTTGTGATCTCCCTTCACGTATGAATCTTAACAAATGCCAGACTGATATATTGCTCCTATGGTACAACAGTGGCGGCATTTCTGTTGATGCCTTGATTAGACAGGTTAGTGAGTAGCAATACACTGACTATTGGGCCGGTGTCTCAGTGGAGATGCTTCTACCCCCAACTTATAGAGGTGTGAATGTACTGTGGACTTTGTTGGTGCATCTGGTCTTAATGAGGATGTAGGTATCTCACAGCCGATGGGGGCAACCCTTAATCACTCATCATATCTCCCACTGTCACAAGTTGAGGCAGTTGTTACTCTTGAAGCCAATTAGGTTATCCCTATTACTTGTCGTAATAGTGAAATATTTAATTTTCGTGTTCCACCAATTGACAATGATTTGGTCCACATTTCCCTATTGATGCCAACTTGACACCAGTAAGTAAATTAAATAATTTATTTTATTTTATTTTTTCTATTATTTAATTATGGTATCAATTTAGGCACAGTTGAAGATGATGTTAAAGGACTACATACATGTCACGGCTTCTATGGCTAGTATTATTAGCAAAATGAATAGTGGATTGTACCCTAATAAGAATGATATCATGGAATTTACTCGTCAAGAACTGAATAGTAATAACATTTCATATTCTTAATACGCTGAAGTAGTTGAGACTCAAATGATCCCCCCACAAGTTCAGACTCGGCCATCTATCTCAAGGGAGGATGTATATGTCCCTCATTTTGTGGGTGAATCAACTGGTCCATCCATGTGTTACTCGAGCTCCTAGGGAGGAAGGAAGTACCAATTATGGTTACTTTTAGTACTTCATTATCCGATACATATTTGTAATGATGCTAGACTTATAATTATCTATTGGTATTAGCAATAGTTGTTGGGTTGTTATATATGTGAGATTTACAAGTTATGATAGGTTTTGATATAGATTTAATGTCCTTATTACAAAGGAGGCTTTGTCCGATTTTTTTGTAATTGGTCGCAGGTATTTTTTAATTTGCTTGGAATTTGTGAGTAAATTAATTTATGAGTAAACTAAACTCTCATGCTAGTAAACCCTTGAATAGAGATAATTTTGCGTTCACTAGGGATCAAGAAAAGCAATTCGATGACTAAACTAATAGCCAATCAAATCGCGTGGTGGATTACACCTTTCGATATCTTTCTCTTATCGTAAATCACTATTTTAGTATTTTTATTCACTATTTTCACCACACAATATATTACTCTCATCATTTAGTTATTAGTTATTTTCTATGTTTATTCATTAAGTATTTTAGAAATAATAGTGGAACGACCTCGTGACTTATCCATGCTATAGGTTGTGTTATGAGAGTAATTTAAAATTAAGTATTGATAAAATTAGAAGCAATAGCAAAACTATTGTTTTTAGTTAGGTCAAATGGCGCCACTGTCAAGGAATACTTCAATACCCTTTTTGTCCACCTTTACAACTCTGATTGGGACAACGCTGGGTCTATTGGAAAGCTTGTTCTGAGCCGGTCGTTTTGACATAAAGTAGGCCCAATTCCGAGGTCTGAGTTCAAAGATACGCCTCTTTGAAATTTTGATAGCTTTTTGTCATTTTTCTTCCCGAATTGACTTTGACTTCCCAACTTTGACTGGTCTTGAAAAGGCTTTTTACAACATCCCGTATTTTTATTTTTGCTATAAAAAATAATATGTATTATTAATAGGGTTATAATTCTAATATTTAAAAACGAGGGGATAAAGATTAAATGGAAATAGGAGAAAATCGTGGAGAAAAAAAACACACGTATCTCTCTCTCCTTTCTCTCTTACGTTTCTAAAAAACGATGGAGAAAAACCCTATTGTCCAGAGAAGAAGAAATGATTAAAAAGATAAGAAGAATAGGAAGAGGAGAAAAGAAGAACACGTTGGCTCTCCGTAACTACCTCTATTTTCGGTTGTCTTCGTTCTTGTTTTAAAAAGGTGAGTTAGAATTTATGTTCTTAGTAGAGACATGATATGTTGTGCTTTTGTGTTATTCATATGATGATAAGTAGAGACTAGATGCTAAAGAGATTTGAATTACGACGATTCATACGTAGGTTTATGTACTAAGTTGTTAGATTAAGTTAACATACTTTCTTTTGATGATTTGGTGATGGTAGATGTTTTAAATAATGTGTAACTATTTGGATATGAAAAACTATGACTAGGAAGCTATTATCAGTTGTGGAGAATCATTAGAGAAGAAGGTGAACAGTAAAAAGGTAAAATAGAAAACTGCACTGCACAGTCAAACGTTTTGTATTAGATGGAGGTTAATCCATTGGTGGATGGATCTAACATTTAATCCGAAGTTGTATAAGACTATGTAGTTTGACATATTTGAATTATAGATAGATCTAACGGTTGGATTTCTATCGAGGCATTCATAAGCGTGACCAATCAAAGTATAAACTACGCTAAAAAACTGCACTGTGCAGTCATACATTTAGTCGTAAATGAAGGATGACCCAGTCATGGATTTTCCTCAAATTAAAACTGTAGATATATAACGCTTAGTATAATAAAATATTCGAATTTAAGACATATCCACCGGTCGTATAGTTTTCGAGGCTTTCATTAGCCAGACTAGTTGTAGTTGAAACTACAGCAGAACATTGCAGTGTGCAGTCATACTATTTTGCTTAGATGGAGTTTTATCCATTACTGGATTAATTGGAAATTTAATCTGTAAGGTTATCATACATAGTGGTGTAACATGTTTGAATGGTAGACAGATCCAACGGTTGGTTACCTATCGATGCAGTATAGAAAGACAATCCTATTGATATTTGTTAAGTTGTAATGGAAACTGTTAGGTGTTTAACTTAAAGGTTTTATGTAGTATTTGTAGCCTACTTTTAGACTGTGGTTTTATTTGGAACCAACATAGTTCATAAGATTATTTTTGGAGAATCAAAAGTAGAGAGATATCCATTTTTGAGTTTTTAGATTTAAAGGTTCATAGTGTATATCTGGGTATGAAACTTTACGTATATGATTGTGGGAGTATTTGAAATTGATTGTATGTGATTATATATAGTATAAATTGTTGTTTTCTTTAAAGGTACATACAAGGATATTGATATTTATTAGTTAAGAGCTACATAAAGCTTGATTCTAATCTTGAAAGATTGGATATGTAGGCAGCCTTATGTAAAGGTGCAACCACGATATTATATATTATATATTAGTTTTAGTAATAACTATATGTGTACAATGTTAGTATTAAATTGTGTACGTGATAGTGATTGTTTTAAAAACTGTATTCATTGAATGTGTCATGAATGATCTGTTGGTGTTATGATGGGTATTCCTTGAATGTGGCGGGAATGACCCAAGGTATTCATTGAATGTGCCATGAATGACATGTTGGTGTTATGATGGGTATTCCTTCAATGTGGCGGGAATGACCCAAGGTATTCATGAAATATGTCATGAATGACCTATTAGTGTAAGGATAAGTGGTATTCCCTAATATGCTGGACGAACCATGTGGTATCAATTAGGATTCAATGTATTAAATGATGTGTTGATTATGAATGGAAATTTGACTGGTTGAGATAAATCTTTTTATTGTGATGTCTAACTCTGTTTTTGCAAGAGGGTAGGATCCGTTAATCTTATATGTAGGGACGTAAATATCCTACCCTAAGACGATGTGCTGGCATGTAAAGGTAAAGTGTACTTATCAAACTCATATTTAAATAAGTTATCATATGTGCATTTAATAAGTGGAAGGTAAGTGATAATTATATTGTGAGTTAATTTGGAAAATGGGAATGATGAGTACTGTTATATTAGTTTCTTGGAAATGTATATTGGGATTGAAATCTTATTTGGGAAGAAACTACATGTTGTTTTGGAGAAAACGGAACTAACTTGTCTTCCAAGTTGAAATGATTGTAATATTTTTATTTGTGAATGAAGAGTTGTTCCTTTTGGTTTCATTTGATTTCGGTTTTTAATTTATATCGTGTTTGATAACCTACAGGGTATTAGGTTTTCGTTTCATCGTGGGTTTCCAGATTATTGGATATCATTGCTTTTTTTATTGTCTGGAAATTTGGGGTGTGACACTTTTTCTTCTTGATTCTTGGGCTTTAAACATAGAACTCTTCTAGCAATCATCTCGTTTTCCATGCAAAATAACGTCTTTAAGCACATAAACAGGTTAAAGACCTAAAATACACAAAAATACGTAAACAATACTAACTCTTATTTATTGTAAACATAATTGGCATAAATGTAATACTATTAAGGGTTTAAACTACAGTTTTGGGTGCTTATATCAGTGACCATTGTTCGGACCGACGAGAAAAGATATCTTAGGCTAAGTCCAATGGTTTGGTGCAGCAAAACACAAACCACAATAGCACAATGTATGCTGTTAGTGGGATAGCAAAACCATACCCTAATGGTTTGTTTTTTCAGCCGCCACTGGTACAGGCATGCAGCTGAAATATCGTTAAATAACGTAAAAAATTAGACCTATCTTTATTCGCCATCAGCACTGGTGAGCAACAAAAAAAAAGAAAATACAAGGTTTTTGTATACGCCACTCACACAGGTGTGTAGATACCCTTCTATTTGTTGCTTTTGTTTCTCTCCCCATTTTACCCTTTCTCCCATCTCGGTCTCTCTCAAAATAGAAAAAACACCAAAAAAAATTAAATAAATTACAAACTCCCTCTCACTCTTCAACACCACTTTGGTGCAAGAAAAATAGAAGTCTAGAATTGGCACCAAACTTTGGATCTCTCATCGCCATTTCCCACAAATAGGTATGATTTTGATGAACTTTTTTTTTTGTTTATAAATGCTTCATTTGTTAATTTCAATGATGGGGTTTGTGTAGTTTATTAGTTGATAGTTTATGGATAAAATGGTTTTTGTAGATGTTCTAATCTTTGCTTGTTCCTCACCGCTTGGCAATTTACTAGTATGTTAATAGTTCAAAGAGCAGAAATAGGGCATTTGAGGACATAAATTAGGAGTAGCATTATACACAAGTACAATAACCATATGCATTGGCATTCGATGATGTCATGGGTACTAGTACTCAAGACAGTTTTTCTCAACGAGTATAATACTAGTATGAGATCAATAATTCAAAGGAGGTGAAGGCCTTAAACATATAAGTTGTTCACAATATTGTGCTACTTCTACCCCATAATCCCATGAGGGGGAAAATATTTTTTAAAGCTCAGCCACTCAAAAACTAAAAACATTTGTTAGCCGTGTTATAAGGACTGAAATGCAATAAGTTCAATTGAACGGATAAAGATACTCTGATCCAACATCTTGCAAGTCGGAGAGTAAACGGAAATAGCTAACACAGAACTACTCATGAGAAAACAAATGAGCTGAAGGGATTTAATAGGGATAGGAAAGAAGCACCTTGTGATTCCTCTAATGCTGAGGCATCTCCTCCTCCTTGTCTATCGTTTCTGTTAACCTTGACAATCTCATTTGTAGGTGCTGATGTTCCTCCAAGTTCTTGTGTCTTGGAATTTTCATTTGTATCATCTGAGGTCTAATGATATAATACCAAAAAAAAAAACAGTTGTTTTTTGGGTTAGAAAAACAACATGAATAATGGTAAACGAATGACTGAGAGTGAAAAGCTTAACTTGGGAACTTGCATTTTGTGCGTAATATGTATATGGTGGTGTGTGTGTTCATATGGCCGATACATACGGGTAAATTATTATCAAGGGAGGATGTATATGTTCCTCATTTTGCTGCGCCCTATTATATATCGATAAACCCTTTACCTCAATCGATACTATACGATGTGCCCTATTACAAGCAGTGAGGAACAAAGACTACGATTGTGTGTTGATATAAGTAGAATACTATAGTGTGGTCTAGTTTTGTGCCATTCATCAGTAGAAAGAAAATGAAGATAAAGTCTAGGTAGTTTATTGCGACACTTAATTTTATATGTCATAATGCCATATCATCTAGTTTTGTGTCATATCATAACTCGCACTTAATTTTATTTGTCATAATGCAAGACCCATTTATTTAGTTTCATATTATAAATTATGTTTGATTTTGGTGTTAATTTATTTCTCACCAGTTATAATGTCTGACATTTTACACAAATTCAGAGGTAAGGGTACAAAGTCGAAAAAGTCAGGGCCACCAAATACCCAAAATCTAGAAGATGTACGTGTAAGGACTTCTTATTTTGAGTTTGATCCTAGTTCTTATCACCGTGTTGTTGTAGAGGAAAGTACACACATATCCTTTACTCTTCGTGAAGGTGGTGGAACGAAAGAAAAAGTCGCTAAAAAGGGACTTTGTCCCCTATTATGGAATGGTTGAGCCTAGTGAACTTTGGAGAATTTCAATCGATGCTTCAGAATGTTGGTTTTGACTTCTTTGCTCAAATTAACATTGAAAAGACCGATAGACAATTAGTTGAAGCAATTGTAGAGAGATAGTGGGACTCTACCCACACATTTCATTTTCCATGTGGCGAGATAGGCTTTACGCCACTTGACTTCTCAATGCTTACGGGGTTGTGTGTTGGAGAAGAAAAGATTGTAGCTTTTGGTTCAAAATATGAGTTATTTGATGAGGCTGTCAAATATTTACCTTTTTTAACGGAGGGTGAGATTTATAGCGGCAGCATCAAATTGACTCATTTAGAGATGTATACAACTTATGCAGTGCAAGATGGTGTTAATGAAAAAGAAATAGGGCTTCGTGCTTTCATATTCTATGTTATTGGAAATGTATTGTTAGCAAACTCTCACAGCAAGGTTCGTTTGGGATATCTACCTAGTCTTACTCAGATAGATAAGATCGGTAGTTATGACTGGGGAGGAGCAGCATATACGCATCTAATCGGGTCTTTGGACTTGGTATGTCGTTTTGGCATTAGCAATGGTAGTAAAGTTGTGGTGAGGATGTGGCAAGTCATTAAGGTAATTAAAGTTAATTATTTTTTAAATGGATTTGATTAGTTAGTTATGTGCTAATATATTTATTTTTGTTCAGTACTAGTATTATTCTTATTTTCGAAATGACATGCACATTTGGATACTTGAAGAGCCTGACCAATTTCCAGCTATAAATAATTGGGGTCCAACTTACCGTCATAAGGTTGTAGGTGAAGCTCATTGTAATCTTAGTCTAGCGCGACAGTAGGTAGAGTCTTGTACTCGGAGTTCTATTGTATGGCTGCCATGGGCAGATTCCACATGTATACACATAATTATAATTCATCCATATGTTCAGAAAGCATTAGAGTTGACTAGTCGGTGATGGATCTTGTTTGGACCATTAGTAAATGTTTGGTATTTAGAAAAGCGTTGTCGTCGCCAAGTCACTAGAGTTCTTTGTGATCCCCCTTCGCCTATGAATCTTAACGGATGCCAGACTAATATATTGCTCTGATGATACAACAGTGGCGGCATTTCTATTGATGCCTTGATTAGACAGGCTAGTGAGTAGCAATACACTAACTATTGGGCCCGTGTCTCAGTGGGGATGCTTCTACCCCCAACTTATAGAGGTGTGAATGTATTGTGGACTTTGTCAGTGCATCTGGTTTTAAGAAGGATGTAGGTATCTCACAGCCAATGGGGGCAACCCTTAATCACTCATCATATCCCCCACTATCACAAGTTGAAGCAGTTGTTACTCCTGAAGCCAATTGGGTTATCCCTATTACTTGTTGTAATGGTGAAATATTTAATTTCCGTGTTCCACCAATTGACAAAGATTTGGTGCCACATCTCCCTATTGATGCCAACTTGACACCACTAAGTAAATTAAATAATTTATTTTATTTTATTTTTTGTATCAACATTTAATTTATTTAATTATGGTATCAATTTAGGCACAGTTGAAGACGATGTTAGAGGACACATGCATGTCATGGCTTCTGTGGCTAGT
This sequence comes from Coptis chinensis, assembly GCF_015680905.1. Lineage (NCBI taxonomy): Eukaryota > Viridiplantae > Streptophyta > Magnoliopsida > Ranunculales > Ranunculaceae > Coptis > Coptis chinensis. The sequence goes on along the minus strand of NC_141461.1, from coordinate 82,223,314 downwards.
ATGGCTAGTATTATTAGCAAAATGAATAGTGGATTGTACCTTAATAAGGATGATATCATGGAATTCACTCGTCAAAAATTGAATAGTAATAGCATTTCATATTCTGAATATGCTGAAGTAGTTGAGACTCAGATGATCCCCCCACAAGTTCAGACTTGGCCATCTATCTCAAGGGAGGATGTATATGTCCCTCATTTTGCGGGTGAATCAACTGATCCATCCATGTGTTACTCGAGCTCCCAGGGAGAAGGAAGTAGCAGTTATGGTTTCTATTAGTACTTCTTTGTTCAATACATATTTGTAATGATGCTAGACTTATAATTATCTATTGGTATTAGCAATAGTTGTTGGGTTGCTATATATGTGAGATTTACAGGTTATGACAAATTTTGAGATATGATTTAATGTCCACATTACAAAGGAGGCTTTGTCCGATTTTTTTGTAATTAGTCGCAGGTATTTTTGAATTTGCTTGGAATTTGTGAGTAAATTAATTTACATATGTTTTTGTATTTGTTGAACATGTTTAAGATCATATTGATTATGTTGTGTGATTGTTGCATTATGAAATTGAGTGTATGTTTAATTGCTTGGTGTTATTGATGAATCGGAAATTGGTTTCAAAAATTGAAATTCTATGCTTCTGTCTCTGTCTTTGATATTATGTATAAAATTAAACGTTAGCCATTTTTCATTGAATCCAATTCTAAATGAAAGTTTAGTGAATCCTCTATCCAACGTAGCAAGCCCCACTCAATTTGGATTTGTGAGGAGGGAGTTGTGGTTTCCCCAACTTTGGACGTCAGACTTGGCTAGTCAAAAGAGCCGAAGGTTTATGATCTATGTTCCTGCCAAAGGAATGATTGTGGACGATGATAATATAAATCAACTATCTTTGGATGGTTCAAGAGACACTGAGATTGCTATATCAGCCCCATTATGCAAGGGAAGTAAAGAAGAAGCATCCCCGCGGCCAGGTTTGTCAGGTTTTTTATTCAGTTTGATATTGTACTCTGGTTTTCATTAATCATTATTCTTCTTGACCCAAGCAAAACTTGATGGAAGTACTAGTGTGTCTGCAGGTATATACCTCCCTCCCTGACACTTTAACCACTTAACCCCACCCATAGTGTTGTTAGTACTAGTTTGATAGAGTGTGATTATATGTTTTACGTAAGGCTTGTGAAAGATTTTCAAGTTGTTTATTGGATTGAGTTGCCTTAAATTGTAACAAACTGAATGTATTTTCAATGTGCAAAGAGAAAAAATGATGCGAGGTCGTAATAGATTATCATGTGCACATCACATGCATAATGCTACAGTTATAGTTTATCTTTTATTCTATTTCTATTTTGAATCCTTAGTTAATTAGAATTATACTAGCTTCTATTTTAGTTTCCCAAGTTCTATTATGATTAGGATTTGTTCTTTTTAATAACTAGTTCTCTTTATAAGCATATGTAAACCTTAAGATTTTCAGACTTGATTATTATTATTGAATTAAGAGAATTCGCTTTTCTATTCAAACCCTAGTACATTTTTGGGTATTTCCATAAACTTTCATTGGTGTTTATAATCGAAGATTGCTTCCACCTTTGAGTATAAATCAAATTGGTAACAGGTTCTTTAAGATTTTGGGTTTTTAACAATGGTAAATCACAAAAAGAGTAAGGAGAAACCACCTACTTTGACGACTCGTGTTACCCGCATTTAAGAATCACTAGACGAAATTCTATTGAAGGTGTCCACCCTGCATCATTAGTAACAAACTCCCATCCTTCTTGAATCGGAGCGAAACTATGATGTCGAAAGCCTTATAATAAAAGCCCAAAACTATAGTTTAAACTCTTTAATAGTATTTCTATTTAACCAATTATGTTATTAATAATATAGGTTTATCACTAATTACGTGTTTTTGAGTATTTTAGGCTTTGGAGTTCAAATAAATGTCAATTCGTTACTAATTAGGTGTTAAAAAGAGCTAAAGTGATTGCTAGATAAGTTTCATGAAGAAAGCCCAAGTTTAATGGAGAAAAAGCCCTTAAAAAGCTAAAGTCAAAAATGTTAAGTGAAAGTCAAACCGGATTAAAGAGCTGAAGAAAAGTCAATAGAACTTCAAAAAGCCATACTTTTTTACTCATGCCTCAGATTTGGGCCCATTTTATATCAAAATGACCGGCTCAGAAAGATCTTTCCAATAGTTTAGGCCTCGACTCGATCAAAATAGTATAAGTCAGTGAAAATATGCGCTATAGTAACACGACCAGAATTGGAAGTCTTGGATTCAACCAATTGGGTTATGGACTTGATTTATGGGTCCATAACCTAGCCTAAAAACCGATGCTTGATTTTGCATCATTATATAAGAGAATAAAAACCCTAAACTCTCTATCCCTCACATTAGTTAGAATAATGTAGTTTTCTCTCTCTCTCTCCCTTTTTAGTTTTATTTAGGTTTAGTTAATAAGTTTAGTTTGTAGCCTCCATTAGAACCTTCTAATAAAAGCTTTAGTTTATTCAATTCAATTACTTCTTTTTATATTATGTCTTCCTTTCATTATTTTAGTTTAATTAATCCAATAATATTAGGCTAATCCCCCCCCCCTCCATTAGAGGAAGTGATTATGAAGCCTAATGAGGAATAGATTGCTTAGTAGAATTATTTAATTGTGTATGTATTTCAATGAGTTTAGTTTATTGTATGACTTCCAAAATAAGTATATAATAAATTAAACTAAGGAGTTTTGTAATTAAGTCGAGAGATTTGGCTGTAATAATCCTACATGCTAGTAATAATGACTATAAAAATGTAGGTTGTTGCTAGGAATGATAAAGTTTGAGGCTTTAGGATGGATCATTGTGTAAAAACCTAAAGATGATCTCTTTTCAATGAATAATTCTATTCTTGCTTGAAATTAATCATTAGGTGGATTGATTACTCTTTTCTATAACTTTCTCTTTCATCAAAACCCTATTTCTATTAGTTTAGTTAATTTAGATTTATTTGAATCCATATTATAATCGTAGAATATAAATCTCTCAATAGAATATTACTCTCACCATTGTTTCTTTGTGATTTAAATTAGTTGAATTTCTTTTATGTCTTGGTAGTTTAGGAGTGGAACGAATCCATACTCTTTATATTACTTCATTATTATTTGAGAGTAGGAATATTGATCTAAGAAGCACTTGTTTTGTTGATTGATTATTTGTATTTACGCATAGATAGTTAGTTTATGTAAATTTGTGAATATCAAATGGCGCCGCTGCCATCTTAAACTCGTTCAAGACAAGAATTCAATTACTTGAATCCAAGGGGCAATCCCCCATTCTCTACCCACCCACCTTTTTTAATTTTTCATTCTTGTTTCTCATATTTTTGTTATCATTCAATCTTGAAAAAAACAGGATTTTTGCTCCTGGAAATCGACTGCCAAATTTTTTCAAAATAGTACCTTGAGCACCGCGCCCCTAAAAAGTCTATTTCTGAGCACGCCCGCCCTTTTGTTACTGGAATTTTTTTTCGAAATAGTACATTAAGCGCACCCGCGCCCTTCTGAAGAAAGCTCGATTTTTTCCAAGTTAGTTACAGGTCATATTTTAGTTCTAAATATTTGTTGGTTCGGTGTTCCAAGCTTCTACAGAACACTGGGTTCGAAAAAAAGATGTTATTCATACGCGTAGCAAGGAGGCATTCAGGTACTCCTTCTTCCACTCCTTGTTTCTTCTGTCAAAGGAGTTTTAATTCTAGTATAATTGGGCTTGGTTTTCGTAGACGCAATACCACACACCTATCTAAAATTTCAAACGCTACACCAGCATCAATGGCTAAAGAACTAGAGACTCATCTCTCTGATTTTTATAAAGCACTAAATGATGGCCCTAAGTCGTGCATCGTTCTTGCAAACCTAGTGGGGGATTTTTGAATTTCCCCAAATATATTTAACTTGTTACCGGTTTTCCATGGTTTAAACCACGAGAAGCCTTATCAACACATGCGTAGGATAGAACAAGTTCTCACTACATTACATCATCCTAGCGTAAGTCCGGATCAAGTTAAACTTAGGGTGTTTCCATTCACCCTAGCCAACAAGGCGGCGTCTTGGTTAACTGCCCAAACGACAAACTCTGTGGACTTATGGGCTAATCTTGTTCAATTGTTCATGGAACAGTTTTACCCACCACTGAAGACAGATGAAATGCTTCAAAAGATTTATTTCTTCCGCCAGAATCCTCATGAATCCTTTTCAGAGGCCTGTAATCGTTTCACAGATCTTCTCATTGAATACCCGCATCATAATCTTGTGAAAGACACGCTTGTTCGTGCCTTCTTCAAGGGGATTTTACATCATCATAAGGAGGTTCTAGATATCATGAGTGGGGGTAGTTTTCTTAGTAAAAGAGCCTTGGAGGCTTATAAATTCTTAGAAGATCAATCTAATAGGAACAACAATTGGGGAGGTAACGACTCTTCCCGCTCCACTCCTTCTTCTTTTGAGGTTAAACCTAATCCCGAGCTTAAAACTCTTATTGATGCCCTCACTAAAAAGGTAGATGTCCTCTCTGTTCAACAACAACCCACTCCAGTCAAGAACATTAACTCTACTCGTTGTAATGTCTGTTTAAGTCTTAAGCATTCTGACTTCTATTATCCTTTTGTCTATGCACAACCACCACCACAACCATCAAACTTCAACCAGTTAACTCAACCTCAAGGACAAGGCAACTTAGGTGACTAGAATAGAGGTTTAGTGCCCATGACACAGAACTATCAACATCAAGACATGAACGCTCAACAAACCTTAATTCCATTTCAACCATGTACATAAGAAGTAGTAGTGACCTTGTTGGAAAAACAAAACCAAATTATGCAACAAAACTCCAACTCAATAAAATATCAGCATGATCAAAACTCTAAAATGATGCAATCAACGATGCAAATGATGCATTCTTTGTGCCAAAAGGTTATTGACATGTCTCCTAGCCAAAATAATAACCAAACAGGCGTGTTTCCAAGTCAAGCGGTGCCTAATCCTAAGTCAACAAACACATCTTCTAAAATAAATAGTATTCAATGTAATGGTAATATAACCCCAGTGGACCTACAGGCAATCACTACCCTTCGTTCAGGTAAAGTAGTTAATAACAAAGTAACTATGCCTGAAGATTGCTTGCAAACAGAAGCTGAAAATGAATCATACAAAATACTGCCATAGAAACTAAATACCCTACAACTGTAGAAGTTCCAGTCCCACCACCCCCAAATGGGAAACCCTTACAAAACCTCATAATAGAAACTAATGATCTTACACCTGTAGAGGTTCCAACTTGGACATCTAGATGGAAAACGGCTAAAGATAAAACAAAGACTAATAATACTTTTGACCCTTATACTAAATATAGAGATAAACAAACTCGTGTTACCCGCATTGAAGAAGCACTAGGCAAAATTCTATTGAAGGTGTCCACCCCGCATTATCAGTAACAAACTCCCATCCTTCTTGAATCGGAGCGAAACTATGATGTCGACAGCCTCATAATAAAAGCCCAAAACTGTAGTTTAAACCCTTTAATAGTATTTCTATTTAGCCAATTATGTTATTAATAATATTGGTTTATCACAAATTACGTGCTTTTGAGTATTTCAAGCTTCAGAGTTGAATAAATGTCAATTCGTTACTAATTAGGCGCTAAAAGGAGCTAAAATGATTGCTAGAGAAGTTCCATGAAGAAAGCCCAAGTTTAATGGAGAAAAAACCCTTTAAAACCCCAAGTCAAAATTGTTAAGTGAAAGTCAAACCGGATTAAAGAGCTGAAGAAAAGTCAACAGAACTTCAAAAGGCCATATCTTTGGACTCAGTCCTTGGATTTGGGCCAATTTTATATCAAAATGACCTGCTCATAAAGCTCTTTCCAATAGTCCAGGCCTTGACTCGATCAGAGTAGTATAAGTTAGTGAAAATGCATGCTACAATAACACGACTATAATTGGAAGTCTTGGATTCAACCAATTGGGTTATGGACTTGATTTATGGGTCCATAGCTTAGCCTAAAAACCCATACACGATTTTGTATCATTATATAAGAAAATAAAAACCCTAAACTCTCCCTCCCTCCCATTAGTTAGAATAATTTAACTTTCTGTCTCTCTCTATCTCCCTTTTAGTTTAGTTTAATTAGGTTTAGTTAATGAATTTAGTTTGTATCCTCCATTATAACCTTTTAATAAAAGCTTTAGTTTATTCAATTCAAATACTTCTTCTTTACATTATGTCTTCCTTTTATTATTTTAGTTTAATTAATTCGATGATATTAGGTTAATCCCCCTATTAGAGGGAGTGATTATGAAACTTAATGAAGAATAGATTGCTTAGTATAATTATTTAATTGTGTATGTATTTCAATGAGTTTAGTTTATTGTATGACTTTCAAAATAAGTATATAGTAAATTAAACTAGGGATTGTTGTAATTAAGTCCAGAAATTTAGTTGTAATAATCTTACATGCTAGTAATAATGACTATAGAAATGTAGGTTGTTGCTAGGGATGATAAAGTTTGAGGCTTTAGGTTGGATCATTGTGTGAAAACCTAAAAATGATCTCTTTTCAATGAATAATTCTATTATTGCTTGAAACTAATCATTAGGTGGATTGATTACTCTTATCTATAACTTTCTCTTCCATCAAAACCCTATTTCTATTAGTTTAGTTAATTTAGATTTATTTGAATTCATATTATAATCTTAGAATAGAAATCTCTCAACATAGTATTACTCTCACCATTGTTTCTTTGTGATTTAAATTAGTTGAATTTCTTTTATGTCTTGGTAGTTTAAGAGTGGAACGAATCCGTACTCTTTATATTACTTCATTATTATTTAAGAGTAGGAATTATTGATCTAAGTACTTGTTTAGTTTATTGATTATTCGTGTTTACGCATAGATAGTTAGTTTACATATATTTTTGAATATCACCTCACTTCTTCGCGCCATAGCTCGTCACCGTACCTTCCAGCTGCCTTTTCTTTACCTGGAGCACCTCGAGAACAATATTAATTACACCACCATCACATTGCCGCATGGATTTGTGACTAACAACCCCTGCCGAAGTTACCCCCAATCAAACCCAATCACAACCACCATAGATGTGCTACTGCAAGTGCACCAAGGAGAAACCAGACCGACTTCTCTAACAACCCTCCGGTCAAAATTCTGGAGCTTTCCTTCCTTTTCAAGTTGCTAATCCAAATCCAAAACTTTATCAAAGTAGACTTGCAAATAGAGATGGAGGAGGAGATGGTCTTGGACTCGACTTTGGAACTCGTGGGCAGATTGGACAACATAAAAATCGGGTTACCCGACTTTTACCGCAGGTTTGTGATGAAGGAAGAAGATGATCGAATTCCCCTCTCCAAACCCTTCGTAGTCCACCTGATTTCTCTACGTGGGCCCATAAAAAACAGGCCCAAGGTACTCCAACCCCTAAATATGAGCATGTTCATAGATCCCAGGGTCACCAAACCCATAAGCTTGGTCATGATTGCCATCAGCCTACTCCTACCAATGGAGCACCACATGATGATTACATTGATTCCCCGCCTATGTCAGTACGTGGAAATTGCCAACAACCTCGTCAATTAGCTCCTAATTTTGATCCTCCTAATCCTTCAGATTCATCATCCAGCCCTTCTCCACCAAAAATACATCATAACAATAATCAACATCAAGACCTCAAGCATCACCAAAATTTGCAAAACAACCCAAGTAACATTGATATTAATCGTTTGTTGTGAATTTTAGAAAAAACTCAGATGGGTGATATATGGTTAGATGTGCCATAATTTGATGGACAATTGAAGCCCTATGCTTTTGTGGATTGGTTGAACAAAATTGAGAAAATTTTGTATTACAAAAATATGAAAGGTCCTAAGTGTGTTAAATTGGTGGCCACCAAACTCAAAGGTTATGCACTCGTTTGGTGGGATAAATTGCAACAAACCCATGCACAATCACACTACCGCTAGATTATTAATATTACATGGGATAAGATGCGTCGAGAGTTGAAAAAAGAATTTATTCTTCATGACTATGAAAGGGATTTATTCATGCACCTCCAAAACGTGAAACAACGGCTTCAAAGTGTGACTGTGAATACTGAGGAGTTCCTTTTGTTGTGCAAACGGGCTGATTTGTCCTAATCTGTCGATCAAAAAGTTAGGCATTATTTGAATGGTTTGTGCAAACCACTTCGAGAGGCATTAGCTTTTAAAGATGTTTATGATATGTCCGATGCCATTAAATATGCTCTCAAAGCTGAAGATTTGCTTCGCTTATCCCCTTCAGCTACTACTAGTGCCACTTCTACCTATGTTACTTTATCATCCAAACTGCCTCCTACCAAAGTGGGTCCAATCACTACATGCTATGAGTGTAAGAAAATTGGACACGTTCGTAGTGAATGTCCTAAGCGCAAACGCGTGGGTTTAACACAGGATGAAGACAATCTCACCCATACGGAAGAAGACGTCACTGAGATTGATGGTTTTTTTACTTATGCAGATTCCGGTTGTCCCTAATTGATTGTTTGTTGTTCTTTAGTTACTCTAGTTGTTAAGCATGATCCTACATCATGGCTTCACCATAATATCTTTCATACCCGCTGCACTTCGAATGGCATGTTGTGTAATATTATCATTGACAGCGGTTCCAATGATAATATTGTTTCTAAAGATATAGTGGACAAGCTGAAACTCAAGGATGAGCCATATCCTGAACCTTGCACTATTTCTTGGTTACAGGATGATGCCACAGTCAAGGTTACTCGCCGTTGTCTAGTTTCTTTCTCTATTGCTCCTAAATACAAGGATGATGTTTGGTGTTCTGTTGCACCCATGGACGCATGCCACTTGTTACTTGGTTGTCCCTAGCAGTATGATCTCCTTGTTACTCATAATGGGTGTGAGAACACTTATACCTTCACTTCTGGTGGCGAGAAAATTGTTTTGGCACCACTGACTCCATTCTGCCCACCTTCTCATCCACGCCCCCCCCAGTGAAACCAGGTTTTATAGTAGACGGACGTAATTGCGATATGTTTCTTGCTCTTACTGAGTCATTTCTTGCAAACCCTACTTATATACCACTTGTGTTACAACCAATACTAGATTCATATTCTGATGTTTGTACTGAGCTTGCTAAAGGAGGATTGCTCCCTTTATGAGATATCCAACATGCCATTGATCTTATTCCTGGAGCTCCCCTCCCTAACTTACCACATTATCGCATGGCTCTTTCTGAACACGCCGAGTTACAAAGTTATTAGCTAAGGGATTTGTCAGAGAGAGTATGTCCCCTTGTGCTGTGCCATCTTTACTTACTCCTAAGAAAGATGGGAGTTAGAGGATGTGTGTTGATAGCATGGCTATTAACAAAATCACTGTGAAATATTGTTTTCCCATTCTATGCCTTGAGGATATACTTGATTCATTGCATGGTGCTAAGGTGTTTTCCAAGCTTGATTTGTGATATGGGTTTCATCACATTCGTATCTGCCTTGGAGATGAATGGAAAACTGCCTTTAAAACAAAGGATGGTTTATATGAGTGGTTGGGCATGCCCTTTTGTCTTTCTAATGCTCCTTCTACCTTCATGCGGCTTATGACTCAGGTTTTGAAGCCTTATTTGAATAAATTTTGTGTTGTCTACTTTGATGATATTTTGATTTACAGTTCTTCTGAGTCTGAACATATCAAGCATATTGAGATTCTTTTGGGTGTTTTGTGTACTGAGAAGCTTTATTTACAACTTAAGAAATGCTCTTTCATGGTTGACTCTGTGGTATTCTTAGGTTTTGTGGTTTTTGCTGATGGTATTCGTGTTGATGATTCCAAAGTCCAGGCTATTATTGAGTGGCCTATTCCTTCTACAGTGACTCAGGTTCATAGTTTTCATAGATTAGCTTCTTTCTATAGACGATTCATTCATAATTTCAGCAGTATTATGGCTCCTTTAACTACTTTGACAAGTGAGAAAACTTTCAAATGGACTCCTAACGCTAATGAGGCATTTGACTTGATTAAGAAGAAGATGACTTCTGTTCCTGTTTTAGTTTTGCCAGATTTCACTCAACTCTTTGAGGTGACATGTGTGCTGTTTTTAGCCAAAATGGCAAGCCGGTTGCTTTCTATAGTGAAAAACTTACTAGTGCTAAATTAAGTTATTCTACATATGACTTGGAGTACTATGCAGTTGTCCAAGCTGTATGACATTGGCATTATTATCTTATTCATCATGAATTCCTCATAAAGTCTGACCATGAAGCCCTTTGTTATCTTAATACTCAGAAGGATGTCAGTACTCAACATATCAAGTGGAACTCTTTCTTACAAAAATATACTTTCCACTTACAGTTTCAGGCTGGAAAGGATAATCGAGTTGTTGATACTTTGAGTTGTTGTTCGCATCTCTTGGTTACTCTTCGTACCTTTTATTGGGTTTTAATGAGTTACACGAGTTATATACTCAGGCCGGATGCCTATTTTGGTCCTATTCATGCTGACTGTTTAGTACATCATGGTGTATCTGGTGAATTTTTTCTCCATGATGGTTTCATATTTCGGGGTTCACAGCTTTGTATTCCCGTTTCTTCCCTCCGTGATCAGATTATGATTGAAATGCATGATAGGGGGGGGGGGGGGGTTTGAGTGGTCAGTTTGGGATCATAAAGACCATTGCCTCTATCAGGGAGAAGTACTTTTGGCCTACTATGCGTAGAGATATTAACCGGTTTATTGAGCGATGTTATGTGTGCCAGATAGTGAAAGGTAAGCACACTAATGCTGGTTTGTATTCTCCACTTCCGATTCCCGACAAACCTTGGGTTGATGTCTCAATGGATTTTGTGTTGGGTTTACCACGTTCTACACATGGAAAGGATTCTATTTTTATGGTTGTAGATCGTTTATCCAAGATGGCTCATGTCATTCCCTGCACTCGTACTACAGATGATGCACAGGTTTCTCAGGTACCCATGGGTTTTTTACTATTCGGTTCTACGGTTTCGGTTCTTTATCTATTCGGTTCTTAATGACCCATTTTAAATGGATCTAACTTGTTAAGACCCAGAACCGGAACAATCAGTTTCGGTTCCGATTCGGTTATGGGTAATTGGGTACCCATTGGCACCCCTAAGCTAAACATTTAGGATAGGGAATGTGATAAAAGCCAAAAACTGTAGTTTTAACCCCTTAATAATATTATATTTAGACCAATTATACTTATAATAAATAAGAGTTAGTATTATTTACGTACTTCTATGTATTTCAGGTCTTAGAGTCAAATATGTAAAGAAATATGTCACTTTTGCAAGAGAAAGGAGCAAAGGTTGGTAGTTAAGAAGTTATATGATTAAAGCCCAAGTTTCAAGGAGAAAAAGCCCAGTCAAAGCTGAAAAGTCAAAGTCAACGCGGGTAGAAATAGAGTATAAAAGTCAATAGAACTTCCGCAGGCCGTATCATTGAACGCAAACCTCAGAATTGGGCCTACTATATGTCCAAACGACCGGCTCGAAAAGAGCTCTCTAATGGTCTAGGACTTGATCCAATCAGAGGAGTAAAAGTGGATTAAAAGCCTATTGCAGTGATTTCCAGCAGAGAAACCCTTTTTGGACTTAAGTAATTAGGTTTTGGGCTTGATTTAATGACCCGAAACATAGCTCCAAAGCCCATGTACGAAATTGTAAACCTATCCCTCTCCTATATAAAGAGGACTAAGGCAAAACTCTACCAGACACCCTTTAGTTAATAAATTAGATAATAATTTAGTTTTCTTCTTTAGTTAAACCTTAGTTATTGTTTTATTAGTCTAATCACTATTAATTCAATTCAAGTTATCTTTAATAAATTATTTCTTTATTATGTCTTATTCTTATTCTTTTAATTATGATAGTCTAATGAATCATAGCTAAACCTCCATTAGGTTATTGAAACTTTGATGAAGACTTGATGTATTAGTATTGAATAAGTTGTAGTAAATATTACACTCTAGAAGGTAGTTAATTTACCATGAGAATGAGTTTAAATTGCCTCATATGCTAATTATTAGTTGGTAGAGATTGTCATGAATAATTAGGGATTAAAAAGACCCAACCTTTATGTGAAAACATAAAGGTTAGGATTACAACAAATTTATGCTAACCTATTAAGTTTTAATTAAGGTGGAATCAAATCCCCCTAATGCCTTTCTTTTTATTCACATCTTTTCATTAAATTGCCATAGTATAGTCTAGAATATCTTAATTAGTTATTTCCACATATTAGTTTTATTAAACCATTACTCTCATTGATATTGTAGGATTGTTTAAGTTCGAGAAATTATTACATTTAAGAAACTAGGAGTGGAACGAATTCTGACTCCCTTTTATTATAAGATAATCAAGAGTAGAACTTTGATAAACAACCATAGCATAAATTCATGTTTTTACTTCTTCTTAGCATAATTAGTTAAGATTAAGTAAAAACATCTGGTTTTATATTTATCATAATGGATGAGAATAATTTGGAATTGTTGATCCTTCCGATTAATGTATGGAGGAACTATTACTGAGTTGCAAGATGGTGCAGTCTATTTTGGTAGAGGACCATGCAACATGATTAGAATATGAAACACGAAAACCAGGGGTATTTGAATTGTTGACTGAGTTCTGACCTCAAGTGAAGATAAAATACAAATTGATAACGACATTGAAAAAAAACATCATGATAACTTCTCTCATCTGTTATACATTCGTAAAAGTTAAGATATGCAGGAGTTCATTTTATTTAGCTTTTGCCGTGGGATTTCTATCTACATTTTCATAAATCAGCTCGAATTGCAGAAATGTTGACAATATATGTTGTTACTGAATAAAGAATCTCCTTCTTTTTTCACAACTTGTAGGTTATGTTTTGTAGATTTCTTCTCAAAACTAAATTTCAATAATGGTTGGACATATTCCGAGGCTGGTAATGTTGCATCCATTTTGGTAGAGGACAAGATACTAGTAGAAAATGAGAGCCATGGAAGAAAAAAAATCAGACAACTCTTTAAGCCTTGATCTAAAAATACATTATTGACACAGACTGACTAAGGTCAACGTGGTAACTTAGTTAGATTTTGTCATAACAATAGTAACATACTAAGTGAGCATAAAACGCTCAAACTTAGAATGGCAGCTAAGCTAAACGTGGTAACTTAGTTATTAATAGCTTGGGGTTAGAGAACCGTACTTCACTTGCTTTAACGGAGACTAACCAGCATTCAATATTTTAAGTATTCGGTCTGATATTTGTCGATATTTGTAGATGCCAATGTAAAATATCACGAAATAGAGAGAAATATATCATGATACGTATATTCGCGATATTTTGTGTAATAGTAGGAGTGGGTAACTCATCAGCTGAAACGCAGAGAGAGATGATGATGGGAATAATGGGGGCATTTCGGGGAAGTAGAGTGATGGAGATAATGAAGAAGAATGACTCTAGCTGGTGGTCTCCTTTGGAAGCGAATCAAACTCACCACCACTCGTAAAGCCAATGCTAAAAAAAGACTTCATATCAATAATGGGGGCATTCGAGTTTTTATTGATTTCGTGCATTTGGGAGTAACTCATATATATATATATATATATATATATATATATATATATATATATATATATATATATATATATATATATCGAGTTTTATTGATTTCGTGCATTTGGGAGTAACTCATATATATATATATATATATATATATATATATATATACGCCGACAAACAAAAATGACATGCGGAATTGACATACGCAATCCAAAAGCAGATTTGCACATTGCTCTAAGGGCTAATTTTTTGTAGATATTATCTTCCTACCATGGATAGTATCTCCACAAAAAATCAGCTCAATCGGATGTGTCTAGTCTTGTCAAAAGAGTGTCAGAAGAGTGTTAAAATTATAGACCGTCTGATAAATTTATAATTTGAACTAAATTTTTGGTAGGGTTAGACATGTTCAAAGGAGCTAATTTTTTATAGAGATGATCTCCATGTTGTGGAGATCACATTCCCATAAAATCAACTTTTAGTTCATTATGTAGGTAGGTAGGATTGCGTATGTCAATTCCATATGTCATTTCTATACCTACATAATGAACTAAAAGTTGATTTTATGGGAATGTGATCTCCACATATATATATATATAAAATATATATATATATATATATATATGCAGCCCGGCTCCTAAAAGGACCTTAAATAAGTATCAAATCTAATACAACCACAACTTCACCTACAAAATGATTTAAAACCTAATCTTTTGTGCGTCTTGCCGTGACTTTGGTGACTCGGTTCGACTAAAAGTCTACGTCCGAGGATGGGATATGAAAGGACTCTATCTTTTATTAAGCCTGATTTACGAGGACAGATTCTTGCTCATGGCTTTAGACCCCACTAGAGGGCCTAGAACTTTCTTTTTAGAATTCCAACATTGGTGGTCTTCTTTTACGATAGTTTTGATCAGTAACCCCGGTAGGATCCACATTACGGGGTTTACGACTAAAAGGCGGAAGCACTCAAAATGGCTAGCTAGGAGAAGGAATGACAGGATCTACTAACCATAAAGAACATCTCTACAAAAATTCAACTTGTTTGACAATTTTTAACATTGACAAAATATGATTGCAAAAACTAGACATTTCTGGACCGTTAGATATTTTTTCAAAAGTGGACAACAATTTTTATCTAAGTTAGAGGATATCAAACGAGTTGAATTTTTATAGAGATGTTCTTTATGGTTAGTAGATCATATGTACAAAAGATTAGGTTTTAAATCATTTTGTAGGTGAAGTTGTGGTTGTTTTAGATTTGATATTTATTTAAGGTCATTTTAGGAGCCGGGCTGTAAATTAATAAATTATGAGCCAATGTACTAAATTAATAATTTTGCTAAATTTGTAAGAAAATATATTTCAAAAGTTTCCATATGGAGTTCTATGATGAGCAATGTTGTAAATTGTAGAATATGATGTGTTTGATTAGTCGAGGTTGATTAATTTATATATATATATATATATATATATATATATATATATATATATATATATATATATATATATATATATATATATATATATATATAACGAGGTTGATTAAATACTCTATTATCATATGATAAGGGTCATATAATAATATAATATCACTCTTATTTGATAAATCTATACATATATATTTCCTAGTTTATACATAATAGAACTTGTTTGAAATGTGATACAAACAAATAAAAATTAAAAATGTTGAGGACTACGCCTTTCGACTTGATCTTAAGGGGGAAAAAAAAGGTCTAAAAAAAGGTCTAGGTTGATTAAATACTCTATTATCATATGATAAGGGATAATATAAACAACTCTTATTTGATAAAAACATTGCACATAACTTGTTTTTATCAAAAAATAAAAATAAAAATTGAGGAAAAATTTTCTATACATATAAATATTTTTTTATTCTATACATATAAATATTTTTATTCCAGTGGAGACAACTACTAGAATAACTACATAGCAAGAGAGATTTGAGTTTCGTCAGAGAAAATAGAAGAGATAGTAGAGAAGCAAGATAGTTTAATAATATTCTCTCTGCCTTCACTCGATCATAAGTTTTGAAATTGCAAAAAAATACTGATAACAATAACAAGATGAGTAGAGAATCGTAAGAAACATGCACAACAAATCCAACATTACTTCATTCCCATTTGTTGTGGGCATAATGTTACCAAACATATAGTATGCTGGTTCAAAAGTTGGAAAAAATGTAAAATAAATAAAGGTAAACTTAGCTAGACAGGCAGCCTAGTTGTCAAGCAATTTAAGGTAGAAAATAAATAAACAAAAGCTTTAAAATAATTTAAACTCAGAGCACTTTGTATCTGACAATACTGATAAAGAAAAATTTATGTAAACTAACTATCTATGTGTAAACACAAATAATCAATCAACTAAACAAGTGCTTAAATCAATATTCCTACTCTCAAATAATAATGAAGTAATATAAATAGTACAGATTCGTTCCACTCCTAAACTATCAAGACATAAAAGAAATTCAACTAATCAAACATAAAGAAACAATGATGAGAGTAATATTATGTTGAGAGATTTATATATTCTATAATTATACTACAGATTCAAATAAATCTAAATTAACTAAACTAATAGAAATAGGGTTTTGATGGAAAAGAAAGTTATAGAGAAGAGTAATCAATCCACCTAATGATTAGTTTCAAGCAAGAATAAAATTATTCATTGAAAAGAGATCATCTTTAGGTTTTCACACAATGATCCAACCTAAAGCCTCAAACTTTATCATCCCTAAAAACAACATATATCTCTATAGTCATTATTACTAGCATGTAGGATGATTACAACCAAGTCTCTCGACTTAATTATAACAATCCCTAATTTAATTTACTATATGCTTATTTTGGAAGTCATACAATAAACTAAACTCATTGAAATACATACACAATTCAATAATTCTACTAAGCAATATATTTCTCATTAGGCTTCATAATCACTCTCTCTAATTGGGGGATTAGCCTAATATCATTGGATTAATTAAACTAAAATAATGAAAGAAAAACATAATGTAAAGAAGAATTAATTAAATTGAATAAACTAAAGCTTTTATTAAAAGGTTCTAATGGAGGTTATAAATTAAACTCATAAACTAAAACTAAAAAGGGAGAGAGAGAGAGAGAAAGAGATAGCTAAATTATTCTAACTAATGGAAGGGAGAGAGTTTAGGATTTTTATTTTCTTATATAATAATACATAATCGTGCATGGATTTTTAGGTTAGGTTATGGACCCATAAATCAAGTCCATAACCCAATTGGTTGAATCTAAGACTTTTAATTCTAGTTGAATTACTGTAGCGCGAGTTTTCACTAACTTATACTTCTCTGATCGAATCAAGGCCTAGATTATTGGAAAGAGTTTTCTGATCCGGCCATTTTGATATAAAATGGGCCCTAATCCAAGGCCTGAGTCCAAAGATATAGCCTTTTGAAGTTCTGTTGACTTTTCTTCAGCTTTCTAATCCAGTTTGACTTTCACTTAACCGTTTTGACTTGGGATTTTTTAGGGTTTTTTCTCCATTAAACTTGGGGCTTTCTTCATAGAACTTCTCTAGCAATCACTTTAGCTCCTTTTAGCATTTAATTAGTAACGAATTGACATTTATTCAATTCCAAAATCTTAAATACTCAAAAACATGTAATTAGTGATAAACCTATATTATTAATAACATAATTGGCTAAATAGAAATACTATTAAAGGGTTTAAACTACAGTTTTGGGCTCTTATCAAACCACCCCCAAACATCATTTTGATTGTCCTCAAGCAAATATGTGATATTAAAATAAGTGACCAAAAATGTATTTTTAACTAGTCTCATTTCGCCGAGTGCGATTACATTGACCATATATAATAAGGCCTTAAACCACTAAGAATTTCCTAGTGGACGAGTTATAGTCTCGTGAGAGTTTTCTAGAGAAGGTACTCACAAACTTCATTTATACTACAACGACTAAGAAATAAAAGTAATTGTTCCCTAATTTTATCCAGAATCTAAACATCTCACTAGTATTTAAACAAGGATGATCATTCTAAAACTTAAACTAATACATACATAATAATCAAATCATCTTAAGATAAACAACTATACAATGAACTATGATATGAAATGCAATGGCAGGTCCATTTCTGAAACTTTTGGGTAGCATGCCTAAGTAGGTTCTCACAAAGAATGTGTCAAAACACATAACACTCTTATTTTTCCACTCAAGTTTGATAACTCCAGTGTGCAGTGGGCACACGTTTCCTCACAATCTCAATGACAATCCAAGGAAGCCGAGGTTGATCAAATACATCTACCACTAACTATCACACCAACCTATTCCTAATTAAGCTAGAAGTCTTTATTAGGTGATACAGGGCGTAGGTATTAGTTAAAGAATGAAGGAAATGGATATTTAAAAAGACAAATCTGAGAAAATAGGGTCTTCATATTATGTAATTAGAGAAAACCTCGTTCTTATTTTGCTTATACACTTTGTTTCAATCCTTAGCCTTTTTATTTTGGCTTTTTGACTCCTTTTATTCTATTTTTGGAGTTTTTATTTTTTTTTTTTTTTTTTTTCTTTGGATGAAAACTTTTTTTTATTTTTCTTTTCATAAGCAACTAACTAATTTTTGGTTTTCCACAAGTCTTTCTCTTTTCTTTTCTTCACTCATCCTATTTCTCATACTTATCCAGATAGGTAGGCTAATTTTATTTTTTATTTTGTTTTATTGGGTAAATGATTTGTGGTTTGTGAAAAGGCTAATGAAAGGCTTAGTGGGGCAACTAGCGGATAATAAATTTCATATAGGTGTGAATTTCTGGCTATGTCGATCCAAAGAGGGCCTAAATTCTCGCTTAGGATATGGTGTGGTGATCAAACAAGTGGATGTGTGATTTCTCTACTCGGATTTGACTTCTCCCTTGTGTCATCACTCAGATATTAATTCATATAGGCTTTTTGGCTAGATGCTCACAGGATATATATTAAGTACTCTAACCTAGGTCTCAGAAAAATACTGCCAAGTACAATCATAGATGCTCATGTAAGATGTTCATGAAAAGATGCAATGATTATTATCTACATATTAATCTAAGTTTCAAAAATTAAATCCTAATTCAAGTCAACTTGTAAAACCTTCCCTTCACTCTGATGGAATGCAGGCAAACGTTCCTCACAAGAGAGTCCCCTTCAAGCAATGCAAGCAAATTGGAGACCATACAACAGAAACTACAAAGTTTTTTTTCCTCTAAAAAGGAGATAGTACTAGTTAGCAGCAACGAGGAGGATAACACGAATGAACAGCTCACAGTGATGGGTAAGATGTTTGGAGGCCATCCAATAGTTCTGACAGATTTAGGGGAAGAGCTACACCGCATATGGTAGACTAAGGGGACTATATATATCCATGGATTTGATTTCACCAGAGCATGTAAAGGTAGTATTTGAACAAGAAAGCGAGCATAAGTTTGTGATTGAAAATGGGCCATGGGTAGTTCATGGCCATATCTTTTCTGTGAAGAAATCGAAAAAAGTAGAGGATATTGAGGAGTACTGCTTTGATAGAGTGCAATTCTGGGTGCAAATCTGGGGGCTACCAAGGGCTCTGATCAACACAGAGAATGTGGAAAAGATTGGAGTAGAAATAGGGAAAGTAAAGGATGTCAATCTTTCGTGTCCACTGGAATTCAAAAAACCAGTGGCTAGGATCAGAGTAGATATGGACATCAAGGAGAGACTTACAAAGGAATTAAACATTAAACTAGAAACAAGAGCTATGTTCCATGTGACATTCAAATATGAAAAATTAGATATCTTC
The DNA here is from genome assembly GCF_015680905.1 of Coptis chinensis. NCBI lineage: Eukaryota > Viridiplantae > Streptophyta > Magnoliopsida > Ranunculales > Ranunculaceae > Coptis > Coptis chinensis. The sequence goes on along the minus strand of NC_141461.1, from coordinate 82,203,864 downwards.
TGTTATTTCTGTAGAGTCATTGGTTATGATCATCATACATGCAGAATCCGAGCACAATACCGGTATGATATTATCAAGTGTGGGGGATCACCAAAAGACATCAAGCCTTTCTTTACTAGTTTGATCAGAGCCAATAAGTTCTATAATGGCAAAGTGGGCAGAGGAACACAGTCCATCACCTTCTCAGGCATGCCACAAAAGTTACGGTATGATGAAACACCGGCGGCCAGTGGCGAGACATATCGCAGCCGTGGGGCAACTTAGGGTACACGTGGCCAAGATGAACGATGGAACAAGCATCTGACACAGAGGGAGACACACAGGGAGAAAAGGGAAATGGAGATGGATAGAGCCATTGGAGAAGCCAGTCTGGAAGATCATGGTATGGCAGGCCCATCTGACACAATACGAATAGTTTCATAGAAGGTACTACTGACCGAGGAATAGATATGGACAGCCAGGCCATGTCAGTGACCACGTCCATTGGGTCCGTTGGAAACAATCTTCATGGGCCAGGCCCAATTATAGAGCCTGTTAGGATGGCAGTAGGTATGGATATGAGCCTTGAGATTTTGGGCCAAAGGGGGGAGGCCCAAATGATGCAAATTGGGGAAGCCTTGTTAAATACGGAGAGCACAATCACCAACAAAACTTGTGAATCTCCAGACCAGGTGGAGGTAGCTACTCAGCCACCCTCTAACACTATATATGTCTTGGAACTCCAAGCCACACCCATTCTGTCCCCTGTAGCTGAGAGAAGTCATGCTTTAGGAACCCAAGTTGAATTCAATGCAGATAGAGGCACACAATTCAAGCCGGCTAGGCTAGTCAGATGGAATGGAAAGGCTTTCAAACAGTTGGTTGAAAGGAATCAAAGGAGGGGGAAAGACAGCATATCTAGAGCAAATCTAAACCCTTTTTTCTCCCAACAAACACCCAACCCACTTCTGCACCCAACAGAGCAAGGAGAAACCAAAAAAAGGAAGTTTCATAATATGGAAGGAAAAAAGGAAGAGGAAGGCATGCTAGGACGAGGGGTGAGGAATGCGGTGAATAGATCAAAAAAGGCACGATTAATGGCAAATGACATACGTAAGAAAGGCAAAGGATATAAACTCATTCCACCAAATGCACAAATCATAAACCTGTCTAGTGGGTCAAGTGGGCGGCAAATGGAACAAGATAACAGGATGATAACGCCTCCACAACAAAGGGGTGACATGGAACAGTATGAATCGGATGATAGTGTGACCCAACCCACGCCTTTGGTGGTGGATGCTTCACATCTGAGAAATCAAGGGGTCCAAAGGATAGCCTGTGAGGAACCGGTTATAACACAAGAAGAAGAGGAATCTGATAGTGGTGCGTGGACTGGAAGTGTTAATCATTCGGAAGCTAAATCAGGGGACATGTCTATCTCAAGTGGTTACACAAGAAGCTCAGGGTCTGGATCAAAAATAGGGTTCGCGGTGGCTGTCCCATTACAGCCACCTTCACCTTAATGACGATCCACGCCTGGAATTATTGGGGTCTTGGCTCTACCACGGCGATTCAATATCTAAAGAACCAAATTGGGATGTTAGAGATAGATGTAGTGTGTTTGTCAGAAACAAAAGCGAATAGTAGGAAGATAGAAGAAGTCAGAAAAGCTATTAAGTTTGAGGGATGTTTTGTTGTGCTAGCAGATAGGCTTAGTGGAGGCTTAGCAGTAATGTGGAAGGAAGGAGTGCAACTGCATATACTTGGGGCTACGAGGAACCAAGTAACAGGTAAATTTACACAGTATAATTGCTCTATAGTGTGGTTTGTTTTTTTCATTTATGGGGATCCAGTCCCTAGAAAGAGACAAAGGGTGTGGTCTGAGATTAGGGATGTCTCCCTTTTAGTCCCAGGGCCTTGGTGCCTCTTTGGGGACTTCAATGCCATATCATCTCTTGATGAGAAGGTTGGGGGCAAGAGCAGGAGGACCAAATACCTGGATGACTTCAACAGCTTGATAAATGGCCTTGGCCTAGTGGATTTGTGGTTCAGGGGCCCCAAGTTTACCTAGGATAATAACAAAAGGCCAGGGGACCATGTCCTTGAGAGACTTGACATAGCTTTGGCCACCCTTGAGAGGCTGACTCTTTTTCCTCACACTAGTGTTAACACTTCTGTTAATGCTTCTTCTGACCACCTTTCTTTGCATATCACTATGAATAAAAAGGAACCCCATTCTCATAGACCTTTCCGCTTCTATAATATGTGGCTAAAAGATACCTCTTGTAAGCCTTGTATTGAGGAGGCGTGGAATTCTATGTTGAATGATCTACCTGACTGTAATGTGTTATCTAAAATGCAAGCTGCAAAGGAAAATCTAACTAGGTGGAACAAGCATGTTTTTGGGAATATCTTTCATAACATAAAGATAACTCAAAAGCAGCTTGCTCAGGTGTTGATGAAACCTTTAAATGTTGCCAATCACAATAAGGCTAGAGAGCTAAAATCAACCCTGATTGATTGGTATGCAAAAGAAGAAAATTTCTAGAAACAGAAATCTACCAATCAATGGATTAAAGAAGGGGGGAGGAATACTAAGTATTTCCATCTTTCTACCATATACAGGAGAAGGAAGAATAAGATTGAGAAAGTAAAAAGATGAGGATGGGAACTAGAAGGAGGGAAAGGAGGAAGTGGGAGTAGCCATTAATAGCTACTTCACTGAGCTCTTTTCCTCTGACAACCCAGAACAAAACTCCAACTTTCTTAATCTTTTTCAGCCTTGTATCACTGACAGAGAGAATGGGATGCTTATTGCTATTCCTAATAATGAGGACATTTGGCAAGTGGTAAGAAAGATGGGCAAGCTTAAGGCCCCTGGGCCTGATGGCTTCCAAGGGGTGTTTGACTAGGAGTGTTGGGATATCATTGGCCAAAGCATCATTGCTTTTGTAAAAGACTTTTTTATCAATGGAACTCTCAACCCATCTTTCAATGAAACATACATTGCCTTGATACCTAAGATAGCTAACCCTGATCATATGTCCAAATTTAGACCTATTAGCCTATGTAATTTTAGTTATAAAATAATTGCTAAGTTGCTAGCTAATAGGCTTAAATGCTACATAAACAAAATTGTCTCTCCTTACCAAGGGGCCTTCATCAAAGGGAGGAGCATAGGAGACAATGTTGGACTGGCTTGTGAGGTTTTCCACAATATAAAACATATGAAAAACAAGACAGCTGGTTGGATAGCTCTTAAGATGGATATGGCTAAGGCATATGATAGAGTTGAGTGGACTTTTCTGGATGATATCTTTGAGAACTTAGGATTTAGTAAGAGGTGGAGAGATTTGATTTTTCAATGCCTCTCCACTGTTACTTTCCAAGTTCTCCTGAATGGTTCTCCCCTGAAGAAGTTCAAGCCTAAGAGGGGGCTGAGGCAAGGTGACCCTCTGTCACCTTACCTGTTTATTTTGGTTACTGAGGCTTTGTCCAGAATGATTGCTAAGGCTGAAAGTAATGGTGAGGTCCATGGCATAAAGATTAGGAGGGGTTCCCCTTCTATCACTCGCCTTTTATATGATGATGACCTTATCATATTCACTAAAGCTAACATGGAGGATAGTGTGCATTTAAAATCCATTTTGAAGGATTACTGTGAGGCTTTTGGGCAAAAAATAAATTTTGACAAGTTTAGCATCTTTTTTAGTAGGAATGTCAGATTTAGGAACCATATTAAATATAAAACGTTCATGGGGTATGAAACTGTTTGCCCCAAAAGATAAATACCTTGGGGTTCCTATTATGCTTTCAAAGAAAAAAAAACATAAGATTTTGATTACCTTGTGGATAGAGTCAACAATAAAATCAAAGGGTGGCAAGCTAAGGTGCTCTATCAGGCTGGGAGAGCAACTCTGATTCAATCAGTTGCTCAAGCCACACCTTTGTATGTCATGGCTACTTATCTGTTACTTGTGTCAACTTGTGATAAGATTGACAAAGCACACAGAGACTTTTTCTAGAATGGTGCTCACACAACAAACAGTGTTCACACCATTGGGTGGGAACATCTTTGTAAACCCAAAAGCTCTAGAGGGCTGGAGTTCAAGAAAGCAAGGGATATTAACATAGCAATGCTCTCCAAACTACCATGGAAAGCAGGTACTAATCTGGAATACCTATAGACAAAGACTTTAACTAGTATCTATGGGAAAACATGGATTAAGGATGTTAATAGGCCCCCAGAGGCAACTTCTTTCTTTTGGAAAGGCATTCATAAAACTTTCTCTAAGATAAGTAGTGGGCTTATATGGAGTATAGGAAGTGGTTCCACCATTTCTGTCCTAAATGATCCTTGGCTGAGGAGGAATGAGATACCTACCACTCTCAAGGAAATGGGAGTTGATGGCCCATTACTTGAAAATCTGAAAGTGATTGATCTGTTCCTTGACAATAGCAATGGATGGGACACTAGGAAACTGGCTGGGCTGTTCCATCCATTCATTAACCAAAGGATCCAAGAGGTGGTGGTCAGGCCACAAGGGGCTTAGAGGGATATTATGAAGTGGTGTGGCACTAAGAAAGGAAACTTGACTGTCAAGTTTGTATACAGTCACCTAAACAAAGTTAGCTGGGCTAAAAGCTCTTCCAGTTACAGCCAGAGCACTGTGGCTTAAATATGGAAAGCTTAGCTTCATGCGAATGCAAAATTGTTTCTCTGGAAACTCTATATGAAAGTTCTTCCCTTGGGATCACTGCTGAGACAAAGGAAGATGATGGGAGACTTTGCTTGCCCTTTTTGTAGTAGAACTTTAGAGTCTGACCAACATCTGTTCTTTGAATGTCACTGGACCAGAGCAACTTGGTATAACTCTGAGCTAAGCTTAAGAGTCCAAAATCTTCAAGGAGATAGTCTGAGGGACTGGGTGCAACAATTCATGCAGTGGTGCACAAGTGACAAGGAACCCATAAGGAGAGCTGGAATCTTCAGCTGCCTCCTCCTTCATGGCATATGGGAGTCCAGAAATGCATCCAAGTTTGAGCACAGAACAGCCCACAGAGGAAGCTTGCTTAGGAAATGCAGCATGGCAACAGACAAATGTATTATGGAATTCATCGAATCAAACCACCAGATAACTACCTCTAACCCTCATACTTTAAATCATTTTGATCATTTGTTCCCGATAACACCAAATAACTGTATTATAATTAGATTTGATGCCTCTTATCATAGGGACACAGGGTAGGCTGGAGCGGGATGTCTGGCATAGGATGATGAAGGAAAGCTGGTGGGAACAGCAGTTCGTAAGTTCAGAGCACAAGAACCTGAGGAAGTGGAGATGGTGGCTGCAGAGGTGGCAGTACTGCTGGCTAGCCGATTAAGGAGGGCAAAGTATCTATTTGAATGGGATTGTGCAAATGTAATCAATACTTTTAGGGACACTAATAGCTCTTGGACATTAGCTGCTTTGCACAAGTCTGTAATGAACCATATTAAGTTGTTTGAATTCTATAAGTTTAACTGGATAAGTAGGATTTCAAATGGGGATACACATCTTTTAGCTGGTTGGACTTATCATCAGTGGAAATGCAGCATCTTCCGAAGTGTATGCTGGATGTAGACTCTGTTCCTTTATTGCTATAAGTTGTTAATATATACAATGTTTATTGGGGGGTAAAAAAAGTGCCTAGTATAAACAATATTTTTTTATTTTTAATATTTTATAAAGAAAAGTGCATAATTTACATCCTAAAAAGCCTAATTTTTGCAAATGTGTCTATCCTACCCCCAAACAATCGAACGTTTTGTCCTCAAAGTGTAAAGAGATAAGAAAAGAATTTACCATAAAAACGTGGCAAAAATTGGAAGTACCTATAACAAAAATATTGTAAAGATGATATGATAACATGAAACACAATTAAATTGTTATGTACTAACTAAATTGGAGTAAACAAGACAGACAAAGGGTGGCAAAAAGTTTTGAAATGAAATACCAAAATACGCCGCCCCTAAACAAAATTGGAAAACTCTTTTTAAGTTTGAAAATTTTTGTTTGGCCTATACTCCAGAAAGGTGGAATTGTACAAAAACTTGGGTCTTTTAAAGTCAGATTCCTAGACGTAATGTGATATATATGTATTAACATGCAGATTACCATATATCAATAATTTAAATAATTGTGGATCTTTTCATAAATAGTTAACACAGAATGCACCATCAAACAGAATTAAGCATCAAGATTTCCTATGACGTGGCTTAGTGGAATGGGAGTGAATTCTGATGGATCAAGAACCTAATCGAGCATATAGTTTCTTCTTTTTCCTCTTACGAAAGGGAGGCCAAGTGAATGAGCGTGAGAAAATAGATGGTTTTGGAAAATACGTGGGATGTGGATAAGTTTTAAAAGGATGGAATGGAAAAAATGGTTAGATTCTATGAGGAATTAGCTCAGGTGAATGGTGGTCGGGTGGTGCTCTAGATAGTGTTTGAGAGGGTGGATCATCACAGGCTCTTAAAAACTTATAGAATTCCTCATCTAGCTTGGTCGCATCCACATAATTATTATATTCATCTCCATCTTTTAGGAATTCATCTATCTCATCTATTGTGAAATTGACTCCATCTCTCATAGGGTCGGAAGGCAGGGTGGAAATTTCTTTCTCTATTTCAGTTATGTTCAAGGAGTCGAAATTGTGATATTTGTCTTCTTCCATAAGAGAGGTATCTACTAGTGTGGGGACGAGATCGTTGGAAGCACTAATATGATATACAAAACTCTCAATGGACTTTACTTCTCCTTTTACAGGCAAACCTAGTTGTCCCTGATTTTGTCTAAACATGTTAACTTCCACATAAAAATTTCCAAAAGAAAGAGTCATTGAGCCATCCTAACAATTGATTTGGGCATTGGCGGTTGCCAAGAAAGGACGCCCTACGATGATGGGAATGGAATCATGAGCAATTTCTGTGTTGAAAATAACGAAGTCGGCCGGATAGTAAAAATCCTAAACTTTAACGAGAATTTTTTCAACTACACCCTTAGGATACTTAATAGAACGATCGGCTAACTACAAAGTTATTTTGGTTGGTTGAAGTTTTGTTAGACCTAGTTGTTTATATAAATAAAATGGGAGTAAGTTAACACTCGCCCCCAAGTCTAATAGAGCAGTTGTTATGAAGTAATCTCCCAAGGTGCATTGTACAGTAGGACGACCAGGGTCCTTATACTTAATAATTCCATTATGTTCAGATAAAGAGGGATATTGTTCAGTTAAGAAGGCTTCGTTGGGTATGTTGGTTTTCCTCTTCTTGGTGCACAACTCTTTTAGAAACTTAGCATGTCCAGGTAGACTTTTTATAGCATCTAGAAAAGGTAGGTTTATATTCAGATTTTTAAACACTTCTCTAATCTCATCAAAATTCTCGTCCTTTTTAGACACAACTAGTCTATGGGGATATGGTGGTTTATCTCTATATTTAACATAAGGTTCAAAAGTATTATTAGTCTTTGCTTTATCTTTAGCCATTTTCCATCCAAGTGTCCATATTGGAACCTCTACAGGTGTAGGATCATCAATTTCTATAGTGGTATTTAGTAAGGTTGTACCTTTTGGTTGTGGTTAGACTGGAATAACTTCTACAGTTGTAAGGTCTTTAGTTTCTATGACAGTATTCGGTATGGTTTCATATTCAACTTCCGTTTGCGGGCGATCTGTAAGCATAGTCACTTTGTTATCAACTACTCTACCTGAACGAAGGGTAGTGACTGCCTGTAGGTCCCCATGGTTTATATCACCATTACAGTGAATATTGTTTATTTCGAAGGCGGTGTTTGTTGACTTAGGATTAGGCACTGCTTGACCTGGAAACACGCCTGTTTGGTTATTATTTTGGTTAGGAGACATGTCAATAACCTTTTGGCACAAAAACTGCATCATTTGCATCGTTTGTTGCATTATTTTAGAGTTTTGATCATGCTGATCTTTTATTAAGTTGGAGTTTTGTTGCATAATTTGATTTTGTTTTTCCAACAAGGTCACTACTACTTTGTCTGTAGATGGTTGAACTGGAATTAAGGCTTGATGAGCGTTCATGTCTTGATGTTGATAGTTCTGGCTCATGGGCACTAAACCTCTATTCTGGTCACCTAAGTTTCCTTGTCCTTGAGGTTAAGTTAACTAGTTGAAGTTTGATGGTTGTGGTGGTGGTTGTGCATAGACAAGAGGACAATAGAAGTCGGAATGCTCAAGACTAAAACAGACATTTTTTTAAGAGTTAAGCTAGGGTTATGCAGACCCCGACCTGTATTGCTCAAGACTAAAACAGACATTACAATGAGTAGAGTTAATATTCATGACTGGAGTGGGTTGTTGTTGAATAGAGAGGGCATCTACCTTTTTAGTGAAGGCATCGATAAGAGTTTTAAGCTCGGGATCAGGTTTAACATCAAAAGAAAAAAGAGTGGAGCGGGAATAGTCATTACCTCCCCAATTATTGTTCCTCTTAGATTGATCTTCTAAGAATTTATAAGCCTCTAAGGCTCTTTTACTAAGAAAACTACCCCCATTCATGATATCTAGAACTTCTTTATGATAATGTGAAAGCCCCTTGAAGAAGGCACGAACAAGCGTGTCTTTCGCAAAGATTATGATGCGGGCATTCAATGAGAAGATCAGTGAAACGCTTCCAGGCCTCTAAAAAGGATTCATGAGGATTCTGGCAGAAGAAATGAATCTTTTGAAGTATTTCATCTGTCTTCAGTGGTGGGTAAAATTGTTCCATGAACAATTGAACAAGATTAGCCCATGAGTCCACATAGTTTGGCGTTTGGGCAGTTAACCAAGACGCCGCCTTATTGGCTAGGGTGAATGGAAACACCCTAAGTTTAACTTGATCCGGACTTACGCTAGAATGATGGAATGTAGTGAGAACTTGTTCTATCCTACGCATATGTTGATAAGGCTTCTCGTGGTCTAAACCATGGAAAACTAGTAACAAGTTAAATATATTTGGGGAAATTCAAAAATCCCCTACTAGGTCTGCAAGAACGATGCATGACTTAGGGCTATCGTTTAGTGCTTTATAAAAATCAGAGAGAGGAGTCTCTAGGTCTTTAGTCATAGATGTAGGTGTAGTGTGTGAAATTCTAGATAGGCGTGTGGTATTGTGTTTACAAAAAACAAGCCTGATTATACTAGAATTAAAACTCCTCTGATAGAAGAAATGAGGAGTGAAAGAATTAGTACATGAATGCCTCCTTGCTACGCATGTGAATAGCGTCTTGTATACGCAATCCCAATGTATTTAAGAAGTTGGAAACACTAAATATATATATATAAATATGAACAAAATGAGTGCCGGTGACTAACCTGTGAAAATCGGGCTTTCTTTAGAAAGGGCGCGGGCGCACTCAAGTATAGGGTAAACAAGGGCGTGGGCGCGCTCAAGGTACTGTTCGCAAAATGTTTTCCAGTAACATGAGGGCAGACGTACTCAAATGATAGGGTTAAGAGGGCACGGGTGCACTCCAAAAAATTTGAAATTTTTACAGTAGTTTGCTAAGACGTCCTGTAAGTTGCCTGTAAAATTTAAGATCAATTGGAGTTATGAAATTCCTTCTACTGCCCTGCAAAGTTTATGTAATAGTTTTCGGAGACAACACAAACAACCGAATGGTTAACCAATCAAAACAGAGCCAAAAATCGCCAAAATTTTATTGGAGACTTCTAACAGATCATGCAGGTTCCTATAAATATTTTAGAGCAATTAGAGTTTTACAAACCCTCCTTATCAGCTGTTGTTTTAGAAAATAAGTGTTGCAAAACTGCAAAAATATACTGAAAACAATCAACTAGTTCGATTGTCACACCCCGAATTTCGATAGAATTCGGAAAAACAATATTTGTTCCCGACTCTTCGATTTCCGAGGTGTGACACACTCTCAACTTCCAAAAACCCATAACAATTTAAATATGCGGATAATTAAAAACCAATAAAAATTTTAACTTAAACAAAAGTCTTCTTCATTACAAAAATTTACAAATAAGATTAGGTTACAAATCTCTTTTCAATAACTCTTTATTTAAATTTACAAATGAAAATACAAAGAACATTGTCTCAACTGAAAATCTATATCACCTCAAGGGAAAACAAAACATATCCTGAAATGCAACGCTAACGCAAACCACAAGCAGCAACCAACCTTCTTCAACACTAAACCTGTCAAGACTTATCAACTATGTTCATTTAATGAACACACCCGATAAGCAAACATGCAAATCGGGTCAGCATTATAAAAATGCTGGTGTGAGTAGCTCTAAAATACAACATATATTTATACATATACATACACAATCCATAAGGCAGTTAGTTCCTCCACCGAGGCGCCTTAACTTCCAACAACTAATACAACATTCTTAACTACAATAAGTAAGGCAGGTAGTTCCTCCACTGAGGCGCCTTAACTTCCCACTAACCACACAACAAACCATACGCATAATAAAAAGGCATTTAGTTCCTCCACGAGGCGCCTTAGGTTCTAACTAAACTAATAACCAGCCAAACATATTTTATACTTACGGCATTTCATGCTCAATTACAGAGTGGGTCTTCTCTGCCCAAGTAATTAGTTTGACCCACACTTCTGCAAACCATATACAATCATCTATCTAAAGATATATCATTAACCAACACATTACCATAATTATATTAATTAAGGCTTTCTTTGCATGTCCCTAAAATCACGTCGTATCTATGTCTTACCTAGTTTCCCTAGCTACCACAATCTCTTCCCAACGCCGAACATGTACATCCACATGCCTCCCCTCACATAATGAACCACTCCATGCGTAACTATCCTGAGCGGGATGCCGCACACTAGGTAACCCTCACACGAAAGCCATTATGCAAGTACTTCCATTATTCAGCATAAAATATCGCGCGTCTCGTTCTAATTTTGCAAACAGAATAATCAAGCCACCATTCGGCTACACCAGAAGGGCCATTCAGATTCACTGAAACGCCAGAAAGGCTAATCATATTACTTACCCCCGAAGGGCCATTCAGATTCACTGAAACGCCTAGAAGGGCCAATCATATCACATACGCCCATCACAAGGGCCAAATCACATGAGTTGTGGTAGCTAGGTTCTAGGATTTTCGTTACGTAATTTATTCAAGTGTCATACATACATATCTCAGAATAATTCTTATTCTATCCCATGCCAGTATACTTAATTGTACTAAAGCTCAACGTTTCTCGTTATAATACAATCCACATTATCACTATATCACGTGCATGTCAAATATATTATTGCACTAAGCCAAATATATGTAGAATTATTTCAATACATCTCATAACAGCTTTCATTCTTTCACGTGCCAATATATTATTGCACTAAGCCACAATCCCGTGGGAAATATCCACAAATACTATACTACCTCCTAGTAGCATCTCACAGATAAAATAATGGAGCGTTTATACATTTATTTCTCCAAAAATTGTATTTAATATATATATCCCAACATATTATATAGTGTCACAATTGCTTCAAACATATCGCATAACATTTTTATAGCGTTTTAGGAATATTATATCTCCTGTCAAATCTTTCTTAGATAATGACTAACCAATTATGCAGGCTTCCGCACCATTTTAGCATTTGATTTATCCATACAATTTAATATATAAAAACGTAGCACAATTATACAGTCAAAAGTCCATAATCAAAGCCCGAAACCAAAACCCAAGAGTCTAAATATTTAAAGACCCCATTGGATCTATTTTAAGTTATATGGACCAGCCCAAAGCCAAATTAGAAACTGGCTCAAAACACAAATGGGTTCGGCCCAAAGAATTAAACTGAAACCGGCCCAAAACTTAAACTAAAACTGGTCCAAAACAAAAGATTTAATCCGACCCAACAACTAACTAGTGTTTAGGCCCAACCAATACAAAATAAAATCGGCCCAACCAAAAGAAAATAAGGTCGGCCCAACTAAAACAAAATAAGATTTAGGCCCAAGCCCCAAGCCCACGAAACAAACAATCTTCTTCCTCATCTCCCTCAGCTCCAGCAGCTCCACCAGCCACCAAAATCGACCACCACTTCTCCACACACCACCCCTTTTTAACCAAGCGGTTTTGACCCAAATCAAAAACCAACCAACTTTAACAAAAGCCCCCACTCAATTCGCTACCGAAATCTCACTCCCTTTAAACTAGATCTATAAATCTTCATCCTCCATTAATGGCTTCTACAACCTCCGACAGCCCCCACCCACTCCAATAATCACTCAAACCTCAACAACCAACAATTCAACATCAAAAAAGTTCAAACATCTCAAACATGAGGAGTTCGTTCTTTTGCTGGGGCGACGCCATTAACACTTCTCCAAGCTCCCAACCCCCAACAGCACTCAAACCCCTCACCACAAGTCTACAACCCATCATCAGTCAACAACAAAAACAAAAAACAACAATACCAGTTACATAAAATTGTACTGGCGATTTCTTGGTATTGGGCTTTATCTGCCATTAACACCCATGAAGCTTCGACAGTCAATACGACATAGTTTCAGATTTAATCGTTTATCAATACGACAGGAGGAAAAATTATCGACAGTAAGCATAACCAAAAATATATTGAGCCCGAAGCCAAAACTCTGACAGTACCGTAGGTTCGGTGAAAATTTAAAAATATAACCACTCACATGTATTAACAGCTCCTTCTACAAATTTCTCCTAGTCCGAGTCATCGCGCTCCCACGCTCGAGCAAACAAGCCGCCTCCATTTTTATTATTTTATTATCTCAGAACCCTATTCTCCAGAACAATATGAATATATATCTGGGTTTGAAACCTAAGCCCAACACAGACTTGGGCCCAGAAACCAAGCCCACATATCCCAAATCCAATCCAATCAAATATTAAATAATTAATTAAATTAATTAATAAATAAATACGTATTTTAAATACGGGCGTTACATCAATGGTCAAAACAAATCAAAAACTCTTCAAAGGTTTACTGTAAACTCCTGACTTATGATAGATACTCCTGCCAAAATCTTAGAATTTTTGGACTTGCCTAAATAACCCTAATCGTCTGTCTTTCTAGAAACTAATGGCATGAAAACTGAAATACAAGAGTGTAAAGATGGTAATAGTTCACTAGGTAAAACAACTAGTCAAAATCTGAAATAATTCCAGTAAATCAAAAACCCCTTAAAGATTATGTCTGAAAATATTTAGAATTTTCAGAAATTTAAAAATACCTTTACCGTAGTATTCTTCACTGTGAGTCTACAGTTTTAAGAGAGCACAGGCGCGCTTTGTGCAAGGCAAAAGGGAGGGCTGGCATGCTTTTAGTTTAAAACAGTGAATTTCAAGCTTGAAAAGTAACGAAAATATGAGAAATAAAAATGAAAAATTAAAAGGGTGGGTGGGTAGAAAATGGGGGATTGCCCCTTGGATTCAAGCAATTAAATTCTTATCTTGAACGAGTTTAAGATAGCAGCAGCGCCATTTGATAAAGACAAATTTATGTAAACTAACTATCTATGCATAAACACAAATAATCAATCAACTAAGCAAGTGCTTAGATCAATATTCTTACTCTCAAATAATAATGAAGTAATATAAAGAGTACGGATTCATTCCACTCCTAAACTACCAAGACATAAAAGAAATTCAACTAATCAAACACAAAGAAACAATGGTGAGAGTAATATTCTGTTGAAAGATTTCTATTCTACAATTATACTACAGATTCAAATAAATCTAAATTAACTAAACTAATAGAAATAGGATTTTGATGGAAGAGAAAGTTATAAAGAAGAGTAATCAATCCACCTAATGATTAGTTTCAAGCAAGAATAGAATTATTCATTGAAAAGAGATCATCTTTAGGTTTTCACACAATGATCCAACCTAAAACCTCAAACTTTATCATCCCTAGCAACAACCTACATCGCTATAGTCATTATTACTAGCATGTAGGATTATTACAACCAAATCTCTCGACTTAATTATAACAATCCCTAGTTCAATTTACTATATGCTTATTTTGGAAATCATACAATAAACTAAACTCATTGAAATACATACACAATTCAATAATTCTACTAAGCAATCTATTCCTCATTAGGCTCCATAATCACTCCCTCTGATGGGGGGATTAGCCTAATATAATTAGATTAATTAAACTAAAATAATGAAAGGAAGACACAATATAAAGAAGAATTAATTAAATTGAATAAAGTAAAGTTTTTATTAAAAGGTTATAATGGAGGCTACAAACTAAACTCATAAACTAAAACTAGAGAGAGAGATATATATAACTAAATTATTCTAACTAATAGAAGGGAGAGAGTTTAGAGTTTTTATTATCTTATATAATGATACAAAATCGTGCATGGGTTTTTAGTTTAGGTTATGGACCCATAAATCAAATCTATAACCCAATTGGTTGAATCTAAGACTTTCAATTCTGGTTGTGTTACTGTAGTACAAGTTTTCACTGACTTATACTTTTCTGATTGAGTCAAGGCCTAGATTGTTGGAAAGAGCTTTCTGAGCCGGTCATTTTGATATACAATGGGCCCAAATCCGAGGCCTGGGTCCAAAGATATGGCCTTTTGAAGTTCTATTGACATTTCTTCAGCTCTCTAATCCGGTTTGACTTTCACTTAACCGTTTTGACTTGGGCTTTTTAAAGGTTTTTTCTCCATTAAACTTGGGCTTTCTTCATGGAACTTCTCTAGCAATCACTTTAGCTCCTTTTAGCACCTAATTTGTAACGAATTGATATTTATTCAACTCTGAAGCCTGAAATACTAAAAAACACATAATTAGTGATAAACCTATATTATTAATAACATAATTGGCTACATAGAAATACTATTAAATGATTTAAACTATAGTTTTAGGCTCTTATCAAATACCCTTGATCATCAGTCTCGGCTTCGAGTTGAACTCACTGTCGAGCTTTTCACACTGATGTAGATGTTGAGATGAGTGTATAGACCACCCACTCATTAAGCCCACGAATCCAGTCCAATACTTGGCCTAGTCGAGTAGTTAAGTGAAGCTTTAGTAGTAGTGGAAGTATACTTCAAAAGATTTTAGAAGTTGAGGTTCATCCTAAATTGTTTAGAGTTTGAGTGAGGGAGATAGAAGAAGAAAATTAGACTCTTGAATATTATAATGGTTCTAAGCTAATAAACTTGAAAGTTTTGATTGTTGATTAAAATGACTTGAAAACATGAAATGAAGATTGATTAAAACATTAAAATGAAATAAGCAAACAAGATGAAGAGTGAAACAAATAACAAATAACAAGTTTGATTGAAAAAAAGAAAATGAAATAACAAGTTGATTGAAATAAAGGAAATGAAATAACAAGAAATAAAAAACATGAATTGAAAAACAAGACAAGAAAGTAAACAAACCAAATGGTTTGGATCCTAAGACAATGGATGAGTTCTCTCTCCTTTGCTTTTTTATTATATACCCCTACTTTTGCCATTTATAGATTTGCCCTCATCCATTCTAAACTAGACACCTCGCCCCTTTCACTTTTGCTTTATGAGTGCCTTCTTGACCAAGGTAGGTTTAGGGATAAGTCTTCATAATTTGAAATAAGGGCCTCCATCTTTGGTATTCTGATTTGAGTCCTTTGACTGTTGACTTTGACTGGTTGACTTGATTTTTTCAGCACTTTTCCACAGTAGCTACTGGTCTTCATAATAAACGTGATTAAGGCTCCTTTTGGTGCTAAGACGCAGCTTTTATGATAAGTGGTCTGAAATACTCCTTAACCTAAAAAAGGCAGTAAAAGTTATGAGTTGTATTTTCGTTAAGCGTAAGAGGGACTGTAATGCGGCAATATACGGATAATAAAACAGACATTTGGGAGTTGATCATTAAGCTCACATACTTAACCTTAGCCCATCCAATAGTTGGTTTATTTCTTTAATATGTCCAAGTTCATATTAAAACACATTCTCTCTCACAATAAAGAACTACGTTGAAACTCGATCCCTAGAGAACATATCTTGGGTACGTAGGCAGCCATATCTTGGTTCAGTTTCATTATCTCTCCCAACCATCAATTCTCGTCTATTTCTTAATGCATATTTCATCATATTGCTCTAGTTGTGTTGAAACAAATTATTGCCGAAACATAATTGGCGTCATCTGTGGGTTTTTTAGAATCCATTATCACGTGAAGTAATCAAGATGGTAAGCATTAGAAGTAGACCGATCAGTCAACATATTCCTCATGCTAATTGAAATCGCAACCCTCAAAATTCAAGCGGGCAAATGCAAGAACAATTGAACAATCGAGTTGTTGATCCTAGTGGTAGAATCAATCCTTAACATCAAACTGCAACACCACTGCCTCCGCCACCGCAAACATCAGTACAAACGCTGTCACCACCCCCAACAGTCTTGCAACAAGAAAACCTACAAGTAGGTAATCATCCATGTGGGCCACCATTCGTCCATGTTGATCTTTCAGTTGACATGGATATGGATGTGGACATTACTCTTACACCAACTGATAGAACAGGTGAAGGTAATAACCATGTCACCCCTAATGCAGTTGAGTGTGAGTTACGAAGAGTCAACAATTTGAATAGGAAGTTGAGAAAGATGCTGGCAAAAAGACAAAGGTTGGTAGGTGATGTTGCCAATTCAACTACATCAAGGCGACCACGCAGAGATGTGAGCCGTTTCAGTGTATGAGAACGTCTTGAAAATTCCCTTCATCATCCTCAATAATGCGTTACTTCTAAATCACAATCAAATAGTGCACACATTGAATTTCCCCTTACTTATGGGGAAAATCATATTGGCAAGGATAAGTACTATCCTAGATAGATCTGATCCGATCTCGTAAGGAAAATTTACCTCAAAGAATCAATTTCATGGAAAGCCACCATCCGAGATATATCTAACATAACTAGGAGGGCGTACATCATAGACAGGAGCGACACGACATGGAGGAGCGGTATCATAATACCGACCATCCTGCCAAGGGTGACTACCGACCTAGACAAGCTGGTTATCAGAGAAATAGAAAGACAATCACCGATCAAAGTTACTCGTGCGTACTACCAAAAATCTCTAACTCCAATAAGATATAATGGAAGGTATCATTCTCCACATGGGCATGACCGGGGGCGTCCAGTTGTTCAAGCCAATACTTTAACTTTTATAAAACAACAATTGAAAGAGTTGATTGAAAAAGAGTTTAACGATAGAGAGTCAAGCCAGGATAGGACCGACCTCATAGGGAAGGCCGACCTTGCAAATTTGAGAAAAATCGCCATCCCAGACAGGTATGACCTGGTAGGGAAGTCATCATCCTAGATGGGATTGACCCAACAGGGAAGGTCAACCTCACAGATTTAGGGAAAATCGTCATCCCAGACAGATCCGACTTGACATGGAAAGAAGGAGTCACAGAAGAAACTATAAAAAAAAAAACTATAAAAAAAAACTATAAATTCTTATTCAAACATTACTATCACCATTGTTTCTCTTGTTTAAATTAGTTGAATTCATATGCATCTTGTTGATTAGGTGTAGAACGAATCCTTACTCTTTATATTACATGATATGTTTGAGAGTAGGAAATTGATTTAAATACATTAATTGTTATATAAACTCTTTTTGTGTTTTATCAAAAAGTCCCAAGAGTTATTAACTAAATACCAAATACCAAATTAGTAGGGGAAAATACTAACTAATATAACTAATTACAAAGTGTGATCGTAGGTCACATATGAGACGGGTTTAGGGTGAATCACTAACTTTCGATATATAGTGTTTTGAACTTTCAACAATCACTTACATAAACTCTCATGCATGTGAAGAAATTAAAACAAAACAAAACTAATGAAGAATAAGGGATATATAAAAATCAGAATATAGTATACATAGTAATGTACACTATGTATATTATACATTAATGAAAGATACAAAAAAAATCTCTATATGGCTTCTTTTTGAACAATTATGATTTGGCAAGTAAATGTAGACAAAACATTGTATAAATGTAGACCAAACTAAAACCATTAGAATTAGAAATAAATAAATTGTGCTATGTTATAATTCACTGGGCTAGATTTTTTTTTTTTTATTATTTATTTATAATGATAACGAATTTTACAAATAATTAGGACAAGCATGCAACAAACTGCACCGCAAGCTAAGTCTTTTTGAATAGCAAATCATATCCTTCTAAAACAAACTCGTTAGAACCAGTGTCAAAACTGAAGTCTCTTGAGGAGCTCAACAGACTGTTGTTCCAAAAAACTGAAAGTGTCAAAACTAAACGGAATGAAACAATACTGGTTAGCCCTGCAAGCTTCCTCATGCTTTTCCATCTTCCCTGTCGCTGCTATCTTATTCGCTTCTCCCACCTCAAAGTCACCATATATTCTCCAACCCTACCAACGGAGAGACTCCAGTTACATCAACACATGCATGTTTTCCCTCAGACCAACTGTAAATCAAGACATCCGCAGACTGAAATGTCGATCTGCCCTCTTTCGGATCAGTGAGAAAGTTAACAGGAACTTCTTTCTTCACTTGTACTCCAGCCCTCCAAAATCCATCACACAAAATGTCTCTAACATGATCATGTCGGTATTTAAAACCCGAAAAATGTCTACAATATGCTGCATGGTCCCCATAAGCATCTAATATACTCTTTTTGCATACAGGCTGGGCAAAGACCACCATCAGAATACAGAGGAATCATAAGACAGTACCGGAGAATGACATGATACTCCACCTGTGACATACATTATCCAAGTCCCTCCATCGGAATAGCAAGTAAAAAATCTTTTGGATGTTCTAACTGCAAACATCTCATGATTGCTTTCTGACGAGCAGATAACTCAAACTCCCTCTCAAGACTAACAACAATCTTACCGTAGAAAGCTTCAACCAAAACTTTTTTTTTTTTATTAAAAACAATTATTTATTGATAATGATAACAAGTTTTACAAATAATTAGGACAAGTGTACAACAAGCTTCCGCCAAAACTTTTTTTTTTCATAAAATGAATTTTAAATGATGTTCATAACTTTGTATGTTCATCTAAGTTTAGCAATCCATAAATGTCATTATCTCCATACTACAAACAACCTCAGTACCCAAAATAATTCCTCGATCATATTGAAAAGATTAGGAAATCACAATCCATAATATCAGTATATCACAATATGCTTGGAGTGATCCTATTGATCAACTAATACCTGGTTCACTTTCTAAAAATCTAGTTTCAATAGACACTTACCCAATAAAAAACAATATAATAGCTTTCTTTTGTACCTTGTCCAAAAGTTGTTAGCTCCAATCTTGTTTTCCAAAGAAAAGTTGCTAATATATAGTAGCAACAAGCTCAGGGGGTGTTGATAAATGTAATATAAAATCCCGTAGAGATATAACATGTTGGTTAATTATGTGTTTAATAATCATAAAACAATTGTATTTTCATGTTTTTACAGGTTTTCACACTCAACGTAAAAATAATGAAAAAGCTAGTATTTAAGCACAGAATGGTGTGAATGCATGAAGTATTCTACTTTAGCCCACGTGAAGCTCAATGAAGCCTGACTAAAGCCCAGGGGACTCAAATAGGACATTTCCAGATCAGAACAGGATTAAGGTGCCAACAAGCATCAGACTTCTGACGCTCACAACTTCAGAACCTGGAGTAGTGGAGTACATATATATACTGATAAAGCCAAATTCACATAAACTAACTATCTATGCGTAAACACAAATAATCAATTACATAAACAAGTGTTTAGATCAATATTCCTACTCTCAATTCATTATATAATATAGAGAGTCAGGATTCGTTCCACTCTTAATCTATCAAGACTAAATATAATCTAATTAATCAAACACAAATAAACAATGGTGAGAGTAATTTTATGTTGAAAGATTTATATTCTACGATTATACTATGGATTCAAATAGATCTAAATTAACTAAATTAATAGAAATAGGGTTTTGATGGAAAAGAAAGTATAGAAAAGAGTAATCAATCCACCTAATAATTAGTTTCATGCAACAATCGAATTATTCATTGAAAGGATATCATATTTAGGTTTTCACGCAATGATTCAACCTAAAGCCTCAACCTTTATCATCCCTAGCAACAACCTACATCTCTATAGTCATTATTACTAGCATGTAGGATTATTACAACCAAGTCTCTCAACTTAATTATAACAATCTCTAGTTTAATTTACTATATACTTATTTTGGAAGTCATACAATAAACTAAACTCATTGAAATACATACACAATTAAATAATTCTACTAAGCAATATATTCCTCATTAGGCTTCATAATCACTCCCTCTAATGGGGGGGATTAGCCTAATATTATTGGAATAATTAAACGAAAGCAAGAAAAAGAAGTCATAATAATAACTTGAATTGGATTGAAGTAATGATGGCTAGGATAAAAAAACATAAATTAAGTTATACTAAAAAGAGAGAGAGAGAGCTAATTTAATTAAACTAAGAGGGGAGTAGCCAAGTTTTGTTTTGCCTTAACCCTCTTTATATAGGAGAGGGTTAGGTTTACAATTTTAGGCTAGGTTATGGACCCATAAATCAAGTCCAAACCCCAATTTGTTGAATCCAAGACTTCCAATTCTGTTTGTGTTACTGTAGCTCGAGTTTTTATCAACTTATACTTCGCTGATCGAGTCAAGGTCTGGACAATTGGAAAGAGCTTTCTGAGCTGGTCATTTTGATATAAAATGGGCCCAAATCCGAGGTCTGAGTCTAAAGTTCTGTTGATTTTTTTCAGCTTTTTAATCATGTTTGACTTTCACTTAACAGCTTTGACTTGGGCTTTTTAAGGGCTTTTTCTCCATGAAACTGGGGCTTTCTTCATAGAACTTTCATAGCAATCACTTTAGCTCCTTTTAGTGCCTAATTAGTAACGAATTTACATTTATTCAACTCCGAAGCCTGAAATACTCAAAATCACGTAATTAGTGATAAACCTATATTATTAATAATATAATTGGCTAAATATAAATATTATAAAAGGGTTTAAACTACAGTTTTTTGCTCTTATATATATATATATATATATATATATATATATATATATATATATATATAGCCCGGCTCTTAGAAAGACCTTAAATAAGGACCAAATCTAAAACAACCACAATTTCACCTACAAACTGATTTAAAACCTAATTTTTTGTGCATATGATCTACTAACCATAAAGAACATATCTACAAAAATTCAACTCGTTTGATATCCTCTAACTTAGATAAAAATTGTTGTCCACTTTTGAAAAAATATCTAACGGTCTAGAAATGTTTAGTTTTTTGCAATAATCTTTTGCCAATATTAAAAATTATCAAACGAGTTGAATTTTTGTAGAGATGTTCTTTATGGTTAGTAGATCATATGCACAAAAAATTATACTTTAAATCATTTTGTAGGTGAAGTTGTGGTTGTTTTAGATTTGGTCCTTATTTAAGGTCCTTCTAGGAGTCGGGGGCTATATATATATATATATATATATATCTTAGGAACGTTGATCAATGAGAATTGTATTGTTTTGATTTTCAAGTTATGACAAAATTTATGTGTTTTAAATATCGAAAATACAGAGAAGACTCTTGTGGATTTTATAAAAAAAAATGATGATTTACCGTTAATTTTAATTAATTAAAATTGAACGCAATCCTATTAATGCCCTGTAATATTTCTTTAATCTTTTAATCATGAGGTGTTACAATCAGTGTAGTAACTTGTGTGATATTTAAATATTTGAATTTGTATTTGAAACTTGGAATATGACTTTATAACGACAACCATTCTAAATATGTGTAAATAAGTTAGTTTGTATTTTTGAGCATTAGAGAGTAGTTCATATTAAAAGTAATTACCACATTCAAAAAAAATATAGATGATTTGTGGATATTTGCACGATATTTATCGATATAGCCACAATATTTGTAGTCATAAATACCGTCGGTGGATATTTGTGGATATTTATCGATATATCTCGATATATCTATAATATTTGTAAATGTCCCAATGTAATATATCCCCACAGAGAGACAATACATATCTATAAACCAGGGGTCGATATTTTGCCATAATATAATGATATTTTGCCATAATATCATGATATTTTGTACTATGGTCCAGCTCATAGTACAAAATATCATGATATGGGTATTTATCGATATTCAATTTCTGGATATGTATCGTGGATATATCCCCCTCTTTGGGGATATTTGACATTGTTTTACATGCAAATATCGTTGATATATTCAAAATATCGACAAATATCATAGATATTTCTTGATATATCATGATACATTATTTATATTTATTTAAAATATAATGGAAAATATTAAATAAAATTGTTATATACACAAAATATCGTCAAATATCTCCAAATATCACAAATATCATAAATATCGTTAAAATATCGCCAATATTTGCAGTCGTATATATCTCTAAATATTTCGTGATATTTATATATCTTTTTCTGAAATCTGGATAGATATCCCCAAATATCACGATATATCGGGATATTTGGTACTATGGTATAGCTAACTGATAACTTGGTGTGTACAGGCACCCAAGATGCACCTACAATCTTCTAAATTCTAACACGACAGACACACACCCTTCACAAACGCATGGTCATCATCATTAAAACCAAACATAACGGTCTTTAATTCATATATCTGTTCTTGTAAACATTAACTCAAGCATCTTCTCTTCCCCAAAACCATGGAGAATAATGAGGATTTAGAAAACAGAAGAGTAAAAAACAGAGGTGGAGGAGGGGCATATAATAACAATCATTATAATAATCCTACATCATCTTATTATCAAGAAGAAAGAGGATGGATATCATGGTTAATACCATTATTTGTTGTAGCTAATGTTGTTATGTTTATTATTACTATGTCTATTAACAATTGTCCAAGAAATATTAGAGATGATGATAGATTTCATCCTAGTCGTGGTACTAGTCAAGGTGAATGTGTGGGGAGGTTTCTTGGACGCTTTTCTTTTCAACCTCTTAGAGAGAATCCACTTTTTGGTCCTTCTTCTTCAACGTAAGTAATGCCCCTTTCTTGATTTGTTGTTATTGGTCTCAATCATTCCTGAATTATTTTAACTTTTAAGGCCAAAATGTGGATTAGCTAACTATGACCTTGCCTTTCTTTAGTAAGATTGTTGATGTTGTGGATTCAAACACCTGATTTTGTTGAATGATTGAAGTACCTAAGAGAGGTTGCTAGAATCACGGCGCTCATTTTTTCCCCATTTTAAACATGATTTTTAAGTTAAAATGCTGTTCCTGTGAATAAAACATAATTACACCTTTGCGTTTTCTCGTATGACAATAGGTAAAGTTACTGGAACTATGAAGGGATAGGTCCATGTTTTCAATAACAGTAGTTTGATTTCACACTCTTGATGAAATCTTTATGTCTCTCTAATGTCTGTGTATGTGCATAAATTAAGGTTTCGTCTCTCATTTAATGGTTTATATCACTGGTGAGAAGACTACTGTGAACAAAGACTTGATCCTGGTTGAACTATGGTGAAGTGGCCAGAATGTGGATTTAGAAGGGCAAGACAACGGGAGACCAGGATAAGAGTCAAAAGTGGAATGAAATCTGAGTTGAATTTTATGTTTTCATCCTGTCTAATTTAAGTATGCCAATGAGGCTCGAGGAATTATTGGTTGTTGGAAAAGGAAACTTAGCTGTGCATGCCAGAGTTTGTTAGGAAATTCTCTGCCAATATCACCCTTAATATTCTGATTCAAATGTCCTTGCCTTTGTTTATGGTTTGTCTGCTGGTGTGGAATTCTTGTCACCATGTTTTGTGTTTGTTCCTGGTGATTGGTGTCTATAGAGGGGTGGCCCATGAGTTCATGATTAGTAGCCCGGCTTCTTGCATTCCTCCATAAGTTGTGAGCTTGGACACCCATCGTGTTTTCTGACCTAGCTTGTCGCCAGCTACCTTGCGATGTGTAAAGCTTAAATTCATAGTATCTACAACATAAACCCAAAAATTAAATAGGAAAAGATTACATATTAAAGTTTTGCCAGACTTCTGTGGAGTATCTTCAATTTTCTTTTGTTTGTATTCATAGTGACGTCTGCATTCATCCCTCCTTGGTATACCTTGTTTACTTATTTGTTTCGTCCAACTAATCTCACAGTAGTAAAAATTTAAATAGATAATAAGTTCAATAATCTTTTACAGATTGCTGAAGATGGGAGCTCTCGAGTGGAATAAGGTTGTCCATCAGCATCAAGGATGGAGACTCATCTCATGTATGTGGCTGCATGCTGGGATTATTCATTTACTTGCCAACATGTTGAGTCTGGTCTTCATTGGGATTCGCCTTGAACAGCAATTTGGATTTGGTATGACTTTACCTCTCTTTATGGATGTTGGATTTTGTTTTTGCTTTATTAATGGAAACTAAAAAGAATCAAGTTTGTCTCTAATTTTATTGGTATAACCTGAATGAATTTATGGTAAGTTTCTATCTTAACTAATAGCAACCGATAAAACAAAAAGAGAAGAAGAAATATATATGTTCCTGCATTTGTGCCAGCTAATATTCTGTTAGGTTATATAGCGAAAAGTGTGAGGTACATGGCTAGGCTCGGTATCTGATTTTCTATGTCGTGTCTTGAAAGAACCGAAGTTACATTGACACGGATACACGTTTTCGTATCCGACATTGCGAAATACCAAAAGTTGAGGTATATCACATACAATATGTGCGTATGTTGTGTCTGACACCGATACATGGTCCAACACGGATTATTTTCGAAATTTGACGTGTCCATGTAACATAGGAAAGAACAAGTTCTCTTTCTGTGTTCATTTTTTAAGGATGAGGTGATTAATTTAGATGACATGAGTGAGCATAAACTTCATTTGAATAAGCATTTGTGGTGATTTATGTGAAGCGAATCTAATATAGTAACTGTGTGGTGTTTTCAGTACGGATTGGGATAATCTACCTCTTGTCAGGATTTGGTGGAAGTGTCCTCTCTTCTCTTTTCATTAGGAATAACATCTCTGTTGGTGCTTCTGGTGCTCTTTTTGGACTTCTTGGAGCTATGTTGTCTGAGCTTCTAACAAACTGGACAATATATACCAACAAGGTGAGTCATATTATGTCTCTTTGATTCTGTTATGATTACCATAAGTGCACCTGTTACAGATTGCAGAAAATTTCAATTATTAAATATTGGACCTCCAAGGATTTTTAAGGGTTGGTCCTGTTCTACTTAATATTCTGTATCATACATGTGTGTGATTGAATTTATGAGTCATTATTATCACCTTGCCTCACTCAAGAGGAAGATTTAACTCAGTAGATATCTTTCAAGATATTATTATCTTTTTCTGTTTCCTTGTATCACATGTTATCACGTTTGCCTACGTTAACAATTTGTTTCCAGATCTGGTTCCCTCATTTTTGCCAAGTTTATATACAAATGTTCCAGTGACACTTCCAAGGTCCTATTGAAATTTTACTGGACTATCTGTATGCCGATGCTGACTAGACTCCTGTCTCGGTATAATCACTCTCCAAAAGCCATGGGCATGATTAGTATAGATCAAATAATGTTCTTGTTAGTTTGGTATTGACAGCATCATGTCGATGCATTGCCCATCATCCTTGGTAGTGAATTTGGTGTTTTAGACTTCATAGCAAGACACAATTGTTACTTTGAGACCACGTTCATCTTTCAGCAAATTTTTATCATCTTTTTCTTCTTCTCTCCCTTTCTTCTGTGGGAAAATGGTAATGGGGTGGGGGGGAGGCCAAGTGTGTGGATTTGGAGATTATGCACTGGAAAGAGTAAGTGAATTGATTATTCGAACTGTTTCTTTTTTGTTTGCCATGGTTGTTACTTCTGTAAAATGAGTATATTAGTTCTGCACTTGATTTTGACGTGCAGCCATTTTCCTTAATATGATGCAAATCCACTCGACTGAATTTTGTTTTACTGCATATCAAACAGCCTATAACTGCCAGTTATTTCATTTACACGTTTTACCACAAATCAAACATAACCTTACGAAGATTTTTTTTGCATTTTTCTTGAATTAATACGTTACAAATATCTTATAGCTCTCCTTTTCTTGTCTTGTAGACTGCAGCACTCTTTACACTTATAGTTATCATTGCCATCAACTTAGCCGTGGGAATACTGCCTCATGTCGATAATTTTGCACACATTGGAGGATTTGCTACAGGTTTGCTGCTTGGGTTTATTCTTCTGGTGCGCCCCCAGTTTGGGTGGGTTGAAAGTCAAAATCTTCCAGTCAATGCTCGTGTGAGATCAAAACACAAGGCATACCAGTATGTGCTGGGGTTGATTGCACTGGTTTTGGTCATTGTTGGGTAAGATCTAATTTTCAAAACATACAACTATCTAGAGTTTGCGCCTCATACTGTAATTCATATGTAGCTGTCTAGCTAGGATATTTAGTTATTTACACATCCACTTGAATTTTTGGTTCATTTCAGATACACAGTAGGACTGGTAATGCTGTTCCGGGGAGAGAATGGATACGATCACTGCCATTGGTGTCGCTACCTGAGCTGTGTCCCCACCTCAAGGTGGAAATGTCAGAACTGATTAAACGCACATTTGTGTGGCTGTGTACATTTGGTGGTTCTTTTTGTCGGTGTTGTATCTGCTTTATAGAATTCTACCAACTTCTGCCTCGTACATACAGATATAGAGTGAGAGTACATATGTATGTGTTGTGTTCCCAAACTATTTTTGTTTTTGCGGAGAGATTTATTTTCTTAGTGATGTTGCATTCTTTCTGTTTAGAAGTGTGATTAAGTCAGAAATGAGCAATTAAGTGGAATGTTCCATACTTGATTCATGTTGTGCAAATTTGCCTCAAAATTTTTAGTTGTGGAAAGGAGAAAAGCTACAAAATCGAAAAACGAAATTACAGAAAGAGCATACCCGGTGGGACTCGAACCCACAATCGCCTGATTAGAAGTCAGACGCCTTATCCATTAGGCCACGGGTACCTTTTGACTGTGATATTACAGCTTTTCATATTATTTAAAATTCTGTCAGCCGGCAAAACAAGCGACCTGAGACTGTACGTACTTTGAGGTCATGATAGTGGTGTGATTGCAAGTTTGCGACACCACCTTGTTTTCACATATATTCCTCTTACTCCAAAGTAATAGCCATTTAACCTGACTGAAACTTCAAATTCGCGATACTGCTAATCCCCATGACGAATTCCAGACAATTGCTATTTTGGCTTGCAAAAAGCAAGAAGAATGGAAGATTGAATATTTATTCAGATAATAATTTCATTGTAAATTAGCGTGACAAATTTTAATGCAGATTAGGAATCTTACCCAATCTTTTTGGGGTTATTTAGACTTTGGCACCACTTTTTATACCGATATTAGGAAATAGTACCACTTCTGTCAGTTGGCCGTCAAACTATTTCAATCTGTTCTAATTTTCATAACGTCCATAATACTCTCAGAGTTTTTTAGACTTTGGTACCACTTTTTAGACTGATATTAGGAAATAGTACCAAATTTCAAAAAAATTAGGAAATAGTACCACTTCTATCAGTTGACCAAAGTCGCACTGTTCACAAAACATGCATGCTCGAGTTAAATAATTTTACCTCCGGTATTTCGTCCTTTATACTTTCAATATTTACCATGCCAACACTGCCAAATGTTCATTCCGAGAGAGATCAGTATCAAGCGGTACTGATGGACTATAGAAGTTCTCCTGCATCATTGAAGCATGCAAATCCTTTGAAAGTGTTTCCAGCTCCCTCAAGACCACCAACTATGACTCGCCAGGAAAAACTTGAAAAATTAAAATTGAAAAACAAAGACATGAATACTTACATTGCAAAGCAATCAGAGACATCGACAAAACTTCTGAGGAAATAGTAATCGCAACAGTCAACAACAGTATGCAAGCAACCATCTCTGTCGTTGACATGAAACTTCAAACAGTGAATATGATAATATTCAACACAATTCACATCATACGAAGAGAAAGTCCCTACAAGCCAGACCATGCATATCACTCCGTTTCCCAAATGAAATATACGTGTGTATCCTGCTCGACGATCGTGAAGATTTATTGACTCGGCGGCCTTTTCTAAACCATGCACCGGAATTAAGTCTTGCCCTCCCTGGACTAGATCATAGGCATACAATTCCATTTTAGGCAAACAGAACATGTATAGACGGTCATTTACAATAACACTTCCACCCCAATTCATATAGCAGTCCTTTCTTATAGGCAAGGTTAGATCATATTTCCATAAATGAGTAGATACATCAAAACAACACTCACAAACGCCATTGCAGAACACAAAAATCTTCTTCTGTTTCTCATAAACTACGAGCATACCAACCCTACTCTTTAAAAGGTTAATAACCTTTTCAGAAGGATAAGGTAAACCTTCCCACCTATTCGTAGCCGGATCAAAACCTCTGCCCACGGCTCCCCGGTAGAACCGAATACATAAATTTTCCCATCCAAAACAATCGTTAAAGCCGAAGACTTGCCACCGTACATTGCAGTGCCCACACTCATACTAGCAGTCTTGCCAAAAGAGGGAGTGTCAATGACCTGGACAGTCGATGACGGAATATGATGATATTCAGGCAGCTAAGAATCATAGTCAAGACCTCCAATAATATAAACTTTAAAGTCTACTGAAGCACATCTAAATCCATAAAGAAGGAAGCTCCCATAATAAACAAGGGACATATTTAATTTTACTTTTACTACTACCAGCATCAAAAGTCAGATTTAACTCGTACAAGCGGTAATTACCTTTCATAAACACAACAAAGCACACGGTCATCTCTTCCTCCGCTACGTTGCCAGTTGGGCAGTTAACTACGCGAGGACGACATTTCTTGGTTTCACTATTTATATTTAATTTTCTTTGCTTCATAAACTTTGATCCTATTCTCAACATCCCAAGTTTTGCTCATAATCTAAACATCTCGTCTCCTTTTGTAACTAAAAGATTTCTTCTTGATTTAAAAGGTCAATTCTTTTGGGAAAAATAAATAAATAGTTTAGAAAGCCCGTGTTCCGGTTGTATCAAGGTTTAGGCCCTGCTCAAAACGATAATACGGCATGTCAATTACACATTTACACGACTACCTTGTCTCTTGATGTTCTGGCCCAAATCTTTTTGTGATGTTGGCATGGTAAATATCGAAAGTGTAAAGGACGAAATACCGAAGGTGAAATTATTTAACTCGGGCATGC
This sequence comes from Coptis chinensis, assembly GCF_015680905.1. Taxonomy (NCBI): domain Eukaryota; kingdom Viridiplantae; phylum Streptophyta; class Magnoliopsida; order Ranunculales; family Ranunculaceae; genus Coptis; species Coptis chinensis. The sequence continues at coordinate 82,174,522 of NC_141461.1, read as the reverse complement.
ATGTTTTGTGAGCGGTCGCGACTTCGGGTCAGCCCGACGTGAAGTGGTAATCGCATTTCCTAATTTTTGAAATTTAGTACTATTTCCTAATATCGGTCTAAAAGGTGGTACCAAAGTCTAAAAAACCCTGAGGATATTGTGGACATTATGAAAATCTGAACAGATTGAAACAGTTTGACTTCAGTCAACTCTATCAACTGACGGTCAACTGACAGAAGTGGTACTATTTCCTAATTTTTTTGAAATCTGGTACTATTTCCTAATATCGGTGTAAAAAGTGGTACCAAAATCTAAATAACCCATTTTTTATGTGCCACGTAGGATTGACGTTTAAAACAATTTTAGACTTACATATGTTAAAACGGGGTTAATCTTCTTGTGGGAATTATTGCAATAATCCTCATAATAATCAGGCAATCAGCCCTTGACATTTTCCCCTTATGAGCTCCATTCACTGCATTGTCGCTAGGAGTTGCCAAATGAAGGGTAATCACCAGATGAATACAGAACTTAAGAAACTATACTGTATGTCTGTATCTAGGTTGGAATCCCTAGTTTTAGTAAGAAAAATTATAAGTGATACATTTCCCATTCTTCTTGCATTTTTGACATCAAAATCTTGTGATATGGAAATTCAAACTTGCTTAGACAGTTAGACCAGGCAAGTACTTCATGGGCCTTAGTCAAAGTTGTATAATCGATGGGTGCACAATCTCAACTGTTTCTTTTACTAGTCACCAATCACCATATACATTTGCAAATGTGGCAAAAGCCATAGAATTGCATGTCTGACAGCTCCCTCAAACTACATTTTTGGAGAAAAATAAATACATGTAAGCTTCATGAACAACATTTGTTCTTCATTTCCTACCAAACCAAACTCACCAACATCGAACGCCAACTTAAAGATCTCACTTTTACTTGAAATATAACCAAGTTTACAGTTCAAACAGAATGAATACTTTTCCATATTTCGCATGCTGAACTCAGCCACGATTTTGCAATGGGTACTAATAGACATAACGGAATAGCAATTGCAATTTTGATGTTGCTATTGATGGGAATATCTGTATCTAGTGCCGTTGATTGTACCGCAGTGACAGCACTAGTTGCAACTTGTTCGAATTTTATTACTTATGGGACACCAGATCCCATGCCTGGATCACCTTGTTGCGATGCTCTTTTGGGTCTGAATAACATGGCGGATTCTATTGATAGTAGAAGATCAATATGCAGATGCATCATGAGCTTGATTACTACATATAATCCAAATGCAACAGCTATTGCTACCTTACCTGGTCTCTGTGGCATTTCTCTAGGCTTCACCATTGATCCTAATACAGATTGCAGCTAGTAAGTACTAAAACTCTCTCTCTCTAAACCAAAGCAACTTAGGCTTGAGATTTTAAGTTGTGCTCATTCTAAAGATAGTTTCCTACTTACATCTCAAGGTATACACTTGGTCTGATTGATTGTGTATTATTTCTACAAATTTTTCCCCCTAATTGTAGACAATTATTTTAGTCAAAATTTACTACAAAGATGTATGAAAATCACAACCCTTGGAAGAAAACAAAGGCCTTGACCTAAATCTCCACTTAGCTAGGAACATAATGTAGTAACTCTATAATTTAGGCCGATCAAAATGTCACCGGTGGCTTCTGCAGGTTTCACTTACATAAATCTCTATTAATGCAATTTCTTATGTTCATGCAGTATCAATTGAGTCACTGCCATAGGTGTGAGTTGATTTGTGGGAGGAAGACACTCATCAGTCATCACAGTAAACAAGCGACGGTCTGTTCTTTGTACATTTACTTTTGTTAGATGTAATCTGTTATCTATTCCTTATTGGCTGATTTGTCAGAAGAAGATACTGTGATTATATACCTGGAAAAAAAAAGTATCTAATACAAATAAAGCAACTTTTCGGCTCTTCTCTCTTTTTTTTTCCTGATATATTAAACCCCATTTCAGCCAACCTCATGTTCCTACTATTCTTACTTTTTATTTTTGAGCATACTATTCTTATTTGGCAATGCTGAAAAATGAGCTATTACTTAACACTGAGTGAATCAATACGCCAAAACTCTTGCAACATTTTTTAAGAAACTGATTTTACCCTCCCAACTTTTTTTACTTGTGAATAATGTGGGCTCAGCAAGTCAACATCTTCTATCCTAATACCAAATATACAAGGAACAGGATTCAAATATAAAGAGAGGCTACCAGTTAGTATTCCTTCTCTAGCTCACCAATCATAAGCAGCAGATGGAACATCATGTAGTGGATGGCCTTTCTGATTTCTTTCCATTATCCTTCGTGCTAGTGAAACCTGCTTTCCAACCACAAAAACGAATGCCTTTCCCTTGCCTCCAGCCCCCCTAGCAGTTCTACCAACACGACGAACATACTCACTAGGATCTCGAGGGAAATCAAGGAGCAGTACGTGATCTACACCAGTAAAGTCAATTCCACGTGAAGCCCTAAACAAAATTTGCATAATGTTTATATTAGTACTCATCAATAAACCAATAACGAAAGAAGTAATAGCAGGTCTGGAATCGCGTGCAATTGCAAAACAGAATCCATCCATCCATCCAAGCAAGAAAATTTCCTGATTAGTGGAAAGGTTACCATTTTCAGAAAGTGGAGATCAAAATTTTAATTGATTTTTGCATTTGGGCATTCCCAAACCAAACTAAGGGTGTGTGAACTTGCACAGTTTCGTGTCTTTCCTTTTTAATTGGGAAGGTTATAGTCAATCCAAACTGCTATTACAATCCTTGAAGCTGACAACAATCAGCTATAGAGATTATGTAAAACAAACCATTTTTTCTAGTTATTTTCCCCTTCTATGAGAGGTTGGGAAGATGGTCCATTAAATCAGCTGCTAGTGCAGGCCAATACCCATTATTTTTCTGGGTCCTTGCCTGTATCTACTACCATCGACCTTGTTTGCTTGACCGAGCCCCGTTTCAACCCTTGGGTATTATGTGGCTGGGTGGTTTCAGTCCCAGCAGAACAAACCTGGTTCTTATGGAATTGACCCCCACAACCTTCTACTTAAATTAAAACATGTCATAATAGGCATTACTAGACCCACTGAATAAACTAAGACGTCGCTACAGTGTTAGAAGGCTAAGATTTTTCAGGCAGTTTACACCATACCTATCGGTGCAAATTAGAAAGAGAGAACTATCTTTAGATTGAGAACTGAGAAATTCCTTCATATTTTGAAGACGAGATTCTTGTGCCATAGCAGAATGAAATGGCAATACCCGACTATGAGATCCCTTTCTATCCAAACGACTTAGCACGTTTTCAACTTTTCTGCAGGTTTCAATCTGTAAGGATAAAGATGGAATAAGGAGCCAAATAATAGAAAAACCGGGAACTGTACAAACTATCATATTTTTACTAGTTTGGGAAGCCACTAACCAAAAAAGGAAAGCAAGAAAGCAATACGAATATGTCACTGTGTGAAACTAACCTTGTTACAAAAGATAATCGTTTTGTGAACTGGGCTTTCTTCAACAAGTTGCAATAAGGCCATTTTCTTGTTGAGGAATGCCGTTTCTGGACTTTTCTCCATTCCATCGTCTCCACTGCAATCCACAAGTACCTGACAAGCACTCACACTTTAAAAACAAAAATAAACAGTCCAAACGACTTGTAACTATCCATAAAACTCTTCCAAGTAGTTCTACGTTTGTGTTTGTGTTTCAAATTTTATTACCTTAAGTCAACTTAAGTCAATAAACTTACTTGGTTATTTTAAATAGACAGGCTTGTTACTTCTAAACAATCAGGTTATGTTTCTATAACACCTGGATTCATATGGTTTCACTCAGAAAAAGATCTTGAATACAATAGAGCACCCTTTCTTCTGTTTGGTGTACAAAGTTTATCTAAATATTATATCTTATGTCTTACAAATGGTGCTTTTATAATTGGTATAGCGGTCATCTACTCATCTAACAGTGGTGCATGCGGGGAATGATTAGTACCTTAAAACCTTACTATACTTGGCTGAGTGGTACCCGTGATTCCGTGAACAGCATTGGTTTCCAGAAATTCTTTCCCCATGTTCCTAGGGTTATCAGTACTCAGTAGAGAATCCCATTTAAGAGAAACCTTAACATAATTTTTTTTTCTTTACTGAGTACTGATTAACTGTAAATTTTGCTGATTTACTGTAAATTTTTATCCAAGTGAAAGGTAAATTTTGCTTATCTAATTTACTGTGTCTTGCTCGCGGTGCTGTGCTAGATGAGGTAGATGTACCACAAATTTGGGTCTTGTTCCAATATAGGAGATCTTCCATTACCTCTTACATTCAATATTAACGAGAATGGCTGACAATACATAGTAGGATACTAAAATCTCGGCATGAAATACAGAATGGATAACTAACCTCTTCAAGGCCTATGCTCGTCCGGTGCATTCCAGGTCCCATGATAACTTCACAATCAGGAAAAACTTCAACTAGCTTGTTGTAAATATCCACTGGCAATGTTGCAGTCACAAAAAGATACTGTGTAGTAACAGGTGCAGAACTAAGTAAGCTTTGCAACACTTGTTCGAAGTCTTCATCACCAAAAAGTATATCTACCTCATCTAGCACAGCACTGTGAGCAAGACACAGTAAATTAGATAAGCAAAATTTACCTTTCACTTTGCACCCTTGTTTGTAATGATAAATTATTGTTCTGCAAACAAAATGATGTTTCTGCAATTTGCTGAACAAACATGTCTGAGACCCCAAGACAACAGACCCTAGTAGAAGCTTCTGATTTGTATTTCCTTCTCGTTTTTTGGACAGTTGGACGATATTGATTAGATTATATAAAAAGTTGCTTTTCTCCCCATCTAATTAAAACTTTATTTACAAAAATAAGTGTTATGTATCTTCTTACCATAGATTATTCGATACATAATATGCTACTTTATAACATGACCTATGTAACCACGACAAAGAACAAGATAAACTGCTGAAAATGTGAGACAAAACAGATAAAAAAAAGGAAAAAGAAAAAAGAAAAATATAAAATCTTGAAATAACCACCTAAGACCATGCATATAGCATTTTTTTTTTATCGGTGAAGTATAGCCCTATACTTATATATATATGATGAGATATCCTATAGTACAAGTCTCCCATCTGTAAACGAAAGTCTCGAAAGGAATGTGATGAAACTGATCTGAAAACGAACTCAAAAGGAATGTGACGAAACTGATCATGCACTTTTGACCAGAAAAACAAAAGTGCTTTGATGGCCAAAATCACTTTAAACACAAAAAAGGGTTGAAGTAACTGATAAAAAGATAAATTTAATGGCTGTAGTCATACAACTTTAATGTGTAGACCCATCAGAAAGTGAAGTAAAATACTGCTGGACCATTGCTTGGAAGTCTTTGCATGTTTCATTACTAATCCACAACAGCGGGTCATTGCAAAATGACTACTTTCAATTATAATAACCTAAGTCACACTGACACAGATACATGTGTCCGTATTCAACACGGATACGAAGTGTTTGACACGGCGAAATATAAAAAATTGAGGTACATCACATACAATATTTGTCCATGTGTGTCCGACACAGACAAGTGGATACGTGTCCGACACAGATAATTTTTGAAATTTGGCGTGTCCATGTAACATAGAAAATAACGAGTCATCATCTTAATTTTCATTATTCAAGATTACGGTCTTCAAAAACAGGAAGGATATTCATGTAAATCAGATGTATTACCATCTAAGGTTTGTAAGCTGCAAGAAACCTTCTTTAAGAAGGTATATAAACCGGCCAGGTGTTGCAATGAGAACATCTAAGTCTTGCTGCAGACTTTCTAACTGAGTTTTCTGCCTAAAGCCACCCGTTGCTACCATGGATCGGAATGGGACCCCAAATTTCGAGATTGATCTGCAATTACTCAACACCTACAAAATGTAAGAGTGATATTAACTAGCATAACCAATATGCATGAAAGTGCATGTGTCCAAAATTTACCTTATAAGATGTGAAAATAAAAAATGTGATATTAGCATATACCACGATGACATGGGTCGTCGTGCAATAGAGACTTGCCTGAGAAGCCAACTCAGCAGTTGGTACCAATATTACAACTCGAGGACTTCCCGAAGAGGACTTACTAAGTCCTTGGAGCTCTTCTTGTTTAATTCGTTGTATCACTGGTGCAAGATAAGCTAATGTCTTTCCCGACCCGCTTTGATCAGCTATTATACAGCTCTTACCCTCAAAAACACCCAGGAATGCCATGGCCTGCAGTTATTTTAACATGCTAACAAGAGATAAACATCCTCTGAATAAAGGATTCACACTGAGAAAAGCAAAGGAAGCAACAGGACGGTAAAAGAAGAACATATTTCAAGCAAGAGCACATACAAGTTCTGTTTAACTGCGGGACTTAATCAAATAGACATCAAAGATTAGAGCATACATCTTTAGATATACATCAGCTGTCTTACTAGAAATTGCGACTACCGGAAAAACACACACATTGACAAATTGTGGTCAAAGATGAAGTGTGTGGGAGGGGGGAAGGGCACCCGCTATTTAGTGTTGCTGTGAAGGGCATCTTACTGAAATGAAAGTTGCTTTAAAGTGACAGAGAACGTCACTGTAAACTCCTATATACAGAAAGGCTAAATTACAATGTCACTCGTACAATATTTTGCCACCGTACCATAAACTGATCGAAGCTAAGGAATGTCGGGCATTCAGGCAATCCTAGCATATAGACTGCTTTTAGGGACTTAGCAAGAACTTGCTTTTCTTCCCATTTCGCAACCATTACTTTCCCCCACAAAGACTACTTAATGTAACAAGACTACCTCAGCTGAAAGCAATCAAGCAAGATGTACCTGAATATGTGAAGGGCGAAGAAAAAGCTGACTCTTCAGAGATTCAAACACATCTTCATTGCATCCAAGATCTTTGAAGTTTTTCTTGCTGAAAAACCCAGTGTCAGGTGATATTTTCCCACCCTGCCTTGATTTGTTCCTGGAATCCCATATAGAGTTCTCTGTAGGCACACTACGACGCCATCCTCCCAAGGAAGTAGAAGTAGGAACAGCTCTTGGAACAGAAACATCTCGACTGTCCATCTCAGTTTCACTGTCGAAAGTCTTTGGCATTCCCTTTTTAGAACCAAACACCGTATTACTTTTAGAATGGTTTACACTCAGTGTTGCCTCACTATCTCTAATCCTATCCCTAACACCATGTGCTTGAGATCCTCTAGAAAGTCTTCTTTTATACTTAGTCACATCTACATTTGCCTTTCGTACCACATTCTCAGGTTCAGAATCTGAAAAATCTGATCCACCAAAATTTGTATCTTCAAGGCCTGAAAATTCACTCTCACTCCCAAGATCATCTTGCTTCACGCGGGAGATTTTTCTAGAGAGAGATCTGACTTTTTGCACCTTCAATCTACCAAAACTTCCAGCTGAGCTCTTGTGAGCAGAAGTTGTACCACCACTCTCGGTAACAGCTGAAAAACATAGCATAATGCAAACTTAGAAATAAATAATGCTAACTCCCTGAAATTTCCACTTGATGATGCAAGCAAACACTTAATTAGACTACCCTTCTGTGGATTCCCAAAAAGAAGAAAGATACGAAAGTCTCATGACTACTCAATGCCGCCAATTTCAACTCCGATTTCACTTAAAAGTCGTTCTTTAAATAATTCAAGATAAGTAGTTTCTATTCCAAGGTCCAACTCAAATAAAAAATAATACTTTATGCTTTTTCCCGACACGATATATTCATGTATTCCTATCAAACTGTTCAAAACTAGTAACTTAATAAACAAATGCTATCAAATGTATACATGTACTGGAATTTAGTATAACATTCCTATGAGTAAATGCTTGACTGGAGTTTACTGAGAAATCCCAAGTAAACACGAATCCGTTGTTCCTCGAAAGCTAAATTACAGTATGAATGAAATTTACCAATTGCCAGCAGCAAAAAGAAGTTAATTGCTTCTAAACTAAAGCAACTTAATAACACAATCAAGAACAAAACTTTATTCTAATAATAATAATAATAATAATAACTCACCCCCTCTGCTACTCTTGTCTTTTGGTTTCCAAGAAAGAACATCTTTACTAGGAACAGGTCCATCATCATCACCCCAAACAATGCATTTTTCTCCAGTTTCTTCATCAATTAACTGATAAGCACCTGATGTTTCCATTGGTATTCTTGTATACCCACCAGCTTTAACCAACACTCCACTACTTCTCCACCCAGCTTGACTTCCGTTGAAAGTAACCTTTTGCACAAGAAAACTTCCATTTCTGAGTGGTTTTAATGAAGTCTTTGGAGTGGTGTTTGAGGTAAAGAAAGTGGAGTCGGAAATGTTGAATGGAGATGTTGCTAGCATTGTTGAGTGGGAAAAAATGCTTTTCTTGGTAAAACTTTGGAAATAAATAACACAACGGTTGGATAAGACTCTTTTCTGGAAGTGTTGTCTTGGGCCAGAAGCCCAGAACTACGAGGAACTAGTAAAACAATAAATACTTACTTACACTAGAGTGCGGCCCAACTTTGTACGACAATGCACCGACTAGACTTCACAGTTCACAGGCTATGGTCCAATTACAACACCTACCCAAATCTAGTTCATAGGCTATATAGTCCAATCACAACACCAACCCAAATCCATAGTTCGTGATTCCGAACGAAACTTCGGAATTCCGAATATAGAGTCGAAATATCTGAAATTCCGAAATCATTCAAAATTCCGAATGTGATAGGGGTCGAAATTTAATGAATTTCGGATTTTGGATTTTTCGGAATTCCGAGAATTCCGAAATTCTGAACTATGCCCAAATCTACCATCCACTATTGTAATTCAACTGGTAGATGTGTTGACAAGAACTAAGATGGAATAGCTTTATTGTTGTTAAACAAAAAAAAAAAGTAGTTAAAGAATGAGAAACAAAAATTATGGAGCTTTTCTTTTGAAATGAATTGCCATATTTTTTTTTATATTTTTTTGGCTCTTGATAATTTCTTTTTCTATTTTTGGTTTGGTCAGTAAATCAATAATTGATTTAATTTGTATTTGAATGTTTGGGACCATTCCTTCCATAAATGTTTATCTAAAATCTATTTGTGTTAGAATTGATTTTTAAACACATAATTATGTTTACTTATAATGGTTGTCTTACCATAAGTTTATCACTAAGCTATTAGTACATTTTTGTTTGTTTTCAAAATGTTAATTGGATAACAATCTTTTTTTTTTTTGCTTGGTAAGTTTGAATTCATTAAAACTTTAACAAAAGTACAAAAGAGGTGGTGTAGGGTGGGCAATATGTTGCCCCCCTATTTCTTTCTCTACAAGTCATGGTTGTATCATACTCTATTACAACCTCATACAAATCTGAAAAAGATTTGAAAGGAAATTTCCCATTTGTGCAGCCAGATTGCCCTACCAATAGTGTGATACACTCCTCATTTTCATTCAAAGTTACACCTTGTTTGGCAAGCAAATCTGCCGTGAAGTTTCATTCCCTCCAAATGCAGGTTGTAATTTTCCACCTATGCAGTCTGCTCTCTGTGCATGTTATCCATCTAGGTTGCAGCATTCATGGAACATCTCCAGTTTTGAAAGCTCTCGTTGCTGCATGCCTCAGCTCATAGTTAGTTTCAATCCACAGGTTCGTCCAACCTTTTTTTTTAAGGGTGTCTCTATGCCTACAATGATAGCCATAAACTCCGCTCCATAGTTATCACCAGAACCAATTAATGTTCATGCTTAGTGTAAACAAAAATTGACCCATGCTCCCTCTAAAAGCGATACCGTACCAACCCTAGATGGCCTAGGATTTCCCATTGACGCCTCATCAATGTTAAGTTTCACAATGTCTTACTCCGGTGGAATCCACGTACATTGTTTAACTTGATATGCTTTTCTCAGTATTATATCATCATTCCAATACTTAAGGATCCCAATTTCAAAAGAAGTGTTGTAACAGTGGCCCTTTGATAGTTTACCCGTGATTTTAATTTGCAACCAAACATAAGACTTGCAGTTCCAAAGCTTTGGTTTCTTCCTGTCAAATTGCACCTTATTTCTTTCTTTCCAAATGCTTACCAGAGATGAAACAACACAAGATTGGAGAACAATCATTTAAGTTGCCCAAGAGAAAACCATTCTCCAGTTTTATAAATTCTAAATATTAAGTGATTCGTGTACAACTCGATAAGTGAAGTAAACGGTAAATTAATTATTGGGCTAAATTAAAATGAAAATTTCTAGTCCTGATTTGGGCTAATATGCTAAATTTATAAGAAAATACATTTTGAAAAAAGTTATAGTTTGTGTTGTCCAACGACTTATCAATTATGACATAAATTAAGAAGAACTTCATACATATGGACTGGGCATGATGCCTTCTTGAAGTATGAAATTAAATCAATGGGGTGTTTGTTTCTTTTTACTGAAGTTTAACTCAAGCCGGATATGTACTCTCAAAAATTTCTAATGCGCTAAGAAGTTCATTAGAATGGTTTAGTGTCATTGTCGCTTTGGGTGATTCTTTACGTAAAACAGACTCCAGAGTGTAACTATATATTATCATCTTCTTCCTCACAATTTCTATGCTCTGGTTGATATGTTTTTCACCCATTATTTAGTTATGAAGTTTTGTCACTACGATATAGTTAAGAAAGAGTGAGGCACTCACGACAGACCTTCCCACATAATTTACATATAATAAATTTTGAAAAGCTAAAAAAGTTTTTATAAACTAGTAACTATTAGTTTATCGATTAATCCATACATTAGTAACTTACTGATTAATTGAAACCTGGCTTAACTAATAGATTGTGCATTGTCCCATGGCGTTAATTTATCGAGGTTATACCGCATATTACCAATAACAAAAAGAACAAACACAAGCTAATTAATAAAAACACAATAGGCCAAATTACTAGTCCAACAGAGAGTCCATTAGCCACTATAGTTTTGGGTTGGGGGAAGAAGTCCTGAGTCCAGACTGACATGCACTCTTGGAGGCAGTTTAAGATATGAATTTAGAGAGAATGTACCAAAAATTTATATAAAACTAGCCAAATGACACAACTTTCTATGAAAATATATTATATTCTTCCATTTATAACATAATAGTAATAACATAATATTTGGCCGGTTTTGGAGGAAAAACTAAACTTAATTTGTTGAAGAAAGAAGATCAAAGTTTATTTAGAATGCCATATTTTGATATCCAATTTGGTTTTTGAGCATCTCTACTACTATTGGTTCTAATATTATATAATCTCGTGCCAGGTATTATGGCTAACTATTTGAGCCTATTTTTGTGTTCTATTTCTGTCTTTTTCTGTGTTGTTTTTTGTTGGCCTCACCCGAAAAAAGGAAAGAGAGAGATACCCACCTATGTTGGAAGCATGTCATGTGCTAAGTTTTTTTGTTTGACCCATAAGAGGAAAAAAAAAGGTCTTGTATTGGGCGCCATTAAAATTAGATTGGGCAGTCTCGAGCCCAAGCCCAAACAATAAAGTCCAACCAAACCCCCCCACCCAACCAAATTGCAAAACCGGAAAAACCTCTTCTAACCGGTCATCTCTATCGTGCAAACCCTTTGAACCCTAACAAAAAAAAAACCCAATCTTATTGAAGCAATCCAACGGGCTGTCAAACAACTATCGATTTGGAAACAGGACACTATTGTTTTAGAAGCTTCAACAGAAGGTATGCACCTTTTTTTTGGTTTTCTCCTTTTGATTATTTTATGTAGTGGTTCAGATTCTTTGGTGGTTAGCAAACATCATTAAGAAGATTAAAGGTTCTTGACGAACGCACATTTACTCAATCCATGGTGGGGAGTACTAATTGGAAGTGTATGCTTTTCTTTTTTTTCCATCCCTTAAACCAGACACATAAAATTGTTTAATGGGAATGATGCCCTCTGTGGCTCTTTGTAGATCCTAACCTCAAGATTTCCAATAGAAACATTACTGATGTTGATCAAATAGCACATAACATCAAAAGAAACTGAGATAGTTATGGTAGAAACATTAAGTGGCGTTAGAATCCTTTAGAGTTGTAGCTGATAACTCCTGTACTTGATTAGTTCTTGATTTGCGCAGGAGTTTCACCAAATAGCCAGCTTACATCTTCTTACAATCCAATCGTCTCACAATCCAATCGCGAAATTTAATCCAATTCGGCTGAAATTTAATCCTGCAATTTCGTCATTGAAGCTTTTGCAAGTTGGGAGAGCGGTGAAAGCTTGAAATTTCATCATTTCTAGTTGTTCGATTCTTGCATTGTACTTTTGATTCATTTCCAGTTGAAGGTAAGAACTTTTGTTTGCTTTGTCCCTTTTGATTCATTTCCAGTTGATCGATTCTTGCTAAATGTCAATTTTAATATATTATTTGAATATATTAATATATAAATTGAATTGCATCTGCTAGTATATATTGTGGTATGTCATTTTCTACGTTAGTTTTTGGGGATTTCTGATTTAGTGGCGATTTTAGAATCTCTTAATAGTGCCGTGTTTAACTAGTTAGATCAACCAAGTCCACACCCAAAGAGTTAATCTCTTGAAAATGATATTTGGACAGCCCGAATGGTCAAGCCAACAAACATATTTAAGAGGTACGGTATAAGATTTTGTTAAGTTCATTGGTGGATTAGATATTATTCTTCGATGGACTAATGGCAAATGGATTACTACTCAAAACAAGGTACTAGCTTCATTTATCTTCAACACTAGTTTAGTATTCACTTTTCAGTATTGGGTGTTATGTGTTTTTAATTTTTGCCTTTGGGGGTTTTTGAGGTAAATCTTTAGTTCTAGTTAGAATGTTGGTTTTGATCATTGTATACATATACTTGTTTTATTATACTTGTTTTTATTTGGGTGGTTTGATTTGTTATGCCTTTTTACACTTTTTTATCTTCATCCAGGATTGCATAGTTGGTGAAATCAGTTGTGTTCATGTATATATATAGGGTTCATGGAAGAGTTCATGTGTATATATACATAGTTTTTATCTTGGAAGAGTTCATGTGTATATAAAGGGTAGTCTTAATAGTTAATACTACCCTTTTCTATTACAAGATATGACTAGATGATAGCTGGTGAAATCAATTGTGTCCTCGATGTATTGTAACAATCCAAGTATGGCGCACTATGCGCCTATGCTATACTTGGATCAACATTGACTGAAACATCAAAACTGAGTCAAGGATTTGGTAATCACTACCACAACCTAGTATATATTGGTGTGGGAGATCTGTGAAGTCGTTTTTATTTCTAAGGAAGCTGATATTCTGTGCTCAATTAATTAGGGAATTGCTGATTGTAGTTATTATGTCATGATCCCCTCAAGCATCTGTAAAGGGGATTTTTAAGCATTACTACGCAAGTTTTATGTATGTCTTTTACCACATCAATGATCTCCTTACCTCATGGAACTTTACTGATGCCAACATCATAGACTGTTGAATTGAAATTCAAGTAACAAAGCTTCTTCTCTCTTTCTGGTGGCAGGTGTATGCTGTTGGGTCATCCACTTGAGAATTTTGGAGAACAGACTGCATCTTACCTGTGTTGTTGGATACTAGTGCTAAGGTTTATTTACTGTGATTAATATTTCTTATCATGTTAGTTATGATTGTTTAGTTATACAACATTGTCATATCAAGTTAAGGATGAGCTGACCTTTAGTGTAGTCGTTGAAAGCAACCCGAGTTTACTACAGAACTAGTTTACTATGAATCTATGATTACTAAAAGACATTATTTGAGAGTTTGCAATCTTGAAATGTCATATTAATGTTATGTTTTGAGAGTTTAAAATCTTCATTTGCACCTTAAGGCTTTATCTTTGCATTGAGGTTCCAGATGTAGTACTGTGATACATGGGTGTTGTTGCATCAGTTTGATATTGTTCCATTGTTGAAACTTTGAAATATAGTTATTTTGTTTGGAAATGGAAACCATCTAAACTGTGTAAAGATTAACCGCCCATTGCTAAATTCGTGCTTAGAGTATCTAATCTCGGTGCCAATCGACGTCCCTACATTTCCCCCAGTATGTGTTTTTTTCATCTTTACTAGTCTTATGCAATTTGTTCATTTTAATTCATTGCTAATTCAGTAATTCGTTGAGTATTAGGAATTTGGGATAAATAGTATGAAAAATCTTAAAATTTTAACCATAGCAGGCTCTTAGTTTGATGGCGAAGAAGATTATTTTTAATATTCCTTTATCTTTTGACTGGAAAATGTAAACTCAAAGGGCATTGTATGTAAACTTAAATGGCATTGTATGTGAACAGCTATATATTGTTCTTGAATGTGGATCGCATGGTGTATGTTTGGTCTGAGATGCTTTTGATCGGGCATGATGTATGTATTTTCTTCTTATGAATAAAAGTGTTACAAATAAGGATTGTTAAATTTATCTCTCTGACACTGTTTCCGTTTGTTATTTTATTGGAAGTGATTGTTGGCATTCCAAAGTGTTGTTATTCTATAGGTGTAGATTTGATTAAACTTATTATAGTTACTAATACTTGTTTTATTTTCTTTGTAGCCATGGGTCCTCGATCAAAGAATGTGAAGAATGTAGCGAAAACTACATTTAAGGGTGTGAAGAAATTGTTTGGTGGCGATTCCTCTAGTGGTGAGGCAATTGGAAGAAAGAGACAAAGGGCAGAGGGCTTAACGACATCAGCGCGTAGAGGGGACCATTTGAAAAAAGAGGTTCCTTAAGTTGATTCATCGAGTGAAGATAGTGTAGATAGTGATAACAATGTAGGTTTAGATGTAAATATGGACAAAGGGAATAGTATAATGGAAGAGGAGAGTGAGGAGGATGATGAGGAGGGTGAGGAGGAAGGTGAGGAAGGGGATGAGCAGGATGATGATGTGGAAGAATATATAGTAGAAGACGTACCACTAGTGGAAGAAGCACCTCCGGTATTGGATTTCGTAAGAAAATCCAATGATGATTTGGAGTTTCAAAGAGGTGTGTATGGGGGTGGCGCGTATGAGTTAGAGTTGTTGTATGACTATGCGGTGGATGTCGCTCGCAATGTTTGGGAGCGAAGGGTAATATTTTGTTTTTCTTGGGTACTTTGATTTTCTTTTACAAAATATTTTGTTTCTGTTCATATATATCTAATGCGTGCTTGGTTGTTTCAGGAGGATCGCGGAGCGTTGAAGTGTGTTTCGCACTTAGCAAAGTTATCCCAATAGATTTCAAGAATGAATGTCAAAGGTCGCCGAGATTTGCCCAACAGTTGAGAAGGACTGGGTGGTTTGATCTTGTGGAAGGTTATCACGAGCATATGGATCCACCATTGATCTCTGCGTTTGTGGAGAGATGGCATCCGGAGACCAACACCTTCCATATGCCAGTTGGGGAGATGACTGTGACTTTGGACGATGTTGTCTAAATCTGTAGAGTCACAGTTAGAGGAAGAGCGGTGCAAAGGGACAGTGAGCTGAACTTAAATGAATTGATAAATCTCCTACATATTACTTTAGGTCTCCCTATTGATTTGATTAGGGCGGAGATGGAATCTAGCAGGTTCACTTCAAAAGTAAGGCTAGAATTCATCTGGAAGCATTTTGCGAACAAGGTTTATGATAGCCCTATATGTGACGCTGCTAGGAAGGTGGTGAAGAAGGCCTCGAGTTTCCAGGAAGTCCAACGGGATGTCAAAGCTTTATCCTATTTTTCTTTAGATGTGCCGTTTTTACTGACAAGTCTGGGACTGGAGTGCATATATGTTATCTGAGGCCGTTGTTGAAATTCAGTGAGATAGAAGAGTATGCATGGGGTGCGGCAATTTTGGCATTTTTGTATAGAGGTTTTGGGGCTGCCACATGTGCGAAGGTGAAAGGGGTTACAGGCTATATGACTCTTCTACAGGTAAAACTTGAGTATTTTAAAGTTTTTTTTTTAAGGTTAATTTTATTACTCTATCAATATGTTAACTATTTGTGTATATCTAGGCGTTGATCTATGAGTATTTTCCGGTACTCAGAGCAGTCCCAAACTTCGATTATAGCTCGTCTCAGCCGTCGCATACTCATAGACACATAGTAGTCGCTCCACACTATAATGATACAACGCATGCATTGCAGTATTATCGAGCGATAATTGATTATTTGAATTATTTCAATGTAAGTATTTAAGTTTGTTTATATTTTTTTTTAGTAATTGATCATTGGAGTTGTTAATGACATATTTGATTTTGTTTCAGGTTGATTGGCATCCCTACAAAAATGTCAGAGATACAAACCCGATCGATGACATTGCATTTTTTGAGGGATTGCTATGTTTTTTCAACATTAAACTACAAGAAAAAAGGCTTTATATCACTGTTAAAAACAGTCACAAAAAGTCTTTTGTCACTATTTTTTTTTTCCAAAACCGTGACGGAATGAGAATCATTTATTTTTTCCCAAAACCGTCACAAATACTCTTTGAATAACAGTCACAAAAAAGTTGAAAACGGTCATAATATAACCACCTTTTAGTGACGGTTTTTACTGAATAGTGATAAACATTATCCATAACAATCATCAAAAGTAACCTTTTTATAGCTATTTTTACAAAACCGTGACAAATGGTTAAATTTTTTACAAAAAAAATATATATATATAAAAATAAAACAAAAATCACTGAATTGGTTTTGCACTCTATATCTCTACCGAATGCCTATACACCTTTAAAAAAATCTTAACAAATATAATCAATTAAATTTCCAAATATCATTCACAAACACTAATTCCATTGAACCAAACAAATCCAGACAAGACTTAGATAATTGTTACATGTATTTAAATAAAAATCAAAATTAAACATCCCAAAAGTTAAAAAATAAATCATCCTAGCCCGTGAGAGTCGTCACATGAATTTAAACACACTTATCATTCGTTTTGAGCATAGTCATCAACACATTCTTGGATGAAGCCAACAAACTCGTATCCTTGCTTTTTAGAGTAGTACACTTTTAACACAACTACAATACTCCAGAGTACCCCACAACTACCCTTAGTATAGCTCCCTCCACAACTCGCTTATGATATTCAATCCCTCCTGTAAGTAAAACAATTAGTGAGCACAAGTCAAAACTTCAATAATCCAAAAATTACAAGGCAATACATTGAAACATTTTATAAGATTCTTGTTTGAATCAAATAGATTAACAAGTGCGAATTTCAAAATATAGAGAAAACAACGAATAATTTCAGTCAACTAAGAAAATGTAAAATAAAATATACCTTCAGCAAGACAGCTGCCACAAGCACATGCCCTTCTTCCTCCTACCGAATATCTTATTCCCTAACCTGAAAGATTTAATCAATTCAAAGGCATCTATAGTCCATACAATAGTTGAAAATTAAAAGCCAATATCACCAACACTACACACTAAAATTGTGAGCTGGTACAAGTTTAGTCCCATTTTGAGAATGTAGTTTTCGTGAATCAGATCTTCCATTTGTTTCTTTAGCATCATATTTTCCTAGCAAAAGAAAGAGATCATAAGTTCAAGATGCTTTGAAACTAAACCATCATCTACTGCATTTGTATTAAAAGTGGGGATCATAGTGTTAACAATTAGTCCTCACCTTAAGAAATCGTCTCACACAAGAAGACTCAAAACTGGTCTAAATAGACTTCTCCAAAATCTCCAACACCCTTGAGGCATGGACTTTTGCATCATCTATGTCAGAGGCACTTGTCATTTCATTCACAAACATTTCAACCCACTCCACACCATTTTTTGGGAGATTGTTAACTCGTAAATCTTCATAAAGTACAACATTTTCTCCATTATATTCTATACCTGCAGATGTCGCACCGAAGCATGAGGGTTGCAATTCTCAAATAAGCAAGAATAATCAAGAGAGAATCTAGTTTAGAGTGGCCTACTTAACAAGGTTTTGCTTATTAAAAGTGCAATGCACCATTGGCATATTGTGAACTAATGGCCTTATGTTTCCATTCACATAAGATAATGGTTTTTCTTATTTTCCCCCTCAAGAATAAAAGAAACAATTTCAGCATGAGAGTTCACACTCACGTCTCTTCTCTTTCTTTTGAAGGATGAAAAACTCCTTTTTATTATCACTATTAGTAACCATTAATTCCATAAATCAAAGGGTACGAGTCTTCATACAAAGCAAAGGATAGTAATATTCTTTAAATATATATACGGTATAACCAAGAGCAAAGCCCACAAGTAAACTATTGGGGACTATTTCAATCCCTATTTTTTTGTTTAATGAGCGCCATCCTAATTTCCTTCATCTTGAAGTGGTGGTGGGTCATGGACTGAACAACCGAGGAAGTTAAGGCTTATTCACTTGTGAGGTTTTAAAGATGGACAATTTTCATAATATATAACCAGAAGTTACTGACAAAATCTAAAATAGAAAACTTTTAGAGAATAGTGGCTTCAATATCCAGATTTAAAACTATGCCACTTAGCAACCATACCAGCTTACATTAAAAAGGGAATAAAACATATAACATAGTTAGACCAACTTGCATGGATCCTTTATGTACCTTGTGTTGGTAGATCAGTATTGACTGCGCAGAGATGCAGATGTTGAGTCTCTCTCAACAGAACCTAGACGAAGTTCATTCAAACTCTTGATGGTAGAATCCAAGTCCTCATATTCATTGAGTGCTTTGTCAAGAAGCTTAAGAGAGTATTCTACATTAGTAGACAAGTCATATTAACATATATACATATACTCGGAACACTCAGCAGCAATTGGGAAATGTAATTGTTGGACTTAAATAAAGAAAAGATAAAATGACCAAAATCCTCAAATTTACAAACACATACACATACACCTTGAGTTAGAGCTAGCAAATTAAAAGGGAAAAAAAAAACCTCTAGAATAACTAACCTGAGTTCGATTGGTCGATGCAAAGAAATCAACTTGACAGTTCTCTTACCCTTTTCTCATCCTCCATCTCGAAGTTAGAGCAACGACGCATAAACGAGGATGAACATAATAAAGGGCTCACCTTTAAATGAGACACTTCTCTTATCCCTTCGATCTCGTCCTCCATCTTTACATTTTTCTCAAGTATACACTATTGTACCAAAAAAACCCTCATCTGATCTACATAAAAAAAATTATCCCTGAATCAAGTTACTGATGAACTATTATGAATAGTGGAAAAGAAATTGAATAAATTTTAATTTAGAAATCAAGTTACTGATTAACTATTATGATCAAAGAATTCAACAACATCGAAATAAGCCTGAGAACTTATAATAACTATCAGCAATAATTACCTTTGCGCAGATAGATTGTGAGCATTAGAAACAGGTTAAATCTAGAGAAGTCCAGAGAAGCAAAAGAAAACAAAAAATATCTTACTACATCAAAGTAGTGAGACGTACGTATTTCTACTCAAATTTCTCCTTAAATGCGTTGTGTTTTCATCTCGGGTTTCAAAAATCTCAAAATAGTAAATTAACTTTTTAGTGTAGAACCAAAAGCAATTCATTTCATATAAAAACCAAGATCAGTTTTCAATTCACAATTTAAAGAAACCTTAGAAAGCAAAATCATCTGAAGTAACTTACCATCAAACCCCTTCACGGAAATCGAAGGATGTTGCTGCTTTGATTCAGGATTAGAAAATGAAAGACTTGTTAACGAATTGAGGCATACAAAGAATGAGAGAGAGAATGATCGAACATCCACTACGAGGTCAAATTAAAGTTTGAGATAGATACTGAGATACCTGTTTCTTTCGGAGAGAGTTTTGAGAGAGTGGTGATCGTGGGGGAGCAACTTCACTAATTTTCATGGACCTTAGTGGTGAGCCCATGATGACCAATTGTTACTGATTTGGCTAGGGCAGTGACAAATAATGGCCCGGGTATACAATTGTGCATTAGCGGAAAACAAAAAAACTACTTGTCACGTTTTTCACTGTGCGGGTGACAAAAGACCTTTTAGAAACAGTCACAAAAACCTTTTTATGCCTATTTGTGACCATTTCGAACAGAACAATCACAAATAACATTTTAAAATAGTCACAAAAACCCTTTTTTTTACTAGTGATTGTCGAGTTTTACGCTGTCGCAAGGGTGGTGCGTCAGTTGGGTCACGTGCAGCTTGTACTTGTAGATCCTCCAATACCAAATTGGAGAACAATAAGTGTGGCAGGACGCGGGTATGAGGTGAACTGGACCAATATTGGGCCACTTTACTGGGAGTCATGGCAGAATCACACGATCCAACCCTGCAATCGAGGATCTATCTCGTCTTATCCATGGGAGTGTCATCAAAATTACATGACTTGGTATGCGAGGAATTCTCATATAGTTTTGGTGAACCCTGAGCATCTTTCTATTCATCCCTCCTTAGAGACACTGCCTAATTATTCACCGATTGTAAGTATTGTGATTTTTAATTGAGTTTCTCTAACTGTGATTTTTTGCATTCGATTGGTAACTTATCTTGATTTATCTTTTTTCGACAGAACGACGTCATCGATGAAACCAGTCATTTGCTAGAGAGAGGTTTGCAATTGGCTGAGAATAATATGCCGAGGAAGCAAGGTTCCTCCTTCGAATGGGCATACAACTTGACTAGGTGCAAGTACATTGGTGGGTGTTATAGTTCATGATTTGTTTAAGTTTAGGGTTTGTAACTTTATTAACTTTGTAATTTGTAACTTTGGAACGAATGGATGGATTATTTGATTTGGAACGAATGGATGAATATGATGTTTGAATGATGTTTGATTAAGTGGAATTTGATGTTTGATTAAGTATGAATATGATGTTTGAATGATGTTTGATTAAGTGGAATTTGATGTTTGATTAAGTATGAATATAATGTTTGAATGATGTTTGATTAAGTGGAATCTTGATTTTGAATGATGATTAAGTGGAATTTGATGAATATGAAAGTGTTGTAAAAATGAAATGAACTTTCAAATTTTTTTGTCCAAATGACCCAACCACATCGTTTGGTATAAAGGCCAAACGACCTCGTCAGATCGTTTGCCCTTTATCCAAACGACTTCGGCAGATCGTTTGCCTTAAAGCCCAAACGACCCAGCCACATCATTTGGTATAAAGGCTAAACGACCTCGTTAAATCATTTTCTTTAAAGCCTAAACGACTCAGCCACATCATTTGGTATAAAGGCCAAACGACTTGGCCATGTCGTTTCGGTCATTATTGACAACATACAAACATTATTTCCAAATCACTCGATTGCCGTCCGAATCAACTTAGTCGATCACTCGATTTCCAAATCAAATCAATTAAAAGCCCTAACATTATTTCCAAATAACATAAAAATAAAATAAAATTACACTTGTTCCAAATTACATCAAAATATCACTTAGTCAATTGCTCGATTTCTAAATCACTCGATTACCGTCCGAATCAACTTAGTCGATCACTCGATTTCCAAATCAAATCAAATAAAAGCCCTAACATTATTTCCAAATAACATAAAAATAAAATCAAATTACACTTGTTCCAAATTACATCAAAATATCAAATTACATCAAAATATCACTTAGTCGATCGCTCGATTTCCAAATCACTCGATTGCCGTTAGAATCAACTTAGTCGATCACTCGATTTTCAAATCAAATCAAATAAAAGCCTTAACAATTTCCAAATAACATAAAAATCAAATCAAATTACATTTGTTCCAAATTACATCAAAAATCAAATTACATCAAAATTATCGTTTCGATTTCCAAATCACTCGATTGTCATTCCAAACTTTCAATTTCCAAATCAAATCAAATAAAAGCCCTAACATTATTTCCAAATAACATAAAAATCAAATCAAATTACACTTGTTCCAAATTACATCAAAATAACAAATTATATCAAAATATCATATCGACAACATACAAACAACTTAGTCGATAACATGTACTGTTGGGTCTTCAATGAGCTCATTTTTCCATATTAAATTGGGAATGTTCAATGCCATAATTGCAATTGTCTTGCTGTCAAAGCCAAATTTCAACTTTCAGCAATATCATATCGAGCTCTAAGCCATTGGCACATTACTAGGGGAACCGGACAATCTTCAACAAGTTCAACATTGACAAAATAATTTCCACCAACATGTGCGCTACCTAACACTTGGGTCACTCTTTCAGGATTTGCTTAGGTTCTCAGCGGCATGATAAGGAAACACTAACAAGCTCCTAAATGCAGGAGGACAACATTAAATCTTGAAGCAAATAGGTATCCAGCAAAGGGCATGCTCATCTAATTATTTAAGGGTGTGTAACCTTCTTCATGTAGGATTTCTTCATCGCATAGACAACCTCACTTTGATTGTACAAAGTACAATAATAGGGAGGATTGTCAATAAGCTCTTGGTACAAGTCCTTTCTCATCTGCGGCCAATCTTCTTGACTTCTTCCTAATGCAATGCAGAAAGCTCTATAACCGCAGTTGCCATCATCAACAGGGTCATGGACTCTAACAATGTATTTATGTATTTCTTCAGGAATATCTAACCCATAATCCTTAGGACCCTTTGTCTTTCCAAAGTCTAACCTATCTCTCACATTTCTTGGTATGGCTATTTTTGGAGAAGGCTTATTTTTTGGTGTGGTTGTTTTTATGTTTTTAGAGAAGGATTATTTCTTGGTGTGGTTGTTTTTGGTGTTTTTAGAGAAGGCTTATTTTTTGGTGTGGTGTGGGTGTTTTGGGTTGATATTTTTGGAGAAGGCTTCTTTCTTGGTGTGGTGTGGGTGTTTTGGGTGGGCGTAATATTTGGTTGTGACGAGACCCACTCCTTATGGTCACGTTGAGAATGTTCAAAATGAGATGGATTTCGCTATGAAGAGTTCTCATCTTCAATTGGAAGCTTTCTGCTGTAGCTACCTTTCGGCCGACCTTTGGTTTTTTGCTTCCTCACGAGGTGGTACTAGCCATGTACTTTATGGTATGGCAATCTCAATAAGCTTCCTAATCATAACCCTTTGCTCTTCTTCAGAAACCATTGCAAACTTATTCATGAACAAGTCCATCGAAGGTGTAACATCGGGACCAACACCCACTGACACATTAGGAGAAGCAGACAATGTTTTCTAAAAGGGGTCGATAGCAGTCAAAAGGATGGACTGCTCTTGCTCTTCAAACTCAATTAATTCATGAGCACATGACAGTCTATGGCTCGTGCGCAAATAACACCAACACCTAATCTCTCCATCTTTAACACGCTTTACGCGGGTATCTATTTCTTCAAATAGCAAGTCCAAACACTTGCGTGAGACAAGGCCTCTAAGTTCACAAAACAAAGGAATATAGTGGTGGTGCTGAGTTACAATCATACTTCTCTAAGGTAGCTCTAATCTCGGACATCTGGATCTCTGGGTGGATTAATCTAAACATACTAAAAAATTGGTGACAGTTTGCATTTCCTAGTACACGCTTCACCTGACTATGAAACCCTTCAACTTTATTGGTCGGTTGTACTCCTTAAAGTGAATGTGTTGGTCCCAACAACAACATACGAATCGATCCCCGTGGAGGAAACCAAGTCTCTCGCAAAATAACTAACAAAATTGGAGTACTCAACCCTGTAATATTTTTCCAAAGCATCCCATCTACGCTGGAAAATAATCTCTGTCTTCAATTTGACTACAGTGTTCCACTAGAACGGGGCCTTCTCTACAAGTTCTGTAGTTGGAAAAATATCGTAACTTTTGAAAAGACGCATGTAGCGATATGCCATCTATATAGATGCTTGTGTGCGTTAGGGAAAACTTTGTCAGCGGCACTCATTAGGGCCAAGTCCCTGTCAGACACGATCACAGATGGGCTTATGTCACCAAGCAAGCCACTAAAATAATATAGGGCCTACTCATAGTCAACTGTTATTTCAGACTGAAGCAGCACCTGACACACGGTGAAAAACTTCCACGTTGAACTCACCCCAACAAACTGTACGAAAGGCCACCGATACCTGTTAGTTTTGTAGGTGGCATCTAACATGAAAACTGTTGGAAAAGTCTGAGCAAACTTTACACCTTCTGGATGGGCCCATAACAATCCCCGTTATCTCCTCGGTATTTTCATCCTATCTTAACTCTTCAAAATAATGTTTTTTTGCTAACAACTCACGTAATCTCAGCAATTGTGTGAGACCATTCATATCCAATTTTCTCACCTTTTGTCTTGCACTGTAGACTTGGGATATACTAGATATGTTTTCATGATACCTATTCTTGATGGAATCCAAAATTTGTTTAGGCTTTATTCCACACTTACTCATCTCTGACTAAGTACTCAAACTTTGAACGGTCAGACATGCAAGTACCAAATGCATGTCCTTTAAGGTTCTTCGCCAATACATGGTTATGAATACCATTTCTAACTCTATTTTCCAACTATCGATAGTGCCACATTGGAAAACACCTTTTAACTTAAATGGACATCCCGATTTCTTGGTTCCCAACCTTTTCTTATTAGCCCTTCCTTCGCCTTCCTTCTTGTATGACCGATACACACCCGAGCACTCGCAAGCCAAATTCAATCTTGCTACTCGGTTTCCCTTGGCACACTCTGATTTTTCAATGACCACAACAACATTAAATTGTCTTCCTCTAGCGGTTGCCCAATCGATTGCCTCACTACGTGTATAAAAGATCTAAACACATAAAAAACAACAACTATTATTAATACACTAATAAAATTACATTTAGAAAATTTAAAAAAAAAATGAAATCAATGCCTACTCAATCATACCTCTTTCATAGTAAAAATTTATGTTGTATCACTTAAAATCAGTTGACAATCCACATTATTCGTGTTTGCAAAGGATCGGTTCCCGGATAGCGGCAAAGAATTCTACATATAAAAGAATAAAACAAGAGTCTCAAACAATTTGCATTTAGTTTCAAAGTTACAAAAAAAAAAAAAAAAAAAAAAAAAAAAAAAAAAAAAAAAAAAAACTTTTAACTAAATTTAGTCCAAACGACCCAGCCATGTAGTTTCATAGAGGGTCCAAATGACCCAGCCATGTAGTTCGATAGTGTCCCCAAACGACCCAGCAATGTAGTTCTATAGTGTCCCCAAATGACCCGGCCATGTAGTTCTATAGTGTCCCCAAATGACCTAGCCATGTCGTTTTATAGTGTTCCCAAACGTTCATTCCAACCATGTATTTTTTGTATTCATTTTAGGGTTAACATTATAGTTTGTTCTCAAAAACGACCTAGCCATGTCGTTTCCTAAATACACAAAAAAAAAGTCATTCATTTAAGTGTTTTGCATCCATTCATTCATTCATTCAATCAATCAAGTATTTTGTATTCATTTTAATCAAGTGTTACCTCATTATTTAGGTTTTCACTTTATCATCGATGATTTCTCGGCATCTCATTTGCTCGACTAGTCGCATATTCAAATTCTTCACCTTGACCTTCAACATGCATTTTTTTCCACTTTTTCACTTTCAACATATCTTCTATTTTCTCCTTCTCTAATTTGTTGTTGCACCTCAAACATTACCTCAAATGCTTCTTCTTCATCTTCATATTCCCAGTATTTTATGAGAAACTTGAGTATTCTTGAGTATTCTATGTAATGAGTAAGGATTTTGATGAAAAAAGGAGCAAGGAGGAGTAAGGAGTATTCTATATATATTTGAAATTTTGATATATTTCGAATAATTGAGTGAAATATGTTTGTAAACCCTAAACTCTAAACCCTAAACCCCAAACTAGTTTATTATTCACAATTGAATAAAAAAAATGGAAAATAACAAGTTTAGATATAAAACAAACTATTATTTTAGATTTGGATAATTGAGTGAAATATGTTTGAAATTAATTTTTTTTTTATGTCGGTACGAAATTTGTAAACCTTAAACCCAAACCCCAAACCCCCAAACTAGTTTATAATTCAAAATTTGAAAAAGAAAATAATAAATAATAAGTTTAGATATAAAACAAATTATTATTTTGAATAATTAGGTAAAATATGTTGGTACGAAATTTGTAAACCCTAAACCCTAAACCTAAACCCCTAACTTAGTTTATGATTCACAACTTTAAAAATAAAATAAAAAATAACAAGTTTAGATATAAAACAAATTATTATTTCAAATAATTAAGTGAAATATGTTGGTACAAAATTTATAAACCCTAAACCCTGAACCCTGAACCCCAAACTCCAAACCCCAAACTAGTTTATTATTCACAATTGAAAAATAATAATAATAACAAGTTTAGATATAAAACAAATTATTATTTTAGATTTTAGCATGTTTGATTACATGTTTTAACTTGGTTATATAGATACTATGTCATAACAGATAAAGAGTACAGAGTACATGTAATTGTGTTGATGTAACTAATTGTGTTGTTTCTAACCCAATTTTTTAAATCGGATTTCAATTTTCCTAATTCAATTGAGATGTGTTGATAATTGATCATTACTAATTCAATTTTGCACATAATTGTTTAAATAAATTATTATACACTTATGATCGATTAATTATTTGTATTATAAGAAAAGTGTTGATATTTATATATAAGAAAATGTAATTGGTGTTTATGTCCAAACGACTTCACCATATCGCCCCATAGAAGTCCTAAACGACCTAGCCATACCGCTTGCATGTAATACCAAATGATTAGCCAAATCTAAAATGCAAACACAAATGATATGTCCACGTCGTTTGAGTGTTCACTTAAGTGATATGACCATATCGTTTGAGTGTATAGTCAAACGATATGGCCAAGTCGTTTGAGTGTATACCAAAACGATGTGGCCATATCGTTTGATGTATACTCAAACGACGTGGACATATCGTTTGAGTGTTACTCAAACTAATACCCAAACGACGTGACCATACTAAAACGATATGGCCAAGTCGATTTGAGTGTATATGCAAACAATATGACCACGTCGTTTTGGTATACACTCAAACGACTTGATCATATCGTTTGAGAATACACTCAAACGACTTATCCATATCGTTTGAGTGTTACTCAAACTAACACTCAAACGACACTCAAACGACGTGACCATATCGTTTACTCAAACGATATATGGGCGTCGCTTTAGATATACACTCAAAAACGTCGTTTGAGTGTATACCAAAACGATGTGGCCATATCGTTTGAGTGTATACCAAAACGACGTGGCCATATCGTTTGAGTATACACTATACTCAAACGATATGGTCATGTCGTTTGAGTGTATATAGAAATGGCCCGGAGGGTTCGTTTTTGTGAGACCGGTTGAATTGGTTGTTGGGGCTTGGTTTGATGGCAAACTTGTAATATGGCAAACTTGTAAAATTTCTTTTTTTTGAGGGGTTGCCCAATCCAATTTGATGAGTGCCCAATGGAATCCCAAAAAAAAAAAGAAAGACCTATCTAATATTAATTTATGCCTTTAGAATAGTCTCATTGAAACTTTACAAACAGGTAGGGGTGTCAAAATGGCCCCTAAGTCCTCCACCTGACTTGACAGACCCTCAAGCCTTTGAGGAGAGAGTAAAAGCCAAGACTTTGAAGCTTAGGCCGACCCTAAGCCCAGCCCTCATAGGCCTTCAACATTTATAACATAGATTTATTAGTTTATATTGTAATATATCTCATTTTATGAATTGATTTAGTTAATCCTAATTGACAAATGTAACTTTAACAAGTTTTTTTAATAGCTTGAAATTTGAAGTGTGAAGTGAGTATAATTTTATTATTTTTTATTTTTTAAAAGAAATATTCAAATATATGGCATAGTGTTCAACTCTCAAGCCCAGCACTCTTGAGAGGATTGAGAGGTGGATAAGGGCTTCGAGATTCGAGTATTGGCCCTGCCCGACCCAATCCTCAAGCCATTGGCTTGGTGGTAGTAAATGAATTATCTTTACCAAAAAATAATAAAAAAAACCCTTACAAACATATCATCCACCCACCAAATTCCAAGAAACAGAACAAATGTGTTGGGCGGCGCTTTATGAGTTCGACATTGGCGGCATAATATCATGTGACATAGCCACTTGGGGTGGGGACCTCTAACGATAAAGTGATAAACAACTAAGAAAACCACACAACATGAAAATGATATGCATTCGATCAACTCAGGTCTTAACTAACAAACATGAAACATGTGGATCATATCACAAGAATTCAAGGTTTGGAATCGACGATATGATGAATTGATGATGGTAATAAACACAGGGTACAAGCTTAAGCAGTTGCTCCACTCACAAAAATATGATGGGCTACTAGATGTACTGTGTAGGTAAGGCTATCCTCATAGGGCATCGCTTTCGCGAGGAGCATAAAAGTTTAACCGAAGATATCGACCTTCCAAGACCGACTCGCGAAAGCATTTCGAGTAGGTGGTGCGAACGAAGATATCTCGATCTAACACTTCGCCAAATCTGTAACGCTTCGGATAGAAACACGCCCCACTTTGGGGTAATGATTGCCAAAATCTTAGTGGTAATCTCAACACCGGAAATAGGGACTACCGTGATCTACCCCCAATCATAACAGATCCAATTCAACACTCATCCGCGATCTCCACCCTACATTTGTACAAAAGAATACACGTCGTCGGAAGGATCTCCTCTCAAAACTCTATAAATACCACCTACGGAACTACGCCGGACTGATTCTTCTCTCCCGTAAAAAGGAAAACGAGAAGATACGTAGGGCTTCGGGCTTCACAAATGATTCTCGGTCACATCCAAAATCCTAACCCTTCCCGTTCTTCCTAGTTGTAATTAGGAGAAGACCAAAACGCTCCTTTACATTGGCGCCGTCTGTGGTTTCGATCACTGGAGAACCACTTGAGATCATCTCTAATTCTCCCCCACTAAGCATGGTTAGCATAGAAGCACAAGTTCGTAACCTTGCTCACCGGTTGGGAGTAACTAATGAGAGCATTTCCTTGCTCGTGGAGGAAAATGCTACCTTTACTTTGGTCGTAGATAGTTACCAAAGAATAAACAAAGTCGGAAACGGAGTCAACACAAGATCAATGACGTTAATCAGCAGCTTAACGAGTTGTCCCAAAGGATTGGCCAGACCTCTGCGAAGAAGGACTCGACACAGATTGTACACAAGATGCTTAAGACGATCGCAAGATCTCCGCTTCACCGCAGAGGTCCTCAAAGAAATCCTTCCACACGACTTTATCCGCCCACGCTTCCCATGTACGACGGCAAAGACGCCTGGTCAAGATGTGGCTCGCTATATTCAAAGTCCGCACTTTACAAACCACCCGAAGTTCGATTATCTCCATCGCAGATTATTTCCAGCCAAATTTCAAGGATGGCGCCTCGATTGGTTTTTTTTAATCGAGTCCGATTCTATCAACACCTTCGAAAAGCCATCGATTTGTTCGCCACCAAGACGCCCAATAACAACAGCGGAAGAAGGCGATCTTGATTCTCTGCTTCAATTATCATTCAAGGAGGGCTTAAACTATTCGTGGAATTCCTAGGACGGTTCAAGGTCGAATCATTGGCATGGAAAGTGGCTTGAAAGAATCTTTCGCCATTAATCGCTTTTTCTAATGCTTGCCGAGCGCGTAAATAGTTGGTGACCTCGCTTAGGTCTTTGATGAAGGAACGCCAGAGATTAATCACGGTCCGAGCTCTACGCCGCGTGTCGACAAGTACATCAAGTTGCAGGAAACCTTAAAACTCCATGGTTTAGCGTAGAGCCACGAGGTCGCCGGTCTCGGATCGTTCCCCACGGGCAAGAAGCGCCAGTCGTCTTTGCACCCGCAGCTCGCGGCCCGATCGATAACGCCAGAGAGTTTATCGCCCTCACTCGCCCCTCCCCACATATCGATAAGATCAAGCGCCATTTCATTTTTCCCGCCAACCATCGCAGCCCGCAGATCGACTGGCAAGCCTTTTTGTGCATTTCATAAAGCAAAGTGCCATGAAACCGATGCATGCCGGGGCTCAAGCATTATCTCCAAGACCGGTGGAAGCCGGTTATATCAAACATTACATTAGCATTCCCGATGGCGACTGCGGCCACAAGTTGCCGGGCTCGCCGGTAACGAGTCGATCTCCACCCCACCATTCACCGCTTAAGGGATATGTGCTCGCCCTCACAAGTCGAGGACGCCCGCGGATCGTTCCGCCACGAAGAAGGCAAAGACTCGTCCGATCGCGGACAATGCTCGCGACTATTCATGTGGATTACCTTTCCGGACGATTTCCGCGACTTCTTCCCCGAGAAAAGACGCCGGTCGGGCGCTTCTTCAGAAGTCTATCATTTTACTTCACAGCAGGCTTCACGCCCGCTGGTTCAGTCGCAAATACAGCGATATCACTTTCACGGAGGCCTAACTTAAGCAAAGTTTGCCTTCCTCATAATGACGATTGGTCGCTCATGTCAAAATCAGCCGACCGATAAAAATGCGCTGCTGGCCCCGATCGACCTCGGCAGCCTCGTGACATCTTATTTTACCACACCATGCAAGAGATGAACCTCCCCAAGTCCGCTCGTTTAACCCGATCGCCCCTTTACGGGTTCAATGGCTCCAGAGCCGACCCCATTGGTGACATTATCTTACCAAGATCGCGTGGGATCTCGAGGATAAGATTACCCGGAATACTCGGTTCGCGTTCTCGACAAAGAAGTCGCCATACAATGCCATCCTCGACGACGACTGGATTCATCGATGCAAGCCGCATTCATCTACTTTACATCAAGTTCTCCGCTTTCCCAGACCTCGAGGCATGATGGAACTTCAAGCAATCAACTTGAAGCGCACCATTGCAACCAGTGTCCAATCAACAGATGCACCGCCGGAATTGCTTCCCACCATACAGAGCCCTCCAATTTTACACAATGGCACGGACTTAGTCAGCAGAAGTCCAACCCCGAATCGCCAAGCGTAACGGGGCTCTTC
Source organism: Coptis chinensis (assembly GCF_015680905.1). Lineage (NCBI taxonomy): Eukaryota > Viridiplantae > Streptophyta > Magnoliopsida > Ranunculales > Ranunculaceae > Coptis > Coptis chinensis. Next base: position 82,143,567 of record NC_141461.1, on the reverse strand, counting down.
CAGCAGTTCTCTTCCATCGCCGACACCGCGACTCGCACTCGAAGTCCCGCGACGCCAAGCAGACCTTCCAAAGATCGAACCAACGCCGCATCTTTGTCGATTACACTTTGTCGCTTAAAGTTTCGAGATCGCCCCAGCCATATCAAGCCGCCACAATTGTCACCGCGAATCGCTTCCATCATCGTGCTTTTGTAGCTGTGGGCCCCCCCCCCAGTCGTGGATACCCGGCGGCATGTTGCCGGTGAAGGTCGCTTCCACATTCAAACGATTACCAGTCGCCCCACCGTGTGTTCGATCTCCTCCGATAGCGAAGTCGCTAAGCAGTTTCGCCATCACCGTGAAAAGCCTCCAAATGCAGCGTAAAAGAAAGAGTGAATCTTGGGCACCGAAGACGACCCCAAGTTTGTGTATGTAGGGCTAACCTCGACCCCACACTCGTGATCACAACTTGTAAATTTCTTTATCTATGAATAAAGATGTTTTTGCTTGGTCGATATCGATGTGCCCGAATCGATCCTAACTTCAAGATGCCACAAATTAAATGTGAACCCAATGCTATCAGGTTCGACAACGAAATTCGCCGACTATCCCCGTTTTCAAAAGCCATCAATGACGAGGTCGAAAAACTCAAGCAAGTCGGTTTCATCGTAAAGGTCGACTACCCCGAAAGTGGATTGCCAATATTGTTGCCGCCCCAAAAAGAATGGCACAGCCGCTTTTATGTGTCGATTTCATTAAATGTCAATCGCCACGCTTAAAGATAGCTTTCCTTTGCCCTCGCAGATTGACCAACCGGGTCGACCAAACCCTGTGGTCATGAACTCCTCTCCTTTATGGGATGCGATGGGTGGTACAACCAAATCCCACTCGCCGAAGAAGATCAAGAGAAGACTTCGTTCATTACGGAACAAGGGATATATTGTTACAACGTCCTCCCGTTCGGTCTGAAGAACGCTGGAGCCACGTACCAACGCTTAGTCACGGACATGTTCAAAGACATGTTAGGCGACACCATGGAGGTCTACATTGACGACATGGTGGTCAAAAGCAAAAAAGCTGGCGATCACCTCACCCACTTAGAACAAGCGTTCTCCGCACGCCGCAGACGGGCATGAAGTCAACCCCTAAAAATGCCTTTGGGGCGCCCTCCCGCAAGTTTTAGGGTATCGTGTCGCAGTCATGGATCGGGCCAATCCTCGACCGACCAGATCCGAAAGTTCTTGGATATGCCCGATCCACGCACAAAGAAACAGATACGTTGTCGAATGGTCGCGGGCGCTTTAACCGTTCATATCAAGGGCCTCGATAAGTGTAGATCGCTCCTACAGCTCCTCAAAAAGGCGAGCCGCTCTCATGGAGCGATCAATGTCATCATGCATTCGCTATCTCAAAGAGTATCTCACCACGCCCCGCCTTAGCCAAGCCAAGACATGGAGAGACACCGGGGCTTTATCCGCCAGATCCGATGGGCCATCATCAGCTCAGTTCTCTTTAAAGAGGAGAACAATTCAGAGAAGCCGATCTACTTCACGAGTAAGACACTCACGCCACCGAAAAGAATTACTCCTTCCCCGAACGAGCCGCACTTTCGCTTTGTCAGATTCCGCGACGGAAATTCAGACCAGACTTCCAAGCACATCCAATCAAAGTTCTCACCGACCTTCCATTGAAGAAAGTCCTTCATAAAGAAAACAAGACTACTCGAATGGCGGTTTGGGGCGAAGAACTCGGAGAACACCACATAGAGTTCGGCCCCCGCGACTTCGAAAAGGTCGTCGTCGCCGCCGATTTCGCAGATTTCCAACCGAGGACCCTAACCGGGAACAAGAAACGGAGCTCCCAAACATGCAAACGCGAGTCAAATCGCCTCGTCTCTTTTGTGGATGGTTCGAGTAACCTCGGTGGAAGCGCATCGAGTCGTATTAGTTTCCCGACGGAAATATGATTGAAAAGTCAGTTCAAGATTGACTTTGCCACTTCCAACAATGAAGCGGAGTAACGGCTAAGGCAATTGGGGACTAAGGATGATACCGCGGCTTCGGTGTCGAAGAGCTCCAAGTCTTTAGTGACTCGCGAATCGGTCGCTCGCCAGTTGCAAAAAGAGTACACTACCCACGAAGGTAACCTTTCAAAGTATCTTCGTGTCGTTTCATCGCTTATTGCCTTCTTTAAGCAGGTACACATACATCATTTCTTGCGCGGAGGAGAACCGCCACGCCAGATAGTTTAGCTTATTTGGCTACCCGCACTCGAAGCCGCGCTCCTCGACAAGTTCTCATTGAGGTAGTCGATCGACCGCATACCAAGTCCACCATACCTTGATGATAAGTTTACCTATTTCCTCTCCGCCAAATACGGTTGAGCCAAACATGGATGCAACCCATCATCGATTATATCCAAAGACGCAAGACGCCCCCGAGGAGCGCATCAAGGCCCTGCAGGTCTCTTTATCAAGCTCGGCGCTATTGTTTAGTCCAAAACAAGCTATTCAGAAACTACCGGTGGTCCACACTTACGATGCATTACCCCGTAATCGTGGTCAATTGATTTTTTGCGTAAATTCACGGCGCTTAATGTGGAAATCACGCCGGGCGTCCGCCATTAGCCCACAAGGCCATCTCTCAAGGATATTTCGCCCCGGATGCGATCGATGCTAAAGCATACGCCCTCAAATGTCTCAAATGCCAAACGCTCGCCACAATATCATCCAACCGCCGCGAACCGACAAGATAGCGAGCCCGCGGGCTATTTCACATGTGGGGCATGGACATCATGGGACCATTCATTCCACGTAAGAGTAATCGGTTTCCGCTTTGTCCTAGCTGCAACCGACTACTTCACCAAGTGGGTCGAGGCCATTCCCCTCAAGACACGCCAAAGAGTCCCATGTCCCAAACTTCATATGGACTCACATTATCACCAGATTTGGTTTACCACATACACCGGTAATGGACAACGGGCCTCAATTCAAAGGCCGAAACGGTTAAAGAGTTCCTAGCCAAGTGGAAGATCATTCACGCGTTTCTACTCCGCAAAGACGCCAGAGTAATGGTCAAGCGGTAACAAGAACAAAGCTATCTTGGAAAATTTGAAGAAAAAGATTGAAAAGAATAAGAGCCAATGGCCAAATCAGTTTGAAAACATTCTATGGGCTCACCGCGACAACACCGCCGCCCAAGATCGGGCGAAGTCGCCATTCTCCTTATGTTATGGCACGGCCGTAATTCCCAACCGAACCGACCGCTACTACAACTCGACGTAACTTGTCGAAGTCGTGGCATAACGACTCCTGTTATCACGAGACGCCGACTACTGGAAGAAAAGCGGGACTTAGCGCCGCCGAGTCGCCTCTTATCAAGAAACTCAAGAACTCCTACAACAAGCGAAGTTCATCCTAGGTCTTTTCAACCCGGGTGACCTAGTGCTCAAAAAGACGCAGGACGATTCCAAGTTAGCACCCACATGGGAAGGCCCCTACATCGTGGAACGCTGGCCGCCTGGCAATGGAGCATACCGATAAGAACCCAAGAGGGGAAGATGTTGCCTCGACCTTTGAATACTTATCTACCGAAAAAATTTTATCAAGGCGCCATTCATGTTGTAAATCTTTTGTTTTCATTAATGTAAGACAAGTTTTCAGGCCGACCGATACTATCTACTCCAGCTTAGTTGTATTGGTACAACCTCAAGTGCTACTTAGCCTCTCCAATTCTTGTAACGCCGAGGACCTATATTTCTAGGATCGACTAAAGCGAGAACGCCTCCGAAAGCGCATTACTCGTGAGCTCACAGCTACTTAGCCTCTCCAATTTTTGTAACGCCGAGGACCTATATTTCTAGGATCGACTAAACGAGAACGCCTTCCGAAAGCGCCTCTACTCAGAGCTCACAAAGCTACTTAGCCTCTCCAATTTTGTAACGCCGAGGACCTATATTTCTAGGATCGACTACACGAGAACGCCTCACCGAAAGCGCAGACAGCCTCGTGAGCTCACAGCTACTTAGCCTCTCCAATTCTTGTAACGCCGAGGACCTATATTTCTAGGAGGATCGAGAACTAAACGAACGCTTAGCCTCTCCAATTCTTTGTAACGCGAGGACCTATATTTCTAGGATCGACTAAAGCGAGAACGCCTCACCGAGCTCATACCGGGGAGCTCACGTGCTACTTAGCCTCTCCAATTCTTGTAACGCCGAGGACCTATATTTCTAGGATCGACTAAAGAGAACGAGAACGAAAGCGCTCTCTCGGAGCTCACTGTGCTACTTAGCCTCCAATTCTTGTAACGCCGAGGACCTATATTTCTAGGATCGACTAAAGCGAGAACGCCTCGCCGAAACGCGCATATAGCCTCGGGGAGCTCACTGCGCTACTTAGCCTCTCCAATTTTGTAACGCCGAGGACCTATATTTCTAGGATCGACTATACGAGAACGCCTCCGAAAGCGCAGCATACCTCAGAGCTCACAGCTACTTAGCCTCTCCAATTTTTGTAACGCCGAGGACCTATATTTCTAGGATCGACTACACGAGAACGCTTCGGCCGAAAGCGCAACTCTGGAGAGCTCATCGGGCTACATAGCTCTCCAATTTTTGTTACGCCAAGGCCCTACATTTTAGGATCGACCACACGAGAACGCCTCATCGCAAGAACGCCTCTCCTCCGCCACAGCACCGTGAATCCATCCAAATTCCTCGCCACATCAACGACCTATATTTCTAGGGTTGACTACTTAACAGACGATATTTATAAGATCAAGATGCTAGTTATACACAAAAACACAGAGCATGCATACACATCCAAAACAACGCACATGACAAGACGTCATCATTAACTACGCCCACCGATCTGCCGGGATTACCCAGAAATCCAGATCGATGCTCATTACAAAATTCACCAAGTCTTGAACCGCCACTTTCGTGGAAACCATCCTCCGAACAAAAGGCGAATCGCTTCAGCAAGCCCGAAAAACACAGCTCTATTGTTTGCTCCCGTGATAAGAGAGAGGAATGTAGACTATATTCACAACTTACGACCGACAGAGTCGATGATGATCACCTTATCAATTTTCAAGAATGACATGCTTGTCTTCCGGGTGCGCTTAGTCGGCAAAGATGTCGAAATGACCTCGCGGTCATACTTTTCGTCCCAGAGCGCATAGCTTATATACAGCTTCAAGATATCGCCTTCTTCGCTTTCGCCACCTTCTCGACATTTCTTCGCGATAAGCCGCCACAACCGCCAGTTCCCTTTCCAAATTTACCACATCCGACACCAAGATAAACCGTTTTCGCTAGATTACGTTTCCGGTACTTGGTGGACATATCATCCAGTTTCTTCTTGTCCACCCCCACGCAGCTCAGATCAACCCCAAACTCCACGCGGCGGGTTACCACTAGTCTCGAACGCCGCGACAAAGATCTTTCAAATTTTATCATACCCCGCGAGAAACCGCGATGAACATAGTTAGAACACCGTGACTTCGAAGTCGGTGACAAATGCCTTTAAGCTATCAAGAACTCACCAAACAAGCGCCATATCCATCGCCCCCAAGAGTGTCCCCATGTCCTCGTCCTCAACTTCTGCTTTATCTCCATCTAGCACAATCCCCTTCAGAACGCTGGTCGCTATGGGGGCCGAGTGAAAGCTACAGACCGAGCGTTTCACCATCCGCTTCTTCCCCGTCTTTCCCATGTAGTAGAATTCGCTCCCCACATCCTTACATGGTGGGGCCGAACTCTCACCAGAATCGGGCGAATTCGCGCCCCCTCTCGTTTGCGGCTCAACCAAACGATCAAGAGTTTCGCACCCACTCACGGGGGCGACTGAATACAATGCCACCAAGGCGAGAGACTATCCTATCCTCCTCGGGTCGCTTATGACCCTTCGGTCCTCCAAAGAAACTTTTCTTTCCCCGACGCCATGAACATGAGGCTCAAACTCCATTTCCTCCATTGTTAGAGGACGTTTTCTCACAAACGCACGACATCTAGCCATACTAGCCTAGCAAAGAAAGTTACCACAAAGAAAGTTAACACTTTATTCTAGGTATTTCTCAAACTGAATAACACACGTAGAGAAGAAGCCACATACCTGATGAACAAGCGGCGACAGAAAAGCACAGTGCAAGAGCAGAACAAAGATGAGGAAGGAAAGCTTAGGCAAAACAATGACAGAACCTCTTGATGATATGTGAGAAGCGGTTTATATTCCTTAGGAAACGTCTTTTCCTAAGTGCCTCATTATCACCTTGAGACGCCAAACGCCATCTGCCCGCCATCATTATGTCCCATGAACCGCTCATCTCCCTACACGCGGTCATGCACGTTAACGGGAACACCGCAGTTGGCGGTAATCAATACGTGAGTAATTCGACCGCATCTCGAGCCGGACTCCAGCCGATCCGATGTTCACGCCAAGGCCGCGACTTTCGCAATCTAAAGCACTCCAACAACAGGACGCTCCCCTCATTTTACCAATCATAAGTAAGGAGGTCGCCACCACAATGGGCCTACCACGTTCCATCCTAAGTTGCATCATCCTACATAATTATGAGTGAGCAACCGAATTTCATACATACACACACAACACAACTATCTATCATCGCGATGTAAACAAAGGAAGATCCGTGTAATAGCTTTATCATATACTTTCAATGTTGAGCCAAGTTGAGATTACTCAGAAATCCAACCCGCCCCACACGAAGTTCGTTACATTCGGCTACCCCGAATCGCCAGGAGACACCCACTTGTTCAGATTACAAGATAACAAACATAAAAGGCGAATCGCCTGTGTTACCCTGTGAAACCGGGGCTTCTATTGTATCACAAAGATATAAGCCGATAAAAAGGCAAAGAACAAATTTTACAACTCGCCATCTCCAAACCACATTAACTACTCTCTCCACGCCAAACGCTTCATCGACCTTCAAAGATTCTCCGGCCCACAATGATCGATATGCCATCCAACTCTAAGCTCATCACCGTGATCGTGCAATGGCTTTTTTTTCGAGCCACCGCGCTTCGCACGCCACGAAGAGGTAATCGCCTCCACCGGCACTCTTGAACCTCCTCCACCGAGGGACGGACGACAAATGGCGTGTTCCTCCTTCAAACCATTGTAGTCAGCCTCCAGCTCAACGTAAGTTCAAGGCCCCCGCGGTCATAGGCCTCGATTAGCCCCCGAAAGCAACCTTCTTGCAGCAAGGCATAATAATCGTTCAGCCTCCCAATTTCCACGGTAGAAGCCGCCGCGACATTATCTTCAGCTCCTTCTAGCTTTTGCCTCAGCTCTTTCCGCTCAGATCTTTCAAACATCTTGGCCAGATTCAACGCTTCACGAGCTCTCTTCAAATCTTCCAGCCTCAAGCCCCATCTCATGAGGCGCCCCGACATTTTTCAGCTCCTCACCCAAATTTCAAAGACTATTTCCCTATCCGATTCTCGCGAACCGGGCGATCTCTTTCAACTTCGAATCCACTCACCACCGCACTTAACATACACATGGTTAGCACAACAACAATTTGCATAAGCAAGCAAGTACCTCGATGAAGTTATAGACATACCAAGCATTGCGCAATTTCCATTCGCTCTCAAGTTGTCGGGCCTTAACCCCTTCATCTAGCTCTCAAGGGGTTGCCATCCAGAGCTATTTGTTCTAGCAAACAACCCGCTATCTTATCGATCCGGGCAGCTAGCCGCTTTGCGTTTCACAAAGCAAGGGCGCTTCCATTTCGCCCGGATAGACAAAATGTCCTTCCAGATCGCCCGCAGACGCCACCGCTTCCGCCTTTACGTGGAGCCTTTGCCTTTTCACCGGATCGATCGCGGCCCCGGGGCCGAGGCGCGACTGACCCCACTCTAAAAGTGGGCTAAGTCCATGACTCCGCCAGTCGGGCCCCACTACGGCGAGATACCGCGGCCCCTACCGCACCACCATCGATCCGCCCCGTGCTAGCACCATCTTCACGAGCATGTCGAAGCTATTTTCGCTTGGCTTCGCCCAAATGGCCCCCGCCGAGACATCGCGTGGCCTCTCTCTCCGACCGCCCTAGCACGAAAGCAAATAAAACCATCGGCTCCAACTCTACAGAGCCTCGATCGAACCCCATTCAGCCGACCGCCCGATCCTCCAAATTCTCGCGGTTCCCCCTAACAGCAGCTTTGCGCTCCCTCAGACCCGCCTCTCCTCGTGGTTATCGATCACTTGTACGCTTCTCCATCACCCCCTCGCTTCGCTCGACTTAGAGCCCGCTCCTTTTGCACCTTCCTCTTCTCCCGGATCGCAGCCCCTCCCTTTTCCTCAAAGAAATGAGCAACCTCGGCAACTTCGCTTTGTTTTTCAAAGACGAAGTCACCGAAGTTTAATCTTTCTATCTCCCCACGATCCGTGGCCGCTTCACGTAAAACTCGCAGCCCAAAGCAAAACAAAGACCTCGTTAGAGCAGCCTATCAAACGCTCAAAAATAACAATGTAAAAGTGTTCCTACCCACCGGATATGTTACAAATCCTAGTTCGCAAGATACACCCGCCACACAAGAATTGCCAACTAGCAACAACGGTCTCTTAGTCCAGCCTCATTGCTTACTCCATCGATCACGCGTAACGCGCCGCCATGGTTTGCAAGCTAAAGTTCATGTTCCCCGATCGACGATCACATAGTGCTCCACTATATCCGATACCCCTATATCATATTCCCACTCGCTCAGCAGGTCGAACACCTTAAATAATCGCCGTGTGTTACCCATTTAACCGACAGTGGAGACTTCCAACAAAGCGCCAAGAAGTCGATACCGCTTCGAACGGTATGTGCATCAAGGGCTCACCGCCCTCACAGATTATAACTCCACCGCTCGGCTGGTTATACTCCTCACTACTTAACATTTTCACTACCGCCGTGGCTCAGATATCTCCGTGTCGGGGACATTAATCCCATACGCCGCCCTCCATTTCGGGAAAGAGTTAGCAAAGACGACGGTTCACACTTCTAGGGGCATCGCTGATGTCGACCTCTCCTCTCGACCGACGACGATCGCCACGCCATCATCTCGACCTAGATCGGGCATTACCCCTCCTATCCTATCTTCTTCTTCTAACTCAACCCCACGCCGACACTTACCGATTCTTCATCCTCGTGATTTCCACAACTCAAAGATATCTCACCGGACCTCCTCCGACCGAAAGTATCATCGAATCGACATTCTAACAACCCTTTTCTATCAAATATTCAGTTCTAAACCCTATAGCCTTACAATAACCTACTTACTTAAAATAACGAGCCGGATGAGAGGAAAGCAAATGGAAATGGGAAAGATAAAAAGAACAGAGCACTCACTGGGAAACCCCCTAGGCGTTTTTTGGGAAGAAGAAAAAACACTAAGTAACTTTTTCAGATTCCAAATCTGATTTTGTATAAACCGCCCGCTCAGCTACTAAGGAGTAATCATTACAGCTTTACGCTTATAGCCCGCACACGTGTTCCAAGGCATCGCCCTTTCAGCAGTTCCGCGATAACGGCGACACGCTTCGCTTCAACCGCTACGATTCTCGCCACGCGGCACGTAAGATAAAACTACCTTTTCCCCGCCAATTCACGAGGCCACAACATTCAAAAGTGGCGCTTACCGCCGGTTCATCATCTATCGTTCGGGCTTCACGCTTCCACCACGCCGTCCGACTCTTTTCTTCAAGAATAAGGCTTTCCCCTTACACCAACGCCTCTACCGGAGGGGGGTGTAGGGAGCCGATATATAGGCATCTCATAGGGCATAAGTTTAATCAAGATATCGACTCTCCAAGACAGAGAACAAAGCTTAACCGAAGATATAGATGAATCCAAGACCAAGACTCGACCCGCGCGAAATTTCGAGTAGGTGGTGCGAACGAAGATATCTCAAGCATTTAACACTTCGCCAAATACGTAACGCTCGGATAGAAACACGCCCCACTTGGGGTAATGATTGCCAAAATCTTAGTGGTAATCTCAACACCGGAAATAGTGGACTACCGTGATCTACCCCCAATCATAATGCAGATCCACTTCAACACTCATCCGCGATCTCCACCCTACATTTGTACAAAAGAATACACGCGGTCGGAAGGATCTCCTCTCTCAAAACTCTATAAATACCACCTACCTGGAACTACGCCGACTGATTCTTCTCTCCCGAAAAAGAAAAACGAGAAGATAATCGTAGGCGCTTCGGGCTTCACAAATGACCTCGGGTCACATCCAAAATCCTAACCCTTCCCGTTCTTCCTAGTTGTAATTAGGAGAAGACCAAAACGCTCCTTTACAATGGCTATGGCAACACTAACCAGAGGACAAGCTCAGGAAGTAACACCAACACCAACCTGCTCGGCTGAAGTTAACAAGCTAAATGTCTGTACCCCATTTGTCGTTCCAGGTTCGCCAAACATGAACCCAAGCCCTGAGTGTTGCTCCGCAATCCAACATGTTGACCTTCATTGCATTTGTGAGACTCTCAGGATTACCGCCCGTTTGCCTGCTCTGTGCAATCTTCCACCCCTCACCTGTGGTGGTTAGTTTATTTATACCCTTGCCTACTCATGGAGTCATTTTTTTCCCATAATGCCTACTCATGGAGTCATGGTTCTGCAGTTCAGCTACATTTATCACATTTAGTCGCATTTTTAAAAATACTTGCTTTGGCACATTTAGTCTCCAAGGCCAATTCATTATCTACATTCAAAATCCGAATCTCATATCCAAAATGTAAGGCATAGAAAGACATAGAATCGAAACCAATTATTTGATTATGATTTGGGAATCAACCGTATTGGTTCTAGTATTAATACTACTACGTCGAGACGCTGCACACAAATTTGATCATTGGAAAATATATATAGTGCCTAAAATATAATTTTTTTTACGAGACCGACCATTTTTTCCAAAGTATTTTCAGTTTATTGTAGCTAGAAATAATTTAATTTTGATTTTGATTTTGTGTTTTTGGCAGGTCCATGAAACGATATGATGGACAACCTATAATAATGTTGCTCGTTTGTCTTTTCAATAATGTTATCTGATTCAGTTCAGCTGATGCAAATCATGCAACTGAAACTTTACAGACAATGTAGATTGGATAGAGTCAAGGGTTCTATCAATAAAAGAAAGATATGCTTTCATAATCTCATGGAGCATGATATAATGATATATATCTTTTCTTATAAGCAAAGAATGTGAATTGCTTACATTTACGCAATTATATGAATTGTAGAACACGGCAGTCTCCAATTCTTAATTTATTTTTGTGGGGCATTAATGCACTAAGTCTAATTCCACGTCGTCTCCACATATGCTATCAAATGGGTTGGATTTCATCCAAAAAACTAACAAACGTACCAACCTATTAGGTGCATTTAGTTGCTTGTTCTTATTCAGTTGTTAAAGTTTTCAAGAGAATAATAATGGAATATTATGAAATCAATAATGGAAGTGGTTTCTTGAAGTTGCAGCTACCAGGACTATTTAATTTTACTGTTTCGGTTCTGGTTCTGGTTCTGATTCTGGTTCTTTACAGTTTTTTTACGGTTCTTAAAATTGTAGAACCATATCTATAACCATCGGTTCCTAGTGAATATTTCTGGTTCCGATTTTGAAGAGATTCATTATTTACACATTTTTTATGAGGTTATTAAAAAAAGTGTACTAAAAATACAAAAATACCACACGAACAAGTCATTTTTTAAATATTGATATAAATAATGATGTCATTCAATAATAAATTAAATAAAACTATATATTTCATATTGTAAACTATATTTTTATATTATTTATAACATTAAATATTATGAAAATTATATTATACTAATAAATAAAATTTAGTAATATATAAATAAACGTTTTGAATTTTTATATTTTTTCTTTCAATATTTTTTATGTTAAAAATAAGTTCAATTCCGGTTCTATATGGTCCGTTTTTTAGTATTTATTTTTAAACGGTTTCTAAAAATAAAAACCGGAATCATGATTTTTTTTTTATTATTATTATTATTATTTTTTTTTTTTATTTATGATTCTGGTTCCTGTTAAATGGTACCCATCGTATTAGCAGCTACTTGATAATCTAAATATGTGGAGAACAATTTTGTTTAATTTGGCAATTAATCAAATGTACTATTCATTATAAAGAATGAGCCATTTATCAAAATTGTATCAACGATCAAAATCTGACTGTGTATTGATTAGATTGAATTTGAATCTTATAGATAAGATCATCATTAATCATATACGCAATTTTGATTTCCAAATTAGCATTTATCTTGCTATAAAAAGGATAATTCCATCACTCCATGTCCAAAATCCAAATATTGATAACCTATTTTTTTTATCAACATCAATTAGCCATATAGGTTGTCAAATCTTAGTCCATTAACACTTTTCCCAAAACAAAATCCAAGTAAAAACAGAATATAAATCTTCTAAGACCAGGTCAACTATAAATACGTTTACAGTCTTAATAAAAGTCAAAGTAAATTATCGAAAAATTAGCTAAGAAAAAAACAAAATTTAGAAATGTTAGGAAAAACAGCGGGAATATTGACAAGAACGAAGACAGAAACAAACTGTTTTCTTCTAAAAAAGGTAACTCAAAAACAACAACTCTATTGTTTTTTAAAACTTATCCAAACACTTCTTCATTCCTATAAAACTGAAACACCTCCTCATTTTTTCATCTCATTAAAAAAAACCCAAAAAAGAAAAAAGAAACACACTTTCTTTCATTTCTGATAGGAAAAAAAAATGGGTTCTCTTTGTTTTGATGAACAGAAGAATAATATACTAGTGACTGGTGGAGCTGGGTTTATTGGTACACATACAGTTGTTCAGTTGTTGAATGAAGGTTTTGGAGTTACAGTTATTGATAACTTTGATAATTCTGTTGAAGAAGCTGTTGTTAGAGTTAGAGGTTTAGTTGGTGATCAACTTTCTAAGAAGTTGGATTTTCATCTGGTAAAAATCATTTTTTTTTTTTTTTTTTTATCATGGCCCCTTCTTTTATTTTGTTTATTTTTTGAATTAATGAAATGATCATTTGTTTTAAATTGCAGGGTGATCTTAGGAATAAAGATGATTTGGAGAAGCTCTTTTCAAAAAATAAGTATGTTCATTTTTTATTTTATTTTTATAATGTTAAGTGTGATTGAAATTTAGTATTGGAATAAAACTTTCTTCAATTTACTAATTTTTAATTATATATTTATTAAATAAGTATGTTCACATACTAATTTTTAATAAGTATGTTCAATGGATTCCTTTGAACTCAATTGTATTGCCATTGTTCACATTGTGCTCATGTTTTTTAAGAATCTAAAATCCTTTGTGATGTTTCTAGTTTTTTTTTTTTTTTTTTTTTTTTAAACTAGTATTTTTTTCTTCCCTGTGTGTCTAACATTGGCTTCTATGCTGTTTGACTTTTACTGTGGGATAGATTTGACGCCGTGATCCATTTTGCTGGTTTGAAGGCTGTTGGGGAAAGTGTTGCAAATCCTCGGCGTTATTTTGACAACAATCTGGTTGGCACGATCAATTTATACGAGGTTATGGCAAAATATGGTTGTAAAAAGGTACGTTCTGTTTATTTAGTTATCTACAAGGTTTTGAGCTTTTTTTTATGAAAAGGTACATTCATACATGAGATGATGAGAGCATATAGTTTCTGTTGACAAGCTAGAGCTAGGACAATTTGATTGTTCAAATGCTCCAGTAACTTCTGTGTCTCAATGAGTTCACCCTGTAAAGAATTAACTCTCTGTTTTGATTCGTATTTCCTATTTTTGCTTTCATGATTTGTGCTTCCTGCAGTAGGCATTCTCACCTTTGTCCCCTAGAACTGAGTTTTAATTCGGGATCTCCTCCACGTAGTTAAAATATAGCTGACACAAATGTTGGATGTAGATCTTTTTTTTTTTTGTTGATGATATTTATCTCTTTCTTTGATTGCATTTTGCACAATAAAGTTTGAGCAAATCTTTAACTTATAGCTTTTTCCACCTTCCATATTGGCTTTTCTCTATTGACGTGAGGCATTTTGTTTTTGTACATGACCAGATGGTTTTCTCATCATCAGCAACTGTTTATGGCCAACCTGAAAAGATTCCGTGTGTCGAAGACTTCTCGTTGAAAGCTATGAACCCATATGGACGAACTAAGGTAAGTCAAGGTTCTCGATGAGAGTGTTATATTAGTTGAAACTAAAAGAAGGTTTGATATTCCGTATTTTGTGGGAAGTTGGTCCTAAATTTTATGTCTAAAGTATTCCAAGTTTTTTTGAGCTCTCGTAACTTCATTTCTCTTCCTTGCTGCCAGCTTTTCCTTGAAGAAATTGCACGAGACATTCAAAAGGCTGAGCCAGATTGGAGAATCATATTACTGAGGTACTTCAATCCTGTTGGAGCACATGAAAGTGGTAAACTTGGTGAAGATCCCAAGGGCATACCAAACAATCTCATGCCTTACATTCAACAAGTAGCCGTTGACAGATTGCCTGAACTGAATGTTTATGGTCATGATTATCCCACAAAGGATGGTAGTGCGGTGAGTTCTGCTTCTCTCCTTTCCCATTTTCTTTGACAAATTAGATTACAAATCAAAATCATAATGATTAGGCTATACATGCAGAAACACACATCTTTTACTTGCCTTGCATCTATTGTAGCAAACTTTCTTTCTTTCCCTCATTTCTCCCATCTTCATGTGATACTGATCACAAATTGGGTAACAGGTTCGAGACTACATCCATGTCATGGACTTAGCTGATGGTCATATAGCTGCTCTCCGGAAGCTTTTCACAACAGAGAATATAGGTTTGTGTGTGCGTGTGCGTTTATCTCTGTGTGTTTGATAAGTACAGTACCCAATAAGTTACTTTTTGTGCGTGTGCGTGTGCGTGTGCGTGTGCGTTTATCTCTGTGTGTTTGATAAGTACAGTACCCAATAAGTTACATTTTTGCACTTTGTTTTAGGCTGTACAGCATACAACTTAGGAACAGGGCGAGGCACATCCGTGCTTGAAATGGTTGCTGCATTTGAAAAAGCATCTGGGAAGGTGAGTTGTCTATTCTGAGCCCTCTTCTATTTTGTCCTTTTTTCTTGCTTATACTACATCATTACATGTGAAGTTCACCTAACGATGTTGCTTCTTTAAAACTCAGAAAATCCCAATCAAGCTATGTCCAAGGAGACCAGGAGATGCCACTGCCGTTTATGCCTCTACTGAGAAGGCTGAAAAAGAACTGGGTTGGAAGTAAGTTGCCAGTTGCTACTCTATATTCTTGAGTTACATATATGCATCAAAGCTGTATTTCAAACTGCTTTTAGTTTTTGGCACATCTATGCCACCTGACTTGTGGGTATATTTGTTGATTAGTTTCCCTTAGTTTATTGCTCCAACAAAAATAGTCATACTCCAAAAGTTAAATGTAGAAATGTGAGATCAAGACTCTTTGAGTAGTATGAAGATGAGGTGAACACAGAGAGGAGAGAGTAGATGAAAGCTTCAATCAGCTGACTTATGCACACATATAATAAGTTAATGAATTTAAATTTGTATGAGCAACACTCTAAACATGTCACAAATTATTGTTCTACGATTATTGCTCCAACAAAAATAGTCAGTCCAAAAGTTAAATGTAGAAATGTGAGATCGAGACTCTTTGAGTAGTATGAAAATGAGGTGAACACACAGAGGAGAGAGTAGATGAAAGGCTTCAGTCAGCTGACTTGTGCACACATGTAATAAGTTTATGAATATAAATTTGTATGGGCAACATTGTCACAACATATTGTCCTATGTCGAGTTCATCCAACCATTAAAATGTTTTATGATCCATTTGTTTATATCTCAGGTTTGTTGTTTGTTACTAAAATGATCCCTTTTCCAGGGCAAAGTATGGCATAGAGGAGATGTGTAGAGACCAGTGGAAATGGGCAAGTACTAACCCATATGGATACGAATCCAAGCCTTGAACATGCAGGAAAGAAGCTTCAAGTCGCCTTTACTGTCTATATGGTCAAGTTTATGGGATCAAAACCACCGGTTCCCCGAGAAAATAAATATTTTTTCAGAGTTGTAAATTCCGGAATCATAATAAGAAATCACTTGCTCAGTATATCACAACTGCAACTATATGGAAATTGCCATGTGAATCATTCTGATAATGTTGACATCAATGATGACAACAGATTTGATGATCTTGTGAAAATGAGGTGCTTCTAACAGGCAAAAGTTAAATTTCTCTGTCGCCATTTGTAGATTCATTTGTATGGGGTATCCCTTGATGAAGTCACATAAAAATATGAAATAAACTAAGTATAAGAATGTGACTTGAAACCAAACGCGTCATGGGCTATAATGGTTGACACCCCATTTTTTTCTTATATTTAAGTATAAGAATCTAACACTTTAGAATTTAAGATTCTTATACTTAAGAATTTAAGAACAAGGGTTTCAAATTTGTTGTCACAAATTTGTAAGCTACCTAAGAGAACTTTATGCGGATCAATTCATTGGTCATGAAGAATCACAAGTGGTTACTGGATCGGATTTCATAATCAATACTAAGGAGACAATATTCTCTCATATGGAGTAGCATCTAATTTTTTTTGGTGTAGCATCTAATCATGTATTGGAGGAAGTTACCAACAAAAAGAATGTCACAAAATGGTTTGGACCTGATGTGGATGAGCGATTCTACCTGACTGGCTGACTCCCTATACTCCTTACTCCGTCTCCCTAATGGCTTAATTAGATGAAGTTAATCTGCTCTTCTCTTTTAGTTAATTTTACTATGGCTGTGCCTGTTTGCATGTAGATATTTCCATGTAAACTTGAGCTAGAACACAAAGGTTTTGAAGCGGATGTTTCAACAAATTTCTATTTACAAGTCAACTGAATATTGAAATATTTAGTTACTCCACAAATCCTTTCCCTCTCTTCATAACCCAAATCGCAGAATCATAAGGCTCCATTGTTAGATTCTTATACTCAGAATTTAAGAAAAAGGTTTAGGGTGATATTATTGATTACAGAAAATGAGAAAACACACAGCTTAAGCAGCAAAGAAAATAAGGCAGGGGTTTCATATTTGTAAGCTTCCTGCATTCCTTGAAAATATACAGCAGCACAGCTTATCTGAGAAACTGGAAACACGATACCGATCGAGCAGAGCTGCAAGTCAGATTTTATAACAGAATTAGAAATCATTTAACTCAAAATTTAACCTGTAGAACATTGGCCTACGCTAACAAGTACATCCACCATTTCAAGATTTTAGCATTCCACAAGATGATATCCAAGGAAAGCCTAAAAAGAGGACCACTAAAATTCAACCTCTCTGTGTTTGTTTGATCACTTTGATGTAAATTGTTAATGAACTCATATCTTCGTGTTAAAGATCACCTTGCCTTTTTTGTAATTTTTTCTTCTCTCAGCCCAAGCTATGGGTGCTATCCAGTTACACCTACCAGACAAACCAGAATCAGATCATCAACTGATTAGTCCCATTTAGTCACTAATAAGCCATCATAATATACAAGATCTTTCCAAATAGCATGGAAGCAATGGGATCTAGAAAATGTTCCTAAGTGTGAGCCAGGTGCATCCTCCCGTTACATACCTAGGCATGCCTCTGTTAGCATTTCGGCTGACTGTCAGAGAATGTCAACCTTTGCAGGACATAAAGACTAGAAGAATAGCATCATGGAAAACCAACTCTTTTTTTTTTTTTTTGGTAGGTAATGCCTCTCATATGCGGGTAGACTTCAGCTCATCAAATCTGCTCTCTCTAATTTCCAAATGCGATTGGGCTAGAGTTCTTATTCTTCCTAAGAACCATCCCTAAGGAACTCCAAAAACTTTGCATAAGATTTCTCTGGGCAGGATCAGAGATGGACAGAAAAATACACCCTGTTAGCAGTGGAGACGTCCTATCCAACTCTGAGCAAAATGGCGGACTGGGGATCACTAAATAAGAGGAATGGAATATGGCAGCAATACGTGGCTAAATATTATAGCTATTTAGAAAGCTGATAACTTATGGGGTGATGGATGTGAAAGCATCAACTAAGAAGAAATGATTTTGGTCAATGGAAATTCCTCAAGACTGCTGGTCTTGGACGAAAATTCATGGATCCTTAGAAAAAGCTGGATACATAATTAGGATACTAGTTAAAGATGGGAGGGATACTAGTTTGTGGCATGATATCTGGCAGCTGTAGAAAGCCCTAGTTGAGGAGGGTGCAGTTCTATTTTGAAACTTGAAGCACTTGCTATGCTCAGAGGTGTCCAGGTGTGTTTGCAACTAGGGTCAATGAAGATTACATCGCAACTGACTCAAAGAGTAGTACAAAACAAATCATATCCAAGAAGGAGACAGTCCATGGAATGGACAATATTGAATGAACTGCATGAAATATGGGAATGCCTACAACAGTTTAAGCAGTATGAGATCAAGCATCCATACAGAGAAATCAACCAAGCAGCTGACCTACTGGCCTTACTGTGTGCAGCTATTTCATTAACCCTCTTATGGTATCTTTAGGCTGTATTATAAGGGCATCTCCAATGGAGGGTGTAAAATTACACCTCCACCTAGGCTCCACATAGGTACCATTAGGATTTTACACCTCTAATTATATGTTATTGTATAACTTATAAATATCCACACTCTATATTCTCCAATGGAAGAGTGTAAAAAAAAATAGATTTTAAACTTCGACGTCACTCCAAGTGGCGGTCACTTGGAGTGGCGTCCGAAGTTAAAAAATTACTTTAGAATTAGAAATCACCGAAAGTGTCGCCCGAGCTTTTATTAACTAAGAGGGGGGAATTCCCCACCCTCTCTATTAGCTAATATACTATTACCTACGGTATAGCACCCCCATTGGAGAGAGTTTTTTGATATTTAGGGTGTAAAATTTCCACTCTATACGGTTTACACTCCCCATTGGAGATGCCCTAAGTGAACATAAAGAAGGTGTCATCTACAGAAGCTGTGGTAAATGAGCATAGGAGATCTGGATGAGAGTCAACCAAAGTGCAAGGCTAGCATTCCCCTGGAGAGGATATGATAGCCCCTGTTCTACTTGTATATTTCCATTCTTTTCGCAAAATAAACAACATCAGCTTGCAATTTTCCAAAGAAAAAGGGAAGTCCGAAAACTCGAAACTTTGGTTGGCACGAAGTGATTTCTTTTCATGCCATCTCTTTTGTAGAAATTTCCCAAGGACATAATCAACTTCCACGAGCTTTTAGTTACAATTTTGAACTCTAATCAACTATGTAATCCTCTAGTGAAACAAGGGATTGGAACCCCAAACGAAGGTAGAAACCCAAAAAAGTCGATATGAAAGAAAGTTATCCTCCCCCCCCCACCCCCCCCATTGCTTCTCCTCATAACTTCTATTATGTTTGTGCTTTGCTAGTTTCCCAAATAAAGGTCAAGATCCAGTAAAAACTCTACTCAAATGCCTTGCTGGTCAACGGGAGATGACTTTGAAGAAAGACATAAGTGCTGTGCTTTCAGATGTAGATAGCTTCACTACGTAAGACATGTTTTTAAATGTTAGGGCATGATTCAATGAGTTAAGTACTGAAGATCTTGACTAGGGGTGTAAGTCATTTCGATTCAATCACCCTTGCCTATTGCATTGTTCCTATTTTAGTTTCTACCAGGAAAAAAACGTTTTTAAGTAATAAAACAAGATTTAAAATGGACACTACAAAACATATACACAAGGGAAAAATCACTTCCCTTACATTTTGACCTAGGATTACGCCTTATTTTAACATAATTATCCATATACTCCACATTGTGCCATTTTATGAACAAGAAAGATTTATGAAGCTACTTAGCTATATAAGTTGCATCTTTTCTTTCAAGCCCTTAAATCTACAAGCTTAGTTACTTAAAGCTCCAAAAGTATTGGAATCTCCACAAACATTAGACTTTCCAAAAGCATTTACACTTCCGGTCCAACTTTCTCATATTTTCTACCAGTCCTTTGAAAAAGATTGGAATCAACATAAACTACAAGCCAGATTTATAGTACCATTGAATGGTGGAATGGGGTTTAGCAAAAGGATAGCTGAAATTGCACAAAGATTCAAACTGGAAGCAGCAATAGCAGCTTATGGCTCTAATAATCTGGCATGGTTGCAAGGAGGATAAACAGAGGTGGAATATGTTCAAGACCAACAACCCTGTTACTACTATATGTAGTGATCGAGATAAGTTAAATCTCAACAGATTGTGCTAATCAAACTACAAATAAGAATTTGGAAGGTACGCAGTCCTGTGTGCAGGGGATGGCTAGGTTCCAGGGAGAGCCTAGAGCATAGGCTATCACCAAGCACACACCCCCTTTCTATCACAACTAAATTTTATCTTGTCCTTTGTATAAGCTGTAATCGTGAAAAAAAATATATAGAGAAACATTTTGATGCATATGACAAATAAAACTAAGTAGGTAATTATGCATTTTCCTTTATTCATGAATCCATTAGTCAAACAAAACTACATATTACATATGAGAGCTTACAGTGAAGCTATGCCAGCTTCAGTTTAACTTCTAGACAGATTAAATGCAACTAGTTCTTAGTTCTTACATGCAGCTCAATCTCCCTGATACTTGGATTCTGATCATCTATGATCACTAAACCCTGGTATTGCCTCTATGCCGATGGCTAAATCAAGCTTGTGGGTAGTACAAATCTTATCTAACCGCTCCTTGGCGAGATCATGGGGGCAAAGGCAAATCCAGTGCCCTTGAAACAGAAATTTTTATTTTTGGCTGTGGAAAAGTCGAAAAGATGGGTAACAAGTCGCATGAAAACTTCAATATATTCAAATCCCATTGAAATATTGAATAATTATTTCTAAAGCACAAAGCAGTAGGAAAATGGTTAAAAGTGTATAGAAGAAAAGAAGTGGACCAAAAAAAACGTTTAAGATGAAATTGGCTCGGGGTTATCATGTGGAGTCTAGGCCCCTCCCCTGCGCCTAGGTGAGCCTGGCCCTAGGCTCAGATGAGCCTAGAACACAAGATGTCGCCTAGAGTGAGGCTCACTACTAGCGACTAGTGCCCATGATCGCTTCTGAATGCATAGCTCTTAATATATGTGATTGTATGAGGGAATGGTTTCTTAGTATAAATGGGAAGCTACTCATTTGCATTAGTACGCATTTGTACGGTAGGAACTGTGCACAAGATTAATTTGTGTGTAGGGTTCTGGTATAGTAGGGATGCTACACTCATTCCAATTGTTGCAGTCCTTCCTAACTAGTATGATGCACTTATGCACCCAACTTACATGCACTTTTCTATTTCCCATTTATACATTTCCTCCTAAAAAAACACACATACAGCTAAAACTAACAATTTGAAGGACTTCCGTTATTTATTTATTTTCTTATAATTTCTTGTTGTATACATACATTTCTTGATATACACAGACACACTCTTAGGGCGCTTGGGATAGAGGTATTTATTAATTTTTACGTTATGCCCATTAGCACTCTCGCTTTCGCTCAGGCATTGCGCTTTTGTTGCTAAGATTGGAAGCATTTAAACTGAGTTCTGACATAATTATTAGACTAAACTTTGAATCTAGTCTCTCATATTCCCAAAAGGAAAGAAATTTTTAATTTCCTGTCAATAGAAATGTATATAAGTTGTCCGATACGAACTTTAAGACCACAAAAGATGGATCAGAAAGTAAATTTATATGAAATGATATTAAGGAGTAGCAGCATATGAACAACCCTCAGACCCTCCCACACAGGCATGAATAAAGCACCACAGAGGACGATTCAGGATTTAAAATTAAAAACATGTAAAATAAAAGTCATCCATATTGAGTAGAATCCATACCAAGACATCTTGTGTGAGATTCCAGAGCTGACGAACAATAGTGATTCTGTCCTTCAACGATGCCACCTCCAAGTACATAGGACTGAATTGGCAAAAACAGTAAACAAAAATTAGCACCAAGTCAAGGCATTTCTTCTGCTAATTAAGTATTGATGGTTAATATCATTCATACTTGATACTTGCAGTTGTTCTAAACACTCAGCATTGCAAAATATTAGAGGATGCTGAGAGAAAAAAATAGTGTGGGAGGAGGTGTGTGTTTGTTATATGCTTTCAAATTCAATTAAACACAGAGTTCAATACAACTTACAGCCATTACTAAGTCGTGCTCCATGTCCAACTTATCGAGATTTTTCATCAGCGCTTGAATACTGTCATAGCTATGGATAAGTGGCAAGTCCTTCAAACCTTCTCCCATCCAAACATAACACCATCAGATTTTACCAAACTCCAAACTCTCAGATTACCAGTAAGAAGTTACACAACTAATGAAATAATAATTTTGCATACAAGGATAAAGAGAAATTTCGTGAAAACCCCCCATTTTATGACGTGTTTTTGTGTTTACCCCCCAAATTTTGAATCATCACAAAAGTCCCCCCACTCCGTCCTGGCCCCATTCAGAAATCATCCATATTTGCTCTATTGCCTAAAGTACCCTCGGGGGTAAACACAAACTAAAAAAAATTGGCCTAAGCCCAACTAACTAAACTAAACAACGACCGGGTGTATAGGATCACCCTCGCCCTCATCTTCTTCCTCAACCACCAAACCAGCAAACCCTAACCACAACAAATCCAACTGTTATAAACTAAACAATTATACATTTTTCTTTCTTTTCTTTGAGTCGACTCATCATCTTCCCCAATTGAAACCCAAAAACCAACAGCACCATTAAAGGTTAGTGGGGGGTATTGGGGTGATCTTCCCCAATTGAAACCCAAATTCCGATGATTGAGTCGACTCATGAATCATGGGCTAGCTTACGGAGAATGTCGTGGAACTAGCTTACGGAGAATTTTCAAACTGATGATAATCAAGTGAACTAGATGCTACTATGCTAGCAGCTGCCATTGTTCATCCCTTATTTTTCCAGAAGCTGATCAAATGTAATAACTTATTATACCAGAAGAGGTACGCGCATCACCACCAACACAATAATAAAATGTTAATGGATCCATGGAATTCAAACAAAAACTTTTTTTTTTGTTTTTTGGCCCCACAAAATATGAGTGGATTTGCAGTCATTTAGATTTCACGAACTCATAATCGTACACAATGTTTCTATTCTCGCCTGTAGGTGGAATGCTCTGTAAGGCCAAGTAACCAACAAATATCAGGCCCAAGATTCTTCCATCTCTACAAATCTAAGTCAGCTTCCACCATTGAATTCACGCATTCATCTCATTCGGGGCTTCATTAACAGAATAGCGTAGAGAACGTCCCTGTCAAACTTTATGTAACCTCTTCTTGATAAGTGTTTCATTTGGGTTTCAATTGGGGAATATCACCCCAGTACCCCCACTAACCTCTAATGGTGCTGTTGGTTTTTGGGTTTCAATTGGGAAAGATGATGAGTCGACTCAATATCGGAATTTTGACGCTAAAAGATTTCAAAATTTCATTTGAGATAGGAGTGACATACATTTGGGTTTACCCCCGAGGGTACTTTAGGCAATAGAGCAAATATGGATGATTTCTGAACGGGGCCAGGATGGAGTGGGGGGACTTTTGTGATGATTCAAAATTTAGGGAGTAAACACAAAAGCATGTTATAAAATGGGGGGTTATCACGAATAAACCCAAGGATAAATCACTATAAACCATATCTCTATTAAGTATAGAATATTATTCCTTCTGCAACACTGACCATGAAAATTTCTGTGCAGTTAATTACCATGTAAAAGACTTTGAGCAACGCGTTGCATATACTTTGATGGCTCAACTAAATTAATCGATTCCAAAGAATGATGCCAGACCTCTCGAATCGCCCTACATGAGTTTATAATCATAAAATAAAGTAAAATTTGTAAGAAAGTGGATCATCAAAATGACTGGTTTACTATTGAAAGAAATAAAATCAGCTTCTCACCAAAGAACCGAACCAGTACCAGACCCAAAATCCAAAACACTTTTGGGTGCAAAACCAGGTAATCTCCTCTTCACCTACAATAAGAAGCACTAAAACTCATAAGCGACAGTAAGTTTAACTTAATAAATGAAGTAATATTTTACCTCTTTAAGAACTCTATGGCAAGCAGAATAGACAGCAGGCATTCGAGAAGCAACATAAGCTATAGTCTGATCATCTCTATACTTAAACCCAATATCACCATAAGCACTCTTAATTTTCCACCTCTTGGATCGTTCAATCGCCTTAAATGGATCCTCAACAAGCTCTCTTGACATCGATGCAGTAAGAAGAAGATTGGCGTCTTTCAGTTTGTCGAACGATTGAGATAATGATAAGACCTTTCTCTTCAAATTGGGTTTCTCATTCTCTGCAAACCAAAGTCAAATAAATGACTAGATAAAATAGAAATACTGTTGTAACAATAATAGAAACGGGAATGTACCTCGAAGGAATCTCTTGATGGCTCTGTGACGACAAACAGGAACAATGTGGCATCCTACGGATTGTTTCGCTGCTGTTGCTAAAGTTTCAGTTGTAAATATCTTTCTAACCGTTTCGGGTATTTGAGACGCCATTTTTCATGCCCATCTACATATATGACTGCTACAACAATGTAGAACAACTCGATCATTTTACAATGTTGTATACTTAATTATCATCAAAAGTAAAGCATACCCATTAATATTAAATCTTAACTACTAACTCAAAATTAGATGAAACTTGAAAAACCAGTATGAAGGGTTTTACTCGCCAGTGTTTGATGCGTGTCTACACAAAGACCCATGAGAACCCATTAGCTCTCCACTTGAAGCTTGGGCGATTTTCTTCAATCAAACAGCCACACTAACATTCATATTTTGTCTTAATGGCTGGACTTTTCTGGACGATGGCATATTGAGATCAAAATCCTTGTTCGACACAGTTAGCGTAATTTGTTTGGCTTCATTCGGCATACCAGCCTTTAAAAGAAAAGACCTTAAAGAATTCACAGTGATATTATCTGGGGAACATCCACTAGTTAACATTTTATTGAAAATGCCAACAGCTTCTAACATTCTTCCTTTCATGCAGTGCCCAATTATCAAAATCGTATAAGTCAATTTATCAGGGTTGCATCTGTTTTCCTCCATTTCCGTCATAATCACATTAGCTTCATCCACATTGCCAGCCTTGCAGAACCCATCAATCACTGGGTTGTACATAAACGCTTGAGGTACGATGACTTTCAACTTCAACTGCCTCAAAAAATCACGAGCTTCACTTAGCCTATTCTCCTTGCAAAAAGAATTAATGAGAATCACAAAATGTAATGCAGCGTTTGGTGAAACTTTTCGCTTGCCCATATCATGCCACAATTTCATAGCCTCATCCACTTTGCCAGTCCGACAGAAACCATCAATCAAGGAACTTAAAGTAACAACATCAGGATGACATCCCATTACCAGCATTCTATCATAAACGGCCACCGCTGAACCCATATCACCAGTCTTACTGAAACCATCAATAAGGACATTGTAAGTGAACAAACTTGGTCTAATTCTAAAATCGATCATCTCATCATAAACAGCAGACGCATCATCCATCCTACCCAACTTGCAATATCCGGATATAACAGATGTATAGGTAACAGCATTAGGTGAAAGACCATTTCGCAACCGCATTTCCTTCAATAACTGACGTCCTCTATCTATTTCCTTAGCCCGAAAAAGTCCGTTGATAATAGTATTATAAGTAACAACATCGGGAGAACAATGAAAACTCTCCATATCCTTAAAAAACTTGAATGCCCTACCTACATCTCCTATTCTGCAAAGACCTCTAATAACAATATTAAAACTGCAAGTATCAGGACAAAACCCAAACCTCAAATGCTGCTCACGAAAAAAACTAACAGCCTCGTCCACTTGATTCCTTTTAACCAATATATTCAACAAACAATTATACGTAAACGAACTCACTCTCATTTTACTATTATAAGCTTGAACAAAAACCCTCTTCGCAATATCAAATTTCCCATTCTCTCCACATGATGATACCAAGAAATCTAATATCGAACTCTCAGCAAAAAACCCATCGAAAATCACTTTCAAAGCAGCATCATGTAGCCCAACATGACATAAATTTCTCACCAATAAATTATACGTATTACCGGAATGCTTAAACCCTTGTTCCTCGAATCTCATTCGACTATATTCAAAATACTTTAAACTCAATATAGGATCATTCAATCTCTTAATAACTTCAAATGCAATCAAAGGGCTCCTCAAACTAGTCTCAAAATAACCCAAACATGAAAAATCAACCGCTTTTTCTTTCGGACTACAACGGAAAACAATAACACTACAAATAAGTTTAATAAACCAAGCTTGAGATTCAAAATTTACCTTATTGTGAAAATCCGTAAAAGCATTAAAGTGAATATTTCGAAGAACAACCTTAGTTAAGGAAATGGGCATAAGGAATTGGGTCATTTGGAATGCAAGATTTGATTCTTCTTGGTTTTTTTCTTCATTTCAAAAATGAAAGAGTTGAGGGGAAGTATGGAAAATGGATAAAAAAATGTATCTTTTAATGAAATTCGTCATCAATTAATGGATTGAAAAGAAGGCTCTGCGTTTTTTTTGTTGTTTCAAGAAATGAGTTGAGACTTGAGAGTGAAGGGTTTTAGGGGGTTTTGAAAGAATCAAAGCGTAAAATATCGGTTAAATATCGGTATATGCCGAGATTCTGAGGAAGGGAACGTTATTTATTTGAAACACTGGATTTTCATATTGTTTATACAATGTGAAAAGTGAAATGACTAATTTTACTTTTTACAAGTTTATAGTTGCTAGTTTGCAAATACATATGTTGCTCTGCCCAACATTGTTTTAAGTAATTGGTTCCGCTTTGCATCTAGCTATCTTTGATCATGTTGTATACTTAGAGCATCATCAACGCGTTGCTATATTCTATTTCTAATGTAATGTAATAGGTAGCAATATTTTTGGCAATTTTGTTCACCAACGCACTACCTAGTGGTGTCAAATGGGCTGGGCCGGGCCACCTACCCTCATTTACTTCAAGGGCCAGATCGGGTCGGGCCAATGCTTAAATCTCGAAACCTTTACCCGCCCCTCAACCTTCTCGAGAGGGCTTGAAGGGCCGGGCTTGAGGGTCAAACGTGAGGGCCGGATACTATGTTATACATTTGATTTACAAAATAAATTTAGAAACATTAGTTAAAAATGATAAAATCGAATGACTTCACAATTAAACCTTCAAACTACTAAAAACTTGTTAAAGTTGTATTAGTCAATTAAGATCGATTAAATTCATTTCATAAAATATTATAATAAAATTATAAGGTTGACAAACTTAATAGATAAACGTTTTTTTAAGTGATTTTTAGCATATTAATGTTAAAATGAAATATATTGTAAATTTTTTTATTAAAATATATGTAATAAATGTTGAGGGCCTAATGAGGAGCGGACTTAAGGTAGGGCTTAAGTTTCGAAGTCTAAGCCCATACCCTCCCCTCAAAGGCTTGAGGGGTCGCCCGGCCCGACCCGAATAATGTGAGGGCCTCATTTTGAGGGATTTTTCGCCCCATAGGGCCGGGTCGGGACGGGCTAAGGGTTTGAGGGCCATTTTGACACCCCTAGCGCTACCAAACACCTGTTTCTATCCCAACAATTATTAAATTATCGACCAAAATATTCATAAATTTAGCAATCATTCATACGGGACAACTTTAAGTGTCTAGATGTTGGATGGGTCAATTTTCTTTTGCCGTCCATAAGTTTTCTAATTTTTTTTTAATAAAAAGTAAAACGGCTGTAATAAAAAAATTCATCATCATTTTTTGAATGGGTCAAGTTTTGCCGTTTCAATGTTTTGATTTTTTTTTTAGTAAAATAATTAGGAACATATGGGACAACTATTCCTGTTTGAATGTTTTTTTTTTAATAAAAAAAATTAAAATGTATGGGACAAGTTTTGCCGTCTGAAATAGAAATCGAAAATATCGAAAAAATGTGTTGGTACATAAAAAAAAGGGTTACCCTCCCACTAGATGAGCCAATTAGGATCCCCCCCCTAGATGAGCCAATTAGGATTTCCCCCCCACTAGATGAGAAATTAGGGTCTCCCCCTAAATACACACAAAAAAAAAAGTCAAAGTGGGTTGACCGAAATTTTTTTGTGTGTATTTAGGGGGGAGACCCTAATTTCCCATTTAGGAGGGGGGGGGATCCTAATTGGCTCATCTAGTGGGAGGGTAATACTAGTTCACCCTAAAAAAAAAAATGAAATGCACGGGACAAGTTCTGCCATCCGAAATAGAAATAAAAAATATCGAAAAAATAGGTTGGTATGTAAACTGGTTTTAGCAATTTTGACCCAACTAAAATGTTGATGTGTCGCAATTTTTTTTAGGGCAGCACGTTGATGATGATCTTACAGACTCCATAACCTGCAAAGAATAGAATACATAAAAAAAATAGTTATATGCATCGTGTCCTGGTATTCAAAATGGTTGGATGGGATTGTATTATTTTCGTTCCCTTTTTATATTTTTTCGGCAGAAAAGCAAGTCCGTTTTATGGAAAAAAAATTAAAAAATAAAGAAGTGGAGATGGGAGGTATCAATCCTGGAACAGCTCACAAGCTAAGTTGAGTCCTCTACCTTTGAGCTACATCCCCAATTTATTGATATAATTTTAAATAATTAGTTATTTCCGATAGCAATTATGTTTATCAATGAATTTTAGCCTATACTGAATTTTACAGTAAACTAATAACCGTCCATATTTGTTTCTTTGTTTTTTGTTTAATTTTTAGCTAGCTTTACACCACCTATTTTGAGCTACTTAGAATGATGAAGAAAATCATACTTGGATCATTTGAAGTGATTGTCGCAGTCTCTCTAAAGTCACAATCATAGGGATACCTCCCCATAGCTTGATAGTACACATTCATCGCAGAAGATGCATGAGCTTGAACTGTATTCGGGAGGAAGCAAGGACCTCCAGCTTGGATTGTTCGACAATCAATACGCAGCTTGATCTGGGTAGGCACCACTGGTGTAGTTGGATTCAGAGGAATTATTGCTAGGCTTGGGCTTGGGCTTGGGCTTGGGGGCTTGGATTTGTGTCTGCAGACAATGCAAATTTATAAATCATTAGTCAAATAAATGTATTCTACAATCAAATCACTTTTAGACTGCAGAACTTCACTAATACACTCATAATCGAAGTTTATGAATCAAAGTATATGTTATAGACAAGATAGTAGATATATAATGATCTTTAATCAAAGGCTAGATCACTTAGGTGGATTAACATTCCTCAGAAAAAATCACTTAGAGTTGATTTTCAACAATATGAAATCAATTTAATATGTGCAAGAAAGAGCCCATTATGCCCATGGCCCAAATTCGGTGGATGTCAAACCATCCAAATACAGCCCATTAACACTCACAAAATGAGACATGTACAAGTACAACCATAAAATGAGACTGTCAAGTAAAGGATTGATAGAAGAAGTGCACTAGCATTTGAGCGGAAAGTAGTCCGTTTCAGAGCATAATTAGTACTACTTTATGGCGTTTATGCCGTAAGATCCCAATTTCATAGACTGGCGTCGAATCCGGTTGAAAAAGCCCGAAATTCCTCTCACTTGTTGGACCAGGTCACCAGGCTTTAGATTTTCGTTAAAGAGAGCGAAAATGTAGGTCTCAAACGTTCGGTTCGGCATCAATGGTGTGCCAAGGCCAGATGTAACATTCTGAATAAGTTTCCCATTATATTGTGCTGCACTTTCTACATCAACACCGGCTTGCTCTTCATAGCCTTTCGATGGCCAGCCAGTTTCAGCAATAACAATCGCCAAATCCGAGAAGCCAAGGAGCTTCAACGCTGAAAACATCGTGTCCAGTTGTCCATCTAGCATGTTCGTGTACCGAAGTTGTGTTATCGTCCAGCACTCCTGCATTGGGTCTAAATAGAGCATAATCAAGTGTGTCAGCTGAGCAGCCAAAGAATGGATATGGATTTATCATGAAAGGAGAACTGGTGGCTCTTAGGAAGCTAAGCAATGGCTTTAACACAACAGTATCATAGCCTTTTCGGAACTTTCCAGTTGAAGGGGGTCTAGAGGAGGATAATATGCCTAATGGATGTGGTGTGGACACTTTGATTCGACGGTCAAGAGACATGCCAACAAGGGCTGTGTGCCTGTGTGGAGGTTTTGCATAGCTGGAAGAAGGCTTACTATCAGTAAGCCGTTGATAAGACCTCATTAACTACTAAGATGCGAACAATATTTGTTGCTGGAGTGTAAGGAAGCTCATGAGTACTGATCCACTGCGGAGCAAAGGAGAGCTTGGCAAGGTCAGGTATTTGTTCATTAGGTACACATATAATAAGTTTATGAATAAAAATTTGTATGAGCAACATTGTCACAACATATTGTCCTATGTCGAGTTCATCCAACCATTAAAATGTTTTATGATCCATTTGTTTATATCTCAGATTTGTTGTTTGTTGCTAAAATAACCCCTTTTCCAGGGCAAAGTATGGCATAGAGGAGATGTGTAGAGACCAGTGGAAATGGGCAAGTTATAACCCATATGGATACGAATCCAAGCCTTGAAAATACAGGAAAGAAGCTTCAAGTCGCCTTTACTGTCTGTCTATATGGTCAAGTTTATGGGATCAAAACCACCGGCTCCCCGAGAAAATAAATATTTTTTCAGAGTTGTAAATTCCGGAATCATAATAAGAAATCACTTGCTCACTATATCACAACTGCAACTACATGGAAATTGCCATGTGAATCATTCTGATAATGTTGACATCAATGATAATGAGGTGCTTCTAACAGGCAAATGTTAAATTTCTCTGTCGCCATATGTAGATTCATTTGTATGGGCTATCCCTTGATGAAGTCACATAAAAATATGAAATAAACGAAGTATAAGACTGTAACTTGAAACCAAACGCGTCATGGGCTTTAATAATGGTTGACACCCCCGTTTTTTCTTATATTTAAGTATAAGAATCTAACACTTAAAATTTAAGATTCTTATACTTTAGAATTTAAGACCAAGGGTTTCAAATTTGTAAGCTACCTAAGAGAACTTTATGCTGATCAATTCATTGGTCATGAAGAATCTTAAGTGGTTACTGGATCGGATTCCAGAATCAATACCAAGGAGACAATATTCTCTCATATGGAGTAGCATCTAATTTTTTTTGGTGTGGCATCTAATCATGTATTGGAGTAAGTTACCAACAAAAAGAATGTCACAAAATGGTTTGGACCTGGTGTGGATGAGCGATTCTACCTGGACTCCGTAATTGGCTTAATTAGATGACGTTCATTTTCATTGGATGAAGTTATTCTGTACTTCTCTTTTAGTTAATTTTACGGCTGTGCGTGTTTGCATGTAGATATTTCCATGTAAACTTGAGCTAGAAAACAAAGGTTTTGACGGGGATGTTTCAACAAATTTCTATTTACAAGTCAACGGAATAATGAAATATTTACTTACTCCACAAATCCCTTCCCTCTCTTCATAACCCAAATCGCAGAATCATATGGCTCCATCGTTAGATTCTTATACTCAGAATTTAAGAAAAAGGGTTAGGGTGATATTATTGATTACAGAAAATGAGAAAACACACAGCTCAAGCAGCAAAGAAAAGAAGGCAGGGGTCTCATATTTGTAAGCTTCCTGCATTCCTTGAAAATATACAGCAGCACAGTTTATTCTGAGAAACTGGAAACACGATACCGATCGAGCAGAGCTGCAAGTCAGATTTTATAAACAGAATTAGAAATCATTTAACTCAAAATTTAACCGGTACAACATTGGCCTATGCTAACAAGTACATCCAGATACCATTTCAAGATTTTAGCATGCCACAAGATGACCACTAAAATTCAACCTCTCTGTGTTTGTTTGAACACTTTGATGTAAATTGTTAATGAACTCATATCTTCGTGTTAAAGATCACCTTGCCTTTTTTTGTAATTTTTTCTTCTCTCAGACCAAGCTATGGGTGCTATCCAGTTACTCCTACCAGACAAACCAGAATCAGATCATCAACTGATTAGTCCCATTTAGTCACTGATACGCCATCATAATATACAAGATCTTTACAAATAGCATGGAAGCAATGGGATCTAGAAAATGTTCCTAAGTGTGAGCCTGGTGCATCCTCCCGTTACAAACCTAGGCATGCCTCTGTTAGCATTTCGGCTGACTGTCAGAGAATGTCAACCTTTGCAGGACATAAAGACTAGAAGAATAGCATCATGGAAAACCAACTGCCTCTCATATGCGGGTAGACTTCAGCTCATCAAATCTGCTCTCTCTAATTTCCAAACGCAATTGGGCTAGAGCTCTTATTTTTCCTAAGAACCATCCCTAAGGAACTCCAAAAACTTTCCATAAGATTTCTCTGGGCAGGATCAGAGATGGACAGAAAAATACACCCTGTTAGCAGTGGAGACGTCCTATCCAACACTGAGCAAAATGGCGGACTGGGGATCACTAAATTAGAGGAATGGAATATGGCAGCAATACGTGGCTAAATATTATAGCTATTTAGAAAGCTGATAACTTATGGGTGTGATGGATGTGAAAGCATCAACTAAGAAGAAATGTTTTTGGTCAATGGAAATTCCTCAAGACTGCTGGTCTTGGACAAAAATTCATGGATCCTTAGAAAAAGCTGGATACATAATTAGGATACTAGCTAAAGATGGGAGGGATACTAGTTTGTGGCATGATATCTGGCAGCTGTAGAAAGCCCTAGCTGAGGAGGGTGCAGTTCTATTTTGAAACTTGAAGTACTTGCTATGCTCAGAGGTGTCCAGGTGTGTTTGCAACTAGGGTCAATGAAGATTACATCGCAACTGACTCGAAGAGTAGTACAATACGAATGAAACATGGGAATGCCTACAACAGTTTAAGCAGTATGAGATCAAGCATCCGTACAGAGAAATCAACCAAGCAGCTGACCTACTGGCCTCACTAAGGGGACCTACTGGCCTCGCTAAGGGGACCTACTGTGTGTAGCTATTTCATTAACCCTCTTATGGTATCTTTAGGCTGTATTATAAGTGAACATAAAGAAGGTGTCGTCTACAGAAGCTGTGGTAAATGAACATAGGAGATCTGGATGAGAGTCAACCAAAGTGCAAGGCTAGCATTCCCCTGGAGAGGATATGACAGCCCCTGTTCTACTTGTATCTTTCAATTCTTTTCGCAAAATAAACAACATCAACTTGCAATTTTCCAAAGAAAAAGGGAAGTCCGAAAACTCGAAACTTTGGTTGGCATGAAGTGATTTCTTTTCATGCCATCTCTTTTGTAGGAATTTCCCAAAGACATAATCAACTTCCACGCGCTTTTAGTTACAATTTTGAACTCTAATCAACTATGTAATCCTCTGGTGAAACAAGAGATTGGAATCCCAAACGAAGGTAGAAACCCAAAAAAGTCAATATGAAAGAAAGTTATCCCTCCCCCCCTTTGCTTCTCCTCATAACTTCTATTATGTTTGTGCTTTGCTAGTTTCTCAAATAAAGGTCAAGATCCAGTAAAAACTCTACTCAAGTGCCTCGCTGGTCAACGGGAGATGACTTTGAGGAAGGACATAAGTGCTGTGCTTTCAGATGTAGATAGCTTCACTATGTAAGACATGTTTTTAAATGTTAGGGCATGATTCAATGAGTTAAGTACTAAAGATCTTGACTAGGGGGCATAGGTCATTTCGATTCAATCACCCTTGCCTATTGCATTGTTCCTATTTTAGTTTCTACCAGGAAAAAAATGTTTTTAAGTAATAAAACAAGATTTGAGACTTGTTCTATCATATTTTTGTTCATGCCAAAAGCACAATTTACCAGTTTCATCATATTTAGTAAGACTAACTAGCTTTGAAAATATTTTAACAAAGCTGTCACTCAACACCTTCTGGTCAGGTTTGCTATCGACTCAACTTTGGCTTCTCTAAGACAATTCTTCGAACTGCTCATGCTTATCACTTATTCTTATGCTTTCTACCTTTCTAGAATAAGTTCAAGGTTTAAGAAAACGCATAAAAGCCTTGAGGTGCTAGGCCTCCTAAAGGCTTAAGGCACACCTCAGAGGCTTATTGAGTTATTGAGGGGTAAGCCTCAACGGAAAAAACAACTTAACTTTTGTTTTTGTTTTTGTTTTTGAAATTGAACTCATTTCTATATGAAAAGATAGTTTTACAGGTCTTGGCTAATTCTGCAATTGAGACGATAGCCTCAAGACGAAATTCAAAATTGAACAACTCAACATGAAAGCCC
Source organism: Coptis chinensis (assembly GCF_015680905.1). Classification (NCBI taxonomy): domain Eukaryota; kingdom Viridiplantae; phylum Streptophyta; class Magnoliopsida; order Ranunculales; family Ranunculaceae; genus Coptis; species Coptis chinensis. The sequence goes on along the minus strand of NC_141461.1, from coordinate 82,109,204 downwards.
TACTCCATAATTGGTTAATTTTGCAATCTGTTATGCTTTAAGAGAAGGAATATGTTAATAGTCTAACCCAACTTGGGAAACTTTACATCCATCTCATCAGATAAGCTAGTTCTACAGTTTGAAAATTATCATGAACAATTTCTTTTGATCAGAATATAACAAGGAACACTCCGAAAGCATATACAACTTTGCTATAGCACACAGATATAATTACTTAACAACTATTTGTTGATCACACTTTGAAAACATTAATACTTCTATTATTAATATCCACCATTAATAGTTTAATGGAAAAAGGAAAAAAAATGATATAATTCTGAAACACTATAATTTTCTTAACACATTTGAGATTAAAAAAAATGACTTTACATAGATGTTTATGACCAGCAGGAGATAAGGTTGACAACTTACAAGCACGCACGTAGTTGTTGGAATAAACTTTGCCACAGTTGATCTCTATCACTTTATCTTTTCCACTGGAGATGGTGAGTAATTACTATCAAACAAAGCACAAAGTTAATGTCAACCTTGTGAACCATCCAATGCTTTTCTAAACGGCAAACAAGTTAGCACCTGCAGAAAATAAGGAGCTGTTCAACCAAAGAATGTAAAAAATTCCCATTTCCAATTCAAGAACACCTCTTAATCTTAATTTGTATCTTTGGCTTCATTACCATTAAACATAATGATTCCACCAAATCATTAACCACTGTAGAGAGTTTTAATGGCTCAAGAAAGACCTTTGAAATCACAAGCATAACCACTTGGAAAGGAACAGCATCTTCTAAAACCACATATTTCAGTTTAGCACATCTTCTCAATAGCACCTATTGAAGCGTATAACATTGCCCTAGACGATTATTAGGTACTAATGCAGCCAGGAAGAAAAGCTGAAGAGATGAATGACTGATTAAATCCCACTACATAGCATTTCAAATCCTTCGTTTGCTAATATGAATATCTTCAGCGTCGTTATTTCCTTCACTTTCAGTACTACTATCACTGGAATGTGAACCCGCATCTGATTCCACATCTGAAACATCTTGTTCATCGCCCTCACTCCCGACACCAACACATGAATCTGAGTCCACACCATTTTCTCCGCCCTCATTTGTCTCCAACTTGTCTCCAACCATGAAACCTTCACAGCTGTTCTCAACGTAGTCTCTTCTGATCCTCTTCCTTTCATCTTCATCTTTATCCCTTCTAAAGCTACCTAACTCCCTATCAATGTTAGCCTTCCTAGGACTTAACAAGATGAGCTCAGATAATTTTCTCCTCGCCAAATACAAGTCATTAGGCTCAACTAAATCCCCTTTCTTATATGCCTCTCTAAGAAATATAGTATGAAGCTTCCCGTGATTCCCCCTCGTCGATATATAAAAAATTCCTTGGTGTTGAAGAAGAAAGTCCTTCAACTTCTTTGGTAAATCCATTGCCATCCTAAAATGCGCTATCCTCTCCAAGGTAAGTTTCTTTTCCACTGTTAACGACAGTATCTCATGAATCATCGCAACACCCCTTTTCTCCATACGCTTCTGTGCCTCAAACGATCTAAGATCATAACCCGATACATCCTCATAAGGTGACCAATACGGAAGTCTTTGCCACTTCCATACCGCAATCTTAAAATATTTACCAATCTTAAACCCAGGTGGAAAATTAACAATAAACGAAAACCTAATATTCTCAGCATCAATACCTCTTTCTCTATACTCTTTCTCTCTCAACCTCTCAATAGCACAAACTCCTAAACTTGGGTCTTTCTCAACAAGCTCAATATACTTATTCCTAGTATCTTTAGCATCAAACAATCTAAAAATGTCAGGGTTTTTAAGAATTACCGAGTACTCGAAATCCTCAGGCAGTCCAAAATCAATCCTAGCAATCCTAATATGCTCCAAACGAACCCGCCCATTATTGGACAACATCAAAAACTTCCTAATCCTCATAACAGCATCCGGTATCTGCTCTTCTAAAGCCTGCTTCTCTTGCTGTATTTGCATTACAGCTTTTCGGGTAAGCCTACAATACAAAATCCTCTGAACTGGGTGTTCAAATATTTCAAAAACATGTGGAAACTTCAACAGAAATGCACCTGCCTCAAACTGTTTAAACCCAAGACGACGCGCAATCGCGTCGAGACGAGTAATGCTCATGGTGTGGTTTTGTTGACTAAGGATTAAGTCTTGGAATTTAAGTACTTTACGTATTTTTTTATACACTTCCATGTAGTTATCAAAACCATGGTCTTTTGTTCTTTGTTGTTTTTTGGGTATAGATGTGGATTGTGACATGGGTCTTATTGAGAAATGATGAGTGGGGTTTAAGGTTCTGAAGAAATGGATTGAAGGGGTTTTGAAGAATATGGAAATGAGGTGATGACTGGCCATTTTTGAGTTGGAGAGAGGGAGGAGGGTTTAGGGTTTAAGAGGACATGGAAATTTTCTTCATCAGCTTCAGTGGAGAGAAGACCCAGAAAGCCCAATGGATTGGTAGGAAGAAATATCGACATACGATTTTCAAATATCGATCCTGATAATGAGATTTCGGAACCTACATTAATATCGGTTCTTCCATAATGCTCATAGTGAGCCGCGTCAGCAATTTTTTTAAAATAGTCTCTATTTGAAAAATTATTATTTGCCTTCTTACCAAAATAATCCTGAATTTGGTGTCCTCTCTAATTAAATATAAATCAAAATTGTCTTTTCATGTGTGTTGAAAAAAAATAAAATAAAACTACGTCTATTATTTCAGTTCAAGAAATTGGGCTAGAGAGTCTCATTTTAAAAAAAAAACAACTCTAAAAAACAACTCTAAAGCCCTATCCATAATTTTTTTGGGTTTTAATACCCCTACATTGTTTTTATTTAAGTGTTTTTTTAGAAAATCTTAGAATCTAAGCTTTTGATTGAGACCGAGGGCCACCTATTATTTTTAATATAAATTATTCTCTTTTTCACCCTTCCAAGATAACTACTTTTAGATAAGATAACTACCAGAATAAAGATTGAATAAAATAACTACTTTTAGATAAGATAACTACTAGAACAAAAAGAGTAGATTTTGGGTTTGAATAGAATTTAGAAAAAGTACCGTGTATTGCTCCAAAAGTTAAATTTGACACTACCCTGTTTTCATCCGAATGTGGACGTTATAAACTTATGCAGATGCACCATGTTATAAACTTATATATTTTTAAAATCAGATGGCGTTATAAACTTATATATTTTAAAATGTAGATGTTTTATAAACTTATACATTTTAAAATGCATACACACCACGAGATTTTAAAATCGATACAAAATGCATTTGATTATTTATTTTGTGGGTTTGATTAACTACTATTAAATGAAACGGGTTGGTTTAGAGTTTATTGTTTATAAATTTAGAATATAGGGATTAGGGTTTAGTGTCTTAAGGTTGCTTAGGGCCTAGTTTATAGGGGTTAGGGTTTAATGTCTTAAGGTTTAGGGTTTAGGCTTAGGGTCTAGTTTATAAAGATTTTGGGTTTAGTGTCTAGTGGTTTGGAGTTTAGACTTAACGGACTAGTGTCAAATGCCTCCACAAAATATTAGAGGCATAATATTTTTAGTTTTTTCATTACCGAAAAGCTAGGGGTCTTGCGAGGGTGTACTCACAGATAGCAAGATCGGGCTATCTCATATAGCACACACACTTGGTGTATTGCGACAGCAAATATTGTCAAGGGCTCTCATTCCTGGCAAGACTCATACACTCGATGCACCCTAGATGCCCTATTTTCATTATATGCATTTTAAATGTGAAGGCGAGGTAGTTATAAGTGAATTTTTTGTGTGAAATTTAATTTTTTGTTTTGTATCCCACTATATTACTTTCGGTAGATAGTCGGTTATGTTTGTTTTCAAGTGAGGATATTTTAATCTATTCTTGGTAAAGTTGGATAACTTGGTGGTTAGTTCCATATTATGGTCAAATTGGGGTATAAATTCTAAACAAATTTAAGAGGAGTCTTAGGACTACTAAATATTTATAAAAAGACTAATTTCTAGACCAAGATGGGCTATTTTAGTAATTATAAAATAAAATAAAAAGAACCCAACCCTTTTAACCTAACCGCATTCTTCTTCTTCTTCTTCACAGAAACAAAACCCCTCTTCGTGACTTCAATAAAAAAAAAAAAAAAAAGGTCTCTCAGCAGCTGACAGTACTTATCTCTGCACCAAATAGCCGAGATTTGAAACCCAAACTTCTAGGGATTAAAAAATTTGGAGGATTGAACTGAAATTGGAGATTCATTTCCGCAGCAAACGAGTTTGATAACAATCGATTACAACATTGAAAAGTTTTTGGATCGAACAAGTAAGGATGTTCAATTTTAAACTTAGATTTCTGATTGGTTTATGATTACCATGTTGTTGTTGCATCTTTGTTTGGTTCCTTTCTTTCTTTTTCAGTGTTTGTTTGTTTACTGAAATTTCGTTGACGACTGGATCAAAATTACGGTCACACAATTTCGAGGTTTTTTAAAAGGAATTTTAGTAAATAAATGATTGATTTGTTGGTTTGAGTGAAAGAATGCGTGTTGGATTCACGGGGGCACCAGTTTGCGATCAAGCAGACATATATAATAGGATGAAGAAAACTCACGGTTCCCGATCTTCACCATTCTCAGTTTTGTTTGACGAGGTAATTCCATTTATTAGTGCCATTAATATTCTTATACAGGAGTCATTTATTTTAGTAGTTTCAATGAAGTAGGTGCACTCTTCTACCAAAGATACATATGTTAGTGGTGGCAATCTGTTGTAGATATAGATGATGAAATCACAAGGATTTTAAATTGATTTCTAAAGTTAATTAAGAAGTTTAAATTCATAAAACGTACTGAGCAGAGAACAAAGCTTGACATCAATGTCAAAGATAGTTGTAATTAACTATCTGTATGATCTAGGAGATGCAAGTTCTACAAATTTTAAAGAGGATATATAACGCAACCGGCTATCATAATATTTAAAAGTTAATTTAGCAAAATTTAGGAATACTGATTGTGTGTGCAATTTTGTCTCTATATCTTTGTATAAGATTCGAGTTGGGCAATCGAAGAATTAGTTGACGATATTTCCCTGCTAAATCAATGTTTTGATTTCCCAAATTAATATTTGATTTTCTTTTTCACTATGGTTTCTTACGCTGTGAAAAATTTAAATTACTCCTTATATATGATAAGATGGAAAGTTTTTTGTGTCCACAATACTCAATAGAATACTCTTAAACCATAAAGTGTTGTAGCTATTTACATAGTAAAGGAACCTTGGATACACATGCATGTACTAACAATTTTCCTAGGTTCCCTATAAACTATTGATGTGTATTATATTGACAATCATTACAAGTAGAAGAGTTTGGAATCATGGAACATTCAAGCAGCAAACTCGATCCTTTTTAATCTAACATAACATTTTGTCCATCTTTCCAAAGTGCTTAAACTTCATGCAATACACCATTTGGGCTAATTTGCAACCAATGAGAATTTTCATTAGTAATACATATACATCCGTTAGGTAATTTAAAAAATTTATAATCCATTAGCAATACAAGTATCCGTTGGTAATATTATGTAACGTTTCTTTTAATGTTTTGTAACGTTTGCTCATGTGTTACAAAGTTGGGAAAGAAAAAGGAAAAATCACTTTGTTAAAAGAGACAAAACAAATCACGTTTAAAAAAAAGCAGAAACTTAAGCGGTAGTTTTTTTTTGGTCTCGCGCACTCATCTAAATTCCAAACCCAACCCAAATTAAAATAGAATTATAGAAGTCAAAGAAAAAAGAAAACAGGAGTGTGTTGTGGCTAGGGTGTTGTTAATTCTAATGACAGAGAATATAATGATGAATGATTTTTTTTCTTTGTGTTCTCTACTTTCTATAGAATGATCACGTTGTTAGTAATTAAACCAAAAATTATTATAGTTGTTAGTAATAATGGTGAGGAGAATGAACTTTGAGAGCTTTTGTTTAGAACGGTACTGTGATACCACTGGAGAATCAACAAGTTCATGAGATACATGCAAGGCACCAGTGACAAATGAATTTGATTTGGTGATAATGACACATACCAATGCAAGTTTCGTTTAGCACACTTACCAAAAATCATCAAGTACATAGACTGGAGGTACAAACCAAGAATGGAGAATAATGGATTAGTGTCAATCCCACTACACCATAACAGACTATTTGCAACGGCAAAAAACTCTGCTAATAATTTTTGCAACGCTTTTTAAGCGTTGCAAATATACGTGGGCAAAGTGTTGGAAATATTTGCAACGGTTAATAAGCGTTGCAAACAGAAATTTCCAACGCTTTTTATAACTATTTTGTTCACAATTTAAAACCTTTGCAACGGTTGTTTGATTTCACAAACGCTTTTTAAGCATTGGTAATTTGTTAAAAATATTATCAACGGTTTTTAACCGTTGCAAAATTGTTAGTGAATTTTTAAAAATAATTTAAAAGTCATTTGTAACGGTTATAAACCGTTGCTGATTAGTTGCTGATGAAAAAAAAATAATTTCTCATATATTTTAAACGTGTTCCCTCGTAGAAACTGATACCATAAATATAGCAAACAGGAACAACGAAATTCAATCATAAAGATGAAGCGAAAACTACATTGGAAAAGAAACACGCTTTCCAAGATGAAACACACATTGGAAAAAAAAACACCTTAAAAGCATTCATCAAATTAGATTATAAAGTTACATAACAAAAACAAATTATGGTAAATCTACAAAATGTAGGCAACATAGATGGGACACAAACAGTATCTTTCACTATTGTTAAACAATTTGAATACCCAATACAAAAGATCCTCTTGGACAACCCATTGAAAAGAAACCACATCTTAAAAACATCTAAACACTAACCGGGTACTTACTTTATGGGGATCAATTGAAGGTGACAATTAATGACTTACATCTCCGTACAAGTGTACAACCCTCACCTTTAAGGTCTACATTTTAGGCAAGCTTCTCGAGTTGATTTCAGCATCGAGGACATGTTGGTTCTGGGTTATAACTAACAAATCATGGTATGGCCTCCTAGATGCAAGAATGGAAACACCCATTATCAAATGTGGTCCTTGTAAGGTGTAAGAATATACATGACATCCATAAATAACTTAGGAATGGAAAGGTCTGTATGTTTCTTACCTGGCATACCAGTGAAACGTTCATATTGCTCGTATGCTTGCCCGATAAACATTTCTAATCCAATAACAGTAACAGCCCCCGACTCTTCCGCTTCCCGCAAAAGTCTGGTTAGTTTCGGTGTGTATACCGCATAAAAAAGAAGGGAATAATTACTCAGAGCATGCTGCACAAATAGATTATAATGGATATCAGCTCGTGAACAATCTTCTGTATGCTTACTTAGGGCATCTCCAATGGGGGGTGTAAACCGTATAGAGTGGAAATTTTACACCCCAAATATAAAAAATCAATGGAAGTGTTAAACCGTATAATAGTGTATAGCTTAATATAGAGAATGGAAATTCCCAATTTATTAGTTAATAAAAAGCCCGGACGTCACTTAAAATAACGTCTGTTTAACTTAAAAAAAACTTCGGACGCCACTTCAACACACGTTTGAAGCTTTATTTTTTCCCTTCGGACGTCCTCCCGACGCCCCAGGTTTAAATAAAAGAGGGACGTCACTTGGGTGACGTCAGGAGACTCTTCCACAATCAATTAGAGGTGTAAAATCTGCATGCCTAGGTGGAGGTGTAATTTTACACCCCCCCATTGGAGATGCCCTTATCAATGGTGATATACCCGACAAGGCTACCTATAGTTTTAAATAGACTGTAATTTTTAAGCATGAGCGGGAAAAAGAGCAAGCACGTTGGGTTTGAAGAAACCGAGGGATGCAAACCTTAGCTAGTGGTGTCTCCTCAACTTTTGGCTGCATTCCAATGGATGTGGTATTCGCAAGGATCATCCCAACCTCCGATCTAAAACTTTCTAATTCAGCACTAGATAACGCAATTCCTCCAACTAAATCAGCAAATTCCCTAGCTCTTTCTTGTAGTGACAAAAAATAGATTACTCATTACTAATCTACAAAGGAAATTTGTTCTTGTTAATAAAAAATCTACCTCTGACATGCTCTACAACTCAACAGTTGGATCATGAAAACCATTATATTTAATTCCAGCAATAAGATAATCATAAAACCACAAAATAATCACATTTTAGACCATGAAAAACTAGAGGGACATAACTCAACACAAGGCTTGTAAACATCATTTTCTTTTTATATATATAAATTGGGAAGAAAAAAGAGCAGAGAATTGGGCGGTCGACTCTGCATTTGTTCTTTTCTTCTCATCCTAAAGTGACCAAAGAGTAATCAGATCAATCCACGAAACAACAAAAAATACAGTTTCATCAGATTATAGTTTCATTCATTTAACAGAGTCTCTACCCTCCCTCGGAATATAAAGGTATACTCTTTTTGGACATCGAACTCTACATGTACTAGGTTAGAGATTGCTGTAGGGAAGTATCAAATGAATTTTGGTAATATAGAGAAAGCTTTCCTAGTTTTCAACCAATTTATCAAGGTGTATTAATTGACTAATGCACCCACTTGAGCACACATATACACAAAAACATCTTATAATCAGGGTCAGTAACTACAGTTTGATAAATAGTGGCACGAAGTTAATATTTACCATAAGTGCAATTGGCTATAACAACTCTTGCTCCCTTTGCTTTTGCACCATAAGCAAGTGCCTTACCAGCCCCACCTGCTCTAATGACCACAAATGTTTTTCCAAATAAAGGTGAACCAGTTGCATTCGCTGTTTTATATGAACCTGTAACAGAAAAGAGTTTAATAACAGTTTTAAGAAACAACTCTACAGATACTCCAGCACAGCTTTCAAAAAGTGAAGAAGACCTCTTAGTCCGTCTTCAATAGCACTAATTGCACCAACATAGTTGGTATTGTAACCAACCAACTTTCCATCACTTGGTCTCTTAGTAATGAGGTTTATCCTCATAGGGACTCCTGGATTGATCCACTAAAAGGATTTTGATTTTCATAGATCACACATCCAACGGTCCGCGGAATGAGGATATCCAGGGGAAATTAAAGGTTTACTGCTCCTATTGACTAAAAGGATTTTATCATGAAAGTAAATTAATCACATGAGGGGTGAAAATGGGGGTAGAACTTCCAAGATATAACCAGTTTGCAAAAAACTACTTCGATAGAAATGTAACACAACATTAAAGAGGCAAAATGTCACCAATTTTACCTTGGCAATGGGATCAACCTCATCACAGCATTGAAGTGCAGCCTCTTTATGAGGAATAGTACAGCTGTATAACAAATAAGAATTAAATCACTTCAGCAGGGAAGAGAACATTACTACTTGAACTACCTAGCTGTTATGAAAGATGCTTGTTTTCAAGTACTCAGCAGATGATATACTTAATCCAAATATCGCTAGCGCATTCTTTTGTGGAAGAATAGATGAATATACAGGATCATAACAATTACCCATGAAACAATTACAGGCTAACAGCAACCATGCAACACTCTTAGATGCCACAAACCCCAAGCAAAGCAAGACTAAAGATAAATAGGTATCTGGGTTGTCTACTATCTACTATCTATATACTAAAGCAGAGACTTCTAATAGAGGATTTTCTCTCTCCTATGTGGCACTCTAATATGAGAGTTAGTTTTTTTCTCTCTTATGTGAAACTCTAATATGAAAGATAATCTTTTCTAATAGCCTACAATCTCACGTACATAGAACCTCTTTGGAGAGTTTTAGTGTATTTATAATTTTTAAATTTGGAGAGTTGGAGTGTATTTTCACTTCTTATATATTTGATCAGATAAACAAAATTGCTAAAAAATAGGTGATTTATAAAAGGTTACGAATCAAATATTTTTAGTGTTCCAATTCTTATATATTTGATCATATAAAAAAAATTGCTAAAAATATGTGATTTGTAGAAACTAATTCCCTATTACAAATCATACAATTTTAATAAAGCACCGACTTATTTCAAATATATCCTTAACACGGCCTCAAAACATACTTAAAAACAATTATACAAAAAATAACATCACAAAATATATAATAGAAAATTAAAAAAAAAATAACGGCAAAGCAATAATGACAAACATTTTAAAAAATATATAATAATGAATGAAACTATCGTACAAAAACAATTAATGGGGAACTGAAAATTGGATGCAAATGCATCAAACTATAACCTCAAATAATATTTAATAAAAAATCGGAAACTAGATGCAAATGCAAGTATTAAACTAATCTTCAAAAGTAATATATAAAAAATTGGAATATGGATACAACTGTATTAAACTAACCTCAAAGAATAATTAACGGAAAATCAAAACTTTGATACAAATACATCAAACTAACATAAAAAAATAATTGTCAGAAAATCGGAAACTGGATGCAAATGCATTGAGCTAACCCTCAAAGATTAAATTAATGAAAAATCGAAAACTGGATGCAAATGAATTGAACTAACCTCGAAGAAAAATTATTTATAAATTAAAAACATGATGCAAATGCGTGGAACTAATCTTAAAAATTAATTAACGAGAAATCAAAAACCGGATGCAACTGCACTTAACTAATCTCAAAAAAGTAAACTGGATGCAAATGCATTGAACTAACCTCAAGAAATAATTAACGGGAAATTGAAAACTGGATGCAAATTCATTGAACTAACCTCAAACAATAATTAACGGGAAATCAGAAACTAGATGCGAGAAATCAGAAACTGGATGAAAATGTATTAAACTAATCTCACGAAATAATTAATTGGGAAATCAGAAACTGGATGCAAATGCATTGAACTGACCTCAAAGAACAATTAATAGGAAATTGGAAATTGGATGCAAATGTATTGAACTAATCGAAAAGAATAATTAACGAGAAATCAGAAACTGGATGCAACTACATTGAACTGATCTCAAAAAAATAAATAATGAGAATTGAAAATTGGATGCAACTGCATTGAACTAACCTCAAAATATAAATAACGAAAAATCATAAACTATATGCAAATGCATTGAACTAACCTCAAAACATAGTTATGTTATATTGTGGTAATATCTTGATAAGTATAGTTTTGCATTTAAAATGGTGTTTATCTTATCTCTTTCTGTATGATTGGAAACTCCTTGCTATTTAAGTAGCTTCAATATATATGAACTTCACCTTATTAGACAATCTCACAAAACTTCAATCAAACTTCTATTATTAAACAACAAAATGAAGTTGAAGGGTTTTATCAAATGTGAGTTTTTTTTTTAGTGGAGAGTGAGGTTTTCATGTTATAAGAAATTTGGTTGAGTGATTAATATAATATTAATATATAATAGTTATGCATATTTGCAAATATTTTTCAGAATAATTAATATAACAACACCCGTTCATGGATAATCTTTGAATATTCCACATAGTGAGAACACCCATTCGTAGATAATCTTTGAATATTCCACATAGTGAGTCATGCATAATTTAAATAATAATTAATGGGAAATCGGGAACTGGATAATCTTCGATGATCCCACATAGTAAATCAAACATAATTTACTTTTTATGTCATGTTTGCAAAGACACTACAGATGAATCAGTAGAAGTTGGTATTACACACCACATTGAATAATTAAAAGGAAATCGGAAACTGGATTCAAATACATAATAGAGCTCAAAGAATGATTAATGGGAAATCGGAAACTTTATGCAAATGCAATAAACTAAACTAAAAAAGTAATTAACTAGAAATCGAAACTGGGTGCAATTGCATTAAACTGACGTTAGATAATAGCTAACGGGAAATTAGAAATTGGATGCAAATCCCTGAAAAATAATTAACGGGAAATCGGAAATGGTATGCAAATACATCAAACAAAGCCTCATATAATAATTAATGGGAAACTGGAAACTGGATGCAATTCAAATACATTGAATTAAACTCAAAAAATAATTAACAGAAAATAAAAAACCGAATGCAACTGCATTGAACTAACCTCATAGAATAATTGGTGGGAAATCAGAAACTAAATGTAAATACATTGAAATAATCTCAAAGAATAATTAATGGGAAATCAGAAATCGGATATAATTGCATCGAACTAACCTCAAAGCATATATAATCAGAAACTAAATGTAGGTGCATTGAACTAACCTTAAAGAGTTATTAACGGGAAATCGGAAACTGAATCCAAATGTAATGAACTAATCTCAAAGACTAATTAATGAAACATTGAAAAATGGATAAAAATGCACTGAACTAATCTAAATGAATAATTAATGAGAAATTATAAATTTGATGTAACTACATTGAACTAACCTTAAAAAATAATTAACGGGAAATCAGAAACTTGATGCAAATGCATTGAACTAACCTCAAAGAACAATTAACATAAAATCGAAAATTGGATGCAACTGCATTGAACTAACCTCAAAGAATAATTAATGGAAAACTAAAAACTGGATGCAACTGCATTAAACTAAAATCAGAGATTAATTAATGGAAAATCAGAAATTGGATACAAATGCATTGAAATAGCCTAAAAAATAGTTAATTGCAAATCAGGAGTCGGATGTAACTGCATCGAGCTGACCTCAAAGCATAAATGTCTGCTTTTTTAGCCTTCTCACATGAGTAATTAGGAACCCAAAATGAAAGTGAGTTTATAAAAATAAAGTCTTACATGTATGCAAACTGTATAGAAATTGTAAACTATCGAACTAACCTAAAAAAACAATTAACGGGAAATCAGAAACTGGATGCAGATGCATTGAACTAATCTCAAAGAGTAATTAATGAGAGATTGGAACCTGGATGCAAATGCAATGAACTAATCTCAAATACTAATTAACGAAACATCGAAAATTGGATACAACTGTATTGAATTAACCTTAATGAATAACTAACGGAAAATCATAAAGTGGATACAATTGCACTGAACTAACCTCAAATAATAATTAACGGAAAATCGAAAACTTGATGCAACTGCATTGAACTAATCTCAAAGAATAATTAATGATAATTTGAAAACTAGATGCAACGTACTGCATTAAACTAACTTCAAAAAATAATTAATGGAAAATCAGAAACTTGTTGCAAATGTATTGAACTAATAACCCTAAAACATATTTGTATTATATGTAGGAGGAATAAATATCTCCACAAATATAGTTTTACAATTTAAGTAGTGTTTATCATAATTCTTTTATTGTGATTGGGAATGTCTTGTTATTCAAGTAGTTTCAATATTATCTTCGCCACATTAGGCATTTTTACAAAACTTCAATCAAATTTCTATTGTTAAACCTAACAATAAAAAGAAGTCGATGAGTTTTATCAAGGTTTGATGCTTCCTTTTTATAGAGCTATGCATAGTGGTGCAAGAAATTTAAATGAGTAATTAATATAATTTTCATATCTCATAGCTATGCATAGTTGCTAATATTTTTTAGAATAATTTAATATAATGGCACCCGTTCGTAGGATACGTTCATATGACAAATCTTTTCAAGTGGGAGTAGTGTACTCTTTGAGGATATGGAAACAATCAATCTGTTTTAGTGATTTGTACACATTAGTACGGAAGCTAAGCGGTGATGATTTACTGCTAAATCACCATAAATCTAATAAAACTATTATACAAGCTAGATCGATTTTAAGATAATTCCATTTAAAAATTACAAATTAATATCCTAAACCACAAAGTGAAGATGCTATCTCAATTTGATCCCTTAGTTTCCAAATACTTATGTACAATAATCACTGCTCATTAACGTATTTCGGTTTATTTTTAATAAAAATATATTGTGATTCAAAAATTTGCCACTAAATCACCATAAATCTAATAAAACTATTATACAAACTAGATCGAGTTTAAGATAATTCTATTTGAAAATTACGGATTAATATCCTAAACCACAAAGTGAATTGACTATCTTAATTTGATCCCTTAGTTTCCAAGTACTTATGCACAATTATCGCTGCTCATTAATGTATTTCGGTTTATTTTCAATAAAAATATATTCTGATTCGAAAATTTGCCACTAAATCACCATAAATCTAAGAAAACTATTATACAAGCTAGATCGAGTTTAAGATAATTATATTTGAAAATTATGGATTAATATCATAAACCACAAACTGAAGAGACTATCTCAATTTGATCCCTTAGTTTCCAAGTATTTATACACCATAATCGCTGCTCATTAACTTCTTTCGGTTTCTTTTCAATAAAAATATATTCTGATTCGAAAATTTGTGTAAAACATTTTGTAAAAACCTTTTCAGCACACAAAATATTTAATAGATCCCAGGCGTATGCCCGGGTCCAAAATCTAGTATGTAACTATTTGAAATAGAATATTGAACCTGAATCCAGCAAAATCTGAAGATGTATAGGTACTCAAAAATTTTGCAACGTCATCCACCAAAAGAGGCACATAAACTCCATTAAAACCAACAGATTTAAAATCCCTATTGTATAAAATAGATCCTTTGTTGTGGCCTACAGGCTTCCCAATAAGTCCAAATACTTTTGTATCAGGACCCATCTGTCTGAAATTATATACACTCAACAGATCTTTGATTGTTGGTTGCCCAGGTGCTGATACTATCCCTGTTTCGACTGTACCAAAAGTGAGATATCCGCCAAATTTGGGACAAAGCAATCGTGAAATTAATCCCCTTTCAGTCATGACCAATCCAATATTGGAACCTGAAATTGAAAATAACATGTCATCTGCATAGTGGTTGCAAAAGAAATTTTTTACTACATGCAAATAAGCCAAACATGGATTGAGCATTTCTTCTGGCTGGTCACAGGTCATGCATCTCTATCTACTACATGAGTCAAATAACTGATGGAAAAGTAAATTTTTTTAAAGTGCATGGAGTTACTTTTGTACAGAACGCAATAGTCAAGATAGAAAATAATAATAATAAAAGGAAGTAAGTGTCACATCCGAATTTAATTGAATTGAAAAAACATTATTTGTTAAAACTCTTCGATCTCGAGGTGTGACGCACTCTCCACTTTCAAAAACCCATAAACAGTTTAAATGTGCGGATAATTAAAAACCAATAAGAATTTTAAACTTAAACAAAAGTCCTCTTCATTACAAAAATTAAAAAATGAAAATGCAAATAACCTTATCTTGGCGAAAATCTATATCACCTCACAGGGAAAACAAAGCCTATCCCGAAATGCGACGCTTAACGCAAAACCACAAGCAAAGAACCAATTTTCTTCAACACTAAACTGTCAAGACTTATCAGCTATGTTCATTTAATGAACACACCCGATAAGCAAACATGCAAATCGGTCGGACAAGATTATAAAATGCTAGTGTGAGTAGCTCTAAAATACAACATATACTTATACATATATATACACAATCCATACACAGCAGTTAGTTCCTCCACCGAGGCTTTTAACTTTCAACTAACTAATATAACATCCTTAAGTACAATAATTAAAGCAGGTAGTTCCTCCATCGAGGTTTTAATTTTCACTAACCACACAACAAACTATACACATAATAAATAAAGGCGGTAGTTCCTCCATCGAGGTAGCTTTTAGGTTCAACTAAACAAATAACCAACCAAACGTATTATATTCATACCGCATTTCATGCTCAATTACAGAGTGGGTTGTCTCTGCCCAAGTAATTAGTTTGACCCACACTTCTGCAAAGCCATATACAATCATGTATTTAAAGATATATAGTTAACCAACATATTACCATAATTATATTATTTACGGCTTTCTTTGTGTGTCCCTAAAATTCACGTCGTATCTATGTCTTACCTAGTTTTCCTGGCTACCACAATCGCTACCCAACGCCGAACATGTACATCCACATGCCTCCCCTTACATAATGTACCACTCCGTGCGTAACTACCCTGAGCGGGATGCCGCACACCAGGTAACCCTCACATGGAAGCCATTATGCAAGTACTGCCACTATTCGGCATAAAATATCGCGCGTCTCAATCTATTTTGCGAACGGAATAATCAAGCCACTATTCGGCTACGCCAGAAGGGCCATTCAGATTCATTGAAACGCCAAAAGGGCCAATCACATTACTTACGCCCGAAGGCCATTCAGATTCACTGAAACGCCAGAAGGGCCAATCACATCACATACACCCACACAGGCAAATCACATGAGTTGTGGTAGTCAGGTTCTAGGATTTTCGTTACGTAATTTATTCAGGTGTCATACATTAATGACTCATAATAAATTTCACTATATCACGTGCATGTCAAATACATTATTGCACTAAGCCACAATATATAGAAATATCTCAATTATATCTCATAACCACTTTCATTCTTTCACGTGCCAATACATTATTGCACTACGCCACACTCCCGTGGAAAAATATTCACCAATTACTCTACTAGCATCTCAGATAACGTAATGCAGTGTTTATACATTTATGTCTCCAAAACTATTGCATTCAATATATATATCCCAACATATTATATAATGTCACAATATCAACATCAAATCTTAATTAGATAATGACCACCAAATCTATACAAGCTTCCACAGTATTTTAGCATTTGATTTGTCCATACAATTTACAACATAAAATGTAGCACAATTAAATTAAATAATCAAGCCCAATATATATATATATATATATATATATATATATATATATATATATATATATATATATATATATATATATATGCTTTACACACTACTCAAGTCAAATCTTAATTAGATAATGACAAACAACGTTATATAATTTTCGATAATATTTTATTATTATATTTGTCCATATTCTTAAATATGAGAAAAACTGGAAAAAGTCAACATTACACAGTCAACGGTCAACGGTCAAAGTCAACGGTCAACAGTCAACAGTCAAAGTCAACACATCATGGTCGAAGTCAAATTGTTAGTGTCAAAGTCAAACTGTCGTTTCTATGTTCGACAGGTTCAGGGTCATAGCCATGGTTCATGGCTAAGAGCAAAGTTTAGGTCATGGCTAAGGTAATGGTTCGGACCCAACTGGCCAAGCCCAAACCTTAAAACCCGACCCCAAAAGTCTAAACCAACTTATTATTCAACCTGACCCAATTGGGGTCATAAGGACCAGCCCACATAAAATTAGAAACCGGCCCAAAGAAAACTAAAAGGCCCAAACAAAATAAAATAGAACTGGTCCAACCTTAACAAAACTAGTCTGGCCCAACAACTAGAACTAAAGCCCAACAATTTAAAACATAACCGGGCCCAATCAAAACAAAACAAACCGGCCCAACCAAACAACCCAAACCCAAGAGAAACCGACCCAGGCCCAAGCCCAAGTCGTCATCTCCTTCCTCCAGCAGCTCCACCAGCCACCAAAATCCGGCCACCACAAGCCTCCACACGACCACCCAATTTATACAAGCGGTTTTAATCCCCCTAACAACCCCTACAACTTTAACAAAACCAAAAACCCCAAATCATTCAATTCCTATACTTCCTTAAAACTAGATCTAGATTTCGCGCCGCCATTAACGGCCATTACCAACCCTTCAAAGCTCCGACAGCCCCCATTCGAACATCAATACCCACACCTCAACCCCTTACTACCCAATCTTCAATCAACACAAAAAAACAACAACCACAGTTCACCTAACTTTTACTGTCGATTTTCCTTAAGGCCGCCATTAACGACCTCTAAAGCGTCGACAGCACCCATGACAACCTCCAAGCTCACAACTGTCGACGCCATTAACGTCTCCTTCCAACCTCAATCAATCCTTCTAACCCCATTACCAAAAAATACTCCAACACCCACTACGGCTAATCATCCGACAATCAAACGTTCAAAGCAACAACAACTACAGCAGTTTTTAAGTTCAAACAATGAACAGGACGCCTCCGTGCTCACGCCGCCATTAACAACCTCCGAGCTTCGACAGCCCAATAAATGCAACAATCCAATAACTTAAACAAAAGATACCCTAACATTATCTAGTTTAATCAATTTGACAATATCGCCGAATAACTACAGCCGAACAAACAGCCGAACAAACTGAAAATGAATAGAAACAGTTGACAGTAGAATTTTGTATGTATACCAGTAAAATTCTAGATTCCGTGAAATAGAAAAACCATCTACTCACCTGTATTAACAGCTTCACGAATCCCTCGTAGTCCGAACCGTCGCGCTCCACCCTCCGACAATCCAGCTTTTATCTTTGCCTCCATTTTTACTATTTTATTTTTCTTAGAACCCTATTCTCTAGAACAATGTGATTATATCTGGGTCCAAACTCGAAACTCAACACGGATTCGGGCCCGTAAATCGGGGCGTGATCCAAAATCAATCCCAAAGAGATTTTTAAATAAAATAATTAAATTAATAAATTAATAAATAAAATACGTATTTTAAATACGGGTGTAACAGTAAGTAACAGGTTTTTTTGAGTTTTACGATGTAACGCTTCATGATCAATGTAGGATCTGAATATGTGGTTTAAAAGGAGAAACAGAGAGGTCAGTGGAGTCATACATATTTGACGTACTACCACGATACCAAAACATGCTTTCATAACAAGTTTACCATAAAAAACACAAAATACTTGATAGAAGCTGGTAAGTGGGTCTCTCAGAAGGTTCCTATTACTTTAAGGAAAAACCATTTTGCAGTCAACAATGAATTATTGAGCAAAATAAAGGGGATGGAGATATTAGCAATTTGAGGTCAATAGTCTGGTGAATATTGTCTATAAAGCCATGCGGAATTTTATCTACGAGACTAAAGGGTGTCCTGCCTAAATAATTGCGGAAGGACCAAGAGTCATTTGTTAAATGGTTGACAGAAGTTAAAGGTGCCCTCTCAAAATGTATCATTGCTCAAGTGATTCTCCAAAGCGACGAGACCTTAAAATCTAGTTTTTCCAAGTGTCAGTAACAGGACGTTGTATCAATTGGGGTACTTTTTGGTGACAACACCTGGTGTATGAGAAGTGAGAATGCCAACATGAGTTTACTAGAAAGCCTGTGAAAACAAATTACTTGCTGGTCAAAGGCTATCTGCGCGTATTCTGTTTTTGCAGGGTGAATGGGAAGTGAGATGTGTTGTTTTCTGCTGTACTTTACTGTAAGCTTTCTGTTTCACAACATGATACACTTATAAACCCACTACTTTAACATAGACAACAACAAGAATAAGAAAAGATCAAGAGGAGTACACGGAGAGCAGTATTTGCATTGCTTACTTGGGAATGCACAGTTATTTGAAACATATGTGACACATCTGTGATGTCACGAGCAGTTGTTGCGATCTTAACTATGTCAGCTCCAGTAGCTTGTATTCTAGCAACAAGGTCACCAATTTCCTCAAAAGTTGGAATGCACTCATAGTTGTGAGAGGATACAATGATTTTGAAGTTCTTGGGCCTTTTCCCATGGATGGAATCGATGAATTCACAGGCAACCTTCAACTTTTCAGTATTAAAAAATGTTAGATTGTTGCGAGACGTATACAAGTACTAAACTGCAACCATTTTTTGAAAATAAATTCACAAGAAATAGTGGTTTCACAGAAGTCCTTAAAATTTAGAGTATTAGAACATGAATGACTAATAGGCCTACTCATTCAAAATTGCAGGTGAATCTGTACAGTTGACTTAGTTTTCTGAACATTACACAGCAGTCTCAGTAATTTTATTAAAATTGGATTGTTAGAAGATCTAAATCCATAATTATCTTGTGTGTGTTTTTTCTAAGTGGTAATTATCTATTGATATACTATCAAGTAAGTCATTAATGACTTACATCTCCAGACTTTCACACAAGATTTCAACGGTTATGACCTTTTGTCACCAACCACAAAAGGTTACAACTTTTTCAAACCATTCCAAATCAACACACATAGCATGAAATGCAAACCTATTTTGCAAGATTGCAAGCATGATCAGGAGAGTTGAGGACCTCATAATAGAAGACAAAGAAGTTAAGAGCGAGTCCGAGTCGGATCGGGTGAGTTGGAGCGAGTTCAGCCACATCAATATCCTGCAAAAAAATCAATAATATGAAACCCTAACCCTAATTTATCAGATCTGAAATTAATTAATTAAAAAAAAACTTAGAAAATGAACCTGAGCAGCTTTGTAAGCAGAGAGAGTAGATTTAGCAGCTTCTTTTGTTCAACACCTGTTTTAAACTCAGCGAGATAACGATGATAATCACCCTTCATTTTGAGATAAAAGACCTTCGAATCACCAGAAGAAGCAGAAGGAATGAGTCGGGTATCTAGCAAACGAAGAATACCATCACAGATGGATGATAGTTCAGTCTCGATCTTAGATTTGTAATCACGGATGATGTTCACGTGATCTTCATTCCCACGGCTCTCTTCTTTCTGCTCAATGGATGAAATAATACGGCAGTGAGAGAGAGAGGAGAGAGACTAAAATTATCTTTTATATTTCGACCGAAATAATAGAGCGCAAATTTTTTTTTGTTTCCCTATTTCGTGAAATTTTCAAAATTTTGATTTGTAACACTTCTAAAACGTTTTTTAAGCGTTGGAAATAAATTCATGAAATTCACCCGAATTAAAGTAACACTTGACAACATTACCAACACTTATATAGCGTTGCTAACTTGCTAACGGTAAATAACCGTTGCAAAGCAAAAAAGGGATGTGTTGCGAATATCCTATTATGGTGTAGTGTCCATCACCTGCCTCCTATGTTATCATGATCGGTGACACTTGCATTATGGGTTACATTATATCTTTGAAGCAATGAAATTTTATGGTATATGATATATATGTTGATCAATTTTACAAGTTTTATTGTAGTTACTTTATGTATCAAAGTTTCTATGTTAATTAATAGTTGGCAATGTTGTCTTTATGATGTTAATTTTACAAGGCATGGAGCAATCGCAGATTATATGATGTTACTCACCGCATTATGATGAAAGGGGATGCACTATGGGATTCTTTTCACACGCCAAGGGTAAAGTACAAAACTACAAACTCCAAAAGCCGTTTTAGTCATTTAAGATGGTCGAGTAAGTCTTTAAATTTTTGACAAAATAATCCAAACAAATTTCATGAAGCAATAGAGCTTGATTGAAGTTTAGAATGGTTGAGCAAGTCTATGAATCTGAAGTCAGGAGATTGTTGAAGTTCAATATGCTCGCCATTTTTCGAGAGCTCATCAGGAACAATGAATCCCTTTTGGCTCTCCAGGTATTGTCCCCTTTCATACTATTCCTTTCCAAGGTAACGTGTTTAATTGAAATTACTTAATGATTTAACTTTATATATTTGTATTTTGGAGTTTTGTTTAATTGTAATTACTTAATGCCTTAACGTTATATATTTATATCTTGGAGTTGTAACTCTAGGTATAGGTGGGACAAAAAGGATAAGTTGGCTAAGGTGTGATAATCTCTTAGCGCCCAGGGAGATGGTCATATATATTCCCCTTGCTTCTTATGGAGAATATAATGTGAGACTTAGCATAAATCACTTGAATTTGTTTCTTATACACTAAGACTAGGAAATATTTTTGTAGGAACTTATCTAGAAGGAATCTCTGTCTCAATCTCAATTTAGGAAGTTATTTGTATTTGAATGTGTAGGAGTAGGACAAGAGATGTACCACTATGGAAAATTTGAGCTTTTTGAGGAGAAATCCTTTGGAAAATGCCCAATTCCTAATGAAATAAGTGGTAAGATCGATCGAGTGTTACCACTGTAGAAAGTATAGACCCTGAACACTATCAAAAGTTAGCTAAGCCTCTCTGTGCTCACCCAGATTATACGTTAAATGCTTCACTGGTTGTATTTTATGTTCTAAATTCAAGTAAAGTTATAAACACTATAACATGATTATTGAGATTAATTCATGGTTTTGACAAGTATATATTAATTCAAGTGAAAGGATATTATGATGAATACTTCCAAGTGTGTGTGGTCTGTCTTATTATGTGTTCTGCAGTTGTGTGTACTTGGAAAATCTTTTCCCAAAGACTATTGAGGAAGAAATAGCCTATAGTCCCATCTATCAAGTTTAGACATTCTTCCGACTCGGTTAGACACAGTTTGATATACATGATTAGTATACAGGTAGGAGTAATTGCAAGGTTGCATATCATGTGTAATATAAATAATTACATGCATCTTTGTTACGTTAGGTTGGATGCCAGATATGATTTGATAAGATAATGAGACAGACTCAAAATTACAATTCATTTCATTAAGCTTCTCCATCTATTTACAGTGTACTCTTTATATAGAAAAGAATTGAAGTTAGTTACAAAACCATAACTGAATCTGTTAGAACTAATAACTGAATAACAGTTAGACTATGTTAGAAGTTTGTTATAACATAATTTGTTCTGCTGATGTGGATTATTTCTGCTGATGTGGATTCTCTCTTATAGAATTCAGGCCTCTTTTCACATGGGTACAAAGACTACAATTGACATCAATCGGCAATAGTGCAAAGCTCAGTGTTGAAGTTTCCTTAGGAATTGCGGGTGCAACAACACTATCATTACTCGCCGCATCTCATCAAATTGGCAGACGTGTAGTTTGCTCTAGGACCTGATGCAAATGATGTGGAGTTTGTTATTGGGGACGCTCGATCTCTCTTTGGAACAATGGGAATTTTGTGAAGATTGTACATGATACATGCAGTTCATTGTTCTTTCTTTTAAAAGGACAACTATATACTGTCGTGAACTTACTCAGACGTCAGACCAAGCAGTTTTTTCAGTAGCAAGAAATGTGCATAAATAATATCTCAAGTGCTCACCAAATCGTTTGTGGCTTGAACTTCTATGATGTGCTTATATGTATTAGCTGCTCTAAAGCACGGACGCACCTCCTAATAGGTTGTGTCCGCGTCGGATATGCATCCAGTGGCGGAGCCAGGGGGGGGCCAGGGTACACCCGGGCTCACCCTCAATTTCTTCCAAAAAAATGACTACTATATATATGAAAATGATTTTGTTACTAAACCCTCACTGTAACTGACCAAAAATAAAAACCCCCTTCCCCTAACTAACATAAGAAAGCTCTCCATTTCTAATTTTATGTATTTTGAGAAATAACACTTTTGGCAAGTGTTTTTCTTTGTTTGGAAAAAGAAAAAAGATGAAAGAGAAAAAAAGAGTAAATCTCAGTCCCAATAATTCATATGTATGTTTATTGGTATGTTTTCTAAACCTTAATTCCCCAATCTTTTATTTTTTTAGTTTTTTTTATAATAAATTTTATTAGTTATAATTCAATTTTGTACGTAATGAATTCAATCCATCGATTACTTGAGTCCATTACAATTTTAATTTGTTGCATAAAATTGTAGTAAATTTACTTTTGAATCTACTTAAAGCATTGATTGGGATTAAATCTAAAAGCGAAAACAATTAAAATAAATGCTAAAGTGACCACAAAAAATGTATGGTGTCTAAACATGTCGTTTTAAAACAATAAGCGGGATCATAAACCATGTTGGCTAACAAGCTAGTTTGAAAATCCAAATTTTGCTTATCCACTATAAATTTTTGAGAAAGCGTAAAAATAAGAATTATATTCCCAATCCAGAATTTGTAAACGCTTTGTAAGTCCTCAATAACACCATTTTTGTTATTAATATTAATTACCCTTTAGCCAAAAAAAAAAATGTCTAAACATTGTAATAATTTTTTTACTATGTGTTTATTTTTTTTTTTCCAAAAGTTCTAAAGAATTCATTGTTTTTCATTTGTAGAATTTTAAAGTGGTTTCATAAATATATATTTGTAGGCACTTTCTTCTTAAGTTCCTAATTTTCTAAAGCTAAATATCCGTGTAATTTTTTTTTTCTCCTAAATCGATCTATTAAGCAATCTAGTCTTTTGTAATTCCAAAATTTACATATCTTTTGTGATGGGATTGAATTGTGTTTTTTTTCTTTTTACTTTTAAAAATATGCAAGGGAAAACAAAAATTCGACAAATTGGGTGTTATCTTATTTTAGTTTTTATATAGTGACTAGTTGTGGCTTTAATCGGTCAAGATGGTTAAAACGCTTGATCAACTTTAGTCGGTTTGGGTCAACATGGTCGGGACGCGGATTTTAACCTAAAAAAATAAAAAATAAATCAAAATAAAATTAAAAAACTCAATTTTTTCATTTTTTTTTATTTTGTTAAGACTTATGACATGTTTTTAAAGTTTGATTAGGAAATATTAAACTTAATTTTGTGGCTATTTATCTTTAATAGTTTTGAATTTATGAATGTTGATATATTTAATTTAGTTTTTAATGTTTAATTTATATAAAATAAAATTATAAATATTAATTAATTTTCGCGTCCTTTGCCGCATCCGCGGACACTAGATTAGCTGTTTCCATAACATCAAGGGATCAAAATCATCTTTGCCTTAGTTATTGTGATTAAGTGTAAGCATTTAGTTATGAGCAAAAAGAGATAGAGTGACATATATTCTAAGTAGTAGCACAAAAGTTTAGATTCCTGGCAAATGCCTTTACAACCAGCTGCATTGGGTGTGGTACGTAAAAATGGATTATTTACTCAATGGTCTGTGCAAAGGCAATTTTTTGAATTTATGCAATGTATTAAGCACTATGGTCGATGGTACAAATTTATTTTTACCAATCAAATGATATGCGTGAAGTTCTTAGTCGTTGAAGTCATGTTGTTTATTACTCCTCTCCATGTAAACTAGAAAATCAGTTGTCTTCAACAAACGAAATCCTTCTCAATCGTGAACTGTGAAATCTGGGCAGCCAACCAATAATTTTGGAAAATAGTTTTCCAATAATTCATTAGTTTAACAGCCAGAAAATTAATAAGGCCCGGCCATCGACGGGCATATTTGCTAGTATACCTCATAGCATCCAATTCTATCATTTCTATGAACACCAAAAAGTCTAAAAAATTCACGACAAGGGGTGGAATTTGAGCATATTGAGTTCATCACTACTTTTTTTTTAATTTTTTTTTATTGGCAAGTCTGTTTTAAATGAGATTAGTAATTCTTTGATACTGGCGGGGTTCGACCCCAGACCTCTGGTATCATCACCCAAAAGTTTTATCAATTTTGCTAGTCGGCACTTCTCACTAGGTTCAAACTTGGTATTCATTATTGGATGATCCGAGCTTTAAAATAAACTCAAGCTTAATTTGTATCTTACTATATTAGAAAAATGTGGGGTTGAGGAATAGTGATTTTGTGTCACAAGAGTAAATTAGTAATTTCGTTAAATAATTTATTATTTTTTGTCAAAAATGGACTACCAATGATTGACAAATGTCATAAAATGGTTTTTAAGAGTGAGAAATGACATTTCTACCCCTATGACGGACATAAATCCACTATTTTGTGATTTTGCGATTTTTTTTTATTAATTTTATGATTTTTTGGAGTGGCAAAACAGTAATTTAACAATGGCATATGTGCTATGTTCACTGGGCAAATTTATAAATTCCAGAAAAAACCACCACAGGAGACTCGCCTATATTTTGAGAATAAAAAATAGTGATTTTTTGCTCCAAGAGCTCCAAGCGAAATTTGGACCACACACATTTCTCCAATCCTTTCAAAATAGGGCGCGACAACTTTGCACAATTTTTTTGGCAGTTTGTTAAATACTATACTACCCTTGTTAGAAATTAAAAAATCAAAGGAATAAAGGTTGTTTCGGGTTCTCTTCCGCCCAGTTTCGTAAGTGAGTCCATAGGCTTTGGTTTTCGTGTCTCTATATTGTGTACGAAATTGATTTTGATTGTTCTTTTAGTTGCTACAAATATATTTCACTACTAACGTCAAATTTACTACTGAAATGAACGTCAAATTTACTACTGAAATGAACGTAGCTTGCATTATCTAATATTACCCCAAGTTAATGTGAATTATGTTCAATACTGTCGCTACGGAATAAACTCAATTTTTATCAACTAAAACTTTCCACCAAGAAACGATAAGAGACAACTGACTATGCAGTATGCACTATATCCGTATGGTTAACAATCAATTAAACTTTCAAGAAAATCAGTTCAACTAAAGCAACGAGAATAGATTGAGAAAATAGAGAAATACTGATGAAAGCAATCACCAGTAGCAAACGGGTCTCTCTATTTTTTAGCTCTCCTAGTTTTATAAGTTTGGAACGAGGAAGACACAGAAAACCCACACACAATTTGACGCCAATGTTGGTGAAAGTGAAACTTGAAGAGTTTCTAATTTTAGTCGAGGGCAATTGCGTACGGAAGAATTTGTGACAGTTTTCACTCCAATCCGGTAGCGTGGGAGCAAAAAATCACTCAATAAAAAATACGTGTGGATACACGTATATATTATCTTTACTTTATAAAGAAAACTTCCCAAGCAACAGTACTTTTTGGGTCCGCAGGATTTTTTATTTTCCAAATTTGCCCTCACTCATATTTTCTATTTACAACGCTATAATCTGATTTTATTTGTAATTTGTTATATTTGATAAGGGTAAATGTGTAAATGTAATATTCAACTCTAATTGGATTGATCAACAATTGCGGCTGGACTTCTGCTGGAATTGGATGGGCTTTTTGCTGTTGGGCTTCCGTTGCAATTTGGTTGGGCTTATTTTGAGTGGGCTTCGGTTGCAATTTTTAAAAAAATCAACCTCGCCATATAAACTGGGCTTTTGTTGGGCTTGCTTTCGTGGATTGATTAATTTGACAGCTCTCAATTTCACGCTCCCAAAATGCTAGTATTAAATAAGAGTCCTGTATTGGGTGCCACATGAATTGGATTGGGCAGCCCTCCAGTCCAAGCCCAAGCCCAAGCCCAAGCAGCGAAGTAAAAAAAAAGCCTAGTACACCCCCCACCTAAATCGCGAAAACTAGGAAAACCTTTTCAACCGGTAGCATCTCTCTCGCGCACTCACTCACAAAAAAATCAAAATCAAAAACCAAAAACCTAACCTTTTCTCACCAATTTGAGTTTGGGCAACCACCATTCGAGTGAGTTTGGGCAACACTCGCTTTCTCTCTTGGGCAACACTCGTTTACCACAGGCATCTTTACCTTGTTATATAACTTGTTATCTTTACTTTGAATAATTTGTGGTGTGTTGATTATGGTGATTTAATTATACAAAACAAACTATTGTTTGAGAAAACTTGAAACGACCCCGCGAGGTCGTTTTGAAGAAGCACCAAAAGACTCAGTGAGGTCGTTATGGAAATGGCCCAAACGACCCAGCGAGATCGTTTGAATGTTTTTTAGTTTTGTTTGTTTGTTTGTTTTTTGTTGTGTGTGTGTGTGTGTGTGTGTGTGTGTGTGTTTTTTAAATATTCTTGAATATTCTTTGTATTCTTGATTGTGGATACATGGAATGTAGGTTGGGCTTAATAATTTGTACTAGATTGTATTCTTGATTTTGTTTGAGTTAAGGGTGTATTATCGATTAAATAATAAAGGGCTGTTTTGATCTCCTTATTGCTGTAAAGTTTATTAGTCCTTATCAGGTATGTACTAGATTAGAAGTAAACATTTACATACCCATTTCTTTTCTTCCTTCACTTTCACACCAATAGCTTATACAAAGCTAGTTGAGAGAAATCAAAAGTTTTCTAATTACCATCTATCCATTTTCAATTTCTCTACAAGCCTATATTCTAATAAACACATAAATTAGAGTAGAAGTTCTCAAGAGGTAGCTGTTTGAATTTTTTTCTCACGACAAAGTGAGATTCGAATTTTGTCGACTTGATCAAAAGGTGAGTCTTTAAAGAAAAATTGTGTTTAACATAGTATTCATTTTATAGGTTTAATTGTACTACTAAGATATTGTATAAGATATTGTATGGGTGGTTTTATTATTTGTAACAGTTGGTATTGGATATATTAGTGGCAATTGTGAATTCATTGTGGATTTTGTGAGAAACTTATACTCGACTCCTTTTGGTTTAATAAATGGGTGTTTAACAAAAGTTTCTAACATAGGGTATATGCTTATGGATAATGACAACTTAACTAGTAAAAGTAGCAGGCATAACATACATGGAATGTAGGTTGGGCAAGGGTATTAGGGAAAACTATGGAGGTTTTGGAACTATAATAGCTTAGTAGTGTTAAAAATCAGAATATGATTTAGATTTGATTAAACTTATTATAGTTACTAATACTTGTTTTATTTTTCTTTGTAGCAATGGGTCCTCGATCAAAGAATGTGAAGAATGTAGCAAAAACTACATTTAAGGGTGTGAAGAAGTTGTTAGGTGGTGGTTCCTCTAGTGGTGACGTAGTTGAAAGAAAGAGACAAAGGGGAGAGGGCTTATCGGCATCAGCGCGTAGAGGGGGCCACAAAGAAAAAGAGGCTCCTGAAGTTGATTCATCGAGTGAAGATAGTGTAGATAGCGATAACAATGTAGATTTAGATATAAATATAGATCGTGGGAAGACTATAGTGGAATAGGAGAGTGAGGAGGGGGAAGAGGGGGAAGAGGAGGGTGATGAGGAGGGGGATGAAGAGGATGACAATAGGGATGAGGAGGAGGACCAGGATGATGATGTGGAAGAAAATGTAGTAGAAGTCTTACCACCAGTGGAAGAAGCACCTCTGGTATTGGATTTTGTGAGAAAATCCAATGATGATTTGAAGTTTAATTAAAAGAGGTGAGTATGGGGGTGGCCCGTACGTATGAGTCAGAGTTGTTATATGACTACGCGGTGCATGTCGCTCGCGATGTTTGGGAGAGAAGGGTAATATTTTGATTTTCTGTAGTACTTTGATTTTCTTTTACAAAATCTTTTGTTTATGCTCATATATATCTAATGCATGCTTGGTTGTTTCAGGAGGATCGCAGAGCGTTGAAGTGTGTTTCACACTTAACGAAGTTCTGCCAATGAGATTTCATGAATGAATTTAGAAGGTCTCTGAGATTTGCCCACGAGCTGAGAAAGATTGGGTTGCATGATCTCGTGTTAAGTTATCACGAGCATATGGATCCACCATTGGTCTCTGCGTTTGTGGAGAGATGGCATCCGGAGGCCAACACCTTCCATATGCCATTTGGGGAGATGACTATGGCTTTGGACGATGTTGTGCAAATCTGTAGAGTCATTGTTAGAGGAAGAGTGGTGCAAGGGGACAGTGAGTTGAACTTACAACAATCGATAAATCTCTTACACCGTGCTCTAGGTCTCCTCACTGCTTTAATTAAGGTGGAGATGGAAGCTAGCAAGTTCACTTCAAAAGTAAGGCTAAAATTCCTCTAAAATCATTTTGCTAACAAGGTTCATGATAACCCTATATGTGACGCTGTTGGGAAGGTGGTGGAGAAGGCCTCGAGTTTGCAGGAAGTCCAACGGGCTGTCAAAGCTTTTATCCTGTTTTTCTTTGGATGTGCCATTTTTACTGACAAGTCTATGACTGGAGTGCCTCTATGTTATCTGAGGCCGTTGTTGAAATTCAGTGAGATAGGAGAGTATGCATGGGGTGCAACAGTTTTGGCGTTTTTGTATAGAAGTCTTAGGGCTGCCACATGTGCAAAGGTGAAAGGAGTTACAGGCTATATGACTCTTCTACAGGTAAAACTTTAGTATTTTAGAGATTATTTTTTTTAATGTTAATTTTATTACTCTATTAATATGTTAACTATTTGTGTATATATATATATATTTATCGTGGATCTATGAGTACTTCCCGGTGTTTAGACCAATCCCAAACATGGACTATAGCTTGTCTCAGGTGCGTGCTCATAGACACACAGTAGTCGCTCTACACTATGACGATACAACGCATGCATTGCAGTATTATCGAGCGATATTTTATTATATGAATTGTTTCAATTTAAGTATTTAAGTTTGTTTATATATTATTTTTAGTAATTGATCATTTTAGTTGTTAATGACACATTTGATTTTGTTTTAGGTTGATTGGCACCCCTATAATAATGTCAGAGCTACAAGCCCCCGATCAATGACATTGTATTTTTTCAGGGATTGCTATGTTTTTTCAACATTGTCGAGTTTTACGCTGTCGCAAGGGTTATGCGTCAGTTGGGTCACGTGCAGCTTATATCCGTAGATCCTCCAATACCAAATTGGAGGACAAGAATTGTAGCAGGATGTGGGTATGAGGTGAAATGGACCAATATTGGGCCAACTTACTAGGAGTCATGGCATAATCATGTGATCCAACCCTGCAATCGAGGACCTATCTCATCTTATCCATGGGAGTGTCATCCAAACTACATGACTTGGTATGCGAGGAATTCTCACATTCGATTGGTGAACCCTGAGCATCTTCCTATTCATTTCTCCCTAAAGACACTTCCTAACTGTACACCGATTGTGAGTATTGTGATTTTTAATTGAGTTTCTCTAATTGTGATTTTTTGCATTCGATTGGTAACTTATCTTGATTCCCCTTTTTTTGACAAAATGACGTCATCGATGAAACTAGTTGCATGCTAGAGAGAGGTCTGCAATTGGCTGAGAATAATATTCCAGAGGAAGCAAGGTCCTCCTTCGAACAGGCGTACAACTTGACTAGGTGCAAGTACAGTGGTGGGCGTTATAATGAATGAATTTGTATTGAATGATGTTTGATGGATATTTGAATGAATGAATGATGGATGTTGGATGTTTGAATGAATGATGGATGTTTGATTTTGATTTTAAATATTTTGATTTTGATTTTGAATGAATGAAGGATGTTTGATTTTGAATGAATAAGTGGAATTTGTTGTTATTTGAATGAATGAATTTGGAATGAATAGATGTTTATGTGGTTGTATGTATATGAAAGTGTTGTAAAAACAAAATGAAATTCTAAATTTTTTTGTCCAAACAACCCAGCCATGTCGTCCCCTTGTATTCTCAAATGACCCAGCCACATCGTTTGGTATAAAGGTCAAACGACCACTTCAGATCGTTTGGCTAACAAACAAACAACTTTTCTCAAACGACCAGCTCAGACCGTTTGGCTTAAAGGTCAAACGACCCACCCACATCGTTTGGTATAAAGTTCAAACGACAAGCTCAGATCGTTTGGCTAAAAAAACAGACAACTTTTCTTAAACGACCAGCTTAGACCGTTTGGTGTAAAGGTCAAACGACCAGCCCACATCATTTGGTTCAAAGGTAAATCGACTTGACCATGTCATTTGGGGTAAAATAAAATAAAATTACACTTATTCCAAATTACATCAAAATATCATATTGACAACATACGAACATTATTTCCAAATCACTCGATTGCCGTCCGAATTAACTAAGTCGATCACTCAATTTTCAAATCAAATCAAATAAAAACCATAACATTATTTCCAAATAACATAAAAATAAAATAAAATTACACTTATTCCAAATTACATCAAAATAACATGTCAAAATGAATTTACAAATTATATCAAAATATCATATCGACAACAAACTCAATTAATTCATGAGCACATGACAGTCCATGGCTCGTGCCCAAATAGCACCAACACCTGATCTCTCCATTTTTAACACGTTTTATGCGGGTATCTATTTCTTCAAATAGCAAGTCCAAATACTTGCGTGAGACAAGGCCTCTGAGTTCACGAAACAAAAGAATCTGGTGGTGGTGTTGAGTTACAATCATATTCTTCTCGAAGGTAGCTCTAATCTCGAACATCTGGATCTCTAGAATCGGGTGGATTAAGCTTAACATACTCAAAAAATCATGATAGTTTGCATTTCCTAGTACACACTTCACTTGAGCATGAGACCCTTCAACTCTATTGGTCGTTGTACTCCCAAAGTGAATGTGTTGGTCAGTCTAACAACATACGAATCGATCCCTGTGAGGAAACCAAGTCTCTTGCAAATAACTAACAAAATTGGAGTACGTACTCAACCCTGTAATATTTTTCCAAAGCATCCCATCTACACTGGAAAATAACCTCTGTCTATGATTTCACTATAGTGTTCCATGAGAACTGGGCCTTCTCTACAAGTTCTGTGGTTGGAAAAATATCGTAATATTTTGAAAGGACGCACGTAGTGATATGCCATCTACATAGATGCTTGTGTGCGTTAGGGAAAACTTTGTCAGCGGCACTCATCAGGGCCAAGTCCCTATCAGACACGATCACGGATGGGCTTATGTCACCAAGCAAGCCACTAAACTAACACAGGGCCCACTAATAGTCGAATGTTGTTTCAGACTAAAGCAGCACCTGACACATGGTGAAAGACTTCCATGTTAAACTCACCCCAACAAACTGTACGAAAGACCACCGATACCTGTTAGTTTTGTAGGTAGTGTCTAACATGAAAACTCTTGGAAAAGTCCGAGCCAACTTAACACCTTCTAGATGGGCCCATAACAACCCCGTTATTTTCTCGGTGTTCTCATCCTCTCTCAACTCTTCAAAATAATATTCTTTTGCTAACAACTCACACAATCTCTGCAATTGTGTGAGACCGTTCATATCCAATTTCCTTACCTTCTGCCTTGTAGTGTAGACTTGGGATATACTAGATATGTTTTCATGATACCTATTCTTGATGGAATCCAAAATTTGTTTAGGCTTTATTCCACACTTACTCATCTTTGACAAGTACTCGAACTCTAGAACGGTCAGACGAGTAGCAAATGCATGTCCTTCAAGGGTTTTCGCCAATACATGGTTGTGAATACCATTTCTAACTTCTATTTTCTATCGACAGTGCCGCGTTGGAAAACACCTTTTAACTTAAATGGACATCCTGATTTCTTGGTTCTCGACCTTCTCTTATTAGCATTCCCTTCGCCTTCCTTCTTGTGTGACCGATACACACCCGAGCACTCGATCGCAAGCCAAATTCAATCTTGCTACTCGGTTTCCCTACTCGGTTTCCCTTAGCATACTCCGACTTTTCAATGACCACAACCACATTAACTTGTTTTCCTCTAGCGGTTGCCCAACCAATTACCTCGCTACGTGTATGAAAGACCTAAACATATAAAAAATAACAACTATTATTAATACACTAATAAAATTACATTTAGAAAATAAAATAAAAAATAAAATCAATGCCTACTCCATCATACCTCTTCCGTAGTAAAAATTTATGTTGTATCACTTAAAATCGTTTGATAATCCACGTCATTCGAGTTTACAGAGGATCGGTTCTCGGATAGCGGCAAAGGATCCTACATATAGAATAAAATCAAGAGTCTAAAACAATTTGTGTAATGAGGGATTTCAAAGTCACAAAAAAAAATGAACTTCTCACTAAATTTTGTCCAAACGACCCAGTCATGTAGTTCCATAGAGGGTCCAAACGACCCAGCCATGTAGTTTTATAGTGGGTCCAAACGACCCAGCCATGTAGTTCCATAGGGTACCCAAATGACCTAGCCATGTAGTTCCTTAGAGTCCCCAAACGACCTAGAGGTGTCGTTTGGGCTCGGGTTCTATCAATCATTCATTCAAGTGTTTTGCATTCATTCATTCATTCAATCAAGTGGTTTGCATTCATTCTAATCAATGCTCTCTTGTAGATTCATTCATTCATTAATTCAATCAATCAAGTGTTTTGTATTCATTCTAATCAAGTGTTACCTCATTATTTAGGTTTGCTTGTCTTTGTTGTTGACGATTTCTCGGCATCTCACTTGCTCGACTAGTCGCATCTTCTATTTCTTCAACTTCTTCACCTTCATCTTCAACATTTTGTGCCACTACTTCTTCACTTTCAACATTTCTTCTATTTTCTCATTCTCTAATTTGTTGTTGCACCTCAAGCATTATCTCAAAATGCTTCTTCTTCATCTTCGTGTTCCATTTAAGATTTTGATTGGGTATTCTATGTAGATGATAACCCGTAAAAAGATATTTTTACTAATGAATAAAGCGATGAACTCTAAACGAAAGTAAAACTATAACTGTGACTTATACTTGACTTATCAAAGATATTTGTTTTCTACTCTCGAATCTATTGACGTAGAGTTGGAATAGAAGATTTGTTCCACTCCTAGTTCTTTAGCATTCAAGTTTTATACAATTGACGAGTCTATCCAAAGTCTAATGAGAGTAATGGTGAAATTTATACTACGATGTGAATTCAAATAACAAGCTACGAATAACGAAATGACAGAATGCTAAGGTTTGAATCTAGAATAAGAATTAAAGGGAATTTGAATCCATCTTAACTCGACTTAATCAACTAACAAAGATTCATCGTGATCCAAATTGTAATGTTTCGCATATCAAAATGGTAATTCTAATACCTAATTATACATGACATCTCTACCAATTAATAACTAGCATGTGAGGTCGTCCACCCATTCTCATGGCGAATCAACAACCTTCTAGAGTGGAATAAACTCTCACAACGATTCTAAGTTAACAAAGATCAAGCTTCATCAATGATTTTTCAACCCCTCTAATGGAGGTTTAGCCTTGATTAATCAAACTATCATTTCCCATTAAATTAACACTAGACATAATATAAAGATTTGAACTTTACTAATTTTTACTAAACAATACTTCAAATCTAATTAATAACTAAGAATTGAATCACAACAAGAATTGAAATTAGATCTACAAATTTAAATGACAAAATCGAAATGATCAAGAACTACTATTTTATTTATCTAATCAATGAAGAACAATAATTCAAATAAATAATCTAAAAACAATGAATGAAACTTAATTAATTAACTAATTCCAATTCAAAAACTAGATCTACAAGCTATTCTAATGGCTACTTTTTATTCTAAGCTATCTAACTATCTATTTCTGAAGAGCTAAGTCTTGTTTTATGTAAAGCAGGAGACCAGATCCACAATTTCGTGCATGGGCTGAGGAGCCATGTTTTGGGCCGGAAAATCGAGCCCAAAGCCCACTTTCTTTAGTCTACAGAGCCCATTTCAGCTGGCTTTGACTTCAGTAGACTTTTCATCCACTTTTGCTCCTCTGATTGGGTCAAGGCTTGGACCATTGGAAAGCTCTTTCTGAGCCGGTCGTTTTGACGTAAGGTAGGCCCAAATCCGAGGCCTGGGTCCAAAGATATGGTCTTCGGAAGTTCTGCTGACTTGTGCATTATTTCTGCCCGTGTTGACTTTTCAGCTTTTGACCGGGCTTCATAAAGGCCTTGTCTCCTTGAATCTTTGCCTTTATCACAGAACTTCTTAGCAACCAACCCTTTGCTCCTTTATATCGCCAAAGTGGCATATTTCTGCACATAATTGACTTCCATGCCTGAAATACATAAAAACACGTAATTAACATTAACTCTTATTTATTACTCGCATAATTGGTCTAAAAGTAGTATTATTAAGGGGTTAAAACTACAGTTTTGGACTCTTATCAGTAGAGAAGCTTGAGTATTGTATGTAAGGAGTAAGGATTTTGATGAAAAAAAATAGTAAGGAGTAAATGAGAAACTTGAGTATTCTATATAGAGATATTTAAAATTTTGATATATTTTGAATAATTGAGTGAAATATGTTTGTAACCCCTAAACCCCAAACTAGTTTATTATTCACAATTGAAAAAAAAATGGAAAATAACAAGTTTAGATATAAAACAAATTATTATTTTAGATTTGGATAATTGAGTGAAATATGTTTGAAATTAAATTTTTTTTATGTCGGTACGAAATTTGTAAACCCTGAATCTTAAACCCTAAACCATAAACCCCAAACCCCAAACTAGTTTATAATTCACAATTTGAAAAAGAAAATGAAAAATAACAAGCTTAGATATAAAACAAATTATTATTTTGAATAATTACGTGAAATATGTTGGTACAAAATTTGTAAACCCTAAACCCTAAACCCCAAACCCCAAACTAGTTTATGATTCACAATTTAAAAAAAAAATAAAAAATAACAAGTTTAGATATAAACCAAATTATTATTTTGAATAATTAAGTGAAACTAGCAAGATGCACGTGCAATGCACGCGATGTTAAAAAGAAATTGGCGTGCAATTATTTACTATGTCTGCAATTGTGTTTTGAGGTGCAGATTAGTAACTTTTCTTCTATTGTGGTTCAAATGTACACATTAGGCGTAGTTGGTATACTACAATGTGAATCTAACAATTGGACGAATATACTAATTGAACTGAAAATACGTATATAGATATTGGCAAGAAATGATAACTTGCTCACGTATTGTCTACTGAATCAATATGACGTTTAAAAATAAAACAAAATAAGCAATAATAATATCTTGGAAAAAACAGCAAGAAAAGTGAAGAGATGTAATGACACGATCACAGCGCGCAATAGAAATATAAGATCTCACATGAGGTATAGGTCACGTTGATTGTTATTAAATATAAGAAGAACTGGTGTTTTTGTATATCAAAATGTTTGGGCACCATCGGTCCTTCTTAAAACATGCTGCAGTAGCATCAATTCAAGGTGGCTTCCATACATGAACCACTATTTGGTTACTTTGATGTACAGTTGACGTTTGGTGGTGAACGTCTACCAGGAGCATTAATTCCATTTAGTAGCCATGAGTAGCCAAGATTGAAGGCTCACTTACGGAATCCCACTTCTTGACCCTGTCACCGAATAGTTTGGAACAAAAGTCAGCAAAGTCGCAAAATCACCCCTGAAACAACAGGTAGAAATTCATTAATCAACAAATAATTGAATCTATATTACGGTATGCTTCCATGTGTTTTCTGCGTATAGTATGTTTAAGGTGCGTTAGAGGCTAACAATGTTGGCTCTAAGCTACTTTTTTCGATTATTGCAAGATATTCTTTTCGAGGTTTTAGAAACATAATGTCCTATGAAATTAAGAGGGGCCATGACTACTTTTGAATCCCTTTAAGAATTCTTGGTTGCCTTGAGGTTATATTTCTAACGTAAAGTCAATTGCTTTGTTTATGTTATCCAGTTGTAATGCTATTAAATTGGTAGAAGCGACCATATCCGTTCCAGAGAAATGTGTATGTTTGAAAGTTCAGACGGTAGATGCATTTGTTCCATAGCAGATGTTCTTATTGGTTCTTATTGTTGTTCATTTAAATTAATGCATAAAAAGTTAAAGTTAGATACAACAGGGATGAAACAAACTAAATCAAAAAGAAATGTAACTTACCTGACATTGCTCAGCATCAATGTCACCTGGTCCTAGAAACCCATGAAAAATCGACACGAATCCATCAGCCTAACCGAAAATAAGTAGATGAACGTCATTCATAGCCTCCAAACTATCAAGGGGAAAAAACAGGCCAAACAACGAATCAATGACCCTATGAATAATTTGATTAAACAATTTTAAAACAAATCGAAAAAAAGAAATTGGTTTGGTGATGCTACTGGGGGTTCTTTGAATGCTTTGCTCAAGTTATGTAAGGTGCATCTACAATCGCTAATACTCTTCTTTTCTTGTTCTTTTGCATCATTTAGTTTCGACATTTAGAGAATCGGAGGTAATCCTGACTATATTAATGAAGTTGCAACCTCGACGCCACATAATATGTTGAGCTTGTTACTAACAAAAATAAGTTGTAGGACTCTATCATTTTCCCTTTATCAATGGTGAGAAGCATAGTATGTAGTAGCGGGAGAGCACGAATTGAATGGTTGTGGAACTAAGACCGAATTGTGTTTGACCATGTCGGAGCCAAATATGCAGCTAGCCAATCCATGCAGGACTCAACTTGAACAATAGTCTAGGAATCTACTTACTGAACAATCTAAAAACCAATTGAATTCTCCTACGGCAGATCAGATAGACTCCTAGATGGAGTTCAAAATGAGAAAAAATGACGTTTAATTTATTGCCACTATCCTTACTTGCCAGTTATATTCTTCTTGCAATTGAAATCGTTTATACTCCATGCTTGTAAGTTTCATCTGCCAAAGAGTTCATAGCAGAA
The DNA here is from genome assembly GCF_015680905.1 of Coptis chinensis. Lineage (NCBI taxonomy): Eukaryota > Viridiplantae > Streptophyta > Magnoliopsida > Ranunculales > Ranunculaceae > Coptis > Coptis chinensis. The sequence goes on along the minus strand of NC_141461.1, from coordinate 82,071,298 downwards.
GGGGCATGAAGAAATTTCAACACATTATCTTTCATAAAATTTATTTTCTATTAAGTGAGAACTGCAACTTGATATTCTCTTATTTATTGAAAAGCATTTCATAATTACTCGATTCCTACACGCTTGACCAAAGCATTTGAGTTGTTTATAGGAAAAAGATGCTATGGCTCTTGCAGTGTCGCAATATTCCTACCCATTTCTTTAGATCAGACTAATTCCACAACCAGGTAGGATATTTGGTAGCTTTATTGACTCTGTAGTATCTACAACTTCAAATATTTTTTCTAAGGTTTTGCTTATTATGTAACGCTTTTAGGCTTCCAAATATTAAACTTTTCATTAGGTTTTCCCATGTAAATCTGCAACAGTGTAGATTAACCTTATTTATTTTATTTGCAAAAGTTAAACTTACATTTTTGTTTCATTTGGCTCCTAAGACTATGTAGTGTATATTCATGGTTCTGAGTCATTTGATTGTGTAATCAGAAAGCATTTTCTCCAATTTATTATCCATGCTTGTGAGTGTTTCTTACAAAAAATTCACTTAGCAAGGAGCATGGAGAAAATTTTGGAAATGACATTTCTACTCTGTGCATTTCCGCAATGTCATTACCGTCTAACATTGACACACCAGCAAAGTGTACTGCAATAACTTATGGTATTGTTATCAAATGTATAAGGTCCCCATGACCCATGTATGAAGGCCCTTTGAAGATAAAGAATAATGTTGTACGGTGGTCAGGCAACAAAGCAAGTTATTTTCCTTAATAGGAAGTAGTTTTAATTAGAGCTTTCCTAATCATTAAAATGAAAAGTGTAGTATATGGAACTATATATGCATGCGTGATGAAAGTCTGAAGGTGTAGAAGCTAGTGTATTAACTGTATTTATAGAGGCAGTTTCCCAACTGAACACCAAGTCCATCCACTTCCATTACAAATTAGGAGCACCATATAAAAGGCTATATAAAGTATAAACCCATGTTTTATTATTTTATAAAAGCCAAAATTAAATTACTTGCCACGTCTATTAGCTCACAAGCAGATTAGATTGCCTTAATAAAGTTGAATTTTGTGCATTTGGAACAGTTACTAAGCCTGGGAAAGTGGATACCCATAGAAAGACAATGAGCAAACTATCTTTCTTGCTTCTTAACTCCGTTTTCTTGAGCATATCCATCTCTTTACTTTTATCAGACAGACGGAAAATTGTTTAACGATTTTAGAGTGGTGCAGACTGCAGCTTGACCCAAACTAATCCAAAAGGGAATCCCTGATTAGCTGCCATCTAATATTTGGTTTAAAGGCCTGCTATTTAGCACTCCTTTGTTTTGGCTCGTGTGCCAAAAGGTTGCGCAATTCAGCACTGACCACAATAATGACCGCAAAAGTGCAAAACTAAGCCTACCGAAATTGAGCAACTTGAATATTCATATCTCTAGAACACATAATTGCAACGCTTGTAGGTACACTTTCTTGATTCATGCGAACCAAACAGTATCTAAAAGTGCTATGACAACATTTTATATAATGACTTTTGCAATATCTTTTTAACACGAAAGAACTCCTCTAAATGAATGCTTGGAGAATCAAAGAGTGGAGCAAGCATTTGCATTGATAAATTAGAGTGGCAACCTCGAATTCAACGCCATGGTTTCTGGTATACTTGAGGGAAAGGGAAAATTCATCATTACTAATAATATCTTGTCGGAAGGAGCATGCACTCATTGAACATTACCCCGCCACATCGATGGAAAAACTTTGTAGGCATCCCACGAAATGAAGGCGGGATAATAAATTGTCAAAAAAGATATCAAACAAAATGAGTAATCTTGTATTATCATCTTCAATTTCAAGCTGCAAAGCCTCATAGATCAAGAAACAAATTTCTCATTGGATAAAAAAAAAACCCATCTTCATAGGGCCACATTTTCTTGGATGCACCTACAGGATGGTAAAACTTATGAGAGGCAAGAAGAAGCATGATATTGCCAATTAAGAACACATTGAAATGAATTTAATACACACTCCGGGTTATCTTATTATGAAGAACATACTCATAAATGTGTCTATTGCATCATTTCTATGTTGTATACACCGACTTCGGATCGCAAAAGCAGTAAAAGTATAGGAAATCAAAGGTTATTTATTTGCTGAAAGCAAGATAGATTGCAAAGTAACAAAATTATAATCCAGAAAACCAATATGAATACATGAAGAGCGTAACAATTTTAAGTAGCTAAGCATCCTAACTCGTTTTCCCGGTGGAATGATTTGAGACAATTAATAAGGTCTTTGCGTCAATGACGCAGAATTTGACGTTTAAAGATATGGCTTGGCTTCTTCAATCGAAGCTTCCTGCATTTTTGAATAAAAATAAATTTAGAAGACAAAGACAATGGCCGTCAGAATGAAGACCTCCCAAGCAAGATGGATCGGGTTCGGGATGGGAGTTTAAAACCGTAGGAGCTAATTCCCCAAAGCAAAGATGTAGAACTTACAATTCTAAGATTAGCTCGGCCTCATACGAAAAGGTAGCATCCAAAAGCCAAAAAAAAAAAAAAAAAAAAGCTAAAAAATCAATGGGAAAGGCCGAAAGGTAATGCAATGTCGGTTTAGAGGACTAAGCGAGCATGGTTTTACTCAGTTGAGATGATCAGTAAAACTAAAGTAGAAACAAAAAATAGATCGCGTAAGAGCAAGAACATAGAACGGTGAGTACTTGGCAAGTGGAACTTATTAAATGCAAATTAAATTGATATGTTTAAGACCATAAGATGGAAAGGCTATCACAACCTGCAATCAGAACTTGGTTATTTATCTATAAATCAATGGAGTTTCCTTGTCCCATGGTAAGTTCTTATTATAGCAAGGGACACGGCATTCGATTGGGAAGAAAAGAAAATACACTAATTTGGGCCTAAGATGGACGATCGTGTATCTACTCTCTAGGAGTCTAGGTACATTCTCAATGCAATGAAGACTAAGTGTTAAGAGTCATTGTCTAACACTTGGCCGCATTGGGGCTCAAATACGGGGTAAATGGCTATTCGAATTCCCACACACCCGTTATCATAATGCTTGATTTCATCTTTGAATATGTGAACCCACCAAGTCTCATCAGCTAATACTATGCTGAATTTTATAGTACGCAGACTGTAAAGTTAATGGAAGTACTGCTCCATATTTTTTGTGAAGATATGGATGGCCCGGACTTTATGAATGGCAGCCATAAATTCATAAAAGCAGTAAATAATAAAAATATAATGTAGTGTGTAATTGTGAATCATGTAACAATTACTTTTATGTGTATATTGAATCCAAAATTTGTAAAAATCAAACCACTCAAATTAACAAATATACTTCAAACACATAATCTAATTAATCCCTAAAAACACCCAAACTGACATATAGAGCGACAAAAAATGGAGTATCCCACATAACAATCAATCACGAAAAAAATCTCAACTCTCACATCAAAGTTAACATAAAAAAAAAATATGGCGGAGAAATAATGGTTACCTTAAGATTCGGAAGCAAGAGCCCGACAACACCCCTATGACCATGAGGCCCGGTAATCAATTATATAGTATTAGTTATCTTCTCAAAGTTACAATTGCTTGAACAAAAATTCAAACACAGAGAACATAGCTAATCTCCCATTCTTAAGCTCCTTTACCTTCAATTCAAGAAAAGCCTCCCGGGATCATCACCAATCCTAGAGGGTCGAAACCGCCACCGTGGTACAATGGGTCGACGGATTTCCTTTGAGCAAAGAGAAGGCGATTGTAAACATACGTTCGGGGAGTTAATAATAATTTAGGATGCTTTCGGTCGGGTTGCTCACATATTTTCCGACTAAAAGATCTCGAACTTTCCGACTCTCGGTTTCATGCAAAGTCGGAAAGTTCTGATGTTACCTTGTGAGCAACCTTCCATTGCTCAATCCGAAGTTGTCATTATACACGGTGTATCTAAATAGTTTATCATATCATTCTCCCAAATTAAGTAAGCTACAATTGTTGACTGACTCTGCATAAAAACGTGTTACCTTTTACATATACAAATATTTTTCTTTGAATGACAAAATCCAAAGAAGATCGATCAAAAGAAAGACAACCAAAATAATGTGAAGATTGGACAAACATTATTTCGTTTATAGGATCACAAGATTCACTACCATACGAGACGGTTTCACAATATTTTTTGCCTAGCTTTTACGGTAGTTGAGCTACTACCGTACCATAATTATACATTTCATGAAAAATCGGGGACCCTCACAAAGATATTAGAGAGAAGATCATAATTAAACAGAAACAAAATCTCTATGCGATTACCTTGGCGATGCCCATTAGATCCATGACCACCAATCATTGAGGAGAAAGCATTTTTAATGATCACCATAGAGTAACAACCTTTGAAGCCACCACTTGATTTACGACTAACATTCTTTGAAGCAAAGAGTTGAAGTTGGTGATCCCAAGGTTGGTTCTTCATAATCTCCCCTATAGTCAAAAGATGGCGTTGAGAACTTGGAAATCGTCTTAGAATTCATGGAAAAGGTGATGAAGACATTGATGATGACCATGAACGGGATTTATATATAATAAAATTGTTTTTTTTGTTCTTGATTTTTTGAAGAATTGGATTTTTTTGTTGGTTTTTGGGAGGGATATAGAGATTGAGAGGGACTAAAAGGGATAGGATTAGTATATTTATGGTAATTTAAGTCTTAATTTATGAGAGTAATAAATAAATATAACAATTCATATAGTCGTGCATTTGGTTTTCAACTGAATTTATTACTCTAAACTCCTTTGTGAGTGTGTTATAACTTAAGGATATAAATGAAAATAAAAATCGAAATGACAGAATAGTCCTTTTTAAAGGCATTGAATATTTTATTTTAATATCTAATCAAGGGTATTTAGTGGTAGATAAAAGGTTGGTCTAATTTAAAAGGTCAGGTTAATTATAGTGTACTTTACTAATAGAGATATGTGTTGGTATGAAATTTGGAAACCCTAAACCCCAAACTAGTTTATGATTCACAATTGAAAAAAAAATGAAAAATAACAAGTTTAGATATAAAACAAATTATTATTTTAGATTTTGGCATGTTTGATTACATGTTTTAACTTTGTTATATAGATACTATGTCATAACAGATAAAGAGTGATGAGTGCATGTAATTGTGTTGGTGCAACTAATTGTGTTGTTCATTCCTAATCCAATTTTTTAAATCGGATCTCAATTTTGCTAATTCAATTGGGATGTGTTGATAATTAATAATTACTAATTCAATTTGTAGATCATTGTTTAAATAAATTATTGCACAATTATGATCGATTCATGATTTTGTATTATAAGAAAAGTGTTCGGTGTTTATGTATAAGAAAAATATAATTGGTATTTATGTAATCAATTTTTATTGGTTAATCGGGCTAATCATTGGTTAATAAGAAATTTTTGGTTAATTGGGCTAATCAATTATTTTAGTCAAAACAACTCAAACAGGTTGCCTTATAGTAGCCCCAAATGACCCCAGATGTATACTGCTTGCATGTGATACCAGACAATATGTTTAAGCTGTTGAGTGTACACTCAAATGATATGGTGGTATCGTTTGAGTGTATACTCAAATAACATGGAAATTTCATTATGGCGAGACCGGTTGAATTGGTTGTTGGGTCTAGACTTTCATGACAAGCTTGTAATATGACAAACTTGTAAAATTTCTGTTTTTTTTTGGGTTGCCCAATCCAATTTGACGAGTGACCAATTAAACTATCTTAAATAAAGAAACCCGCGAGCCAAAACATGAGCAGCCCTTGGTTATTATTTTGACATTGTTTTTGCACAATTGCAGTGTGGGGGGAAAGTATTCAAACTTATCGAACCAAGCTTCACTCTATGAAATGAGCTCAAACTTGAATGGCTCGATTCAAATTGGACCCAATTCACAATTAAGCCAGTTCCAACTTCCAAGGCTCGTGAATCATGACCGTGGGTTGAGACGTGTTGGGATTTTGGATGTGGTTAGGAAAAGATTGTGTCACTGTCACCTGTTTACCAGGAGGAAACAACAGAGAGAGAGAAAAAAAAAATGAATGGACCCAAAATAAATAAAAGGTGGTGGACAAGGCGTTGAATAAACGCGTTCCAAGAAAAGCAGACTCTATATTTATCCTCCGAACCTAATTTAATTTTTTCACGTCATTCATAACAATCCTTATCTTTCTTTCAGATCACAAACCAAAGGAATATATCATCATATTACTAAGGTAACCATTCTCTTCTTGGGCTGCTTCTTCCTTTAATACAATTACATCATTGTATGCATGGCTACCTAGTTTTTCTATTTTATCCATTGTTTGGTTTTTCTTTTATATGTTATCAATGCACAGTATGAGGTGATGGTGTTTTTCTTCTTTACATAATATCAACTCATAGTTTCGTGAAGAATCCATTAAGGGGCTTTCTTTTTGAGAGCCTTTTATCGTGATAAATAAAAAATAAAAAATTTAGATATTAGCCTAATAAGAATGTTTCGTGTTATATATATTAGATCGGGTTTGGCTGAGATTGACAGGGCTAATCTTTGGATTTGGTAAATTCAAATTTTGGTTGGTTGTTTAATATGGAAAATGTATCTAAATTGAGAGAATATTATTATGATGTGGAAACAAGTACTTTGTGTTGGATTATCGATATAAGTATGAAAATTGTATCACCTAATAAGATTGGTGTAAAATACACTGGCTATTTATTTATTTATGTGTAATTATTATATTATTTTTGCCTAACTGGAAACAAAATTGGCTTCTACTATGGTTATTTTGTAAGTAATACTTTCTCAATAATTTTGGAACGAGCACTGAAATAGACAGTTAATGGGGCGAATGATCCCAAGTATGAAAATCATTAATATTAAGCAGGTTAACAACATTTACTTCTAAACATATGTATAATTGATTGAAATGCGAAGGTATGCTGGCTTATCATGTATCCGATCGTGAGAACATGTGACACGTATGTATGAGTGTTTGAGATATATACATTCACAGATCTACGAATAGCCAACGCCTCTAACAACGTATTTAAGGGGGTCTAGAAGACTGTTGTTGGGATGTATGAAGCCTTGTTGAGATGAATAGAGTTAGAAGTTTTGCATTGAAGATGATGTTTTAAAACTAATAGGTCTGTTGAGTTGACTATATTTGGTGACTCATGACTCATGACTCTACTTAAGGAGTTGTATTGCACAATTTAAGTCACAGTAACATGTTCTTTTTCTAATGTTTATTACTTTGGCTACTTCTGGTTTTGAATTTATACTTATCCCGTTAGATCATTTGCCTTTACTGCAGACATTCAGTCCTTTTCATTTTCACGACATGTTCCTAGATAGGATCATCTTATATTGGTAGCTTTTGGAATTCAAAAATAGTTTATATAGCAGTAGAGGTTCGAATCCTCCAAGTCTTGGAAGCATTTAATACTAAATCACATTCATCTACAAGATAATAAAGACGGGTAATGGCCACTGGATTATATTGCTTTATCAACCATCCGATGCAGTTGCATATGTTACAGCTGGATCCAACTTTATTCAGTACTAACTGTTTTCTTGTATACCAGTATCTGTTGCATCAAGCATTGAAGAAGCATGGGAGACCCAAATGACAAAGGGCTTTTTTCCCATCTTGCTCAAGGACTAGGTGGATATCCTCAAGGACATTATCCTCCACCGCATGGTGCATATCCTCCACCACCTGGAGCGTATCCTCCGCAAGGCTATCCTCCACCACCTGGAGCATATCCTCCGCAAGGCTATCCTTCACAGGGATACCCTCCTCATGGATATCCTCCACAGGGCTACCCTCCTCATGGATATCCTCCACAGGGCTACCCTCCAGCAGGATATCCTGGTGCACATGCTCCACCGCATGGAGGTATGGTTATCAATTTCTTATTTTACAATACGTCAACATGCAAATGATTTCAATATCTATAGAACTTGTGTTATATGAGTCGGTATATGATTCATCACAACGATGAGTCTTTGGTGTCAAAATAAGAGCGACATTCCTTTTTTTTTCCCCAAATGTAGCTATGTGGATAATGCTCCTGTTGAAAGATTGGTTGGATAATGACAGAATACTTGGCCACGTATGAGCTCCATTTAGCTGATTTAGATAATTACAAACAGACATTAACTTTGATAGGAAACTGATTTCCTTCAGCATTTTAATTTGAATTAAATGACTCAGAATATAATTAAACTCAGAAAACCGCATGATATTTCAGATGGATACATCGAGTTGCCGATAAAAACAATATCTTTTTGTCCCATATTATTTGCTTTACACCTTAGGATCAGTCATATCTGGGCAGAGTTGGTTCTTGATAACTTGATGCTTAATGTGACTAAGAAATTTGGATTCAAATATGGATCTTTATGGTGTGGTTTTGACAAATCCAGCATACTCAAACTTTTCTTTATGATATTATTTGTTGTTACTTGTTAGCGGTATTTAGTTCTTAATTTTTATTTTTTCTGTCTCAGGTCATGGATCTGGTGGAATGGGAGCACTGCTAGCTGGGGGTGCTGCTGCTGCCGCTGCCGCTATGGGTGCTCATCATATGTCGCATGGAGCTTATGGGCATGGGGCTTATGGGCATGGGGCTTATGGGCGTGGATATGGGCACCATGGCAAGTTCAAACATGGAAAGTTCAAGCATGGAAAGTTTGGCAAGCATGGCATGTTTGGGAAGCACAAGGGTAAATTCAACAGGTTCAAGAGGTGGAAGTGATGTGATCCCACCTACATTTGGAATTTGACCATAGTAATACACTTTCATCTATCACTGAAAGTTGTATGTTTCGACTTTTAACATGCAACAGGTTATATTGTGTTTTTATTGGGTGTGAAGAGGCAGGGATATCAATGACCCTGTATATTTTATTAAGAGTCGCTGTCTCTTGTTTAGGATGTTTTAGAGCATACTTCTATGACTTCAGCAGAAATAGTTCATATATGGTCCTGGAATTTCTGGCTTGCCGGTTAGAAATTCAGTTGTCCTTTGAGACCTCCATTTATTTATTTATTTTTACTTGTTTTCTTATATACAGAGAGCGGGTATGAAGAAATTTAACTTAGAAGACTAGGTGTTCCAAGATGGCAAGACAAGCAAAAAACAAAGATTAAACTCTATATGTTTTGGAATGTTAGAGCATTATCAGCGCAAATCGAGCTGTTTTAATTTTTTAATTATAAAAAATAAAAATAAAAATTAATTACAAAAAATAAAAAAATTCTGAACAGCAAAATTTGTTCTGTCCCACTGAGTTCTTCATAGCAAGATCAATGGTCATGAATATAGCTACTACACCACTTCTTCTATCAACACACATTTTTGGAATTCTGTAGTACAAATTAATGCAAGAGAATTGTTAGTTAATGTCCTAAATGAAGAGGTCTCTCTAATGCGCAGACGCACCTATCTAAGAGCTGGGTCCACGTCGACGCGTCCGATGCAGATCAATTTTTTTTTAAAAAAAATAAGAGAGGAGAGGCGAACTGAGAAAGTGAGGAGAGATAGATAGGCGAACTGAGTAGTGTATATATAGAGAGAGAAAGGACCTGATTAGAAGTATCGATGGATTTGATCGATTGAAGAGATTTGTTGAATTGCCAACCAAGATGATAATAAGTCTATGTTAGATTGCTGGTGGAGACTCATACTGGTAGGGCAGGGAATCGGTCGGGTAGACCCGAATCCGACCCGACCCGATTACCGAATACATCGGGTTCGGATCGATTTTCATATCCGTTTATGTATTCGGGTCGGGTTCGGATTCGGATATAATTTTTGGGCTTTTTTTGAATTTTTAGTGTTATCCGGTCGGGTTCGGGTCGGATTCGGATATTAAATTTCGGATATAATCGGGTTCGGATTCGGATTCGGATACTGTGAAATTATTCGGATTCGGATTGGATTCGGATATAGCCATATCCGACCCGAACCCGACCCGATCCCTGCCCTACATACTGGTGATATTGTTTTTGAGTGGTACGGAGCATAGTACAAAATATCAGGATATGGGTATTTATCGATATTCAATTTCTAGATATGTATCGTGGATATATCCCCCTCTTTGGAGATATTTGACATTGTTTCACATGCAAATATCATGGATATATCCAAAATATCGACAAATATCGTGAATATTATAGATATTTCTTGATATATCATGATATATTATTTATATTTATTTAAAATATAATGGTAAATATTAAATAAAATTGTTATATATATAAAATATCGCCAAATATCTCCAAATATCACAAATATCGTAAATATCACCGATATTTGCAGTCGTATATATCTCTAAACATATCATGATATTTATATATCTTTTTCTGAAATCTAGATAAATATCTCCAAATATCGCGATATATCGGGATATTTTGTACTATAGTACGAAGGCCCAAAATGGTCCCTTATCCTTTTTAAAAGAATTGTGGTGGGAAAAGAACACATTTTGGAATAGAAACCAACAGCTTCGTCAGTTTGCGATTTGTTCTCGTTGAATGGATATTAGTAGAAAATGTACCTCATTTTATATCTATCTATATTAACAATAACAGTATAGGGCCCACAAGCCCCATCCTATGCTCTAAATCTATTGCCCTTATGACGTGGAAAATCTAAGTGATAAAGGCCCGTATGCTAATTTACACAGCAACATCCGACCTCATTGGATTTAATTGGATTTAACTCTCCCGATCAATCGTCTGAATCCTTTAAAATAATTCGAATTTAACTTTAAAACATTACCTTTAAAATCATCCGAATTAGAAGAATTACAACTCTATTTATGTCTTCACTTATGAGAACATGAGGAATTTAAGGTAATCTTTTCATTAATTCATTTGATGAACGCGAGGAAGAATCCATGGTTGGAACCTTTTCTCATCTTAGTTTTAATTTCTAACAGTTTCTTTTGTGAATGCCACTATTAATGATCAGCTGAAGATTATTTGAATCATCATCTCAAACCACACCCAGCTGAAAATTATTTATTTGTTTTCTGTTCTATGCAGTCTCGACCTTTTGGAGTCTCTCATCAATTTAATCTAACTCTCCCAACCTTCTCTCTCTTCTCGCTCTCTTTAGCTTTTAGTTGCTGCCGCTCTCTTACACATCTCTACTCATCATGTAAGACCTTTTCGGTTTACCCCCACAAGTTTGAATATTTGAATTTAAAAGCTTTAGCTATTATCTTTTTAATTTTGCTTTACGGGACTGTCCTTTTTCCTTTGCTCACCTGGAGTTCACTTGTAACCGAATTAATTTTTCACTTTCAGCAAACATTAAGATAACGTGTTTTTGTTTCACAACATCTGATCACAAAGGCAAACTGACAGCTAGATGCTAAAATATCACGAATTGTTCTAAAGTGGATTGCTATAAAGTTTATGCATGAAAATAATAAATCAAATTCACTTGCTATCTGCAAAGGCTTTATCTTATTATTAAAATTAAAAAAAAAAACCAACCTGAGTAATAGTTGGTTATCCATAATTTAGCTAATGTGGCGTCTACTGTTGTGTCGCAATAGTGGAAGCAAACAGGACCTACTTTGATACATCAAACTTTTGTTTTTGGTATTAAAACCTGCCAGATGCAAATCCTTAAAGCTTTAATATTAACTTTTTATTATTCATAGTAACTTGATAGTTTTGTGCAGTGGATTAGCTAGATATTTGGAACTCGCTTCCGTAGTTCCACAAGTATACTGAGACTTCACTCTTACATCCAAGTACTTGTAAGAATGATGCTCTGATTGTGTACCTTAATTTGAATTATGTGATGTAAGCTGGACATATTCATGCATTTTATGTTCATGCCTTCTTCTTCACAGCCTCCCAAATGGCGGACAAGGGCAAGCGCCCCATGAATCCTTGCGAGGATCCTTCAAACCATGAGAAGCATAATTCTGATCTAGTCCAAGATAGGTTGACCCTTCAACCACCACCTGCTTTTCGGGTATTACTTCAACTTCTCACACTTTTCTATTATTTTGTTATGAATTTTACTACCTTTCGTATTTGTGCGATGTCCGTTGCTCCTAATTATTAACTTTTTTTGCCTTCTTCTGTATTGTTTAGTATTGACTTAATCTTTTATGATTTCTCTTCTCTTTTCCTTTATGATTTCTCTTTATTAAGCAACCCACCCGACCAAATGTGGATAAGGGCAAGCGCCCAATGCACCCGTCTGAGGAACCTTCAAACAAAAAAAAAAGTATTTACAATCCCCCCCAAGATAGGCTGAATCTTCAGCCACCTCGTGCCTTCCAGGTCTTACTTCAGTCACCTCATGACTTACTATCTATACATCATTGCTTTGATGCATTCCTCTTATTTTATATTTCTTAATTGTTCAGCGCCCAATGGATGACATTCCTCTCTCTCTTCAACCATCGTCTGGTGCTCAGGTCAGCTTTGTCAATGTGTTTTATTCTACCATCGTCTACGATTATTTCTCCACCAAACTGTATTATAGTGTCTATCATGTTACTATAGAGCTCTTACTTTCTGTCTTGTTTTTTTATTGATTTTATTTTTCATATTGTTGTCACTACTGCTGTATTGCATAATGGATAATGATATTAGATCTACACATATCATTAAATTGGGAAATCTCTTTATTTTTTAATCTTACTTATTTGATGTTTATTTTTGATGACTACGCAACAAGCACATTGGAGTAGTGGTATATGGTAATGAGTACTATTTTGGAGGAGGAATTTGTTGGATCCTATTGACGTTATCTTATTCATGGATTTGCAATATTATCCTCGTGATGCTTGTAACTTGGTGTTGACATCATCAATACTTTGTTGTTGTTGTGACAACATGCTTTCCCTTATAAACACTCTTCCTCTTCTCAATTGCATGACAATTTTGGGTAGTGACCTCTTATATTTTCTATACAGGAGATGTTATGATATTCGGCTTTAGCTCTTTTTTCCATTAGTTTAAAGAGAAAACTGTAATAAACGATTTTCATATTTTTGATGAATTTTGGGAAAGCATGAGTTTCATACAACTGATTGTGATCTACTTTTGTTTCACTACAGTGCCTATGATTCAGCAACTGGAAACGATGCTCAGGTCAGGTGATGTTCCTCAAGCTCCTGAGTTCAGGCCTATGCCCTTGACCCAACCGCGTCCTTTTATGTTTACAACTGTGAATTCAAATGCTGACAAAACCACTACCATGACTAGCACAACTATCACAGAATCCCGAGAAACAAAATCAGGCAGTGTTGCAGAGGTTCCAGTAAAATCTGTTGGGGATTCTGCAGAGGTGTCTGAAAAATTATCTACTTCGAATGACACAAAGAGCATTACTAAAAAATCAACAGTAGGGGCACCAAAGAAAAAGGTTGATGGTGTTGCTGGTGACCCTCTCAGAAATGTGAGATCAAAAATTCAGGAAGAGATCGGTCGTGAGTTTGCTGCAATCATGGCAAGCGGAACACTAAGGGCAAGTGAGGTAGTAGCACTGGCTACTAGGAAAGTCATGGAAAGATACGGTAGGATGAGCAGACGTACAGAGTTAGGAGGGTTGAGGGAGAAAAACTCTCAAGGGTTGAGAATTTATTTATTTTATGTATGGATAAATTATGATCCAGAAGAATTGTATTCCCTTCCCGTACTTCAGAAGCAATAGGCTCTGGAACTTTTGGGGAGGGGGGTTACATCCTTCATATCTATTGTAATTCCAAACTCAATGACACTGTTTCCAACTAATTTATTCCAATTAAATTGGTATTGGTTCCACCTAGTGACAATGTCAAATATCTCCTGATATTGGTTACAAGATGTTAATTTCAACCCTCTTTCGTGTCTGGAGGGTAATCTGGTGCTTAACCATGTTATTATGGGATGATAAAAATCCAAAATATTAGTGATACCAAATAAACATTTCCTTTTCTTAGTCGTTCTAATATTTGTAGCTTGCAAATGCTGAGATAAACTATTACTATCTACAATCCCACAGATGCAATTTTACAGGAAACTTGAGGAGTTTGGCGCTCAACTCTGACTTATCTAGACTTGGGTAATTGGGTTCAGTTTCCATCATATATACTTAAGAGTTAGGAGTCGCGTTTTACTTTCAATAATTCGCATGTACAATTGTTCAAGTGTATACGGACCTGAAATGTATATCTATATATTTTTTGGAAATTGAAAGCTTACCATATTATTTCTGTATGCTATCCTTTTCCTACATGTGTGTTACTACTACAGAAAGACACATTAACCACGGTTGGTCAACTAGTATATACCACTATTCCACTAATAACAGTGGCATATAGTCATTTACCACGGTACAAAAGACTTTTCTAGTTTTGGAACAAACAAATACCACTAATTTTGTAAAACAGTTGTATATAATACGACATATACCACAGTACTATCAGGTATAGCCTAATTTATTTTTTGGTATTAGTATTTCCCACTGTTTCCTTGAAAACGGTGGTTTATTTTTGGACAAAATTACACCTACCGTGGAGAGAAAGTAGTTCCCAAAATAACAGAGAAAAACTGAAATAAGAAAAACAAACGGGGAAAACCCCGTACGTTTCTAGCAACCCCCACTTCTCCCACTCACGCTAAATCTCACTGTTTGATTTCATTTTTGAGGGGACAAAAAAATTTTGAGCGGTGAAGAATTTGCGCCAGGGACAAGAGCTCGAATTCGACACTAATATTGGTCTTTTAACAACGGTATGCTCTCCTCCCACTCTGGCTATATGATTTAATTAAAAAAAATCTTTCTTTTTTCCTAGTTTCAGTATCGTTCCCGTCCTTTTTTTTAATTAGGGTTTTGATTTTCTTCCCCTTAATCTTTGCTTCCCTTTAATTTCGTGTTATTCATTTGATTAAGCTTTGAGAGTATTAATTTCGTGTTATTCTTTTAGGGTTTGTTGTGGGAACTGCAATTGAATGACGAAAAGACTTGGTTAGTACTTTTTGGAGCTAGTGTTTCACTACTATTGAGTTCTTAATTGCAATCCTTTTACTTCTTGATTTTGTTTCACTTTATAGTTTTTATCCGGTTTCTTTATTGTTTTTTTATGGCTATTTTTAATTTAACTGCTGAAATTCATTCCCTTTTGCAAGTCTAATCTGGGTAATAACGGTGAATTCGTTTATGGTCATGCAATAATGCAAGCTTGCACTGCGATCTGTCAAAATTTTGTTCTATTGCAAACCTAGCATTTCTTTATTTGAGGTAAGGCACATTTGAATGCTTCTCATTGTTCGTAGTTTGGTTGTGTTGCCTTAGTTATTCTTTGGGTAGAACTACTGAAATATAGTCATGTTGTCAATTCTAGATAAAGGAGACAGTGTTTCGTCAAAATTATTCATTGTGTTTTCTTATTTTGGTATTGTTGGGGGTATATATAGTGATATCTAGCTAGCCACTTATGGATGTTATTCAATTTGTCATTACTATTTATTTATTTTGGCGAAGATATGTATTATTCATTGTGTTATATATGTAACCAATGGAAGTGTTCATATGTAAAGCTAATATGCATATATAATACAAAGTCAGATTGGATTTCCAATAACATTCAATTAGATGATTTCTCATCTTAGACTATCCAATTAACTTGTGGGCAAATTAAATCTGTTAGAACATGGCTTGGGTTGTTTGATTAAGCATTTGCTCCCTAGTGGCTGTTTAATACATTTGACTTTGATATGCATGTAGTTACTGTAATAATTTGAAAGTATATAGGGTCAATTTAGTAATTTTATGAATATTGTTTAGACTATTTTAGTAATTTCATTTTAGTTGGGAGCCGCCAAATACTAATTTATTCTTAACACAATGATTTTGATTATTGATCTGCTTTAATTATTGTTGAAGTATTTATGTAGTGCATGGATAACACTACACCATTTGGGCTATTTTGCAACCATTGGGATTTTCCATTAGTAACACATATACATCCGTTAGTTAATTTAGAACATTTAATATCCGCTGGTAATACAGGTATCCGTTAGAAAATATTGTGTAATGTTTTTTGTATATTTTGTGACGTTTATAAATACGTTACAGAGTTGGCAAAATAAGGGAAAAATTACATTGTTAAAAAAAAAAAAAAAAAAAAAAAAAACACTAAAACGAAATAACGAAAACTTAAGCGGGATTTTTTTTCTACTTGTCTAAACCCGATGCCCTAAAAAGAATAACCAGGAAAAAAAAACAGTGGTGCCGACTTTCTCGCTGCGTAAGTTGTCATCTCCCCCCCCATATCAAATATCAAATAAAATTGATTCCAGATTTCTAAAGTTAAAACTGATCTATGTTCTAAGGTATCAATTCATCTTAGAGATCTGCCTTTTGTCACTAAGTGTTCGATCTACTCAAGGTAATGAATTTATGCCATCAACTTTTTTAAAAGTGGGGTTGTTGTTTATGGGTTTGGTCCTACTCAAGGTAATGAATTTACGCCATCAACTTTTTTAAAAGTGGGGTTGTTGTTTATGGGTTTGGTCCAAGTTTGGATTTTTCAAATTTTTCGATAAAAGATTCATCTTTTATATAAAAGGTGATTGTTTGATAGTTATTAGTTATTTGATTCTAAGGTTTTTTGGTTTTTTGTTAGATCTATTTACTCCATGTGTTGTGACTTGATTTTCTTAGTGTTGTTATTACTGTTGTTAGTATTGTTAGTATTGGAGGTGCTTGCTTGAAGCAAAAAGAGTGCTACCGATACAATGAACTAGCTAGTGTAGTACCAATGGTCAAGAAGTTTCACCTTTTTTTAGCTATATATCACCACCTCCACGGATCAAAGAAGAGGGAAAACTTTGGTGTCTAGGACCTTGTATTGCCATTATAATAATTAACCATGGAATCTATTCAAGTTCTCAACAAAAGACAGCATGGTATTTGAAACCCACTTTTACAAACTAGTAATTGGGACCAAACATTGACTTGCTAGCTTGTTGGAGTAGGGGTCGCATGATTACTTTGGTTTGGTTTTGTTCTTTCAATTGCCAACCTTTACCTTCACTCTCATGCATTATGTTGGCACGTTTCATAAGCAATTAAATGTAGTATTAGAACTAGCTACTTGAGTTACCTTTTAATACTAGTTATAGCTATGGGAGAACAAAGTTGTACTTGGCCAAAAGAATTTTTCACTCGAGTCTTTACATTTTATATTGCCTTCCACTTTTGGGTTATATATGTTGTGTCAAAAAAATTAAAATAATCGACACGTTATAATATCTTTAGTCAATGTGTTTTCTTTGCATAGGACAAAAAATGTTACGAACAGATTGCTTGATTTTTTTATTCATTTTTTTTGCTGATTATTCTTTAATCGTATGACATATATATTATATGTATGGATAAACTTCAAGGAGGGATTAATATTATGCACGAATACAATCTTTCCCATTGGTAGTGTAGTGTCCGTGAAATCTGGTAGAATTGCTCAACATTTTACTTTTCCGAGTTTCGTTTTTCAAAAATTGTTTGAAATGTATAGGAACACTAGAAGTCCTAGTCTTACCATCCATTTAGCAATTGAGTAATGTGACGTCCTTTGATCTATCTTTGGGATTGATTAGAATTTATTAATCCTTTTGACACTAAATAAGTCTACTTTCTTGGATTATAGACATGTACCCCTTTTGGTTCCTAGTATAAAATGTAGTGTCAAGAGGCTTGAGTGAGGCACTAGGTTTCCAAAGTAAGCGCCTTGGGCTGCCTTAGGCGCGTTACCAACGCCTTTGGTATCAAGATATAACGTTTTCACTAAAAATTGCCATCTTGTCTGCCTTAGGCATCATAGCACCTTGGCCGCCTCGGCACTTCCTTTAAAAACATCAGGTTTCCGAGTTAATTGACATGGTAACTACTATTTGTGATTGAAAGTGAAATGGTAAATTGTTTTTGATAAAATTTGTACTTTGTTGTTAATGACTTGTTGTTCTACTGTTTTGGGAATCAAGTTGTAAGAATTCTTGAGATGATATTAGCAGATTTTATGTATTCTGGATGTTGTATTTGTTGGAAAATAATTTTTTGTGGTATCCTCTTTCCGAACAATTACTGGATGTTCTGTTTTGTGTGGACAGTTAATTACTAGATGTTGTATTTGTTGGACACTATTTGTTAGTGGTACTCTCATTTTAAATAAATAATGGATGTCGTATTTCTTGTGGAAATTGCTTGTTACGGGATACTATATTTTTCCTGGTACCCTAATTCACTAGTTCCCATGTGTGGACACTGATTACCAAAGAATTGATTTTTATGTAAAATATGTTTTGTAGTCTTTGTTTTTTCTTCTTTTAGATATACTCCTGCGAAGTTGCTTTTCTTATGGTACTCACACTTCAAAACGAAACATGGAATCCTTATTGTTAAAAAGGACTGTGTGTTGTATTTGTGTGGTTTTAAATACAGAAACCACAGTGGAAAAAATTAATAAAGCGGGAGAAAAGCAGTTAAAACAGGGTACAAATTAAATAACTCTAGTGGTGGAGTTCTATGGGGAGGGACCTCTGTCATGCGTTGGGATGGTGGCGAGAACAGGGAACTAAAATTGTTGTGAATATATAAGTGCGGAAACAACGTTACCCATAACAAACGGATCAATCCTACACAAAGATCGATCCTTCACACTAGACAAGACTTCAACACCCTCCAAGCAATATCCCAACACTTCTTAATATCAAATAACAAGCATATAAAGTAAAACAATTAATGTAAAGGAAGAACAAACCACAAGACGAGATATATCGTGGTTCGGCAATTTGCCTACTTCCACACTGCGAGTTCCAAGCTTTCTTGGATGTCCCGAGTAGCAGATTACAAGTCTCTCAATTCACTCACAAAGAATGAACACTCAACTCACGAGAATTGCTCTTTTATAATCTCTCTCTTTCTTGGTTTTGGAAAAGTTAGGTTTTCCTAAAAATTGATTTTGTTTTTATACCAAAACCCAAAATCGCGATTCATTCTAGTAGAAGCCCACAAAAGAACTGAAGCGCTGGTCGCGCCAAAACAACGGAGCATGAGCGGATCGCGCTACTCTGGCCTTGGCAGCGCCTCGAAGCGTGAAAAACAAAAAACTTTTTTTTTCTCTACATTCTCCACCTCGGTGAGGTTTTAACACATAAAACCAAGCCCGAACACATCCAAAGAAGATCACATCCGGTAGGAACACCTCCAAAGAAGGAAGACTTGTAGTCCATCGCCCCCGAAGGGCTATGCCCTTACTGGGGCTCTTTCAAACATGTATGATTTGGAGCAAGTCCAAACGGTGTTGGAACTTAACTCCGGTGACAACTTTTCGTCGACATATCGCCAGGATTGTCATGGGTGTCTACTTTCTCAAGTGCTACATCACCATCCTCAACGACATCCCGGTATAAAGTGATAACGGACATCAATATGCTTTGTCCGAAAGCATGATGAACTTGGTTCTTCGCCAAATGAATAGCACTCGACTATCACAATACAAAGCAACACTGATTCGCTTTCAATACCCAAATCATCTAGAAGACCTCAAAGCCATAGTGCCTCTTTCCCTGCTTTGCCGCCCCGCCATGCGCCATATATACTCGCCTCGGTAGTAGATAGAGCAATCAGTAGCACTGTAGCATATACCTCCAACTAACCGGTGCACCATGCATCATAAACACATAACCGGTGAGTCGATCGTCGTCTATCTAGATCACTGCATAATCAGAATCCACAAACCGGTGACATAACAAGTGCCTCCACCATAAGCTAATCCCACATCCAAGGTACCCTTCAAGTACCTTAGTACCCATTTCACTGCCTCCCAATGCTGCTTCCCAGGATTTGCCATATACCTGCTGACAACACTAACTGCCTGTGAAATGTCTGGGCGTGTGCACACCATAGCATACATCAAACTGCCCACGGCACTTGCATAAGGAACATTTGCCATATGCTTTTGTTCCTCCACCGAACTAGGAGAGAACTTAGCTGAAAGCCTAAAATGCCCAGCTAAAGGTGTAGAAACCGACTTTGCATTCTCCATACCAAATCGAGAAATTACTTTCTGAATGTATTTCTTCTGAGATACAACTATCTATCCGGCCGCTTCTTCCTATCTCTGTCAATCTCCATGCCCGATATCTTTCTTGGCTCCACCTAAGTCTTTCATATCAAACTCAGAGCTAAGTTGAGATTTCAACTTGTCTATCTCCACCATGCTTTTGGAAGCAATAAGCATGTCATCCACATAAAGCAGGAGATAGATGAAGTCATTACCACGAAGCCTTCTAAAGTAGACACAGCAGTCATACTTACTTCGGGTGTACTCATGTTGCATCATGAATGTGTCAAAGCGCTTGTACCATTGCCTGGGTGATTGCTTTAACCCGTACAGTGACCGATTCAATTTGCATACATAATCTTCTTTCTCAGCAACGACAAACCCTTCAGGTTGTCTCATATAGATCTCTTCTTCCAAGTCCCCATGCAAGAAAGCATTTTTCACATCAAGTTGCTCTAACTCCAAGTTGAAGTGAGCAACTAGACTCAATAACACACGAATGGACGTATATTTGACCACCGGGGAAAATACCTCATTGTAGTCAACTCCTTCCTTCTGTGAAAAACCTTTTGCTACCACTCTTGCCTTGTACCCGAAGATCTTGTTGGACTCGGGGAAGGACCTCTTTCTTTCGAACACCCATTTTTTGCCGATAGTCCTTTTGCCCTTTGGCAATAAAACTAGGTCCCATGTGTGATTTTTATCAAGAGATTCCATCTCGCTTGCATAGGTACCAACTAATCTCTCAGTAATGAGCATCTCTAACAACTTCCTTGAAGCTATCGGCTCATCATCTTCGATATTCAAGGATTGCATATGCCACTAAATCCACGACCATAGTGTTTCACGGCTTCGTGCCCATACTTGTGCACTTCTTTAACTTGTCTCGTGGCTTTAGGGTCAGCCATTACAAGTTCGCGGATGCTCTTGCTTTTCTTCTTGTTGCTATGTGGTTCCATGATTTGGTACCTCATCATGATCTAACCGGTCGTCATTGGCGCATCGGACAACTCAAGCTCATTAGCTTGAACTTCTATAGACTCACCATTCGCGACTACTTCGGAAAACATCGAAGATAACACATAAGTCTCATCAAAGGTAACATCTCACGACCCGGGGAACTTGTGGTCTTCTAGACACCACAATCTATATCCCTTTACCCCATTTGTAAAGCCTAAGAATATGGCCTTCTTAGCTCACAGGATCTAGCTTGATGTCCCTCACATGGTAGTAAGTCTGTCGATTCAAACACTTTCGCAAAATACTATAATTAGTGGGTTACGACCACACCTCATAAGGTGTCCGCAATCTATAGCTGGTAATTGGTGACCTATTATGCGGGTAACACGCCATGGACATTTGCATCGCCCAATACTCTTTGCCTGGGCGGCATTAGACAATAAACATCTTGCTCTTTCAAGCAAAGTTCTATTCATCACCTCTGCCATTCCATTCTGCTGTGGCGTGCCCCTGTCCGATTAATGCGGCAATTCCACATTGCGCCTGAGAACTCTTGGAAAGGTCCATAGGTATACTTAGTACCATTGTCAGACCGTAATGTCTTTACCTTCCTATCTGTGCGATTCTCAACCCTTGCCTTCCACTTCTTAAATGTCTCAAACACTTCATCTTTCGATTTCATCATATACACCCACACATAGCGAGTATGATCATCAATGAATGAGACATAATAGCGGTTACCTCCCTTGGAAGCCACCCTGGAGGGTCCCCAAACATCTGTATGCACATAATCAAGGATGCCTGTTGTCGTGTGCTTGCTTGACTTGAACTTGACTTTCAGACCGCTTTCCCATAGGCTAATGATGCTCGTAACCCCATACTTGGTTTCTTTAAGTTCTTCAAGAACCTCGCAGACAACTCGGACAAACCCTTTTCACTCATATGCCCTAAACGCATATGCCATATCTTAGTGCACTTTAATCATTACTACATGCACCATTTCGCTACATCGCTTTATCACCGTACTACCATATCGAGTATACAAGGTTCCATATTTTTGACCCTTCATAACAACTAAAGAGACATTAACAATATTTAGGACTCCACCCGCCCTCACACAAACTTATGGCCTTTGGAATCCAAGGTACCAAGAGAAATAAGACTTTTCTTTAGCTCGGGAACATGTCTCACATCGGTTAAAGTCCTCACTACACCATCATACATCTTGACCCATATAGTTCAATTACTACCGTCTTACAAGCAACGTCATTACCCATTAAAAGCGGAACCACCATCAATGCTCTCATAAGAAGTAAACCACTTTCTATTCGGGCACATATGATAGGAATATCCGAATCAAGAATCCACATTTCGGTCATATAGTCTTGTGTGGACACACGGAGAACTGAACTCATCCTCTTTGAGCCCTGAAGCATAATTTGCCTCAATTTTTGCCTTACCTTTCTTGACCATCTCTCTTGTTCTCTTTCTTGGTGAGGACAATTACTTGCATAATATCCCTTTTCATTGCAATTGTAGCATAATCGTATATATTTTAAAGGCTTCTTTGACTTGGACCTAGAATCTCATTACTTGAATAATTACGTTCATCTGAATTTCCTCTTGCCACTAGCCCCGACTTGCATCAATGCTATTCTCTACACGTGTCTTCTTTATCAACTCATAAGAAAGAAGTGCACTTTGAACTTCGTCAAGATCGGCGACTTCTCTCGTTCATGAATGTAGTCATTAGATGCTCGCTTTTTCGGCAAGAAGAATATTAAACATGCCGCTTGATCCTCATCATCCATCTTCATACCAACATTCAAATAATCCACTAGGCGTCGACGGAACTCACTCGCGTGCTCTTGCATCGTTGAACCATCGACCATCATGTACCGATAAAGACGCTTCTTAAGGTACATCTTGTTAAATCATGCTCTTGGTCATATACATAGACTCTAGTTTGAGCCAAATACCAAGCAGCGGTATTTTCTCCCATCACACTATACATAACCTCATTAGCAAGACATAACCGGATTGATGAACAAGCCTCAAGATCGAACTCTTCCCAATCATCATTACTTATACTCGCCGCCTTAGATTTAATCCCCTTTAAATCCTTGTGCAAACCTTGTTGGATGAGGATGTCCTTTACTTGGATTTGCCAAATCCCAAAGTTATTCTTCCCATTAAACTTCTCTACTTCAAACCTTGCGCTTGACATCTTGGGAGCCATCTTTCAAGTTACACACAATAACCCAAAAGAAACATTTTCACCTCGGAATTTAATCGAACACCTTGTCTACACAAATTTTGAGCACTAAACTCAAAATCCTTGGTCGTATACCTAAGCTCTGATACCAATTGTTGTGAATATATAAGTGTGGAAACAACGTTACCCACAACAAACGGATCAATCCTACACAAAGATCGATCCTTCACACTAGACAAGACTTCAACACCCTTCAAGCAATATCCCAACACTTCTCAATATCAAATAACAAGCATATAAAGTAAAACAATTAATGTAAAGGAAGAACAAACCACAAAGGCGAGAGATATATCGTGGTTCGACAATTTGCCCTACTTCCCACACTGCTAGTTCCAAGCTTTATTGGATGTCCCGAGTAATGATTACAAGTCTCTCAATTCACTCACAAAGAATGAACACTCAACTCACAAAGAATTGCTCTCTTATAATCTCTCTCTTTCTTGGTTTTGGAAAAGTTAGGTTTTCCAAAAAACTGATTTTGTTTTTATACCAAAACCCAAAATCGCGATTCTTTAATGTGAAGCCCACAAAAGAACCGAGCGCTGGCGCGCTTTGGAGTGGGTCGCTTTTTTGGCGAAGCGGGTCGCGCCAAAACACTGGAGCATGAGCGCGGGTCGCTTCACTCTGGCCTTGCGCCTCGAAGCGTGAAAAACAAAAAAAACTCTTTTTTTTCTCTACAAAAATAGAGTGGGTGCAGGGACGGGGACCCAATCGCAGTCCCACTCCGCCCTGTCCTGTTTATATCCCTATGGTGACTAGGGATCAATTTTTAGTGAAGGAATAATGTCAAGCATGGCACACAAAAGCCAGGTGATCATCTGTGACTGCACATTTAATGCATAACATACCATAACGAACTAGATAAATTGAAGTTATTGCTATGATATAAATAAGAAATGTTCTTTTCTACCGTGAATATCATGGACATTTCTTGTGATGCTACCATAAGGATTTACAGATGGAAATTCACTGCAGGAGCCTAGATGGGAAAAGATGTGTAGAGCTGAAGCCAAACTATCTTTTTGAACATGATAAGAGTGTAATGTAACATCATGTCCTTCTCTCCTTCCTTTTTGTTTGTTCTTTCAAAAATGCCTAATAGAATCCTAGTTACGTGTTATAGGTTGGAGCAAAGTAGTGATTGGACTTGATCCATATATCAATTATTACAAACTCCGATTGAGTTACCAACATTCTCTTTACGTTCACCATTTTCAAAGCATTATCATATGGTTTGTTGTTGGTTGCTATTACTATTATATTAAGAAATATGGTGACTCGTGATGGTTTTTGGTGACAACTTTCCCTTAACAAATTGATCTCCGGACCCTTTATATCGTGTCTGAATTTTTGGGATGCTAGTTTGCGTAAGAAAGTAAGGGCATTACTTATGATACCTCCTTATACTTGTTAGTTGAGTTGGGGATCCCATTCCCATCCCACCACTTGGGGCAAATTTGAGAAGGTTCATCTTCACTCCAAATGCCGCAGCGATTCCGATAATAGACATCCAAAATGAAGGTTTAACAGTTTGAGATCCTCCACTAGATGTGCATCCACAATTCTGATCTCCGGCATTCCTTGTAGATGATGGTGGCTTCACCTAGTGAGACAAGCTCGTATCAATAGCCTCTTTTCTACACTACAAGAAACAAGGTCTTTAGCGACAAAAATAAACGTCTCTGAATATTGATAAAATGTGCCCATGATATTTAGCGATGATTTTTGAAGTGTTTCCACATCAAAGCCAATGATATAGTCGGCAATTATATAGACCACGCTTTTTAACATTAAATGGCACCTTCAAGACGATAGTTCGTCGTCATTGTCAATTTATCGCTTAATTTATTTCTTCGTTGGTTAAAAGGTGAATGTTTTGCGGCGTTTGCCAAATCGTCAATAATGAGGCTTTACTTAATAACGTTTCTATCATCGGTAAATGCCCAAAAAAATTTGAAAAATTTAGTATTATTGACGACGTTTTGATCATCACTACAAGTCCAAAATATTTTGAAAAATTGGTGTTATTAGCAACGTTTTTTATCGTCGTCAAAGGTCTAAAATATTTGAATTTTGAGTGTTTGAGCGACGTTTTTATCGTCGTCAAAACTCTAAAATATTTGAATTTTGAGTGTTTTAAGCAACGTTCTAATCGTCGCTAGAGACAATAGATGAGACTATTTTCATTACTAATATTGTCGTTAATTTTTTTGCACCATTTGTACAGTTTTCACATGTCCCCCCTCCCATCCAATTACCATTTAACAAATAAACCTAAAATAAAACAACTAGAACATCAATTATTTAATAATATGTAAATACACAACAAAATTTCAATAAATAAAAATGAGTCAATTCACTTTAGAAACAAAATAGAGTTGCATCATCCCCTTTCATAAATTTTTTCTAAAATCATCTTAATAAAAATATTAACTTAAACAAACACAATTCTAAACATCCCTCAAGTAAGTTTTGAATGAACCCGGAATTTCACAAAAAAAAAAAAATTGACTAATAGCATTTAGATTCATCGAAAAGCCTCTTGCAATTCCTTATCACCATTTCTTCACAAAAAAAATAATATCATTTCTCTTTTGACGTAAAATTATCTGCACATTAAGATGTTATCCATTAGATCACCCAAAAAAAAAATGTGAAACCAAAAATATAATAGTTTCACAACAAAATTAAAATATGAACACAACTAAGAAAGCAAAAATTCAACTAAGATAGGCCACCGGACATGATACATCACCACTACCAAGAGACATAAATACACTTACACCCATTTGAAGAAAGGTCTCTAGATAAAAGAACTAAAATGGATGAGCAGATAACCATTTTTTTCATGTGTCACTCTTAGTTTAATGTCTAAAGAGTGAAGGATATATTACATATCCATTTTTCTTTGGCGTTAGAGTGTGTAAGAGCCACTACGTGATGATATAAAAGATCCATTGTGGTTTATTTAGTGCAGTGCAAACCATAAAAGACTATGACATTGCAAATCAGAATAATCGTGATACCTCGGGAAATTTTGACAAGCAATCCTTCATTTTAACTAATGCCGTGATCAGCGTTTTCTCCCCATACTACAAGCTTAGCTATCATTGGATCATAATGCATGCCGACATTGTCTCCTTGTTCCACTCTCGCCTTAACTTTCGAACTATTCAATGGTAGAACATCAACAAAAACTGAATAAGGAGAAAACAATGTTCTAAGTGGCAATTCAAGTGAAGACTTGGTGAAGAAGGAAAATTCCATGATCCTCACAATCTGATCTCTCAACTATTTAAAATTCCTCCTAATAAAAAAGACAAGAATGAGGATCGGATAGTCGGGGATTTAGGATCATCTAATTAGCATGAAGGTTTGCCTTAGACTAGAGATCTCTTAGTGTGAACCTTCCTTCGGACTTCCTAACGATCGTGCTTTGTGCATGTGTATAGGATTTGGAAATATTGATTTTTCTAATCCTCTAGGCTAACATTGATATATGACTTGAAAATGAATGAGTTCACATGTTTGTGCACTGTTGAAGAGATGGTTCTTGGATCATAATGATTAAGAACATCTGCTGCGGGAAGAAATCCTTTTGGCACATTTTCAAGATAAATCCTAGCTTCAAAGGCATGCCCTATTATTGCAGTGGGAAGTAGCAAAAACATGTTAGAATCTTACCTAGAATATGATCTAGAATGGAAGAAGAATACAAATGCCCATTTGGAATCAACAAGATATTAATGAGCGGTTAGTGGTTACATGCATAACCGGTTAGAGAACAGAATATTCTTTTTTTCCCCCTAATCTAGCTTGGTTGTTCTACAAAGATGCTTTTCATCTGAAATCTAAGTGATTAAGTAGTGCATGGATACAAAATCAATTTAACAAAAATTCCATGAACATATCAAGTAGTGCATGGTCCAAGTAACTTCTTTTTTCTTTTCTATTTTTTCTTTTCGCTAACTTTGTAGACCTTTTATCTTTTTCTTCCCAGCTTCAGATTTTTATTTTTTAGAAGAAGCTAGGGGTTAATAGCTTCAGAATTAATCATTATCTTTCATAGTTTTAGGGATAAAACTCACAAGTGACAAGACATAGCCGTTCTTTTAGAGAGGTACCTATGCGACTTAAGGGAAAGATTCTCCAAAACATGAATATGCCATTCTACAAGATCTTGACCAACAATCATCCCCACGGGATGCTCAACCTGAACAAGGTTTTCTATGTTTTCAGTAAACATAAGTGATTAATTACATTATAAAAGCACAAAGAGTAGAACTAATTATCAATGCACAAGACGGCAGTGTTCATCTCCATAAAATAAAAGTGGCCGAGACCTGTGGGTCCACTATAAACTCCATTTTTTTGTGATTTAAATTGCCTTCTCAGATTGTTAGAAAACAAAAGAGGCCAATCGGACTACTATCAAAAAGAAGAAGAAAGTATAAACAACACAACAATCCTTATAAGATAGAACATTTTCAAAAAAAAAGGGCGAGCTCCTTTCACCAAAAATGACTACCAAATGTTAGAAACTCGCCAATTGATGTAAACTCATATATTACTTATCTCTAACGATGATGATACAATTGACAGAAAAAGAGGTCAAGATATGCATTCATTGACAGAATAAGCAAGTGTAAGAAACTTGCCACATCATTATAAGTTGGACTCCTTTCTAATGTTAGCTCATGAACAAGATATCCACTTTTCCTTTCGACTAACACTCGCTCTTTCCAATTAGTAACATAATTGACTTCAATGACATTTTTTACTATGACAAAATAATACTACCAATAATAGTATTTAAAAGAGACCAAAGTTGTCTATAAAAGATGATAAACTCATAACGAAGTTCACAAAACTTCGTGATCCCATGAATGACATATTGTACTAAAAGAAACCTCGTTTGTTCTAGCCCCTCCAACTACCACCATTTTCCGTGATAACAACTTATTTAAGACAAAAACCAATCCAATCAACCCATTCAAATGCTTCTCGGGAAATTATTCAAACAAGTGTAGAGTAACAAGCACATAAACAAATTGCATCGGGGAATCTCGGCTCCTTTGCATTAAAAGCCAACAATTTTACGGATAAATTCATATTAACAATAACAAATGCTTCTATATTCAGTAATAATGATAAAATGTATAAGCAAAATGTTGTGTTATTTATTGGTCCCAACATAAAATCATATTAATCTAAAGAATGTACCTTTATGCAAGAAAAAAAAAACCTCTCGAAACTGTTGGTTCCTGGATGGAGAGTGAAATATAGATAAACGTTAGTAAAGCAAGAGATGAATGATCCTTCAAGCAAAAAAAAAACAAATTGTTTTATGAGATTTGCAGTAACAATAGATCAAATAGCATCAACCCATCCAAAAATAAGATTCTAAGATCTCTTTGGTAATGTTGTTCATTTCAATCCTATGTAGAATTTCTTCTAGGAATAAAATGAAATCAAATTCATTTCAATCTTATTAGTAGTATTTAAGTAGATATCCAACCAAGCAAATTTTAATTACTTTTAAATATATCATTATTCTACTTGAATGTCACTTCCACATGTGAGACACAGATAGCACATACTAAGAAACAAACTACATAACCCCATTTTAGAATTAACTAACTAAAACTATTTCATTTCAAAATAGTATCAATAAGAAATCTCAATTTCATGAACTATAATATAATAATCCCACTTTTATAAACATTTACAAACCACAGAACACAGATCGGTCAATATAAACAAACATTGGAGGCTAGAACACGAAAGCAAACCTTCAAATGAGCAGCAGCTTTGTCCTTAGTAGTAAACGCACCAGTAGATTCAACAACATATTCAGCTGCAGTATCAGCCCATGGAATCTCGTCAGGGTTCCTAACCAAACAATAAAATAATTAAACAACTACAAACAAATCCAAAACAATAAAATCACATAGAAAGACAAGCGAGCATACCTGCAGCCGAAAATAGTGACTGAGTGACTGGCTTCTCACCGAAGAGAAGAGTCTTCGCATCCTTAACTTTAAGTTCATGATGTAGAGTTCCATCTTATTTAACCAGTAGATCAATAAAAACAAGTTTCTTTTGTCAAAAGCTCACTCCTTTTCAAGTTTTAAGAAAAGCTCACTCTTTTCATTGCTAATGGAAACGGAAGAGGAAGGTGAGAAAGTTTTAAAAGGGTGGCAGCAAATGCTACTATGAACAAACATAAAAAACCAAATTCACAAAGAGAAGAAAGAGAGTAAAGAGTTTAATTCTACCTGCGTTGGTAAACCCTAGCTTTTCTTCAGAGAAAAAGAGAGAAATGAGAGTTTGAGTTGTTCTGAGTTCATGAAAATTAGAGTGAAGAGTTTAACATCAGTTTGTGAGAAGGGCATGATATATTGTTAAGATAGACATAGCCTCACCTTTCGCCGGTGTTGGTGTATTGGCTGTGAGAAAAGGGTGATTCAGTAGAGAGAAAGATGGAGGTGTGGGAGAAGGAGAGAAAAGAGACGTGTTTTTATTTATTTATTTTGTTTTCTTTTCTAGTTTTCTATTTTGGTGAAACTTAGGTTTCCATTTTAATTTCTTTATTTTCTTAATAGGCGGCAATAGCAAAAAAAAATAGAGCGGGCTTTAGCGAAAAATAGAGCGCCGTAACTAAGAAATTTTGTTCACCAAACTAATTTGATATTTTCCGACGATAATTTTGTCCCTAATATCAAGTGAATTAGTGACGTGTATTATTGTGTAGTTGAAACCCTATTACTAGCAATGATTTCAAATAACATCGGTACTAAAATACAATCACCAACGCTCCTAAACGTAGCTAAAATATAAAAATCAATTTACAACGTTGAATACGTTGCCAAAACTATATTTTTGTTCAACTAATAACGATTACAACTTTTGCCAACGCTAAAACTTCGTTAAAGAAAAATATTTTTTCAGAAGCAAGTCAAAATAGTATTGGCTACGATTGAAAACGTCGTCAAAAGCAATCATTGGCTACGATATCCTGTCGTCGCTAAAACTTTTGTCGCTAAAAAGGCCATTTGTTGTAGTGCTATATGTATTTTCTGTGCCTGTGTAAACGACATACAAACGTGCAGAACTACCACTTTCATTATGCTCAAGAGATTCACTTTGACTATCAACTTCTTCATGGTTGTAGTAACTGTTTTCTTTCAGTGCCATCAACTGAGATAAATTGTGAACGGGTATCCTATAGTGGTAGAGTTGGTATCCAGGAAAATGGGGTGTTTCAGCCGGAAGCGAATGAGGATGAGTTTTAGCTATGTTCGGACACCTCCAGTTTAATTTATGAGTCTTACCTTTTTAATTTATGAAAAAAAATTTGAAATTTGTTTTCTTAGTGCACTCAAAAAATTAATGGAAGTTTTATTTATTTATTATTATTATCTTTTTTTGCAATGTTTGATAGTTTTTTGTACATTTTGGAATTTGTTGGGAAGATAGAAATGTTGTACGTAGGCAGGCTGTGTAAATTTTGTTATGCAATGTAGGTTCGGTTTTTAAGTGGAAGACTGTTACTAGCATTATATATATATATATACCATGGTTTGGCATAAACCGTAGTGTTTAGTATAACTATATACCACGGTATTATAACACATACACTAATATAAACCACGGTTTCAATAGCTTATATGTCATAGTTCTGTTGACAATCGTGGTATATCATGGACATACAAACCACGGTTCTTTGAAAAACCGTGGTATCCGTTAAACATATATACCACAGTTTTGCTATTATTATATACCACACCACCTATTGTCACGGTTGCATAACAGTGGTAAATATATTTATACCACACTTAAAAACAGTGGTATAAGTGTCATTCTGTAGTAGCGCGTGGAACTAAAGAATTAATATTCAAAGACAACATCTTCAGTTTAGTCATTAGTAGATGCTATTACTCAACAAATGGATGGATTGTGGCAATGTAGCACATGTAAATATTTCAAACCTTGCACCGAAGGCGCAACGAGTTGTCTGGGTAGCACCGCAGGCGCATCAAGGTCTCGTGGGCCGTAGGCACAGGCATATCCTAGTATTTTATAAATAAGAACATATGTTATTAATAGCAGAAGTGATAAGAACAGAGTCAAGTGTCCGTGCATGATAGAGAATTAGAGATAACCTATTTCAACCCTTCACCATCAAAGACTCTCTAAAACTTCTCATTTTCATATACCCCCACATTTAAAACTTGATAAATTAAATTTCTTTCCACATCTCAATCAAAAGTCAAAACACTACTCATTATCATACATCCCCACATTGAAAATCCCTCTATATTTTAATCAAACTAAATCAAAACATTACTAAATCAAAACACTACTCATTTAAGTTAAACCCATTTAAATAATTTGAAATTGACAAAACCCATTTATATAAAACTCATTTTTAAAACCTATTTAAATTATTTGAAATTGAAATATCATCTAATTGAAATGAAAATATATTTTTAATTGAAAGTCAAAACAAGTTACCCAATCAGCTTGGCACTTCAAAGTCATAGATTAGAAAAAATTGACTATTATAGATTGACATATTATTTGCTGACCTTAAAAAGAGTGACATTCGAAGTAGTATGTGACTGACTCTAGCAGTCTAGCCATTGTCAATCTTTTCAATTGTTCTGTAGCGTTTATTGATTATGGGATCCCATGGATTTTATAGGTTCTTCTTGTACATGATCGTTCAAATGGTTATATAGGACATTCATCAACATTCATTCTGTAGTACCTCAAAAAGTTTCAGATATTGGCTCTGGTCATATGAGGCCCTGGTCATATGAGATACGACGCATTGAGTAATTTTCTATTTACTTCTTGGGAGCGGTATGGGCATCCCACTTTATGGAATTGACACAATTTTGAAAAAAAAATAAAACAATAATAATTATTCTTTATATGTTATTTTACACCCCACATGTCCGATAGTTCTAGGCAGGGAGTTGCCGCGGAATATTTTTTTCGTGTTTTTTGTTTTTTTTCCACTTCAAATTTTGCATATTGAACACACACGACATATAGATACCTCACTTTATTCTTTAAAGCTTTTTTATACACTCCAAAAACAACACCAAAATCATGACAAAAAATATATACAATCTGAGACATAGTTTTGCTATCTCGCGCAACAAATATTTTCATATGCTATAAGAAAAACTTATGATCAAATTAATGAATAAGAGTTTTGATAATAAACACAAACAAAGACTCCATTTTAGTGAACACAACTATCTCGTGGTAACTAATTTTTTTTTTACGGTGGCTATTAAATATTTTTTAAAAAAAAAAAGATCCACGACAACCACCTTCTGTGGGATTAAGGCCAGCCCTGAGTTTCAATAGGCCCAATGCAAAGTCCACACAATGAGACCTTTATTTCCTTTCTCTTTGTCTGGGAATGAGCTTTTATTTGGACTTTTAACACTATAGTGGGGTTTTTATAGTTAAATGGGCCTTTTGTTTTGCTTTATTTTGGGGGTCCTATACGAGGGGTTAGACAACATAGCCTTAGGGCCGACCTGGCGTGGGATATGAGATCTCGTGGTAACCGATGCCGTGAATTGGTTAAAGGGTGCCAATTCCATAAAGTGGGTGTCAATACCGCCACCCAAATAAAAACACTAAAACATTAGATTTTAATTGAAATAGTAAGCGATGCAGACGAGTTGAGCAATGTATATAAACGTGTCTCGACAAACGTGTTTGGATGCTAAATTGGTTTCGGAAGCCAATTACCAATTTAAACGTACATCCGTGTCCTTTTGTCCATGAACGTACATGTCCATGTCCTTTTGTGTACTATTAATGAGCCAAGATATTTTGTGAGAGTTCTTAATCATACAAACTAGTTGGCGGAGCCTATATAAATTAGCTAGTAATCGGTCATGGTCAAAACGGACAAAGTACCTATATAATAAGTAAATAAATGAAGTTGTGCCGAGGATCACCAGTTGACAACTTCGTGTATAAATAGAGGTATACCTCTTTTATTGTATACTTGTATAGCACATCCTGCTATTCCCGACTGTAACCTCGATCAAAGTAGTTACGAAGTACTGCCAAGTGCAATAGTGCATCATCATGGCCTCATATCATCTCTCCAATACCATAGCCAATTTTAATCAAACCGACAGCAAATTGCCTGCAATGACAGTTTCAGCTGGTACCTCCATCACTAGCACTACTACAACCCCATTCAAGCTCAATTCGTCCAAGTTATGCAGCACTGGGCTACAACATCTTCCTCAAGGACATTCCCAGATCATTAATCACATTGAAAACTCCCAAGAACCATCTACACGTGCTTCTTCAAGTAGTTCACAACAATTTCATCTTAGAATTGGAATTGTAGGTCTGGGGGCATTTGGCCAGTTTCTAGCCAAGGCATTTCAAAGACAAGGTCACCATGTACTTGGTACATCAAGATCAGACTACTCGGATTATTGCCAAGAGCAAGGCATTATATTTTTTCAGTGCGTATTCATAATTTATGCATATCTTATATTTTGTTAGTACTGTATTACAAAAAACACTTTAAATAATATGCTTTTGTAACAATTTGTTTTGGATTCTAATATAAGGTTTTCATTTTTTATGCATGCAGAGATTTGAATGGCTTATGTGAGGCACAACCAGATGTCCTATTAGCTTGTAGTTCTATTTTGTCAACCGAGGATATTGTCCGAGGGATTCCATTTCACAAGCTGAAATCAAACACCATATTGGCTGATGTATTATCTGTCAAAGAGTTTCCAAAGAAGCTCTTTCTAGATGTTGTTCCAAAAGACTTTGGTATCCTTTGTACACATCCAATGTTCGGTAAATACAGTGGCAAAAACAGTTGGGAAGGATTGCGGTTTGTCTATGACAAAGTACGAATTGCTGAGAATAGCATTCAACAACGTAAATGCGAGCAATTTTTGAACATTTTCCAAGACCAGGTTGGTAGTTTATATTGTGTCTTTTCTTTCTCTTAGGGGAACTTACATATTTTAGCAGTATATACAGTTATCCGATCAATATTTGCTGAATTGTACAGGGATGTCGAATGGTTGAGATGTCATGTGAAGAACATGATCAATATGCTGCTGAAAGCCAATTCATCACCCATACCATAGCAAGAATCTTGTCAAATATGAATCTGGGGTCTACACCAATCAATACAAAAAATTTTGAGACCCTCATGGAGCTGGTAATTATTCTGAAGCTTGTCTTGTTACAAACAACTTCTTGTGTTCTAGTCCATTTTCTTTCATTCTACTAAACTTCTTGTTAACATTGATTTTATGTTTTATTACAGACTGAAAATACAGTTAGTCATGGTTCTGATCTCTATGATGGCCTCTTTATGTACAATGTGAATGCTCCAAAGCAGGCAAGTGCACATACATACATAATATGTTGCCCAATCACCATGAACAAAAAACTTACAAATCCAACTTTACTTAAGAGTATTATTTTTAGTAATTCATGATACAAGTGCTAACAACACATGTTTGATATGCAGCTTGAGAAACTTGAAAGAGCATTTGACGAAGTGAAGCAAAACCTATTCGGAAAGCTTCGTGGTACATTGAGAAGACAGATAGAAGAGACGGTACCAGTGCAGAAGAAAACAGAACTGATTCCATCAACTCGATTTCTACCAAGCAATGAGAAAGTAATTGTTGGGGTCCCTCACCATAGCTGGAACGACCTCATGAGATCGGGTTTGAGGAGCTTGACCGGTCTAATGACATCGGTTGAAGAAATTCTACCGGAATTTTAGTTCTCCCACGATTTGCGCACATCGGTTGAACTTTTGCTCCTGGAATTTTGGCTCCCGAACGATCTGACCACATAGAATGGCAAGGTAGCAACCCAATGCCACCGCGTAGTTTGGAAGCTGATGTCTTGATGTTGCCGCGTAGTGTGGAACCGAAATTTCAGAACACTATAAAACCAAAGTTAGGTTTTGGTGTAACATAAGTCTTTGAGAAAAACCCAATTTTGAGAGCAACCAAAATTGAGAAAAACCCTTGCAAATAGATAAAACTTGTAAGGAGATATTAGTGAAGAGAGATCTAGTAAGTTTGGAGAGACTTGAGAGGAGTGATTGTAATCTTCTTTCTTACACTTATAAAAGGATTTGCTCTTATAGAAGTAGACATTATTAGCCGAACCACGTTACATCTTGTGTCTCATTGTGGTAAGTTACCTTACATTGCTATTGCTTGTTTGTGATAGTTATTTCCATAGTTTAGGTTTGTGGTTGTTGGTTGTAGTGAAAGTTTAGATTTTTTTTATTGGAGTTTAGAGTGTCCAAGTGCAAGCTATCTTAGTAGGGATCGATTGGTATCGTTTTCCCCAACAATAATATTGAAGGATCTTTCTTCATTTTCCATGGTTCCCGATCAAAGAAACCTACTTGATGTTTCTGTGGAACCCAAAAATGAAGTCTATCATATGGTCTAATAATCAATCATTTCCATTGATTGGTCTTGTGAAATAAAGAGTCTATATATGAAAATAAAGAAGAACGCGATTGTTTGTCTTCCTCAAATTGAAGAGAGACTCAAACTTTATTCTATATACTAGATACAAGACTTGCTCACTAAGCCCGCAGAATTACCACAACATGGAAAGACTTCCTCACCAAGAATCTAGTAATTGGAAACTATACAAAAAGAAATACACATGAACTTAGAAACTAAATATACAGAGATATTCTAATACTCCCCCTCAAGGTGGAGCGTGAATGTCAATAACGCCCACCTTGTGAATCAAACAATGGAAGTGATCAGCACCAAGTGGCTTGGTAAACATATCTACAATTTGCTCTGAAGAAGTAGTATAATGGGGGACAATGAGTTTGGACTGAATTTTCTCCCGAACAAAATGACAATCTAGGTCAATATGTTTTGTTCGCTCATGAAAGACAGGATTTTCAGCAATGTGAATGGCAACTTGATTATCATAGTAAACTGAGATTGGAGAATAATGAGGGACACCAAGATCTCTGAGCAAGAATTTTAACCATTGCAATTCACACGTAAGAGTAGCAAGCGCACGATATTCGCCCTGGCGGAAGATCGTGAAACAGTAGCTTGTTTTTTTGTTCTCTAAGAAATAGGATTACTACCTAACAAGGTACAATAACCTGTCGTACAACGCCTAGCAGTAGGACATCCTGCCCAATCTGAATCACAAAATCCATTTAAATACAAGTTGCTGGATGAAGAAAGAAAAATACCCTTGCCAACCGAACCCTTTAGATAACGAAGAATACGTTGAGTTGCATCCATATGAGAAGAACGAGGTGCTTGCATGAACTAACTAAGATGGTGCACCGAGTATTTGATATCAGGCCTGGTTATAGTGAGATAAATAAGACGCCCAATAAGACGTCGATATAGAGAAGATCGTGAAACAGTAGCTTGTTTTTTTTGTTCTCCAAGAAATAGGATTACTACCTAACAAGGTACAATAACCTGTTGTAGAACGCATAGCAGTAGGACATCCTGCCCAATCTGAATCACAAAATCCATTTAAATGCAAACTGCTGGATGAAGAAAGAAAAATACCCTTGTCAACTGAACCCTTTAGATAACGAAGAATATGTTGAGCTACATCCATATGAGAAGAACGAGGTGCTTGCATGAACTGACTAAGATGGTGCACCGAGTATGTGATATTAGGCCTGGTTATAGAGAGATAAATAAGACGCCCAATAAGATGTCGGTATAGAGAAGGATCTGGAAGAAGAGTGCCATCTGAAGGAGATAATCTCAAATTTTGTTCCATGGGAAAAACAAATATTCTACCACCAGTAACACCTACATCTTTCAAAATGTCAAGAGTATATTTTCGTTGAGAGAGAAATAAACCCTTCTTTGAACGCGCAACTTCAATTCCGAGAAAATACT
Organism: Coptis chinensis; assembly: GCF_015680905.1. Classification (NCBI taxonomy): domain Eukaryota; kingdom Viridiplantae; phylum Streptophyta; class Magnoliopsida; order Ranunculales; family Ranunculaceae; genus Coptis; species Coptis chinensis. Next base: position 82,033,975 of record NC_141461.1, on the reverse strand, counting down.
TCAATCTGCCAAGATCTTTGATAGAAAATGCTTCCTCTAAAAACTCTTTGCATTGCTGAATGACATTGTTATTACTACCTGTAATGATAATGTCGTCGATATAGACAAGAACAAAAAGTGAGGAATTTTCCGTAATACAAGAAAACAGTGAATAATATGCACGAGATTGAGAAACCCCCCCCCCCCCCCCTTTTTCTAGAAAATCTAGGAGGAAGTGTCATAAGATCTTCCTACAAAAAGACATTATTCACATCCATTTGAAAAAGATCCCATCCTTTAACTGCTACTACTGAAAGTAAGGCTTGAACAGTAACAACCTTTGCAACTGGAGCAAAAGTGTCATGATAATCAAGACCTTCAATAATACTGCCATCATAATGAAATTTGATCTTGTAAACCCATTTACAACCAATAGGTCGGCTTCTTATTTGGTGGTAAAAATACAAGAGTCCACGTATTATTCTGCTCAAGAGCTTTAATATCCTTAGCCATTGCATCATGCCAATGAGGTGATTTCATGACTTGAGAGAAAAAAGTAGGTTCATTGGTTGATGAGATGTTATAAAGAAATGATTTATGTGAATATGAATATTTAGAATAAAAGATATAGTTGGATAATGGAAAAATCGTTGTACCTGTCTTCATAGAGTCAATTGAAGTGGGTAATTTATCATGAGCAACAACAGAACAAACAAAATCCTTGAGTAAAACTAAACGTTGACGATCTCTGGTAGATTGTCTAGCTGGTTCTTGTTGAAGAGAGACATGGTCTTCTGGAATGGGATAAGGAGGAACTTCAACATGAACATTAGAATCTGGCACTGATATAAATCAATGTTTGAAACAATTATAGTTTGTACATCAGAGTGATCATTGACATCATTTTGCATAGGTTTATCAAAATGAGAAGGAAAAATGGGATTATCCCTCAATAGGATTAACAGTAACAACCGTGGAATCGGCCAATCAAGACAAATCACGAAAAGGAAAACTATTTTCATGAAAAACAACATCATGAGATGTATAAATTTTTTTGGTTTCCATATCATAAATAAGATAACCCTTTTGACCATGAGGATAACCCACAAATATACCATGTTTAACTAGATGATCGAATTTATGTTGAATGTATGGATTGTGTGCAAAGCAAAGACATCCAAAAACACGTAAATGGGAATAATTGGGCTTGGAATTAAACAACATTTCATGAGGGGATTTTTTTTGACAAAAGTGGAGTGAAGATTTTGTTAATGAGATAAGTAGCTGCAAGAACACATTCTCCCCAAAAAATTAGAGGTAAATTAGCTTGGACTCGCAAAGCCCGTGTGACTTTAAGGAGATGACGATGTTTCCGTTCCACAACTCCATTTTGATGGGGTGTGGCAACGCAACTTCGTTCATGAATGACACCATGTTGACTAAAAAACAATTGCATATTCTTTGAGAGAAACTTGGTTCCATTATCGGATCGAACTTTTTGAATTTAGGGTAAGAAAATATCACCATCTCTAGATGAAATAAATTTAACGTTTGAATTAAATTGTTGCATGACCATAGCAAAAAAAATATTGTACAAACTTTTTAGTTTTCGATTTAGCTTGCATAAGATATATCCAAGTGCAATGAGTATAATCATCAACAATCGTTAGAAAATATCTTGCACCACTAAAAATAGATTGAGAAAAGCACCCCAAATATTGCAATGAGTTAACTGAAAAGGCCAAACACTAGAAATAGATCTTAATGGAAAAGATAAACGACTTTGTTTTGCTTGTGGACAAATTTTACAAACATTATTTTTTGAACAAAAAATAGAACTATTTTGTTTAGCTAGAAACTAAAGGCGAGAAGATGAGAGATGCCCAAGACGACAATGCCATAAATCAAAACTAGAAGAGTTTGTAGAGAACAAAGTTGAATTCCCTTGAAGTAAATAGAGACCTTCATGATAATTACCCAGTCCAATCTTCCTCTTCGTTGATGGGTCATGGAAAATACAATGGCCACGAAAGAAGGTTACATAACAATGAATAGATTTTGTAAGTTGGCTCACAAATAAAAGGTTAAATTTGAAGCAAGGCACAAAGTAAACATTCTCAAAGATAAGTGATCGAGAGTAGTGAACAGTCCCAATATGGGTGACCAAAGTGTGTGTTGTTAGAAAAATGGATTTGCACAAATCCATTGAGATATGAATGAGTTATTTGTCTCCCAAGTTATCCTACTTGAGATGAAATGGGTTTCTCCTGAAACAGTACGTAAAGTGAGAAAAACCTTTTCGAAAGAGTGTACTGGTTCGAAACAGTGCATTATGCCGAAAAGGTGCGACCTTTCAAAATGTGCACCGGGTCAAAAGCAAGCATCATAAAAAAAGGTGTGACCTTTCGAAATAGGCACTGGTTCGAAACAGTGCTTTATGCCAAAATGGTGTGTTCTTTCGAAACATGTTACTTTTCAAAGAGTTGCTTACTTTTTCCCAAGAGTCATTGTGTTGTTTCAAAAATGCACCACTTACCTATAAATAGTGGATGAATTTGGAGAAAAAGACACACCAGATCATACAGAGTTTTGATCTTTCTCTTCTTCCCCTGTTCTTAGTCAAATATTATGTTGTGTTCGCTAATTCTGTAGAATTAAAGTGCTACCTTTCTATAGAAGGAAATCCATTCTATCTTGGGAGACAGTTTCCCATCAACCTTCAAGCACCGTGAGGGAGAAGATCTATCTTAAGGACATAGTGATCATCACTAGGCTCAGAATTAATCATTGGTAAATTAAGTTCATTCGTTGAACTAAAAGGTTTGTTTGTTTTTGAAATTAAAAGTTTGTTCATGATATATTTGTTATATCAATTTGATTTCTTATTTACTTGACAATAAGTATATTATTGGAGTAAGTTTCTTACAAACTTAAGACATATTTTCTTGTTTTCTAAACAATAAGTATAGCCTAAATTAATTCAACCAAATTAATTCAAGGCAATAAGAAATTTGTCTTAAGTTGTTAGGAATATACAACTTAATTATACTTACTCTTTACTAATTACCAAACTATACAAACCTTTTGTCTTGTAAATGTCTTGTACTTTTTAATTAAATCCGAGCCTAGTGTAGATACATTATGTCCTTAAGACAGAATTTCCCCCTCATGGTGCTTGAAGGTTGATGGGAAACTGTCTCCCAAGATAGAACGGATTTCCTTATATAGAAAGGTAGCACTTCAATTCTACAGAATCAGCGAACATAACATAGTATTTGACTAAGAATAGGGGGAGAAGAGAAAGATCAGAACTCTGTGTGATATGGTGTGTCTTTCTCTCCAAATTCATCCACTATTTATAGGTGAGTGGTGCCTTTTCGAAACAAGTGGAGTATTGCAGGATACTCTTTATAGAAATCACCTATGTTAGTGCGAAGTGGGGCCGCTTATATGAGAATTTTAAAGGCAAATGCCTCAAAAGCACTATCTGAAACCAAGAAGTGTTTAAGGCCAAAATGAACACAAACGTGAGAACCAACAGTATTCGAGAAGGTACTGCGTGAAGATGATTGTCTAGGTTTATACAAACGGCTGACAGTTCAAGGACATTAATTAAAGTCTACTGATCATCCAATTAAATCCGATTGTCTTTTACTAAGGCAAGTTCAAGGCCCCTATGCTACTTGACCTGATGCTGTATTTTTTCATTTGTAAAAGAACATAAATCCGATGTTTATGATAGAAAACTCCAAATTTTCATTCATGTGGGGGATTGTTAGAAAAATAGATTTGCACAAATCCATTGAGATATGAATGAGTTATTTGTCTCCCAAGTTACCCCACTTGAAATGAAATGGGTTTATCTTGAAACAGTACGTAAAGTGAGAAAAACCTTTTCGAAAGGGTGCACTGGTTCGAAATAGTGCATTATGCCGAAAAGGTGCGACCTTTCGAAATGTGCACTGGTTCAAAATAGTGCATCATACCGAAAAGGTGTGACCTTTCGACATACGCACTGGTTCGAAATAGTGCTTTATGCCGAAATGGTGTGTCCTTTTGAAACATGTGACTTTTCAAAGAGTTGCTTACATTTTCCTAAGAGTCATTGTGTTGTTTCGAAAATGCACCACTCACCTATAAATAGTGGATGAATTTGGAGAGAAAGACACACCGGATCACACAGAGTTCTGATCTTTCTCTTCTCCCCCTGTTCTTAGTCAAATACTATGTTGTGTTCGCTGATTCTGTAGAATTGAAGTGCTACCTTTCTATAGAAGGAAATCCGTTCTATCTCCGTTCTATCTTGGGAGACAGTTTCTCATCAACCTTCAAGCACCGTGAGGGGGAAAATATGTCTTAAGGACATAGTGATCATCACTAGGCTCGGATTTAATCATTGGTAAATTAAGTTCATTCGTTGAACTAAAATGTTTGTTTGTTTGTTGAAATTAAAGGTTTGTTCATGAAATATTTGTTATATCAATTTGATTTCTTGTTTACTTAACAATAAGTATATTTTTGGAGTAAGTTTCTTACAAACTTAAGACATATTTCTTATTACCTTGAATTAATTTGGTTGAATTAATTTAGGCCATACTTATTGTTAACTTTGAATGCACTAACAACTCTAAAGCAGATTTTGTTCACGTCGCATTGATAAGCGGTAGTAAAAAGATTGTTATGGCTGCAGAAAATTGTCTCACCATAGATACTGGATTTGACGCATGATTAAATAACACACGGAAAGGTATTGGTCCCAAAAATCAGGTTTGGTTTTATTAAATTGGGACCTTGTTCAAATATTAACTTATCTGGAATGATGATGTCATCATATCAAACTTTGTGAGTGCAAGATAAGTTGGTGCTTGACGCCACTTCTCTGGTATCAGTTTGGTCGGTACAATGGAAGTTTAGACATAAATGTGTGAAGCAGGTTTATTGGTAAAAAGAGACATGAACTCGGGTTACTAGATTCAGAGTCTAATGTCATAACCGCTAGACCATGGGACCACACTTGTTGGCATGTACAATTAAGTACAATTAAAGTGAAAAGCCACAACCCTTGGAAGTGGTACCACACTTGTTGGCAATAAACTGTTTAAACTTTTACGGGGCAACTGTTGTGAATAAGACGGTTCACAGTACAAATTCAAAGGGTTCAATGTCCTAACCGCTAGACTTACTCAATGAATGACATGTGTCATAACTAAAAGTCAGAAAGTTTGAAGTGCATATGCTAAATTGACGATTTCAAATACTAAAAGGTTTTGTACCTATTAGAGAATTGTTTTCTCCTAACTTTCAAACCAAATAGTTTCTAAAGGTACGAAACAATATTCAAAGGGTTTGTCCTGTTCCTAGAAGTCTTATGTTTAGTAACTTTTGCATATTGAGAACGGTAATTTGGTTTTGTCTCTTACGGAAAAGGTACTTTCGACGCCCATTCTTTCTCAAACAGTAGCAAGTTCACATATTATTTTGTGAGTGAATTTTTTATTCCAGAATTTGTTTATGTTTTAAAGAATAACAAGGTGTGTTTCTATTTCAGAATAGAAATGACAACACCACCAGGTTCTCCTATTCATGCTGTTCCTATTACATTTGCTAGGCCTACTAGTCCGTTGAATGGTATGAACATTTTGGTCCCCGATGATGACCTTATGTTCGTAGAGGTGGAACTCAACAACTACGGGTGTCTACTAGCAATGGTGGATACTGGTTCAACTCATACGTTAATCTCTGAGTATGTATCCAAGGTTATTGAATTAAAACTCTCAGAATGTAAAGGCTCAATGAGAGTCTTGAACCAAGAAGCTGAACCGGTGAAAGGACTCACTTTGGACGTTGACATTAAGATGAACAACTGGCGAGGAAAGGTGAACCTGATGGTAGCTCGCTTAGACCGTTTTCAAGTCATTCTTGGAATGGACTTCTTGAAAGCAAACAAGGCGGTGGTAATGCCATACTTGGGGGTTTATGATCCAAGATTCAGAGAATCCTTGTTTCATTCCAGATGTTAGGAATGGCGGGTGCTAAAAGGGTTCTAAAATTATTTTATTATTTGTAAGATGTATGTGTTTTACTATTGTGCCAAAGAGTGCCAATAAAGTAGATTGCTTAAGATATTGTTTTGTAAGCATACTTCAAAATTGAGGTCATAGAAGTGTTTTCGACACTATATGAATGGTATGTGACATTCTTTAACAAGACGCCTTACTTGAAAAATATATATTTAAATGGTTTTCCAATTTATTGACTTTGTCATGAGAAAGTAGAAAATGTGGGGGATTATGTATCTTCTTGAATTAATCAATTCAAAATTGGAAATTTGTTGAAGTATTACTCAAAAGACATAAAATGTGGTGTTTTACTCTAGGAGAGATGCATAAATTTCAATGAAATCCTCAAAGCAAACATGCATAGCAAGGTCCACTATTGAATCATAATTTATAGCATTGGACAAGACTGGAGAAGAAGTATAGTGGCTTCAAAATTTCTTAGAGGATATTCCAAATTGGGCTAAACCTGTGCTAGCAGTGTGTATACACTGTGACAGCCAATCTGCTATTAGTAGAGCACAAAGTAGCATGTATAATGGGAAGTCTCGACACATACGTCGTAGACATAACACCGTTAGACAATTGCTCTCAAATGGAGTTATCTCGATTGACTATGTAAGGTCAAAAGATAACATTGCGGATCCGCTTACAAAATGTTTAACAAGAGAGCAAGTGGAAAGATTATCAAGGGGAATGGGCTTAAAGCCTTTGAGATAATCAACCAAAAATCCTCATGATGGAGAAACCAACCTAGTTGATTGGAGATCCCAAGATCTAGGTTCAATGGGCCAACTAAATTATGCCTGTGACTCAGTTAGCACTGGAGAGTAATATTATACTTTAACCCAATCCCTATATAAGACAGTGCATATCTGCCATGAGAACCAGGATAAGTTAAGCTTTTAATGATTTACTATATCTTGGAAAGTTATGTTATCTAAGTTGAGTATTGCAAGATACTCTTTATAGAAATCACCTATGTTAGTGCGAAGTGGGGCCGCTTATATGAGAATTTTAAAGGAAAATGTCTCAAAAGCACTATCTGAAACCAAGAAGTGTTCAAGGCCAAAATGAACACAAACGTGAGAACCAATAGTATTCGAGAAGGTACTGCGTGAAGATGATTATCTAGGTTAATACAAATGGCTGATAGTTCAAGGACATTAATTGAAGTCTACTGATCGTCAAATTAAATCCGATTGTCTTTCACTAAGGCAAGTTCAAGGCCTCCCATGCTACTTGACCTGATGTGGTATCTTTTCATTTGTAAAAGAACAGAAATCCGATGTTTATGATAGAAAACTCCAAATTTTCATTCATGTGGGGGATTGTTAGAAAAATGGATTTGCAGAAATGCATTGAGATATGAATGAGTTATTTGTCTCCCAAGTTACCCCACTTGAGATGAAATGGGTTTCTCTTGAAACAGTACGTAAAGTGAGAAAAACCTTTTCGAAAGGGTGCATTGGTTCGAAACAGTGTATTATGCCGAAAAGGTGCGACCTTTTGAAATGTGCACTGGTTCAAAACAGTGCATCATACCGAAAAGGTGTGACCTTTCGAAATAGGCACTGGTTCGAAACAGTGCTTTATGCCGAAATGGTGTGTCCTTTCGAAACATGTGACTTTTTAAAGAGTTGCTTACATTTTCCCAAGAGTCATTGTGTTGTTTTGAAAAGGCACCACTCACTTATAAATAGTGGATGAATTTGGAGAGCAAGACACACCAGATCACACAGAGTTCTGATCTTTCTCTTCTCCCCCTGTTCTTAATCAAATATTATGTTGTGTTCGCTGATTCTGTAGAATTGAAATGCTACCTTTCTATAGAAGGAAATCCGTTCTATCTTAGGAGACAGTTTCCCATCAATCTTCAAGAACCGTGAGGGGGAAAATATGTCTTAAGGACATAGTGATCATCACTGGGCTCGGATTTAATCATTAGTAAATTAAGTTCATTCATTGAACTAAAAGGTTTGTTTGTTTGTTGAAATTAAAGGTTTGTTCATGATATATTTGTTATATCAATTTGATTTCTTGTTTACTTAACAATAAATATATTTTTGGAGTAAGTTTCTTACATGTGTTCCATCCAATAATTGAACATATGACTCAACATGTGTAGGTTTATAATACGAAAATAATGACAATGAAGAGCACATGTGATTTGATGCCCCTGTGTCAATAACCCAAAGTGATGAGAGAAAATCTTTAAGAATATCCTCAGGGAAGTTAGGCTTCTTAGACCCCTTTGATGAAGAAGGACCAATGTTCATTATTCCGAACGGAATATCGGAATTCCGCCCAATATTTCAGTTTTTCAAAAAACTAGAAAAAACAGTTTAGAGTCGAAATATTGATAATTCCAAAAAAATTCAGAATTCAGAATATAACATGGGTTGAAATATTATGAATTTCAATTTTTGGATTTGTCGAAATTCCGATAATTATGAAATCCCGAACTATGAGTAGGACTGCTTAACTCCTGTGGAAGGTTAGCAACGGTTTTCTCAAATATAGCCAACATTCTTTTTTCTTCTTTCTTGTAATTACTTAAATATATATCAAGAGAAATACACAATGATATGAAGATAATAAATAGTTTATTTAGCAGTAGAGGTTCGAATCCTCCAAGTCTTGGAAGCATTTAGGACTAAATCACATTCATCTATAAGATAATAAAGACGGGTAATGACCACTGGATTATATTGCTTTATAAACCATCCGATGCAGTTGCATATGTTACAGCTAGATCCAACTTTAATCAGTACTAACGGTTTTCTTGTATACCAGTATCTGTTGCATCAAGCATTGAAGAAGCATGGGAGACCCAAATGACAAAGGGTAATTGCCTGATTTGGCCATGATAAAAGCACATTGTGCTCCAACCGGCCATGCCTTTTAATTTTGACCTTTTCAATGGGTTTTTGACCCTTTTGCCTTTCCTTACAACACTCTCTTTCCTCCTGCCACACTCTCTCTCCTCTGCAACACTCTCTCTTCTCTTGTACTTCTAATGTGACATGCACAGTAATATTTATCCGTTAGATTCTCTTAGCGATACGTACTAGCAATTAATGACCGTTGGATTTCAACCCAGCAAAAATGAAAACGGACTTTAGCTATTGTGGGAATCAGAAAGCAGCAACTTTTGTGTAAAGACTAGATTTCATAATTAGTATTACAACTTAGGATAATGGGATTGAGTCGTGGATTTGACTGAGCTCACGATAGACGCAAACTGCCTACGCATCCAGTTCTCCGGTGAACTGGAATCAAGTCTGACTTAGTTCCTCTTGATTGGTCCTTTGAATAGGAAAATGGATTGATCGTGGAGAAGAAGCCATGCCCTTCTAGAGTGGAGAAGGTCCCCTTTTAGATGATGTCTCCTCCTGATTTTATAGCCCATCCACTTAATGTGGTCTTGAATGAGCTTTAATGCAGATGCAATAAAGTGCATGGTTGTTGTTACATAATTGTTGTAACGTCTGCCTTTCCATCTTTGAGCGTTACAAGACCTGGTTGTGGTCTTGGTATAAGCAACCTGGTTGCGGTCATGATATGAGCGACCTGGCAAGTCTTGGTATGAGCGACCTGGCAGGTCTTGATATAGGGATGAGTTATGCTGGACATGTATATAATATACATTGGTTGTGTATATTAGTCCCTCACATTATGGATCTACTATCAATAACAACGTTTTCATTATTTTTGTAATTCAAAGGCGAGACAATATTTACCTCATTTTTTGTGCCAACCTCAATTTTTTTACAAAGCTCCAAAGCTATATTTTTTTCTTTGGGTTCTTCTTTTTTGTTCTTCTACTTTGTCTTCTCCTTTTCGATTTTTCTAAGGATTTTGATGGATGAAAATAACACAAACCTTGATAATGGTCAGTTTTGATGTTTGTTTTGTTGTCTTTAGTGTTAGTTTGTTTCTACGTAGGTTTATGTTTCGGTTTGCTTCTTTGTGGTTTTACGTAGAAGTGTGAGTGTCTATTTTATAATGTTTCCATGGTTGTTTACCATTTCCATGTTGATTTTGTTGTCATAGTTATGGTATTTATACAATGTCATAAATGTAGAACAATAAATGAAAGAACTTTATAGTCGTTTTATTAAAAGCGCCTACTTTTTATAGTGCTAACTTTGTATTTTGATATTTTTGCAGGTGCATTCGATATGCTTATTTATTATGATGGTGAGATGAAATCTGACAAGCATGGTGTGATGAAGTATCTAGGGGGTGAGGTGAAATTGAGAGTGTTTGATGTGGGTACTCCCTTTGAAGGATTCATGTGTCTTGTTGAAGCTGTGTTATCGCGCATGAGATTGAGTTTTTCTGTTAGGTATTTGATGAACAAGTCCCCTTGTAGAATCGATGAAGAAACTGATTACTTGAACATGATTAAGAAGTAGAAGAAGACTCCAACAAAAGCAATGAAAGTTTGGGTTATCAATGAAGTAATCGTCATCACACAATGTGGTATGGGAGCAGGACAAGTTAAAAGATCAAGTCCTGGACAACCTAGTGTGAAGAACAAAAAAGTTCATACTGAGCTGTTTAAAGAAGATAATATTACTCCTGGAAAAGGTGGTGGACAACCTAGTGTGAAGAATAAACCAGTTGGTAGTGAGCTATTTAAACAAGAAATGGTTAGAAGTGCAAGTCCTAGATCAAGTTATGGAGTTCCTAGTATGAAGAAGAAACAAGTTTGTAGTGAGCTATTTAAACCTTCTCTACCAAAGAGTGCATGTCCTGGATCAAGTGGTGGAGAACATTGTATGAAGAAGAAACTCAATGAAGAAATTCCAATAACTGGTTCTCCTAGAAAACAATCTTTTTTGAAAGAAAAAGTGCTAGCTCGACAGAAATATTATTTCAATCAAGGGTCTTTCAATAAATTTAAACTTGTGGACAAACCAAAAGGTAAATGACTAATTTTATTTTAGTTATGCTTAGTTTTAGTACATGGTTTGGTTGCTGACGGTTATAAACGTTGTGTTCCCCAGACAATCCGCTAGAACAACCTTCAACTGGGACTCGTCAATTGCAAGATGTGGAAAATGAAAACATCGTTGAAAAGGTCCCACACAGTTGGAGACGTTCGAAAAGGTCATGGTAGGTGAGGGATGGCAAAAATGTTGTATGCTTGTAAATGCGTTAGGTATTGATATATCCCTGTTAAAGTACTGACATTTACTAACCATTTTAGATTTGTTCCCAAAGGGAAGGTCAAGTGAAGTTGGTAGTTGCCAATCAAAAGATGGAAGGATATCTCTTGCAATTGTCATTGAAGGTGAGAAGTATAAATATTACAAGGGATAATATAGTTTGAGTTGTTGATAGTTCGAGCACTAATGGTTGAGCTATCGTAATACAGAGAATGATCTCACTGGTGTTGAAGATGTTGATCAACCCGACTATGAAGAGTTTGATTCACAAAATCCATATGGAGATACATCTGACATTCCTGAAGAATACATAATTGCCAGTCCTCGAAGTAATGAGGAGGTTGAATTTCAAAATGAAGATGAAGATAAAGTTCAAATACTAAATGATTTAGTTGATACAGCTGACATTCCTCAAGAAAACATAATCGGTAGTTCTCGAAGTAATGAGGAAGTTGAATTTCAAAATGAATATGAAGATGTTGTTGTGGGTGAAGTTGTGATAGTTGATGATGATGATGAAGATGATGATAAAGTAGAAGAATACAATCGTGATGATGGTAATATATGGTCGATTGCAAATCGAAGTCAAGAGTATTTGTGGGGGGACACACCTATGACAGTTGTGAATGATGGCGATGGGGAAGGTGAGATTGATTTTGAATTGGAGGGAATGGTTGATGCTATGGTTTTTGGTGCTAAAGATCTAAATTCCGAAGACGTCAAGGATCGATATGATCCTTTGTGTGGTTCTCATAGTCCAAAAACCCCTACGAACCAAAGTGAGGTTGTAAATCCTTGTAATGAGGGGTTGAAGTTTGTACCCCCTAAAGTAGGTCAGCACTACACCACTCGAGATGATCTCGTGAAAGACATTAAATCTTATGCAGTTGCACACATGTTTGATTTACGTTGTTGCAATACTACCTCCCAAAAGGTGTTAATGAAGTGTAAGACAACTAACTGTCCATTTCATTTGTATGCAAAACCTACAACTGGGTCTGATATGTGGGTGGTTATAACTTTTAGAGATGTACACACTTGTGCACAAGATAAGGCTGTTTCAAAAAATTCACAAGCAGACGCAAAGTGGGTTTCAGAAATTGTTATGTCCAAGCTAGGGACAATGAAGAATTGACTGTAAAGAACCTGCAGTTAGAGGTGAAATAGGCACAACTAACTGATGTGACATATAAAGTTACGTGGAGAGCTAGAGAAATTGCATTAGAGAAGGTCAGAGTACTATTGTAACTGTCAGCAACTATGAGAAGAAGTAGTAGGAATATGTAAAGTCTTAGTACTATTTTTTTTAGGGTATACTATGAAAAACATCAATTTGTACACCAAATTATTCTTTAGAGTATACTATGAAGAACATGTATCATCTTTTCGATTAACTTGTAACTGACTTGTTTTTGTCATGGCGTTAGGAAAGCTAAATGACTTGTAACTGTCAGCAACTAATTAAGTAACTGTTAGGCATATGTAACCTCAGTTGGTCTATTTTGTTTCGATGTAGATAAGGGGAAGCTTCAGTCAATCATACCGTGTTGCCAATTTATTTTAAAGAACTGAAGAAAGTTTATCCAGATTGCCACACTGATATAATAACAACAAGTGAGCACATGTTTGAACATTTGTTTGTAAGCTATGACATAACTGTTCGTGCCTACAGAAGGTGTCTTTGTTCGTTGATTATGATCGATGGAACTTTCATGAAGAGTAGATACAAGTCTGTCATCCTAATTGCTCTTTCTGTTGATGGAGATAGTCATTGCTTTCCAACTGCAGTTGGTGTAGTCCCAAAAGAGAACAATGAACATTAGGATTGGTTTCTTCAGAAACTCAGAGATGTTGTAGTTGGTCCTACAGATAAGTTTGTTCTATTATCAGATAGGCATGCAAGCATTCTCCAAGCCGTGCCGAAAATCCTTCCAAATGCGTACCATTGCTTTTGTGCACAACATATCTCTAACAATGTCAGTAAAGAAGACACCAAAGGGAAAGTTAAGGCCGCAGTAGAAACTTATGAAAAACCTGACTTTGTGAGAACCATTTGGCGTAGCGATAGTAAAGATTACGGAAAAATAATAAAGATTCCTAAGGAACAGTACGTGGTCATTTGCCTATGTTGAAATGAGAAGGTATGCAATTTGTTATACAAATCATATTGAGAGCTGGAATAAGACGATTATGCCGGAGCGAGCTATGCCAATTACATCTCTGCTAAATGGTATTCGAATGAATATTATGAGGCACTTTTATGACTATCGGGTTATAACTTCGAAGCTGAAGACAAAGCTGACGAAATCAGCTGAGGATGTAATCATTTCCTCTCATTATGTTAGTCGGCCGTTCACTACAATAAGGGCTAGTGAGTACGTGTACTCAGTTACTAGTGTAGGGTGCACGGATATAGTTGACCTACTAAATAAATATTGTACATGTGGTTTCTTTCAACAAGTTGGTATTCCTTGCAGCCATGCAATGAAGGCTATTGACGAGTTTTGTGTGTATGACTTCTTCCTGTCGTACTACTCAAAGGAAACAATGATGGATACTTATCGAGAGAACTGGACACCTTTGAAGGGCAAAGAACAGTGACATTAGGGAAGTTACAACATCATGGTTCGTCCTCCCACAGATGAGGTAATGCCTGGCAGGCCCCAAAAGAAGAGGAAATGTTCTAAAGGGGAGGGTGTGTCAGTGCAAAGGAGAAGGTGCAGCTGTTGTGGTGCCTTTGGACACAACAGAGCAACCTGCCCTACTTCAACATATGATGCTGCTTGGATTGACTTTTTAGCTGGGGTTCCGCCAGATTTTACTAACAAAGACTTCATTTGAGTCAACCATCAGCTACATATAGAAGTACTGTCAACAACTACGCTTGTAAAGTTATTTGGATTTTCATTGGCCTTTCCGTGACTATGTAAGTTATTTGGGAATCAATGTAATCGTATTTTGTTGTTTATAAAGTGGCAGGTGTTTTATCTATTGAAGTTATCAATATGTAAGGTAGCAAAGAAAAGAAATACTATAAAATTAACGCCACAATTGAAACACTTAGGATTGTAACTTGAAAATGAGAGACGTTATCAAAACAAACCACTGACATCAAAATTTTACGTTTATCAAAATGAAGCACTGCGAAATGATAACAGACATCTTCAATGGCACCATATATCAGCATTTCGATGTCCCCTAGTTCTTGTCTTTAGCTATGTTCTCCTGCTGGTCAGCAAACCCATCTTCACCATTTTCAGTAGTGATCCCATCCTTATCTTTGTTGTTTTCTACATCCTTCGGTTGTACCTGACTTCCAGCTGCATCATGATAACTCTCTTCATCTTGGTTAATGTGGAGTTGGTTCTCAGTAGCAGCTTAAACATCCTTGTTTACTTGGTCACTTCCAACTGCATCTGCTTGACTCTCTTGGCATTGGTCAATGTCCACTTGGTTCTCAATAACAGCTTTAGCATTCTTAGGCTCTTTGTCAATTCCAGCTGAATATGCTTCACTCTGTAGCTCTATGCCAATGTCAACTTGCGTTAGTGCCTCTTTCTCAGTAGAAGCTGCATCCTTGGCCACTTGGTTCTTAGCACCCTTCTCTTCTTGCTCACACTGAAGGGTGTCATTGGTCCTCTCTGCTTATGGACTTCCTTCTGTCAACCTCTTTTCGAATTCTTTTCTCTTCTCAGCCACTTCATCTGGATTTAATCCACATGATATAATATCCATTCCAATCCTCAGCCGCATTCTAAATGGTTGCATGTCAATTTGTTTTACCCTCTCAGGAACACCTCTAAGAAGACTATCTATAAAGGCAAGGCAATACAACCCACAACTGTCGGAATATGGTTGTTGTGTGACACTAACAAATTCACGAGCCCATGATGTGTTCAAATTAACAGTGGAGCTTGGATCAACACACCTGAGCACATAAGGAATCATTCTCTCCAAAGCAAGTTGTTCATCAGAAATTTGGTTTAATTTCCACCAAGAGAATCATAGGTGCACACTTTCATCTTTTTAAGGTTAAAGACATCAACAATCCAGTGACTACCATGAACTTGAAGAGGTACAATTACTCCCTTACCCTTTACTGGGTGCGGTTGATTTCTAATCCTTCCTTCAAAGGGGTCCAAGTACTCTTTAACAATTTCATCTGTATAGTACAAACTATTACCCACTCTCTCATCTGGGCTTACAGCTCGAAAAATTGGGTATTGTAGCTTTTTCTTGAATATCCCATACTCTTTTATGATGAATTTCTACTACATCCACAAAGTGATGATGAAGCTTATCAAACTTAAGGAAGAATAGTGAGTAAGCTTCAAAAGAAACTTAGTATTAAAGTGTAGAGAACTCACAACAAAGTAAACATCTTCCACAACAGTATACACTTCCTCTTCTGGAATGACATGTTCCTTACAATACTGCTTATACCACCTGATCAATAGCTTGGCATATAAGCTGAGAACCTAGAAAAGAATCATATAGTAATTAGTAATAATTAACTTTCTGTAGTAGTTTACTTTACACATTAATACCAAGTTGCTGATAGTTGTAGAGCAGATTACTAATGGTAGATTCATTACCTCACCATCCACCCACTGTCTTCCATGTAATGAATGAAAATTATGCACTGAAATGACTTGATCGTACCCAAAAACTCTCATATATGGAGAGTTCTGTTGATCCTTCTTCCTACTGAATTTTTTCTAGTAATAATTGACAACATTTACCTCACCTGTGGTAGTTGTTATCTTGTAAAAGGTTAATGACAGAGCAACCTTGATCAATGAGTCACATTCCTTTCCCATTTTCTCTTCCCATAAACTAGTACTTTTTTTTTCAATTTTTTTTTCCCTCCTCCTCCTTCTACGACCACTTTCTTCAGTTTTCTAATCCATTTCCATCTCCATTTCAGTGTGAATGAGTACCACATCAGGGGCCTCCAAATCATCAACATCATGCTGACCCACACTGTTCTGATAATCATCTACAGATGCCATAACATCTTCAGTTCTTGCTCCTTCTGATGGTGATAGGGCTGGCAATTCGGTTATGTCAGGGAGCTCTACACTTCCAGCCAATAGTGAAGCAAAACTGATTTTTTCCATTTCCTTGTTCAAGACTGCTTCCCTATCAAGATCACCAGGAGGAAGGACTAAAGCACAAGCTAAAGGAGAGTAAAAGGGAACATAGTCAAGCATTGCAGATTCAACATAAGGTACTATAGCAGTCTGTACCCCCACCAGGTCCTCCTCCAACTCCACAATATGTTCTTGGTATGTCCCCTTTGGTATGTCCTCACTAATCTCTTGCAAAGCACTAGCAGCAACTGACTCCGAATCATTTTGCCCTCTTTGTTGTTGTTCAACATCTTCATCTTCATCTGACTCAACCTGGATAAACTTTCTTCTTTGTTTGGGTGTCTTTGCTTCTTTAAGCTTCATCTCTCATTCCCTTGTTCTCTCATTGATTTGATATTTTTTCTTCAAGGTTTGCCTCTCACTAGCCTTTATAGCCTCATCTTTGCTTGCCCTTAATGGCTGAACTCGAGTACCACAACCTTTAACCACTTTCCTTTTCTTTATTTCATACTGAGCATGTATTGAAGTATCTCCCATAACTTCAAGGCTTTGATCCTTGTCCAATGCTATTTTTCTTTGATATGAGGAATTAGGAGAAACCTCAAATGTAACTTTCTTAAAAGCAGATGAACTCCCTTTCTTAGGTTTTGAGTGAACCTTCTGCTGGGTAGACCTTGTTTGTGTTTTCAGTATAGCATCAACACCTACATTGCTTGCCTTCTTTGGCCTTCTAGTTCTAACTCCTTTCATAACCTCAACCTCTAAACTTCTACTCCTTGTTCTACTCCTTATTCTACCCCTTGTTTTAGGCCCTTTCACAACCTCAACCTCTGAACTTTCCATACCACCTTCAACCCACCATGAATAATCTCTTGAATTATTGTTTCCATGCTAGTCCTTATTTCACTCTGGAGTATATCCCCAACAACCCTAACCTCCTTAGTAACCTATTTTAGATTAATCAGAGCACATAACAAAAAATATAATTAAGATCCCACTTCACTATTTGTAAACCACAACAAAAAAACAATATATACATTGTTGCTGACATATATTGTTCAACAATATATCAATCATGGTACCGTAACATATTAGTGTTTCATATATGAAGAAATGCTAAGATATGCAGTTCTACAACAACACATTATCAGTGCTTCATATAACAACCAGTTTTTAACATTTGCAATTCCAATTCAAAACTATATAATAGGGTACCCATATTATATTACAACTTCTATAATATTATAAGATTATATGAGTACTTCAAATGTCAAAAACTGGTTACCCATATATTATTAGTACTTCTTATAAGTATTGTTGACATATTCGGGGAAGCAACATACAACATTGTTGAAAACAGTAAAGAAAACAAGTTACTTACAAGGCCTTTAATTACTTTTGCCTGTCTTTGAAACAGTTCCTCATTATTGTATTTCCCTAAAACTGCTGCACCACTTTACATGGGCTGTTGCGCCAAAACATCCTTTCACTTCTTCATTCAGTTCTCCTTCAGACAGATCTAGACTTTCCAACACCACTGCCTTCCCCTTAAGAGGCTGAATCTTTTTCTTATAAGTATGTAGATGTATGTTTCTGGAAGGCAAGTCTATCCAATCTAGTATTCTTGGGAACTTACCATCAACTTGTCTCCGAGCCCCCAAAAGATTGGATGTGAAGATATACCTATATAACAAAACAAATTAAACAACCATAAACTGCGAAAGAATCCTTTCCGACATTCACATGATTAGATATGTCTTCCAAAGACTCTTCCAACATTTCAAACAGAGGTGTGCCCCAAGGAAAGTTGTCAAATGCATTTAAATTCTCGGCAAGATCAATATACCTCCCATCAACCGTCCTAGCAGATCCTAGAAGCACAACCTGCAACAGTACATACAACCTATTCAGCCTAAACATATCATTCTGACTTTCTTCACCAACATTTGATTTTGCCAACTTTCTAGCTTCCAATATTTATGTTTCAGAAACCGTGGTTCCTTTAAAAAACCTTGCACAAAATTGGGATGGGATCTTCACGTCTGCCGTGTAGAATGAATTAGAAATCGGATTTACACTAAGACCCATTATAAGAGCGACATCACTTTTTTTAAACACCAAATCCTTCTTACAGATTCGGTAGAAAAGTTTACCCACTTGGTGTCCCAGTACAGCATAGACTAGCGTAATAGTAGTGTGCATTCTCTCGTTAATGATTAAGAACTTCCCGAAGCAAGACTTCTCAAAATCTTGTAGTAGTGAATGTCTTGAACAATTTATGCATTTTATTGAGTGACATACGAACAATCAAATTAAGCTTTCTCATTTTTGAAAGATTAGAAATGGCTAGAAAATTAGGGCTTCAAGGGTTTCAATTTGGGAGGCTTTTTTGGTTCGAAAATGAACATTGAATAGTCCTTATAGCACACACATATTACTACCGACATGTGCCAGTTAAAGGTTAAAAAACCATCATTTCTTAAACTTTTTAGCAAATAATTAATGCTATCGTATCGTTCCTAACACGTGGCAAAGATTTTTCCCACCAAAACTAGATTATTCATCTCACCAGTTTATCTACGTACAAACATATTCCGAGGTACTAACCATCAACAACTTCTAATTCGGGATCAGTCCAAGGAATTCCTAATAATGGCGGGGCTGGTATAATATGCCGGAATAAGGATTTAGCTGTGGTTGGGGTTCTTGCTGTGGGTCTCAGTCGGGTATATAGTTATCATGCTGAATGCACAGCTATAGTCATGACAGCCGAGAAAACGGTGGAGATGAATTGGGGTTGCATTTGGATTGAAGTCGACTCAGAAGCTGCTGTAAAAGCCTTCAATGGCGATGCAATTCCATGGATATTTAGAGTGAGATGGAAGCGAGCAATTGCATTTTTACAACACTGGAAGTTATCCCATGTTTAAAGAGAAGGCAAATTTAGTGCGGATGCAACAGCAAGGAAGGGATCCACCTTATTGCCCGACACTTCAGTATGGAGCACTAGTAGACCATACTTTGTTACTAAGATAGAAAGTTCCTTTAGGACCTACTATCGATTTAGACGAAAAAGAATGTAACTTGTATTGTCTTTGACAATTCCTTTCATTAATAAATTTCCTTACTTGCGTGCAAAAAAACAACTTCTAATTCTAGTCAATTTTACAAAGGGTGGGACTTCGAAACATTTTGGCTATTTGTATAAGAAATATTTTTAAATATTTAACAATAGATAAGCTGTAACTGAGTTGGGTGGGAACAATGGTGAAATATGGTACTGAGATGCTAGTTACTACTTCTCAATTTCAGTATGTGTTATTAAATGCTACACTTTTGCTTTACTTGATATTGGATAAACTTATCAAAGTTAACTTTTGTTTAACTTGTTATTGGATAATACTATTTTGTATATAAGTTATAGGTGTATATTAAAGTCAACCTGATAGTCTTAGAGTTTATGACTATTTAGTACTACGAACTTTCATTTTTTTTTCTAAATGGTACTCGAATTTTGTTTCTTGCTTATTCGTACTACAAAGTTTCAATTTGTTTCAATTTAGCACATCAGTTAATTTTCCATCCAATTCTGTCAAATTTCACTAACAGCGTTAGCACTATTCACACAACACTATTCATGTGAACAGTGTTTTCACTATTCACGTGAGCAATGTTTTTTCAAAAATTCAAAGTTTGAAAAAACAAAAAACACTATTCATGTGAACAATATTTTTTCAAAAATTAAAATTTTGGAAAATAAAAAAACACTATTCAAGTGAACAATTTTTTTTTTAAGAATCTTTAATCAATCTTAAAAATTAATTTTTTAATAAAAAATAATAAAAAACACTATTCACAAGAACAATTTTTTTTTTTTTTTTTTTTTTTTTTTTTTTTTTAATAATCTTTAATCAATCTTAAAAATTAGATTATCACAAAAAAAAAAAAAAAAAAAAACACACACACACACACAGTTCACGTGAATAGTAAAAACACTGTTCACGCGAATAGTGTTTTGTAGAGAAAAACGATGTTTTCTCATTTTGGTGTGAAAGGCGCGACCCACGCTCCATTTACACCTGGGTAAGACGCGACCCATGCTTATGCTTTGGCGACCTCCAGTGATTTAAGCGCGACCCGCGCTCAACTTTGCCTGGTCGAGGGCGCGATCCGTGCTCCACCTTATTTCAGCACGAATTTGCCCTTTTTTGGAAGTTTCCTGAAAAAGTATAAATATAGGTTTTTTCTGTAGAAACCTAACTTTTCCAAAACCAAGAAAGAGAGAGATTATAAGAGAGCAATTCTTTGTGAGTTGAGTATTCATTCTTTGTGAGTGGATTGAGAGACTTGTAATATGTTACTCCGGACATCTAGTAAAGCTTGGAACTCGCAGTGTGGAAGTAGGCAAATTACCGAACCACGATATATCTCATTTTGTGGTTTGTTCTTCTTTTACATTAATTGTTTTACTTTATATGCTTGTTATTTGATATTGAGAAGTGTTGGGATATTGCTTGGAGGGTGTTGAAGTCTTGTATAGTAAGAAGGATTGATCATTGTGTAGGATTGATCTATTGTAGTGGGTAACGTTGTTTTTGTAATGTTATATTCACAACAATTGGTATCAGAGCATAGGTTTATGATCTAGGATTTTGAGTTTAGTGTTCGAAATTTGTGTAGACAAGGTGTTCGATTAAATTCCGAAGTGAAATTATTTTTTGGGTTATTGTGTGTAACTTGAAAGATGGCTCCCAAGATGTCAAACACAAGGTTTGAAGTAGAGAAGTTTAATGGGAAGAATAACTTTGGGATTTGGCAAGTCCAAGTAAAGGACATCCTCATCCAACAAGGTTTGCACAAGGCTTTAAAGGGGATTAAATCTAAAGCGGCGAATATGAGTAATGATGATTGGGAAGAGTTTGATCTTCAGGCTTGTTCATCAATCTGGTTACGTCTTGCTAATGAGGTCATGTATAGTGTGATGGGAGAAAATACCACTGCTGGTATTTGGCTCAAACTAGAGTCTATGTTTATGACCAAGAGCATGACGAACAAGATGTACCTTAAGAAGCGTCTTTATCGGTACATGATGGTCGATGGTTCAACGATGCAAGAGCACGTTAGTGAGTTCCGTCGACGTCTAGCAGATTATTTAAATGTTGGTATGAAGATGGATGATGAGGATCAAGCGGCATGTTTAATATTCTCCTTGCCAGAAAGCTATGAGCATCTAATGACTACATTTATGAACAGAGAAGCCGTCGATCTTGACGAAGTTCAGAGTACACTTCTTTTTTTAGAGTTGATGAAGAAGACACGTGTAGAGAATAACATTGATGCAGGTTAGGGGCTAGTGGCAAGAGGAAATTCATATGAACAGAATTCTACAAGTAATGAGAATTCTAGGTCCAAGTCAAAAAAGCCTTTAAAACATGTACAGTGCTACAATTGTAATGAAAAAGGACATTATGCAAGTAATTGTCCTCACCCAAAGAAAGAGAACAAGAGAGATGGTCAGAAGAAAGATAAGGCAAAAATTGAGGCAAGTTATGCTTCAGGTTCTGAAGAGGATGAGTTCAGTCTCTGTGTGTCCACACAAGACTATATGACCGAAAGGTGGATTCTTGATTCTGGATGTTTCTATCATATGTGCCCGAATAGAAAGTGGTTTACTTCTTATGAGAGCATTGATGGTGGTTTCGTTTTGATGGGTAATGACGTTGCTTGTAAGACGGTAGAAATTGGAACTATTCGGGTCAAGATGTATGATGGTGTAGTGAGGACTTTAACCGATGTGAGACATGTTCCTGAGTTAAAGAAAAGTCTTATTTCTCTTGGTACCTTGGATTCCAAAGGCCACAAGTTTGTGGGTGAAGGTGGAGTCCTAAATATTGTTAATGGCTCTTTAGTTGTTATGAAGGGTAAAAAACATGGAACATTGTATACTCTGATAGGTAGTACGATGATAGGCGGTGTAGCAGTGGGTGCATGTAGTAATGATTATGAGTGCACTAAGATATGACATATGTGTTTAGGGCATATGAGTGAAAAGGGTTTGTCTGAGTTGTGCGAGCGACGGTTCTTGAAGAATTTGAAGAAGCCAAGTATGGGGTTCTGTGAGCATTGCGTCTATGGGAAGCAGTACAGAGTCAAGTTCAAGTCAAGCAAGCACACGACAATAGGCATCCTTGACTATGTACATACAGATGTTTGGGGACCCTCCAGGGTGGCTTCAAAGGGAGGTAACCGCTACTATGTCTCATTCCTTGATGATCATACTCACTATGTGTGGGTGTATATGATGAAATCGAAAGATGAAGTGTTTGAGACATTTAAGAAGTGGAAGGCAAGGGTTGAGAATCGCACAGATAGGAAGGTAAAGACATTATGGTCTGACAATGGTACTGAGTATACCGATGGACCTTTCCAAGAGTTTTGTGCACAACAGGGAATTGCTAGACATTGGACAGTCAGGAGCACGCCACGGCAGAATGGAATGGCAAAGAGGATGAATAGAACCTTGCTTGAAAGAGTGAGATGTTTGTTGTTTAATGCCAGTCTAGGCAAAGAGTATTGGGTAGATGTAGTGTCCATGGCGTGTTACTTGTACAATAGGTCACCAGTACCAGCTATAGATTGCAGGACACCTTATGAGGTGTGGTCAGGTAACCCAACTAATTATAGTATTTTGCGAGTGTTTGGATCGACAACTTACTACCATGTGAGGGAAAACAATCTAGATCCTAGAGCTAAGAAGGCCATATTCTTAGGCTTCACAAATGGGGTAAAGGGATACAGATTGTGGTGTCTAGAAGACCATAAGTTCCTGGTTAGCAGAGATGTTACCTTTGATGAGACTTCTGTGTTATCTTTCATTAAGCCAGAAGTAGCTGAGCAGAATGGTAAGTCTATAGAAGTTCAAGCTACTGAGCTTGAGTTGTTTGATGCAGCAGATGACTGGTTAGATCATGATGAGGTACCAAATCATGGAGCTACACAGCAACAGGAAGAAGAGCAAGAGCATCCGCAATTTGTAGTGGCTGACCCTAGGCCAAAGAGACAAGTTAAAGAAGTGCACAAGTATGGGCACGAGAAGCTGGTGAAACACTATGGTCAGATGGATTTAGTGGCATATGCATTGAATATCAAAGATGATGAGAGCGGATAGCTTCAAAGGCTGCATTAGAGATGCTCATTCTGAGAGATTGGTTGGTAGCTATGCAAGCAGAGATGGAATCTCTTGATAAAAATCACATATGGGACCTAGTTTTATTGCCAAAGGGCAAAAGAACTATCGGCAGTAAATGGGTGTTCAGAAAGAAAGAGGTCATTCCTGAGTCCGACGAGTACTAGGTACAAGGCAAGAGTGGTAGCAAAGGGTTTTTCACAGAAGGAAAGAGTCGACTACAATGAGGTATTTTCCCCGGTGGTCAAACATACGTCCATTCGTGTGTTATTGAGTTTAGTTGCTCACTTCGACCTGGAGTTAGAGCAACTTGATGTGAAACTGCTTTCTTGCATGGGGACTTGGAAGAAGAGATCTATATGAGACAACCTGAAGGGTTTGTCATTGCTGAGAAAGAATATCATGTATGCAAATTGAATCGGTCACTGTACGTGTTAAAGCAATCACCCATGCAATGGTACAAGCGTTTTGACACGTTTATGATGCAACATGAGTACACCCGAAGTAAGTATGATTGTTGTGTTTACTTTCGTAGGCTTCATGGTAATGACTTCATTTATCTCCTGCTTTATGTGGATGACATGCTTATTGCTTCCAAAAGCATGGTGGAGATAGACAAGTTGAAATCTCAACTTAGCTCTGAGTTTGAGATGAAAGACTTAGGTGGAGCCAAGAAGATACTGGGCATGGAGATTGATAGAGATAGGCAGAATCGACGGATAGTTGTATCTCAGAAGAAATACCTTAAGAAAGTACTTTTGCGTTTTGGTATGGAGAATGCAAAGTCAGTTTCTACGCTTTTGGCTGGGAATTTTAGGCTTTCAGCTAAGTTCTCTCCTAGTTCGGTGGAGGAACAAAAACATATGGCACATGTTCTTTATGCTAATGCAGTGGGCAGTTTGATGTATGCTATGGTGTGCGCACGCCCAGACATTTCACAGGAAGTTAGTGTTGTAAGCTTGTATATGGCTAATCCTGGGAAGCAGCATTGGGAGGCAGTGAAATGGGTATTAAGGTACTTGAAGGGTACCTTGGATGTGGGATTAGTTTATGGTGGAGGCACTTGTTATGTCAGTGGATATGTGGATTCAGATTATGCAGGTGATCTAGATAGACGACGATCGACTACTGGTTATGTGTTTATGATGCATGGTGCACCGGTTAGTTGGAGGTCTATGCTACATGCTATAATTGCTCTATCTACTACTGAGGCAGAGTATATGGCAATGGCAGAGGCAGTGAAAGAGGCATTATGGCTTCGAGGTCTTCTGGATGATATGGGTATTGAGCAGAACATTGTTGCTTTGCATTGTGATAGTCAGAGTACTATTCATTTGGCGAAAAACTAGGTTAATCATGCTCGGACCAAGCATATTGATGTCCGTTATCACTTTTATGGGATGTCATTGAGGATGATGATGTAGCACTTGAGAAAGTGGACATCCATGACAATCCTGCTGATATGCTGACTAAGGTTGTCATCGGAGTTAAGTTCCAACATTGTTTGGACTTGCTCCAAATCCTACATGCTTGATAGAGCCCTTTGTGGGCATGACTCTTAGGGGCGGATGGACTGTGAGTTTCTAGATGGATGTGTTCTTGCTGGATGTATTCGGCTCGGTTTTATGTGTTAAAATCTCACCGAGGTGGAGAATTGTAGAGAAAAACGATGTTTTCTCATTCTGGCATGAAGGGTGCGACCCGCGCTCCATTTACACCTGGGCAAGGCGCGACCCGCGCTCATGCTTTGGCGACCTCCAGTGATTTAAGCGTGACCTGCGCTCAACTTTGCCTGGTCGAGGGCGCGACCTGCGCTCCACCTTATTTCAGCACGAATTTGCCCTTTTTCGGAAGTTTCCTGAAAAAGTATAAATATAGGTTTTTTCTGTAAAATCCTAACTTTTCCAAAACCAAGAAAGAGAGAGATTATAAGAGAGCAATTCTTTGTGAGTTGAGTGTTCATTCTTTGTGAGTGGATTGAGAGACTTGTAATCTGTTACTCCGGACATCTAGTAAAGCTTGGAACTCGTAGTGTGGAAGTAGGCAAATTACCGAACCACGATATATCTCGTCTTGTGGTTTGTTCTTCTTTTACATTAATTGTTTTACTTTATATGCTTGTTATTTGATATTGAGAAGTATTAGGATATTGCTTGGAGGGTGTTGAAGTCTTGTCTAGTAAGAAGGATTGATTCTTGTGTAGGATTGATCTATTGTAGTGGGTAATGTTGTTTCCGTAGTGTTATATTCACAACATGTTTTCTATTATTTTTCATTAAAGAATTAATTTTTAAGATTGATTAAAGATTCTTATAAAAAAAAAACACTGTTTATGTGAATAGTGAAAACACTGTTCATGTGAATAGTGATGTATGAATAGTACTAACATGAATAGTGCTGTGTGAATAGTGCTAACACCGTTAGTGAAATTGGACGGAGTTGGATGGAATATTAATTGAGGTACTAAATTGAAACAAATTAAAACTTCGTGGTACGAATAGGCGAGAAACAAAGTTCGGGTACCATGTAGGAAAAAATATGAAAGTTCATGGTACTAAATAGTCTTGTGTTCTTGTTTCTGGCTTCAGTTGCTGATGTATCATATATTATAGGTTGTCATTTATCTCAGTTTAGAATTGCACATCCAGCTAAGTTTTGTGAATGCTAAATACATATTTTCTTATTGAGTTTCCATACATATTTCTCTTTCATTTATCTCCTTATAAATAACAACACTGATATAAGGGTACCCCTGATATAATCACAAACAAAACATGTGAACATTAACAGTTACTGTGTTGACACTCAAGCACACTGAATCGGCCGCTTCACAAACCACAAAATACCATTACATCGATTCATTCCCAAACTTATATAGTGAAACGTACTTCCAAAACTCCATAAGATGAGCTATGAATTGGAAGTGAGATTTCCAAAAAAACCAAGTGGCTGATGGTACATGTAAGTGTAACTGATGGTGGCAGCCACACAGTCTTCATTGCTAAAACCTGGCGGAACCGCAGTTGAAAAGGCAATCCAAGTTCACCACAATGACTGCACAGTTGTCTTCTTCTGCTTTTGAATCATATTCAAGTAGTCAATTTTTTCATCGATCTACAAAGGGACTGTTTATCAAGTACATCACACAAAAACTTAATTTCATGCGCTTAGACAAGCCTTCCACAAGACACATGAATCCTTCTAAGGAAATATACACATCAAACACTCTCAATTTCATCTCACTTGTTATATACTTCTTCACTCCATGCAACAAGAACAAAATCAACATGGAAATAGTAAACATAACTATGGAAACCTTAAAAAACTCTATACACTACTATGTAAAAATAAACCCAAGACAACCTAGAAATAAACCAACACTAAAGACAACAAATCAAAGTTCAAAACATATCAATAAACAATGAGAACCGTAGAAGGAGAGGATAATCAAGAAGATGAACCTTACAAAAATCCATTATGATTTGTGTTCTTGTCCTCTATGAAAAATCTTACCAAAATCATGAAGGAGAGGATAATCAAGAAGATGAAGTAAAAAAACTAGAAGCTTTGGAGGTTTGTAAAAACTTTTATAGTTTGGCACAAAAATCGAGGTCAACGTTGTTTCATGTCTGCACAACAAAAATTACGAAACATTTGTTGAGAGTAGAGCAAGAAATTGCTACTCCCTCATTCCACAATAGGTAATTCTACTGGTTAAATGACTACCAGGTTTTCATTTTTGTTGGGTTGAATCTAACGGTAAAAAATTGTCAGTACGTATCGCGAAGAGAATCTAATGGGCAACTATCAATGTGCTTGTCAACATCAGAAGTACAAGAGCAGAGAGAGTGTTGCAGAGGAGAGAGAGTGTGGCAGGAGGAAAGAGAGTGTTGTAAGGAAGGGCAAAAGGGTCAAAAATCCGTTGAAAATGTCAAAATTAAAAGGTATGGCCGGTTGGAGCACAATGTGCTTTTATCATGGCCGAATCATGCAATTACCCAATGATAAAGGGTTTTTTTCCCATCTTGCTCAAGGACTAGGTGGATATCCTCAAGGACATTATCTTCCACCGCATGACGCATATCTTCCACCACCTGGAGCGTATCCTCCGCAAGGCTATCCTCCACAAGGCTACCTTTCTCATGGATACCCTCCTCATGGATATCCTCCACAGGGCTACCCTCCGGCAGGATATCCTGGTGCACATGCTCCACTGCATGGAGGTATGGTTATCAATTTCTTATTCTATAATACATCAACATGCAAATGATTTCAATATATATAGAACTTGTGTTATATGAGTCGGTATATGATTCATCACAATGATGAGTCTTTGGTGTCAAAAATAAGAGCAACATTCTTTTCTTTTTTCCCCCCAAATGTAGCTATGTGGATAATGCTCTGGTTGAAAGATTGGTTGGATAATGACAGAATACTTGGCCATGTATGAGTTCCATTTAGCTGATTTAGATAATTACAAACAGACATTAACTTTGAAAGGAAACTGATTTTCCTTCAGCATTTTAATTTGAATTAAATGAATCATAATATAATTAAACTCAAACAACCATATGATATTTCAGATGGATACATCGAGTTGCCAAAAAAAACAATATCTTTTTGTCCCATATTATTTGCTTTGCACCTTAAGAATCAGTCATATCTGGGCAAAGTTGGTTCTTGATAACTTGATGCTTAATGTGACTAAGAAATTTGGATTCAAATATGGATCTTTATGGTGTGGTTTTGACAAATCCAGCATACTCAAACTTTTCTTTATGATATTATTTGTTGTTACTTGTTAGCGTATTTAGTTCTTAAATTTTTTTTTCTGTCTCAGGTCATGGATCTGGTGGCATGGGAGCACTACTAGCTTGGGGTGCTGCTGCTGCCACTGCCGCTATGGGTGCTCATCATATGCCCCATGGGGCTTATGGGCGTGGATATGGGCACCATGGCAAGTTCAAACATGCAAAGTTCAAGCATGGAAAGTTTGGCATGCTTGGGAAGCGCAAGGGTAAATACAATAGGTTCAAGAGGTGGAAGTGATGTGATCCCACCGGGAATTTGACCATAGTAATACACTTTCATCTAGGGTGATCTTGGACATACCCATAAAAACATTCCCGTACCCCATAACTAACATAACTTTTTTTCATACCCCAATAACTGCTTAAATTCAATAATATCTCCCAAATAATTGGGGTTCTAATAAGGGCAGGGGGCAAAAGAATTAAAAAGAAAAACAAAAACAAAATTATGACACATCTATTTGGTACCGTTTTTTAGTAAAAGTTTCTTTCACATTCTTCTTTATCCCTCTCGCTGTATCTTCTACAAAAAAAAGAAAAAAAAAAAAAAAAAAAAAAACCCTTACGAGCCTTGCAAACACAGATTTAGTCCCATGCGTATTAAACTTGAACTTGCTTTTAAATTACGAAGTCATCTCCTTCAGTGCTTCTAACCTTTGTCTTGCAGCAACTCTGTAATGAATTCGGAATTGGGTAATGAAATTGGAATTGGGTCTGTTAAGCCTTAATTGGTTGTCTCTGGAATATCTATCACTTCAACGTACTCCTGGTGCTAGTGAGATGAACTCAGAGATGAGTATATCTTACTAGGGATCGATACTTGACGTCGTTTCGGGTTTGTCTATGAACTCGAGACGGATTAGAACTGTAGTGATAAGGTGCTCTAAAAATTTGTAACTAATCTTGCATGATTATGATTAACCCTCTTCTTGTATCTCTCTCTCTATCTAGTTTACTAAGAAATCAATCTTTGTAATTCTACGTTAACATAAGAAATAACATTCCAAGTTTTAATTGAGCAACATTAGAAATAACCTAAAATCCTACTCAGTAATTCCCTTGAAGCTGTAAATTCAGTTGTTAACTTTGCCTAGTCCTAAGGTTTGGACGATCCCTTACTCGATCTATACTACCAACCCACATGAGTAAGGTAACTTGACTAGTCGGACGTTTTACAGACTTTGGACACTTAAATAACAAACCTAAAAACCGACTTTATCAATAGCGGAATCTCACGAGTTAAAAGATATTTTGGACACTTTTAAGAGAGTCTCAGAACATGAGATTAACTTCTAGAAGTATGGTATCTTTTTTAGCAAGAACTATCCACCTAAGCACCAAAGACTTGTCAAAAGAATCCTCAAGATCAATAAGAACATCACAGCAGACAAGTACCTAGGTGCTCCTTTGGTTCTCCAAAGAAAACGTAAACAAAATTTCCAAGAGATCACAACACGGGTCTTCCAAAGAATGGAAGGATGGAGAGCTAAAACACTCTCGCAAGCAGGAAAAGTCACTCTTATAAAATCTGTCACCTCTACGATACCATCGCACCTCATGTCCGTATTCATGATGCTAACATCGACCTGTGAAAAACTGGATTCTATGAATTCCAATTTCTTCTCGAGTCAGAATGAAAACAATGCGGACAAAATTCACTTCATAAGCTGGAATAAGCTTTGTCAACCGAAATCTCTTAGAGGTTTGGGCACAAGACTTGCTCTAAACCACAATAAAGCTCTGATTGCTAAGCTCTTGTGGAGAATTATCAAAGAGCCAGACAAAAGATGGGCATCTAGTCTCATACGGAAATACTCACCTAACACACCTTTGCTCACGGCAAAATGCCCTCAGAATGCTTTGAAAATTTGGAAAGGTATTATCAAAGTGAAGAATGATATCTTTCCAAATCTCTGTTGGCACATTGGCGATGGGTCCAATATCAATATCTGGATTGACCATTGGGTACCTACGTTACCTACTCTACAGCCCATAGGTCCCCCAGGGCCTAATACTATTAATTCTGTAGATGAGTTAATTGATCCCACCAATCGAACATGGAACACTACTATTATAAATAATCTCTTCATCCCTTCTATTGTTGATGAGATTATGAAAATATCGTTAAACCAAACTAGGTATGAAGACACTATCAGATAGTTGGGCGATAATAATGGAGAACTCATGGTCAAATCTGTGTACAAGTACCTTAGCAGGAACTTATACAACAATGAAGGAAATAATCATCAGTTCTGGAAGTTCATCTGGAAACTAAATGTAGCAGAGAGGGTAAAGATCTTCCTTTGGAAAGCAGCCTACTAGAGAGAATCTTTACTTTCGACATATCATTCATTCTGCTATTTGCCCAAGGTGTAGTAATTAAGTCGAATCCACTGCACATGCCCTCTTCCACTGCACCATCATCAGGCGAATCTGGTATGCTTCTAACTTGTGCATTAGAACTAAAAACTAGGATCCAGGTGAGAACCTCTACTCTATTATTTGCAAACTTATTGATAGTAATTCATCAAAACTTGGTATTATTGATTTGCTTAGCAGTATGGGCACCATTATGTATTCGATTTGGCTAGATATAAATGACATAATTTTTAACAAAGATTGCCATAACTCTATTGCATGCACCCTTATTAAGGCTTTATCATTCATCACATCAAATATAGGGATGAAATGCACTAAAAGTGCATTAGTTGAATCTTGGCCTAATATAGGCCAAGATTGGTTTTATGTCTCAACAGATGCATCATGGATGGATGCAAATTCCCATGCCGGTCTAGGTTTTGCTTAATGGAATAATAATGGCGTTTGCATTGGTGCAGGACACGACAGGACTACAACTAGAGACCTAGAACGAAGAGGCAGAGGCTCATGCTATCTTCAAAGGAATAGAACTAGCTAGGAAAATGAAGGTCAAGACACTGATGATCTTAACGGATTGTATGAACTTAGTTGCTGCAATGAAAAAGTGATAAGGACTGCTATCATGGGGAGCGGCCTCTGTTGCTCAGGATATTTATTTTATTTCTTCAAACTTGGATGACTGTAAAACTTTATATATTAGTAGATCCGTAAATAGTATAGCTCATAGTCTAGCATCTAGGGGAGGTAGAGCACCTCCGTTATTTTGTTTGGATAGAGTTTCGACAAAATCCCTGATGGAACTGTGTAAGTGTTAGTCCCATTGAGGGAATCTCTCCATTTATGTGGGGGTGATTCCATTTTGGCTTAAAAAAAAAAAAACTCATGACCAGGCTTGCTCATGACTCCAGAATCAAAATAATGGAATCAACCATTAACATCCCATATGAATATGGAATGGATTAGCCCTCCCACGAGATGGCTAAAAGCCCATTTAGCTAAAATATTTACTAAATGTACTAAAACTGCTATTTGTGTTTTACAATTAAGGATCACACTGGAACAAAAGTTATAGCCACCGAAGCTACTTAATGTTGAAGGTCTCGCATCTATCCAATATTCCACTGGCTACATGCATGACATACATATAGTCATCTCTCTCCCTCACTGTCACGCTATCAACAAGACAACAAAAAATACCAAGTCCCACCTTTGACACACGTCACACGTGGATCATGGGGCTATTTTAGAGCATTCCCAATGCAAGCAACAATTTGTTATCTCCACATAGACACCACATATGACTATTTCCCCTCATAGTTACCTTCTTGGTGAAAAGCTACTAGGGGTTGTCCAATGCAAATGTGACTTTAAAATTTGGATGGAATATTTTATTCTGTTTGAATGTAAAAATGAATATATATATATATAACACGCCTGACGGAATGAAACATCCCGTCCGAAAAACAAAAATAAAATAAAATAAAAAAAATAGATTGGATGCTTTCAGGGACCATGCAACACATTGTCGACATTTTCCAGGTTTCAAATACTGACATGATCGTGTCAGAGACATGTCAAAGACATTTTATGTGATGCATTTTGGAGGGTTGGGGTACAAGTGAAGAAAGAAGCTCCTGTTAACTTTCTCACTGATCTGAATGAGGGAAAATCGACTCTTCGGCCTGCGGATGTCTTGATTTACAGTTGGTTTGAGGGGAAATATGCATGTGTTGATGTAACTGGAGTCTCTCTGTTGGTAGGGTTGGGGAATGGTGACTTGAGGTGGGAGAAGCAGCTAAGAGAGTAGCGATAAGGAAGATGGTGAAGCATGAGGAAGCTTGCAGGGCTAACCAACATTGTTTCATTCCATTTAGTTTCGACACTTTTGGTTTCTTGAAACAACAGTCTGTTGAGCTTCTCAATAGACTTCAGAAAGTTATGAACAGTAATCACAGCTGGTTCTAACGAGTTTGTTTTTAGAAGGATATGATTTGCTATTCAGAAAGGACTTGCGGCGCAGTTTGTTGCACGCTTGTCTTATTTATTTATTTTTTTTGTAAAATTCGTTATAAAATTTCAATAAAAAAAAAAAAAAAAAAAAAAAAAAAAAAAACTCGCAGGACGGAATGAAGCCCGCCCGAAAAGAAATCACAAAAACACGCGAGACGGAATAAAAGGTTCTGTCTGAAGATCACAAGTTAGCAACTATCTCAGTAGCAAGTGCTACCCTCATTGTAACTTAGTAAAAAACTACCCTTATTGTCACCCTTGCATTGGGTCATTATTTTTTGCTCATAAGGGTGACAAGTTACTATTTCCCCTCAAAGCTACTTGCATTATGAATGCTCTTAAGGGTGATAAAACTATAAGATAATCATAGTGGCATGCGCCACACCACTTGTAAGACCCAAAGATATGACCTTAGAGCTTACACGTCCCACTCCTCTAGATTTGGAGTGAGAAGAGTGTGGATCTAAGTGGTTTTGTGGCAGACATGGCGAGTGCGAGGTGGGAAATTAGGTTTTAGCCTTCGAGGAAAGGGGAAGGGGTTGTCCTATGGAAAAGACTGAGCCGTGTGGCAGCCTACCTACCCCACCGTACGTGGGGATAAAGCCTGACGTAGTTTACTCATTTGTTATGTGCTCTATTGGTGTATGTAAAATGTATAAAGTAGTGTAGTCAATTCAAGGAGCAAAAAGGCGCACGACTAAGGCGCAAGGCGCGGCAAGGCGCACTTTTGTGCCTCACCTTGACCAAGGCATGGGAGCTAACATAAGGCGCGTGCCTTTTGTGCCTTTTCTTGAGGCGCGAGGCGCAAAAGGCGTGTGCCTTATCAACATTCACAATTTTTTTTTTTTTTTTTTTTGTACAAATTTTGCTATAAGTGACTGTTGAAGTATGTAAAGTCCCACAATGTAATAAGTGTGGACATGTCTTTAGTAGTTGCTATTTTGTTGTATAAGGGAAACTTATCAGCTAAGTCAAGTTTAATATAAGTATATGAACTAGTGGGTAGAGAAGATATACTCTAAACCCTACTTTCTTCTTGTGCCTCCATCCTTCTTCTTCCCACCTTATCTCCTTAACCTAACTAATTCAGTTACAAACAAGGGAAAAAAAAAGTGAAACTAGGTGGAGAATGTACCTTCTATTTGTTTGAGGATTTTTGTTAGTGAGTAGTGACTCCAAGAAAGTGAAAATAAGTAGAGAAATGGAGAATGTACACTGCTACACTAGGTGGATACAGGATACATGTTGCAGAAAGACCCAGGTAAATAACCACTTCCATCCCAAACTTGGAAAACAACAAAAGAAAATTCAAATAGTAAGAAAAATCAAAGAAAAAAACCATGGAACTTAACCTACTAGCAAGATAAAGTAAAACAAAACTAGAGCCCAATTATTTACAAAAGCAAATTATCACCAAAAATATGCTCGCCCGTCTCGCAGTTTTAGCTGCAAAATCACTAATTACATTTGTATAATCCAACTTCTCTACCAAGTACCAACTCTTTTTCAATGGATAATATAACCAATCCATTTAGTCTTTCTTGCGACATGGTTATGAAAAAGAAAGAATATATTTTATCAGTTATCACTCACACACTCAATATGTATTTTGAATAAAAAAGTTAAGTAATTTTGAATTTGAGATAATAACTTGAAAATATCTAACAATGCAGACTGTGGTGACTGGTGAGTGGTGTATATAAATTCCCTAAGCTATTTCGATTTTCGGCCAAGCTAACTAATTATAGTGGTCGTTTTTTCTTTTTTGAGCAAACCCCATTGAATAGTCGCAAAAAGAATTGGAGGAGATGAGTGTTTTATGTTTCTGTTGAGTGTTGAGACTTAGTTGGTGGGCTTGAGGGCTAATTGGGCGGAACATGTTATGTTGTAAACAAAAAATAAAAATAAAATAGTAGGTTAGTGGGTAAGATCTAATTCGGGGCCTTTAATTTTTTGCAACAAGTGGGGGCTCTAGGCAGTGGCCTATGCTGACTATGGGTCTCACCAGTCCCCTGAGCCATAACTCTATACTCAACCTCTGCACTAGACTTTGACACAACTGTTTGCTTTTTACTCTTCCACGTCACCAAATTTCCACAAAGGAAGGTACAATCAGAGGCGGCTCTGATTGTACCTTCCTATACCACTTCATTGTGTCAAAGTCTAGTGCAGAGGTTGAGTATAGAGTTATGGCTCAGTGGACTGGTGAGTTAATATGGATTCGTAATTTTGCTACATGAGTTGGGTTTTGAGGTACAACTACCTATACCACTTCATTGTGACAATCAGGCAGCCATTCATATCACCTCTAATCCAGTACTTCATGAGCGAACTAAGCACATAGAGGTAGATTGTCATTATGTCTAACATAAGGTTGAAACAAAGGAGATAAGTACTCTTTATGTGGTGTCTCATGATCAGTTAGCTGATATCTTCACCAAACCAGTGTTTCGTCCAGTTTTGAATTATATTTGTAACAAGCTGGGCATGAGTGATATCTATGCTCCAGCTTGAAGGGGGGTGTTGAAGTATGTAAAGTCCCACAATGTTATAAGTGTGGACACGTCTTTAGTAGTTGCTCTTTTGTTGTATAAGGGAAACTTATCAGCCAAGTCAAGTTTAATTTAAGTATATGAACCGGTGGGTAGAGAAGATATACTCTAAACCTTACCTTCTTCTTGTGCCTCCATCCTTTTTCTTCTCCACCTTATCTCCTTAACCTAACTAGCTAATAACCATATAACTCTCCTAGTATAAACTAGTAGTGACACATTAACACTCGATCCAATGGTTGTATGGTACAAGAAATTATACAAATTTAATAAGTTTCATCTTGGAGTACACTCTAAGCTTTAATTTTGTCTAGTTTTTGTTAAGTTGTACGGATTGAGAGAAGACACAAAGATGGATTAAATGAAGTTTTATGGGATTCCGAAATTCGAATCATGTGTTCTATTTCATGAAGAACTCATTTGGTTCAATTCAATTGGTTCACTCTTTTAGTCTATTGAAGTTGAGCTAGATTGTATTGAGAAATATAAGTTTTTGTTTGCTAATGTTTACAATCTATCATATAAAATTAATTTTAATGTTTGGCTAAGCAAATAAGTAATACTTCATGTCATATTTAATATTTATTTTATTTTTTGATTTGTTTAATCTCATTTTTTTTTTATTATTGTGCACCTCACTTTAATAAGTCGCGCGCCATGCCTCGCGCCTAAGGCACAAAGATGGTGTTGCGCCTTAGGTGCACCTCAATGCCTTGATTATACTGGTATAAAGTAGTTGCGGTATTAAACTGATAACTGTGGAGCGCCTCCTTCAATCCTTTGGGGAAGTTGGCGTCACTCTCTTTGGAAACCCTAAGTCTCTTATTTCCACTCTCCAATGGCTCTCTCTTCTTATCACTAGGTCTCTGCCTTATATACTCTCTCTTCGCAATCCACTAAGGACCCTAGATCCTATCTCGATCTCATCTCATGGATGGTGGGACTCCACGTGTCACCCTCTGGACCGCGGAGTCTCCTCCTACTCGGTTATGCTTTTGTACTCCGCAACACTATCTGCTTTGGTGCATCCTCTCTTTCTTTGAATGACCCACTTCTCTCCCAAGTCCTTCATACATGCAAGATCTATGGTCATGAATATGGCTACTATACGGTGGCGGAGCTAGGGGCTAGGGTACGCTCTGGCTCACCTTGAAATTTGGGCAGAGAATTTTTTTTTGACTCTTGATTTAGTAAATATGGAATTAAGTGACATAACTTTGCCCTTATTTGCCCTTACTATGCCATGAATTTTCCCTCTCTTGTCCATTCATTGAATAAGGCTTTCAATTTGTTGTAAAAAAGAGAACTGTGAAGGCTAATTGGGTAATTATAATGTTATGATAGCACACGGATTCACTTCAACTAAAAACAAAGAAAAAGTGATACGGTGAGCTAGTCTAGTACACGCTTGAATGCATATTATATATTTTTTTGGTAAAGAATGCATATTTTACTTGTTAAAACACTGGGACATATATTGTAACCAACCATGAGGCATTTAGGAATGTGACATTTCACATGATTTTATTAGGAATTAAAGGAATCGGAAAAACTAAGAGAAATAGAAAAACAAAAAGTAGATTAGAGACTGGTTTACGAAAAATCTATATCAATTTATAAATCAAATAACACATGAATTGACAAACCTATGCAATTAATCCAATAAACTAAATGCTAAATTAATTAACCTAATTAGTTTTTTTTTTTTTTTTTTTTTTTTTTTTTTTTTTTTGGCATACCTGTTTTAAATGAGATCAGTAACTCTTTAATGCTAGCGGGGTTCGAGCCCCAGACCTCTGGTTGATGTAAGTTGTGATATCCAACACTTATGAATTAGAAAATCCCCATTACTTAAAGATATTAATATAACTTTAGTTCTCATATATTATATTGAAAAAATAAATTAAGAATAGTTTGTTACATAAATATTTATAAATATTGCATATAGATTAACAAATGTTTAACTAAATGAAAACAAACTAATTAAGCTCGTATAGCTGCAGACAGTACGTGCAGTTGTCTAGTTGAGTTCAGTTGAAAACATATAGTGGTCTTCGGCTCACTGTGGAATAAATTCCTGGTTCTGCCACTGCTACTACACCACTTCTTCTATCAACACAAATTTTTGCAATTTTGTAGTACAAATTAATGCAAGAGTATTGTTAGGTTGGTGCGTGATAGGAAGAGGGTGCTGATTTGTTGAAACGTTGAATGTATTTATGGCACGGTAATTACACAATCTTTAGCCATAGTCAAGAACTCAAGATTGCATTTATCATTTGACATTTCGACTCGCTTGATGTAGTAATAGGAGTTTACCTGAAAATGCGTGATCAAACATGATAATGTCGTACTTTTTTGACATTTGTTAGATTTTTTATTGTTCTGTATGTGAAGTGTGAACCGGTCGTAATGGCGAGGTTCCCCTATATATATATATATATATTCTATTAATCTATTAATTTGACTTGGTTTTAAGTTCTAGCTAGCTCACATACAGAAGTATGGTATGACTTGTCTCGGTTTCTGAGCATGGCGGAAATGCGATAACAAATTCTAAATATGGACTGGAGGAGTTCTTCACTAGACTGAATCAACTAAACTAATTAAGACTTCTTTCAGAAGGAAGAATCATATATATATATACTGATAATAAGATTGAAAGGGGCCGGATAGTCTGATTTATTAACTTCTTAAAGTGATTCTTACAATTTTTTACAGTAAAATGTCTCTATGTCCATATTGCTGTTCTGTTTCTTTGAAGGACATACGCTATTTTGCAACAACAGAATCAGTTGAACCGTGTTCAACAGGTCAGGAAAACTCATGACACAAAATTCAGTGACATGAAAAAGTTGTCTCAACCCAGTTTAACCAATCAGTTCGGCACTTCAAAGTCATAGATAAAAAAAAATTGACTATTATAGATTGACATATTATTGGTTAACTAGTATTACCATTAGATAATCTAATTAGGATTTCCCTCCGGTGGAAAATTAGAGTCTCTTCCCTAAATACACAAAAAAAAAAAAAAAAAAAATAGTATGTGACTGACTCTAGCTGTCTAGCTAGACATTGTCAATCTTTTCAATTGTTCTGTAGCGTTTATGGATTATGGGATCCCATCGATTATATAGGTTCTTCTTGTACAAGATCACTATAGATGACTTAATTTAAGTTACGGTTAGTAGGTCTATTGTATTACATATAGATTTGACATTCATCAACATTCTGTAGTAACTCAAAAAGTTTCAGATATGGCCCTGGCCATATGAGATAAGACGCATTGAGTAATCTTCTCTTTACTTCTTTCGAAGCTGCATACGATCCAAATAAAAAGACTGCTAACCACTAACATTAGATTTTAATTGAGATTGTAGGCGATGCAGAGTTGCAGTCGAGTTGAGCAATGTATATAAACATGTCTTGACAAACGTGTTTGAATGCTAAATTGGTTTCGGAAACCAATTACCAATCGTATACGTCCATGACCTAAATCATACAAACTAGCTGGCGGAGCCTATACAAACTAGCTAATAATCGGTCATGGTCAAAACGGACAAAGTACATATATACTTCGTAAACAAATGAAGTTGTGCCGAGGATCACCAGTTGAGAACTTCGTGTATAAATAATTAATTAGAGGTATACCTCTTTCATTGTACATGAACGTACATGAACGTACATGTCCATGTCCTTTTGTGTACTATTAATGAGCCAAGATATTTTGTGAGAGTTCTTAATCATACAAACTAGTTGGCGGAGCCTATATAAATTAGCTAGTAATCGGTCATGGTCAAAACGGACAAAGTACCTATATAATGGATCTTCAAAAAGAAACTAGATAAATAAATGAAGTTGTGCCGAGGATCACCAGTTGACAACTTCGTGTATAAATATGGAGGTATACCTCGAGGGAATTTTATTGTATACTTGTAAACAAAGCCATAGCACATCCTGCTATTTCCCGACTGTAACCTCGATCAAAGTAGTTACGAAGTACTGCCAAGTGCAATGAGAAGTGCATCATCATGGCCTCATATCATCTCTCCAATACCATAGCCAATTTTAATCAAACCGACAGCAAATTGCCTGCAATGACAGTTTCAGCTGGTACCTCCATCACTAGCACTACTACAACCCCATTCAAGCTCAATTCGTCCAAGTTATGCAGCACTGGGCTACAACATCTTCCTCAAGGACAATCCCAGATCATTAATCACATTGAAAACTCCCAAGAACCATCTACACCTGCTTCTTCTTCAAGTAGTTCACAACAATTTCCTCTTAGAATTGGAATTGTAGGTCTGGGGGCATTTGGCCAGTTTCTAGCCAAGGCATTTCAAAGACAAGGTCACCATGTACTTGGTACATCAAGATCAGACTACTCGGATTATTGCCAAGAGCAAGGCATTATATTTTTTCGGTGCGTATTCATAATTTATGCATATCTGATATTTTGTTAGTACTGTATTACAAAAAACACTTTAAATAATATGCATAATTTTTTAACAATTTGTTTTGGATTCTAATATAAGGTTTTCATGTTTTATGCATGCAGAGATTTGAATGGCTTATGTGAGGCACAACCCGATATCCTATTAGTTTGTAGTTCTATTTTGTCAACCGAGGATATTGTCCGAGGGATTCCATTTCACAAGCTGAAATCAAACACCATAGTGGCTGATGTATTATCTGTCAAAGAGTTTCCTAAGAAGCTCTTTCTAGATGTTGTTCCAAAAAACTTTGGTATCCTTTGTACACATCCAATGTTCGGTAAATACAGTGGCAAAAACAGTTGGGAAGGATTGCGGTTTGTCTATGACAAAGTACGAATTGCTGAGAATAGCATTCAACAACGTAAATGCGAGCAATTTTTGAACATTTTCCAAGACCAGGTTGGTAGTTTATATTGTGTCTTTTCTTTCTCTTAGGGGAACTTACATATTTTAGCAGATATACAGTTATCTGATCAATATTTGCTGAATTGTACAGGGATGTCGAATGGTTGAGATGTCATGTGAAGAACATGATCAATATGCTGCTGAAAGCCAATTCATCACCCATACCATAGCAAGAATCTTGTCAAATATGAATCTGGGGTCTACACCAATCAATACAAAAATTTTGAGACCCTCATGGAGCTGGTAATTATTCCGAAGCTTGTCTTGTTATAAACAACTTCTTGTGTTCTAGTCCATTTTCTTTCATTCTACTAAACTTCTTGTTAACATTGATTTTATGTTTTATTACAGACTGAAAATACAGTTAGTCATGGTTCTGATCTCTATGATGGCCTCTTTATGTACAATGTGAATGCTCCAAAGCAGGCAAGTGCACATACATACATAATATGTTGCCCAATCACCATGAACAAAAAACTTAAAAATCCAACTTAACTTAAGAGTATTATTTTTAGTAATTCATTATACAAGTGCTAACAACACATGTTTGATATGCAGCTTGAGAAACTTGAAAAAGCATTTGACGAAGTGAAGCAAAACCTTTTCGGAAAGCTTCGTGGTACATTGAGAAGACAGATAGAAGAGACGGTACCAGTGCAGAAGAAAACAGAACTGTTTCCATCAACTCGATTTCTACCAAGCAATGAGAAAGTAATATTGAAGGATCTTTCTTCATTTTCCATGGTTCCAGATCAAAGAAACCTGCTTGATGTTTCTGTGGAACCTAAAAATGAAGTCTATCATATGGTCTAATAATCAATCATTTCCATTGATTGGTCTTGATTTTTTTTGAAAGTGTAAAGTCCCGTGTAATTCGAACTGTACCGTCATTTTAACTGAAGAATAAATTTAGTTCTATCGGGTTTGTTGACTCTGTTCTCAAGAATTAATTGCACTTTGGACGCAAGAAACAGTACCAAATTACGTGGATACCCGAGTAGAAAGACCGTCACCCAAGAATTTTTATAGTCCCAGCAATATTAGTTGAATCTTGCTGTTCAAGTCTTAGGTATTTGCCTGACGTACGGATTATATAGGTTTCATAAACTCTTATGGAAATATATTTCATTCTTCACTTGATTGTACGAAACCTTCACGTTCACCTTCATTATTTCTCAGTTGGTTTCGAAGTCTACAAGTTTGATTTTTGTGGAAAGTTTTGGTGTGATGTGCTTGATTTAGGTGACCATGCTCTATTTGTTGGCAATAATACTTCCTTTTCCATCTCAACTTCTAAATACCTAGAATTCAAGGCAAAGTGCATCTACTTCACCGATGATCATGGCGGATTTTTTCATAAACCTTTATGCGACATGGGAGTCTATAACTACAATACGGTTATACGGGTACTATGGAGGAACCATTTTATTCAAGTGAAGATTTACTTTCAAAGATCTCTCGGCCAATTTTCTTTATGCCTACTCTGTGATGGTAAGTTTTCTTATCGATGTTCACTTTGTAGTTAACTTCTTATATGACAATTCAAAAGTTAACGAGTTGAATGCTTGTATTGTTTTTCTAATGTTTTCGTTCACTTAAGTATCCAATTTTACTGTTGAAATCATTGCCATTTTTTTTTGATTCTTCATTGGCAATTTACTGTTTTTTGAGTTATTACAAAACCGGATGGTTAAGTCGTGTGCTAGTATAATACACTAGAAAATGTTGGGGAAAACGATACCAATTGATCCCCACTAAGATAGCTTGCACTTGGACAATCTAACTACTCCAAACAAAAATCTAATCTTTCACTACAACCAATAACCACAACCTAAATTATGGATATAACTATTACAAACAAGTAATAGAAATATAGAGCAACTTACCACAAGATGTAATGTGGTTTGGCTAATGATGCCTATGTCCACAAGAGCAAATCCTTTTATAAGTATGGGAAGGAAGATTACAATCACTCCTCTTAAGTCTCTCCAAACTTACTAGATCATTCATCTCTTCTTACAAGTTTTTTCTTTTTGTAAGGATTTCCTTTCAATTTTGATTGCTCTCAAAATTGGGTTTCAATTCAAGACTTGGTTTTCCAAAACCTTACTTTTGTTTTTATAGTAATATGAAATTTCGGCGCAACTGTAAAATTTCATGCTTACTGTAGAAAAATCAGAACCCGACAAGTTTAGGCATGAGTGCGGGTGCGCTCTTAGCAAGGGCAACTCGAGCGTGTGCGCACCTCCTTCTAACTCAACTTCCAGTAGACATGTTTCGTGAGAGGCTGAAAAAAAACTATCTTCTTTTTCACGGCAAGGGCGCGGGCGCGCCTTGGGCACAACCAAACTGAGTGCACGCGCGCTGCGACCTCTTCATACGAATAATACCTGTTTCTCTCCTCTTCCTCATGTGAGGGATACCTCCAACAATTTCCCCCTCCCGAGCCATGAGGGGGGTTCTCCAAACATTCTCGAATCAACAGGAGGAGTGTGCTACCATTCCAGTGGTAGCATAACAAACATCAAACTTATCTTTCGGTAAAACTTTAGTCATCATATCTGACCCGTTCTTGTCGGTATGGATCTTCTCAATGCACAATTGCTTATCTTCGAGAACTTATCTAATCCAATGATAACGCACATATATGTGCTTGAATCTAAAATGAAAACTTGGATTTTTGCTCAAATGGATGGATGGCGTTTTGACTGTCACATAGAACTACAAACGGTTTCTGCTTTAGCCCTAGTTTATCAAAGAACCACTTCATCCATAGCATCTCTTTGCAATACTCAGTGACTGCAATATACTCGGCTTCTGTAGTGGAGAGGGCAATATATTTTTGCAACTTAGATTGCCAAGAAACTGGTCCCCCTATAAAAGTAAACTGATAATCGGAAGTGGACTTCATCGAGTCAACATCACCTGCCATGTCTATATCTGTGTGGCCTTTAAGTAAGGTCTTATTTCCACCAAAACACAAACACGCCTTGGAAGTGCCCTTGAGATATCTCAATATCCACTTAACACCTTCCCAATGCTCTTTACCTGGATTTGACAGAAATCAACTTACAACACCCACGGCAAAAGCAATATCCAGTATTGTACACACCATTGCATACATCAAGTTGCCCACTGCGAATGCATAAGGAATCTTTTACATTTGACTCTGCTCATGCTCACCTTTTGGATACATATCTTTGGTCATGTAGAACTGGACACCAAGCGGACAACTGACTAGCTTTGCTTGATCCATGTTGAATCTCTTCAACACCTTCTCAATATAGCTTAATTTCTTGAGAAAGCCACAACTTCCTAATCTTTCTGTCACGAG
Organism: Coptis chinensis; assembly: GCF_015680905.1. NCBI lineage: Eukaryota > Viridiplantae > Streptophyta > Magnoliopsida > Ranunculales > Ranunculaceae > Coptis > Coptis chinensis. Next base: position 81,990,494 of record NC_141461.1, on the reverse strand, counting down.
TGATCTGTATCCCAAGTATCTGCTTTGCTTTGGACCCAAATCTTTCATCTCAAAAGACTTACTCAAGTCTTTCTTCAGCTTGGATATCTTGTTGATGTTCTGGCCAACTATCAACTTATCATCCATATACAACGAGAGCACTATGAAATCCCCATATGGAAATTTCTGAACAAACACACAATGATCGAAAGCAGACTTCTTGTATCCATGCTTCACCATAAAGAACTCAAACTTCATGTACCACTGTCTTGGTGTTTGCTTCAACCCATACAAACTCTTTCTTAGTTTGCATATCAGGTGCTCCTTATTTTTGACCTCAAACCCCTCTGGTTGGTTTATGTAGACATCTTCCTCAAGGTCTCCATGAAGAAAAGCTGTCTTGACATCTAGTTGCTCAACCTCTATGATAAACGTAAAAACGCAACTACTAGGTTTCTCTAACTTATTTTTATATTATAAATTATTTATTTCCTACTCTCACATATATATTCATGCAATATATATAGTACGTAATCGTTCCATTCTTAACTCTCTAGACTTAAACGAATTCAACTAATCAAACACAAGGAAATAGTGATGAGAGCAATATTTATGGATATAAATTTATACTATGAAACTAAATATATGAATTTAACTTATACTAATTTAATTAAAGCAATTGAATATGACTTGAATAAAATATGGAGAAGAATAGAGAGAAATTAAAATCCACTTTAATTAATACTTAACATGCTAGCATAGAGTTTGTTGCGAAACCCTAATCTTTACATTCAAACATAAGGTTCAAACTAACATAAATATTAGACCTTTAATGATCCCTAATCAATTATGGTATCTCTAGTCATAACTAATTAGTATGAAAGAAAGTTTGTTTTCCATTCTCATGGCAAAACTCACTATTTTCTAGTTTAGATTAAATTTTTCTTATTTCTAAGCTAAGAAAAGCCTAAACTTGAAATTCTAACCAACAATTCTATACAAACAAATCAAGTCCTCATCAAAGCTTCATTCAAACCCTCTCTAATGGAGGTTTAAATTTAATTCATGGGACTATCATGAATAAAAGAATGAGAAGAAGACATAATAAAAAGAGAAGCAATTGAATTGAATAATAATAATAACTTGAAGGTATTTTAATGGAGGTTTTATGGAGGATACAATTATAAATCCTAATTACTTAAACTATACTAAACTAAAGAAAGGGAGAGAGAGAGCTAAATTATTCTAACTAATGGGAGGAAGAAAGATAATAGAGTTTTGCCTTCATCCTTTTTATATATAAGAGAGGGTTAGGTTTACAATTTCGTGCATGGGCTTTGGAGCTGTGTTTTAGGCCACTAAATCAAGCCCAAAACCTAATTACTTAAGTCTAAAAAGGGTTTCTCTGTGAGAATTTACTGCAACACCATTTTAGTCCATTTTTACTACTCCGATTGGCTCATGGCTTAAACCATTAGAAATCTCTTTCCGAGCTAGTCGTTTTGACATATAATAGGCCTAATTCTGAGGTCTGAGTCTAAAGATACAACCTGTGAAAGTTCTATTGACTTTTCTGCTCTTTTTTTACCCATGTTGTCTTTGACTTTTCAGCTTTGACTAGGCTTTAAAAAGGCTTTTTCTCTTAGAAACTTGGGCTTTAATCATATAATTTCTTTAGCAAGCAATTTGACTCCTTTCTCTTGTAAAAGTGGCGTATTTCTTCACATAATTGATTTCAAGACCTGAAATACACAAAAACACGTAAACATTACTAACTCTTATTTATTATAAACATAATTTGCCTAAATATAATACTATTAAGGGGTTGAAACTACAGTTTTGGGCTCTTATCACTCTAGATTCATACTTGCGGTCAGACCTAATACCATCTGGATAGAAGTCATCTTAACTACTGGAGAAAAAATTTCATCAAAGTTAATATCTTTCCTTTGACCGAATCCCTTCACAACAATGTGAGCTTTGTACCTTGGATGTGGATTATTCTCCTCATGCTTAACTTTGAAGATCCACTTATTCTTGAGAACTTTTCTTCATTTCGATTTCTCAACTAAGTCATAAGTGTGATTCTTATGCAAAGAACTCATCTTATCATGCATGGCCTTCAACCACTTCTCTTTGTCTGTACCTTCAAGAGCCTCTTGATGGCACATATGTTCTCCACCATCAAATAGTAAAATATACGTGTGTGATGGATACCTGGTTGAAGCTTGTCTTTCTCTCTCAGAACTCCTTACCTCATCTTCTTGTGGCTCTGGAGGATGCACTCCTGCTTGCTCAGGTGGTGGTTCATGCACTTCATCTGCATCTTCTAAATCAATAGGTTATATCTCATCATGAGCAATATGATCATTATCGTGATCTTCAAACCCATGGTTCTCTTCATTCTCAATGCTTTCTGCACGATCTACAATAGGAACTTCCGGTTCTTAATCAACAAGATCATTAGTGAAAGCTTCTAGCTTCTCACCATTCTCAAAGTCTGCTATTGTTTGGTCTTCCAAGAACATAACATCTTGACTTCGGATTACCTTCTTGTTGATCGGATCATAAAGTTTGTAGCCAAACTTTTCATCCCCATAACCCATAAAAATGCACTTCTTGGCTTTGTCATCAAGCTTGGATCTCTCATCCTTGGGAATATGAACAAATGCTCTGCACCCAAATACCCTCAGGTATCCATAATCAGCATCTCTGCCTGACCATACTCTCTATGGATAATCACTATTTAGAGGCTTCGAAGGCGATAGGTTGATCACATGTACGGTTGTGTGCATTACTTCTACCCAATAACTTCTTGGTAGCTTAGAGTGAGACATCATGCATCTTATCCTCTCTATAATGGTACGGATTCATCCTCTCAGCTATATACCATTCTATTGCGGTGTCTTGGGAACAGTTTGCTCATGACGAATCCCATGAATCTTGTAATACTCTTCAAATGGCCCAATGTACTCTCCCCCATTATCTGAGCGAATACACTTCAACGGCCTCCCTGTCTCTCTTTCCACCATGCTATATAATGTCTTGAACATGCTAAGTACTTTATCCTTATTCTTCAAAGTATATGCCCATATCTTTTTTGACGCATCATCAATGAATGTTAAGAAGTACAAAGCTCCCTTGTGGGACTTCACTTTCATAGGACCACATAAATCTGTGTGTACTAGCTCAAGGATATTCTCCTTTCTGTGAGAAGGGAATCTTTGGAAAGACACTCTGTGTTGTTTTCCAACCAAACAATGAATGCATCTATTTAAATGCGTACATTTGATGTTTGGCAAGACTTTTTGCTTGGCAAAAACATCCATGCATTTCTTTCCCATATGACACAATCTCTTATGTCACAGGTCGGAGGAAACTTCTTCTTGTGTTGTATTTAACTCTACTTTACACAAACTAGCTTGCGTCTTGTAAAGCGAGCAAGTTTTCTTTCCTTTGGCTACTACAATGGAACCTCTGCTCAATTTTTATACCCCATTACCAAACGAGTTTTGAAAGCCTTCTTCATCTAACTTCCCAGCCAAAATTAAGCTTAGCCGAATGTCAGGGACATGTCTTACATCCTTGAGTGTCAAGGTGTAGCCGACATCTACATGAACATCACCAATGCCTATAATCTTGGAGACTCCAATGTTACCCATCTTTACCTCACCAAATTCACCACAGCTGTAGGTAGTAAAGAAGCTCCTGTGCGGTGTGACATGATAGGATGCTCCTATATCTATCACCCCCTCTATATCCTGATATGAGGTACTAACACAGCACTCACCACAATGTAATACAATCCCCACTAGATTATCGTCTGCTATTGCGGTAGTATCTCGGCTTGTGCTCCCGTTCCTCTTTACCATGTCTTCATGTACACAGTTATTTTTCTCATCCCCCTTCAATATTCTACACTCATACCTACAGTGACCCTTGGTGGCACAATAATAACAATATCTCTCTGCTTTAGGAGTTCTAGTAGCACCCCTAGATTTGCTTCTGTCATCACCTCTAGAATGAGATGATTTTCTACTCTTACCTCTCCCCCACTTCTTGATCAACTCCCAAATGTGCATTTTATTACCCTTACATTACTGCATTACAACCCTTTTTACACATAATGAAAAGACAACTCATAGCTTTTATTGCCTTTTTCAGGTTACAAATAAATTCATACCACTTATCATGAAAGTGTATTAGCACGAAAAGAGCATTAATTATGCTTATTATGAAGATCCGAAGCTGCCATGAAAAAGTGCTAAAAAAGTCAAAGTCAAAGTCAAAGGTCAAGGACTCATAACCAAGGAGCTGAAAGTCAAGTTCTCAACTCTGAAGACCAAAGATGGATGTCCTTAACTCAAAAGTTGGCTTTCCCAAAACCTATCTTGATCAAGAAGAAATCAAAAAGGAAAAGGAAAAGCAAAAGCATAAAGCAAATGGTGAGGTGTCTCAATTATAATGGAGAAGGGCAAATTAGTAAAAAGCATAAAGTAGGGGCATATAAACCAAAAGTTAGGGAGAGAGAATGCACCTAGACTTAATCTAGTGTCATGTAGGATTTATTTTCTTGTCTAGTTTTTCAATTCAATCTTATTCTTATTTTTACATTTTCAATCAATCAATCTTCTTTATTGTTGTTATTGTTTCAAGCAATCAATTTCCTTCCCTTGTTTTCAATTTATGTTTCTTTCAAATCATTCTACCCATACAACTTAAACTTTGCTTCCAATGTTCTTCATAGCTTAGATAAAAACACAACTCCAAACAATCTATGGAGAACCTCCCATCATTCAAACTCCCATCATTCAAGCCCAAACAATCTATGGTGAACCATACTTTCATCTCTTTTAAAGACTCACCACTATCTAAAACTTCAAATGGTGTCGCTGTCATGGATTGAAGGATCAAGAATGATTGGTTGAGCATCTAAGAAGGGAAGGATCCTTCTCATATTTTTTTTTTTTTTTTTTTTTTCATTTTCGTGTTTTATTTCATTATTTTTCTTTACTGACTTACTTTTTTGCAATACCAGGTTCAACAATCAAATGTTGGAGAAGAGCTTAAGCTACAGTCGAAAACCGGCAGAACTTGGACGGAATCCATCGCCTCGCACTTTGCTAGCAAAGGGCATCAAGAGAGGCCACCTCAAAGATACGAGTCCAGTTTTTTCCAGATCCAGATGTTTTTCGATGTTGATTTGATCTAAGAGCCTGTATTTTGTAATAAAGTAGGATAAATAGTGGAACTTGTTTGTAATAGTTATGAATAAAAAGAAAAATGAAAAAAATAGAAAATATGAGTTTTGATTGATTGTGTGGAGGAACTTGGGTGAACACTTGATTTAAGTTCTAAACTTACTAAGAGATTAAAGTTTTCATTGCCTTGGGAAGTTCAAGTGTGTGAGGCAAGTTGTGAATCATAGCTCACACACTTTGAATCAACTTGATAATCAACACTCTAACTAAATTAGCTCAAGTTAATCTAGATAATCTTTCTTCACTAGTTAATCTAATAGATTAGTTTAGTATTAGTTAGTTTTAAGTTTTGGGCCCTCGAAGGCAAAGTTGTTTAATTGTCAAAAAACCCAACTTTTGGGCTTTTTAAGTGGACTTTAATTGTAACCTAAAACAGGGTAAAGCTCGAATAGTTAGGCCTGATTCTCAGATTTCGCGCCAACCAACGTCGCCTTCTCCTCAAGCAACGTGTAAGCACGGCTTGAGAGGTAAATTCTAAACCTCCTCGAAGCCTATGTAAGAGGATAACTTCTTTGTTCAAGCATGCTTACTTGATTGTTTGAAATTTAATTTTCACACTGCAATTTACATTTATACATAAGGCTGAACCCGAGCCACATAATAGCCATTGGGAAGTCATTCCCCAATGTAGATAAAATCGGACATTGCTTGATTCTTGAAACCCTAGACCAAAAAAATAAATTAAAATCAATCAACTAGAGCCCAAGTAGTCACACTCCTCCAGAAAAGGACAAAAATATAGCTACGAGGATTTAGAGTAATCAGTTACCAGATTCCTTTGGACCAACTACCTTCATCACTTCCTTCCCCCAGATTTATCATGAGTGAGATTTTTGGTAGCATACCACTTGGTGAAGTGACTGCCTACTCTTCTAAGACGTGTAGTAGAGTCATCCTAGTCTTGTGCCCAATTGTTCCCTTGAACAGGGCATAGTAATTTATATACCAAGCAAAGTTTTCAAAACTCCATACTTGCAAAAATGAATTTCGATTGCTTGAGCATACCTTGCATCGTTTGTGCATGTTAGGATAGCTGGTTGTCTTAGTAAAAGTGCATGATACTGCGTTCAGGCACTACAAGTATTAGCAAGAATAAAACATACTCACGTAGGAGAGTACATCATCCTAGACAATCTCCTATTTCTTGTCCCCCATCTACTAAGATGGCCGACAAAGTAGTGCAAGCTGAAGAGCCTCTCTTCAACTTCTACACACCATTGCAAGATGGACCTCCATCTTGTATACGACTCATACCACTCACGAGCGACTTTCACATTCAAGTAAGATACAATTCTTCAGACAGAGTCTGAGTGAGACATTTTCCGAAGCATGGGATAGATTCTCTAACCTAATCCATTCATGTCCTCACCATAAACTAGAAAAATCTAATCTTGTCCAATGTTTCTTCAAAGGTCTTCTCCAAGAACACAAAGTAACCCTTGACATCATGAGTAATGATAATTTTTTGGATAGAGGTGCAGCCGAAGCGTTAACATTTCTTGAAAACCAAGTTAAAAAGAGTACCCATTGGGGAGACACAAACAATTCCAGAATAGCCCAACCCAATACATCTAAAGCTAGCGGTATGTTTGAGGTGAAATCCAATCATGAAATTAAAACCTTAATCGAAACCCTCACAAGAAAGATAGATGCCCTCACAACCAAACAAAAAGACCAAACTTCTCATCCTGTCATGAACATAAATACCACTCCATGCAATTTCTGTTTAAGCTTAAATCATATTGATACCACTTACTTTAACCAGAAGAAGTGTGTGCTTTCAATGTACCAAATGCACCATGGAGACAACACCCAAACTTCGCATGGACGAATAATCCACAAACCTATCCACCTCCAGGTTTCAACAAACCACCAAATGCATTAAGACAAGGACACGGTACCTATAACAATCAGAACAGAGCATTGGTTCCATCCTAGTTTAGCCAGAACTACCAAAACCCACCTATCAACAACCAAATAGACCTAGTTCCAGTTACACCATCAACTAGCATCCAAACAGATAAGCCCACCGAAATAATGCTATCTGTCATGCAACAACAAACCCAAATCCTAGCATCCATACAACATTCTTTAAACTTATTAGCCCAAGACAAAACCCAGAAAGGTGTGTTCCCAGGTCAAGCCGTTCCAAACCCTAAATTAACAAACACAGTATTTGAAGCAACAAGTGACGTGAACGAAGCTGGAGCGCTACAAACTCTTTCTTAATCATCCCATTTACGAGGATTAAAATCCTATTTCCTCTGATGTATTCCTTTCCCATTTCATTCCATCTTCTGCTTTAAAGGGAATACATCAATAAGGTAATCGGGACTCTCCATTTGGAGGGTGTGGTTGTAAGTGTCGGAGCCTTAGTCCACGTATACCTCACATATTCTTTGTAAAATATTTTTTACTCATCGTTTGAGTAAGTATGAACCTGTGGAGTGAGTAAACAAATTTTCCTTTCTTTATTTTACACTTCTTTTCAAAAATAGTTGTTTCTCTGTTCTTTTAATGCAAGATTCTCTATATATTAATTGTTATGTGATATTTTCAAAACCAAAAATGGGCAATGGATTTTACACAAACCAACCCCTATAACAACGCAATCTAGGGGGGTTTGAGATTATATTTGCTTACTAAGGGTAGCCTATATCACCGAGTTATTCGCCAGGTCAGGACATTCCATGTCTTGTGTAGTAAATCCTCAAACTTGCATAGCTGAAGCTCTGTCTGTCTAGATTGGGTTCACCACAGAGCCGACATGAAAGTTGCCTAAGATTACTATCATGGTTTGTTTTCTAAAAAGAACATTAGAGTTAGAATCACAACTTTTGAAATACGAGTTTCTTAAAAACATCTCATCATAATTTTCAAAACTAGAGACATAAAAATAAAAATTATACACCCAGAGTAACCAAAATGATACCAGAATCATGTATAATTTTTATCTTCTTGTCAAAACCTCTATATGGTTAGAGATATCTTTGCTTGATAAAATCAACTAAAAAAAAATGAGTTGTCTACAAACGAAAATTAAACAAATAGAGTAACCCAAAGTGATACTATCTTCTATTTAATTCTATCTTTTTGCCTCCACCTCTCTATTTGTCTCAAGAATCTGACGTTAAAAAACTCAAACTTGTACAAAATTTTCTTTTTTTTTTTCAAAAATTCCCTATTTCTTCTAAAAAACCTTTCCCCTTCTCAATCTCATTTTCTAAAAACTTCTAAAAACTTTCAAAAATGTCTTATGTTAAAAACAAAAGTCATCCATCTAGCAAAACTAGATGGAAAAGTTTTAATGACCGTGTGCAAGCACTTCCCAGAGAACTGCAGCTGAAGATATGGATACTTATACCAAAAACCATTCCTGGTTTAGGTAAAAGTTCATACGCACGTAAGAGACGCACTATGAGAGAAGGCTGGTGCTTGAATTGTCAAACACCAACTTGCCCTGGTCTTCAACCTCATAATAATTATGTTTATAAAGTCTGCACGTGTTTTCCTCCAGTGCATTACGCTCAGTCTAAGAGAGTAATACAACCATCTGGTTGGGATTAACTCAGGTCTTAAAAAGTCTTGGGAATCTGACTTAAAATGACCCACCTTTTAATTTCAGTCAAACTTATTCAAAATCCAAAAAAATTAATTAAAATTTTCCTTATTTTGTTTGTACATATTTCCTTACAGTTTCTTTTGTTTCTTTCTTCATCTATTTCTTTTACACCATTGGATGTGAGTGTACCCTATATCGTTATGTGGCATTTTCGATGCTGATCGATTTGGTATCTCACAAGTCAAGATCAGACTAGTAACGAAGCGCGGATCAGCTCTTGAAGTTGGCAAGGCATTGATGACATGATTGGAATTTCCTGATTTATTTTGGGCTTAGGCCAAAAATTTCGAATAACTTAAAAAGTTACTTGCCTCGCATGTTCCATCATCTTATATAAATAACTCGCATCCGTCCGACCCAATTCGTCTTCCCCAAATTGCCGAAACCCTACCTACCCAATTCAGCTCCGACCGCCCCAGTTCAACTCGCGACTGCGACCTCACCCAAAACACCACCACTCCAAATTTATACAGCCTCCTCCATTTACAACCCCCCATTCCATCTAAAAACCCAGATTTCACCAATTCTTACTCCAAATGGCTCGAGTTCTTAAAATCGTGCCGGAGAAAAATTTTGAACCCATCTTCAATTCCAATATGTTTGAAGTGCACTTCAAGGCTGAGATTAGGAGAAGAGAATGGGAAGCTTTGGTTTTGTTAGGAGGTGCTATTTATTCTCCTTCCCTCACTCTTTCGTTCTATAATGGTATGGTTAGAGGGGAGGAGGACAACATCGTGGTTGTCAAGGATGGGAAGATGCTTGAGCTTACCAGGGAGGTGGTGAGTGCTATTCTGGGGATTCCTCTGAAGGTCTATACTCAGACGGAATAGTCCCCAGACGATATGACCGTTGACGTGATAATAGCTGAGGCTCTTCTCGAGGGGGTGAAAACCCCCAAGTCTCATTCAAGGCGTTTGAGTTTATTTGCGCGAAGGAAACCGGTGGCAATATCTCATTAATGTAATGACCTAAAACCTGCTAGGCTCAGCCAAGCCTTCGGACATAGGTAAGGCGATGCTTCACATTTTATGGATTCTTCAAGAATAGAAGAATAGCTTCTTTATCGTCTCCTTTCTTTTTGAGCAACTCTGTAAACCCAAGAAGTCAACCGCCCCTCTACCAGTGTTGGTCACTAGAATCATGCATCACTGGGTGTTCGAGGCTACAGACGCCCTAATGGAGGTTAAGGACGCTACCCCAGGTCCCATCTATGCCCACTGCGTCCTGAAGTTTTGGTATCCTCCTGCCGCTAGAGCCGCCGAGCAAGCACAGCCTACAGGGAAAGTTGACTACTTCGCTAAAGATGCCACTAGACAGTTCACTCAGCCCATGGACAGAATTCATTTCTTCCATGGAGGCCAGAGGATTTTGCATCAGCACGTCCGCCAGCTCAAGCACACACAACAAGTCATCATGGCAGCTCAGTAGGACCTCAGAGAGGAGCAGCAGTCTTTCCAGCAGGAGCAGCGACGTTTTCAGCACAGTGTCACTAGAACACTGCAGAGCATTAGAGATACACTCCCGCGTAGTGAGAGACATGCTAGGACCCGACGTCAAGGAGAAGGATCTTCTCGACGCCGCAACGAGTCACACACAGATTCTGACTAGGAAATCTCCCTAGTATCCGTATAGTTGGATATATGTATTTGTATTTTTCTTTTCACGTGTATGACGTAGTATAAGTTCAGTAATATGTTATATATTATCTGCTTGTTTTTATTTTAAGGAATTTGGTAAATGAGTAGAAGGTAATACAGATACATCATGCCAAAATTTTCTATTTTTTCCTGCATTTGCATATGTTTTCAAAAAAAAATACAAAAACCCAAAAAAAAAAAAAATTCAAAAGTTAAGCTAGGGTTAGGCAGACCCCACCTGTATTGATTTAACTGTTTCGTACATAAGTTTGTCCACTTACATCATCATTTACAATACCTTGTAATCTATGATCTAATGGAGGGACAAAATGTACAACAAAACTAGATACGTCATGAAGAGAAGCTAGATAATCCGCAGCTCGGTTCACTTCTTTATAGGCATGAGAGAAGGATATAAAAGTGAACCTAGCTCTTTTCGTATCTATAGCTTTAAGCATGTCAAGACAAAACTAAGGGGGTTTCTCTACCTTGTTGATTGCATTCACGACTCTCAATGAGTCAGACTCAACCTCCACTTCCTTGTAACCTTCATCGAGACATCTTTGTAAGCATATGTCGATAGCTTTTATTTCCTAAAATAGCACAGATGCCATGCCTCCACTGCCACTGAATCCAGCTAACACTTGTCCCTCTTTGTCTCTTATTACCCCACCTTGTCCAACTCTATTACTACTCAAGGCTCCATCGGTATTGGCTTTCACTCGATTACCACTTGGAGGGCTCCAAACACATTCGATTTTCCTTTGCGTCTTGTATCTGGGTTCAAGGTTAAGTCTCTAAAAAATATTTCTAGCTCTGTCCGAATCAATGATTTCAGGTTTTAAGACTTGCAAATAGTTCCTTGTATCTCTTACCATTTTCTCATATGTCCTCCATGACTTGGCAATATGCTGAAATCTACGATTGTTCCTTTCCTTCCAGATATAGGCAGCGGCAGCACAGAAAAATACCTTGTATACCTCTCCCACATCTACCTCTTTGCATATACACAAAATCGATGACCACTCTCTGTTTGATGTTCTGTTATCTGTGATAAGACCAAGTAGCCGCTTGACTATAGAGATGACTTCCTTGGAATACGAACATTAAAAAAACAGGTGCCCTGAGAATTCCCAGCTGTTATTATATAAGCAGCATGCTGAAGATTGTAGAATTTTCCTTTGCACAAGTCTGTCCTGGGTCGGGAGACTTTGCGAGAACAGCTGCCATATAGTGAAGGAGTGTCTAGGTAACACCCACTTACCCTAGACTAGCTTTTTCCATTTTTTCTTTTCCTTATCTGGTGAAAGAGCCTGATATGCACTGTGTGAGGTAAACTGCCCCCTCGGATGAGGCGTCCACACTACCTGATCTTGTGCAAGGTGGGTATTGATATCCACTGCTCTAATAACCTCCTTTAAGGTTTGTGATTGCATCAGGTTGACTGTGTCATTCCACTCCCCATTGGAAATGATTACACTCACTTTTGCGTTCAAAGGAAAATCCCATTCTGCCTTTGCTTCAGCGTCTTCGATTAGAGGTGATCTTGAACACCAAATGTCGTGCCAAAATAGCGTTTCTTCCCCTTTTGCAATGGAGTATTTGACAAATTTCTTGGCTGTGGTTCTATTGTTTAAAATACTTCGCCACATCCAAGAATAGTCTCTTGGTACTTTCATAGTCCAAAAGTAGTTGGATTTGATGTGTTGCTTCCAAATCCAATCTACCCAAGATGGTATCTTCTTTCGTGACTAATTTGAAAATCAGCCCATAATGTGCACCCACATTCCATCTATGAACATTTATAACTCCCAGCCCACCTTCTTCTTTTAGTTGACAAACTGTACTCCAGCTCGCCTGGTGTAGCCCTTTCCTATTATTTGTACCAATCCATAGGAATTTTGCACAAATACTTTCCACTTGCTCGAGCACTGTCTTGGGAAGAATGAAGGTTCTTGCCCAATATGTGTGGAAGGACAATAGAATGGACTTTATTAACTATAATCTACCCGCATGAGATAATACCCTTAATTTCCAGTTGGTAATCTTCTGAGTGACCTTCTCTACCAAAGGTTGACATTCCTTGATGCCTAGTCGAGCAGAGATAAGAGGAAGTCCTAGTTATTTCACTGGAGGTTTAATCAAGTCAATCTCTAAAATGGTAGCCAAAGCACTTGCTTCTTGATCATTTAGTCATCCTACTAGGATTGATGTCTTGTGCTTGTTGATCTGTAACCCAGTTGCACTTCTGAAGATATCCAGACATTCTTTCATGGCTTGTATGGATGCAGTCTCTCCCTTGTAGAACATAAGAACATCATTAGCAAAAGTAAGATGAGAGAGCTTCACCTTCTTACATTTGGAATGATATTGAATAGATCTATTGTTGAGCTTTTCCTTAATCACACAACTGAGAATCTCCATTACTAGTACAAAGAGATACGAAGATAAGGGGTCTCCTTGTCTGACTCCACTGCCTCCATTAAAATATCCTTTCCGGCGCACCATTTATCATGACAGAATAAGAAGGAGATGAAATGCACATGTCAATCCACTAATACATGTTTTCAGGAAATCCGAAGGTCCTGATCATTGCCTTGATAGATTCTCAACTGACCATATCATATGCCTTTCGGATGTCCAACTTAATGGTACATCTAGGTGTGCCATGCTTCCTGTCATAACCTCGAAGAAGCTCATGAGACAAAAGAATATTGTCCTGAATGGATCTGCCAGGGATGAAAGCAGATTGATTAGTCTGCACTAAATCATCAATAACTATCTTAATCCTATTTGCAATAACCTTAGAAATACATTTGTATATGGTATTACACAAGGCTATATGTGTAAAGTCTTCAACTTTTGTGGGGTTGTTGACTTTAGGGATAAGACATAAGAAAGTGGCATTAACTCCTCTAGGGAATTTGTAGTATTTGAAGGCATTAAGAATAGCAAGAGAGAAATCATGACCAACTACTTCCCAGCATTTCTTAAAGAAAATAGGGGTGAACCCATCAGGTCCTGGGGTTGTATTTTCTTTCATCTCAAAGAGAGCATTTTTGACTTCATCTACAGTAACATCTGCTTCCAGGATAGCCTTCATGAGGTCAGAGATTGTATTTCGGACTTGCAACTGATTGAAGAAATTCTCTCCGCTTTTCTCCTCTGCTTCAGTTCCTAGAAGAGTAGTGTAATACTCAATGATAGTCTTGGTCACCTCTGCATGTCCTGTGATAGCAATCCCTTGAGAATTCTGGAGAGCCCATATCCTTGTTTTGGCCTTCTTTTCTTCTAAGGATTTAAAAAAAATGTTATACATACATTTATCTCCTTCTAGCATCCATTCACTGTCTTGCTTGCTTTTGATCTTAAAGATTTCAATACCTGCCAGTTCATTATACCTCTGTAGAGCTTCATATTCCTTCTGTCCCAGGTAAAGGTCCAATGGCTTTGATTGGATCTGCCTTTGGATGTCATATAGATTCTCTCTGGCCTGTTGAACTCTTCCATGGATGTTTGAAAAATTATTCCTTGCCCACGGCTTCAACCTTTCCTTCAGAAGCTTTAGTTTTTGCATTAGCACATACATAGGATTGGAGAAAATATTACTCGTCCACACTTCTTGAAGAATGTTGTGAAACTACGGCTGTTCAAGCCAGAAATTCTTGAACCTAAAAGGTGTCGCCTTCCTCTCAAAATCATTCCAAAAGAGTAGAATCGGCGAGTGGTCAGAGACACCATGGGGCAGAAATTCTGCCTCGGAATTTGCGAAATCACCTTCCCAAAGACTATTAACCATACATCGGTCAATTTTGGTCATGATTCTGCCTTTTCCCTCCACCTTGTTGTTCGATGTGTAAAAAAACCCATTGAATCTCAGATCGGATAATTCTGTTTTGTGCAGACATTCCACAAAATCCTCTGCTTCTCTTGGGTGCATTGGACTCCCACCCATTCTTTCTTCCACTTTGGTGATGTTATTAAAGTCTCCTGCTGTACACCAAGGCAAGTTCACTGAGCTTTTGATGGTAATTAAGTCTCTCCATAAATTCAGTCTGAGAGTTTTGGTATTTCTGGCATACACTGCAGTTAAAAGGAACTCTTCTTAGTAGGTTTGAATGTCCCCTTGCAATGAATGTACTGGTCAGATTCCGATATCTTATTAATTTCCATCAGGAAAGGGTCCCAACATATCCAAATACGCCCAGAAGGATCCTTATTGTAGTTATTCATATGCTCCCATAGCGGACAACAAGTGTTCCTAATGAGATCATATTTATCTTGCCTGACTTTGGTTTCAAGCAAACAAAAAACACTAAGCTTCTTCTCTACTCTGAGCTTGTTTATTTCTCTCGCTTTCGCAACCTCATTTGCACCTTTAACATTCCAGAAGAACATAGATGTCCTCATCGATGATTCCTGTCTTTGGAGCCTTGAGGTCTGCCCTTATTCTTTCTTGCACTGTTGTTACTCCTTGGATTCGAGTCCTTCTGTTTACTGACATCATGGCCTCTTCTTCCACATGGTTTCCCCGATCTTGTTGTAATACCAGTTGGTATTTCTACATGCAGTGTAATAGGTTCAGCCACTACCACATCCTCAAGCTGAACACGATCATGGAAATGCTCAGTCTCAACTTCAGAAGTATCCAAGTCTTCAGAGTCGAGTACATATGTCAAGAGATGGAATCTTCTTGATTCCAGATTGTATAAAGCTCTATCTTCTATTTCCATGAACGAATAGAGTGGTTCATTGTGAGTTGCTTCGTGGCTAATTATGTCTTGATCCACCCCCATCCCTTCTACTTTCCTGTTGGACGTCATACACAGTCATAGAGGACTCCATGGTGTCAGTCCCTAGTGCTGCAACACTCATTTCAAGTGCATTCAGAGTGGCCTCCACTTGCACATCCTGATTCTCCACGTCATGTTGCTGCCTATTGCTTATTTATGGTACTGTGCTATTAGTGGCTGGTGTAGGCCTTGGTCTCCACTCCTGTGCTCTCTTATTTCTCTTTAACCTCTTTTTTTGGCTCTTCGACATTCTTGCCCTATCCTCCTTATTTTCCTGCTCTACTGGTCCCTTGCCTCTTTCATTTGCTTGGTTTACATTCTCTGTAGTAGTTTGTGCCGCTGATACATTTCCTTTTGCTACATTCCTACACTCATAAACTAAGTGCCCTACAAACTTGCAGTGGTTACAGAACTTAGGAATTGATCCAAATTGAATTTTCTACCAGAATTCAATCCCTAGTTCAGGCACTTCCACAAATATTTGGTTCGGAATTGGTTTGGCTAAGTCGATATCAACCAATACACTAGGATAGTATCCGTTATTCTTTTCTAGTGAGTTCAGATCAACATGAATTGGACTACCAAGACCTCTTCCCATACTCATGAGTGTTTCCACTTCCCAGTACTCAAAAGGCAAACCTGGGAATTTAACCCAAACAAACGCAGATGTTTGTCAATGAGTTTCGATATTAAAGTTCGGTGTCCATTTAGTAAATCTAACCAGTTGGCTCTGCAAATACCAAGGACCACCAAAGAAAATCCTATTATAGTCTTCCTCATTAGAGAATCTGAACAAAACATATCCTTTCCCCAAAGGTGAGAGCTTGAAGGTTGCAGACAATCCCTAATCAGTGTTGACTGCCGATCTGATGGTGTCTAGGTTCAGAGTTTTAGCTTCTAGCCTAGTGATTAGAGCAAACTTATAGGCTTCAATGCTTTTTTCCACTGCAGCTCGAGGAATTTTAATAGCCGGTTTATCTCCTTTGCGCGTAGGAAGTGGAAGAGCTGTGATGTCCACGGTTTGTTTCATCCTTCCTCGAGCTATAGCAGCATATGAGTCCTTGTTAGTTGTGGCACTATTTCTAAGCTCTCCTTGTCTTGATGTTTCCACTCCGACAACATCTGAAGGCCTTGTAAACCTTACTTGATGTCTGTCACTGCTGAGTCCAAATGGAACCGAAGCCATTGATCTCAGAGGGACCTTAATACAAAAGAGAAACTTGTTTTTTCCATCTATGAACTCACACTGTATCCAGTGGAGGGTTTTACCAACAGAAGAAAGAAAAGAGGGTAAAGAAAGAGGTTTGCTTCCACGGTTGAACTCTCACTGTTGGCAGTGAAGGATTTTACCAAAAGTGGAAACAAAAGGCGCTAAACTAGATAAGAAAACTTGAAGAAGGGTTTTATTTCCTATTCTCGGTAAGAAATAAGGGTACAGGATCAGAGAGCCACTTATGTTATCTCACTACCTATCTCTCCTAAAGTTGTCCCCATTGTTAGGTTCCCACCCATCCTAGTACTACTCTCGCCCAAGCACGCTTAACTAATAAAAACTCCTTAGAATCATAATAGAATAGGATACTATTCTAATAGAATAATTACGTAACTCCTTAGTATAATAAACCATGTATTTCTCATTCTATATCAAATAACCCATGCCCCAAACTTATTTGGGGATGATATATTTTCATCATGAATAACAGAATACAGGTGTATCGCCGTTTTTGCTCATGTTTCTATGGTAATTTCTTTCCTTATCTCTTCATACTTTGAGGATAAAGCATATTTCTCTTTAGGGGTGGTATAGTAACATTTTACAAAAACTAGGCATTTCTTATAGTAGTATATTTCTTATAATAATAGTATATTTCTTCCTTTCTAAAAAAAAAATTCAAAAAGACCAAAAATATTTTTCTGTTTAGTATTAAGTAGTCTTATTGTTTCCTTTTTCTAGGATGAATAAAAAGTCTAGAAATCTCATCATAGAAATAGAGTAAGGACTTGTTCTTCAAACTTAGACTAATATACGCACAATAGTTTCTGCATCTTTTCATGGATGACATGCATAAGCATTTGATTATATATAGCAGTGACTTTCCGAGACCAAGGTTAGAACAATTAAGTTCCATATCTTGTGAGAATCTAACCAAAAGCCTCATCTGAATGATTATTGAGTGATGACACAAAAGATGTCTGGATAGAAAGACCACACATTCACTTACTTGATCACCACGCCATATCCTATGAGAGAATTTAGGCCCTTTTTGGATCGATATAGCCAAATAAACGTTAAAAACCCAAAAAGATAGATTTTTCCTCTAGTTACCCATTTTGAGCCTTCACCATTTTCTAAAAGCCTTTTTTATTCTTCGCCATAAATTCCTGACCCATTACAACACCCAATAAAAAGCTTACCGAGATGACCAGTTGAGAATTGGATGGATATAAGAAAAAGAGAAGAGAAGACCTTGTACAAAAATAGATCAGTTAGTTGCTTCAAAAAGAAAAGAAAGACTATCAAAACTCAAACTCCAAAAAAATCAAAGGAGTCAAAAATTGAATCTCCCAAAAAGTTCAAATCAAAAGGAGACGATATCAAAAACAAAAGCAAGCTAGAACTCTCAACATTCAAAATCATATGGAGTCACAAAGCCAAATGGCTAAAAGAATCACAATTTGAAAGCAAAGAACAAAACGAGGTTCTTCTCTGGTTACAAATCTTGAAGACCCAGTTTCTCAACTTATCATATTTTGTTTTCCTTTCATTTTTCTTTCTAAACCATCACCCTAACCCCGTAACTCCTAATAAAAGAACTCTAACTCAATTAGGAATACGATGGTGTGATAGTAAGTAGCAAGCGTGATCAATCGACCCCGGTTTCTTTGGACGTCATTTGAGTATGTAAGGAATATAAGTGCCTGCTGCACTTGAGAGAACAAAACTTTAGTGAAGCTATCAAAGAGTTGTGATTGTAACACACCCCTATGAGAACCCACCTTTAGGACGCTCTCCAAAAGTCTAAAAAACAACTCTACTTTTGCATTTCACCGCTCATATTTTGCACATTTAGATGATTAAATTACTGTACATATGTTGTTCTAAGTTCAAAGGAGTTTGTCCTTATTCCCCGTTAATGAGATGTATAGACTTCTGAGAATAAATAAGGAAACAAGACTCTTTGTACTAGATAGAAGAATTTTGTGAGTACCTTTACTAGAAAACTCTCATGAGGCTTAAAGCTCGTCCACTAGGGAATTCCTAGTGGTATAAGGCTTTGTTGCATATGGTCAATGCAATCGCACTCAGCGAAATGAGATTCGTATAATTAATAATAACTCACACATATGTGATCTTAGTTTTTTTCTTTCATCCTTGCTTGAGGACAAGCAAGATGCTATTTGGGGGTGGTGATCAGCTCCTAAATGTGTATTTTATTACCTTTTACATTACTGCATTACAACCTTTTTTACATATAATTAAAAGACAAGTCATTGCTTTTATTGCCTTTTTCATGTTACAGAGAAATTCAAACCACTTATCATGAAAGCTACATATTAGCACAAAAAGGAGCATTAATTATGCTTATTATGAAGATCTGAAGCTGCCATGAAAAAGTGCTAAAAAAATCAAAGTCAAAGTCAAAGGTCAAAGTCAAATGTTAAAGGTCAAGGACTCATAACCAAGGATCTGAAATTCAAGTCTTCAACTCTGAAGACCAAAGATAGATGTCCTTAACTCAAAAGTTGGCTTTCTCCAAAAACCTATATTGATCAAGAAGAAATCAAAAGGCAAAAGCAAAATCAAAGGGTACATGAGGTGTCTCAATTATAATGGAGAAGGGCAAATCCGTAAATGACATAAAGTAGGGGTATATAAACCAAAAGATAGGGAGAGAGAATGCACCTAGACTTAATCTAGTGTCATGTAGGATTTATTTTCTTGTCTAGTTTTTCAATTAATTCATTTACTTTCTTGTTTTTTAATTCAATATTGTCCTTGTTTTTACATTTTCAATCAATCAATCTTCTTTATTATTGTTATTGTTTCAAGCAATCAATTTCCTTCCTTTGTTTTCAAGTTATGTTTCTTTCAAATCATTCTACCCATACAACTTAAACTTTGCTTCCAATGTTCTTCATAGCTTAGATAAAAACACAAGTCCTAAGATAAGAATTCTACTTTCCTTTCTTCAAACTCCCATCTTTAAAGCCCAAACAATATATGGTGAACCTCACTCCCATCTCTTTTGAAGACTCACCACTACTAACACTTCACTTCTCTGTGACAAAGATCTCTAAGTGAGAGGAGCTGCTTTGTGAACCCCTTCTTGTCTCCTCATTCAACAATGCCCTAGTAGCCATTTCCATTGTCACGATTCCATCCGTGGCGGCTCCTCCAAAAGAAACTACCAAAGTCTCCCAGCTGTCGGGTAGAGAGTTTAATAGTAACAAAGCCTCAACTTCGTCACCCATATGAATCTTCATCAAATGCAGCTGATTGATGGTATTATGTATGTCATTAAGATGCTAAGACATTGAAAAATCTTCTTTGTACTTCGTGTTAGCAAACTTCTTAATGAGTAGCATTTTGTTTCCGGCCGACTTCCTCTCATAGAGGTCTTCGAGTTTCTTCTACAAGCCAAAAGCGGTAGTCTCTTGGGATACATGGTAGAAGACACTGTCGTCAATCCACTGTTGAATGTACCCAATTGTTTTTTTGTCAAGCTTACTCCACTCAGCCACGACAGTTGTTTCTGGTTTTACTCCTCCATTCTTAATGAGTTATGCCAAGTCCTTACAATAGAGCAAGTCTTCCA
Organism: Coptis chinensis; assembly: GCF_015680905.1. Classification (NCBI taxonomy): domain Eukaryota; kingdom Viridiplantae; phylum Streptophyta; class Magnoliopsida; order Ranunculales; family Ranunculaceae; genus Coptis; species Coptis chinensis. The sequence goes on along the minus strand of NC_141461.1, from coordinate 81,970,385 downwards.
TCTTGGATTTCCAAATAGTGTAGTTACCTCTACTTAGACTAGTCATATGAGTGTTTATAGAATGGTTCATCTCTACAAGCTATTTCAACTTAAATCTCATCTCAGGAATTTTATGAAATACCTTCCGGGCAAGATTTGGATAACTATCTTCTATGATTAATCTAACCACAGCTCCGATACCACTTGTTGGGGAAAAAGATACCAGTCGATCCCTACTAAGATAGTTTACACTTGGACAATCTAACTACTCCAAACAAAAATCTAATCTTTCGCTACAACCAACAACCATAACCTAAATTATGGATATAACTATCACAAACAAGCAATAGAAATATAGAGTAACTTACTACAATGAAAACACAAGATGTAATGTGGTTCGGCTAATGATGCCTACGTCCACAAGTGCTAATCCTTTTATAAGTATGGGAAGGAAGATTACAATCACTCCTCTCAAATCTTTCCAAACTTACTAGATCACTCCTCTCTTTTTGCAAGGATTTTCTCTCAATTTTGATTGCTCTCAAAATTGGGTTCCTATTCAAGACTTGGTTTTCCAAAACCTTACTTTTGTTTTTATAGTAATCTGAAATTTCGGCACGTCTGTGAAATTTTGTGCTTACTGTACAGAAAAATCTGAACCCGACAAGTTTAGGCATGAGCGTGGGCACGCTCTTGGCAAAGCCAACTCGAGCGCGTGCGTGCCTCCTTCTAACCTAACTTCCAGTAGACATGTTTCATGAGAGGCTGAAAAAAAACTATCTTCTTTTTCATGACAAGGGTGTGGGCGCGCCTTGGGCACGACCAAACTAAGCATGCGCTCTCTGACCTCTTCATACGAACAATACCTGTTTCTCTCTTCTTCCTCATGCGAGGGATAACTTCAACAGAAAGTTGCCCCATCAGGAGTTATCGTGCATATGGGAAGAGGACCTCCTCATTTCCCAGCTTATCTCTGAAATGAACCTTTTGGCCCAAATAACCTTTTGCCCTGGCCCAGAGTTACATGTTAAGCATAATATTTATGATCTCTTTACCTTGCAAGTTTTTGGATGCTTTTAGAGCTATGAACACACAAAAGCATGTCTAAGTTCTGAAGTATTCAGACCATGTTTAAATGTGAAAAAACCTGAGATAATCAAAGGTGACGTAGGTAAATTGTTTCCGGACTTCAATGGATATCTAATTTCCGGATTTACTGAATATCTAAAAGACATTCACACCGTCCAATTTGTTATCGTTTCTGTTAGAATATTTGTATTGAAACATCAACTAAAGTATAACAGAAGGAACAGTAGACAATAGTAGCAATGAAGAGACAAGGACAACAGTAACTGGGAATAACCAAGGCGTGGATTAGGCTGTCTTTAAGGAAAGATTTCGCCCCTTCCAGTGGTGCAGAAAGGCAGTAGTGGTGTCTTCCTCACAAGATTCAATGGTTAACAACAGTCTGACTTTGCACTAGAACAGACTACCCTCTAGAACAGCAATATAACTCTCTCTGGCAGCTACAGGAAGAAAAGAAGAAGAAAAGGACTGGTTTGAGTTTCTGTTTCTCTGAGTTGAGTTTTTGATAAAGTCTATTCCCTCTATGGACTCACAGTCCTATTTATAGAGGTTAGGTCGGTATCCTAAACAGATGAGGAAGAGAGACCAACTCCTAATAGAACACTGAAACTTGCTGCTCAAGAAAAAAGCAAAACAAGTTTAGGCTATTCGTCAAACCACTACCCACAACAGTAAGCCCAAGCCCAAGCCCAAGCCCTACCCGATGTGGTGGATAGCTAATGTGGGACTATCTACTATGCACTAAAGTGGAGAGAACACCCTTTGTTCATCTCCTCCACTTTGCACACACATACTAGTATTTAGAAATATATAAGTGATTCCAACAATCCCCCGCTATTTAAAAATACTAGTAGTCCCCCACTATTTTGGAATAGGATATTACAAAAGAAATGGATTAACGAAATGCCAGAGAGAATTGAAAAAACATTGCATAAGATACTGGTGTTTTACGGGCTTGAATCAGTCATAGGGTAACATGTCTTATAATACGTGAATGTGGTGGATTAAAAAATCTTTGAACCAACATTCCCTTGTAATAAAATAGATCACATGCACCCACACTGCTATTTCATTATATGCCTGTTCTGCGGTGTTGCGCTTTTTGGCCCTTGCGCTGCCTGTGTTCCATGAATGCTCTAGAGTACTTGCCCGTATACTTATAAGAACCGACCCAGTTCTACATTCACGTAGGTGGATATCCATCAAGTGTACATTGCAATTAAAATACACTATCTTATTATAAAATGGACTATGGATTCCAATAAGAGTAAAATAACTCATCCTTACTCATTGCAATTCTAGTTATACAAAGTATACTATAGTACCATCTCGCCATAGGGTGGGACGTCTCATAAATATATAAGATGATAGTACTGTAGGACGACAAAGTGACTTGTTTTTCCCTTTGAACCTACTTCATGGGATCTCCAATCATATAGGTATGGTTGTCGTCAATGTCGCCATATATATGGGCATAAGTCCCATCCCCCTCGACGTATAACCACTTGCCTCCAAAAGTGGTGTGGTCAGACATGTGGCCAAACGAAGTCCAACCTAACACAATCTCTAGCAACTGCTTGATTAAGTTATATCTCAAACTTACATGTATTATTTTCCCATTGCATATATTTCTTTATGTCTTAGCTATTGCAATGAGACAGTTGCAAAGCATATACACATCAGGAGACTGTTTAGAGCCAATGGGAAGATATGCCAAGAGGTTGTTAACCCACTCAACATCATCACATGCCTTTTCTAAGGTGATTAGCTTGGATGATATCCAAGACACTCAATTTCCACCAAAGGTAAACACATAAACATTACTGGATCCAGTTTATAACATATTACCCTTCCAACAATTATGGAAATCTACTAAATATCAGTCCATAATCAATGGCTCTACTATAGTACTTGGATAATCTGACAATATACATCAAAGTTCCTTATAAGAACACAATGGGTTATCAGCTCAGTATACCATTAATGTAGGCAATGCCATGTCTAACATACATTATCCATCAAGTACAATAGGCTACCAATGATATTGACATATTTAGTATGAGAAAACACAAGGAGATTATTTTTCATAAGATGGATATTTGCCACAAAAGGTGTTAACACATGCTTACTATCATAATACCCATACTTTTCAATGAAAAATATTTCTACTAAGTGTTATAACAATATAATGAGACCAACATGAGTTTTAATTCCTATATTCACCAGTCATTCAATTTCAGAGTGCCGAAATCCCCTATACCATCCGGCGGTTTGGTTTAAAAGATGCGGTGTGGCTTCAACCATATTCAAACGTCAACATCTTGACAATTGAATATAGCAGTTACAGAAATGAGTTTAACAACATAATAAACTATCATTTTCAGTGATGGTCTATTATATGTTTCAAATAGGAATTTCTCTGTCTCATACACATTCTCAATGCTAGCACTGATGATATTAAATCATCTAAACAAAGAGAGATTAACACATATGTCTTGCTTTACTCTTAAGAAAGTACACATTTTTTTATCAACAACGGTACTTTGACATCCATATGACACCAATATGTTGTTGAATTGCTCATGCCATTTATAGGCGCTTGAATCAACTCATACAAAGATTTAACTAAATTATATACCTTAAGCTCATCACCTGGTACTACTTGGTATTGTAGTTTTGCACAACTACTCAACTAGAGTCTTTAGAATTCTGTAGAAGAAATTCTTGTTACATGAGCAAGGTTTCAAAGTAGTATAAATCTTGTCTCTGATTGAAACCCCTTGGCTATTATTATTAGCCTTGTATTTTGCAATACAACTATCACGTTTTAGTTTTCTCTTGAATATCCAATTCAACCTATATATCCCCTAATAAATCAAGAGTCCAGTTTAGAGGAGTTGTATCTTTCAAAAAGGACACTTCTCATAGACAGACAACTTCCTTATAGGTTAATGAATCTTCCTCAAGAAACATATAAACATCATCACCATGAATGGTAGATATACTCACTGATAGTCTTCCAAATTTCTTGTTAAGAAATTATGGGATTCTCGTATGTAGTTCATTATGAACATTCAACCACTCTATGACAATTTCACAGAAAGCACAACCTCAAATAAAATTAGCATATAAGACATTCAATAATAGTGTGGTATTTACAAGATTGTTATCACGCATGACAACTAAAACAAACATCACTATTATGACCTTTCCATACTTTGTAGTTCAGTGTTTTTCCAGTTGTCTTGTGAGGTAAACTTTGGTAAAACAGTGTCATGCATACACAACCCCCCACAGTTCAATGGTTACTCAACCTAATCAAACTTACATGCAAAACACAGTATGCCACTACAAACACTAAAAGAAACAACAACAATAATATGCACTCTTATGACAAGAATATACTTTACTCAAGTCTATGATTATGGATCATATTAAACATAGTCATATTATGTTCATGCTATCTATATAAAAGGAAATCCACAAGTGATTCAAATGAATTTTAAAGAATAGAAGAATTAGATGAAAAAGGTTTTACCCAAGATAATATCATTATCATTCTTCTTTTCATCATTCAACATTCCAACTTACATAGAGAGACAATCCACACACTTGTACATCACCTTGGCTATTTATTCATAGTCATAGGAGGATAATGCCTAATAAGACAATCCATAAGCGTTACATCTCCTTGTCTAAAATAGTCACTGGAGGATATTGTCTAAGAAGACAATCCATAACCTTACATCTCCTTGACTAAATTAGGTTTAGGAGGATATTGATTGTTTCCCATATCGTTTCCTCTCGTAGACAACGATGCTCATTACTTAATAATATATGACATGGTTAAGCTTCATGTCAATGTTAAATAATGCATTCATGCCAAACATGGTTAATATCACATCATAGGTTCAGGAAAAGTAAACTTTAACTGTACCCCTCACAACAAAATGTATACGATATTAAGCAAATCTAGCCACTAAATATGCAAAACAACTAAGGACTCCACCTCATCTCCTTACATGAGCTCAAGCAAGATAGGATACCCTATCAACAAGACCTCAAGTACTACCACAACATCTAATAGCTCAACCCATTAATGTCTTAAACTATAAAAAATTTACCAATAAACTATCATCGATCAAGTTCAAAGTAAATCCACGATGATTAATATCCAAAACTAGCATGCTATACAACTTTAACATATGCTATATTGGATATAATCTACAAGTTACTTCATCTAACATGTATTTTCACAACAGTACAATTATAACCATCGTCTAATAACACGTACACTCAATATAGGTAAACAATTATGCATTGAATACATTATAATTAGTATCCAAGATTTGAGTGTGGTTGATATTAACTATCTTAAGGTCACTTTTAGACCATCTACATACATCTACATATGTACAAAGAAAATTAATATCAAACTACTTCTAGTCAAACCAATTAATATCTTAGTGATAAACACGTATAATTTGTTGACTAGGTTATTAAAGAAATTTAAGCTTAGGGATTTCCCTCCTAAGAAAAACTAGCATGCAACTCAAGGCAAGAATATCACCATATAATCAAACCAAAAGAATTGCAAAGAGTGAAAGAATACGATACCTAACCGATTGAAAAACCAGATTACCATATTTTCCTCCTTCTAGAAAAACAGTTCAAAAGAACTATAATTCTGAACCAGCTCAAGACTAATTGGGTATCAATCCTTATACCACTGGAAAGCTCTTTGAATCAGCTATCCAACACAAGAAGCGGATTACAAAACCAAGCTTTGAGCTAAAAGTTATAGCAGTTTCCATAACGAGTGATGTAGCTGTCAAAAAGACGAACTTTGACGTTTTTCTTGATAGAAATCTCATATTTGACTCCCACAAACGTAGGAGAAAGGTCTACAACCATATAGGGTTTGTTAAACCACAAAATATCAATAAATATTCAATCTTTAATTGGTTTTCCTAACAAAAATGAAATTATTAGAAAATTTCTAAAGTTATAACCTAATAACACAAACAATAACTCAAAGTAAAAGACTTATCTTTTGATTGCCGTATTAAAGCACTCTCCTTTGTTCTACTATAAAATTCTTTTCTTAAGATTGTTAGAATATTTGTATTGAAACAGCAACTAAAGTAGAACAGAAGGGACAATAGACAACAGTAGCAATGAAGGGACAATAGACAGCAGTAACTGGGAATAACCAAGGCGCGGATTAGGCTATCCTTAAGGAAATATTTCTCCCCTTCCAGTAGTGCAGAAAGACAGCAGTGGTATCTTCCTCACAGGATTCAATGGTTAACAACAGTCTGACTTTGCACTAGAACAGACTACCCTCTAGAACAACAATATAACTCTCTCTGGCAGCTACAGGAAGAAGAGAAGAAGAAAAGGACTGGTTTGAGTTTCTGTTTCTCTGAGTTGAGTTTCTGATAAAGTCTATTCTCTCTATGGACTCACAGTCCTATTTATAAAGGTTAGGTCGGTCTCATAAACAGATAAGGAAGAGAGACCAACTCCTAATAGAACACCGAAACTTGCTGCTCAAGAAAAAAACAAAACAAGTTTAGGCTATTCGTCAAACCACTACCCACAACAGTAAGCCCAAGCCCGAACCCTACCCGATGTGGTGGATAGCCAATGTGGGACTATCTACTATGCACTAAAGTGGAGAGAACACCCTTTGTTCATCTCCTCCACTTTGCACACACACACTAGTATTTAGAAATGCACAAGAGATTCCAACAGTTTCTTCCTAAACTTGAAGTATGATATGAAGCTCTAGCTCCCAAAACATATAAATATGCTCCCTACAAAAATTGTTATCTACCTTAGCTTGACCACAAGTACATTTTCATGTGGGAGTTAGACTCCTTCAAATCCTTGGTAATTGTACTTCTTTCCCCTTTTTAAGTTAGCAATATGTCCTTACTGAATTCAGCTTTGGGTTGACCTTACACTTTCTTGAGTTGTTGCACATACCTGATCAAATTTCTGCTTCGTTGCTCCACTCCTACTCTTGACTTTTGAGCTCCAATATAGCTTGCCCTGCATGCCATTTGTCTTTGTTGTTGTGCATCTTCGAAGACTTGCCTTTCTCTAGTTGAGGCTGCTGCAAGGTTGTCTTGCGTATCCTGAACATTTTTGAATTAGGTATATCTTTACTTGGTCTTTAGGTACCACAGATTTTGGGGTTCGTTTGGATGGAAGAAGTACGATAGATATGATACATTTCAGGATTGGAGGAGATATCAATATGCGTCACATTGCTCTGTGTTAAATAGATGCATTTTCAGATGGGGAGTAGTGTAGAGCTTTTTTGAGGGAAAACATTGCATGAATATTAAGGGTCTGATTTTTCCCTGTATGCATTACGAGTCCTTTAAATGCTTTTTTAAAGAGATCGTATCTCTCCTCATTAGTCATTCACACTTATTGGCTATGAGAAAGGATAAGTTTAACCTGTAGAGTGGAATCTCACCCGTTCTTTCTTTTTTTCCTTCCAAAAAATGTCGTCATGACAACATCTCCGACCTTCCACTGTAGAATTTCTGCTTCTCACGTGAGTAAATGTTAACGGTCAGCCAAGTTGCCGATTGTATTTCCCACCTGCAGTTGAGACGGATCTGCTAATTCCGATTTTTTAAGCTTTAATTTTCTGCTGGAGTGAAGTGGACAAATGATCAGAAGGGAGTGTAGTTCATCTAGCCTCTTGTCATGATAAAGACTCCTCGTAAAACTCCTCGGAGAATAGTTTCTATAATGTCCAAAATGTTTGGCTTTTACTTTCATTATATGGATCTAGTTATGATCTGCTTAGATATGTGATTTTTTCTGTTAAGGATGTAAATCCAGCTGATTAGTTTCGTATTGGTAACCAACTTAACTTAGTTAACTACTCTAAACCCTTCATATATATATATATATCCTAAACCCCAACCCCAACCCCAGTGGAATGAAGAGAACCAAACGATAATGTAGAACCAGAGGATTCAATTCAATTCAGTGTATATTTACTTGATTGAATTCTAAGAGATTACAATTTGGTTTATATAAAGGTTATAACAAATAGAAACAAAATAGTCGGTGGCTTGAGAAACACGGGGCGCGGGTCGTGCTCTGTTTGTATTGGAGACGAGCGCGGGTCGCGCTCAAGTTACTGGAACTCGCTCACGCCTGAGGCGCAGGTCGCGCTCTATACATGAAAACTAATATACAACTTTCTACACTCCCCCTCACGTTGGTGCATAGATGTCAATCATGCCCAACTTGACAACTGAGCTGTCAAACTCCTTGTGAGATACACCTTTGGTAAGAACATCAGCTAATTGCTCCTCTAAGGTTACGAACGAAAAACGAATAACCTTCCTGTCAAGATTTTCTTTAATAAAATGACGATCAACCTCCACATGCTTTGTTCGATCATGTTGAACTGGGTTATGTGCAATTTGAATGGCGACTTGATTATCACAATGTAAATCCATAGGCTTTTGAAGCTTGAATCCCAATTCCATCAAGACAGTACGGATCCATAACAATTCACATACTCCCTGTGTCAGACCTCAAAATTTAGCTTCTGCACTCGACCTGGCAACAACTTTCTGCTTCTTACTACGCCAAGTTACAAGATTTCCACCGACAAAAGTGAAATATCCTGATGTAGAACATCTATCAGTTTTATCACCAGCCCAATCTGCATCTGTGTATCCGACAATATCCAATACATCAGACTTTCTAAACAGTAAACCTTTGCCAAGTGCCTTTTTCAAATACTTCAAGATACGAGAGACTGCATCTATATGTTCTTCACTAGGACAATGCATAAACTGACTAACCACACTCACAACATAAGCAATATCAAGTCTAGTATGAGAGAGATAAATTAATCTTCCTACAAAAAGCTGATACCTTCTTTTATTAGTAGGAACTTGATCAGGATGAATGGTGAGTCCATGATTAATCTCAATGGGTGTCTCCATTGGTTTGCAATCCAACATTTTTGTTTCAGTAAGAAAATCTAGGACATACTTCCTCTGTGAGAGTGAAATCCCTTTTTTAGACCTTGCAACTTCAATACCCATAAAATACTTTAGTTGTCCTAGATCCTTCATTTCAAATTCTTTCGACAAATACTTCTGCAATTCATTTATTTCCTTTGGATCATCCCCTGTAACGATCATGTCATCAACATACAAAATTAGAGCTGTAATCTTACCATCCTTGTGTTTGATAAATAAGGTATGGTAAGAATTGCTCTGTTTGTACCCAAAAACTCTCATTGACTGTGTAAGTCTTCCAAACCAAGCTCTTGGAGATTGTTTCAGGCCATACAAAGCCTTCTTCAGTTTACACACCTTCCCAACATCTTTGGGATCGTTCTTCACACCTAGAGGCATATCCATGTATACTTCTTCATCCAAATTCCCATTTAGAAATGCATTCTTCACATCAAGCTGGTGCAAGGGCCAATCTTTATTTGCTGCAAGCGAAATTAAAATTCGGACCGTATTGATTTTTGCCACAGGTACGAAAGTCTCCTCATAATCAATTCCATAACACTGTGTGTATCCCTTTGCAACCAATCTCGCCTTATATCTATTAATAGTTCCATCTGCATTAAGCTTCACAGAAAACACCCAACGAGATCCAACAGTCTTCATTCCAACAGGCATATCAACTACCTCCCATGTTACATTCTTTTGAAGGGCTTCCAATTATTCATTCATGGCTTTCTTCCATTTTAGATCTTTCAAAGCATCCTGCACGTTACTAGGAATAGATACAGTAGATAATTGATTTATGACAAGTACATGTGACTCAGAAAGGTTATGGTTAGACATAGAGTTAGCTATAGGGTATTTGGCAGTGGCTTTGATGTCTGGTTCATATTGTTTCTTAGGAACTCCCTTACTAGTTCTTTATGATTGTCTAGGCTCAAGACTTTCTAACCCAACAAATTCATTAACGGTTATAGGAGGTACCTGAGGAGGATCATTCTGATCAAGATCTTCAGTTATTGATATAGAAGGGGAAATGTCTTGTACTATAATTTTAGATACATCCGGATCATGTGCTTCTGTCTCTGCTACTACTACAGGATCAATTTCTGCTTCAGGAACTCCAAATCATTCCTCCAAGTGTTCCAATTCCCCAAAGACATCAGGATTCCCTTCACCGACACTCTCCCCCTGAAGGGAAGACTGGGAAACTCCCCCTGAGTAATACAGGTCGGATTCATGGAATGAGACATCAAGAGATATATGCATCTTGTCAGTAATTGGATCATAACACCTATACCCTTTCTGAAACTCGGCATAACCCACAAAAATACACTTCTTGGCACAAGGATCAAGTTTACTTCGATCTGGTTGTGGGATATGGACATAAGATGTACATCCAAACACCCGAGGCTCTGAGTTAGGCATGGATGGGATGGACAAAAGTGTATGGAGTTTCTGATAAGGATTCTGGAACTTAATTACCCGTGAGGGAGTACAATTTATAACATAGGCTACTGATTTCACTGCTTCACCCCAATAGGATCGAGGTACATTCATGCCAAACAAGGAAGCACGAACAACTTCCAACAACTGCCTGTTCTTTCGTTCTGCTAAACAATTTTGTTAGGGGGTACCAAAATTGGAGGTTTGATGACAAATTCCAATTGACCGGCAAAATTCAGACATGAGACCATTCATAAATTCGCCACCATTATCAGACTGAAAAACCCTAATAGATTGTTGATACTGTGTCGCCACCATTTTATAAAACCCAATAAACATCTCATATACATCACTTTTGTTTTTCAATAATGACACCCAAGTCATGTGAGTGCAATCATCAATAAAAGTCACATAATAGCGAACTCCAGAAAAAGAAGAAACTTTGGCAGGACCCCAAACATCAGAGTGAATTTTCATAAAAGGAATAGGACATCTATTAAGACTTGGTGAATATGAAATATGGTGGATCTTGGCCAGTTCACAAATGTCACAATGAAACTCAGAATCACTAACAACTAAAAATAACTGAGGTTGCAACCTCTTAAGATAACTAAACAAAAGATGACCTAACCTATGATGTCATAACCACACAACTTCTTTTACATTCTCGACCTATTGACCTGATTAGCTTGCCCCAAAGAATTCTTCTGTTTCTCTCCAATTTTTGTCAAATCCAGATAGTACAGTTTCCCCCTTCTAACACCATAACCAAGGACTTGTCGAGTCAGAATGTCCTGAAAAACACAGAAGGATGGATAGAACATCACAATACATGTAAGTGCTAGAATGATTTGATAAACAGACAATATGTTATAAGCAAGGGATGGAATAACTAAGACAGATTCAAGAGTGAAGGTTTTAGATAACACAATAGAACCTCCTCCGCTAACCGGAGTTGGAGTGCCATCTGCAGTAGAAATAGTGGTTTGAGATGAAGCTTTAAGACTTTCCACAAGGCTAGGGTCATTTGTCATATGGTCAGATGCACCCGAATCAATTATCCATATACTATTCGAAATAACCTTACCATTCATACCTGATTGAGTTACATTAGCCGAAGCATGGTCTGGATGTCCATGCACAACATTAGCAATAGCAGCCTTGCTTATATCCTTTCGTGGCCTCTTTGTGAAGTCCCACCAATCAGGATAGCCAATCACTTCATAATATCTCTCCTTGCTATGACCCAATTCTCCCCAAACACTGCACTTTTTATCTGCATAAGGATTGGATTTACCTTTAGGGTTGCGTGAAGAGCTAGAGAAACTGGGTGGAGTAATTGTCTTGCTATGAACAGCCAAGACAAATGATTCAGTTGATACAAAGCGCCCCATAGCCTGTTTCTCCAATTGCACCTTGCAAATGTAAGCATAGCTTTGCTCCAAGGAAAATTTAGGGTCCTTGTGAAGAATCTCTCCACGCACCTGATCATACTCCGAATCGAGTCCACGCAAAAATATATGAACCCACAATCTGGACATTGTTGACGTGTCCTGGACTACAGTTGCAACATTGTTATTCTGGGAGGTCACCCTTTGATCAATCTCTTGGAACATGGCCACCAATTTGTTGTAATAGGAAGGAATAGGTCTCCCATTCTGCTTCACTTCAAAGCACTTCGTATTCAATTCAAAAATTCGAGTTTCATCAGAGTCATCATAGAAGGTCTTCTCCACAGCCTCCCAAATGTCTTTTGCAATAGGAAGACGAATGTATCGATTCATAAGAGAAATCTCCATAGAATCAATAAGCAAACTTTTCACCTTTTCATTATTTGTTGCCCAACCTTCATATTCGGTTGAATTCATATCCGGCTCAACCTTTGCACCAGTAAAAAAACCAATATTTTCCCTTGCTCCAATATGTATCCGCATGAGAGGAGCCCATATGGTATAGTTAGACTCATCTAATGAAATAGATTTTGGGAACGCAGAGTTGTCTTGTGGGGTGTAGTGGTGATGAATGACGTTGGAAGAATTGTTGTCAGATCCAGCCATTGCAGAAAAAAATGAAAAATTTGGGTTTTAGGTTTAGATTTTGGAAAAAATTTGGGTTTGAGATTCAAGGATTCAAGGATGGTTTGATTAATGGTTGTAATACACAGCGGATTTCAATGGTTTGGCTCTGATACCATGTAGAACCAGATGATTCAATTCAATTCAGTGTATATTTACTTGATTGAATTCTAAGAGATTACAATTTGGTTTATATAGAGGTTACAACAAATAGAAACAAAACAATCGGTGGCTTGAGAAACAGGGTCGCTCTATTTTCAGATCGAGAGATGAGCACGGTCGCTCAAGTTATCGAACTTCGCTCACTGAGGCGCATGTCGCGCTCAATTTGTACTTCATCAGAGCACAAGTCGCGTTCTATACATGAAAACTAATATATAGCTTTCTACAGATAAGTCTCTCTTCGAATAGCTTCCATGAGCTTGCCAACTACTTTGCTAGTCATCCTTCATCTGATGTCACAAATCTTGTAGAGAAAAGTACTCCTTAGCATTTGTGGTTTTAAGAACGACAGACTAACTATTATTTATGTATGCTAGAGGCAGAAGGTTGATAAGGCAGCTAAGGTGTACCACCTCGTTGAAGCTGGGCCTCGAAAACAAGGATTACGAAAAGGCTTACGAGTTATAGTCCTATATCCATATATTAGTTTTGATCATTTTCACTATTTGGTAGGAAACATGTTAAAATACATGTTAGTGGTGATGCTAGGAGAGTTATGACATTGATATATTGAGAGAAACCAAGAAGAATAACAATGGAGAATAATATAGATTGATTGATTGAGAGAGAGAGAGAGATTTATTAGGGTTAGAGTGATTGAGAGATTGGAGATTGAGTTGTTATTCTCTACCCAGAGTTACATATTTATACTAACCTACCTTGGGTGTGAAGTAACACAAAACATGATAATAGAAACTACTAGATATGGATATCCACATTTATAGAAACGTGGGACTTTATATATAGGACATATTCTAATACTCCCTCTCAAGCTGGAATGCCGCATACTTGCAAATAACAGCTTGAATGGCAGAAAGAAAATATAAGAATATAGCTCAGCTCCCCCTTTCGCATAGAACTGCTTTTAGTTGAAGAACTCAAACAACTGTTGAGACGAGACGTTTTGGAAAGTGAAACAGTCGGTGTAGACAATGGCCTAACCTGAAAATTGAAGTTGTACCACAGGCACAAACTTGAAACATAACATATGTGTGATGACTGCAACCTGAGAGATGAATCTGAATAGTGCAATGATGATGTGACTGCAACCTGAGAGATTAATACTGAGTACCTAGCATCACTGCGGCATAAAAGGAATTTAAACCTAAAAAGCTGAACCATTAACGACAGTAGCATATGAGAAGCTCCTCAATAAGAAGGCTAAAACAAAAATCCGGTGAAACACCATAGAACTCAGAATCATAACATGAAAGGGAGCCAAACCATTATAAAGGAAAGAACTTATCAGCCAACCAATAATTAGGAATTTTACCAAATCATATTAGTTGAGATGAGGAGAAACTTCTGAAGAATACGAAAAATTGGACCTGATATGTTTAGGCAAGGGCGCGGGCGCGCCTTGAGCAAGACTAAATCGAGCACGTGCACCCCATGCAACAAAACTGAACAACTAGAGCGAGATATAGAGAGGAGGGTGCGGGCGCGCCTTGACGAAGGCAATCTTGAGCATGGGCGCGCCTATAACAAGTGCATGATACAGAGAGAAGGGTGCGGGCGTGCCTTGACAAAGGCAATCTTGAGTGCCGGCGCACCTATAGCGAGTGCGTGATACAGAGAGAAGGGTGCGGGCGCGCCTTGACGAAGGCAATCTTGAGCGCGTGCGTGCCCTATATACCGATTTCAAAACAGAGAGATTGTGGAACTTGAATACTGACTTGAACCATGGAGAATAATGAGACGAGAGATTGCGGAATCTTGAAAAGTGCCTTGAACATGACAATGAATAGTACCCGTGAACAGTGACAATGAACAGTATCTCATGAATAGTGTCGGTGAACAAAAAATCCATCCAGAGAAAGATTAAAACTTGAATCGAGATAGAAAAACTTCTTCTTGTGAGAAAGATTAAAACTTGACTTGAATTGAATATTGAAAATTGAAAAAAAAAATGATTTTTTTGGTAGATATTGATTTTGAGATATTTCTCTCCTAACATACCACTAAACTTTGATTTGATTTGAACTTGACGCTCCGATACCATATTAAATTGCATGTTAGTGGTGATTCTAGGAGAGTTGTGACATTGATATATTGAGAGAAACCAAGAAGAAAAACAATGGAGAATAATAGAGATTGATTGATTGAGAGAGAGATTGATTAGGGTTAGAGTGATTGAGAGATTGGAGATTGAGTTGTTGTTCTCTACCCAGAGTTACATATTTATACTAACCTACCTTGGGTGTGAAGTAATCCAAAACATGATAATAGAAACTACTAGATATGGATGTCCACACTTTTAGAAACGTGGGACTTTACATATAGGACATATTCTAATAATACTAGTGCCTTCCACAGTTAAATGATTAAACACCTTTGTGGCCCTCAACTCTTTGAGTAAGAAATTCAGACTTTGGTAGATTTTTGGTTCAGTTAGTTGACTTCCTCAGAGAAATAGAAACTCTAAAAAGGTACTAAAGTGAATCTATTTCTCTAAAAGGTTTCAGTCCTCGTTTTTAAGCAAAGAGCTACCGAGTATTAGTTCCATGAAAGTCTCCAAGATAAGAAGCACCTCATTCTAGAGTAACCATTTTGTTTTACGTTGTGTATCGTAGATTATTTCTTAGTGTTACGTAAACAAATGTGGAAGCATGACAATTGGACAAAGAAGATTGAATGTGGTGATAGAAATTGACAAAAACAAATCAATACTTACCAATGCAAAGCAAATAACCAATAGAATTGGAGACGAGATTTACGTGGTTTGGCGTTAGCCTAATCCACCAAGCAAAAGAGGAGAACTTTACTAATAAAGAGATAAACAAATAGAGTACAATCACTCACAAACAAATCCCGAAGAATTTACAAACTCTCTCTCACAAATTGAACTTAACTAATTTGAGCATCCAAACTTGAGCATAACAAATCCCACAAACCGGTCTCGTATTTATAGAGATTGTGGGTATCAAATTGGAA
This sequence comes from Coptis chinensis, assembly GCF_015680905.1. Taxonomy (NCBI): domain Eukaryota; kingdom Viridiplantae; phylum Streptophyta; class Magnoliopsida; order Ranunculales; family Ranunculaceae; genus Coptis; species Coptis chinensis. Next base: position 81,954,637 of record NC_141461.1, on the reverse strand, counting down.
TCCTATTTAGAATAGGAAACCAAAACCTTAACCGTGTGGTGTGGTGTGGTATTCCAATATGGAAATTAATTCCTAAACTAAAGTGGCGGTGCCTCTTTCCAATATGAATTTGGAAAACCCCGTATACCAATAATTCTCCACCTCGGTGAAGATTTATCCAAATCTGAGCCGATCAACCGAATAGCAAATCCCATCTTCAATGCACAAATGTCCGAAGGACCAAACAAATAACAAATGTCCTGAAGGATCAAACACGACTGTACCACATAGTGGCTGCCTACGTACCCTTATTAAAGGATCAAGCCGACCGTAGTTCACCAATGCCCCTAAGAGCCAAATCATCTCAAATGAAGGATATGAATCAAATTCAAATAATGTTGAAACTTAATTTCATAAACCACTTTGGTTAACATATCAGTTGGGTTCTCCTTGGTGTCTATCTTAGTGAGTAAGATATCACCTTCCTCTAAAATTTCTCTGACAAAGTGAAAATGCACATCAATGTGCTTCGTACGGGCATGATGAACTTGGTTCTTGGCCAAATATATCGCACTCATGCTATCACAGTGAATCTCGAGTTGACCTTGCACAATACCCAAGTCATCTAACAAACCCTACAACCAAATAGCCTATTTCATAGCCTCAGTCACTGCCATATATTCTGCCTTTGTCGTAGACAATGTAACTGTAGACTGCAAAATAGATCTCCAACTTACTAGAGCACCAGCTAAAGTAAATATATACCCAGTAGTGGACCGACGCTTATCCAAATCACCTGCATAGTCAGAGTCCACATAACCTACACAAAGCTTACTAGTATCCCTCTCAAACATCAAACCAACATCTACAATACCAAGAATGTATCGTAGAATCCATTTCATAGCTTGCCAGTGTTTCTTCCCATAGTTATGCATATATCTACTAACAACACTAACAACTTGTGAAATGTCTGGCCTAGTACACACCATCACATACATCAAACTACCAACAACACTTGCATATGTAACATGAGTCATGTACTCATGCTCCTCATTGGAACTCGGAGACATAGTAGCACTAAGTTTAAAATGAGGGGCAAAAAGTGTACTCACAGACTTAGTGTTCCCATCAATACCAAACTTCTATAGTACCTTCTTCAAATATGTCTTTTGAGATAAGCAAACCCTGCCTTTTGCTCTATCTCTTTGAATCTCCATGCCAAGAATCTTCTTAACTTTACCCAAGTCCTTCATCTCAAATTCTGAGGACAAAAGCTGTTTAAGCTTATCAATCTCAGTCTTGCTTCTTGAGGCTATAGGCATATCATCAACATACAAGAGCAAGTAGATGAAAGAACCATCATGTAGTTTGCAAAAATAGATATAATGATCGCAGTGACTTCTTGTGTACTTGAGCCCTAACATAAACCAATCAAACCACTTGTACCACTGCTTGGGAGACTGTTTCAAACCATATAACAATTTTTTCAGTTTACACACCAAATCCTCTTTTCCTGCAACTTTAAACCCACTTGGCTGAGTTATATAGATCTCCTCTTCTAAATCACCATGTAAAAAAGCGGTTTTTACATCTAGCTGGGCTAGCTCCAAATCATACTGAGCTACCAAGGCCAAAAGGATGCGTATGGAGGAGTGCTTCACAACCGGAGAAAACGCCTAATTATTGTCAATCCCCTCCCTCTTAGTGTAGCCTTTAGCTACCCATCTTGCCTTGTAACGTAACTCATCACTTAGAGATCTTTCTTTCAATGCAAACACCCATTTCCCGCCAATCGCCTTCTTACCCTTAGGTAAATTTACAAGCACCCAGGTATCATTCTTATGAAGAGATTGCATCTCCTCATCCATAACTGTCTTCCGCCTTTCTGACTTGGAGCACAAGACTGCTCCATAATATGAGGAAGGAACATCTTCATCAAGACTTTCAATAACAGGAAGTGCATAGGTAACGTAATCGTTTAGCCAATACAATGGGGGAACATTCAGGAACAAAATGTTTGTTTAGCAAAAAATAAATATGTCCAACATGGTATGATTAATTGTGATTTTCTATGGTGAGAAATTTAAAAAAATTATTTCAAAAGCCACTGATTTTCAAGGAATCTATGAAGTTAAGAGTCACTTTTGAAGTTGTTGTTGCTTAGACTATTTTCTACCTCTAGAAATAGATTTTATTGATGAAATTCTAAGCCAAAGTGAAATTTGCACTATTAGCCAATTGATACATGTCAAATTGAAGAGTAATTTAACCTCCTAGTGAACTAGAAGAGGAATATATATACTTAACCCGTGAGACTTGAGCCTTGATAGGAATTTAAGCAGTCTAATTAAATAGACTAATCTAACCATATAATTAAACCGCAAGCGCACAGCTATCGTTGAAAATAGATGCAGCGAACGGGTCGATCCTACAGGGATTGCTACTTAGGACAAACAAGTATTAAAATTATACTTAACTAATTCAGACAATATTCTTATTATGGAAAATTAAATTAACTACTCACTAAACTATTTAAACTACGAAAACTATAAAATAAATAATTGGGTTTTATCAAATGGAGAGAATTCTAGGACTATTGAATCCACCTTAGACTTCTGTTTATATTTCTAGGAGTAATTTTAATATTCCAGATTTAATACGAGTAGCACGAGGGAAAGGTAACCCTTGCTTTCTCGAAGATATGATCGTGACAACTCTTAACTAAACATGTTATCTTCTAAAAGTTCAGCACTAATGATCAAACTCAAAAGATTACTCATCTTTTTACGGCACGAGTAATATATAAACTTGATATAAACAGTTAAAACAGGCTTAATTAATAACGACAAATATCGAACTATATCGCATGTGTGACATACTATATGAAAGATAAATTCTTGCTATTAAATTGCAAACTTAGAAGAATAGAACGATATTAAACCAACTGGAAATCATCAAAATCAATCCCAATACACAAACAGTAATCTAAAATTTCATCAAAGTCTTAGACAGAGTTTAGTTACACATGATAATAATAATAATAAAACTAAAATTAAAGTAAGGTAAAGAAAAACTCATGTCGACAGCAAGTTCAGCTTGGCCTTCCTTCTTCTCGCTCCAATTCTCGCTCTTTGGCTCTCTGTTCTTCTGTGTTATGGAGAACTCCTCTGTTCTTCTGTGTTATGGAGAACTCCTCTGTTCTTCTGTGTTGTGGAAAGGCCTTCAACTCTCTGTCTCCACTGTTTATATATTGGACTAACCCCAAGAGTTTGATTCTAATTAGAAAGTTTGGAGTTCGGTGGAACATATGCTAGCGATTTGGAATCGAATTGCAAACCCAAAGATCGACCTGGAATTGGATACTGTTTTTCTCCCAAAAAAAAGGGAATTAGAAATAAGGGTTTAAGCCCATGGGTGATCAGATGGTGCGACTTTACTAAAATAGTGGTAGATTAGATATGGTGTGGGCTAATTTTTGTAAGGGAATTAGATGGGGTTCTGGGTTTTGTTCATAAGAGAATAACAGAGAAATGGGAAAGATAGGTGATGGTGATCCAGTGCTCCAAGTAGCTAGGTAAATAGCAAGGCATAAGAAACCAATGGCCTGGTGGGTTGCTGGCTTTAAAGTGTATATGGGCTAGTCTATTTAGGTGCTAAGAAATGGTAGGTACACATGGTCTGGTTTTTAGCTAATAGGCCTAAACTTAACTTTGGCCCATATTTCGACAAATGGATCCATTCGTCACTTTGATAGTCACGTGCCCACTAATAAACTTCTAACCAGCTCACCAGTTTCCGCATTCTCCCAAACCATCACATTAATTTCTTGCCAGACCACAAACAATTCCATATTTTTCATTGGTGCATTCTACTTCCTGTTATTCTTTTATATCCTCTTTTCTTTCCTTAGCCCAATATTCACAAGCCCAAATAAAGGTAAATAATAACCCAGTAGTTCACCAATACTATTTCGGGCACCTCCACTGAACTGCACAACCTTGCCATGCTAACCAAACCAGGGGAACTCATGCACTGACATCCCGAATCTCGACAGTTTCCACACTTTTAATCATGTTAAGTCCAATTCCTGTAAAATCACCAAAAATACACTAACTAAATCAAACGAATAAATTAAACGAACTAACTAATATAAAATTGAGCGTAAATATATAGCATTTACGTGCTTATCAACATTCCTTTTAGATTTACCAGTTGCAATAGGCTCATGAACCGGAGCCAAAGGACCAACATTCATCTGCTCTTCTAATGGAGCCATATCATCTGCATCATCATTTGTTCCATCACCTGTATTCACTATTTCTGTGTCTTCAACTGGAACATCAACTGACTGACTACCCATGGTTGCCAATCTACTAGATACAGAACCATTTGGACTAGGTGAAAATGCATCAATCTCCACCTGCTGCAATACCTCTTTGGCCATACTTTCCACCTGCTGAGAGTTAGTAGACTTCAACATAGAAGCCTCATCAAATGTCACATCTCTGCTAAAAAAAATTCTTATCTTTCGGATCCCATAGCTTATAACCTTTAACTCCACTTTTCAGACCCACAAAGATAGCTTTCTTTGCTCTAGGATCCAACTTACCATCTTTGACATGAAAGTAACCAGGACACCCAAACACACGAAGGGAATCATAATCCTGAGCAGGTTTACCAGACCAAACCTCCATAGGAGTTTTACTTCCAATTGCTGCCGAAGGCAACCTGTTAACAAGGTAGCATGCATAACTCACAGCCTCAGCCCAAAACACTTTGCCCAATCCAACATTGGACAACATACATAACATTTTCTCCATTAGAGTACGGTTCATGCGCTCAGCTACCCCATTCTGTTGCGGCGTACCTTTCACTATGAAGTTCCTCTCTATTCCCTCATTCTGACATACTTGCAAGAACGGATCACTCGTATATTCACCACCATTATCAGTTCGGAGTCTTTTGATCTTTCTACCAGTTTAAGTTTCAATCAAGTTCTTCCACTTCACAAAGATATCTAGGACTTCATCCTTGTTTCTCATGGTATATAGCCACAAACGCCTAGAGTAATCATCAACAAAGGTCACATAATAATGTTTGTTCCCTCCAAGAGATGCATTCCTGGAAGGACCCCAAACATCCGAATGAACATAATCAAGGGTTCCACGCGTACGGTGGATAGCGGTGCCAAACTTTACCCTTGTCTGCTTGCCCAGAACATAATGCTCACAAAAATCCAACTTACAGGTCTTAGCACCTTTCAACAGTCCTTGCTTTATTAATGTTTGCATGGACTTCTCACATGCATGTGCAAGATGCATATGCCATAATCTGGTGGCCTCCTTAGCAACTGCCTCTGAATGCTCAGTAACAACTACTTTTCCACTAACTGTACCACCCTTCAAATAGTACAAGTTATTCTAACGTATGCCTTTCATGATAACTATTGCTCCAGAAACTATCTTTAGAACACCACTGTCAATGACTACCTTGTAGCCCTTAGCTTCTAAAGTACCAACAGAGATAAGATTCTTTTTCAAAGCGGGAATATATCAAACATCCTTTATTTCCTTAACCGTTTCATCATACATCTTGAAATGAATATTACCCATCCCCATAATGCGACAGGGTTGATCATTCCTCATCAACATATCACCACTTTCAAGCTCCTTGAAACTTGTAAACCACTCCCTTACGGGACAAACATGATAGGTAGCACCCGTATCCAAAATCCAATGACTGGAATCAATGAAACAAATACTCGATGTAACAGGAAAAGAGAAATATGAACTATCAGAGTCATTATCTCCTTGAGCAATGTTAAAATTGGACTGTTTCTGCTTGTGTTTCAACTTCTTGCAGTCCTTTTTCCAATGTCCAACCTCATGACAAAAAGCACACTCATCACGGGCTAGATTTCGCCCTCTCAACTTGGAATGGGATTTACTTCTTCCACCACCAGAGTTTGGGCGGTCATTAGACCTACATCTTACCACAAAAACAGTGCTCGTCGACTCTCTTGACTCCTTTTCATTGTTGTTCATCATATCCCAACTTGTCAACGCAAACTGCACCTTAGAATAGTTCAAAACTTTCTTCCATAACATAATGGTGGTTTTTATATGCCCATACTCCTCCTTGGGAAGAGATCTCAACAAATGGAAAGCTTTGTCTTTATCCTTCGTTTTTTCTTCAATATTCAACAAGTCGGTAAGTAACTTGTTAAACTCGTTCATATGCTGGGATAATGAAATACCTTCTTTCTTTCTCATATCATACAACTTTGATTTCATAAAGACATGACCTTCTATTATCTTATCTAAGTACTTCTCTTCAAGGATTCTCCAGATTTCCTTGACCGAAGTCTCATTGAGAACAAGGTACTTCACATCCCTAGCCAAACACGATCGTATGATACCACAAGCTCGTCTATTTTTCTTAGCCCAAACACTCTCCTCTATATCCAATGGTTTTTCGTCTAACACATCATCCAAGTCTTATTGTTGCACAGTGCATCTATAACTTCACAACGCCACATACTAAAATTGTTAGATCCATCAAATTTCTCCACATCAATCTTTGAATGGTTAATATTCAAAGTCATAGGAGGTGATTTCCCCTTAGACGTCGTAGAAGTAGTACCCGATGGAGGATCCGTCGCCATACTTTCTCAAATTTTTGTACAAAACAATAAACCAACAAAAGAAGCCCTAGGTAGAACATTGGCTCTGATACCAATTTATTACATAAACGAATGTGGAAACATGACAATTGGACAAAGAAGATTGAATGTGGTGATAGAAATTGACAAAAACAAATCAATACTTACCAATGCAAAGTGAATAACTAATCAAAGTGGAGATGAGATTTACGTGGTTTGGCATTAATCTAATCCAACAAGCAAAATAGGAGAACTTTACTAATAAAAAGATAAACAAATAGAGTACAATCACTCACAAACGAATCCCGAAGAATTCACAAACTCTCTCTCACAAATTGAACTTAACTAATTTGAGCATCCAAACTTGAGCATAACAAATCCCACAAACCGGTCTCGTATTTATAGAGGTCATGGGTATCAAATTGGAATCCTATTTAGAATAGGAACCCAAAACCTATTCCAATATGGAAATTAATTCCTAAACTAAAGTGGCGGTGCCTCCTTCCAATATGAATTTAGCCCCGTATACCAACACTTAGTACTTTCTTTATTAGTTGTTTTCTAGTTTTAACTTGTTTCTAATGTGACTGCCAGTCAGTAGTTCAGAACCTATACACCAAAAAGCATTTGACACAGTAATTATGCAATGGCACAATGCTAGGAAACTTTAGCCTTAGCAATGTTTTCGTTGGAACATCATACATTTGTCACTGCTCTAACTCCTGCTCTAATATTGAGAGTTTAGATAGTGATACACCAACAAGAATGACTTCAGACACGTTAACATTGTCATCTGTATTCTGTATAGGTGGCATAGAAAGTGTTATTACTTTTTAGTTTGTATCACTGCCTTTAGGTCTAACTTGTGGAACCCAATGTCCCTTCAAATGGAAGTCGCTATTAATTAAACTCACTTTTTCTTCCCCAAATCAAGTACACGGAAGCACTTGGGGAACCCTAAATAGACACCAATGAAAATATGATCCTCCTCCATTGTTCACTGCCCAATGTTGGTGGCATCTCTAATGACATCACTAACTGCATCTTGTAATTGCATAAATGTACTACTTAAAGTTTGAAATAGAGTACAAGGAGTCATTGGCGGCATATATGACTGGATTCTGCTTTGCTGGATGGTGTTAAAAATGAACCAATAATGTGAATGTTTGGCTTGTTCCAATAATGATTTCGTTATGTTAATTATTAACATCGATCTGTTTTTCCGCATTGCTTTCGTAATGATTTCTTTTCATTAATCATAAAAATAAAGCGTCCAAATGTGGTAGGATGAGCAACATTTTCTTGGGAGAGAGACTGTAGAAAATGAAATGTGATTTTGCAAGTCTTAGAGATATGTTGTTGTAAGGCATGGGCTATGTGGGTCCAAGTTGGATATGTGGGTATGTCCAAGTTGGATAAAGACTAAAGTCTCTAAGTAAAGAAAAACTCTACTTGTTGAGATTGAGATAAGTATCACTTTGGATACGTATATATCACTCTCTCCCTATAATATTTGTTGAGATTGAGATAAGTATCACTTTGGTATCACTTTGGATACGTATATATCACTCTCTCCCTATAAGAAGTGAGTAAAACCAACGTAGGTAATCACAAATATTTCCATTCTCATCTTAATTCTCTGAATTCAATTATTGGCAAGCTCAAGGTTTTACATGAAAACAAAGTTGTTATTCTAGTAATTGTGGCGACGACAGTGAAACAATTCGTGTCTTTAATCGATTTTGATTCCGCTTCCGTTGCCGAGCTTATTGATTTGTTTCAACAAAAGATATGTACACTATTTTGTCTACAGTTGCGCTTGTGAAAATGAAATAGGATTCATTCACAGACTTTGGGCCTTTGGATGATGCTTGCCAAAAGGACTAAAGAAGTAATGATAGGGAAGAAGCTATATCGTTCCTAGTTTCTTCTACAAAAAGGTTATCAATCTTTACTCACCCCAAACATTTCATTGGTTTTGACCAACTTAAGGTTAGCTAATGACAATAGGACTAGATCTCATAATCAATATTTTAACTCCATTATCCGGACTCAAACATCTCTTCCACCACAGTACAATGAACATTTTGAGACTAATACAACCTATATATTAAGCATGCGTAGTTTTGCAAGGCATTTGTTGAGAAACTTGTATCGACCTATATTCCATCTTTTTCGACTGCTACTATATTTACCACAAGTCTTCTTTTAAATGGATTATATGTTTACGGACATGTTATATAGTGTCTTGACGTAGCTTATTTAGTGTCTTGCCTACGACCATGTTAATAAGCGTAAATGAAAGTTGTTCAAGACACTATGTAAGCTGTTCAAGACACTAAATAAGATGTTTAAGACACCATGTCCATTAACGGATAATCCGTTTAAGAGAAGGTCTGATACCACTCAATGTTGTCTTGCTATGGTTATTTAGGCAGAGTTCTATAAAATGAGAAGGTCCGCCTACTATTGGATATGTAAACTTTGATTTCTTGAATAACCATTTGTATGCTATTAAAGCACGGGTTATCTAAGCAAACTATGGAACCCTTTTATTCCTGCCCAATGATAGATCTTCTTCCTCAATCTCTAATAATTGTCTAGTGTGTTATTCAAAAATCATAATGCAATACCAGCTATCTCTTTATCTCCAACAGGAGGCTCCAAGGTCTCTGCCCTCATTCCCTTGAAATGGGCAGAGTATTGAAGCTCCTAGGATATGGAGATCTTCCCAAGAAATTAGTTTTTTATTTTTTTTTCATATGGAGATCTTCCCAAGAAATTAGTACATATTTTTTTTCTAAGTGAGCTAACTTTTGTATTGCATAAGAAAAAAATTTACAGTTTACCTTATGTAGGCCCTCCAACAGTTATTGAAGAAGATACAATGTAAATAAAGTTACATTGTTTGTAAATCAGTAAGAGGGAGAAGTTATTAGTTGCTACCTTATGCAGGAACTACGCATAAAGGGGACACACGTTTATAACGAATGTGGTCACCCTTCATACATCAATCGTTTCTAGCTAGTATGTAGTAGACCATCTTCTCATGTAGTCCCATAGTACTTACCTAGTTAGGTTGTAACTTACATCTAGTATTTGGTGGAGAAACATGAGCTTGCTTCCACCCACTATATCGAAACAGCCATCGAACAGCCAAATGTCTTTCGTTGGATCAAAACAAATTGCATCAGATCAAAGGCCAGATCTGATCTAAATTAAACAAAGCAAATTAGAAGGGTAGAATGGTAATTTTTGCTTCTTTCTCTCCCAAATCACTTCAGCTCTCCAAAATTAAACCTGAAAATGTCTCTCCCAAAATTTCTCTCCAAATCAAATAAAAAAAATGAAAATTTGACTCCTCCAAATTCTCCCAAAATCGTTTTCTTCAATTGCTCACCAAAAATTGAACAAAAATGACGCAAGTGAGACCTTCCTTTGATTTTCAATTTTCAATTTTCGATTTTCGATTTTAATTAAATGGGCTCGGTAATGGTAGAATTTTCGTTTTTTTTTATTTGATTTGGAGAGAAATTTTGGGAGAGACATTTTCGGGTTTAATTTTGGAGAGCTGAAGTGATTTGGGAGAGAAAGAAGCAAAAATTACCATTCTGCCCTTCTAATTTGCTTTGTTTAATTTAGATCAGATCTGGCCTTTGATCTGGTGCAATTTGTTTTGATCCAACACAAGACATTTGGCTGTTCACCTAGCCAAACATATATATATATATATATATATATATATATATATATATATATATATATATATATATATATATATATATATATATATATATATATATATATATATATACATTAAACTAAGGGCTACTTTTTGGTAGAGAAGATCTTCCTAACTAGTTTTATAAAAAAGAGTGCTAAAATTGTGGACCGTTAGATAAATATTGAACTTAAACATAACTTTTGACAATGTTAGACATGTTCAAATGTCTTGATAATTTGTGGAGATGGTCTCTATTGTATGGAGAACATATTCCCAAAAAATAAGTTCTTAGTTCATTGTGTAAGTTGTGGATGTCAAGATAAGCTGTCAAAAAATATATATATGCATCTTTTGACCTCCAATTGGTTAAACACGGTTGAAAAGGTGTATATTAGTATGGTTCTTGTATATAAGGACATTATGAGGTTGGTTCTTGTATGGTCTTTTCACAGAGCCACATAGGACATTGTGTGTGAAGTATATTAGTATATGTCATACCCATGTAAGCTTTTCCCATAAAGTGTTGAATCAAATTGAGTAGAGTTGCATGTTAAGGCAACCGGTTCATAGGTTCAGCCCTCCACCCATCACCACAAACATCTCTACTACTTATAAACAACGTGGGCAAGTTAGCTAAATAAGCTATCTTCGGTTCTATCGGTTCTGCCTCTTCTTAATTTCGTGACACGTGTTTCTTTTATTTTAGCGGGTTTTGTGTGTGTGTGTTTTTTTTTTTTTTTTGGCTTCTGTTCTGTTGGCCTACCACAAACAAATATGAGAAAGAGACCGTAAAAAAAGTATGAGAGAGAGAGAGAGAGAGAGAGAGAGAAGGCACGTGGTTCTAAAAGATGAGAGAGAGATAGGGAAGGCTAGTTCTAACAAGGGCGAGTAGGCCGGGAGGTTAGTCAAATTGTTTGTGGACCTAACAGTTTATATAACACTAGGGGTTGCCCGTGCCTACTGCCCGGGGATGAACGATGAACAGTCAACCCAATTAATTTTTTTCCGAAGCCCAGACCCTTTAAGCCTTTTCCCCATAGGTCCAAACCCAACAGCCGTTGTTTGTAAGTATGATCCAGTGTCACCCATCAACATTTAGCTAACTATCCTATCACACTACTTGAGTTCAATTAAAAGTGTCATGTCACAATTTGTGAAATGCAATGTTAGCTGTCGGATCCCACATCGACCCTTGTTATTAGATAGATGGGCTAAAGGTTGATTGTTACAATATTGAATTACTATTATTATATGGTTAGTCGACCAGGGCCATCTAATAAACACCAAATTATGTGCCACCGCTTGTTACTTTCGTTAACCTCAAAACAAAAAACTTGAATTTGGATGAACTTATACGAGATGGATTTGGAAAGGTCCAAAATAATTTTGGAGCATGAAAGGGTATAGTAAGTATAGGAGAAAGTTTTTGCTCCTAGGCTTAGAAGTGAAAAGTACGTTTCTTAAGCACCCATCCACCACACATCCACCATCTTTTTATCTATTAATTAACTTGAGTTAATTAAAATCTAACCAAATATCTATTTTATTTTCTCTCTCCAAATCATTCCATTTTTTTCTCCACAAATCTTTCAATTTTTTTGTGTTTCTATAAAAATAAATAAAGTATTAATTTCAATTAAAAATTAAAAAATTGCATGTATGTGTTGCAAATTCTTAATGGGGTTCTCCTTAATTAGTTCAATTACAGCGCAAATTTCTTAAATTTATTTTGTATTGGCTATTATCATTAGTATTTTAGGTTCTAATAAAATTGAAATTTGTAATTGCATTTACGTTTCTTTAAGAATTATGATGAAATTTAAGAGTTTTTTTTTTTTTTTTTTATAAATGTTAGTGTAGTTTTTATTTTATTTTTTTAATATAAGGTTATTCTTTCTTTATGGAAACACAAGAAAAATGAAAGATTTGTGAAGAAAAAAATGGAATACGTGTAGAGAGACTAAATAAATATTTGGTTTTATTTTAATTAACTAAAGTTAATCAATAAATAACAATATGATGGATGTGTGGTGGATGGTGGATGGTGGATGGGTGCTTAGGAGACTTTTCGCTCCTAAGCATCTAGGAGCGAATTTTTTTCTCGTAAGTCTAGTACCATCTTGAAACATATAAGTATATAATATCAATTTCTTACGTAGTTCTTACGTGGTAGGAGGCTAAGTGTATGATAATTTCTATTGTAGTACGTTATCATGATGATGACCTGGTCTGAACTACCAGAAGACATAACTGATCTCTTTTCAACGGTTCAACCTGACTGCCGCTTTGTGTTGAAGATTTTGTTACTTTTAGTGTTGTTTGCAAGTCATGGAGATCTGTTGCAATTGCAAAAAAGAATAAGCAGAGAGATACATCTTTCATGCGTTTTGCTACTTGGTTGATGCTTGCCAAGAGGGATAATGATAGGGATGAAAGTGTTCGTTCTTTCTATAGTCATTCTAGCAAAAGGATATTCAATATTCAATTGCCTCAGCTTAAAGGGAGGAAATGTTGGGGATCCCCTTATGGATGCCTTCTGACTTACATCCATTAAGTGGGATACCCAACATTTCCTTTTATGTCAACAATGATTTACTTTCCAAGATTTCTCGACCGGTTTTCTTTATGCCTTGTCTTTTATAGTGCTTTGTCTTCTGGATGTTCACCTCCTACTGTGACGGATATGAAGCTATTGAGTGGAATTTGTTGGCTTGCTCCTGTAGTTACAAAAGGCACTTGAATTGAGTTTGAAAGTTTCTACCCATTTGTAAGGGAGTAATATTCTCATTGAAGAATATTAAGCACGCATTAAGCATAAGCAGAGATCGTAGCGAACTCATGACATCGACCTCCAAGATCGATTCGTGAGCAGCTCGATTCATGTAGGTGCTACACTTCAGCTCGCCCAAGAATACCTCAAGGCGAATGAACGACCTAAAGCAGAACGCTTCGAATAAGGACACCATCTCTTATCCAGATGCAATTATCACAGTAGCCATACCTGTACTTCCAATCACCGTGATATATGAACTACTGCACCCACTCCCAATCATCACACAATTCCAACCAAAACCAACCTAACACTCATACTTAATCTCCACCCTACATATGTACATGATAGTACACGTGGCTCGGGGATCTAGACCTTCCAATGCCTATAAATACCACCTATATGAACTACGTAAGACCTGATTCTTATCTCCCCCTAGAACCAAGAGAAGATACGTAGGCAGTTCGCTCAACAACGAACTCGGTCTAAACCCTTTCCCACATCCAATTCCAATTCCATTCTCCTTCCTCCCTTGTATGTGAAGGAAACTAAAATGCTCCTTTACATTGGCGCTGTCTGTGGTCTCAATTACTTGAGAAACCACCTTCACACAAATCAAAAACCAAAAACCCAAAACCAAAAATCTCAAGCCCACGAAGCATGGCAAGCCTGGAAGCTCAAGTTCAAAGCCTCGCAAACCAGCTAGGTTTAACGAATGGGAGCATTTCCTTGCTCAAGCAGGAAAATGCTGCTCTACGTGCACAAGTAGACGCACAACAACAACCAGTTGGGAACGTCGCTGAGAATGGCATCAACAAAATTAATCAACAGATTAATGAACTATCACAAAGGATCGGCCAGAGTGTAGTAAGAAAAGACAAAACCCAGATCATTCAGAAAATGTTCAAGACATATTGCGCATCCCCGTTCACCACTTAGGTACTCAGTAAACCCTCTCCTCAAGATTTCGTTCAACCACGTTTTCCGATGTATGATGGTAGCACGTGGCTTGCTACATTCAAAGCTTTGCACTCTACAGTTCACCAGAGTTAGACCACCTCCACTATCGTTTGTTTCCCGCCAGTCTCAAAGATGGCCCACTTGATTGGTTTTTCTCACTCGATCCAAACTCAATTAAGACCTTCGAGTAGCTCACCGATTCATTTGGTAGTCAGTACGTCCATAATATGTGTAAAAAAGCTGATCTTGATTCGCTGTTCCAGCTCTCCCTTGGCGAAGACGAAACAATTCGTGAATTTCTAGGTCGGTTCAAAATCGAACTATTGTGCATGGAAACAAGTCTGAAAGAGTCCTTTGCCACCCTGGCATTCTCCAACGCCTGCCGTGTGCGCAACATGGCACTCGCCAGATCGTTGATGAAGGAACGCCCCGAGACCTTATCTGAGCTATACGCTTGAGTCGACAAGTACATTAAGATGCAGGAAGGCCTAAAGCGCCAAGGCCTACCAGAAGAAAAAGAGGTCGCAGCAATATCTAACGACCCCCCAGCCTCCAAAAAGTGACCTCGACAGCAATAACGGAAGTCGGGAAACAGAACGAATAATGACCGTGAGTTTGCTGTTCTCACACGATCTCCCAGTTACATACTGGAGAAGATCAAGAAAGCTACCTATTACCGACCTACTGTACGACAACCAGAAGATCGATCAGGCATGCCTTATTGTGCCTTTCACCGAGCCAAATGTCATAAGACCGATGCATGCTGGGGGCTAAAGTATTACCTTCAAGACCTCATCAAAGCAAGACATATCAAGCACTACTCCAACATCGCTGATGGCGATCTGCGTCATAAGCTCATGGCTCGCAGAGTGCGCAGTCGATCTCCACCTCGCCATGAACATCATAACATCCAAGCTTGCTCCCGTAGCAGAGGACGTCCAAGAGATCGCTCCCGCCACAAGCATCGTCAGCATTCGTCAAACCGAGATAATGACAAAACCATTCACATGATAACGTTTCCGGATGATTTAGTAACATCATCCATAGAAAAAAGACGGCGTGTTGGCACCCTTCAAGAAGTTTACCATTTTTCTTTCAAGGCCGCACCTGCCCCGCGCAGTTTCGGTCGTAGTACAGGTGATATCACTTTTACGGAGGCCGACCTCAACAAGGTTTGCCTCCCACACAATGATGCACTTGTAGTCCACGTCAAGATCAGCGACTGGATAGTCAAGCGCGTCTTGATAGATCCTGGTAGTTCATGTGACATTCTATTCTACCATACTATTCAAGAGATGAATTTGCCCAAGTCGGTCTTCATAGACCTCATCACTCCTCTCTACGGGTTCAACGGCTCTAGAGCCGACCCAATCGGTGACATCATACTCCCAGTTTCGGTGCAATCTAGAGAGGACAAAGTCAGCATCAATACGCGCTTCAGCGTTCTACACATCAAGTCGTCCTACAATGCTATTCTAGGACGGCGTTGGATTCATCAAATGCAAGCTATACCATCAATGTTGCATCAAGTTCTCCGCTTCCCAGGCCCAAGGGGCATGATGGAGCTTCGAAGCAATCAGCTCGAGGCTTATCATTGTAATCAAATCCTCTCAGCGAACAAGACCACTAACCTACATACCCACACAAGGAATGAGCCCACCAGCTACACAATGGCCAAGGACCTGTTCGCTGAAGTCAGAGCTAAAGCACCAACACAGAATGCTGGGGGCTCCAGCAAGAAGGTCTATTCGTCTGTTCAAACCCCAGAAGTCACTCAATCCATTGTTGCTCCACCAGTCAGGACCCCAGAGATCGCTTCAGTTGTTGTTGCTCCACCAGTCAGGACCCTAGAAGTCGCGTCAGTTGTTGTTGACCCATTAGTCAAGACCCCAGAGGTCGCACCATCATGTGTCGCACAACCAGCACCAATTCCAAAGGTCACTCCAGCCCCTGGTGTCATGACCACAGAGGCCACCTCAGCCCCTATTATCATTGCCACAGAGGTCGCTCCAGATCCTACTGCCAATTCCACTCTCCCTTAGATCGACAAAGTATCTCCAGAGATTAGTCCAATTGAGGAAGCATCAGCGTCAAAGATAGCATCCCAACCTGCAGACAGAGAGCGAGTGAACCTAGGAACAGAAGACGACCCTAAGTTCGTCTATGTAGGGGTTAACCATGACCCACACTCAAGGCCCAGCTTGTAAACTTTTTGGCAAAGAATAAAGATGTTTTCGCTTGGTCGTATGTCGATGTGCCTGGAATAGATCCTAATGTTGCGTGTCATAGACTAAATGTGAACCCTAATGCTAGACTAGTTCATCAACGACCTCGCCGATTATTCCTGTGATTCCAGAAAGCCATCAATGATGATGTCGACAAACTCAAGCAAGTCGGTTTCATCAGAAAAGTTGACTACCCAGACTGGATCGCCAACATCATCGCAGTTCCAAAAAAGAACGGCATAGTTCGCCTCTGCGTCGACTTCACGAACGTCAATCAGAAAACGCCAAAGGATAGCTTCCCTTTACCTCGCATCGACCGACTTGTGGACTAGACCTGTGGCCATAAACTCCTCTCCTTCATGGATGCGTACAGTGGATACAACCAAATCCCACTCGCTGAAGAAGATCAAGAGAAAACATCATTCATCATAGAGCAAGGAATCTTTTGTTATAATGTTCTCCCGTTCAGCCTTAAGAACGCTGGCACAACTTATCAGCATCTCGTTACTGACATGTTCCAGGACATATTGGGTGACACCATGGAAGTCTACATCGACGACATGGTCGTCAAAAGTAAGAAAGCGAAAGACCACCTCACTCATCATCTCGAAAGCGTTCTCTCGTGTTCGCCGAACTCGAATGAAGCTTAATCCAGAGAAGTGCCTCTTTCGAGCGTCCTCCGGGAAGTTCCTTGGATACCAAGTATCACAAAGAGGGATCAAAGCTAATCCAGACCAAATCCGAGCGTTCTTGGACATGCCCGACCCTCAGACAAAGAAGCAAATTCAGAAGCTGTCAGAAATGGTAGCAACACTCAACCGATTCATATCAAGGGCATCACATAAATGCCGACCGTTCTTGCAACTTCTTAAAAAGGGTGATCAGTTCTCGTGGAACGATCAGTGCCACCAAGCGTTTTCCACCCTCAAAGAGTACCTGACTACACCTCCCGTCCTGGCAAAACCAACAGATGGCAAAACGCTGGGGCTATATCTAGCAATATCAGACTTTGCGTTTAGCTCAGTTCTCTTCAAAGAGGAAAACAACTCAGAGAAGCCAATTTATTTTATAAGTAAGACGCTCACTCCAGCTAAAAAGAATTACTCTTATATTGAAAGAGCAGTACTAGCATTGTTACATTCCGTACGAAAGTTTAGACCTTACTTTCAAGCGTATCCAATCAAAGTACTCACCGACCTCCCGTTGAAGAAAATCTTTCATAAGGAGAACAAAACAACTCGCATGGTAGTATGGGTCGAAGAGCTCGGGGAGCACCACATCGAGTTCGTCCCACGTACCTCACAGAAAGGACAAGTTGTTGCAGACTTTCTAGCAGACTTCCCTGTTGACGACCTAAATTGGGAATCAAAAATTGATATTCCATCCACAAAGTGGAAGGACAAGACCGTCTGGTCTCTCTTCATAGATGGATCTAGCAATCTTAGAGGAAGTGGAATCGGAGTTGTCCTCGTATCGCCAGATGGAACAATGATGGAGAAATCAGTTCGCATCGACTTTGCGACCTACAACAACGAAGCGGAGTACGAGGCGTTAATTATGGAGCTCCGTATGGCGCTGCAACTCAGTGTAAAGGAACTTCAGGTCTTTAGTGACTCGCAACTAGTTGTTCACCAGATTGCAAAAGAGTATACTACCCACAAAGGTAACCTTTCTAAATACCTTCAAGTCATTAATCAGTTACTTCCTTCTTTCAAGAAAGCCATTATATACCACTTCTTGCGTGACGAGAACCGTCACGCAGACAATTTAGCTTATTTGGCTACTCAAACACCGAACTGCGCCCCTAGACAATTACTCATTGAGGTAGTTGACCGACCTGCTTACCAACTTGAGCACGTCTTAGAAATCACCGACCTATGCCTACTCTCTGGAAATCAGATGAGTCAAACATGGATGCAGCCCATCATATAGTACATTCAACACGCACGCTCCCAGAAGAGCGAACCAAAGCCAGGCAAATCCCATATCAGGCACGCCGTAACTGCTTGGTTAATAACAAGTTGTTCAGAAAATCCACTGGCGGCCCTCACTTGAGGTGCATAAGCCCAAAACAAGGTCATCTAATATTTGCTGAAATTCACGAGGGAGAATGTGGAAACCATGCGGGAGGTCGCTCTTTGGCTCACAAAGCGATCTCCCATGGATACTTTTGGCCTCGCATGCAGATCGACACCAAAGCATATGTACTCAAGTGCGTCAAGTGTCAGACCCTTGGCCAAAACATCATACAACCAGCTCGTGAATTGATTAACATTGCGAGCCCTTGGCCATTTCACATGTGGGGCATGGACATCATGGGACCGTTCATCCCACAAAAAAGCACTGGTTTCTGCTTCGTCTTAGCTGCAACCGATTATTTCACTAAGTAGGGTTGAAGCAATTCCATTGGCACATGTCAAAGAGTCGCATGTCAGAAACTTCATCTGGACCCATATCATTACCAGATTCGGCTTGCCACACACATTGGTGATGGACAATGGTTCCCAATTCAAGGAAAAAATAGTCAAGGAGTTTCTGGCCAAGTGGAAGATCGTTCATGCATTCTCCACTCCTCAGTATGCCCAAAGTAATGGCCAAGCAGAGACCAACAACAAAGCAATCTTAGAAAATTTGAAGAAAAAGATTGAAAAGAACAAGAGCCAATGGCCAAATCAATTAGAAAACATATTGTGGGCTCATCGCACCACAGCTCGCTCCAGCATTGGCGAGTCACCATTCTCCTTATGCTATGGCACAGAAGCCATTATCCCCACCGAACTGACAGTCACTATGACTCGGTCAGAACTCATCGAGTCTGGACACAACGACTCCGTTCTAGCACGAGAGGTCGATCTGCTAGAAGAACGGCGTGACCTAGCCGCCAACATAGTGGCATCTTATCAACAAACTCTGAAAGCGTCCTACAACAAACGAGTACATCATCGATCTTTTCAACATGGCGATCTAGTTCTGAAAAAGACTCAAGATGATTCTAAACTAGCACCAACATGGGAAGGACCATACATAGTGGAACGAGTCGTAGGCAACAGAGCATACTAGATCAAAACCCAAGAGGGGAAATTATTGCCACGACCATGGAACACTTATTTGTTAAAGAAGTTTTATCAATAAGACTACATTGTTGTATATTCCATGTTTTCATTTATTGTAAATTCAAGTTTAGGTTACTTATGCTTGTTATTACAATCTACTCCATTTACTTGCATCGCCAAGTCACGCAACTCGCACCGCAAGCACCACTAGTACACATGCATTGTCGACACTTTCTGAAGTTTCAACGTTCTCAGGGAACAATACGCTTCATAAGCTACCACGCTCTCCGTGAGCAACATGCTCTCTTGAGCTAACAGGCTCCAGAGCCTCTCCAATTCTCACTAGTTGAGGACCTATACTTCTAGGATCAACTCAGTGAGAATGCTCTCAGTGAGCAGTACGCTTTCATAAACTAACATGATCTCCATGAGCAGCACGCTCTCTTGAGCTAACAAGCTCCAGAGCCTCTCCAATTCTCACTAGTTGAGGACCTATACATCTAGGATCAACTCAGTGAGAACGCTCTCAGTGAGCGGTACGCTTTCATAAGCTACCACACTCTCCGTGAGCAGCATGCTCTCTTGAGCTAACAGACTCCAAAGCCTCTCTAATTATCACTAGTTGAAGACCTATACTTCTAGGGTCAACTCAGTGAGAACACTATCAGTGAGCGGCTTTCATAAGCTAACACGCTTTTCGTGAGCAGCACTCTCTCTTGAGCTAACAGGCTCTAGCGCCTCTCCAATTTATCCAATTGAAAACCCTTAACTTTAGGGTAAGATCAACGAGAACGCTCTCAGCGAGTCTTACGCCATAGCAAGCTGGCACGTTCACCTAAGCTACCAGGCTTCACCATCTATATGGTTATTGCATGTGGGCAACTCACATATCAAAACATTGCTAACCTGCCTATATCGTCTTAATTGGTGGTCAACCCACAAAGGAGAACGATATTTACGAGAGAAACGCTTCCTTAATCTAAGTCTCAGGCTCCTTAGCCACTTCACACTATAAGCATTATAAACAGAATACTAGCTACAAGCAATCAAGCAAAAACACATTCCATACACATTCAATAGAACTACCACGACCTCGATTCCTATCCTCCCTAGTTACCAAGTCGCTTGTTCGTCTCTCCATCACCCCTTTCTTAGCTTGACCTCGATCCCTATCCTTCTGAGCTCTTCTTTTCCCCCTGATCGCTGGACCTCCTTTTTCTACAAAGAAATGAGCTACTTCCGGCAGTTTTGCTTGTTTCTGAGCTCGAGTTAACCGTACGAACCTCTCTATTTCCTGCCAATCAGTTCATGTTTTTACAGAGAAATCTGCAAGCATAACAAAAACACTGGTCAGTTAATATAACAATAACTCACCCATCGAAATGACATGAGCAAGACATTCCCACCCACCGGAGATATTGCAAATCCTAGTTTGCAACCTACATCCACTAGCACAGTAATTATCAACTAGCAACAATGGCCTCTTTGTCCAAGCCTCGTTGCTTACACCGTCAATCACACGTACTGGAACGCATCGTCATAGTTTGCAAGCTAAAATTGAAATTACCAGATCGCCTTACAACAAAGTGCTCAGTAATATCAGATACCCATATGTGGTGTTCACCACTCGCATTCAGTAGATCGAACACCTTGAACAGCCGCCAAGTGTTACCAACAAACTGACAAGGGGATTTTCAACAGTGAGCTAAAAAGTCACAAACCAGCTTTGAGAACGGTAGTTGCATATGCGCTCTCAGCTAACCCTCATAGATTATCACCCCACCATTCGGCGGGTTCTATTCCTCACTCCGCACATTTTCACTCGACCCTGGTTCGTATATCTCCAGGTCGGGTATATCTATCCTGTAAGCTGCCCTCAGTTCGGGGAACGCACTCGCTGCAAGCCGATCCACCGTCCTAGGGGAAAACCTACTTGAGGACAACCCTCATCACGACCTGACGTGCTAGCCACCGCACCCTCAGAGCCAGATCGTATACCACCCTCATATTCCCTAACTTCAACCTCACCATACTCAGAACGACTTTCACGACTCACTGACTTTTCGATATCTTCCTTATATTCACCACAACTTAAAGATACTTCCTGAACCTCTTCCGATCGTGTATCATCAGAGTCAAACATTTTTGCGTTTTCTTCTTATCAAATAACCAAACCTAAAACAACAAAACCTGACACCGACCTATTTATTAGACACAACACTTGCCCAAGCAGAAAGAAAATTGAAAATGGAAAAACAGCGCTAGCGAAAACACTCACCTGAGAAACCCTAGCTTGTGATTTTGCTAAAGAAGAAAATAGAAAATAGCTTTTCAGTTCCCCCAAATTTGATTTTGTGCAACTGCCCGTTCAGTTCCCAAGAAGTTATGATTACAACCTACGCCCTAGCCCGCACACGTGTCTCAAGGACCTGTCTTTTCAAGATTTCGGAAAATGCGGCAACACATTTCCTTGCCAACTGCTATGATTCTGTCATGTGCCAACCGCGTGCCAACCTCCACTTCACATCAAGTCATTATACCACACGACTCGACCCTTATGGGAAAGCAACCAGTTCCCTTCACGCCTGCCCACTCTTCCACTCATGCTCAACACGTACGGCCATTTTCTCTCAGCAGATCGCTTTAATGTACAACACAATCTACTGAGAGGGGGCTGTGTAAGGGAGTAATATTCTCATTGAAGAATATTAAGCACGCGTTAAGCATAAGTAGAGATCGTAGCGAACTCATGACATCGACCTCCAAGATCGATTCATGAGCAGCTCGATTCATGTAGGTGCTACACTTCAGCTCGCCCAAGAATACCTCAAGGCGAATGAACGACCTAAAGTAGAATGCTTCGAATAATGACACCATCCCTTATCCATATGCAATCATCACAGTAGCCATACCTGTACTTCCAATCACCGTGATATATGAACTACTGCACCTTCTCCCAATCATCACACAATTCCAACCAAAACCAACCTAACACTCATACTCAATCTCCACCCTACATATGTACATGATAGTACACGTGGCTTGGGGATCTAGACCTTCCAATGCCTATAAATACCACCTATATGAACTACATGAGACCTTATTCTTCTCTCCCCCCAGAATCAAGAGAAGATACGTAGGTAGTTCGCTCAACAACGAACTCGGTCTAAACCCTTTCCCACATCCAATTCCAATTCCATTCTCCTTCCTCCCTTGTATATGAAAGAAACTAAAACGCTCCTTTACACCAGTGTACAATAGGTGTATGGCTTTGCTAATGATCTTAAGGTCATTGAAACGATCCAACTTAATCGAGTATCACTTCTCCCAGAACTTCAAGTTGAGTTGAAGTGTTCTAAATGCTTTACCAGAGTTGGTTTGTCATTCACTATTTGGTTATTTCCCTCTAAATTACTTGTTTATATATGCTCTTCAACAACTCTCCTCTAACATCCTTTGGCCCTCAAAGAACACCATTATCATGATTTTGATTTAGCAATTACCTACATATCGCTCATTGGCTGCAGGATCCTGGACACTGCTGGACTCTTCAGACCTTTTGTAGCTCAAAGCCTAACAGTTTGATCAGTCAGAGATTTTCTTTTTCTTTGAATGTTTTAGAATCCATTGTATTGTGGTTCTTGTGGAGCTGATTCGCATTGTCCTATCAGGCATAGGACACTGTTATAAATTGGTATAAGATGTAGCATTGTAGCTTGTTTCCTTTCATCACCATAAGCTGATGCTATAAATGTAGTGTAGTTTTCAAGTTTATTATGTAAAGCCTACGTACGTAAGGCATTCATGTTCAGCCTGAACATGTGCTTGAGGTGATACCTAACTTAGTTTTTGCATATGATAATCAATCATTGTTACAACCTGTATCTGATGCAAATATCAACACTGCCCTGAATCAAATGGGATCATTTAAAGCCCCAGGTCCAGATGGCTTTCAAGCCTGATAACACGATAAAAGT
The DNA here is from genome assembly GCF_015680905.1 of Coptis chinensis. Taxonomy (NCBI): domain Eukaryota; kingdom Viridiplantae; phylum Streptophyta; class Magnoliopsida; order Ranunculales; family Ranunculaceae; genus Coptis; species Coptis chinensis. Next base: position 81,931,288 of record NC_141461.1, on the reverse strand, counting down.
GAATATAATTCTACTCCCGAATAAATAATGAATATCAAACGGAAGTAAAACTAAAACTTTATCGTAACAGTTCTTATCAAAGATTTCTACTTTCGAATCTATCGAAATAGAGTGGAGTAAAAGATTCATTCCACTCCTAGTTCTTTAGTATTAAATATTTTCTACGACTATCAATCCTACCAAAGTCAATGAGAGTTTTACGAAGGGATTATACTACGATGTGAATTCTAAGAACAAGATACTAACTATAATGATTCAACTACGAAATGCTACGGAATACTAAGGTTTGAATCTAGAATAAGAATTAGGGGGGAATTGAATCCACCTTGAATCCAACTTAATAAACTAGCATAGATTGTTATAATCCAATTATTACGTTCTTATGGTGAGAATTGGTTGTTCTAATCCCTAATTATACAGGGCATCTTTACCAATTCATAACTAGCATGTGAGGAAGTCCAACCCATTCTCATGGCGAATCAACAACCTTCTAGAGTGGAATAGACTCTTACAACGATTCTACACTACACAATTAAGTTTTCATCAAAGTTTCATCAAACCCCTCTAATGGAGGTTTAGCCTTGATTCATCAAACTATCATTTCCAATTGAATTAAAACTAGACATCATATAAAGATTCTAACTTTACTAATTTAACTAATCAATATATTCAAATCTAAATTAACAACTAAGAAATAAAATTGATAACTAAATAATTAAAACTAGATTATGATTAACTAATTAGCAATTGAAGACAACTAATTTATGAATTTAACAATACTAAAACTAAATAAGAATTTAATTAATAAACTAAATCAGAATTAAAGATGAATACTTTATTATAAAACTAAATGTGATTCTAAATTAATCATTTACTTGTTCTAACTAATCTATTGCAAAGTAAAAACTAGATCTAAAACAATAATTGAAAACTAATTAATTGAATAAAACTCAAAACTAGATCTAAAATATTCTCTAATGGCTACTTTCTAACCTCCTAATTGAAACTTAAGAGCTAAGTCTTGTATGTGGAAATGGAGGAGACCAGATCCATATTTTCGTGCATGGGCTGAGGGTTCCATGTTTTGGGCCGAAAAATCGAGCCCAAAGCCCAATTTCTTTACTCCACAAGGCCTTTTTCAGCTAGCTTTGACTTTAATAGGCTTTTCGTCCACATCTGCTCCTCTGATTGGGTCAAGATTTGAACCATTGGAAAACTCCTTCCGAGCCGGTCGTTTTAACATAAAATACACCCAATTCCGAGGCTTAAGTCCAAAGATACTATCTTTGGAAGTTCTACTGACTTTTGTGTGCTGTTTCTGCCCTGCGTTGACTCTGACTTTTCAGCTTCTGACCGGGCTTTACAAAGGCTTTTTCTCTTTGAATCTTGGCCTTGAATTACAGAACTTCTTAGCAACCAACCTTTGCTCCTTTATATCACCAAAGTGGCACATTTCTGAACATAATTGACTTCAATGCCTGAAATACATAAAAGCACATAATTAGCATTAACTCTTATTTATTACTCACATAATTGGTCTAAAAGTATTATTGTTAAGGGGTTACAACTACAGTTTTGGGCTCTTATCAAACCACCCCCAAACAGTATTTTGCTTGTCTTCAAGCAAATATGAGAAATTAGCATAAGTGACCAAAAATGGAGTTCTAAGTAATCTCGTTTTGCCGAGTGCGATTGCATTGACCATATGCAACAAGGCCTTAAACCACTAAGAATTCCCTAGTGGACTAGTTATAGCCTCGTGAGAGTTTTCCAGTGAAGGTACTCACAAACTTCATCTATCTTTAGCGACTTCGGAAATAAAACTATTGTTTCCTTATCTATGTCTCAATTATCTATATATCTCTCTAGTAATGAATACAAAATAATCAAGTCGAAACCTAAGCTAATATATGCATAATAATTAATCATCTACGAATAAACATATATACAATGAGTAATACTATGAGATGAACTAGCAGGTCCGTTTATGAAAACTCATAATAGCGTCCTTAAGTAGGTCCTCACATAAATGTCAAGACAAAAACCACTCTGATTTTTCCGCCCAAGTTTCGTTACTCTAGTGTGTAGTGGGCACACTTTACCTTACAAACTCAATGACACACAAGGAAGCCAGAGTCAATCAAACACATCTGCCACTTACTATCACACTAACCTATTCCTAATTGAGCTAGAGGTCTTTATTAGGTGTTGTGGGGATTAGGAGATGGTTTAAGAAGGAAGGAAATGGATATTCAAAAAGGACAAGTCTAAGATAATAAAGGCTTCATATTATGCAACTAAAGAAACCCTTGTTCTTTACTTTTGCTTCTACACTTTGTTTCCATCCTTAGCCATATTTTTTTTTCTTTTTCTTTGGCTTTTGACTCCTTGATTCTATTTTTAGAGTTCTAACTCTTTATTTTCTTTTCTTTTTTTATTATTTTTTTATTTGAATGGAAACTTACTTTTCTCATCTGAAGCGACTAACAAATTCTTGATTTCAAAGGTTATTCTCTTTTCTATTCTTCATCTCTATTCTCAGACTTATTCAAAGAATTGGGTAGGTTGATTTTTTTTTTTTTTTTTTGTAACAGGGTCAAGGATTTGTGGTTTATGAAAGGCTAAAGAAAGGCTCAGAGGGGCGACTAGCGAAAAATAATTCATAGGTTTGAATTTCTGGCTATATCAATCCAAAGAAGGCCTAAATTCTCGCTTAGGATATGGTATAGTGATCAAGCAAGTGGACGTGTGATTTTTCTATCCGGATTTTACTTCTCCCTTGTGTCATTTCTCAAATGTTCACTCATATAAGGCTTTAGGCTATATTCTCACAGGATTTGTAGAATAAGTACTCTAGCCTAGATTTCAGAAACTTACTGCTAACAATCATAGATACTCATGTAACATATTTATAGATAGATGCAAGGATTATTACCTATATATTAGCCTAAGTTTCTAAAAACTATTCTAATGCAAAAGCTACGTGAGATTTGTAGATTATCAAGGACCTAGAGAAAGAAACAATACCAATATTCCTAAGTGTATAGCATAAACTTTTTATTAAAAAAAAATTAAAATTTTTTTTTGAATTTTTAACTAGAAAACAAGTGCATATTATATATATATATATCTATATATATATATATATATATATATATATATATATATATATCCTAACAGATGGTTTAATTACACGTGTTTCTATGCCACCCCCCCAAACAAGAAGCATGATTTGTCCTCAAAGTATTTAAATAAATAAGGTAGAGAAATACCATTGAAACGCGTGAAATTCTGAAACATCTGCAAAACAAGGTTAAACATACTAATATAGAAAATAAAAACTGCCGAACTCTATAAGAGTTCCACTCGTTATGGGGTTAATGAGAAATAATTTACTTGGGACATAAGCAGACACTAACTGAAATAAAAACTAACCTTAACTCCCGTTTAATCATTTTCCTCCTCATCCTTAATAGAGAAATGAGGTTCCTTCGCATCCTGCCATACCATGGTAATTTGTCAGGCTTCACGCCATTTATCGTCTATTATAGCTAACCTGTCAAGCGCCACTTGGTTGGATGGGGTGTAAGGCGCAACCTGATGAGGTTGTATCCTCCACCCTTGCCAAGTCATTGCACGGAACGATCGAATAATACAATTGGTGGGTCTCACAATGTCGACCCCAACCCAATCTGTGAAACAGGCACAAAAAATAGGGAAGAAACATAGCATTATATGACAAATTAAAACAGGCATAAGAAGGTACTCATGCCTCTTGCTATGGGCTCGGGATAAACTAGACATTATTGGTCGGGGAATATCATAGAGTGTACATCCCCGCCTAAAGCAAGGAAAATATCACAAGTTTCATCATTCACAGAAGAATAACGCCATTCCCCTCTAATGTTTAGCATGATCCAAAACATAACAGTGCCCACGTTCATAGACAGGCTACCAAGGCGACGTTATCCCCTTGGTCCTTTATCCTAAAGATTCCTGCCCCGTAATGCTCATGCAAATCATCATAGTTATACATGTACATATTATCTACCAAATATGCCCATGAGTCTTGTATTTCGGCCGGCATAGCAAGTCCAAGCACAAAGGTTAGCAAGAACCTGGAAATTTCCATTGGTTCATCCCCGATGGTGATGGAAAACACTTGTTCTCCATCTGGTCTATCAAAGAACTTACAATTATCATAAAAATAAGATGTAAGTGCAGGAGAATAAAGTTCATCAGGACTTACCAATAGTGGCTCCCAGCCTGCTAGAATGATCACTTCGCGAAACCACGCACCATAGGTGTCACTTTGGAACAAGTCTTCAAAAGACTATTTTAGTATGATATGAGGGAATGTCATCCCCAATAAACTCGCTGGAATAGCTGCAAAGGATCCTGGAACAACCCATAAAAAATCAGATTTTTTTCTTGCCCACGGGGTCAGGGCGCAGGGTGCGCTCAACCTATGCCTGGGTAGGGTGCGGGGTGCGCCTTTGTGATTTTCGAGTTCTAGGCACTTCATGCAGGGCACTCACTCTTTGCTGGGATGGGGCGGTCGCGCTCGGGATAAAACTGGAATTCCAGTGTTTTGGCGCAGGTCGCTCAGCTCTGGCTTGGTGGCTGGTCCCGCCTCGATGAAATTCTCGATCGACGAAGGTTGCCTAGAAGCAGCAGCCCGAAGCTGAAAGTTGCTAAAATGGAGAAGAAAAATGGGAAACGTGGGAGTGAAAGGTGAGAGATGAAAGAGAGGTGTAGTGTGGGTTGTGAGTGTAGAATGAATGAAGTTTTTATAGGTTTTAAGTTGCTAAAACGAATCGGGAAGTTGCCAAAAAGATTTAAGGCAATTGTCGGAAACAAAAAAATTTCCAAAACCGAAAACAGAAACAACCGATATTCTTGATTCTAAAACAACCATAATATCTTTTAGATTGAATTTAGAATAGTAACTTCTAAATTCTTTAGATTTCATCCTACCACAACATCTAATCATAGATATGCCCATATCGGCAATATTCTCAACCCCCACGTCAAACCAACTACTAAAATGGAGGATCCTATAACAAATCATGCTAGAGTAAATAAAACTACCCCCAAACAATTCGGGAAAATGGGATTAACGATAAAAACAATGCACAATTTGAAAAGAACCAAATTATATTCAAATTCAAATTCAAATACAATTAACTATTGAATTTAAATTTAACTATTGAATTTAAAAAAACTTAATATCCGAACTAATAAAAACAATAAAAACAACTAAATAACATCGAAACAATCATAATTTTAGAAAACCTAGCCACGTGATGAAGATGGACCCTGAGATGGAGATTGGGCCTGGGATGAAGATGGGCCCGAGCCATCCGTCCTTTGACGACGACGCTCATGCCTCTCAGACTCATCGGAAACAGATCCCTCTAGGGGTGGCATGCGTCGTAGAATCTCTACTTGGAACAGGCGTTGTGCTTCCATTGCTCCTTTCATCTCTGCCTTCATCTCCGTATATTGCACCTCCGCTGAACGAGTGTCTCCATGTTACACAAGAGATCCTCCTGACCCTTTTCGAGGTTTTCAAAACTCGTCTGAAGGTTCTTTTGTTTATTTTGAATTATAATCTGCCTATCCCGCACATCTTCACAAATAGCATAAATGCAACGCACGCCAGTATGCAACACTGACATGCGTTCTGACTCAGATGTACACTTTTCCAAGGCATCTTCATCCAAACATGTCATGTCCTCCATTTCTTCATCCGAATCAACCACCCTATCTTTCAGCAACATCCAAGTCTTTTGGATGCACTCCGTATAAATAATTTCATTTGAATGCAATTTCAACATAGTCCTCTCAGTTCTTGGTTTCCCCTACCAAGACAACATTATCTTCGTAATTAAAGTAGGGAATGGTGTAATACTCTTCCCAACTCCTCTAATCATATTTATCAAAAACTCGAGGATGCAGAATTCATACCTCTTCTCTTGCAATATCCAGATAACGTGCAGACATGTCAAACCGATGTCGCTCACTTTCTCCTTCCCAATGACGTTCTTACCAATCCACTGAGCTACAATCAGTTGGTTGGTTTGCAGAGATGACTGTCGAGCACAATGAGAATTCGGATTGTATTGACCTTCCATGAAAGTGTCGTTCATCAATGCAGGAACTCCAGTATACTGGAATTCTTGCACGGTGGCGTTGAGGTGGCATTCAGGCGTAATGCCTAGAATCTCAGCCAACTTCTCTCTCGATAATTCTCTCCTAACCCCATCCACCTTCATGAAAACTTTCCGACCATCCAACTCTCTCTTCTAATAGAATTGCTCGACCTAATCGGAGTGGTAGAAATTATATGTCGAGTACCACAACCTATTCCAATTCCTCCTAATCATCTCGTCACGAAAAAATGGCGTGAAGCGGTCGGCCGTAAAAGCTTGTTCCGGCAGAATTCTTCGTCAGAGCCATTGAAAGTTTTGAACTGATGTGGGGGTTTGTATATGGTGTAGGAAACTGTCACACCCCAAATTTCCAGAATAATTAAAACTGATATTCACTCACCTGGAAACCCGGGGTGAAATAAAACCCACTAACATATTATCAACCACGATATTAAACTCTGAGATCAGATTAAAACTGAAAGAACAACGCTTCATTTACAAATAAAATTTTTTACTAACCAACTCTATTACATTTGTTTCAATTCAAAACCGTACACTTTAAAAACTTAAACCAGAAGACTCCAAGAGCAAATCCAAGTCACGTGTCTTCATCCATCACTGACTCCACCATCTATGTTTCCAAGAACACACCCGTTGCAAAACAAAGCAAACATGGGTCGATAAATTGAATTTGCTGGTATGAGTAGACTAACAACAAAATATATATATATATATATATATATATATAATCATTTAAATGAATAAATGTAACATTTCAAACAATTTCAACTTGGAAGACAATATAGTTCCGTTTTCCAAAAACGGCGTGTAGTTTCTTCCCAAGTAAGATTTCACCCCCAACATACAAATTCTAAGAATCTCATATAACAGTACTCGTCATTTCCACTTTCCAAAATAACTCACAATACAATACCACTTACATTCCATTTATTAACTGCACATATGATAACCTAATTAAAATGAGTTTGGTATACCTTACCTTTAAGCCAACACGCCGCCTTAGGGTAGGATATTTACGCCCTCCAGAAAAAGATTAATAGATCCTACCTCCCGCAAAACGAGAGTTAGACATCACAATAAAATGATTTATCTCACCCGGTCAAAATTCCATTCATAACCAAACCTCATTTTAAGACATTTAAGTCTAATTGATATGACTGTTTAATCCAAATATTCGGGAATACCACTTATCATAATACCTATATCAAGGGTAGTCATTCATATGACATCATTCGGCCATAAAGTTTCTCAAGTGCATAATCATAGATCTCGGACTATCACAAGTCATTAATAGTTTCAGTAATAACATATCAAGTTATAGTCAAATTCACATAGAACTCACAATCATTTATTAGTATTATTCACCGTCACACTTCATATCCATAACATCACACAATTCATATATTTTTTACTTTAGTATCACTTTCGTCTACTTATGAGAACGAGGAAAAGTCACAACCAAGGAGTACATTCATCCCTTGTGAGTATCAACTCATACAAACCACGTAAAATTTCTCATAAGAAATCATAAACATCATATGCAATAACTCCATCACACGTAAAATCAATATTTTTTTACTTTGCTTATTAATTATCTTGTTGACTCCTTTATTCAAAGACACAGCCCAACCTTTAGTTCCTACTCCACGATTTGCACTACACACATTTGCCAAATCACGGATATCCGTGCCTTCCACTCACACCGAAAGTACCACTACAAGACATACGTCCCAAGCGGGATATAAGCCTCCGTTCTTGTAAACTCGTAACTTGTGAGTCACAGCCATCTCTCGGGCTTTCCATACACATAATCACAAAGCCTCTTTTGGGCATAACAAAATATCAGGTCATTCATGGCACATTCAATGAATACCTTGGGTCATTCCACATTCAAGGAATACCCATCATAACACTAACGGGCCATTCATGGCACATTCAATAAATGCCCCGAGTCATTCCCTACCCACATTCAAGGAATACCCAAACCTACATTCCCGTACATTCAAGGAATCACTAACCAACCAAGGCGAATACCTTAGTTCCTCTATGGGGGCAGTCCAAACGATTGGGTCATTCATGGCACATTCAATGAATACCGGGTCATTCATGGCACATTCAATGAATACCCATCTATCACATGACATCACAAGTCATAAACATTTCTTTTCATTACCAAATCTCGAGGTGGAGAGTTCTAAAGATGTGGGGACACATTAAAACATTATTATCACTTATAATTATACTAGCATTACTCATGTCAAAATAGACCACACATGCAAAGAGTCACTTTTGGCGTCAAGGCAAATCAAGCACTTAAATATCATTAAATGTAAACAGACTTATAATCAAACAAATACAATTTATATAACCATACTCATATATACATTATCGTAAACAAATAGTTCATTAGCCCAAATTCAAGTCCACACACACTAATGTCTAAAACATATCCACATATACTAAAGTCTATATTCATATACAACTTCTATCTCCCACATATATATTTATGTAGTCTCAAAACAATGAAGAATTTCTAACATAATCACATAGTTATCACACAACTAATATATATATTATAGATATATTGTAGTGGCTGCACTTTTGCTCAAAGCTGCCTACGTATCCAAAGCTTTCAAGATTGGAATCAAGCCTTCGTAGTTCTTATCAGCCACATAGTCAATGCTATGGTTTTTTTTTCTACATTCATCCAAATGACATGTAACTTAATTATTTAGAAACTAAGGTATGTATACATACTTTTCATGTAGAACTTCGAAGTCCCAATCTCGGACTATCTAGAAGAAAATTTAGGTTGAAAAACGGTCAAAATCCTAATTTCAGCAAATTGGATTTGACGGGATATCTTCGAATGGAACAACTCTTTCCACGGTATCCAAAATCGAAGCTTTTTGTGTTGCAAAGGATTAATAATGTAACTACTTTTCTTGTTTAACAAAAAATACCCAATCATCAAGGTCAAATCTTTCTTAGATAATGACAACCAAAGTTATACAAGCTTCCACAAGATTTTATTACTATATGTGTCCATATAATATACACATAAAACGTAGTACAATTAAACAATTTGGTCCACAATCAAAGCCCAATATGCTTTTACACACTACTCACGCCAAATCTAAATTAGATAATTTACCAACCAAGTTATACAATATCCGATGATTATTTTATTACTATATATATATCCATATAAACAAACATATGAAAACTGGAAAAGTCAACATTCAAATCAACGGTCAAAGTCAACCGGTCAATGATCAAAGTCAACGGTCAAAGGTCAACACCTCATGGTCAAGGTCAAACTCAACATGTCATGGTCAAAGTCAAACTGACAAAGTCAAAGATCCAAGTCAAAGTCAAAGGTGAAAGTCAACCGCCCATGGTCAAAGGTCAAAGTCAACGGTCGATGGTCAAAGTCAAACTGTTCTAGTCAAAGTCAAACCGGGCGTTTCCGTGTTTTTGTTCGAGTCATAGCATGGTTCATGGCTAAGGTCAAAGGTGCATGGTTTCGTGACTAAGGTAATGGTTCGGACCTAACCGCCAAGCCCAAACCTTAGAACCCTAAGTCTAAAAGTCCACTTATTTATTTATTCCGATAATTGGATCTATATTAAATTATATAGATCGCCCAAACAATATTAGAAGCGGGCCCGAAAACTTTAGAGACTGAACCGGTCCACAATTTCAAATGAAACGGGCCCATATACTAATATTAGAACCGGTCCCAAAACTTAATTAAATTGGGCAAACAAAACAACCAAAATCGGGCCCCAAAACTTAAAATAGAATCGGGCCTAAAACTTAAAATAGAATCGGGCCTAACATAACATATAAAGTTTATGGCCCAACCAAACAAACTAAGGCCCAAGCCCAAAAATCGGATCTTTGTTCATCATCTTCTCACCGGTTCTCCTCACAAATACCAACCGAAACCCGGGCCACCACTCAACTCGTCCCAATTTCGAAAATGGCGAGAATGAAAAACCATACAATATTTACAAAACCAAAACCCCCAAATCAATCAATATATATTTTTCAAAAACTAGATCTCGAATAATTTGAACCGCCATTAATGGAACCCATCAACAGCCCCCTCACACACCTTAATCCAACCAAAACACATCCAACCGACCAACCCAAACAATAAACACAAATATCCAAAACCTTCAAGAGCCCAAGAATAGCCGGCGCCATTCCGCCTCTTGGGGAGCTTGAGTTTCAATCCTACATCCCGACAGCCCCATCAACCAATCCAACCATTCAAGCCGATGAAATTTAGAATCACCGGGGACAAGGTTTCAATTGGCACAAGATAGGCGATGCCATTACACGGACACAAAAGTGAATTGAAATACCTCACACCCAACACGCACACAACAACAGTTCAATAAAACTAGGCGATTTTTCTGTTGTTGGACTCGCTGACGCCGCCGCCATTGACGACTTCGAAGTTCCAGCGGTTCCAAATCCCAAAAATTTCAGTATTTTAAGTTTTTAACTACACAATGATTTTTCAATAGAGTTTTCAAAATGGCCTTGAATTAAAGCAATATAATGACCGGTATATAAAACATAAACATTAAACAATATTCACCGATACACGAAAAATCATCAATCCGTGAAATAGCAAAATAGCTACTTGTATGAACAATACCGACGAATCCTCCTAGCCCGATTCGTCATGTAATCCAATGCTCAAAGAAACTGACTTCTCTGCCTCCATTTTTAATAATTTATTTATCTTCAACCCTATTTTCTAGAAAAAGTGTTTATATACTTGGGTCCGAAACCCAAGCCCAAACATTGACTTCGGCCCAAAAACCAGCCCACGTATCCCGAGTCCAATCCGACGAATTTTAAATAAATAATTTAATTAATTAATAAATATAAAAATACGTATAAAAACACGGGGTGTTATAGAAACGATGTGAAACAACCCTACTTAATAACAAAAACGATGGTGGTGGGACAGTTGTTGTGCGGCAGTTCAAATATTTTGTGGTTTTTTCCTAATTTTTAGTGGTTGCAAATGTTGGGGATGGTGGTGGGAGTATTTTGGGTAAGGTTTTGAATTTGGGCATGGTTGTTTTTTTTTTTTTTTTTAATTTTAGGTTATGGTTTTGAATTTGGTAATGGTAGAATTGGAAAGAATCGCGATTCTATTTTGTTTGGAAGAAGGAAATGCATCACACAATATGCAACTTTGGGCCCAAGCCCAAATCGATTTCGAAATTCGTCGATTTTTCGCTCAACTTCAACCTAAAATTGTCGCTTCGTTACTGGTCCGATTTTTGCGAATGAGTTATGAAAATGATAAGGAGAGAATTTCCAATCCAATGATCTATAAAACACTCAATTCCGGCCATGGATGATATATAAGAAGATGGAAAATGCCTCGAAGTGTGTGCACGATGTAAGTTATGCGAACGAATGAAATCTAAATTCATAGATAATATCAACCCGAATCAAAATACGATTAAATGGCCTAAGCAACACAAATGAAAAGTTGAACAATCTAGTACAGAAAAATTAACATCCCACCCCCAAACAAATTTTAGACAACGGAGTTTGAAAATTTGTTTTAAAAGTGGGTCTTTTAAAGTCAGATTCCTGAAACTTCCTAACTTACTATTTTTATGATTTTAACAATTTTTATTTTTTATAAATAAGATTTAATATAAAAAAAAATAAGAAAGCAATAAATACACAATTCACACCATAGAGAAACATGACTCAAAAATTGAGAAAACATGCAAGAGTGGAAAACGTGAATTATGTTAAACGTGGACTTAGGATTTGGTACTTACAGCCACACACTCCTTAGGGAGGGCCCGGTTACCTGAGTGGTGCACTTACCAATATATGGAATTGTAAGGAAGTACACCAAACAACAAAATGAGCCGTTTATAGTCAGTTACTTGAGACTTTAACAAATATATATATATATATATATATATTTACCCTTTAGTTTTCCATATATCAACAACCTAAAGAGTTGGGGGTTTTTCCATAAATAAATAACATGGAATACACCCCCAACCAGAATCAAGCACCAAGATTCTCTACGACACAACTTATTGAATGAAAGCGAAGTCTGATGGATCTAGAATATAACCGCGCATGCACCTACTTTTTTGTCTTTGAACGAGAGGGTGTCCAAGTGAATGATCGTGAGAAAATGGATGTTTGTGGAAGATATGGTGGATATGGATGAATTTTAGATGTAAGGAATGGAAGAAATGAGAATGTAGGTTTGGCACAAAACTTATTCATGGTGTAGGTGGAAACTGTCTCAATTCTGAAAATGAAGGTGTCAAGTGCCTTTCCCTTGGGAATTATTTCTGTATTAAGAGGATTTAGAAAATCATTAAGTACAGAAGAAACAAAAGGGTCAAGCGCAAACTCCAGGTTCTTTTGAAAGGGTGGAAGGTGGGGAATATTGGTGAAGGAAGATGAATGAGTGTTAGCTAGAGCTCTCAGGTCTAGATCATTAGAAGCCTTGAGATATGCCAGATATTCCTTAATAGGTGGGTCAAAAGAATTACTGGGATAGAGGGTGAAAAATTCATCTTCCATCATAGCGTCAAGGGATAAATGGATGTTGACAGGGTGGGACTCGCGAGGTGCCAGGGAAGAGTTGCAAAAGAGTTGAAGGAAATCTTCTTCAATTTCCTCTACGTCCAAGGAGTATTTGTCAAAGTTGGAACTTCCAAAGGAAAGGAATTTGTGCATTTGGTCATTTGAAAACATGGTTTTGAAATAATCATGAGCTAAGCTCTCGATCATGCTAACCTCTCCATCGATATTCATATAAGGCAACTGTTTGATCGTTTTAAAAACATTAACCGCAACGGAAAGATGGCCAAAGGACAAGGACATTGAACCATTGCGGCAGTTTATAAGTGCGTTGGTAGTTGCCAAGAAAGGGCGCCCTAAAATAATCGGAACAGAATCGTTAGCGACTTCTGTATCGAGGATAACAAAATCCACAAGATAGTAGAAATCCTGAACCTTAACAATCACATTTTCCACTACACCCTTAGGATACTTGATAGACCTATCAGCTAATTGCAACGTCATTGTTGTAGGTTGTATTTCCTGTAGACCTATTTGTTTATATAAATAATAAGGGAGTAAGTTAACACTCGCCCCGAGGTCTAATAAAGCAATGGTCGTGTGAGTATCCCCTAAGGTGCATTGTACAGTAGGACGACCAGGGTCCTTGTACTTAACGATTCCATTATGTTTCGTTAAAGTTGGAAACTGTTTAGTTAAAAAGGCGTCTTTAGGAATCTTTGTCTTACACCTAATAGTGCACAACTCTTTAAGAAACTTAGCATGGTGAGGTAACTTTTTAATCGCTTCAAGAAAAGGTAAGTTTATCGTTCGATTTTTAAAAACTTTTATAATCTCGTCAAAATTTGTATCCTTGTTTAACATAGCTAATTTCTGAGGAAACGATGGTTTCTCTCTATATTTAGCATATGGATCAACAGGATGGTTAACCTTGTTTTTCTGTTTCTTAGGCTGTAGTTTAACTGGTACCTCTATAGGGGTAGGATCTTCAGTTTCTGTTTTGGTATCTAGTATGATATCTGGTGTAAGGACTACTGGTAGGGTAACTATAGACATAGTTACTTTGTTATCCACCATTCTGCCTTAACGGAGAGTGGTGATGAAATTTATCTCACCTACATTTGCATTTTCGTTACTAGTATTACCGTTTACCTCAAAGGCGGTGTTTGGTGTTTTAGGATTAGGTATCGCTTGTCCTGGAAACACACCTTTGGGTTGTACTTTCTCTTGAGCTAACTGCTGTAAGGAAAGTTGGATGGCTTGTAAAATCTGTTGTTGAGATTGCGTAAAGGTGTCAAAACAATTTGGTTGTGGAGTAGTATTTGCTACTGGTTGTGTAACAGGAACTATGTCACGTTGATTATTAATGGGTGGATTTTGGTAGTTATTATTTACTGGAACGATACCTCTATTAGTATTATAATTATTATTGTTATAATTATTATAATTACCCTGATCTTGTTCTTGTCGTGGTTGGGTTTGGTTGTTATAATTATAATTACCCTGACCTTGTCCTTGTCGTGGTTGAGCTTGGTAGTTATAATTATAATTGACCCTGACCTTGTCCTTGTCGTGGTTGAGCTTGGTTGTTATAATTATAATTACCCTGACCTTGTCCTTGCCTTGGTGGACCTTGGTTGTAATTGTTTGTTGGCCTAACATTTGGGTTAAACAACCTTGGAGGTTGTTGATTATTTTGCCAACCGAAGTTGGGGTTTTGTCGCCAAGCTGCGTTAGGTTCGCTATTAATGGAACAAATATTATCTTGTTGTGATTGTTATTGTTCATAGGCGAAAGGACAATAGGAGTCGGGATGCTCTGGACTCAAACAGAAATTACATGGATTGGAGTTGACATTCATGACAGGGATAGGCATTTGTTGAACAGAAATAGCCTCTACCTTTTTAGTTAGAGATTCAATTAAATTTTTAAGTTCCGGATCGGGTTTCATCTCAAACATACCGGCGGCCTTTACTGTTGTAGAAGAACTAGCGTTGCGGGAGATATCGTCACTACCCCCCAGTTATTATTACGCTTAGTTTGATCTTCTAAAAATTTATAAGCCTCTGAGGCTTCCTTACTTAGGAAACTACCCCCATTCATTATGTCAAGGACTTCTTTATGGTGGTGTAGAAGTCCTTTGAAAAAGGCACAAACTAGCATGTCTTTCGCGAGGTTATGGTGTGGACACTCTATAAGAAGATCGGTGAAATGATTCCAAGCCTCTGAAAATTATTCATGAGGATTTTGTAGAAAGAAATGAATTTTGGAAAGTATTTCATCGGTCTTCAGTGGTGGGTAAAATTGTTCCATAAATAGTTGAACAAGTTTAGTCCACAAGTCCACATGTAATTAAAGCGCTTTGGCCGAGTTAACCAAGGCGCCCTTTATCGGGTTAAAGTGAAAGGAAATACCCTTAGTTTAATTTGTTCAGCACCAATTGTAGGATGGTGGAATGTAGTAAGGACTTGGTCAATCCTACGCATGTGCTGATAAGACTTTTCATGGTCTAACCCATGAAAAACAGGTAACAAATTAAATATATTTGGGGGGATTCGGAAATCCCCCACTGGGTCTGATAGAACGATGTAAGATTTATGGCTATCGTTCAAGGCTTTGTAAAAGTCAGAGATAAGAGACTCTCTTTCTTCATCCATTATTTCAGGTGGTGTGTGTAGTATATTAGCTAGAGGTGTAGTGAGTGGTATACTAGAAAGGCGTGTTTGTTGACGTTGTCGGTTGATTACGTTAGGTGTTTTTCTTCGGCCTGACCTTAATCTCATGCAAGGCTAAGCCAATCTTAACGAAACACAACAACACTCCAAACAATCCTGATATGTTAGTATGAACCTCTAACAGGAGAAGTGAGGTGTGGAAGAAAAGAGTACCTGAATGCCTCCTTGCTTCGCTGATGAATAACGTCTTGTTTACGCGTGCTCAGTGTGTATAACAAGTTAGAACACTGAAAACTATGAAAGAAATGGAAGTTTGAAACAAACCTGTGGAAATCAGGCAGTTTCAGCAGAGGGCGCAGGTGGCGCTCTGAATAGGCCTAGGTAGGACGCAGGTGGCGCTTAGGTCAAGCTGAAGTTCCAGGCGCTTGGGCACGAGTCGCGCTCGAAGTTAGCCTTGGTAGGGCGTAGGTCGCGCTCAGGGAAAACCTCAAGGTCCAGGCACTTCAGCGTGGGGGGCACTTGTGTTTTGCCTTGGCTGGGCGCGGGTCGCGCTCAGCCAAAAAGTGGAGTTCCATGCGTTTGGGCACGGGTGGCGCTCCAATTTAGCTTACCCAGGGCACGGGTCGCGCTCCGTGTAATTCTGCGAGGAAAATTTTCAGTGTTGAAACGGACAACCACAGTGAGAATCAAACAAGGGTGGGTGGGTTATGGGACTTTGGAAAACTAACAATTCTAAAAAAAACAATACTAAAGTGAACTAAGATGGCAGTGGCGCCATTTGATAACACGATAAAAGTGAATATAATTCTACTCCCGAATAAATAATTAATATCAAACGGAAGTAAAACTAAAACTTTATTGTAATAGTTCTTATCAAAGATTTCTACTTTCGAATCTATCAAAATAGAGTGGAGTAAAATATTCGTTCCACTCATAGTTCTTTAGTATTCAATGTTTTCTACGACTATCAATCCTACCAAAGTCAATGAGAGTTTTACGAAGGGATTATACTACGATGTGAATTCTAAGAACAAGATACTAACTATAATGATTCAACTACGAAATGCTACGGAATACTAAGGTTTGAATCTAGAATAAGAATTAGGAGGGAATTGAATCCACCTTGAATCCAACTTAATAAACTAGCATAGATTGTTGTAATCCAATTCTTACATTCTTACGGTAAGAATTGGTCGTTCTAATCCCTAATTATACATGGCATCTCTACCAATTCATAACTAGCATGTGAGGAAGTCTAACCCATTCTCATGGCGAATCAACGACCTTCTAGAGTGGAATAGACTCTTACAACGATTCTACACTACACAATTAAGTTTTTATCAAGGTTTCATCAAACCCCTCTAATGGAGGTTTAGCCTTGATTCATCAAACTATCATTTCCAATTGAATTAAAACTAGACATCATATAAAGATTCTAACTTTACTAATTTAACTAATCAATAGATTCAAATCTAAATTAACAACTAAGAAATGAAATTGATAACTAAATAATTAAAACTAGATTATGATTAACTAATTAGCAATTGAAGACAACTAATTTATGAATTTAACAATACTAAAACTAAACAAGAATTGAATCAATAAACTAAATCGGAATTAAAGATGAATACTTTATTATAAAACTCAGTGTGATTCTAAATTAATCATTTACTTGTTCTAACTAATCTATTGCAAAGTAAAAACTAGATCTAAAACAATAATTGAAAACTACTTAATTGAATAAAACTCAAAACTAGATCTAAAATATTTTCTAATGGCTACTTTCTAACCTCCTAATTGATACTTAAGAGCTAAGTCTTGTGTGTGGAAATGGAGGAGACCAGATCCACATTTTCATGCAAACAGGTTTTTCGTCCACTTTTGTTTCTCTGATTGGTTCAAGGTTTGGACCATTGGAAAGCTCCTTCCGAGCTGGTCGTTTTGACATAAGGTACACCCAATTCTGAGGCTTGAGTCCAAAGATACGGTCTTCGAAAGTTCTGCTAACTTTTGTGTGATATTTCTGCCCGCGTTGACTCTGACTTTTCAACTTCTTACCGGGCTTTACAAAGGATTTTTCTCCTTGAATCTTGGCCTTTAATCACAGAACTTCTTAGCAACCAACCTTTGCTCCTTTATATCGCCAAAGTGGCACATTTTTGCAGATAATTGACTTCAATACCTGAAATACTTAAAAGCACGTAATTAACATTAACTCTTATTTATTACTTGTATAATTGGTCTAAAAGTATTATTGTTAAGAGGTTAAAACTACAGTTTTGGGCTCTTATCAAAGCCTTTTTCTATAAAACTTATTGGACTGATGCCGGTCAGAGAGTTTCACATATGGTCAAACAGTTTTTCGAGTTTGGTACTTTTGCTTCTTCTTTTTTTACACAAACCTTTCATTTCATTAACATAGAGCAAAAAGTTCATATAGACTAGACTAGAGATCATAGAAACCAAGTTTCACTGCCATAGGAACTTGGCTATTACAGACTAGAGATAGATTTGACGACGCTGATGCTGCCATGAGATGAGCATGTTTGATCAGCTCTTTAGGACAAAAGACAACTTAAAAAAAAACTAAAATTAGCTTTGAGATGATAAATCTATTGCAAAAGACCTACAAAAGCTAAGACCAAGATACAGCTGCAGATTCACCATTCATCTCTTGAACAATGCTCTTGTTATTGGAACAAACCACCACTTTGCTAACACTTAGCTGACGGGCTTGTTCCAATCCTATTTTTACTGCTTGCAGCTCTGTCTCTTTGGCTAATCCTGCTGAGACGTGCTTGCTTCCTGCATGGCATATATCAGAATTCCATCTATCCACAGTGTAGCTAACACTAGCTTGTAAAGAAATGGGTCAAAACTGGCATCACAAGCAACCATAAAAAGCTCTAAAACATGCAATGTTGGAATCAGATACTTCAAAACAATAGGAGATGTAGTAGGAATAATACTCTTTCGTGCTTGCTCAAGCATCTGAGTATGATTAATAGCCTTATACTTGGGATCAAACACAAGAAAATTTCTATCTAACCAAATCATGTATGCAATAGATGCTAGGATAGATAGGTTATGATTAATGTTATCTTTTGAGTTACAATTCGAGATAACTTTACTAATCACATCAGAGACACTAAAGTTCTGAGGCCAAGAATGAAAATGCGTGACAAGGGGGGAGGCAAACTAGATTTTATCTAGAAGAGGGCAGCTAAAAATAGCATGCTCAATACTCTCACTCACAGACTAACAACGAGGGCAGAGGGAAACATTACATACATGTTTGTCAAACAACAATTTCCGAGTTGGCAAAATATTATTAAGCAACTTCCACATGAATAGCTTAATACGATGTGGGGTATTAATATTCCAACATGATTCCACGTAGATTTAACAGAACCCAGAGACCTACTAGGACTACAATCCTTAGATTGACTAAGAAACCAACTGTAGGCCGACTTCACTATGAAGACACCATTCTTCTCTAAAGGCCAAAATATTTTATGTTCTATATCCAAAGGAAATAACTTGGTTTGCAAGATCTCATCCATAATATTTTGAGTGAATATCTTATCTAACAAACTAATGTTCCAAGAATGTGTACCCCTATCAATCAACTCAAATACGTATCCAACAGAGGTCAAAAGCTGGGATTAGGTCCATAAGGCTTCTTAAAAGGGAGAGATGGGATTGTGAGCTTAACCACACACACATCATCCTAATCCCCAAATTTGAAAAGTCATCCAATCCAAACCAATTTAGACCCATCAATTTAACCAATGTTACATATAAGCTTATTTCCAAGATTATGGTGAACAGAATGAGACCCATATTTCAAAAGATCATTGCCCCTTATCAATCTGCTTTCCTTCCTAAACAATCTCTTCATGATAATGTGTTACTTGCTCATGAAATCTTTCACTATATTCGATCTAAGAAAAACCAAAAGAACAACTTCTTTGCACTCAAATTGGACATGCAAAAAGCATATGATAGACTGGAATGACCATTTCTTAAAGAAACATTACTTCATTTTGGGTTCACCCCTATTTGGGTGGATAGAATTATGTTCTGTGTTCAAAGTACTTCTTTCTCGATCATGTTAAATGGCAGTCCTTTTGGTTTCTTTCGACCAACAAGGGGGGCGAGGCAAGGTGACCCCCTATCACCTTATCTTTTTATTTTATGTGTTGAAGTTCTTTCGTTGGCCTTGCTTAATCTCCAGAATCAAGGCCTAATTAGTGGAATAAAAATTGCTCGTAATTCCACTTCGATATCTCACCTCATGTATGAAGATGACATGTTAATCTTCAGAAAATTTTATCTTAATCAAGCAAATTTGATCAATAAGACGCTCGATGACTATTGTGAGATTTCTAGCCAGTGTATTAATAGACATAAGTGAGGCTCATTCATCACAAGAGGCTCCATCCTAAAGAAAATAAGAATATGATGAATTTTGTTGAATCAAAGTTGTTTCCATTAGACCCTCTTGAAGGGTATATATAGAGAACAGGGAGTGACTCTCAAGGACAAAAATGCCGAAAAAGTAACTCTCAAGGACACCTTTTTATTTTTGTAACTCACAAGGACCGGGTAGATGAAAGGTCAAGTATACCCTTAACGCGAAATAAAAAATGGATCAGGTGGATGAAATATCAAGTATACCCCTTACGCAAAATAATTAACGTCCCGGCCCAGACAAAATGACCCGGTGTATTTAGTATGAACATTGAATGTTCATAGTCTTTGGGTATGAACATTCAATGTTCATAGTCCTTTAATGTTCATACATGAACATTCAATGTCCATACATGAAAATTCAATGTTTATAGTCTTTGGGTATGAACATTCAATGTTCATAGTCCTTGGGTATAAACATTGATTGGGTATGAACATTTGATGTTCATATTCCTTGGTCCTTTGAGTATGAACATTTGATGTTCATAGTCCTTGGTCCTTGGGTATGAACATTGAATGTTCATAGTCCTTTTGGTATGAACATTCAATGTTCATACATCAATATATTGTATAAGGTACATTCACCTATTTGGATATGAACAATCATTGTTCATACACCAGCAGAAGGTATGAACACTCATTGTTCATAGTAAAATAACAGAAGGATAAAATTGAAAAATATTTATTTTAAATCTGGGTCATTTGTCCTTGAGGGTTATTTTCACGGAAGGGTATAACTGGCATTTTAAAAAATGTAAAAAGGCGGGGCCAACTTATTTTGTCCTTGAGGGTTACTAATTTTGAAATAGTGGGTTCGTGAGTTACTTTTTCCCAAAATTTGTCCTTGTGAGTTACTCACAAAAAACCATGTCCTTTAGACTTCATTTTCCCCAAAATTGGGCCTTGAGACCAATTTCTTGTATAGAGAATTACATAAGACTCAAATAGAAATAAAATATAGTAAATCCTAATCTTTTCTAGTCTAGAATATTCTATAGCATACTTTCCATACACCATATATTGCATATTATTTGGCAATATATTAATTGATATTGTTAAATCTTTTATATTCTCCGCCATTCCATTATTAACAGCAATTCCATGCTCCACATCTCATCGTATAATTCATTAATATTAATTGATACTGTTAAATCTTTTATATTCTCCACCATTCCATTATTAACAATGATTCCATGCTCCACATCTTATCGTATACTTCATTACATCCCACTTTCAAAAGCGATCTATTCGGGATCTTTAAAATTCCATGTACAGTGAAGTTCCCTTCTTATTTAGGTGTGCTTTCAATATTAGACAGAGCGGCACATGACCATTTTGAACCATTAATGCAAAGGTTCCAAAACAGATTGGCTTCTTGGAAATCTAAACTTCTGTCCAAAGGTGGGCGGCTCACATTGGTGAACTCTATATTATCCGTTTTGCCTTCTCATATTATGTCTTGCACTATGGGAATGCTTTTGGGATGAAGATGAAATATTTGGGACCTTGCATGCTCATCTAAAAAGAGGATTTTAAATGATATTCAAATTTAGGCAAGAAACACTATGGGAATGCCAGATGAAGATGAAATATTTCCCTCATCAAGACTTTATGAGAGCAACAATACATAGAAGTGCTTCAAAAAGTTGTAAACTCATGCATTACCTTCGGAATCTCATGGCCCTTGGTCTCAATTGGAAAGTAGGTGATGGTCTTTCTATTAGAGTCTGGTTGGATGTTTGGGTGCCTGGGGCACCTTCACCTCTCCCTCTCTTAGATCAACCACATAACTACAACCTTGATCGGGTTAGTGACTTTATAGACCCTCTTAGCAGACAATGGTGACAAGATTTTGGTCTGTGCATTTTGGCCATCAGACTATGCTAAGATAATTCTTAGTATTCCTATTTCCTTAGATCATGAACATGATCGTAGAATTTGGAGTCTGAACAAATACGGAATTTACACCATCAAATCAGCATATAATAAGATGTTGGAACGGACCGACATTACTCTTGTTACAAGAAGGAAAGAATTCATGGATGTTTGGAGAGTTAATCTACCCTACAAAATAAGATTTTTGTTGTGGCAAGGACTTCAAGAAGTTATTCCTATGGTTGAATTCTTATCTTCACATCACTTTCATACTGACCAAGTGTGCAGCCTTTGTCAGCATCCGCAGGAAAACAACATCCATTTGTTCATTCACTGTCCTTTTGCGAGAGCAATTTGGGTTGGCTTAAATCTTCATGATGTGGTTTACAATGGTCCACGAGTTTCTTTTAAACATTGGTGCGTACATATGATAAATCAACTTAAATCTTTACATTTTTTTTTTTTTTTTTTTCTTAAAGGTAATTGATTAACTTAAAAGAATAAAGGTTACAAGAAGAAAAAATAAGAACATTCTGACATGACTGGACTAAGAAGGATAAAACAACCATGTACCCTTCTCAATACAACAATGCTTAGTGAGTAAATCTAAAGTACGTAGTATTGTGGTTCTCAAGATGTCTCACGAATGGAGGTTGAGACTGCCACCATACACTTTGCCCTTTAGTTAGCCCTGCTCCATGTCTAGCACAGCAATCTGCTCCCAAATTAGTTTCCCTCAGTTGAGGTGATATTAATCCATGTTGCTTGCGCTTGTAATAGCTGCCATTGTGCCCTGACTCTCCAGTGCATATTACCTTGTTGGAAAGCTTGGACTACTGCAGAAGAGTCTGATTCCACCCATATATGCCTCCATCCCATTTCTATAGCTTTTGTGACTCCTTCCACAATCGCATATGTCTCCGCCATGTAGTTAGTAGAAACTCCTAATCCCCCCGCTGCAGCCCCAAGGAAAGCCCCATTATGATCTCTATAAACAGCACCCCACCCTGAGATAGTGCAGATCTTATCACACTTTGGGATGCAGCTCTTTGGAGTATCTGGTTAGCAAGGAATCAAGCAAGATTTGAATCTTCTCTACCAATCCACTCTTCAAACTTTATTTTAGGCAAAGAAACTAACTGATGAAATGATTGATGTAGCAAAGGTTAAGTTTATTGGCTCCTCATGCCCTTCTAAGGTTCGTGTGACTATACCTAGTGGGAGTTTCCACCTTCTACTTGGTTAAAGCTCAACACAGATGGGTCGGCTTTTGGTTGCCCAGGCCCAGCTGGGGCTGGATGTGTTCTAAGAGATGAGATTGGAAGATTTATGCTTGGTTTAGCTCTACCACTACACCACACAACAACCTTGTGTGTTGAATTATATGCGTGCCGACTAGGCCTTCAAGCAATATCACTACTGGGTATGTCAAAGGTTATTGTAGAGACAGATTCTATTTACCTCCACCATCTTCTAACATCAAATGAATGTGAGATCCCAACTACCATTGCCACAATTATTCGAGATATAAAGTTCCTACTGGCTCAGATTGGAGAGTACAAATTGCAATGGAACTACAGAGAAACAAATTTTGTAGCTGATGGCTTCGCAAATTATGCTTCCTATCAAGCTAGCAACCAGCAATGGATTGTAAACCCACAAGCACATCGCCCTGAACTACCTGATCAGCTCACTTTTTACCTGCTCTGTGTTCTTTTTGGTGGATGAAGCCACCATCCTTTGCTGTAAATAATCTATCTTATGACTTGCAAGGTATATGTACTAAGAGAGTGACGAGCTATTAATAATAAAATGTTATCTTCAGCACAAAAAAATCATAAAGCCTCACTACATAGTATTCATTGCTCATTCCACTCTCGAGCCTTGCACTCCATCATACTGGTCAACAAAAACTATGTCCTTTCGATTTCTATTCCTTCATCAAATGAATATTATGGATAAAACTATAGATGGCCATGTATTGCTATTATAAAGAAAAAGGCCCAATCCAAATTATACATGATTAACCAAACTAAAAATCCACTTAGTTCTATTTGTTCTGCCCGTGTGATTACTCCAAAGTCTCTAATTAATTTGAGTTTAACATAAAAACAACGAGATAAAATTTACAATAAATAACATGTCATGTGGTTATTAAAGCTAAAACTAACTTTCCAACTACAACAAAATATAGGAATTAGAAATCCAAACAATCAATACATTGTAATAATTTGGAAGGATATTATGATGTGATATTTCTTAACATTCAATACAAATGCAATGAAGGTTATGATCAAAGATGCTTTTCTGCTTATGGCAAGTAATCTGTTCAAGTGGAATTGAATTGTATTCCATTGAGAGCTAAGATTACTTAGTAACAAAGTAGTTTATACATTTAAGGGTATTGCAGTATTTTACATATATTATATTACCAGTTGTGAAATGGCATGGTAACGGCTAAAATGAGGATTAAGGAATGCAAACCAAAAATTATTCAAAAGCTGGAAAACGTTTTAGAGATATAAGGAGGTCAATTTAGTTAATTTGGTTGGAACAAAATGATTCTCAAGATTTGGATATGCACGAGAAGAGCAAGGAAGAGAGAATCCAGGTTCTAAATTCTCATCCAACCATAACAGCTACAGTCTACTTGCTTGACTGACGGAGAAAATTAATTTTTTTTTTTTTTTTTTTTTTTGCTAAAGAAAAATTAAGTTTACCTTATGGTTAATTGAGCATGTCGTAGAAATGTACAATGAGCTATAACACTGTAGCATTGTAGCATATACTATATTAGTGTTAACACGCCGTAACACTTTATGAATTTGGACACCCCCCATCATATACTAGCTCAATAATGCTAAACGTGAGAATAGTAAAAGACTAGTATCCACTACATTAAAGAAGATGGTAGAAATACCAAGATTTTTCATATGTCTACCTTATATAGGAGAAAGAAGAATTCTATTGATAAGATTATGGATAACCATGGGGGCTGGAAATCTGGTAGGAAATATGTGGGTTTAGCCATAAATGAATATTTTGAAGAGCTTTTCACTTCTGAGGATCCTGTGGAGAACTTGAAGATCCTAAACCTCTTTGAACCTTGTATCACTGACAGAGAAAATGATCTCCTTACTGCCATTCCATCCAGAACTGCTAGATGGAAGGTGGTTAGGGAGATAGGTGCTCTAAAACCTGGACCTGATGGGTTCCAGGGATGTTTCTATCATGACTGCTGGGATGTGGTAGGTCCTAGTATCTCACACTTTGTGGAAGCTTTCTTCAGAGATGGTTCCTTGCACTCTAGTATGAATGAAGCATTCATAGCCCTTATTCCCAAAATATCCAATCCTGATCACATGTCTAAATTCAGGCCTATTAGCTTATGTAACTTCAGCTACAAGATTATATCCAAAATCTTAGCCAACAGACTCAAGCAACACATAAACAATATAGTGTCTCCTTTTCAAGGAGCCTTTATCAAAGGCAGAAAGAAACATTGGGGATAATATTGGTCTTGCTGCTGAGATCTTCCATCATATGAAACCAAATCTAGGTTCATTGCTCTTAAGATGGACATGGCAAAGGCCTATAACAGGGTGGAATAGTCTTTGGTGGATCATATTTTTGAAAGGTTGGGTTTTAGTAACAAGTAGATAGGGCTAATCTCACAATGCCTATCCATTGTTTCTTTCAGAGTGTTATTAAATGGATCCCCCCTTGGAAAGAATCACTCCTCATAGAGGTCTCAGACAAGGAGAGCCTCTCTCTCCCTGTCTGTTCATTCTTGCATTTGAATGCCTTTCTAGATCGAATGATTGGTCAAAGCAGAACAGGGGGGGAGAGGTACATAGGATGAAGCTTAGGAGGAACTCACCATCTATCTCTCATCTCTTGTATGCTGATAATCTCTTATCTTTGCCAAGGCTAGTCTGGCAGAGAGTGGAAAGTTGAAACACATCTTGGAGGACTACTATAATATCTCTGGTCAAAATATTAACTTTGACAAGTCTAGCTTGTTCTGTAGCAAAAATGGCCATCACATACATAAGATGATCCTTAAAAGATTCTGGAAGATGAAACTTTTTAATACAAATGAGAAATACCTAGGTGTCCCTATCATGATATCCAAAAGGAAATCTGAAGACTTTGACTACTTGGTGGACAAAGTGCATGGGAAAATCAAGGGTTGGAGAGCAAAGCTCTTTTTCCAAGCTGGGAGAACTACTCTGGTGAAGTCAGTCTTACAAGTTGTCTAGCTAGCTATCTCACCTTGTGATAAGATGGACAAATTAAAGCTTGTAGGGACTTCTGGTGGCATAGTACAACTAAGAGCAAAAGCTTCTACACCATTGGGTGGGATAGCATATGCAAACCAAAATCTATTGGAGGCTTTGGATTCAAGAAGGCTGAGGATATAAATGTAGCTATGTTGGCTAAGCTTGCATGGAAAGCTACTTTTGATACAAACTGTTTATGGACTAAATCTTTTAAAGCTGTTTATGGGCATCAATGGTTTTATTTCAAAGAACCCCCCCTCCGGCTTCTTTCTTTTGGAAAAGAGTACATAAGGCTTACTCAGCTATGTCCAAGTGGCTTGTCTAGACTGTTGGGAATGGAGAGAACACATGCATCTGTATTATATCACCCATGGATTATGCTTAACAACAAGCCTATTACTCTTCTAGATCATGTTCCTTTCTCTATGGAACTGGATACCATGAGGGTGTCTGATCTTGTTTTAGAGAAAAAATTTGGGTGGAATAATAATAAGATTGATAACTTGTTCCCTACCATTATCAACATGACCATTAAACAATTGCCTATTAGACCTGATGGGGCTAGAAGTGACCTCATCACTTGGAGCCCAAATAAGAATGGCAAGTTCACTGTCAGATCAGCCTCTACAACATGCTGCATGCTGATGAGTGGTAAGTCCAAACCTCCTCTTACAATGCTAAAACTGTGAAAAGCATTTGGTAAGCACATGTTAGTGCCATAACCCAATTGTTTCTGTGGAAACTTGATATGGGAATCTTACCTACAGGGGATTTGATTAGTCAAAGAATAGGTGGGAGAGATTATTTTTCTCATCTGTGCTAGGAGGTAGAACAGAATCCTCTACACTTTTTTTTCAAATGTCATTGGATGAGAATGACTTAGCTGATCTCCTCTCTGGGCATCAGAACAAATCATAACCATATGTATGATGTACGAAATTGGCTGGATGAATTTTTGATGGGCAACCAGAGCCCTGACCAGGGACTAACAGAGAAGCGCCTCTATGCATGCATTCTCTTACAGGGAGTATGGGATCTAAAGAATGACATTAAATTTGATGGGAAAAAAGCTGACAGAGGAAGTTTGTCAAGGGGAACTAATATGATTTGGCAGAGATGTCTGCAAGCATACAGTTCAGTGGAGGGGGAAAGAAAGTTGCAACCCAATTCCTCTTCTAACCATGCATCCTTTCCCTCTCAGTTTTCTGTCATTCATAATGATTGTATAATAATTAGATGTGATGTTGCTTTTAACAGGGAGGAAGGGTTAGTTGGAGCTGCAGTGATTGCTTGGGACAACAATGGAAATCCAGTAGAAGCTGCGTATCGAAGATTGAAGGCAAGAGACCCTAAAGAAGCATAACTAGTTGCAGTTGGGCTGACACAGAGCAAGGCCTATGACCACATTTTGGTAGAAGGTGACTGCAGGAATGTGATCAAGACATTACAATCCCCAGACGATAAATTTTGTATTAACTGGTGTCTAAAGCCTGTCAGTGATAACATTTTGAGGATAGTTAGAAGTTTGATTTCTTGCAAGTTTAACTGGGTCAGTAGGGTGGACAATGTCAAAGCCCATTAATTGGCACAATGGGCTCTCTACCTACTTGTGTTGTAAATATGAACTTTGTACCTGCTCGTAGTTGATATAATATAAAAAAAAAAAAAAAAAAAAACAACAACAACAACAACTGCCTACACCATGATCCTGAATAGAGTCCGAATTTGTTCAAACAGCACGTACAATTCTATTGGTTAACAGTTTTTTCATTCAGTTTAACAGTTTTTTTGGGCAGTAGCACAGTTTTTTTGGGCAGCCACTCCACCAATGAGAAGTTGAGGTCTGGTGGACAGCAAACAGTTGCTTGTCCACAAATTTATTCTCTACTGAATATGGATGGCAGAACGTTGGATTGCATGCATAGAGAGTTCTGTCTTTTTTAGAATTGATTCTCTGGAGTAGATTCCTGCTCTACAAAGTACAAACTGTATCTTTTTGTAACATATTCCAGGCTTCCGAATTCCAACTACCCTTTTCTTTTCCTGTTAAATCCAACTATTGTATTAGAAAAAAGAAAAGAAGTATTGATCGGCGCTTCGGCAGTACCTAAACTTGAATTGTTTTTACATTGAACTGCTACCGGACTTTTGTGAACACCTAAATATAATGCAATATATAAGACTCATTTTTTACTCATTGTGCTCAAATCATTACAAAACTTCAGTTAAAAATAAAAGGTACCTACAATGCTATCGTTTATATAGCTAGACAAAGACGACCAAATGATTCAAGGAGATACGAATCTAGTAAACTATTGTGCGGCGTAAAAGGATAAAATGAAGCTGAATTAACTAATCCCTTCAATTTTAAAATAGGATTGGATACAATGTGGGTTATATGCTTCATTAAGGATATAACAGATTAGCAGCTAACAAGCTTTTGGATTTCAATTTAGGATTTTTATCTATGTATATTAACATCAAACCATGTGAGCTCACTGTAAATGCCATAATCTCATCAGTTGAGAACAAAAAGGTTTGGTTCATTTCTTGACAAAAGTTCTCAGACAGTAGCCTTGTCTTAATAACAATTTGAACTACGGTCATGATACATTAAAACTCAGGTATCTCGACATATATTAGTACTCAACTATCAAAACAAAACATATATTAGTACTCAAATTAAGTATTACTTAACTATCATTAAGCTTATTATATTGCCAATTTTCTTTTGATACCTATAAAGAAAAGCTAAGCAAATAAGAATATGTTTAATTCTTTATTAACGAATTACCTTTCTCTTTCTTAAGACTTTGTTTTGGGTCTGTTTAATGATCTTTTACTACATGAATGATTGGAATGTCTTGTGCTTGTCTTTACTAATTCTCTTTCTTTACATGCTAAAGGAGTTGTTTTCTTCTTACCTAGGAGCTTTCAATATGCTTTGTTTTTTTTTAGCTTGAATTCAATATGCTTTGTTAGTTACTTTGTTAATTACTATTTCGTATTTCATCAACTGGAAAATAATTATAATTTACATCATCAACTGGAAAATAATTTACCAAAAAAAAAATCAAGTGGAAAATACATCATCAACTAAATTGAAGGCTCTCATAAAAAAAAAACTAAATTGAAGGCAACACAGCTTGCTGTTTAACAGTCGCCAATTTACATTATGGGAAGCAAAGAGCAGATTTGATAATAGACTCAGAAGAAACCTCAGTAGGTCACCAACCACTTAACTACACATGAATCATTTCTTATTTTGACACAATGCAAAATGAATCATTTCATGATTATTTTGTAAACTAGAAATTTTACACCCCAAATATCAAAAAAACTCTCTCCAATGCAAAATGGGGCTTACTTAAAAATAATTTAACTTTAAAAACATCTTCACGTTTGATAACACGTCCGAAGTTAAAACTACATAGAAGGACAATTTGCACATTACTAGGTGGAGGTGTAATTTTACACCCCCCATTGGAGATGCCCTAAGGATGTTTGCACATTACTAGCTTCACAGATCCATGCACAAATATAAGCTATGTTGGCCAATGCCATGTAAGCATTTACTTAATTTATTAGCTTCATGGATAGGCACGAGTCGTTGGAGACTATGACTAAATGGACAAGTTGGCAAAACAGGCTGGCTGTCCAGCACATGTTAGTGTGATAACTAAACCAATGGGTTTCGAAACAGCCACACAATCACAAAGATGTTAATAAATAAAGAGTTCGTCTACCCCGAAGATATCTTTATAGAGACGACATCCGATAACGTTGGATCCGAGATCCATAGGGATATCCTCGGGTAGCCCAAATTTATTGAAAGATAATGTAAGCATGACATGGATATCACATGAAAGCTGCAAAATGCTCACTTGGAAAGTTTCTCTCAAGAATTTCATGAACGGAAAATATCTGTAAAAGGATTAAGGAACAAAGAGAGTATGGTTTTCACTTCTTATATTCTCAGGAAACCATGTAATTAACTACAACAGACAATTACAGTGCTTCCAAAGGCCAAGGCCAAGGCCAACCAGAAAATTTAAGAACCCTTTTACTTTTGTATTTTACCACCAAATGTATGTTTGAAGAATCGATCTTGTTCTTAACAGGCATCAAGTTGTCCACTGGAAATCCTTAACCATACATTTGACAAGATGGAATACTTAGATAGTCAAACGCAAACGTTTATTATCTTTCCCACTCAGAATGCATAGATATACTTGAGGACACTTGCCCCACATCATAAATACAATCATAAAGAGTATTTTCCAATCAAAAATTGGTATACAAAAGCACAATAACAAAACACTAATTTGTAACTAATTATTATGTTTTAACTTTTTTTTTTCTTTCAATATTCTGCATGTTTAACAACATACCAGTTTTCCTTCCATTCATGGCTGGAGACCGTACAGCCTCTTTCTGTTCCTAGTCAACATACGCTGTCAGGTGTTTGATTCTTTTGTTTCTGAAAAATGGTTTTAATATTTTTCGCTGAGAACAACATACATAGTTTCTCAAGTCATGGAAAGTCTTATAATTCATACTCAAACCTTTTCTAAAACATAGTGTGCTACAAAAAGCATAAATCTTACAGGAGACTCTCTAATAGGCACTGTTCTACAAAGCAACACCAGCCTTTTGGATCAATTACCTGAGATAAACAATGAAAAGTCTTTAATACAGGCACAATACTGGTTATAAAGATATTTAAATAATCTATGATTAAGGGAATAGATCTGATTATTTACCTTGTCCAGAGGCCTATGCTTCTGTAGGTTTCTCTTCTTTCGGTTTTCTTTGAGCTGGAGGTCCATCCCTTCGTCTTTCATATCTTTTACGCTCATACTTTGAACCACTCCGCGTTTTAGGTTGATAAGTGGGATAATTGCCAGGAATAATCTCCCCATTGATATATTTATCTCCTAAAAGCGAAATAAGGGATTTTTTTAAAAAAAGGAACCCATTATAAGAGTACTAAAGGCACTTCTCTATGTTATCAGTAAGAAACAAACCTCCATAGTCCTTATTTTTCACATCTATGTAAGAGTCTGGCAATACCCAAAGAACTCCAGGCAATCCTAGAAAAGAGAGAACCCAATGAAAACTTGAGAATAACAAATATATGATAACAAAAACATTTCCAAATGGATATAGGCATATAGCACTAAAATCACTCCTTACCCTTGAATTTTTCAGATGTTTCTTCAGATACTGTGCATTGGAATCCTGTGTAGGTAGTAGTACTAAATGCATACATGTTCTTCTTCGCTTCTTCCATACTGCAACAGAATTGTTAATGAGTCACTGACTAATAATCACCCCCCATCACTTTCCACATAGAGAAACTTAGGACATGCTAGTTTTGTACATTATAATCTAATACAGTACAGAAAGTAACAAAATGTAGACTCACATAACTATTATCAATCTTGTGTTACACTATTAGCAGTGAGTATTCACAAAATTTTATTCTTTCCACAGTCCACGCACACAGACTAGTAGCATGATGAAAATTAGCTTCGTCAAAGTATCCTCAAAACTCTCCATTGGGTTATAAGTAACTAATTGAAACACCGCCTTCCAACAAACTCACACACAGAGACTAGTAGCATGATGACAATTACCTTTCTCAAAGTATCCTCAAAACTCTCTTTTAGAGTTCTAGGAGGACATCTCCCGAGAGTTGTAATCAATTTCTATTATTGTAAATGCTGATTTTCATATATATGTAGAAGTGATACATCATACAAGGCCAAATCTAATAAGGCCGTATCCTTTTTCTCTCCAAACTTCTTCTCCATTAACGTAGATACAATTTTACCCTCTCCTTTGGGTTTAAAGTAATTAACTGAAATGCAGCCCCCCAACACAAATGAGCTGAAGCCCCCACCCCAGCCCCCTTCAAAAAATCTTGAGCATTTTGAGATACCTCATAGATATGTAGGCCAAAAGATTTACCTTCACAGAAACAAAGTCCAATTACTTCAAGACGCACAACAAATTGTTGTAACTCAAACAATAGTCGTTTACTTTTGGCATTCAACTAATATAGCAATAACCACTCCAAGCGATTTCGTACTGGATAGAAATATAGAACAACATGCGTTGAAATGAAACTATAATGGTTGGTACACATTCCCATAAAATGAAGTTAAACAACCATAATGACCAAAAACAAGGATGTCGCCAAGGTGGCAGGGCTCAGGGCATATAAAGAACCATGTCTGAGAAAATGGACAAGTAAGTTTTACAGCTCATATAGGTTATGTTTGGTTGAAACTAAATAGTCAAAGCAGCTTTGAAGGAGGTACACGGGGTTTTTCCAAATTTCTGTCAATGGTCAATGGTCATGGGTTAGTTAACTATCCTTTGAGTTAATATACCCTCACATCGTCAGATTATCAAGAATTGAGATGCACCAAGTGCCAACAATGAGCAGACTTGATGGCATCTTCTCAAACATGGAATGAATTTTCCTTTTTACGGTGCTAGAGAATCTTCTTTACCTCAAAAATGCCTTCGACCACACATCTATGGAGACAGGATTGGAGATTTCACTTATGTGGGTGGAACTGTGGAAGATATTTAAGAAGCTTAAAAACAATCAGATTCATTTTACACCCTTTCGTCCTTCAACTCCTTCTCTTTCCTTACAAATCAATAAATATAAATTTTACTAGTAGATTGTGATGGAATTGGTCCATAATCCATTTCGTCATGGAAATTGGAGGAGAACCTAGTAATCAAGGTAAGTGAGTTTTCGAAAGAATGTGGAGTTAATGAGTTATATATTTGGTTTAGGAAAAAATAAAGGGTTAACTAGTATTACCAACCCCAACTAGATGAGCCAATTAGGATTTCCCCCTTACTAGATGGGGAAATTAGGGTCTCCCCCCTAAGTACACAAAAAAAAAAAGTCAACTAGGGTTGACCATGTTTTTTTTGTGTGTATTTGGGGGGGGAGACCCTAATTTCCCATCTAGTGAAAGTGAGACCCTAATTGACTCATCTAGTGGGGGGGTAATGTTCGTTAACCCAAAAATAAAGTTAACCACAAAAAAGCACCAAACACACAATATAGCAACGAAAAGGTAAGCAAACTAAAGCGAAACACCAATAACAGTTTTTTATATAGAAACCATTTAAGGTCAAAGGAAAGGCAAGGGCCTTGCTATTCCACTGAAACAACCATTAGAAACCAGTTTCATCCTCTCTAGAACTAAGAGGCTAAGGTACAAGATTCACTAATAACATGAGGTAGACTCCAATTCAAAAGATAAAATCTCTCAACAATAGTTTTGGAAAAACCTCATAATAAAACTACAAGATGAATCTTCTTTTTTTTTTGATTGGCACTACAAGATGAACTCAGTATTGAAATTAGTGAAGGTACAGAAAGAAGGAACCCAAATACCCAAGGATGAAAGGAATCACTTAAAACCCATAAAACTTGGTCTCCAACTCATTTTCTGAAAACCTCTCCTTTTCCTCAAGCTCAAAAGTCCTTAAAAATGTTGAACTCTAAACATCTGGTGGACGTGGATCAATGAGCATTTTTGGGAATGTAGCACCATTAAACTCAAGCTGAAAGTCACTCTTTTTTAGTCTTTCTTAAGTCTCAAACACAACAAATGTCTGAAACACTAAAGATCAACCCAGTATCCAATAGTATGGGTCAGCCCCTCTCTTTTATTCCGGTGAACAAAGTACAAACCTACAAATGGCTCAGCGACGTACAAGTTCTATGAACATGTTTTGCTCTGTAGTAATTGCGTTACTCAATTTTCCATGGTGATTAGCACATATTGTCATTTTTTTCCATGCATTCCAACTTAGTTGCTGATTGGACTATCTCAACGCCACAAAATTCTTCAGTTTCCTTTATACCAAGAGAGCTAGGACACAATCACCAAAATTCCTGCTCTATGGGGGCCACTTAAGTTGGGTTTAGTTCAAGATAAGGGACATATTCAATCTCCATATCCCCGATCATACAGAACGATGTAATCAAAAGTGGCTAAGTCTATACAAAGCTCATGATTACCCTAAAGTTAGACCTTTTCCATCATATCCAACCAATTCTTCTCAGTATCGTTCTTAATAAGTTGCACCAAATCTCTTCAAGAACATCAGAAATCCAGTAATACCTACAGTGACATGCTTGGACTCAGAATGGAAGCTTGTATTTGTCAGGAATGGTGCTTAGCATAGTAAGCAATAAAGAAGGTCTTGTAAAGATTGAGAAAAAAAGAGGGGTAAAGTAAGTTGGAAAAAGGTCTTCGAGATTGAATTCTACCTTCCTACAGAGTAAAATCAACAGCAGCATACCTACCTGTTGCAGAAAGAAATGTACCTTTCTATAGTTCATAACTCTTGCACCCAATACTAACTATTTACTTGCTTGATATATGCCATCCTCCAGACCATATAGAGGTTTTCAAAACATTCATATAGCAAACGTTTAACCAGACCAACAACGTCTTGTAGTTTTGTCCTTCACCTTGAAGGATTTTCATTATAATGTGTCTTCAAGACACCCACCAACAACTACACTACTTAACTTGGCACACAAATTGTAAGTTTTTATGAAAATGTACATATATATATATATATATGCATTCAAACACAACATTAGAAATAATAAAGAAAAATCCCGAAAAACATAAATATTGAGAAAAATCGAGTAAATGGTACCTGCCCACAACAGTAGCAAGAGTATTAAGATAAGTATCAATCATTTGTTCTCTAGTAGGAGCAGGGTCTTTAGGAAACTCCATAACAATAAGCCAATGATTGTAATCACAACCAGGTAACAAAATAGTCTCTCTTGGTTCACTACTGTTACTACTTCTCTTTGAAGAGTAGTTTGAATCCATAGCTGCTGCTGCTGTTCTGACACATGTTCTAGTAGAAGAAACAGAATGACAAGTTGAGAAGATTGGGTTTGAGTTAAACCGGAAAGAAGATGGTTTGTTTTGAGGACGGGGTTTATGATGAGTGAGTAGGGTTTTGACGGGGTTTAGAGAAGAGATGTTCAAGGTCGCCATTTTGAGGTTCTAGATAAACTGTCCTTGGCTGCTCAAAACTCAAAAGAGAAACAAGATTTATCTTCTACTTATATATATTCTCTCAAATTCATTTTTTTTATTTTTTTTATTTATCTTTCAATTTTATTGTCCTTGATTTTTACTTTTTATTTTACTGCCAAAGCGCCTTAATTATGAGACTTAAACATATTTACGACTTAATTGTACTTTCTTCCTCGGTCTCGGTACTTGTAGACTTGTAGTTGATATTGATTCTGATTAATTCCTTGTTATGATGTTCCAGTTTCTGTTTGTACATCTTTATTTGTGTAACCCAAAATTTCCGAATTCGAAAAAAATAAATTACACATCCAAAAATAATTGGAAAGGCAACTAAGATGATACAGTTCAGCCATTCCTCAGGCACGATACTTGGGACTCCAGCTTCCCAAGAGTTCATCCATATTTGGATTATTTCGACTAGGCGACTTTCCATTATACGCCTCCTCGGGCCACATCTAGGAATATTGTGAGGTCTTAACTCAATTAGGTTTTGACTATAGTAAGTAATAGTCGATACAATATTCCTATACGGCTTCCTATCTGATGTGGGATTAAACACAACTTCAGTTCAGGGGCATTACACCGATACTAATGCAAATATTTTTACTTCATAGGTAGACACTTTGGTGAAGATGGAATATTTGGTTTGAATGTGACTGGCAGCAGTGCTTGTTTTCAATGGAGATAAAGTTCTATGAAAACCAGGTGGTACAAGATCAATTCAAGGACACAATTCAGAAGGGGTGGTAATATTCTCACCCCCTATTTCATTTAAGTTCACCAGTTCTTTTCCTCACCCCTTAATTCTTGGTCCACTATTAAGTTCACCAACAAGTGATATGCTCACCGCCCATCACAAACTTGCGAACTGAATAAAGCAAACAAACCATTTTTCTTTCCTCCCGCGCCAAAATAGTAGAAGAAAAATCATAAAAACTCCTGTGTTCACTCTCTCTCTCCCTCCTCTCTCCTCTCTCCCCAGCCTCTCTCTCACTTGTGGAGTGCATTTGATACTATGTTGGTATTTTTCTAGTCTTCATTGAATTCATTGGGTACAACTTACCTTAAAAAAAAAAGAAGAGAAACCTCTCCATTACAAGTTTGCAAATTGCAACGGTAAGGCTAATTGCCTCACACTTCGTTTACATGATTCATTTTCGCTCTCATTAGTTTTTCTTCTTAGTGATGAATGTTATAAACTCGATTTTATAGGTTCAGAACTCTTCTTCCACTTGGTGCATTACAATTTTTTTTTTTTTTTTTTTTTTACAATTTCTAAATTCAAAAGTGCTGAGAACATTGTTCTTTTTTCACCAACTTTACCTTAAGAACAGAATTCAATTAATAGTACGTCAAAAACTACAATGCTTGTGAAATAAAGCCTCACAAAGTGTTGTGTAGTCGAACATTTCACTTGATTATTTCGTAATGGTTGCCATATGTAAGTAGGCCAATGTACTTCACTTGGTTAGTACTTCAAACCACCACTTACCAACCTGCACTGGATTCAAACTACTGAGTACCCAAACTTCAGAAAGGGGCAGAGACATGACAGACTTCAAATGTTCACTTCACATTATTCTTCACAAACAAGATGATAATCACAAACAAGGTAAACAACACCAAATACCCACTTCCCATGCACGGAGTTGGCTGGATTCATCATCAAAACAAATTTCTCTCTCTCTCCCTCCTCTCTCCCAAGTCGATCAGTAATAATGACAACAAGATAAAAATTGCTAATTTTATTTCAGTGACAAGATTGTTACTAAACATTGATTGAAACATCTAAAAAGTGCAAAAAAGAAACTAGTGAAAGTGATCATCACTTGTCTAAGACTATATGTATTTTGGTTACTGGCATGATTTTGTCAAATGCCGCAAACCGAGCTTCGAAACGTGTCCTCCATGCTATTGCACAATCTTGTGCATAGTTCTTCCAAGTAGCAAAGATTGGAGGAAGCGGACAATTTGGCTTCAAAATAGCATGCATAAAATGACACTTGTTAACGTAAGCAACGGCAATGACAGTAGGTGCAGTTTTTGGGGGCGGTGGAGATTTCAACGGGAGACAAGTATACCAACCATCTTGAGAGAGGAGAACAATCACGACATTATAACAAGAAGCAACCTGAGGACCAGCATAGGCCATATTCATCCAATTCTCAGAGTCACATGGACTCTTATCACAGTCTATCATATCATAAGCTCTTTTGTACTCTTCTTCATTCTCAAAAATAATTGTATAAAATTGTTTGTTGGCTGCCAATTCGAGACACAAATCATCACGGGCTTGTTTCCAATTCCCATGTCCCAACCTAAGTCCTAGTGCCACAGCTCTATATATAACCACAATTACCATCCAGGCTAATGTCTTGAACATCTGCAATCAAGGCTTTGATTTCATCTAGAAATGATGAAATGAAGGTCATGGCAGAAGTAGATTGCATTGAAGGGGCAATTTTAGCACGAGTCACTTTCAATTTTGGCTTGTTAGGTGCACTTGGCAATGGAACAAGCATTGAACCAATGGACGCAACCTCGGGTGTTCCAAGTACATGTTCAAAATATGAAGGATCTCGTTTTGTTGAAGACTCGGCCTGTGATACCTTCTTTTGCGTGCTACCTTTCGGTCGACCTCTTGTTTTTATCTTTTCCTTAGGCTCAACCAACCAAGAAGCTTCTGGATGCGTAATTTCTTTAAGTTTCTTCAGTAGGTATTCCTTGTAACTATTGTCACCATTTTCGAAGCGTCTGACAATGCTCACAATTTCAGGGTGCAAGTCAAGATCCCCTTGGGCTCTAGGTGTGGGAACTCCTGATAACTTTTTCCAAAAATAATGCACCTTATCCAATGGGATTGGTTTTTGGAGTTGATCATAACCAATAATTTCACAAGCACAAGGTAAGCCATGAGTGCGTCGCAATACAGATCCGCAGTCTTTAGGATCCATACCTATTGACCCACCACACTTTCTCTCTTCAATAATCATCTTCATTGCATCTTTAGAAATAAAACCCCTCAATTCAGCCATAGTTAAAAGCCTAAAATCATGTCTGACATTGTTCAAACTTCGCTCAAATGATGCATAAATCTCTGTTAGTTGCTCGGTTACCATTAAGTGCATTGACTGCCACAAACCAACAAAGTCTGAAGTTGACATATGGCCCATGTACCTTTTCAATTTGGCATGTGCACTCTCCACTCGATTAGTAGTAGTGCAACCCAAGTGCAGGTAGTTATCAATCCAAGCGGAAACAAATTCCTCTTTGTGTGGCACCCAAGTCTTTTTTATGTAATCAAGGAGCTATGGAAATTCTTGGTAGTCTTTGTCCAAAGCTTCCAAGTGTAAATTGTATTCATCGACGGTGCCAAACGTCATTACCTTTTTCCAGTCTTCATTGAAAGATTTCCATGTCTCATCATTAGGGAGAAGTTTCTTAGCCTTACCCAATATATTTGTCTCAATGTGCCACCGACACAACATACGACTCGCACTTGGGAAAATCTTTTCTACACCATTCACTAATGCCAATTCCCTGTCTATTACTATCACTGACGGAAGCATCTCAATATCGAGTAAAGAGTGCAATCGACCTAATGCCCAATGGTAGTTATCTTCCTTTTCTTTCTCAAACATTGCAAAACAAACTGAAAATGTCTTCATAGTCGAAGTCACCCCGACTACCTCAAACAATGGCCACCGATACCTATTGGTCTTGTATGTAGAATCCATAACCAAGACTAGAGGGAAGCACTTAACTAGTTTATAGACTTAGGATGAGCCCAAAACAAGTCTGTCACAACATTAGTATCTTTCTCCCGTCGATTCCACTCATAATATCCGTTCTCATCCAAAGTAGTCATTAGATATTGCATCTGTGATCTTCCGCCTCTTTCATTTTGTCTCAACTTGGCACGATGGTTGTAAATGTGTTGCTTTGTACTTTTGTTGTTTTTATCCCGCTCTTTGATGACATTAAGTATCTGACTCGGCCTAACACCATTCCTAGTCATTTCAAAAGTAAGTTGTGCTTCCTCGGATGTTAGTCTACCTGCATAAGAATGAGCCTCCAAGTGGGTCGCCAAGTGATGGTTGTGACGACCACAATCAACACTCACTTTCCATCTGTCATCAGGGCCTGACAAGTGAATCCCTCGAAGCAAGAAAGGACAATCATACCTTTTTGTTCCAGACTTCCTCTTTCGCTTTTTATTATTATCTCCTTGAACTTCACTAGATTTGTTAGCTTCCTCTTCAGTTTGGTTCGGTTTCTTTTGTGGTTGGAACTTCCCATACCTTTCACAAGCAAGCAATAATCTAGGAGTTCTTCCCGGATGAGCATAATCAGATCTCTTTATTACAATAATACAACCAATTTTTTTACCAGTGTTTCTAGCCCACGTAATAAGATCATTGCGACTCTCAAAAACCTAGAACATGAGAATATACATTAGTTATCGTTTATACATCAAACAACATATATTTATTTCATAATGAAAGAGCAACAAAATGTACCATATTAGTAGAGAATTCCATTGTCAGATCAACATCTATTGGTTCATTATGTTGTAAACTTTCATTTGGTACATCCTATAACAAACATTATAATTAAAATACAGTTGCGTTAGACAAAAATGGATAACGAGTTAGGTTTAACAAAAAGCCAATACTCAGATTTACCTGTAGAACTTCTTCCATGCTAAATGATATTGGTTCGACATTTACAGTCGAGACTTCACTAATTATTTGACTACTAACAGTACGTGGAAAATATTGTATCATCTCAACACTATCTCTCATAGTTTCTTCGGTATTGTCTTCCATTATAAATCTAAACAAAACTTTTCAATTGTTTAGTTAGGGTTTTGGTGGAGATAGTGAGAAGAAGAAACGTCAGTTTTTAGAAAGAGAAAAAAAAAAAAAAAAAAAAAGTGGGAAAATGGAAAGAGAAGATACGGGGTGAGTATATATGAAAGTACACAGAACGTTATTTTTGGCAATTATAGGAATGCTATTTTATTTTATTTTAATAGGGGGTGAATTTAAATGAAAAAGGGGGTGAGAATATTACCACCCTTCAGAAGTTGCGGGTCACGCATACTTAGAAGAAGCCAACTTTTGAGATTTTTTTTTTGGAGTGATCACACACGGCCGCCCCTGGGCCTATGCTGCCTAAGGCATAGGCCCCAAATAAAAACTAAAAACTAGGCCCCATCCTATCATTAGCACACTATATAATGATATAAAGGTTTTTGGGCCAACAAAATTGGATCCATTTGCATTAGATAGCTAGACCCCAAACAAAAGCCCATTCTTATAAATAGATATCCGAAATAATTAAATAGCCCAACCCATTTGTTTAAATTAGAAAGCTCATCCTTTTTTTTGTTTAAATTAGATAGCTCATCCTGAACAATGATTTCATTTCTAAATTGAAGGTGGATTTCGTTCTCAAAACCCAAAGCTCGTTTCTAAATAGAAGGTTATCACACTAAAACAAAAAAGAACATGTTCTCAAAAGTCAAAATTCAACAAGTAATATTTTTCCTATTTTTTTTTCTATGTTAACGTGTTTTAGTTAGTTTATGGTAAATTTATATTATTCAAATATTTATTTTAGATTAAATACTCGATATACGGGTTTCTTTTGTTTATTGGTTTGCTCATAGTTCAAAACTATAAAGGCGTGTTTTTCCTTTACATATAAAGGAGAAAGAAGAAGGGGTTTGGATTTGGGAAGACCGAGTTCGCTAAGGAGCGAGCTGCCTACGTATCTTCTCTTGATTCTGGGGGGAAAGAAGAATCAAGTCTCACGTAGTTCATGTAGGTGGTATTTATAGGCAGATTGGGGTATGGATCCCTGAGACACGTGTGCTAACATGTCCATATGTAGGGTGGAGATTATGAATGTGTGTTAGGTTGGTTCTGGTAGGAATGCGGTAATCATTGGGAGTGGGTGCAGTAGTTCATATTTCTCGGTAATTGGAAGTACATGTAAGGCTTTGGTAATGATTACCCTTGGATTAGGGAAAATGTCTTTATTCGAAGTGTTCTGCACTAGGTCATTCAATCGTCTTGGAGCGTTCTTAAGCGAGCTGAAGTGTACCACCTACATGAAGCGAGCTGCTCGCAAGTCGATCTTGGAGGACGATGTCCTGAGTTCGTTACAATCTCTACTTATACTTAACGCATGCTTAATATTCTTTAATGAGAACTACTCCCTTACACATCCCCCTCTCAATAGATTGTGCTGTACATTGAAGCGATCTGCTGAGAGAAAGAGGCAATACATGTTGAGCATGAGTGGAAGAACGGCTGGTGTAAATGGAGCAAGTGGCACGCCATAAAGTTCGAGTTGTGTTGTATGACGATTTGGTGAAAAACAAAAGTTGTCACGTGGTTAACACGTGACAGAATCGTAGCAGCTGGTAAAGAAACGTGTGGCCGCATTTTTCGAAATCGTGAAAAGACAGGTCCTTAAGACACGTGTGTGGGCTAGGGCGTAGGTTGTAATCATAACTTCTTGGTAACTGAACGGGCGGTTGCACAAAATCAAACTTGGGACAACTGAAAAGTTACTTCTTGTTTTCTTCTTCAGCAAAACCACAAGCTAGGGTTTCTCAGGTGAATGTTTCTACTGCTGCTGCCTTTCCGTTTTCCATTTTCTTTCTTCTTAGTCAAGTGCTGTGTGTTTAGTAGGTAGGTCGGTGTTAGGTTTTATTGTTTAAGCTTGGGTATTTGGTAAGGAGAAAACGTAAAAATGTCTAACTGACGATACTCGATCTGAAGAGGTTCGGGAGGTCTCTTTAAGTTGTGGTGAGTATAAGGAAGATAAGGAAGAGTCAGTGAGTCTTGGCAATCAATCTGAGCATGGTGAGGAAGTTAGGGGAGATGAGGGTAGTGTGGCCATAGCTAGATCCGCCTAATTATAAGGGCTCTGAATTTTTGGTGTTGTGGCTAGCTTATAACGCCACTTAATTATAAGGTTTGGCTTAATAAAATAACATTTGTATTATTTTTTGAGGGTAAAATAAAAATCGTTATATCTTCAAAATTTTAAATGTAAAATATATAGCCAAATTTTAAAGTTGATATTATACCCCCCTAGCGTTTTATTGGACCGAATATTTAAAAGTATTATTGGATTGTCTTGCGATCGAACTGAAAGTGTGTTCGTGGCCCCGTCGGTCGTAGTGAGGGGTTGTCTTATGGGATAAATATACAATGAGTGTGGACGAGGGAGATGGGATAAATATAACGAACCAAGGTCAAGTGAAAATGTGTGGAGTGAAGAATACAACCCGCCGAACGGTGGGGTAATAATCTATGAGGGCCAGCTGAGAGCGTATATGCAAATACCGTTCTCGAAGTTGGTTTGTGACTTTCTAGCTCATTGTTGGAAATCCCCCTGTCAGTTTGTTGGTAAAACCTGGCAGCTGTTCAAGGTGTTCGACCTGCTGAATGCAAGTGGCTTAATACCGCGTAGGGTATCGATATTACCGAAAGACACGCCGTTGTAAAGGCTTATCGGTAATTTCAACTTTAGCTTGCAAACTATGACGGAGCACGTTCTGGTGTGATTGACGGGGTAAGCAACGAGGCTTGGACAAAGAGGTCGTTGCTGCTAGTTGGCAACTACTGTGCTAGCGGATGTAGGTTACAAACTAGGATTTGCAATATCTCCGGTGGGTGGGAGTGTCTTGTATATGTCATTTTAATGGGTGGGTTACTGTTATTTTAACTGACCTGTGTCTTTGCATTGTTTGTAGATTTTCCTATAAAAACACGAACTGATCGGGGGGAGATAGAGAGGTTCGCGTGGTTGACTCGAACGCAGAAACAAGTGAAGCCGCCTGAAGTAGCTCATTTCTTTGTAGAAAAGGGGGGTCCAGCAATCCGGGAGAAAAGAAGGGTTCAGAAGGACCGGGCTCGAGGTCAAGCTAGGAGAGGAGTGATGGAGAAATGCACAAGTGACTTGGTAACCAGGGAAGATAGGAACCGGGGTCGGGGTAGTTCTAGACTACCCTCGAGGAAGCTTTGGTGCCTCGAGGCAAAGTGGGTTATTTGGAGACCTGAAGGTGGATCGATTGATGCTCCTGTAGAGCTGGAGACGGTGGTCTTCAACCTTCGTGTAAGGAGCAGGTCGTCGAAAAGGAAAGCCAACGCGTCGAAGCAAGACGTTGCAAGGGTTGCCAAAGCTATGAGGCATGTTCTGGGGGAGAGTTCCAGCAAAGGGGGCGGTTCTGGTGGTGGTCGAATTGGTGGTACCGCCACTCGCAAGACTCGGGCGAGACCGGAGCAGGTTCTGGACCTGGCTACTTTTGGATCTAGGCCGAGCTCGTCCCCTGTGGTGCGAGAGCCTAGTCCCCTAGCTAAGGCGAAGGGTCC
Organism: Coptis chinensis; assembly: GCF_015680905.1. Taxonomy (NCBI): domain Eukaryota; kingdom Viridiplantae; phylum Streptophyta; class Magnoliopsida; order Ranunculales; family Ranunculaceae; genus Coptis; species Coptis chinensis. The sequence continues at coordinate 81,887,715 of NC_141461.1, read as the reverse complement.
ATGTAAGGTTAATGGGAAGTCAAATATGACTACTGATGACTTGGAAGCACAACTTGTGTATTTGGATGTGATGGGTAAGCGAATCGAGGAGGATGGACTGATTGCAGCTTCAGGTCGAGTAAGGTATCTGCTTGTTTGCTTGAGCATATAGCTCTGGATGGCAACCGTAAAGAGCTGGATGAGAGGGGGTTGGAGGATAACCTAAAGCGGATAGAAGTCGCGCAATGTCTGGTACATGGAATTGTCCTGCTTTAACTTATTTGGTCGCTTATGAAACTTGCTGTGAACTGATTATTAGTATATGTGTGTGACTGCAGCTTGTGAGTGAATTTCAGAAGCTGAAGGAGATTTCGCTGAGACAAATAGGGAAACTGTGGTGAAGCTGACCGATTAGCTAAAGAATGTTCAGGACGCTGCTAAGATGGAACACGAGGAGCTTGAGGACCTGAAGAAAGCGCACCAAGCTCTTAGTTTGGCGAAGATGCTAAAAGATACTGAGGCGGAAGATCTGAAGCTGAAACTACAGGGTGCTGAAGGGAACATTAATGCAACGACTGTGGAAATTGGTAGGTTGAATGAGTACGCCCTGCATTGCAAGGGAGTTGCTCAAGACACTACGAAAGCTTATGACGAGCTGGATGTTGATTTTGTTGAGCTAGAGGCTGATTATAAAGCTTTGAAAGAGGAGCATGAACGCGGGACTCCTCGTACCTCAGTGGTACAGGTACAGGGAGATACCAGTGGTGCGCTTACTTCTTCCATCGTTGCTCCAGAGGTCATTGTGCCTCGCATTGAAGCTGCTGTGTCTGATGTACTTATGAGTTTAGATTTGGATGGTGTGTCAATAGTAGTCGAGGGGAAAGAAGCTAAAGTTGAAGACTCACTGGTGGCCGGAGGTTTGGTTGTCATACCTGGAGCTAGCGAGTTGTGATATAGGGTTGTTGATTTGGACGTTTGTAAGCTGTGATACAATAGAGCTGGTGTCCCGGGGTAACTGGGCAGCTTGCTTTTCTTATTTCTGTTTGTTAATACTGGCCGACCTGGTACCCCGTATCGATCTGGGGTGACCATATGATGATGAATGTTGGTTAGTCGAGCTGGATTTCCTTAGTAGACTCAGCAGCTCGGCTAAGATGTTGACTGTGTTTTGGGCTTGCCCTAGCAGCTCGTTTCTTTGCTTATATGTTATGTTTGTTGCTTGCTTCTCTATTTTGTTTTTCTGCTGCATGGTTGAATGTATGACTGGCGAGATTGCTATATCTGTGTGATTGCGTAAACGACTCCTTGTAAGAGTAGGTGATTTTCAACTAACCTGAGTTCTTGAGGGAGCATGCTGTCTTTAAATTGTCCTTAGTGTTGTAGGTCGTACGTGATGAGAATTATTAGCTCATTATGATCTGTAGATAGAGCAAGACGTATGCTGTGCTTTTCATTCTGGAGGACGGAAGTATTTGCGCACGTGTGTGACACGTGTAAGGAGATGAGCGGTTAGAGATGTGCAATGATGGCTGCCAGGTGGCCTGACGTTTGGCGTCTCGATGTAATTATGATGTACCTAGGGAAGATACGTTATTACATAATAAGTAACACTATTTGTAGAAGAGTAAAGGCATTTGTTCCCATTTGCTCTTCCTGTTGCTGCATCTCCTCTTCTCCAAACTGTGGTGCTTCATTTTCTTCGCTGCTTATTCAGGTACGTCTGTCTTCCTTTTTTAGCTACAACTTTTGAATAGAAACTTGTGTTTTGGTTGTTAACTCGCGTAGTGTCATTCTCGCTCGTAGATTGCACTATGGCGAGGTGCCGCAAATATACTCGGGGAGAAGGAAGCTTGAGGGAGACCTCTCCTCTGATAATGGAAGAAATGGAATTCCATCCCCATGTGCATGGTGACCGTGGTAAAAGAAAGGTTGTTGTTGTAGAGGCCAAAGGCAACAAGCGACCTAGGAGATCAGGTCGTTCGACTGGTGGCATTGTATTCAGGTCGCCCCAGCGGGTGGATGGCACCAATCGGCATGCTGATGAGCGTAGTGACCTGGGGCCAGGTCACCACGTCACTGGTGAGAGTTCATCCCCATATCTCGGGGATGTGGGGAGCGAATTCTATTATATGAGGAAGACGGGGAAGAAATGTGTGGTGAAACGCTCTGACTGTAGCTTCCACTCGGCACCCATAGCGACCAGTCTTCTGAAAGGGATCGTGTTGGATGGTGACAAGGCTGAGGTGAAAGATGAAGATATGGAGACGCTGTTGGGGACTATGGACATGGCTGCTTGTTTGGTGAGCTCTTCATGCATTATGGTTCTGTTTCTGGTTCTTGGGCAATTTTAACTTTAGTATTATACTTGTAGTTTCTTGCAGGGTATGACAACCTGAAGAACGCTTAACGAAACGTTGATCCGATGTTAAACCCGCGTGTCGATTTGGGATGGATGTATGCGAGTTGTGTGGGGAGTTGACAAGAAGAAACTGGAGGTGATGACCAATAAGTATCGGAATGTTGCTGACGAGAACGTTGTGCTAGTTAATGCTATGACTGATCTGCAGGGGGAGCTAGCTAAAGTGAATGAGTATGCCAAACAATGTCAGGGGGTAGCGCGCAAAGCGCAGGATGCGTATACCATGGCATGTGCCCAATATGCCGAACTGGATGAGAAATATCACCAGCTGAAAAAGGTGAGTGATGGCGGGGAGCAGGGCCCAGGTATGCGTGTGGTGTTGAGATCTGCTAGGCACACCCCTTTGACTAGTGCTGTGATAAGAGCCCAAAACTGTAGTTTTAACCCCTTAATAATCATACTGTTAGACCAATTATGTGAATAATAAGTAAGAGTTAATACCGATTACGTGTTTTTATGCATTTCGGGCTTCAAAGTCCATTATGTGTAATGAAATGTGCCATTTTAGCGAGATAAAAAGGAGCAAAAGTCAGGAGAACTTCCGAATGCTGTATCTTTGGACTCAGACCTCAGAATGAGGCCTACCTTATGTCAAAACGACCGGCTCGGAATGAGCTTTGCAATGGTCCAAGCCTTGACCCAATCAGAGGAGCAGAAGTGGACGAAAAGTCTGTGGAAGCCAACTGCAGCTGAAGAGGCCTTTTGGATTTGAAAAGAATTGGGTTTTGGGCCCGATTCTCGCCCCAAAACATGGCTCCAAGCCCATGCACGATTTTGGATCTGGATGTATAAAACAAAAGCTTGACTCAGTGTTAATGGCGGTCGAGCTTGATGGTTAGAAAATAGTAGATAGCTTAGAATAGAAAGTAGCCATTAAAAATAGCTTCTAGATCTAGTTTTATTTAATTGTTTTGATTAAGTATAGTTTCAAATCTAATTCATTTCATTAGATTAAACCTTGAATCTTGTTCTTCATTTGATTAGATCAATAAAGTAGTATTCTTTATCCTTTTCGATTTTGTCAATTCCAATTCTAGATCTAATTTCAATTCATGTCCTTATTTCAATTTAGTCATTAAATTAGATTTCATTATTGTTAAATTAAGTAAATTTCAATGCTTTATATTATGTTTAGTCTTAATCTAAATGGAAATGATTATGGGAATGATTCAAGGCTAAACCTCCATTAGAGGGGGTTGTGAAGCCTTGATGAAAGCTTGATTCGATTATCGTAGAAGTCGCCGTATTTTCTATTCCACTCTAGAGGCGATTAGTTCACCATGAGAATGGGTTTAATTGTTCACATGCTAGTTATGAATTGGTAGAAATGCCATGTATAATTAGGGATTAGGAATAACCAATTGTTCTGGGCGTTCAATTCGATTCGGACTGACGATTCGTCGTTAGTGGATTAAGTTGAGTTAAGGTGGAATCAATCCCCCTCTAACTCCTTATCATAGAATCAACATATCATTCCCTTAGTATTCTGATAACCGACTAGTTGCATCTTGTGGGTAGTTGCATCGTAGTATAATTCCCTTCGTAAAACTCTCATAGACTTAAAAACGACTAGTTAGATTAGAAAACATCCATGCTAGAGCACTAGGAGTGAAACGAACTTATCTACTCCACTATATCTCATAGGATTGAGAGTAGAAATCTTTGATAATCAACCACATAAAAAGTTAAGTTTAGTTTACTTACGTTGTGAATTCATCGTTCATTTTGTAGGTAGACTATTCATTTTATAGTTATCAAATACCGCCATCTTAGTTGCACTTTTAGCATTGTTTTCATAATAGAATTAGTAATTTTAAGTCCCATTTCACCCACCCACCCTTGTTTGATTCATACCGTGGTTGCCGTTTCAGTTTTGGAAAAATTCGAGGAAATATTAACCGAAGCGCTTCAAAGAGACCGACCCAATTATGTTCTTCGAATTTGATCAATACACTCCGCCAGCTTCAAAGAGAGCGCGACGCCGCTTAAGTTCTTGGACTTTCGAATTTACAAAAGATACATACTTTAAGATAAGCGCCTCTTTAGCTGAAATTTCGGATTTCCACGGTTTGATTCGAACTTCGAGTTGTCGGGGTTTTCGGTGTTCTATTCTCTTATATACAACGAACACGCTGCATACAAGACGCTATTCATAAGCTTAAGCAAGGCCTTAATCGTATTCCTTTCTTCCACACCTCGCGATCTCTCGTTAGAGGTTTATACTAGTACATCGAGAATTGTTTGGAGTGTTGCATGTTTAGTTAAGCTCGACTTAGCCTTGCATGAGATTAAGGTCCGGCCGAACAAAACACCTAACATAAATACACAACAACATCAACAAACAAGTCTATCTAGTATACCACAAACTACACCTCTAGCTACTATATCACACACACCACCGATATAATGGGGAAGAAAAGAGACTCCTCTCGGACTTCTACAAAGCCTTGAGCGATAGCCCCAAATCTTGCATCGTTCTAGCAGGACCCACCGGGATTTCAGAATCCCTCCAAATATTTTAATTTGTTACCCGTTTTTCATGGTTTAGACCATGAAAAACCTTACCAAAGACACGCGTGGGATTGAACAAGTCCTAACAACATTCCACCATCCTACGGTTGGTTGAACAAATTAAATTAAGGGTATTCCCTTTCACCTTAGCCCGATAAAGGCGTCTTGGTTAACCGCTTGGCCCTAATTTCGTGGACTCGTGGGCTAAACTTGTTGTTGTTTGTTTATGGAACATTTTTACCCACCCCTCAAGACGGATGAGATGCTTTCCAAGATTCATTTCTTTTCGACAAAATCCTCATGAATCATTTTCGAGGCTTGGAATCGATTTCACCGATCCGCTTATAGAGTGTCCACACCATAACCTAGCAAAGACACGTTAGTTCGTGCCTTTTCAAAGGACTTCAACATCACCATAAAGAAGTCCTTGACATAATGAATGGGGTAGTTTCTTAAGTAAAGGAGCCTCTGAGGCTTATAAATTTTAGAGGATCAAACTAAGCTTAAAAATAACAACTGGGGGTAGTGATGATATCCCCGCTCGGCTTAGTTCTTCTTCCACGATTAAGGCTACCAAGATGTTTGAGGTTAAACCAGATCCCGAGCTTAAAACTCTAATTGAATCCCTCACTAAAAAGGTAGATGCCATTTCAAACAACAAAAGCCAATCCCCGTTATGAATGTAAATTTAAATCCATGTAGTTTCATTTGAGTCCCGAAAGCATCCCGATTCCCACCGTCCCTATAGCCTATGAACAGGCTTGTTCCATTAATAGTGAACCTAACGCCTTTGAGACAAAATCCCAACTTCGGTTGGAGAAATAACCAAAAACGTCACACCTCAAGGGGTACAATAATCAATATGTTAGGCCTACGCAAAGCTTTAACCAAGCCCCACTACGACAAGGATTGTGGTCGGTAATTTTAATAATTATAACAACTAAGTGCAACCTCGACAAGGTCAAGCACAAGGTCAAGGTAATTATAATAATTATAATGCTAATAGAGGTATCGCTTAGGTAAATAATAACTATCAAAATCCACCAATAAATAATTCACGTGAAATAGTTCCAAAGAATAACACCACCCGTGACCACTACACCCACACAACCGGATCGTCTTGACACCTTTATACAAGTGAGCCAAAACTTTTCCAAACCATGGCTCAATCCAACCAACGGCTTCTACAATCAAGAAATAAGTTAACCCAACAATTGGCTCAAGATAAAGCCCAACCCAAAGGTGTATTTCCGTGTAACGCAATACCTAATCCTAAAACAACAAACACAGACCTTTGAGGTCACCGATAATACTAGTAATGAATATGAAAATGTAGGTGAGATAAATGCCATCACCACTCTCCGTTCGGGCAGAGTGGTTGATAACAAGGTAACTATGCCTATAGTTACCCCACCAAGAGCCCCTACACCGCTATTTTACTAGATACCAAATAGAAACTCAAGAGCCTACCACCGTAGAGGTACCGGTTAGAACACAACCTAAGAAACGAAAAGCCACGGTTAAACATCCGGTGATACCATTGCTAAATATAGAAGTAAACCACCGTTTCCACAAAAATTAGCCATGTTAACTAGGGATACAAATTACGAGGGAGATTAGGGACGCCAAGAATCTAACTATAAACCTTCCCTTCCTCGAAGCTATTAAAAGCTACCACATCATGCTAAGTTTCTAAGGAATTGTGTACTACTAGGGCGAAGACAAATATACCAAAAGACGCTTTTTTAACAGTAACAATTCCCAACCTTATCCGAAAAAATAATGGAATTGTTAAGTACAAGGACCCCCGGGTTAGCCCCATCGTATAAATGCACTTTAGGAGATTCCTATCGACGACATCGCGTTATTGAACACGGGGGCTAGTGTTAACTTACTCCCATTTTATTTGTATAGACAAATAGGTCTAGATGTAATGCAACCCACTAAAATGACGCTGCAATTAGTCGATCGGTCTATTAAGTACCCTAAGGGTGTAGTTGAAAATGTGTTGGTAAAAGTTCAGGATTTCTACTATCGGGCTGATTTTGTAGTCCTCGATACGGAAAGTCGCTAACGACTGGGTCCCGATTATTTTAGAAGGCCCTTTCCCGGCAACCGCCAATGCGCTCATTAATTGCCGTGGATGGTTCAATGTCCATGTCTTTGGCCATCTTGCTGTTGAAGTCAATGTTTTAAAACAAGGACACACGGTTCCGATTCGCCTATGGATGGAGAGGTTAGCATGATCGAGAGCTTTGCTCGAGATTATTTCAACAACACGTTCCCGATAGTCATATGCGAAAATTCTTTTCCTTTGGAAAGTCGACTCCAACATTTTCATTCCTACACTAGTCGATACACGTATTATTGATGAGGAAGGGATAGATGACTTTTCAAAGATGTAGAGGACTACCATAGTAATGTGGATATGACCAATCTAGATGAGGAATTTGATGAGTTTTTCGAGTAGGTGAAATTTCACCCTATCAAGAACTAACTTGCACAACATCCACCTCGATTCCCCTCCTTCCACCCTTTCAAAGGAATCTCGAGTTTGCACACTCGATCCTTTTGTTTCTCCCGCGGCTTCATAATTTTTAAATCCTCCTAGCAAACGTGATACTCGTAAGGACAAACTATTTGACACCTTCATTTTCAGAATTGAGACAGCCCCTACACACACAATGAATGAGTTCGGTGCTAAAACCACATCCTCATCAGGTACGTGCTGTCTTTCTAAAACTTATCCATATCCACCATATCCTCCACAACCATTCACTTTTCCACACTTATTTACTAAAACACCCACGCATTCAAAAAAATGAAAAAGAAGGTGCATGATAGGTTCAACAATAGGGTAATCCGACTTCCCTTTCATATCACTAGGTTGAGTCATAGGAAAATTGGTGTTTGATTGTGTTTGGATATGTTTTCTGTGATATTTATTTATGGAATGATCCACAACTATTTAGGTTGTTGATATATGATCAACCGTGATATTCATACATATGTTTTAGATAAAGTCTTGAGTATCCGACTATAAACGACTCAAATTTCGTGTTGGTGCATTTCCTTTCATTCCAATATATTGGTGAGTGCACCATTAAGGTAACGGGCCCTCCCTATGGAGTGTGTGGTCGTAAGTACCGGATCCTAAGTCCACGGTTCACATAGTTCACGTTTTCCACTCTTGCATGTTTTTTCGGATTTTTGAGTCATGTTTTCTATGGTGTGAATTATGTCTTTATTGCTTATTGTTTTTCCTTCTAAAAAAAAATAAAATAAAAAATAAAAATATAAATAAACATAGTAATCTAGGAAGTCTCGAATCTGACTTTAAAAGACCCATGCTAAAAACAAATTTTCTAAGCTTCGTCAAAAAAAAAATTTGTTTTGGGGTGGGGTGTTCGTGGTTTCCGCACTAAAATGTTTTATGTCCCATTAGAGTTGCTTTTAGGCCGTTTTATTGTATTACGATTCGGATTGACATAATCTATTAATTTAGATTTCATTCGTCCAAGATAACTTACGCCATGCACGATTTCGAGGCGTTTTCCACTATCACGTATGTCATCTGAAGTCGGAATAGAGTGTTTTATGGATCATTGGATAGGAAATTCTCTCCTGATCATTTCCATATCTCATTCGCAAAAATCCGACCGTAACGGCGGGAATTTTGATTTGAAATTTCATAAAAAATCAAAAAATCAAAAATTTCGATTTTGGGCTTGGGCCCAACCAGCCATGGAGAGGCGGCCTTAGGCTTCTTTTACCTTCTCAATTTAACAGGTTCATCGGCGTTTCTTCATCTTCCACCGCCATTAACGCCAAGCTTAAAGCTTAAACCTAAAAAAAAAAATCAAATAAAAGAAAACTAAAACAACCCACGCCCAAAAATCAAATCCCAACCCCAATCGACTTCAAACACCAATCAAAACCACCTCCACCAATTTAACCCAACAAAACCACCAAAAATTCAAAATTTCGCGTGCGCGCCGCCACACCACACCGCCACCACCACTACTCGTTCCTTTACCGGTCAAGTTAAACCACCACTACCACACCCTCTACAAAACCCCAAACCGTATTCAAATTTCAAATGGCTCAACAACGCCGAATCATACCGAGCAAGTTTTCATCGCCGACCATTTCGCTACCGATTTTTACGGTGACGAAATGGCTAGTAGAGACTGGAATAGTCTTCTGGTATTTTCGAATCAAGACTTCTACCATGAAGACTTGGTCCGACGGTTCTACAACACCGTGGAGTTGGAAGGGAGTAGGATTTTGTGTTGGTGAAGAAGAAGAGGAGGGAGTTGACTACGGATCTGTTGGTTGAGATTCTAGGCATTCCGCCTAGAATCAATCTGATGCCACTTTACGGGATCCTCGGTTTGACGGGTAGAGCCGTTGATGGGCGCATCGTCATCAATGGGGAGTTACAATCCAAACTCCCATTGTGTTCGCCAGTATCTCTCAGACCAACCAACCTGGCTAATTTCTGGTGGATCGGGTCGGAATGTCCTAGGCAAGGACAAGGTCGCTGATATCGGTCCGACTCCGCCTCCATCGCCTTCTATGGGTACTCCAGAGCGTAAGTATGATTTCTGCATCCCGAGTTTTTTTGCTGAACATTATTGGGGTTCGGAAGGTCTTTGGCACCTCTCCCCTGCGCTTATTACTAAGATCATGTCAAGATGAAAGCAACTCCCGTGATCCGGTAGATTTACATTACCCCGCACCGTAACCCGCGATGATATATAGGAGTGTGTCCAACAAGTTTGGGAGGAGGGCCGAGGATAGAGAGGAAGAAGAAGAGGATGGTGGAGGGGGGACAAAGCAGGATGATTCGGAGGAGGATGAGGAGGATGGGACTTGCTTTGATACGGATGCCTTCCAGAGGTGTTGGTCTGATGCTGAGCGCATGGCTATGCTTCATAGGGGCATGCGTTCACTCAACACTCTCTAAAGGCAGACCTCCGGACTCGACAGTGCAACCATTCATCACAACTTCGGAGATCCCGCCCGCAGAGAGGATGAGAGATGGGATGCGCGCAGGGGCGAGATGGAAGCCCGCCGCCGGTTTAGAGTAGATATGCTAGCACGCTTCCCACCTCATACGAGAGACTCGCCTCGAGGACACAAATTTATTTAGGCATGAGCTGCCGCCGACGGCGACGCACCTGGCCATTGGACCTTTCTCGGAGCCCGTGAGCCACCACTAGAGATCAGGTTCCCTCGTACCCACCAATCGGGCGCAGGTGTTTAGAGAGGATGAGGAGTGATAGTCGAAGTTATTTTTGTTTTATAAGTTGTTGTTTTATTTACTTTTTGTTGTTTTTATTGTAATGTAACTTTTATTTCGTAATTTGAATTTTGTAAGTGAAAGGACCTCCCAATCAAAATTTTAATATAAGGGGTTATTTTCAGTTAGTGTGCTTGTTTCATTTTGACCCCACCTTCCCAACTTGTTTGGGGGTGGTTTTATCATTTCAAGCTGATTTTTTATAAAAACCCTAGTGTTAGAATTTATCATGGAGTAAGGTGAAAATATGGAGTTTAGGCCTATCTATGATTGAGAATCATTGTAGGATGAAATCTAGATTAAATAGGTACATTCAATCATAAAATCCAAATAAGATATACCGGGTTTGAATTAGAATACGTGATATGAAGTTGTTTCCGTTTTCAAGTTTGGAAATTTTAGGATTTTCTGAACCGCCAGAATTAGTTTTGGCAACTTTCCGATCCATTCTAGCAACTTTAAACCTATATAAACTTGATACAATCTATCCTCACAACTCACACTACACCTAAACTCCATCACTCACCCTTCACACCCGCGATTCCCCACGCTTCGCCTCCATTTTCACAAAATCGCACTCGAGCGCCGCTCGCTTCTATTGATTGGCCAGCGCTTCTACACTTCGCCGAAAAATTTACACTCAGGCGGCTTCTAGCTTCTATTGTTGGCCTTCGGCCGCTACACTTCGCAAAAAATTTGTTTCGGCTACCGCTTCAAGTCAGCGCTGAGCGACCCGCTAAGTTATCGGAATTTAAAATACAAAGAGCCGCCGCTATTCTATTTGAGCGCCGCCAGCGACTCGACCTGGACCAGAAAAATTCCAGTTTTTCGCGCGTTGTGCCCGGTCGTTTTGCAACTATTCCAGAACGTAGTTTTGAGATGACATCTCCCATAATAATACCGGAACAGTCCTTCGAAGATTTGTTCCAAAGCACTACTTACGGTGCTTGGTTTCGCGAGGTGATCACATACGTTGGCTGGGAACCTCTTATGGTAAGACCGGGTGAACTTTATTCTCCAAAGACTTGCATCTTATTTTTATAATAACTGCATTTTCTTTGAGAGACCGGATGGAGAACAAGTGTTCTCCATCACCATCGACGATGAACTAATGGAAATTACCGTGTTCTTGCTAGCATTTGTTCTTGGACTTGCTATGCCCGGCTGAGATACAAGACCCATGGTGCTATGGGTCGATAATATGCATGTCTATACTTATGAAGTCTTTGCACGAGGCTTATGGGGCGTGCATTTTTCAGATTGAGGACCAAGGGGACTATAACGTTGCTCTTGGTAGCCCGGTCCATGAACATAGGAACTGTTATGTTTTGGATTATGCTAAACATTTTGTGGGAATGGCTTTTTTCTTCCGTGGAATGACGCCACTTGCAGCGTTTTCCTTGCTTTTAGCCAATGGACGCCGGTTCTATGACCTTCCGGGACTTTGATGTCTAGTTTAGCACGAGCCCATACCATGAGGCATAAGTACCTTCTTATGCCCGCTCTAATTTCACGATTATGCTATGTTTCTTTCCTCGTTTTTTGTACACGCTTCACGGATTGGATTAAGGTAGACACGGTGCGACTCCACCAATAGTATTATTCGATCTTTCCGCGTAATGACTTGGCATGGGTGGCGGATACAACCTCACCAAAGTTGCACCCTACACCCCATCGCACCAAGTGGCACTTAATAGGTTAGCAACCATAGATGATAAATGGCATGAAGCCCCGCAAATTATCATAGCATGGCAGACGCTGAAGGAACCTCACTTCTTTATAGAAGTAGTAGAGGATGACTAAGATGACTTAATAACAACGGAGTGGAGGTAAGTTTTAGTTCTGTTAGTGTCCGCTATGTCCCAAGCAAATTAATTTGTTAACCCCATAATGGGTGGAACTCCTTTTATGAGTCGTACGCCGCTTTTATTTCCTATATTAGTATGCGTTCTAACCTTGTTTTAGATGTTTCCTCGAATTTCACGCTTCAATGGTATTTTTCCTACCCTCTTTATTTAAATGCTTTGAGGACAAAGCATGCTTCTTGTTTGGGGGGCATAGAAACACGGTAATTAAGACATCCGCTAGATATAAATATGTATAATATGCATTTGTTTTCTAGTTAAAATTTCAAAAATTCAAAAATATAAATAAATAAGTTATGCCTATACAATTTAGGAATATTGGTATTGTTTCTTTCTCCATGCTTTTAACAATCTAGAAGTCTCACATAGTCAATTTGATCGTAATAATTGTTAGAAACTTAGGTTAATGAGGTAATAATCTTTGCATCTATCTATAAATATATTACATGAGTATCTATGATTGTTAGCAAAGAAGTTTCAAATCTAGGCTAGAGTACTTATTCTACAAATCCCGTGGAAAATATAGCCTAAAAGCCTTATATGAGCTAAAAACATTTGAGAAATGACACAAGGGAGAAGTAAAGTCCGGATAGAGAAATCACACGCCCACTTGCTTGATCACTAAACCATATCCTAAGTGAGAATTTAGGCCGCTTTTTGGATCGATATAGCCGTAAATTCAAACCTATGAATTATTTTCCGCTAGTCGCCACTCGAGCCTTTCATTAGCCCTTCCATAAACCACAATTCCTTTACCCCGTTAAAAAAAACAAAACAAAAAAAAAAAAAAAAAAAAGAATAAATCAACCTACCCAATTTAGAATAAGTCCGAGAATAGAATGAGTGAAGAAAGAAGAAGAGAAAAACCCGTGTAAAAAAAAAAAAAAAAAAAAATTATTAGTTGCTTCAGAAAATAAAGAAAGAAGTTTCCATCCAAGAAAAAAAAAAATAGAAATAAAATAAAACTCCAAAAAAAAAAAATAGAATAAAAGGGAGTCAAAAGCCAAAGAAAAGAAAAAAAAAAAATATGGCTAAGGATGGAAACAAAGTATAGCAAAAAAGAAAATAACAAGGTTTTCTAAGTTACATAATACCTAAGACTCTATTATCTCGTGACTTGTCCTTTGAATATTCATTTCCTTCCTTCTTAAACAACCTCCTAATCCCCTGAACACCTAATAAAGACCTCTAGCCCAATTAGGAATAAAGTTAGTGTGATAGTAAGTGGCGGTGATGTGTTTGATCGACCCCCGCTTCCTTGTTGTCATTGAGATTGTAAGGTAAAGTTTGCCCATCGCATTAATCGGAGTAGCTTAAACTTGAGTGGAAAAATCAGAGTGTTGTTTCTTGACTATTATTGTGAGAACCTACTTCTAAGCGACTATATTCCGAAGTTCCTAAAACAAACCCGCTAAACATTTGATAGTACTACTCATCAGATATATGTTTATTGTAGATGATTGATTATTATGCATATATTAACTTAGGGTTTTGACTTGGTTATTCTTATGTAATTGCTAGAGAGATGTATAGATAGTTGAGCATGAATAAGGAAACAATAGTTTTATTTTCTTAGTCGCCAGAAGATAAAATGAAGTTTGTGAGTACCTTCACTCGAAAAACTCTCACGAAGGTTATAACTCGGCCCACTAGGGAATTCCTAGTGGTTTAAGGCCTTGTTGCATATGGTCAATGCAATCGCACTCACTAAAACAGAGTAGTTAGAACTCCATTTTGGTCACTTATTCTAATTTCTCATCTTTGCTGAGGACAAGCAAAATGTCCATTTGGGGGGTGGTTTGATAAGAGCCCAAAACTGTAGTTTTAACCCCTTAATAATCATACTGTTAGACCAATTATGTGAATAATAAGTAAAGAGTTAATATCGACATGTGTTTTTATGCATTTCGTGCTTCAAAGTCCATTATGTGCGTAAATGTGCCATTTTAGCGAGATAAAGGAGCAAAAGTCGCAGAACTTCAATGCCATATCTTTGGACTCGGACCTCGAATGAGGCCTACCTTATGTCAAAACGACCGGCTCGGAATGAGTTTTGCAATGGTCCAAGCCTTGACCCAATCAGAGGAGCAGAAGTGGACGAAAAGTCTGTGGAAGCCAACTGCAGCTGAAGAGGCTTTTTGGATCGAAGACTGGGTTTTGGGCCCGATTCTCCGCCCAAAACATGGCTCCAAGCCCATGCACGATTTTTGGATCTGGATGTATAAAACAAAAAGCTTGACTCAGTGTTAATGGCAGTAGCCAAAGAAGTTAGAAAATAGTAGATAGCTTAGAATAGAAAGTAGCCATTAAAATAGCTTCTAGATCTAGTTTTATTTAATTGTTTTGATTAAGTATAGTTTCAAATCTAATTCATTTCATTAGATTAAACCTTGAATCTTGTTCTTCATTTGATTAGATCAATAAAGTAGTATTCTTTATCCTTTTCGATTTTGTCAATTCCAATTCTAGATCTAATTTCAAATTCATGTCCTTATTTCAATTTAGTCATTAAATTAGATTTCATTATTGTTAAATTAAGTAAATTTCAATGCTTTATATTATGTTTAGTCTTAATCTAAATGGAAATGATTAGGAATGATTCAAGGCTAAACCTCCATTAGAGGGGGTTGTGAAGCCTTGATGAAAGCTTGATTCGACATCGTAGAAGTCGCCAGATTTTCTATTCCACTCTAGAGACGATTAGTTCACCATGAGAATGGGTTTAATTGTTCACATGCTAGTTATGAATTGGTAGAAATGCCATGTATAATTAGGGATTAGGAATAACCAATTGTTTCGCGGGCAGTTCAATTCGATTACTTAATGCATTCGCCGTTAGTGGATTAAGTTGAGTTAAGGTGGAATCAATCCCCTCTAACTCCTTATCATAGAATCAACGATCATTCCCTTTAGTATTCGATAATAAATTAGTAGTTGATCTTGTGGGTAGTTGCATCAGAGTATAATTCCCTTCAAAAAACTCTCATAGACTTAAAAACCACTAGTTAGATTAGAAAACATCCATGCTAGAGCACTAGGAGTGGAACTAACTTATCTACTCCACTATATCTCATAGGATCGGAGAGTAGAAATCTTTGATAATCAACCACATAAAAGTTAAGTTTAGTTTACTTTACGTTGTGAATTCATCGCTCATTTTGTAGGTAGACTATTCATTTTTATAGTTATCATGCCGCCCGGAAAGATAAGCATGTCGCGGGCCGATTCTTGATGGTGAATTCTCCTCTTGTCTTTGGGGTTGTTGAAAGTTTGTGAATATTTTGTAAGTTCTCCCTCTTATATGAGAGTTAACAATAGTCCGTGTCTTCAAGCTTTGCCCGAAAGTTCGGCCATTTTGATCTGAGAACTGGTTTCCACGAAAGTGCTAGTTCGATGTTTTGTTAAATTTTAAGAAATACTGATCTGGATTTCTGGGTAGACCCAGCAGATCGGTGGACCTAGTTTTTTGGCGTTGGCCTAGTATTCCTATTAAATGTGTATGGAATGCATGTTTTCGCTTTGAATGCGTGTAACTAGTACTCGCTTATAATGCGTTTGGTGTGAAATGGCTAGGTTAGCATGTGTAAGACTCCATCGAGAGCTGTAATTATGATGTACCTAGGGGAAGATAATGCTATTACATAATAAGTAACACTATTTGTAGAAGAGTAAAGGCATTTGTTCCCATTTGCTCTTCCCCGCTGTCGATCTCCCTCTTCTCCAAACCGTGGTGCTTCATTTTCTTCACCGCTTATTCAGTACGTCTGTCTTCCTTTTAGCTACAACTTTGAATAGAAACTTGTGTTTTGGTTGTTAACTCACAGTAGTGTCATTCTCGCCAAGTGGATTGCACTATGGCGAGGTGCCGCAAATATATACTCGGGAGAAGGAAGCTTGAGGGAGACCTCTCCTCCGATAATGGAAGAAATGGAATTCCATCCCCATGTGCATGGTGACCGTGGTAAAAGAAAGGTTGTTGTTGTAGAGGCCAAAGGCAACAAGCACCCTAGGAGATCGTCGCTCGACCGGGTGGCATTGTATTCGTCAGCCTACCGGGTGGATGGCACCAATCGGCATGTCGATGAGCGAGTGACTGGGGCCAGTCACCACGCCACCGGTGAGTTCATCCCCACATCTCGGGATGGGGAGCTTAATTCTATTATATGAGGAAGACGGGAAGAAACGCGGTGGTGAAACGCCTCGATCAGAAGCTTCCACTCGGCACCCATAGCGACCAGTCTTCTGAAAGGGATCGTGTTGGATGGTGACAAGGCTGAGGTGAAAGATGAAGATATGGAGACGCTGTTGGGGACTATGGACATGGCTGCTTGTTTGGTGAGCTCTTCATGCATTATGGTTCTGTTTCTGGTTCTTGGGCAATTTTAACTTTTAGTATTATACTTGTAGTTTCTTGCAGGGTATGACAACCTGAAGAACGCTGTGCAAAACGTTGATACTGATGTTAAACCGCGTGTCGAGCTGGGATGTATGCGAGTGTGTGGGGAGTTAACAAGAAGAAACTGGAGGTGATGACCAATAAGTATCGGATGTCAGCCGACGAACGCCAGGCTAGTTAATGCTATGGATCGACCTGCGGGGGAGCTAGCTAAAGTGACTGAGTATGCCAAACAATGTCAGGGGGTAGCGCGCAAAGCGCAGGATGCGTATACCATGGCCTGTGCCCAATATGCCGAACTGGATGAGAAATATCACCAGCTGAAAAAGGCGAGTGATGGCGGGGAGCAGGGCCCAGGTATGCGTGTGGTGTTGAGATCTACTAGGCACACCCCTTTGACTAGTGCTGCCTGAAAGATAAGCATGTTGTGGCTGATTCTTGATGGTGAATTCTCCTCTTGTCTTTGTCAGTTGTTGAAAGTTTGTGAATATTTTGTAAGTTCTCCTCTCTTATATGAGAGTTAACAATAGAGCTGTGTCTTCAGGCTTGCCTGAGCAGTTCGCCATTTTGATACAGAGAACTGGTTTCCACGAAAGTGCTAGTTCGATGTTTTGTTAAATTTTAAGAAATACTCGACCGGATTTCTTGGTAGACCCAAAGGATCGGTGGACCTAGTTTTTGGCGCTAATAGTATTCCTATTAAATGTGTATGGAATGCATGTTTCTGCTTGAATGCGTGTAACTAGTACCCTGTTTATAATGCGTTTGGTGTGAAATGGCTAAGGAGCCTGAGGCTTAGCTTAAAGAAGTGTTGCGCTCGTAATTATCGCTCTCTTTTGTATGCATTGCGTTATGGTGTAAGACTCACTGAGAGCATTCTCGTTGATTTGACCCTAAAATTAAGGGTGTTCAACTAGGTGGGTTGGGAAGGCGTTGGAGCATGTGCGCGTAAGTGAGCGTGCTGCTCACGGAGAGCGTAGTAGCTTAAGAAAGCCTATTGCCCACTATGCGCATTTTCGCTGAATCGATCATAGAAGTAAAGGTCCTCGACTAGCGAGACTCAGAGAGGATGTGGAGCCTGTAAGCTCAAGAGAGCGTTCTGTTCACAGAGAGTGTGGTGGCCGATGAAAGCGCATTGCTCATTGAGAGCGTTCTCGCTGAGTTGATCCTAGAAGGATAGGTCAACTAGCGAGACTAGGAAAGGCTGTGGAGCCTGTAAGCTCAAGAGAGCGTTCTGCTCACGGAGAGCGTGGTGGCTTATGAAAGCGCATTGCTCACTGAGAGCGTTCTCGCTAAGTCGATCTTAGAAGTATAGGTCCTCGACTAGCGAGACTCGGAGAGGCTGTGGAGCCTATAAGCTCAAGAGAGCGTTCTGCTCACGGAGAGCGTGGTGGCTTATGAAAGCGCATTGCTCACTGAGAGTGTTGAAATTTCAGAAAGTGTCGACAGTGCAAGTGTACTGGTCGAAAGTGTATTGGTCGTGCCTGCGGTGCGAATTGCATAACTTGTTGTCGCAAGTACATGGAGTTGATTGTAATAATAAGCAAAAGTAAATTAATCTTTAATTTACAGCAAAAGAAAACATGGAATATACAACGATGTAATTTTATTGATAAAACTTCTTCAACAAGTAAGTGTTCCAAGGGCGTAGTAATAATTTCCCTTCTTGGGTTTTGATCCAGTACGCTCCATTGCCTACAACGCGTTCCACTATGTATGGGCAATCCCATGTTGGTGCTAGTTTGGAGTCATCTTGAGTCCTTTTCAGAACTAGATCGTCGTGTTGAAAAGATCGAGGATGCACTCGCTAGTTGTAGGACTTCTTCAAAATTTGTTGATAGGATGCTACTCTAATGGCGGCTAGGTCGCGCCGTTCTTCCAGCAGATCAACCTCTCGCGTATAGGATCGGAGTCGTTGCCTCCGCATTACCGACAAGTTCCGGACCGAGTAGTAGTGGACGGCGCCGGGTGGGGAATAACGGCTTCGTGCCATAACACAAGGATAATGGAGATTCGCCAGATTTGAAGCGAAGCCAAGCGCGATGAGCCCACAAAATGTTCTCTAACTGATTTGGCCATTGGCTTTTGTTCTTTTCAATCTTTTTCTTCAAATTTTCTAAGATTGCTTTGTTATCGGGGCCAAATTTGACCATTACTTACTCGCATCGGGAGTGGAAAATGCATGAACGATCTTCCACTTGGCCAGAAATTCTTTAACTGTTTTACCTTTGAACTGGGAGTCATTGTCCATCACCAGTGTGTGTGGTAAACCAAATCTAGTGATGATGTGAGTCCAGATGAAGTTTCTGACATGTGACTCTTTGACATGTGCTAGTGGAATAGCTTCGACCCACTTAGTAAAATAATCGGTTGCAGCTAAGACGAAGCGAAAACCGGTACTTTTCTATGGGATGAATGGTCCCATGATGTCCATGCCCCACATGTGGAATGGCCAAGGGCTTGCAATGTTAATCAACTCACGAGCTGGTTATATGATGTTGTGGCCAAAAGTCTAGCATTTGACGCACTTGAGTAGATATGTTTTGGCTTCAATCTGCATGCGAGGCCAAAAGTATCCCTGGAGATCGCTTTGTGAGCTAAAGAGCAACCTCCCGCATGGTTTCCACACTCTCCCTCATGAATCTAAGCAAAAATCAATTTGCCTTGTTCTGGGCTTATGCACTTCAAGTGAAGGCCGCCAACGGACTTTCTGAACAACTTGTTATTGAGCATGCAGTAACGGCGTGCCTGATATGGGATGATTTGCCTGGCCTTGGTACGCTCTTCTAGGAGCGTGCCGTGTTGGATGTATTCAATGATGGGTTGTATCCATGTTTGACTCATCTGATTTGCAGAGAGTGGGCACAGGTCGGTGATTTCTAACACATGGTTCAATTGGTAGGCAGGTCGGTTAACTATCTTAATGAGTAATTGTCTAGGGGCACAGTTCGGTGTTTGAGTAGCCAAATAAGCTAAAATATCTGTGTGATGGTTCTCATTCAAGCAATAAGTGGTGTATAGTGGCTTTCTTAAAAGAAGGAAGTAACTGATTAACGACTTGAAGGTATTTAGAAAGATTACCTTCGTGGGTAGTGTACTCTTTTGCAATCTGGCGAACAACCAGTTGCGAGTCACTAAAGACCTGAAGTTCCTTTACACCGAGTTGCAGCACCATGCGAAGCCCCATAATTAATGCTTCGTACTCCGCTTCGTTGTTAGAGGTCGCGAAGTCGATACGGACTGATTTCTCGATTCTAGCTCCATCTGGGGATGCTAAAATGACTCTGACTCCACTTCCTCCAAGGTTACTAAAGTCGTCGACAAAGAGAGACCATACTAACTTGGTAGTTTCCTTTGTGGGGGCGACCTCTGCTTCTAGTTCCCAATTTGGGTCATCGACAGGGAAATCTGCTAAGAAATCTGCCACGACCTGCCCTTTCTGTGAAGTGCGAGGGACGAACTCCATATGATGTTCTTCGAGTTCTTCAGCCCATACTGCCATGCGAGTTGTCTTGTTTTCTTTGTGAAGAATTTTCTTCAAAGGAAGGTCGGTAAGTATTTTGATTAGATGCGCTTAAAAGTAGGGTGATAAGAGCCCAAAACTGTAGTTTTAACCCCTTAACAATCATACTTTTAGACCAATTATATGAGTAATAATTAAGAGTTAATACCGACATTCGTTTTTATGCATTTCGGGTTTCAAAGTCTATTATGTGCAGAAATGTGCCACTTTAGCGAGATAAAGGAGCAAAGGTCGGTTTAGGAGTTCTAAATGAATAAAGGCCAAGATTCAAGGAGACAAAGCCTTTGTATAGCCCGGTCCAAAAGCTAAAAGTCAACACGGGTAGAAACCATTGCACAAGTCGGAAGAACTTCCGAGGGCCGTATCTTTGGACTTAGACCTCGAATTGGGAGTATCTTATGTCAAAACGACCGGCTCGGAAAGAGCTTTCCAATGGTCTAAGCCTTGGCCCAATCAGAGAAGCAAAAGTGGACGAAACATCTGTCAAAGCCAACTGCAGCTGAAGAGCCCATTTTGGACTAAAGAAATTGGGTTTTGGGCCCGATTTTCCGGCCCAAATCATGGCTCCAAGCCCATGCACGATTTTTGGATCTGGAAGTATAAAACAAAAGCTTGACTCTTTGTTAATGGCAGTTAGGTTAGGAAGCTAATGTTAATGGAGTTTAGGGTTAGAAAAAAAAAGATAGATCTAGATTAGTTTTTAGATCTAGATCTAGTTTTTTTACATTCATTCAATTAGTTAGTTTAGAATCATATTTTAGTTTTTAGAATAAAGTATTAGTTCTTCATTTCAATTTAGATTATTGCTTAAATTCTTATTTAGATTTAGTTGTCTTAAATTTATAATTAGTTATTCACAATCTTAGTTCTAAATTAGTTTTAATTTCAGTTTAATTTAATTATGTCTTATTGTTATTATTGTTCTTGTGTTGGAAATGGTAGTATAGAAATTTCACATCAAATCATTACTCTCACCATTGTTCCTTTTTGGGTTTGATTAGTTGAATTCGATTTAAGTCTACAGAGTTAAGAGTGGACGAATCCTTACTCATTATATTGCATGATTATGTTTTGAGAGTAAGAAGAATTGATTTAAACGTAAGAATGGTAGGATTACGTATTAGTTTTGTTAACATTAATATTTAGGATTTTATTATTTTTATGTTTATCAAATGGCGCCGCTGCCATCTTAATCTCGTTCAAGACAAGAATTCAATTGCTTGAATCCAAGGGGCAATCCCCCATTCTCTACCCACCCACCCTTTTAATTTTTCATTCTTATTTCTTGAATTTTCGGAACTGTTCACTGCTTTAGGCATAGGGGCTGCGGATTCACAAAGAAAAACACTGCGGTGAAGGTATTTCTAAATGTTCGAAAATTCTGAAACTTTTCAAACATAATATTTAATGTGTTGTTGATTTACTGGAATATTTTCAGATTTTTCAAAGTTGGTTTACCTTGTGAAAAAAATACGATCTTTACAGTGCTGCATTTCAGTTTTCACACCGTATGTTCTTGAAAAACAGACGAGTAAGGTTACTTAGGAGTTCTAAAAATTCTATAATTTTTACAGGAGTATCTATCCTAAGTCAGGAGTTTGTATTAAAAATTTTACGAGTTTTTTATTTGTTTTGACCTCCTAAATAGTAGAGTGTTTCCATTGTATTTCTGCAGTATTGCAAACACTTAATATCTGGAACACCAGCTGATAAGGAGAGGTTGTAGAACTCCAATTGCTCTAAAATTTTTACAGGAACAAGTAGGATCTGTCAGAAGTCTCCAGTAAAAATTTGGCAATTTTTGGCTTTGTTTTGATGGGTTAACCATTCGGTTGTTTGTATTGTGTCCGAAAACTGTTTTGCAAACTTTGTAGGGAAGTAGAGGGACTTTCGTAGCTCCGATTGATCTGAAATTTTACAGGCTACTTAATAGACGTCTTAGAAAACTACTGTAAAAATTTCAAATATTTTGGAGTACGATAAAAGGCCTAAAACTCGAAAATCCTGAGGCGCGACCTGCGACCAAACTGAGCGCGACCCGCTCTAAAAAAACACCGACATCCGAAATTCCCCGAGGCACCCGCTATGCATACCGAAGCGACCGACCAGCTAAAACACTGGACATTCAAAAACCTTGAGCGCGACCCGCGCCCTAAGCAAGTGCGACCGCGCCAAAAACACTGGACATTCGAAAACCCTGAGCGCATGCTTGGCATAAACATAGGGCACCCCGAAGGAAAATTCAAATATGAATGTTCCCCAATTTTCACGGTGTTAGTTCAAATTTCTATTTCTTCAAGTTATTTAGTGTTTCTAACTTGTTAAATACACTGAGATTTAGTATACAAGACGCTATTCAAACACGTAGCAAGGAGGCATTCGTGCTCCTTTTTTCCACTCCCTCTTTCTCTTCAGCCGGAGGAGTTTTAATTCTAGTATAATCAGGCTTGTTTTTCGTAAAATAAATACAACACGCCTATCTAGAATTTCACACACTACACTTGCATCAATGGCTAAAGAACAAGAGACTCCTCTCTTTGATTTTTATAAAGCCCTAAACGATGGCCCTAAGTCGCGGCATCGTTCTTGCAGACCTAGTGGAGGATTTTCAAATCCCCAAATATATTTAACTTGTTACCGGTTTTTCATGGTTTAGACCACGAGAAGCCTTACCAAAGATATCGCGTAGGGATAGACCAAGTTCTCACTACATTCCATCATCCTAGCGTAAGCCCGGATCAAGTTAAACTTAGGGTGTTTCCTTTTCACCCTAGCCGACAAGGCGGCTTTGGTTAACTCGCCCAAACGCCAAACTCTGTGGACTCATGGGCTCAACTTGTTTAATTGTTCATGGAACAATTTTACCCACCACTAAAGACAGATGAAATGCTTCACAAGATTCATTTCTTCAGCCAGAATCCTCATGAATCCTTTTCAGAGGCCTGGAATCGTTTCACTGATCTTCTCATTGAATGCCCGCATCATAATATTGCGAAAGACACGCTTGTTCGTGCTTTCTTCAAGGGGCTTTCACATTATCATAAGGAGGTTCTAGATATCATGACTGGGGGTAGTTTTCTTAGTAAAGGAGCCTTGGAGGCTTATAAATTCTTAGAAGATCAATCTAAGAAGAACAACAATTGGGGAGGTAATGATTCCTCCCGCTCCTCTCCTTCTTCTCTTGAGGTTAAACATGATCCCAAGCTTAAAACTCTTATCGATGCCCTCACTAAAAAGGTAGATGCCATCTCTGTTCAACAACAAGCCATTCCAGTCATGAACATTAACTCTACTCGTTGTAATATCTGTTTGTAGTCTTGAGCATTCCGACTTCTATTGTCCTCTTTGTCTATGCACAAACACCACCACAACCATCACACTTCAACCAGCTTAACTCAACCTCAAGGACAAGGGAACTTAGGTGATCGACCGTATAGAGGTTTTGTACCCATAACCCGTAATTATCAACATCAAGACATGAACGCCAACAAGCTTTAATTCCAATACAACCATCTACGTATTAAAGTAGTAGTGACCTTATTGGAGAAACAAAATCAAATTATGCAACAAAACTCCAACTTGATGAAAGATCGGCATGATAAAAACTCTAATATGATGAAACAAACGATGCAAATGATGCGATCTTTGTGCCAAAAGGTTATTGACATGTCTTCTAACCAAAATAATAACCAAACCGGCGTGTTTCCAAGTCAAGGCGGCCTAATCCTAAGTCAACAAACACCCCTTTGAAATAAATAGTATTTATTGAATGGTAATATAAACCAGAGGGGACCTACAGGCAAATCCACTACCCTTCGCTCAGTATGCAGTAGTTGATAACCAAGTGACTATGCCTAAAGATTACCCGCAAACTAAAAATGATACCATAACAAATACTATAATAGAAAATGAAGACCCTACAACTGTAGAAGTACCAGTTAAACCACAACCAAAAGGGAAAACATTACAAGTCCCAATAATAGAAAGTGAAGACCCTACACCTGTAGATGTTCCAATATGGACACCTAGATGGAAAACGGATAGAGATAAAGCAAAGACTAATAAAACTTTTATCCCTTCTGCTAAAAATAGAGATAAAGCACCATATCCCCAAAGACTAGTTGTGTTAAAAAAGGACGAGAATTTTGATGAGATTAGGGAAGTGTTTAAAAATTTGACTATAAACCGACCTTTTCTAGAAGCTATAAAAAGTCTACCTGGACACGCTAAGTTTCTAAAAGAGTTGTGCACCAAGAAGAGGAAAACCAACATACCCCACGAAGCATTCTTAATCCAACAATATCCCTCTTTTATCCGAACATAACGGAATTGTTAAGTACAAGGACCCCGGTCGCCCCATCAGATAAATGCACCTTAGGTGATACCTTCATAACAACTACTTTATTAAACCTCGGGGGCAAGTGTTAACTTACTCCCTTTTTATTTATATAAACAACTAGGTCTAACAAAACTTCAACCAACCAAAATGACTTTGCGGTTATTGATCATTCTATTAAGTATCCCAAGGGTGTAGTTGAAAATATTCTCGTTAAAGTTCAGGATTTTTACTATCCAAAATTGGACTTTGTTATTCTTGACACATAAGTTGCTCATGATTCCATTCCCATCATCTTAAAGCCCTTTCTTGGCAATCGCCAATGCCCAAATCAATTGTCGGGATGGCTCAATGACTCTTTCTTTTGGAAATCTTTCTGTAGAAGTTAACATGTTTAGACAAAAACAGGGACAACTAGGTTTGCATGTAGAAGGGGAAGTGAAGTCCATTGAGAGTTTTGTACCTCACATTAGTGCGGCTGACACTTTAGTCCCCACACTAGTAGATACCCCTCTTATGGAATAAGACAAGGATCACAATTTCTACTCCCTAGACATAGATAACATCAAGGAGGATTTCCTTCGACTCTTTTCCAACCCTTCTTTGCCGCCTTACGAGTTCTCTCCTATTGACATCCATTCATCTCTTGACGCCATGACGGAAGAAGAATTTTTCGCCCTCTATCCCAGTGATTCTTATTACCCACCTATTGAGGAATGTCTTGTATATCTCAAGGCCTCTGATGATATAGACCTAAGAACACTAGTTGAACACCATTCACCCACCTCACATCCTCATGTCACTCATTCACCTTCCATCACGAAATGTTCCTCGCCTCTATACCTTTTCAAAGAACCATTGAGTTTGTACTCGACCTTGGCGTTTCTCCTATGCGTCATAACTATCTAAAACCAACTGGTGAAGAAGTAACACCCAAGGACAAGCCACCTGACACTTTTTCATTTTTTCCATTTTTTCCTTCTCAAAATTATCCACATCCTACGTATCTTCCACAACCATCAATTTTCTCACATTCATTTACTTGGCATCCCCTTCGTAGGAGGACAAAGAAGAAACTGTATGCTCGATTAGGTTTTAGATCTATAAGGTTTTGCTCTCATTCCACTAAGCTACGTCATAGTAAATCTTGGTGCTTAATTCTGTTTGATGGTGCATTTCGTGTTAACTATTTACGGAAAGATCCACAATTGTTTAGATTATTGATATATGGGAAACTGCATGTAAATACATATATATCACTTTAAGTCTAGGGAATCTGACTTTAAAAAGACCTTATCGTTTTAAAACAAATTTTTACAAACCTGTTTTCAAAAATTTGTTTGGGGGTGGGGTGTTTGGTTTTTCCATGCTTGATCACTAAACTTCCTATTCTTATCCCCACTTCGCTCCCTTTAAGAGTAGCTAAGATTTCTCCTTGTTTGTTGTTTTGATGTTATTTTTTATTATTTTTAGTAGATAGTATGTTACGTTGTTAAATTCCGTAGTTAACTTTGAATTTGGTAGTTAAATGTTGTTTGAATTTCAATTTTAATATAATGTTGTTCTTTTCAAATTGTGCATGGATTTTATTGTTAATCCCACCTTCCCGAATTGTTTGGGGGTGGTATTATTTATTCTATCATGATTTGTAGAAGATCCTCCATTTTAGAGTTTGTTTTGGAGTGAAGGTTGAGAATATCAACCCACACTACACCCCACCATCATCTCCTACCTTTCACTCCAAGCTTTTCCTTCTTTTTCCTTGTAAACTGCTTTCAAAGATTCTTACGAAAGACGCTTTTGCGCCCTAGACAATTTCAAAAAGTTTACTCGGAGGCGCGACCGCGACCACCAAACACATCGTAACTCCTAAAACATCGAGCGCTGACCGCGCAAAGATGAGCGCGTGACCAGCCCAAACACTCAGAACTCCTAAAACATCGAGCGCACCCGGTTTTAATGGCGACTTCGGCTTAAACACCAGAACTCTAAAAACATCCGAGCGCGACCAGCCAAGTGGAAGCGCACCGCCTCCTCGTGGAACACAAAAATTTCCAATTTTTTTAGGGCTGTTCCAGGATTTTTGGAGCTGTTCAAAAGAGTAGTTGATATGACATCTCCTATAGTCATACCTAAACAGTCTTTCGAAGACGTGTTGGGAACCGAGACCTATGGACATTAGTTCCGACATAAGATCCTGCAGTTAGGATGGCGCCATCTACTTATTGGAAAAGGGTTGAAGTCATGAGACCCACCAATTAGGTGGTTCGCTCATTGCGAATTATGACTTGGCCGAGATGGTAGGTGCAGCCTCATTTGGTCGCCCCGTACATCCCATCAGACATAATTACACTTAACAGGTTAGCATTAGTAGATGATAAATGGCGGCAAGCTTGGCAAGTTATAATGGCCTGGCAGGATGCGAAGGAACCTCATCTCTTTGCTGAGGAGGATGATGCTTAAGCGGGAGAAAAGGTAAGTTTTTAGTTTTGCTATTGTCTGCTTATGTCCCAAGCAATTTAATTCTGTTAACCCCATAATGGGTGGAACTCTTATAGAGTTGCGTCAGTTTTTTTTATTTCCTATATTAGTATGTTCTAACCTTGTTTTGCAGATGTTCTAGAATTTCACGCATTTCCATGGTATTTTTCTACCCTCTTTATTTAAATGCTTTGAGGACAAAACATGCTTCTTATTTGGGGGGGGCATAGAAACACGTGTAATTAAGGCATCTGTTAGGATATAGATATGTATAATATGCATTTGTTTTCAAGTTAAAAATTTCAAAAATAAAAATAAAAAGTTTATGCTATACACTTAGGAATATTGGTATTGTTTCTTTCTCTATGCTCTTAATAATCTAGAAGTCTCACGTAGCTTTTGTATTAGAATAGTTTTTAGAAACTTAGGTTAATATGTAGGTAATAATATTTGCATCTATCTATAAATATATTACATGAGTATCTATGATTGTTTGGCAGTAAGTTTTCGAAATCTAGGCTAGAGTACTTATTCTACAAATCCTGTGAGAATATAGCCTAAAGCCTTATATGAGTGAAACATTTGAGAAATAACACAAGGGAGAAGTATATTCCGAATAGAGAAATCACACGTCCACTTCCTTGACCACTATACCATGTCCTAAGAGAGAATTTAGGCCCTTATTGGATCGATATAGCTAGAAATTCTGACCTAAGTATATTTTCCGCTAGTCGCCCCACTGAGCCTTTCATTAGCCCTTCCATAAACCACAAATCCTTTACCCTGTTACAAAATAAAAAATTCAACCTACCCAATTTAGAATAAGTCTGAGAATAGGATGAGTGAAGAAAAGAGAAGAGAAAAACCTGTGTAAACAGAAATTAGTTAGTTGCTTCAGAAAAGAAAAATAAAAGAAGTTTCCCTCCAAAGAAAATAAAATAAAAAGAAAAATAGAAATAAAATAAAAACTCCAAAAATAGAATAAAAGGAGTCGAAAAGCCAAAAGAAAAAGGCTAAGGATGGAAACAAAGTGTAGAAGCAAAAGAACAAGGTTTTCTCTAGTTACGTAATATGAAGACCCTATTATCTCAGACTTGTCTTTTTGAATATCCGTTTCCTTCATTCTTAAACCATCTCCTAATCCCCGCAACACCTAATAAAGACCTCTAGCTCAATTAGGAATAAGTTAGTGGGATAGTAAGTGGCAGATGTGTTTGATCAACTTCGGCTTCCTTGTGTGTCATTGAAATTGTAAGGTAAAGTATGCCCACTACACACTGGAGTAGCAAAACTTGAGTGGAAAAATCAGAGTGATTTTTGTCATGACTTTTATATGAGAACCTACTTAAGGGACGCTTATTCCAAAGTTTCAAAACGGACTGTTCTCAGATTTCATAGCATTACTCATTGTATATATGTTTATTCAGATTGATTGATTATTATGCATATATTAGCTTAGGTTTCGACATGATTATTCTATTCATTGCTAATGAGATGTATAGATAATTGAGACATAAATAAGGAAACAATAGTTTTATTTCTTAGTCGTTGTAGTATAGATGAAGTTTGTGAGTACCTTCATCGAAAACTCTCACGAGGTTATAACTCATCCACTAGGAATTCCTAGTGGTTTAAGGCCTTGTTGCGATATGGTCAATGCAATCGCGACTCAAAGAAAACGAGTAGATAAAACTCCATTTTTGGTCACTTATTCTAATTTCTCATCTTTGCATGAGGACAAGCAAAATGCTATTTGGGGGTGGTTTGATAAGAGCCCAAAACTGTAGTTTTAACCCCTTAACAATCATATACTTTTAGACCAATTATGTGAGTAATAATTAAAAGTTAATACCGATTCGTGTTTTTATGCATTTCAGGCTTCAAAGTCTATTATGTGCAGAAATGTGCCACTTTAGCGAGATAAAGGAGCAAAGGTCGGTTGCTAAGGAGTTCTGTGAATAAAGGCCAAGATTCAAGGAGACAAAGCCTTTGTAAAGCCCGGTCAAAAGCTGAAAAGTCAACACGGGTAGAAACAGTGCACAAATCAGCAGAACTTCCGAAGGCCGTATCTTTGGACTCAGACCTCGGAATTGGGAGTATCTTATGTCAAAACGACCGGCTCGGAAAGAGCTTTCCAATAGTCTAAGCCTTGGCCCAATCAGAGAAGCAAAAGTGGACGAAACATCTGTCGAAGCCAACTGTAGCTGAAGAGCCCATTTTGGACTAAAGAAATTGGGTTTTGGGCCCGATTTTCCGGCCCAAATCATGGCTCCAAGCCCATGCACGATTTTTGGATCTGGAAGTATAAAAATAAAAGCTTGACTCTTTGTTAATGGCAGTTAGGTTAGGAAGCTAATGTTAATGGAGTTTAGGGTTAGAAAAAGATAGATCTAGATTAGTTTTTAGATCTAGATCTAGTTTTTTTACATTCATTCAATTAGTTAGTTTAGAATCATATTTTAGTTTTTAGAATAAAGTATTAGTTCTTCATTTCAATTTAGATTATTGCTTAAATTCTTATTTAGATTTAGTTGTCTTAAATTCATAATTAGTTATTCACAATCTTAGTTCTAAATTAGTTTTAATTTCAGTTTAATTTAATTATGTCTTATTGTTATTATTGTTCTTGTGTTGGGAATGGTAGTATAGAAATTTCACATCAAATCATTACTCTCACCATTGTTCCTTTTTGGGTTTGATTAGTTGAATTCGATTTAAGTCTAGAGAGTTAAGAGTGGACGAATCCTTACTCATTATATTGCATGATTATGTTTTGAGAGTAAGAAGAATTGATTTAAACATAAGAACGGTAGGATTACGTATTAGTGTTGTTAACATTAATATTTAGGATTCTATTATTTTTACGGTTATCATAGGGCCTGAATTTTCTTGCCGAGTATAACAATGCGAGTACTGCTCTTTCAATGTACGAATAATTCTTTTCAGCTGGAGTGAGTGTCTTACTTGTAAAATAGATCGGTTTCTCTGAGTTGTTTTCCTCTTTGAAAAGAACCGAGCTAATGGCAAAGTCTAATATCGCTAAATATAGCCCCAGCGTTTCGCCATCTTTAGGCTTGGCCAGGATGGGGGGTGTAGTCAGGTACTCTTTGAGGGTGGAGAACGCTTGGTGGCATTGATCGTTCCACGAGAACTGCTCACCCTTTTTAAGAAGTTGTAAGAAATGTCGGCACTTCGATGCCCTTGATATAAATCGGTTGAGTCTTGGCGACCATTTCGACAACAACTTCTGAATTTGCTTCTTTATCTGGGGATCGGGCATGTCCAAGAACGCTTGGATTTGGTCTGGATTAGCTTCGATCCCTCTTTGTGATACTTGGTACCCAAGGAACTTCCCGGAGGACTCTCCAAAGAGGCATTTCTCAGGATTAAGCTTCATTCGAGTTCGGTGCAACCTGGAGAACGCTTTCTCGAGATGAGTGAGGTGGTCTTCCGCTTTCTTGCTTTTGACGACCATGTCATCGATGTAGACTTCCATGGTGTCACCTAACGTGTCCTGGAACATGTCAGTGACGAGACGCTGATACGTTGCGCTAGCGTTCTTAAGGGCGAAGGGAAGAACGTTGTAGCAATAGATTCCTTGTTCTGTGATGAATGATGTTTTCTCTTGATCTTCTTCAGCGAGTGGGATTTGGTTGTATCCACTGTATGCATCCATGAAAAAGAGGAGCTCATGGCCACATGTCTAATCCACAAGTCGGTTGATGCGAGGTAGAGGGAAGCTATCCTTTGGCGTTTCCTGATTAACGTTCGTGAAGTCGACGCAAAGACGAATTGTGCCATTCTTTTTGGAACATTCTTTTTTGGAACTGCAACGATGTTGGCGATCCAGTCTGGATAGTCTAATTTCTAATGAAATCGACTTGCTTAAGTTTGTCGACTTCATCATTGATGGCTTTCTAGAATCGCAGGGATAGTCGGCGAGGTCGTTGACAAACTGGTCTAACATTAGGGTTCACATTTAGTCTATGACACGCAACATTAGGATCTATTCCAAGCACATTGATATTCGACCAAGCGAAAACATCTTTATTCATGGCCAAAAAGTTTACAAGCTGGGCCTTGAGTGTGGGGTCAAGGTTAGCCCCTACATATACGAACTTGGGATCGTCCTCAGTTCCTAGGTTCATTCACTCTCTGTCTGCATGTTGAGATGTTGTCTTTGACGCTGATGCTTCCTCAGTTGGATTAATCTCTGGAGATACTTTGTTGATCTGAGGGAGAGTGGAACTGGCAGCATGAAATGGAGCGATCTTTGTGGCAACGACAACAGGGGCTGGGGTGGCCTCTATGGTCATGATAACAGAGGCTGGAGTGACCTTTGGAATTGGTATTGGTTGCGTGAAACATGATGGTGCGACTTCTGGGGTGCTAACTGGTGGAGCAACAACAACGATGGAAGCGACCTCTAGGGTCTTAACTGATGGATCAACAACAACTGATGCGACCTCTGGGTTCCTGACTAGTGGAGCAATAATGGTTTGATTGACTTCTGGGGTTGGAACAGACGACTAGACCTTCTTGCTGGAGCCCCCAGCGTGCTGTTTAGATGCCTTGGCTCTTACCTCAGCGACTAGGTCTTATATTCACCTTTTGCTATGCTAGAGATTTGAATCTCTTCTTTGTCCAAAATGCGAAAACAAAGAATTTTCCTTACTCATGATCTTTGTGTTCATATAGTTTGGAGTAGGAATTCGAACCAACCTAAATTCTAGGACCACTTACAACTTGGTTTTACTCTTTTAGGAAACTGGTGAGTAAGTTTAGCTATGATTGTATAAATACTAAATACTTGGTTTCTTTACTACACAAAAATTGAAAACATTAAGTTACGTAAACATGCAACTAAGACAAGATAAAATTTTACTAAAACGAAAGTGGAGAGTTAATTCTCCTCATGTAAAGATAACTTTTGTTATTTGATTTTAGTAAGTGCATCTAATCTTCCTAGAACTCTTAGACAAGTCCTAATAAAAGAAAACTTGATCCCTAACATATATGACTCATCTCTAAGCTCATACATGCTAGCATGTAGAACCAAAGCAATGACTTATCTCTAAGCTCATCACTTTGATCCCTAACTAGACACTACACCAACTATCATTTTAGGATAGGATGTAGGTCTAGTTGTTCTTCCTAAACAACTTACTAAACCAAATAATAAAGATTTTCCCTCACATGAGTATTATTAACTCCCCACAAAGGGGAGGTTTAGCTCATGGTCTTTGGGCTAAAAGATGACTAATGTGGAATGTAAAAAGAGGGAGAGAGAACAAAAAGAAGAAAACTATCTATAAAACTCGCTTGCATTTAGATTTTATTTCCACTAGAAGAAAACAAAGTTTCCTCCATTAAAACTATTACAAGCTTTTGTTCCAAAACCAAAAACTAAAAAACTATCCAAAACTAAGGAACTAAAATAATACATTGTAAAGGAAAAGAAGTCAAGGGAGTAAATGGATTGTCCCCCCCTTGTTTTGTTTTCTTCTCCATTTGAGAGAAATCTCATTTCCTCCCACGTGAAACACCAAACCATATTTACTTCATTTTTATCCACCACATTAAAACAAAGTGACACCTTGCCTTTATTTTCACTATTAACACCTAATCTAATTAATTACATGCAAGGTGTCAACTTTGCACCAATAATTTGGCATTTTTGTCTTAACATGCTCCATGATTGATGACTCATCAAATCTTGCAGGCCCACATAGTTTGACTCCAATGGGTCGTCCGGTCTTTTTGGCAATTTACAACTTCCCGCCTATCAAATTCATGATTGATTGTCCGAAAGACTTGTCGATTCGAGTCCTGGTTCAAGAGGTAAGAACTTCGGAAGTTTGATGCTTCTGTGCGGATTTGTTGGGCTTTACATGGCTGATTTGGAAGAATTCATATATACGTCGTTCCCCGTGCTTTAACGCAGGTTTAACCAATATTTTCATGTTTACTACGAATACCTGCAAAAGTACGAAAATATATTTATTTCATGATTATTAAACACATAATTAACCAAATTTATATGTCTCAATGGGGTTTTATATTACAGTTTTAGGTGTTTATCACACTACCCCCAAACAGCACTTTGTTTATCCTCTAGCAAAGAAGAGACATTAAAACAGATAAGTGGCCAAAATGTGTAGTCCTAACTAATTCTCGTTTCGCAGAGTGCGGTTGCATTGACCATATGCAACAAGGCCTTAAACCACTAGGAATTCCCTAGTGGACGAGTTATAGCCTCGTGAGAGTTTTCCAGAGAAGATACTCCCAAACTTCATTTATACTACAACGACTCAGTGACAAAAACTCGTTTTCCTAAATTAATCTCAAATATCCATACATCTCTTTAGCAGGGAACGAGAATTGATTTCTTTGAAACTCAAGTTAATATGCATTCAATAATTAAAACATCTACATATGATCATGCATGCAGTGAACTTTTCAATGAAATGTACTAGCAGGGTCATTTCTAGATCCTTTGGAGAGCATACCTAAATGGGTTCTCACAGGTCTGTGTCAAAACACAAATTCACTCAAAAAATTTCCACTCAGATTTTGTTAACTCCATTGTGCAGTGGGCACAAATTTCCTCACATCTCAATAACAGTCAGAGGAGCCGAGGTCGATCAATCACGTCTACTACTTATTATCACACCTTCCTCCTAAATGAGCTAGAGGTCTTTATTAGGTATTGTGGGGCTTAGGTGATGGTGTAGAAGAAAATAGAAATGGATAATCAAAATTTACGAGTATGAGAGAATAGGGTCTTCAAGATATTTATACTAGAGAAATCCTTGTTTTCTTTTCTTCTTCTAACTGAGTTTTCCAACCTTGTTCTTAAGCCTCTGGATACTGATGATTTTTTTTTTTTTTTTTTAAACTTAAGAACATGATTCTATTTTTCTTTCTCTGAAGCAAGTAACTGACTTTTATTTGGGACAAGTCTTTCTCTTTATTTTTCCACATTTCATCCTATTTCTCATACTCATCACTTAGGTAGGTTCTTTTATTTGGTTTAATAGATGGGTAAGGAATTTTTGGTGAAAGTGAAAGGTTTGATGAAAGGTTCAGTGGAGTGACTAGCGGTAAAATTTGTAACAGGTAAGAATTTTTTTTAGCTATGTCGATCCAAAGAAGGCCTAAATTCTCGCCTAGGGTTCGGGTGGTGATCAAGTAAGTAGACGCATGATTTTCTCTAATCGGAAAAACTACTTTTCTATGTCATTACTCACATATCACACATATCGAGGCTTTTTGGTTAGATTCTCACAGGATTGATCGTTTAAGTAACTAACCGTTGGTTCCAGAAACTTACTGCTATGTACACTCGATGATACTCAGTACATGAATGTTCATGAAAAGATGTATAAACTATTGCATACGTATTATTTTAAGTTTCTTTAAAACGAATCCTAATTCAAATACTAATGTGAGATTTCTAGACAATTTTCATCATTGAAAAGGAAACAAGACTTTGTCACTAAGCACAATTATTAACAAGAAAATAAAAACTATATACAGGCTACAATTTTCCTAATTTTTGCTACAGGTTAAAAGCACCCCCAAACAGAATGATACTTAGTCCTCGAAGTATCAATAAATAAAGAGAGAAATTACCTGAGAACCGTGAGCAAAATTAGGGCTAGATTGCTGGAACAGAAAGGTTGGAGAACATAATATATTATATAGAAAGGAACAATGAAATGTATAATAGCACACAAAACATAACACACGAAATAATGAAAGACAATAGCACACGAAACATAATTTTTAGCTAGATATATGTACATTGGCAAGCTCAAATTTACCATCTAGTAGGATGTGTAGGTCTGGCGTCCTCAATAAGGAAATGCATTTCCTTAGCATCGCGCCAAAAGATAATAGTCTGCCAAATTTCTACCCATTCTTTGTCTCCGGATTTGTTCAAATGTTTCTTCATATTTTCATCCTTCGGGTAACAACGAACATGCCTCAGGTACCGAGCGGGACGTTTCCATTGCCTAAACCTTAATGGGCGAATGATTTTGTTTGTTGGGCACATAGAATCTATCTTGACCCAGTGATAAACATAAAAAATGATAGTTTACCTATGAAATAAAGTGATGAAACTCAAAATGCAAGTAAAACTAAACTAATTTATGATACCTATGTTTATCAAAGATTCTACTCTCAAGTCTATGAGATATAGTGGAGTAGAGTGATTCGTTCCACTCCTAGTCCTTCCGCATGCTGTGTTCTCACGTGTTTGTACTCTCTACTTAAAGTCTAATGAGAGATTTACGAAAAAGGCAACTAGACTACGATGCAACTATGCAAAAATGCAACTAATCGATTGATGGGAATAACTAAGGGAATGCTACGTTGATTATATGATAAGGAGTTAGAGGGGGATTGATTCCACCTTAACTCGACTTAATCCTACTAACGATGAATCGTCGTAATCCGAATTGAACTGCTTTGCAGAACAATTGGTTCTTCCTAATCCCTAATTACACATGGCATTCCTACCAATTCATAACTAGCATGTGAACGATTAAACCCATTCTCATGGTGAACTAATCGTTTATAGAGTGGAAAGGAAATTACGACGATTCTACGATATTCAGAATCAAGCTTTCATCAAGGCTTCTCAACCCCCTCTAATGGAGGTTTAGCCGAGAATCATTACGCAATCATTTCCGATTACATTTAAACTAAACATGATATAAAGAATTGAAATTTAATTAATTAAACAATAATGAAATCTAATTTAATGACTCAAATGAAATAAGGACAGGAATTAAAATTAGATCTAGAAATGGAAATGACAAAATCGAAATTGATAAAAATACTACTTTATTGATCTAATCAAAATGAAGAACAAGATTCAAAGGTTTAATCTAATACAATAATTGAAATGGAACTAAACTTAATTAATCTACATGAAAAACTAGATCTAGAATTCATTAATGGAGGCTACTAATCTAATCTATTTCTAGGTCTAACTATCTACCATTAACCAAGAATTAAGCTTTTGTTTTTATACTTTCAGATCCAAAAATCGTGCATGGGCTTGGAGCCATGTTTTGGGCCAGAGAATCAGGCCCAAAACCCAATTCTTTCAGTCCAGAAAGGCCTCTTCAGTTGCAGTTGGCTTCAACAGACTTTCCATCCACTTTTGCTCCTCTGATTGGGTCAAGGCTTAGACCATTGGAAAGCTCTTTCCGAGCTGGTCGTTTTGACATAAGGTAGGCCCCATTCCGAGGTCTGAGTCCAAATATATGTCCTTCGGAAGTTCTCACTTTGTTTAGTGTTGTTTACGCCAAGGTCGACTTTTCAAATTTTGGCCGGGCTTTTAGAAAGGCTTTGTCTTCTCGAAACTTGGCCTTTAATCATGGAACTCCTTAGTAACCCGACCTTTGCTCCTTTATCTCGCTAAAGTGGCACATTTCTGCACATAATGGACTTTGAAGCCTGAAATGCATAAAAACACGTAATCGGTGTTTACTCTTTAATTATTACTCACATAATTAGTCTAAAAGTATGACTGTTAAAGGGTTAAAACTACAGTTTGGGCTCTTATCAAACCACCCCAAACAGCATTTTGCTTGTCCTCAAGCAAAGATGAGAAATTAACATAAGTGACCAAAAATGGAGTTCTATCTACTTATCGTTTCACCGAGTCGCGATTGCATTGACCATATATGCAACAGGCTTTAAACCACTAGGAATTCCCTAGTGGGCCGAATTTATAGCCTCGTGAGAGTTTTCCAGTGAAGGTACTCACAAACTTCATCTATACTACAACGACTAAGAAATAAAACTATTGTTTCCTTATTCATGCTCCAAACTATCTATACATCTCACTAGCTATGAACAAGAATAACCAAGTCAAAAACCTAAGCTAATATATGCATAATAATCAATCATCTATAATAAACATATATACAATGAGTAATACTATGAAATGTCTAGCAGGTCCGTTTCTGAAACTTCGAATAAGCGTCCCCTTAAGTAGGTTCTCACAATAATAGTCAAGATACAACACTCTGATTTTTCCACTCAAGTTTATTTACTCTAGCGCTGATGGGGCACACTTTACTTTACAATCTCAATGACAACAAAGAAGCCGAGTCGATCAAACACATCTGCCACTTACTATCACACTAACCTATTCCTAATTGAGCTAGAGGTCTTTATTAGGTGTTCATGGGGATTAGGAGATGGTTTAAGAAGGAAGGAAATGGATATTCAAAAGGACAAGTCCGAGATAATAGAGTTTTCATATTATGTAACTTAGAGAAAACCTTGTTATTTTCTTTTGCTTCTATACTTTGTTTCCATCCCTAGCCATATTTTTCTTTTTCTTTTCTTTGGCTTTTGACTCCCTTTTATTCTATTTTTGGAGTTTTTATTTATTTCTATTTTTTTTTTTCCTTGGATGGAAACTTCTTTTCTTTATTTTCTGAAGCAATTGACTAACTTTTGTTTACACAAGTTTTTTCTCTTCTTCTTTCTTCCTCATTCTATTCTCAGACTTATTCTAAATTGGGTGGGTTGAATTTTTTTTTATTTTGTTTTGTTTTTGTAATAGGGTAAAGGATTTGTGGTTTATGAAAGGCTAAAGAAAGGCTTAGAGGGGCGACTAGCGGAAAATAATTCATAGGTTTGAATTTTTGGCTATATCGATCCAAAAAGGGCCTAAATTCTCGCTTAGGATATGGCATAGTGATCAAGCAAGTGGACGTGTGATTTCTCTATCCGGATTTTACTTCTCCCTTGTGTCATTTCTCAAATGTTTTCATTTCATATAAGGCTTTAGGCTATATTCTCACAGGATTTGTAGAATAAGTACTCTAGCCTAGATTTGAAACTTATCATAACAATCATAGATACTCATGTAATATATTTATAGATAGATGCAAAGATTATTACCTACATATTAACCTAAGTTTCTAACAATTATTCTAATGCAAAAGTTACGTGAGACTTCTAGATTATTAAGAGCATAGAGAAGGAAAACAATACCACTATTCCTAAGTGTATAGCATGAACTTATTTATTTATATTTTTGAATTTTTAAAATTTTAACTAGAAAACAAATGCATATTAACTCTATCTATATCCTAACAGATGCCTTAATTACACGTGTTTCTATGCCCCCAAACAAAAAGCATGCTTTGTCCTCAAAGCAATTAAATAAAGAGGGTAGGAAAAATACCATTGAAGCGCGTGAAATTCAGGAACATCTGTAAAACAAGGTTAGAACGTACTAATATAGAAAATAAAAACTGACACAACTCTATATGAGTTCTACCCATTATGGGGTTAACAAGAATGAAATTGCTTGGGACATAAGCAGACACTAACTAGAATGAAAACTTACCTTATCCCCCGCATTACTCATCATCTTACTCATTCTCTTCTTCCATAAAGAAGTGAGGTTCCTTCGCGTCCTACCATGCCATGATAATTTGTCAGGCTTCCCGCCATTTACCATCTATTATTGCTAACCTATTAAGAGCCACTTGGTCTGACGGGGTGTAGGGTGCAACCAGATGAGGTTGTATCCTCCACCCTTGCCAAGTCATTGCATAGAAAGATCGAATAATACTATTGGTGGGTCGTACAGTGTCGACCGTAATCCAATCCGTGAAGCGTGTACAAAAAATAGGAAAGAAACATAGCATAATACGAGAAACTAGAACGGGCATAAGAAGGTACTTATGCCTCATGCTATGGGATCGAGCTAAACTAGACATCAAGGTTCGGGGAAGGTCATGACAAATTCGTCCCGTGGCTAGAGCAAGGAAGACGCTGCAAGTGGGCATCATTCACAGAAGAAAAACGTCATTCCCCTAAAATGTTTAGCATGATCCAAAACATAACAGTTCCTATGTTCATGGACAGGCTTCCAAAGGCGACGTTATATTCCCCTTGGTCCTTGATACGGAAAATGCCCGCGCCATACGACTCATGCAAAAACTCGTAAGTGTAGACATACATATTCTCTACCCAATAGCACCATGGGTCTTGTATTTCAGCGGGCATAGCAAGTCCAAGAACAAATGCTAGCAAGAACCTGGTAATTTCCATTGGTTCATTATCAATGTTGATGGAGAACACTTGTTCTCCATCTGGTCTTTCAAAGAAAATGCAGTTATTGTAAAAATAAGATGCTAGTGTTGGAGAATAAAGTGCATCCAGTCTTACCATAAGCGGCTCCCAACCAACGAATGTGATCGCCTCGCGAAACCAAGCACCATAAGTAGTGCTTTGGAACAAATCTTCGAAAGACTATTCCGGTATCAATGTTGGAGATGTCATCTCAAAATTACGCCTGAATAGCTGCGCGAATGATCCGGATACTACGCTACGAAAACCTGGAAATTTCCCTCGTCCACGGAAGTCGTATGCCGAAAGCGCTCGATAGAAGCTGGTCACGCTTCTAAAGAAATTGAAATTTCCAGGTGTTTGGCCGCTGGTCGCTTCAGCTTGGCGCTGAAAGCCTTCGACAAAAACTCGAAAAAATATACAGAGCGCGAAAGGCCCTCAGAGAAGCCGAGAAAGTCGGAGTTGCGTAAACTTCGGAAAATGAGCCAAAACGAGGGATTCAAGCGGAGTGAAAGGTGAGTGATGGAGTTTAGGTGTAGTGTGAGTTGTAAGTGTAGATTGTATCAAGTTTATATAGGTTTTAAATTGCTAAAATGGATCGGGAAGTTGCCAAAACTAATTACGGCAGTTTTCGGAAATCCTAAAATTTCCAAACCCGAAAACGGATACAACTCATTTTCTTGATTCTAATTCAAACCCAGTATCTTTTAGGTTGATTTTATGATAGAATGTACCTATTTAATCTAGATTTCATCCTACAATGATACTCAATCATAGATATGCCTAAACGGCCATATTTTCACCTTGACTCCGCAATAAATTCTAACATGAGGGTTATATAAAAATAATGCTTGAATTGATAAAACCACCCCCAAACAAGTTGGGAAGGTGGGATCAATATGAAACAACCACGCATACTGAAAATAACCCCTTATATTAAAATTTTCATTCGGAGTACATTACACTACAAAATTCAAATTACGGAAATAAACTTGCATTAAAATAAATAACAATAATGAAATTACAAATAAACATAAAACATCAAACTATACTATCCCTAGCTACTCCGGAACTGGTGGCGGAAGGCACACGCCTCGAGATCGCCTCCCGAAGCTCTCGATGGACCAAAGACCATTCGCCTTTTCGGCGACGGCGCGATGTGTCTCGAGGGTGTATCCTCGAAGGAGAGTCCCCGTGAGGTGGGGAATTGTGTCGAAGATCTCGTCCCGAATCGGCGCTTCGAAGTTTCTAGCTCGCCCTCATCCGTTCCCACCTCTCGCCCTCTCTCTGGTAATGGAGCTCGGTTATGATGCATCGTTGCCTGTCGAAGTTCGGAGGTCTTCACAGATAGTGTTGAGCTTAACGCGATGCCACGATGGATCACAGCCATGCGCTTACAGATCCGACCAACACCTCTCCAAGGCATCCACGTCCAAAACACGCCAAGTCCTCCTCATCCTCCGAGGCATCCCGATTCCCCGACCTCCTCTTTATTCTCAGCTCCACCATCTCTTCTTCTTCTTCTCTATCCTCAACCAATCTCCAAACCCATTGGACACACTCCTTATAGATCACGAGGGTTACGGTGGAAGGTGATGTATGTCCGACGCCCGAGCTGCTTCTCAACTTTAGCATGATCTTTGTTATCAACACGGGGAGAGGTGCAACAGACCTCCCTACTCCCCTAATCATGCTTTCGGTAAAACTCTAAGATGCGTAAGTCATACTTCCACTCCTGGAGTATCCATAAGATGTGGAGGCAATTCAGGCCGATGTCGCTGACCTTCCCCTTCCCCTGGACGTTCCAACCAATCCACTGAGCTGTAGCCAGCTGGTTGGTCCTAAGGGAAGTCTGTCAAACACAATGCGATCTCGCATTGTAGTCGCCTCCAATAACTGTCTCGTGCATCAATGGCTCTACCCCATTATGTTGGGACTCCTGCAGGGTGACATCCAGATGGATTCTAGGCGGAATGCCTAGAATCTCAGCCAACAACCCAGTCGTCACTTCCTTCCGCCTCTTCGCCACAACTACAAAAATCCTCCTCCCTTCCAACTCCCTCGTATCGTAGAACCGTCAGACTAAATCCTCGTGGTAATAGGCTTCAGTCAAATTACCACAAGCTACTCCAGTCTCGACTCGATCATCTCACACCGCAGTAACGAGCGGTATTGGTGGTCGGAAAAAAGCTTGCTCCGATAAAATTCGGTGTTGTTGAGCCATTGGAAGTTTGGAATGTAGTGGGGGTTTAAATGTGATGTGGTGGTGGGATTTTAATAGACCGGTTGAAGCAAACAGTGGTGGTGGTGGAGTGGTGGCGCGGCAGCACCAAAATTTGTTATTTTGGTGGATTTTTGGTGATGTAATTTGGTGGTAGTGGTGGTCGGTGGTGTTTGGAGTTGATTTGGGTTGGGTTTTGATTTTGAAGGGGGGTTAATTTTCGTTTTTTTTTTATTTTGATTTTGTTTTTAGGTTTTGGAGCTTGGGCGCTAATGGCGGATGGAGAAGAAGATCGAACTGTTGGTTAAGGTAAGGCGCTCGCTATGTCGGTGATTATGGTTTGGCCCCAAGCCCAAAATCGAAATTTGTGATTTTTTCCCCGATTTTTCGCGAAACTTCAAATCAAAATTGCCGCCGTTACCGGGTCCGATTTTTGTGAATGAGATATGGAAATGATCAGGAGAGAATTTCCAATCCAATGATCCATAAAACACTCTATTCCGACCGTGGATGACATATAAGATAGTGGAAAATGCCTCGAAGTGCGTGCATGACGTACGTTATGCGAATAATTGAACTCTAAATTCATGGATTATGTCAACCCGAATCGTAATACAATAAAACGGCCTAAGCAACTCTAATGGGACATAAATATTTAGTACGGAAACACGAACACCCCACCCCCAAACAAAATTTTTACAACGAAGCTTAGAAAATTTGTTTTTAGCAGTGGGTCTTTTAAAGTCAGATTTCCCAGACTTCCTAGGTTACTATACTTATTCTTTAATATATATATATATATTTTTTAATTTTAAAAATAAAAACAATAAACAATAAAGACATAATTCATCCCATAGAGAAACATGACTCAAAAAATTCGAGAAAACATGCAAGAGTGGAAAACGTGAATTATGTTTAAACGTGGACTTAGGATCCGGTACTTACAGCCACACACTCCATAGGGAGGGCCCGGTTACCTTAATGGTGCACTCACCAATATATGGAAATGAAAGGAAATGCACCAAATACAAAAGTTGAGTCGTTTATAGTCAGATACTCGAGACTTTATCTAGACGTATGTATGAACATGCAGTTTATCATATATCAACAACCGAAATAATTGTGGATCATTCCATAAATAAATATCACAGAAAACATATCCAAACACAATCAAGCACCAAGATTTCCTATGACTCAACCTAGTGAAATGAAAGCCGGTCGGATAACCCTATTATGTAACCTATCATGCACCTTATTTTTCATTTTGAATGAGTGGGTGTTCTAGTAAATAAGTGTGGAAAAGTGAATGGTTGTGGAGAATATGGTGGATATGGATAAGTTGTAGAAAGACAGCCATAAAACAATGAGGATGTGGTTTTAGCACAAAACTCATTCATTATGTGTGTAGGGACTGTCTCAATTCTGAAAATGAAGGTGTCAAATGGTTTGTCCTTCTGAAGTAGTTGTTTACTAGGTGGATGTAAAAAATTATGGAGCACGGAGAAACAAAAGGGTCGAAAGTGCAAACTTCGATTCCTTTGAAAGGGTGGGAAGTGGGGAATCGAGGTGGATGTTGTGCAAAGTAGTTCTTGATAGGGTGATTCATCACCTTCTCAAGAAACTCATCGAATTGCTCATCTAGATTGGTCATATCCTCGTTACTATGATAGTCCTCTACATCTTTGAGAAAGTCATCTATCTCATCCTCATCCATAATATGTGTATCGACTAGTGTAGGGATGGAAATGTTGGAGTCCGAACTTCCAAAGGAAAGAAATTTGGGCATATGATTATCAAGAACGTGTTGTTGAAATAATCTTGAGCAACGCCTCGATCATGCTAACCTCTCCATCCATAGATGAATCGGGCAACCTTTGTGTCTTTGTTTTAAAAACATTGACTTCAACAAAGAGATGGCCAAAAGACATGGACATTGAACCATCGCGGCAATTAATGAGCGCATTGGCGGTTGCCGAAAAGGTCGCCCTAAGATGATCGGACAGAGTCATTAACGACTTCAGATCGAGGATGACAAAATCAGCCGGATAGTAAAAATCCTGAATTTTTACCGAACATTTTCGGCGACACCCTTAGGATACTTAATAGACCGATCGCCTAATTGCAACGCCATTCTAGTGGGTTGCATCTCGCCTAGACCTATTTGTCTATACAAATAAAATGGGAGTAAGTTTACACTAGCCCCCAAGTCTAATAACGCGATCGTCAGATAAAGAATCTCCTAAGGTGCATTGTATGCGATGGGGCGATCTACCGGGTCATTGTACTTAACAATTCCATTATGTTCGATAGAGTTGGGAATTGTTCTGTTAAAAGGCGCTTTTTGGTATATTGGTCTTACGCCTAGTAGTACACAATTCCTTAAGAAACTTGGCATGGTGTGGTAGCTTTTTATAGCTTCGAGGAAGGGAAGGTTTATAGTTAGATTCTT
Source organism: Coptis chinensis (assembly GCF_015680905.1). Lineage (NCBI taxonomy): Eukaryota > Viridiplantae > Streptophyta > Magnoliopsida > Ranunculales > Ranunculaceae > Coptis > Coptis chinensis. Next base: position 81,844,119 of record NC_141461.1, on the reverse strand, counting down.
GAAAACATCCCTAATCTCCTCGTAATTTGTATCCCTAGTTAACATGGCTAATTTTTGTGGAAACGGTGGTTTCGCCTATATTTAGCAATGGTATTACCTGGGTGTTTAACCGTGGCTTCCTCGTTTCTTAGGTTGTGTTGTAACCGGTACCTCTACACGCTGGTAGGCTCTTCAGTTTCTATTTCGTATCTAGTAATATAGCGTACCTCTAGTTACTTTGTTATCAACCACTCTGCGTAAACGGAGAGTGGTAGGCCTTTAGCTTACATTTTCATACTCATTACTAGTACTAGCCTATTTTGGTATCTAGTAAACAAAAAAAATGGCATGACCTCGTAATATTTGGGTTTGGCAAGGGGGCAAAATGGGGGGGTAAAAAAATAGGATGAATTTACCGTTAAACTTTGTTTTCAACCATCTCTGATTTTATTTTATTTTTCATTAATTTATAGGTGATGAAACTACTTTTTAGCCCACCAAAATAAAACAAATTCAAACAAATGGCATTAACCTAATATTATCGGTTTGGAAAGGGGCAAAATTGAAAAAAAAATTAATGGCGTGATGAATTTTGTTTTTTTAAAGGATTAGGTATTTCGTTTTTTAGCATTAGGTAAACAAACACTTTGGGTTGGGCTTTATCTTGAGCCACCTATTTGGTTAAATTATTAACCGATTGTAGAAGCCGTTGGTTAGATTGAGCCATGGTTTGGAAAAATTTTGGCTCACTTGTATGAAGGTGTCAAGACGATCCGGTTGTGTGGGTGTAGTAGTCACGGGTGGTGTGGATCGAACTATTTCACGAATTATTTATGGGTGGATTTTGATAGTTATTATTTACCGGAGCGATACCTCTATTAACATTATAATTATTATAACTACTTTGACCTTGTGCTTGACCTTGTCGAGGTTGCACTTGGTTGTTATAATTATTAAAATTCCCCTCGCCCTTGTCGTAGTGGGGGGGCTTGTTAAAGCCGTATGAGGGCTAACATATTGATTATTGTACCCTTGAGGTGTGACGTTTTGGTTATTTCTCCAACCGAAGTTGGGATTTTGTCTCCAAGGGCGTTAGGTTCACTATTAATGGAACAAGCCCGCTCATAGGCTATAGGGCGATGGGAGTCGATGCTTTCGTGGCTCCAATAGAAACTACATGGATTTGAATTTACATTCATGACGGGATAGGATTTTGTTAAACCGAAATGGCCTCTACCTTTTTAGTGAGTAATTTCGATTAAAGTTTTTAGCTCGGGATCGTGTTTAATTTCAAACATACTTGGGCCTTAATCAGTATTAGAAGAACTAGCGGAGCGGTGGATATCGCCACTACCCCAAGTTGTTATTTCGCTTTAGTTTGGTCCTCTAAAAATTTAAAAGCCTCCGAGGCTCCTTTGCTTAAGAAACTACCCCCATTCATTATGTCAAGGACTTCTTTATGGTGGTGTAGAAGTCCTTTGAAAAGGCACGAACTAACGTGTCTTTAAGCTAAGTTATGATGTGGACACTCTATAAGGAGATCGGTGAAATGATTCCAAGCCTCAAAATGATTCATGAGGATTTTGTCGAAAAGAAATGAATCTTGGAAAGCATCTCATCCGTCTTTAAGGGAGGGTAAAAATGTTCCATAAACAAATTGAACAAGTTTAGCCCACGAGTCCACGTGCATCAAGCTTGGGCATTAACCAAGACGCCACCTTATCGGCTAAGGTGAAAGGGAATACCCTTTAATTTAATTTGTTCCATACCAACCGTAGGATGGTGGAATGTTGTTAAGACTTGTTCAATCCTACGATGTAGCCGATAGGGTTTTTCATGGTCTAATCCATGAAAACGGGTAACAAATTAAAAATATTTGGGGGTTCGAAATCCCCCATCGGGTCCGCTAGAACGATGCAAGATTTGGGGCTATCGCCAAGGCTTTGTAGAAGTCGAGAGGCCCTCTCTTCTTCGTCGGGCATTGTGTCGTGATGTGTGTGTGAAATAGTAGCTAGAGGTGTAGTGGGTGGTATACTAGATAGACTTGTTTGTTGACGTTGTTGTGTAATTACGCTCGGTGTTTTGTTCGCCGGACCTTAATCTCATACAAGGCTAAAACCAAACTTAGCTAAACACATCAACACTCCAAACAATTCTGATATACTAGTATAAACCTCTAACAGGAGAGCGAGGTGTGGAAGAAAGGAATACCTGATTGGGTCCTTGCTTCGCTTATGAATAGCGTCTTGTTTACGCTTGTTCAGTGTATATAGCAGGTTAGAACACTAAAAAATATGAAAGATCAAAGTTCGAATCAAAACTGTCGAAATCCGAAAAATTTTGTTAAGGGCGCGGGTCGGTCGATAGAAGCGTGATCGCTCAATGTATCTTAGAATTCCAGAGTTTAAGGGCGGTCGCTCGCCGAGGTCCAGATGAGTTAGGGCGGTCGTCACATTAGCGAGGAAGGCACGCGGTGTAATTTCTGGCCCGGAATTTTTCAACTCTGAAATGGACAACCACAGTATGAATCAAACATGGGTGGGTGGGTGAAATGGGACTTTAAGAACAGTACTAACTCTATGAAAACAATATGAAAGTGAAACTAAGATGGCAGCGGCGCCATTTGATAAACATAAAAAATGATAGTTTACCTACGAAATAAAGCGATGAAACTCAAAACGCAAGTAAAACTAAACAAATTTATGATGCCTATGTTTATCAAAGATTCTACTCTCAAGTCTATGAGATATAGTGGAGTAGAGTGATTCGTTCCACTCCTAGTCCTTCCGCATGCTGTGTTCTCACGTGTTTGTACTCTCTACTTAAAAGTCTAATGAGAGATTTACGAAAAAAGGCAACTAGACTACGATGCAACTACCCACCTAAATTCAACTAGTCGGCGATGGGAATAACTAAGGGAATGCTACGTTGATTCTATGACAAGGAGTTAGAGGGGATTGATTCCACATTAACTTCGACTTAATCCTATTAACCACGAATCGTCATAATCCGAATTGAATCGCCAGAGAACAATTGGTTCTTCCTAATCCCTAATTACACATGGCATTCCTACCAATTCATAACTAGCATGTGAACGATTAAACCCATTCTCATGGTGAACTAATCGTTTCTAGAGTGGAAAGGAAATTACGACGATTCTAATGATATTCGAATCTTTCATCAAGGTTTCTCAACCCCCTCTAATGGAGGTTTAGCCGAGAATCATTACTAATCATTTCGATTACATTTAAACTAAACATGATATAAAGAATTGAAATTTACTTAATTAAACAATAATGAAATCTAATTTAATGACTCAAATGAAATAAGGACAGGAATTGAAATTAGATCTAGAAATGGAAATGACAAAATCAAAATTGATAAAAATACTACTTTATTGATCTAATCAAAATGAAGAACAAGATTCAAAGGTTTAATCTAATACAATAATTGAAATGGAACTAAACTTAATTAATCTACATGAAAACTAGATCTAGAATTCATTAATGGAGGCTACTAATCTAATCTATTTCTAGGTCTAACTATCTACCATTAACCAAGAATTAAGCTTTTGTTTTTATACTTTCAGGTCCAAAAATCGTGCATGGGCTTGGAGCCATGTTTTGGGCCAGAGAATCAGGCCCAAAACCCAATTCTTTCAGATTCAAAAAGGCCTCTTCAGCTGCAGTTGGCTTCAACAGACTTTCCGTCCACTTTTGCTCCTCTGATTGGGTCAAGGCTTATACCATTGGAAAGCTCTTTCCGAGCCACTCTTTTGACATAAGGTAGGCCCCATTCGAGGTCTGAGTCCAAAGATATGTCCTTCGGAAGTTCTCACGACTTTGTGTTGTTTACGCCCGCGATCGACTTTTCAGCTTTTGACCGGGATTTTAGAAAGGTTTTGTCTTCTCGAAACTTGGCCTTTAATCACGGAACTCCTTAGTAACCGACCTTTGCTCTTTTATCTCACTAAAGTGGCACATTTCTGCACATAATGGACTTTGAAGCCTGAAATGCATAAAAATACGTAATCAATGTTAACTCTTAATTATTACTCACATAATTGGTCTAAAAGTATGACTGTTAAAGGGTTAAAACTACAGTTTTGGACTCTTATCACCCAGTCATGAAAAGTAGCTGCAAACTGTGGGAAATGTGTCTTCATGATTCGCAAGCGCCATGTGTAAAAGAATATACTTATCCCCGTGCAAGCTCGTTTCGGTTGGAGATAACACAACCTAAAATGTTAAATAATGTATGACCTTGAGCCGCGAATGCAATACTACGCAAAAGCGAGCCTCATTGGCAATAGAAAACGCCAATCTCCCATGATGTTCAGGAGTATAAACAACATTGCAGTCCCCATGTTCATGGTCATGCTTGCTAAGGGAATGGTGATGTCGCGCCATCTCCTTCTTGTTTAATCTCAAGACCATCACCGTAAGTTTCGCGAAAAACTTGCCACTGAAAGGAATGGTAAGAATTATGATAGATATAATGCCATGATGCGGCCGGTTCGTGATATGGAAGATCCAAAGTTAGGGCAAATTGTTGTTCAGAAAAAATATGATGTGTGTCACCAACTAGGATTGTGAACCCGTCTAAGTAGAAGCCATGCGGATAATTGAATGCTGGTGTGTCCTCCATATTAGCATAAAAGTATGTGGCCAAACTCGGAAAATAAGTTTGGTCAGGTTGAAGAACTAAGGAAGACCACCCAATGTTAGTGATGTAGTCACAGAAGAGATGGCCATAAGTATTGGAATCCATCATAGACTGAAAGGATTGCTCATGAATGAGTTTTGGAGGTGTCATGTTTGATGAAGATGTCATGTTTGATGAAGATGCCATGGTGGATGAAGTAAAGAAATGGGCAATTAGAAAGGCAAACTGGATGGATAAATGAGTATGGAAGAAAATAAACCCTCCTGTAATGATATTGAAAATCACATGTTAAAATTAGTTAGTCATAACGTAAATGATTCTAGCAAGCATTTCTTACAAAAGAAGACACAAAGATAAGAACAAAATTAATAATACGACGAAAAACGTAATAATATATACAATTATTTATTTATTCACTTCGTATTATTATTCTATTTTTATTCAATAAGAAAATCATGGATTATTATGATGCTACTAGAGACGCATATCGTGCACCACAGTGTTTAGTTCTTCAATTTGTTGTCTAAGCTGCATCTGAATGTCCCCTTGGCTGGCAGAGAGTGTAGTTTGATTCTCCATTAGGAGAGCGTGATTTTGCAAGGACTGAGAATGATTTTCCAAGATTTCCTCCTGTTCAACATCATGCATTGCTTGACGTTCTTGGAATTCCTTAAAAGTTGTAATGATGATATTCTAACGAGCGTATAGTTCCCGCATGCCGTGATGAAGAAATTGAATGCCTTCCATGGGATTAAAAATATTTATCATGGCATTTTCATCAAAGAAAAGTTCAGAGTTTGAGCTTGGGTCGTTCTGTTCATCTGTCAGATCGAGTGTCAGGAGTCCAAAAACCAACTGAGTAGTCTGTTTGGAGCACACTAATATTTGCTCTTTGAAGGGGTGTCTCTGGAGAAATTATTGGGTAACCCCAACTCATCATAATCTGCGTGACTAAAGTAGGTAGAGGTGCTGACCTTTTTGTTTTCCTGGTGATCGTGTTCCAGAGGTGTTGGATTACACAAAAATCATCCTTTTGAGTCTGCAAAACCCAAAGTAGGTGAAGTTGAGACTTTGTGACTTCTGATTGGTGTGATGTACCTACCACATTGTGTCCCAACTAGTAGAGCACAACTCATTGATTCTGTTTCAAAGAGCGTTGAAGAACAACGTGATGTCTATTTCCGACTTCGCCATGAGATACGGTAGCTCGTAATAAAGTTTTGACGGAATCAAATGATGACTCTGGAAAAAAGAACTCCTAGGTATTCATTGGGATTTGAAGTATGTCGGAGATAATTTTCCTAGTCAATTCCAATCGTCGTCCATAGGCATTGAAATAGCATTTTCTATTTTCAGTTCCGCTAAATTGGTAGAACATCATAACCAATTCTTGGGAATAACCAGCTACTGAATGATATAGAAGAGGCGTCCATCCTCAACATACAATTTCAGTGTCAAAATAAGGAGAAAATTGGCCATCTTCAAAAAAAATCAGGTAGTCTTTCTCAGGCATTATTTTTCTTGGTTGATCCATTTGGAAGTATTACAGAGGGAAGTATAGTGAAGAATATTTGAAAGAGAGTGGCTGAAAAGAAGAGATTTATAGGCAATATATGAGTCTGTACCAATCAGGATTCCAAGTTTAGTTAAATCCAAAATTAATATATGAAAACACAAGTAACTCATGTGTTGTTGTGACACCGACCTTTATGAACAGCAACAATGGGTATCCATAGTAAGTCTTTCCATGTCAGATTTCCACAAACAATTAATGAGATGTTAAAATGATAGAAAGTATGGGGGAAGGTTTCACATGCCAGTTAGACCTATCCATAATTTCAGAATTTATGATCATACCTCAATAATAGAATATGGATAGAATAATCGAGTTGCGTGTGTGACAAGTGTTATGCGTACCGTGTAGCGTGCGCGATCTTCTCACCATGAGTAGAGATAGAATTATTTTGGTGATATTTGGATGGTAATTTCTTTGTTATGGTTTTCTTAGTTGTTGATTTTTATTTTTTTTTATAGGTAAAAATACAAATACACACAAATATTTAATACGGAACTTCTCCATTTAATACGTAACCCGTACAAATGGTGGAGAATTATTTAACACACCATAGTAATATACAAAGCGACAAAGGGAAAGAAAGATGTCGGTTACATAGATCTAGATATTCTGGAGCATATTATGCATGAGCGACAGTAGAACAATGATAAACACGGTTATCACGAATACTGTGACAGCCCATTCGCGTTGCTCCTTTTCCCATCGCTCAAGTTGATTCATTATGTTGAAGAAAATGAGAATTTGTGAAGAGGAATTTGTGAAGAGTGAGAGAAAGGGATGAGTGAAAGTAGAAGAGGAAAGTTGGATTTATAATTAGAAATCTGACCGTTGGGCATCTGACCATTTGGATCAGTCCGTTGGGCTTTGAGAGTAGGCCCAGTGCATCAAGGAACAACTAATATATTACGAAGTACAATAATTTTATATCATAAACAATTTCTCATTCAAACCGTCTGGAGATACAAAATTATGATAAATCAAACGATATATAATTTTTTTTTTATCACTAGAAAAATAAAAATGCAATGCATAAGGGAAATAAATGACATAGTCATTTCTAAACCAAGGAAAATAAACAACTACTAGGAATCCCCAAGGTTAGCAGAAGATGAACCAGGGTTTCTACTTCATCGGCCATGACGAACTCCTGGCTGAGCTGACTGGTCAGGAATGTGGCCCAAAGACTGTAGCAGTTGATCTTGGAATTGTTGTTGATTTTCCATCATCATTCTCTGGAAACGGCCTTGGCGATTACGCATTTCTTGCTGGAAGTCATTTTGGGAAGTAAGCATCTCTTCCTGATGAAGAAACATCCTGCGCATGCTAATGTTCATGTGTCTCAAAGCTTCCATGGGAGTACATGTTGATTCGGCGCATAGTATCCTCATTAAAACAGTTGGGTGGTGAAGGAAGAGGAGGAGGTACGTTATCACGCTCGATATCATCTCTCATTATAAGGTCCCAGTGATCCATGACACAAGTCTCGAAAATCACAAAATTTTCAAAAGACCTTGTTGGAGTTAAAGGACTAGCGGATTGGAACCCTAAGTTAAGCATAAGTTGAGTAACAAGTATAGCAAGAGGAGCTGACCTGGTTGACGCAGACATAAGAACATGGCCCAAGAAATGGACCATACAGAAGGTATTCTTCTTCTCCTGGAGGATCCACAGCAGGTGTAAGAATGTCTTGTTCACGTTAGATGTTTTGAGTTCCAATGACGTTGTAAGCCAGCCACTGAGTAACGGCTAGTTGGTTACGTTTGAGCGAGTGCTGGTACTCACAATTCGAGGTAGCATTGTATTCGCCCTCGAGAAGTGTGTCAAACATCAACTCCATTATATTCGGATACTCCGAAATCAGCAGTGTCGCACTATCGGAGTTGATTGGAATATTCGTCGTTGTCGAAATCAATTCCAACGTGAGTTCACGTTCCAACCCATCCGCCGTAATCCAAAACTCATTCCCCTAAAAACCTCCATTGTTATAGAACTTCAACACTAAATCTTTGGAATAATGAGCTGGAATTCGATGCAAAAGATAATCCCACTCTCTACTAGCAATTCCCCATCGAAAAATGGATGAAACATTCCGAAATTGTAAGATTTGAAAATTTTCTCTCAACTGTGATTCTCCGATTTTAAGCCATAGAGGGATCGAGTTGGATTTTTGAGGGCCTATATTGGTTGTGTGGAGGGAGGGATGTTGGTGTAAAAAAATTGGATGAATTGGTGGTGTAGTGTCCGCGTGCGCTGAATCAAATATAGGGCTGTGATGCCGCGTGCGCGAAGGAGTATTAGGGGGACCAAGATCCGGATTTTGGGGGGGAAGAAAAGTGAGAGGCTGACGCGTGGTTTGGCCAGCGGGTTGGGTTTTATGACCGGATCCGTGATTTTTGTCAGGTCCAATTTTTGGCCCAAGCCCAAATGATTTCCAAAATTCCCCTTATGCCCCGAAATTTTAATTGTGGAATTTCGATTCGTTTTAACTCCAAATTGAACGAATAAGATATCAAAACGATCGGCATTAAAAATGCCACCTACTGGAAAATGACAAAATCACATTCAAACCTTTTTATTTTTATTTGGGGGGTTTGAATCTTGTAAAAACATAACACAAACCCCCACTTTTTCTTTTTTTTTTTTTTTTTAAGGAAGTTTATTTATTTACAAATTTTATATACAAATGTACAAGGGGAGATGAACATGTTAACAACACCGGACTTCAAGAAGAAAATTATTACTGTAATATGAGGCAACTGTCATGTCGGCTCTGGGGCAATCCCAATCCAGCCAGACTGTGGCTTAACCTTTATGTTTTGGGGGCCTAGGGTTCAGGACGGTACCATCCATGACCAATGTGCAATGGTCTAATAATAATATTACCCTTAGTACATATGGTATAGCCTCAAACCGCCCCGAACTGTCATCAAATAGAAAACTATTCAGGGTTAGCCTGGTGAAATCCATTGCCCGTGCGAACGAGGGACCATCCGATGTTGCATATCACAACTCTCTTTGTGCACAACACTTAGTGCAAAGGTGAAAATAAAAGACACGAGTATAAACAAGTTGAGTCTTTTAATGTCAAATCCTCAAGACGAATGTGAGTCTTTTAACGTCAAATCCTCAAGACGAATCCCAACCTGTGGGAGCAACGGAGACGACGACGAAGTTTATCTTGTTGAGATGGTGTCAGACAATAATATACCTTATACCAACTCATATTGGATAGTAGATCAAGACCTGGATAGAAAGGTGTTTGACAATTCATACACCACCCCATCCTTTTCACCCGTCGCTTTCGAGCAAAAGTACTACGACCATTATCTATTCGAGATGGGTGAGATTTACACCAAATGATGAGCTGAAGTTTGCAAGGGAGAGAATAGAAAAGGGAAGAGAAGGAAGGAGTTGAAATTTTTGGTACCCATTGTTTACCAGAAGGCACGTTTGCTCGATTAACAGAAGATATTTATACTCAGTTCTGAAGTAGAGTTTTTGTGGACTAAGATTCCGGCACTTACAACCACACACTCTAGGGATTTTTAGAAAAGAAACTAGAAGAGGGCCCGGCTACCCTAATGGCATACTTTCCCTGTTTATATCACATGGAAAGAAGTACACCAGTGAATCTATTAGTCTATATAGACTGGATCTTTAAGAAGAGTCTCTTCAACATCTGAAGAGTGCAACTCATGATAATGTTTAACGCGTTGGCCATTTACTTGAAATTCGCTATCATCATTTACGTTTTTCAAAGATATAGGTCCATAAGGGGTGACAGCAGAGACAATGAAAGGACCAGACCATCGAGTTTTTAATTTTCCTGGAAAAATGTGTAATCTTGAGTTGTACAACAAAACTTTTTGACCAACTTTGAAATTTTTTCTCAATATGTGCTTGTCATGCACTCTTTTCATGTTGGCTTTATAAGATTTTGAGAGATCATAGGCATCACTCCGAATTTCCTCAAACTCATTTAACTGCAATTTTCTATTTGCACCTGCCGCATTAGTATTATAATTGAGGCTTTTGATGACCCATAGAGCACGATGCTCAAGTTCAATATGCAGGTGACAAGGTTTTCCAAAAATGAGGCGATAAGGACACATCCCTATAGGTGTCTTAAAAGTTGTTATGTATGCCCACAAAGCATCAGATAATCATAGAGACCAGTCTTTTCTAGATGGATTAACAATTTTTTCCAAAATGGATTTGATCTCTCTATTAGAGACTTCTACTTGGCCACTGGTTTGAGGATGATACGGAGTTGCCACTTTGTGCGTGACTCCATATTTCTTTACTAATGATTCAAAAATTTTATTACAGAAATGTTTTCCCCCATCACTAATAATAGCTTTTGGAACGCCAAATCGAAAGAAAATATTTTCTTTTACGAAAAAAATGACAGTTTTATGATCATTAGCACGACATGCCAATGCCTCGATCCATTTTGACACGTAGTCAACTGCTACCAGTATGTAAAGGAAACCATGAGAATTTGGAAAGGGACCCATGAAGTCGATGCCCCATACATCAAAGATTTCCACAATTAAAATGGGATTTAAGGGCATCATATTGTGTTGAGTAATGCGTCCTAGCTGCTGGCAGTGGTTGCATGCTTTGCAATGCTCATGTGCATTTCTAAACTGTGTTGGCCAATAAAATCTACATTGTAGAACCTTGGCCGCTGTTTTCTTACCACTAAAATGACCACCACAAGATTGTTCATGGCAGAAGGATAACACGTCATTGTGTTCCCAGTTGAGAATGCAATGACGGATTAGTTGGTCGGAACAATACTTGAAGAGGTAGGGATCATCCCAGAAATAAAATTTCCGCAAATGGATAAGAACTTTTTTCGGTCATTACGAGACCAAGATGAAGGGACTTCCTCGGTAACTAAGTAATTTACTATGTCAGCATACCAGGGGGACGAAAAAATGGAATATAAGTGTTCATCCGGAAAAGAATCACAGATAGGTTTAGTATCAGTATCAATATCACTGACAAGTCTTCATAAATGGTCTACAACCACATTTTCGCAACCTTTTTTATCTCTAATTTCTAGAGTAAATTCTTGCAAGAGGAGAATCCAGCTGATCAACCTCTGTTTTGCATCTTTTTTCGCTAATAGGTAACGAAGCGCCACATGGTCAGTGTAGACAATTGTGGAAGAACCCACTAGGTAAGGACAAAACTTATCCAAGACATATACAACGGTGAGAAACTCTTTCTCAGTGGTTATATAGTTACGTTGAGCTTCATTAAGGGTTTTACTCACGTAGTAAATGACAATTGGCTTATCTTCTAGGTGTTGCCCTAGTACAGCTCCAATAGCATAGTCACTCACGTCACACATTAATTCAAAAGATTTAGACCAATCAGGTGGTTGAATTATGGGAGCGGTAGCTAAGGCAGATTTTAAAGTCTCAAAAGCTTGTTTGCAATTGAAACTGAAGTCAAAAATGGCATCTTTAAGCAAGAGATTGGTTAAAGGTTGAGCAGCCTTTGAGAAATCTTGAATAAATCTCCTATAGAAACCTGCGTGTCCTAAAAATGTGCGAATGTCGCGAACTATTTTTGGTTTTTGGTATAAGAAGTGAAGCAATTTTTTCTATCTTAGCTTTGTCGACTTCTATTCCGTCTTTTGAAACGATATGTCCTAAAACAATTCCTTTTTTAACCATGAAATGGCATTTTTCCCAATTAAGAACAAGGTTTTTCTCTTCACAACGTGTAAAGACCTTTTCAAGATTTGATAGACAGCTATCGAAAGAATCTCCATATATTGAGAAGTAGCCCATGAATACTTCCATAAAACGTTCAACCATATCACTGAAAATGTGAAGCATGCAGCGTTGGAAAGTACCAGGTGCATTGCAAAAGCCGAAAGGCATTCGTTTATATGCAAATATACCAAAAGGACAGGTGAACGCAGTCTTTTCTTGATCAGCAGGATCTATGACTATCTAAAAATATCCTGAATAACCATCAAGAAAATAGTAATACGCATGACCGGCTAACCGTTCAAGCATCTGATCGATGAAGGGCTGTGGAAAGTGATCCTTACGAGTGACTGCATTAAGTTTGCGATAGTCAATGCATATTCGCCATTTCATTAGAATATGAGCAGAGATGCATTCATCTTTATCATTGCGCACAACTGTAATGCCAGATTTCTTTGGAACAACATGTACTGGACTCACCCAAATACTATCGGATATAGGGTAAATAATACCTACATCGAGTAATCTTAAAACTTCCTCCCGTACCACATCTTTCATGGTTGGGTTTAGACGACGTTGCGGTTCACGCGATATCTTAGCATTTTCTTCAAGATGTATGCGATGGGTGCATACATTAGGGTCAATGCCCTTAATGTCATCGAGGGACCATCCAATAGCAAAACGGTGTTGTTGAATGACATCTATTAAATGGGATTCTTGATCATCAGTCAATTGAGATGATATAATAATTGGATGACTACCATCTGGATCAAGATGTACGTATTTTAATTCTGAAGAAAGAGGTTTTAAGTCAGGGGCGGGTGGAGTAGGTATTAAAGATTCTTGAGAAAAGTCATCGTCCATAGAGTAAACAGATTGATGTTCATCCAAATCGCTAGACATCATAGTCGTAGGGTCAAATAATGGTATTGACTCTAATAACTCGTTTACTTCTTGTGTATAATCATCGTCCTCAAATTCATAATCGCTAAAGGAAAGAAATTAGTATATTTCATCTTCAGGAAAAGTGTTTGTTAAATACTCTTGCACAATGCTATTAACCCTGTTCACCTCACCATCAATGTCAGGCTCTGGAATTTGTTTCATCATCTTGAACACATTTATCTCAACCGAAAGATTTCCGAAGGACATGGTCATGGAACCATCCCTACAGTTAATAAGAGCATTAGCAGTTGCTAGGAACGGACGTCCTAAGATGATAGGAATGGAATCACATGCAACTTCTATATCCAAAATAACAAAGTCTACAGGATAGAAAAAGTTTTGGACTTTTATAAGGACGTTTTCCACAATTCCTTTTGGATACTTAATGGAACGATCGGCTAACTGTAGAGTCATGGTGGTAGGTTTCAGCTCATGAAGACCTAGTTGTTTAAATAAGTAATATGGAAGTGAGTTCACACTAGCTCCTAGGTCTAGTAACGCAGTAGCCGTATATTTGTCACCTAAGGTGCATGGAACCGTTGGTCTACCAGGGTCCTTGTATTTGATTATACCATTGTGTTCGGTGATGGATGGAAACTATTCGGTGAGGAACGCTTGTTAAGGAATATTAGTTCTCCTTTTTGTGGTGTACATATCTTTCAGAAATTTTGTATGTTTTGGCAATAGCTTTAAGGCATCGACAAAAAGTAAGTTGATTGTCAAATTCTGAAAAGTCTCTCGAATTTTATCAAAATTCTCATCATGTTTATTCTTTGCCAAGCGTGCAGGAAACGGTGCCTTAGGGCGGAATTTTGTCCGCTCGCTTGTTTCCTAAATTCTGAGATGTTGACTTTGTTGTATTTGGTGAATCCTCCGTAGGTTCATTATTGGAAATAGATTCATTGGAACCGTCGGATTCCTTTGGTTGATCATCTGGCATACGTATTTGATTGTCTACAGTTTTTCCAGATCGAAGAGTAGTGATTGCGTGCACCTCACCTTGGTTGGGAGTACTTATACCAGGTGCATTGGTGAGTTCAAAGGCAATGTTTGCTGGCTTAGGGTTTAGAATTGCTTGTCCAGGAAACACGCCTTTCTGACTATTTTCTTGCGCTAATTGTTGAAGTGATTGTTGGATAGACGTTAAAATTTGAGATTGTTGGTTCATGTAAGCTAAGAAAGTCTCACTTGTCCTATCCGTAACGAGTGGCGCAAGTTGTGCAACAGGTACTAGATCACGATTATTGCTGAGGAGTTGTTTATTATAGTTGGGATTTGGATTGGCAGGAACAAGGCTGTGGTTGGTTTGATAGTTAGCATCAGAAGTATTTTGAAATTGAGTCTGACTTTGTTGGTATTGCTGATTATTTCCTTGGTAGTAAGGAATAAAGTTGTTGGTTGGTCGAACTGGTGGATTAGCGAAACCTGGAGGAACCCCCAATTGTTGGTTATTTTGGTGCCAAGTGAAATTTGGATGTTGTCTCCAAGGTGCATTAGGAATGTTGAATGCACATGCCTCCTCCGATGGTTGAGTAGAGGAAGCATATAACAAGGGACAATATGCATCAGGATGGTCAGAACTAAGACAAAGAACACATGGGGAAGTGTCAATGTTCATAACCTGTTTTGGTAGTTGATCATTTACTTGAACTGCAAGGGCATCTACTTTTTTAGTTAGGGATTCTATCAAATTTTTTAATTTAGGATCGGGTTTTACCTCAAAAATAGATGTAGCTTTTGTAACAGTATCCTTTGATGACCTAGACGATTCAGTGTTACCCCAGTGAATACCTTTTTTCGCTTGTTTTTCAAGAAAAGTATATGCTTCAGTAGCTTCTTTGTCCATGAAGCAACCGCCATTCATTATATCAAGAGTTTCTTTTTGATGATCAGAAAGTCCATTAAAGAAGGAATGAACAAGGACAGCTTTGTCTAGTTGGTGATGAGGACATTCTAAAAGAAGATCAGTAAAGCGACTCCATGCTTCCGTAAAGGATTCATGAGGATTTTGACGAAAGAATTGAATTTTTTGAAGCATTTCAGTAGTTTTCTTTTGAGTGTAAAATTGAAGCATGAAAGCTTGAACAAGTTTATTCCATGTGTCTATGGATTGTGGCTGTTGTCCTGCAAGCCAAATTGACGTTTTTTCTGCTAAAGTGAATGGAAATAGCCGAAGCAAGAGTTGTTCCTTAGAGATAGCTGGATGGTGAAATGTTGTGGCCACTTGTTGAAACCTATGAAGATGATTGTACGGTTTTTCGTGATCCAAACCATGATACACAGGTAACAAACTAAAAATATTTGGTGGGATACGAAAATCACCGACAATGTCCTCAAGTTTGATGCAGGAAGAAGGTCTTTCCTGTAATGCAGTATAGAAGTCCGACAGGGGCTTCTCAGTTGGTGGAGGATCGTCGACCATAACTGCAGAAGTTACTGGTGACGAAGGAACTTGATGAAGGTAATTAACAGAAGAAGAACAATTTTTAGGTGAGAACTTACGCAGTTGCTTATCGTATTTTTTTCGACGATAGGTATGTTCAAATTCTTTAGTGGAACCAGACCTTAATCTCATGCAAGCATAAAATTAGATCTAATTGACAGAAGGAACTTATTATTACTTGAATTTTATGATTCTCTTAAAGATTTTGGAGTTGAACAATGTAGGCTTAAGCTGCTGCTAATGTAGCAGTGAAGCGAGGAATACGTGTGTATAAACCAACGGCCAAGTTACAAGAGAGATATGAGGGAGGCTTTCCGTGCAAGCACGGTTCTAATTAAGTAACCTCAACCTTTCAAGTTTCCTAGACACCATTGGAATATGATTAAAATTTATGGAATTAAAATTTATGCAAGGTCGTTCTTAATTTTTCTTTTTTTTTTTTTTTTTTTTTTTTTTTAAGATTTATGCAATGGTGAAATTACAAGCATGCAAATACGATCTACTCATACAATACTAGATGCAGTAGTATGTGAAGATAATCTACTCATACGTATAGCTATACAAATAGGCAAGGTTGTATTATCGATAAATACTTCCATACGTACAAGCAAATATACATCAGTAATACGTATATGTATACTAATTTGTAGATCGATATTACGTAGACGTATATCAACAGTAACAGGCAAATTTGAATCACTCATACGTATCTAAATATAGTAGCATGCGAATATAGTATACGTACGCATATAAATACGACAATGCTAAAACTAAACATGCAACGTATTATACATAAACTAAAATACAACTCTTGTATTGCATAATAAATCGATTTCAGCAATACTCATTGAGATTGCAAATGCCATATAGAGAGCAGGTTCACCCCATAGGGTTTAGAAATAACTTACCCAACTCAGATTTTAACCCTCGTTGGAATGTTCTCCTCTTTCTTGACAAAATTGAAATATTATACAAGACGTGTACTTATACGAAGATAAATACTAAACATGCAACAATAGACACTTAAACGTAGAAAGACATATAACCATGCAAAATAGTGTCATTTATATGTATATATACATTGATATGCAATTCATGCCCAGTTAATCGTATATAAATATTTACAGGTATATGAACATGATTCATGCATATTTCTAGGCTAATACGTAAATAATAATCCATAAACTAGTACATAATAACTACGTACATGACATTCATACAAAAATAGTAAAAATTTGGAACCTGTAACGTCACGCTAGTCACCAAAGAAATGAAACACACGTTTCAATCTATCGAGTAATTAATCCCAGAAGATATTTGAATTTTCTGTTACCGTTCTAGAGAATTAGGCCTAGATATGGATTAAGATAGATCAGTGGATGCTAGAGCTAGAACATGAGCAGCAAAAGAGTTATGACACCCGCGGACGAGGGTTACACCTGCGGACGCGAGTCCAGTACCGCGCACGCGGAGGATTCTCCCACAGTGAGCTGAAATTTTCACAGCAACCTTAGATTCTTGTGTAGTTTACTTTCCCGGACCTAACTTTTTGTTCCTGGAAGTACAACAAAAAATCTGATGATCGTCAGGTCGTTTGTGAGGCAAAAATTTGAAAATAAACAAAAACATAGAAAACAGCAAAAACGGAAGGAAAGATGAAGGTAAGGGTTCCCCTTGGAGCAATTTCCAGTCTGTAGCACAAGTCCTTGGTCTTTAAAATGGCAGCGGCGCCATTTTGATATTCACTTTTGCTATGTTAGAGATTTGAATCTCTTCTTTGGCCAAAATGCGAAAACAAAGAATTTTCCTTACTCACGATCTTCGTGTTCATATAGTTTGGAGTAGGAATTCAAACCAACCTAAATTCTAGGACCACTTACAACTTGGTTTTACTCTTTTAGGAAACTAGTGAGTAAGTTTAGCTATGATTGTATAAATACTAAATACTTGGTTTCTTTACTACACAAAAATTGAAAACATTAAGTTACGTAAACATGCAACTAAGACAAGATAAAATTTTACTAAAGTGAAAGTGGAGAGTTAATTCTCCTCATGTAAAGATAACTTTTGTTATTTGATTTTAGTAAGTGCATCTAATCTTCCTAGAACTCTTAGACAAGTCCTAATAAAAGAAAACTTGATCCCTAACATATATGACTTATCTCTAAGCTCATACATGCTAGCATGTAGAACCAAAACAATGACTTATCTCTAAGCTCATCACTTTGAACCCTAACTAGACACTACACCAACTATCATTTTGAGATAGGATGTAGGTCTAGTTGTTCTTCCTAAACAACTTACTAAACCAAATAATAAAAAATTTTCTTCACATGAGTATTATTAACTCCCCACAAAGGGGAGGTTTAGCTCATGGTCCTTGGGCTAAAAGATGACTAATGTAGAATGTAAAAAGAGGGAGAGAGAACAAAAAGAAGAAAACTATCTATAAAACTCGCTTGCATTTAGATTTTATTTCCACTAGAAGAAAACAAAGTTTCCTCCATTAAAACGATTACAAGCTTTTGTTCCAAAACCAAAAACTAAAAAACTCTCCAAAACTAAGGAACTAAAATAATACATAGTAAAGAAAAAGAAGTCAAGGGAGTAAATGGATTGTCCCCCCTTTTGTTTTGTTTTCTTCTCCATTTGAGAGAAATCTCATTTCCTCCCACGTGAAACACCAAACCATATTTACTTCATTTTTATCCACCACATTAAAACAAAGTGACACCTTGCCTTTTTTTCACTATTAACACCTAATATAATTAATTACATGCAAGGTGTTAACTTTGCACCAATAATTTGGCATTTTTGTCTTGACATGCTTCATGATTGATAACTTATCAAATCTTGTGGGCCCGCATAGTGGGTCCACGTGAAGTCCAGTGGCGGTCCGGTCTTTTGACAATTTTACAACTTTCCGCCTATGCGTAGAGTTCATCTCCCTGATTGTCTGAGCAGCTCACTTGTCGCATTCGGAGTCCTGGTTCAAGAGGTAAGAGCTTCGGAAGTTTAATGCTTCTGTGCGGATTTGTTGGGCTTTACATGGCTGATTTGGAAGAATTCATATATATGTCGTTCTCCGTGCTTTAACACAGGTTTAACCAATATTTTCATGTTTACTGCGAATACCTGCAAAAGTACAAAAATATATTTATTTTATGATTATTAAACACATAATTAACCAAATTTATATGTCTCAATGAGGTTTCATATTACAGTTTTGGGTGCTTATCAAGGTCGTTGGCCATTATGTAACTAGTGGGCTCATTCCTTGTGTGAGTATGTAGGTCGGCGGTCTTGTTCGTTGAGAGAATTCGATTACAATGATAAGCTTCGAGCTGATTACTTCGAAGCTCCATCATGCCTCTTGGGCCTGGGAAGCGGAGAACTTGATGCAATGTGGATGGTATAGCTTGCATTTGATGAATCCAACGCCGCCCTAGAATATCATTATAGGACGACTTGATGTCTAGGATGCTGAAGCGTGTATTGAAGCTGACTTTGTCTTCTCTAGATCCCACTGAAACTGGGAGTATGATGTCGCCGATTGGGTCGGCCCTGGAGCCATTAAACCCGTAAAGAGGAGCAATCGGATCTATAAAGACTGACTTAGGTAAGTTCATTTCTTGAATTATATGGTAGAACAGAATGTCGCACGAACTGCCAGGGTCTATCAAGACGCATTTGACATGGACGACAAGTGCATCGTTATGAGGGAGGCAAACATTGTTGAGGTCGGCCTCTATGAAGGTAATATCCCCTATGTTGTGACCTGAACTTCGCGGGGCATGTTCCGCTTAGTGAAGAAAAATAATAAACTTCTTGAAGGGCGCCGACACGCCTTCGTTTCTCCCTGTAAAATGTCACGGAATCATCTGGGAAAGTGATCATATGAATAGTTTTGGCGTTGTCACGATCTGACGAGTGTTGTCGGCGTTCATGGCAAGAACGGTCACGATCTCTGGGACATCCTCTGCTGCGGGAGCGAGCTTGAACATTGTGGTAGTCATGGCGAGGTGGGGATCTACTGTGCACTCTGCGAGCCATGAGCTTATGGCATAAATCGTCGTCGGCAATGTTGGTATACTATTTGATATGCCCTACTTCGATGAGATCTTAGAGGTAGTGCTTTAGCCCCCAGCATGCATCGGTCTCTTGACATCTGGCTCGGTGAAATGCGCAGTACGGTTTGTCAGGTCGATCTGCTGGTTGCCGCACATCAGGTCGGAAATATGAAGCTCGTTTGATCTTTTCTAAGATGTAACTAGGAGAGTATGTCAGGACGGCGAACGCTCGGTCAGTGTTCATTCTGTTTCCCGGCTTCCGCTATTGTTGTTGGGGACGATTTTTGAAGCTGGGGGGGTCATCTGATATTGCTGCGACCTCTTCTTCTTCTGGTAGGCCTTGACGTTTCAGGCCTTCCTGCAACTTGATATACTTGTCGACTCGAGCGTACAGCTCAGATAAAGTCTCGGGGCGTTCTTTCATCAGCGATCTGGCGAGTGCCGTGTTGCGCACACGGCAGGCATTGTAGAATGCCAAGGTGGCGAAAGACTCTTTCAAACCTGGTTCCATGCACAGTAGTTCGGCTTTGAACCAACCTAGAAATTCACAAATTGTTTCGTCTTCGCCAAGTGAAAGTTGGAACAGCGAATCCAGATCAACTTTCTTACGTCTATTATGCACATACTGACTAGCAAATGAATCGGTAAGTTGCTCGAAGGTCTTTATCGAGTCTGGCTCGAGTGAGAAAAACCAATCGAGTGCACCATCTTTGAGACTGGCAGGGAACAAACGACAGTGGAGGTGATCGAACTCTGGTGCACTATATAGTGCCAAGCTTTGAATATAACGAGCTACGTGTTGACCAAGGCACATGCTGCCATCGTACATCGGAAAATGTGGCTGAACAAAATCTTGAGGAGAGGGTTTATTTAGTACCTCCGTAGTGAATGGCGATGCCCGGTACGTCTTGAGCATTTTCTGGATGATCTGGATTGCGTCTTTTCTCACTGCACTTTGGCTGATCATTTGCGATAGTTCGTTAATCTGCTGATTAACTTTGTTGATGTCGTTCTCAGCGACTTTCCCAGCTGGTTGTTGTTGTGCATCTATTTGTGCGCGAAGAGCAGCATTTTCCTGCCGGAGCAAGGAAATCTCTCATTTGTTAAACCTAGCTGGTTTGCGAGGCTTTGAACTTGAGCTTCGAGGCTTGCCATGCTACGTGGCTTTGAGATTTTTGGTTTTTGGTTTTTGATTTGTGTGAAAGTGGTTTCTCAAGTAATCGAGACCACATGGCGCCAATGTAAAGGCGTGTTTTTCCTTTACATATAAAGGAGGAAGAAGAAGGGGTTTGGATTTGGGAAGACCGAGTTCGCTAAGGAGCGAGCTGTCTACGTATCTTCTCTTGATTCTGGGGGGAGAGAAAAATCAAGTCTCACGTAGTTCATATAGGTGGTATTTATAGGCAGATTGGGGTATGGATCCCTGAGACACGTGTGCTAACATGTCCATATGTAGGGTGGAGATTATGAATGTGTGTTAGGTTGGTTCTGGTAGGAATGCGGTGATCATTGGGAGTGGGTGCAGTAGTTCATATTTCCCGGTAATTGGAAGTATAGGTAAGGCTTTAGTAATGATTACCCTTGGATTAGGGAAAGTATCTTTATTCGAAGCGTTCTGTGCTAGGTCGTTCAGTTGTCTTGGAGCGTTCTTAAGCGAATTGAAGTGTACCACCTACATGAAGCAAGCTGCTCGCAAGTCGGTCGATCTTGGAGGACGATGTCCTGAGTTCGTTACAATCTCTACTTATGCTTATCGCGTGCTTAATATTCTTTAATAAGAATATTACTCCCTTACAATAACTTTATGAAAGTAATACATAAGAATAGGGTTTTTGTCAATGTATCAGGTTGATTGTTTTGTGAGTTATTTTTAATAAAATGACTTGGGTGTAGCAAAAAACAATAAATATATATTTTGTGAGTTATATATAGGGGCTGGCTACGTCGACATACTGAATTGACATACGCAATCCTACCTACCTACATAATGAGCTAAAAGCTAATTTTATGGGGATGTGATCTCCACAACATGGAGATCATCTCCACAAAAAAAAATCAGCTTCTTTGAACATTTCTAACCTTATCAAAAATTGAGTTCAAATTTGAAATTTATCTGACGGTCTAGAATTTTAACACTCTTTTGACAATACTAGACATATTCGATTGAGCTGATTTTTTGTGGAGATACTATCCATGGTAAGGAGATAATATCTACCAAAAATCAGCTCTTAGAGCAATGTACAAGTCCGCTGTTGGACTGCGTATGTCAATTCCGTATGTCATTTCTGTATGTCGAGGTAGCCAGCCATATATATATATATGTGGGGCCGTTTTCAAAAACTCGCACATGGCCCTTTGAAATTCAGAGCTGGCCTGTGATCACATACTTACTATAGGTTTGACCTTTTTTTTTTTTCTTAGATAAAAAGAAAACACTTCCAAAAAATTTAGGAAGGGCTTCCTACAGAGTTTTCATCCACAGACAACTGAATCAGAGACCTTACCGTAACTGGGTTCAAACTAAAAAAAGGAGGAGCTCGTTTTCCCCTACTAGCTAGTGCATTAGCAACAAAATTAAAGTCTCTACGAATAAAATGAAAATTACAGTCATCCAACAATGAGCTACAAGTATAAATATCATGTGCTATTGAGGTAGCTCCCTCTTCTCGCTCATCTCCGCACCATAAGTTTTCCATAAGACAAAACCTCTCTTGTTTTGCTCCAACATTTCAACTAAATTTTTTTGTTGAGGTCAAAATGGCAGACATCGGTTTTGCAAATGCCGAAATCAAGTCTAGTCCTCCTTTCGGATAGCTCGTGCATCTACCTATATATCTCTCATTTAATTATAAAAAATGTATATGTTATATTCTACTCCTTATTGAATACTAGTTGTAGCAATACAATAACCAAAGTTATTCCATAAGACAAAACCTGTTCCTACTTGCTTTGTGTTACAATCCCAAGAGGCATATGTGTTGAGGTAATGACAATTGTTGTTTATTTATGCCAAGTGAGTAAGGGGTTCACCTAGCTCACCTCAAACTCCGCAACATTCTTTTCAATTCTTCTAATAAATTTCTTTACTCGCATGCAAAAAAAGTAGACATCTCTTTCCTTCATTATCATCATAGTTAAACTGTTGGTGCTAATTAGAAGCTGAAGTTTCATTATGAGCTTAAATGTAAGGTTTTCAGAACTTCTTCATCTTGCACTTTCTTCTAAGCTCAACATATACTGATTTACTGAACCCGTTACCCGTGGTTGCATACATTATTGAGAAATTCAAAACTTATATTATTAGCTGTTTTCCCCACCAATATATAGAACTCAACTCATGTACTCAACTAGCTAAAATGAGGAAGAGAAAAACGTAGGTAGGACATCACATTATAGGCCTTTATTCTAGATGGCCACATCTACCAGTCCAGTTGACACAACTAACCTGGTTCGGATTTTGGGGTATTGGGCTCAAAATTTAGAGGCCGTCTTTGTAGTATGGTCTTTTGAATGGAACTTACGTATATAAGGAATGGCAATAATACCAATTAAGCATATGAACTTGTTAAAATATTCTACTTTATCCCATATATTTTTTTTAGAGCGCAAACCATCTTAAACTTACAATGAAATTCTATTTTACCTATCCGGCCCATTTCAAGCATCGGATTGTTGATGTGTCTTATTTTACGCTTTCATATTTTTTGTCTTCATTCGACACAGTGACGTAGTGGATGATACATGTTATATATCATCATGATATATGACATATATCACATTTTTACACAATGATACATGACATGTATCACGATGATACATGCAGTGTTCGTGATTCCGAACGAAACCTCGGAATTCCGCCCAATATTTTGGTTTTTCAAAAAACCAGAATTTCGAATATAAAGTCGAGATATTGATTATTCCGAAATCAATCGAAATTTCAAATATGATAGGGGTCGAAATTTGATAAATTTCGGTTTTTGGATTTGTCAGAATTCTGAAAATTCCGAAATCCCGAACTATGGATACATGACGTGTAGCACGATGATACAAGACATATATCATCTGCCAACTCACTAATTACAAGTTTAAAGTGATTTGCGCTTTAAAAAAAGTATATGGGGTAAAGTGGAATATTTTAGCAAGTTCATAGATTTATGTGGTAGTATTGCCTATAAGGAAAGGTTAACTAGTATTACCCTCACTAGAGGTTGACCGTGTTTTTTTTGTGCGTATTTGGGGTGGGGACCCTAATTGGCCATCTAGGGGGGGTAACACTAACTAACCCTATAAGGAATCGTGCGTTGAGAAAATTCCTTCTAAAGAGTTCTGCAAATCGAAACTTCTTATTGACATTGTCTTCCAGAATTTTTACTTCTTTCTGTAGCATGAAAAAACCTAGGGATGTCCATCTTGCCCGAAACCCGCCCAAAACCTGAACAAAATACCTGCATCGAACCCTGCCCGAACCCGACAAAATCCGCACCCGAACCCAAATCGAAATACATAGGGTAGGGTTTGGTCACACTCTCTAAACCCGGACCGACCCGATAATTTAGCCCTAAACTCATTAAAAGGGCTAAAAAAACCCGAAACCGAACCCGAACTGAAATCGAACCCCAAATCCGGTTTCAATTGCATACTACTAATCTCATCTAAAAGAATGAGTTAAATAAATATTTGGATTATGATTTCATTCATGTTTACAATGATGAGTTATTTAATATATTGGATTATGAAAAAATTTATATCGAGATTTCCAATTTTTTCAGTAATTACACATGATCATGTGTCTATAGTTCATTTCGAATCCATCTATTTTTAAAATCATATGAAATAATTATGTCCGAGTATATGTGATAATTACTTATAAGTTTATTAGAAGTTTTATTTTATTTGAAGGATTGATGGATAGCCGAAGAAGAAATAAAATGTAAATATATATTTTAAATAAAGTTTTTTATTGTCTTCTTTCTTCATTTATATCGGGCTTTATCCTACCCAAACCCGAGCCCGATGAGTACCCGAAATATAGGGTTAGAATAGGGTTTGGTAACACTTCTCAACAAAATACCCGACTTTGAACTCGACCCATTGAAAACCGGTCTGGGTTCAGGTAACCAGATACCCGTTCAAAACCCGAAAAATCAGGTTTAGGCTGAGTCGGATACCCGTTTGGACATCCCTATTAAAAACCACTGGTTTGGGATAAAGGATTTACATCTCCTTGGGCCTTCGCAGATGAGCTAGGGAAGAGTGACCAGCATTGAAAGTTTGAACGGAAATTGCTAAATCGTCCGTCTAATTAGTCAACATACCACCATAGTTCACGATTTCAGAATTTTTGGAATTCCAATAAATCCAAATTTTAAAATTCATCAAATTTCGACCCTTATATATTTAGAATTTCGGTTGATTTTGAAATTATCAAAATTTTAATTTATATTCATAATTCCAATTTTTTGAAAAACTGAAATATTATGTGGAATTCCAATATTTCGTTCGGAATCACAAACACTGCCTACCACTACTACAAGGCGTTGAAAATGTTGATGCATGTAGGTAAAAACTACTCCAAGTCACTGGTTTTTAGGTCTATTATGGAATGACTTGATGCATGTACCAATCATACTACTGCAGTTTGGATTTTGTATGATTTTGCCGTAAAAATGAGAAAGAATCATTTCTTTCAACATCATGGGCGCCACTTTACTGTTCATAATTATTTTTTTTTGTTTTTTTGGGTCACGTCGGTGGGTCTATATAATTTGAAGAACTGAAGAAGTCTGGAAAACGCTAATATAGTAACATGCTAGTATCTGATTAAAAACGCTCACAAAGTGTCAAAGTCACGAGTCACTAATACAAGTCTTGGACTTTTTAGAGACTTAGTTTCCAGCATTCTGTGTTAATTGTGTGCGAATTGAGCATCTTTGAAATAAGACAATAATGGAATTTCTATTTTGTAGACATTTCCAAAACCTTTGTCATCTGAAGATTGATTATAATGCTCCATGCCTGATTTCTGAAGTGGCCTCTTGAAATTTCTTTGTTAACGATCTAAAACTTCTTTGGCTTTTCTTCGCCCATTGGGATGATTTGCTTCTTTTTAGCAAATCTGATATAAGAGGTGGACTTACAGTTGTAACGTCTTCGTACTCTGCATCAGGATGAGCATAGATAAGCAGTACATATATCGGCAAGAATCAACAGTGACAAAGGACAAATTTATATTTGTTAAAGAGTAAAGTTAGGGATATGTTTGCTCTCTTTCTATAAATACTTCCACTTGTTAGGGAAGTCATTAGAACTTCCAGTAATGAAACTAGGGATCGAGAAAATGAAATACTGGCATTCAAGCTTTCTTTTATCCCGCTAGCATTGGTATATAACTGAATATATAGAGTTAATGTTTTATATCAATGATTGCACGATGAGCGTTTAGTGATCTGAATATGGTTCACAGCAGGCTTGAAGAGTATATTGCTTGAGCTTCGATGAGGTTGTCACACAACTTCCACCCTAAAAAGATGAATCATATTTTCTTGCGATGCATAGACATAAGAGACCTATGAATAATCTGTTACTGATGTAGAGCTTTATATAATGAAAACATAATAACAATTGGCTCGTCGGCTGAAGGAAACATGCTCACCAGAAGATTTTGGGAGCTGATATTGCTTCTTCAAAAACTTTGAGGCATCATTATCTTTCTTATGGCATAACACTCGGAGTACGGTGTGAGCATCTTCGACAGACCACCCATCAGGATTGCTACAATCAGATGTTGTAGAACCTTGTTCACTAGCCATCATCAGCATTTCAATCAAAGTTTCTGACTGCAAATTATAAAGTTTATGATCAACAACATCACCTAAAAATTTCTTATACAAGTAGTACTAAATATGAGCCATAATCATTAACCTGAAGCGAGTACAATTTTATGATATTTTGAGCTAATCTTGCTTCATGCTCGACCACTGCAGGAGGAAGACCATCTCCATCCGCAACAAAGAAATCCTACAAGTAAAAGTTAGATATGCAGAATCAACCAACAATTACAGAGGACATTTTCACAATGTAATCAGTAATCTCCTCTATAACGGAAAAATATGGTGTAAGCCATTCATGGGAAAAATATATATACTCCCAACATTTCTAATTTTGTCCAAATTTCTTCTCTATTTATCATGTTCTCATCATTTTCTTATTCTACATTCATTTGCATTGACAGAATAGATTCCCATGATTCAAGTACGTATTTTGACAGAAAAATAAAGATGTAGCGTTTTATCTGTGTCACATTATAAGCTAGGGTTTATCACATTATAAGCTGGGGTTTATATTCCCAACTTAAATTATGGCAGCCTATGAAGCACATACACTGACACACGATACGGATACGACATGACACGAACAAGTGGATATGGCATTTCTCAAAAAAGTAGGATATTGATACATTAAGGACACGTTAAGAAAAAATTTAAATACATTTATACATTTGAAAATTACCATTCTCCACCAAATTCAAATAAATCATCTAATTCAAAGCATGTCCAATTCTAACAGACTAAGCAATAAGCATGTCCAATCCTTATATTGGGTCAAATTCTGCCTACTGTTATGTTATAAATAATTAATGAATAAAACCACTATGTTGGGTCCTGATCTGTTTTGATTTTTTTATGACTGAAATAATTAAATAAAAAACACAAATACTGCCCTGTGCATGTCATGGGTGTGTCCCCATTCCCCAAGTGCATGTGAAATTGCAAAATATATAAAATAAACCGGATACTCCAAATGGAATCTCAGACACGTGTTGGAGGTGCATCGGAGAGTATTGGTATCAGCTACATGTCGGACACAGACACTTTGCCTCTGGACAAGTATCCGTGCTTCATAGACTATGGCTTTATATCTCGGGAATGCTCTTAAAGATATCTGCATACCTTTAATATTTGAAGATCTTCTTGCAACAACTGGATATCTGTGTCTTCAAATGCACGAGATGGACCTCCCTCCAATAATACCCAAATAAAACCGTTCTGCATCACGAGAAAAACCAATATAAATAAAAAGAAAAAAGAGAGGTGAAAGAAACTAACCGCCAATATGCATAGCCCTGTATCGTGTAATTGGACAAGGATTGTACCATTGATTCGTGACAAATGTTTAAAACAACTGGATCTCTAAGAGTGTCGGTTATCATAGTACATACGAGGTCCAGTACCTGCATAATTTCACTTGATGATTAAATAGAACTAATAACAACTTGACAGATAAATAAACCATTTGTCTAGCAAAATGTGATATCTATTGGAAATACTTTTTACTAATCTTACAGAATCAAAATGTGTAAGGCTACTTTCCAGGCGAGCACTTTCGACTTTGCCACGATACAGAGTAAACAAGAAAGAGTCTCGTAGATCCCAGAACACAAGCCTTGCTCCTATAAAGAGAAATCATTACACATAAATTAGCTCTTAGCAACAAACCGTAGAGTAGAATCTGATAACATCCAACTTTCAGTAAGCATAATGCCTCTTATAACACTCTGGCACTATCATCTAAATGTTCCTTTAGAGTCTATCTTCAGTTACTGATTTAGAAATAAGCAGAAAAACAGAGTTCTTGCATCCAAATAGAAGTTTCTAATTTTTACCTTGTCTACTTTCTACGTAGAAACTACAACAAATTATTCTAGAAAAACATCTTTGCATGAACTTAGATTCCTGCCATTTTCTAATTTTTACCTCGTCTACTTTCTAAGTAGAAACTACAACAAATTATGCTAGAAAAATATCTTCGCATGAACTTAGATTCCTGCCTAACCTCCATTATGCATCCAAACACACGAACAGGTGCAAAACTGCAAACTAATTGTTATTCACAGTTGTCAATAAGTGTCTTACCAATTATCTCGCAAATCTTGTTGATTGCATCAGCCACATCGTTCCTGATTTTGTTAAAGGTAATCAAGAGCCCATCAACTAATCCACTACATTTTGACAACCCAGCCTCCAACGGTCCTGAAAAGTGCTCTTTCACTGCAAAGGATTAGCAGCTCCATCAATTATTGCGGATTTAGAATTACACTACATATAAGCTTGGGTGTGGATTTTTTCTTACAAATATTCATATTCATTATTATACATATTGGGCAGCTAATTCGGAAAAGGAATCTTCTGAAGTGAATATCAAAAGTGTCTTGTTATCAATAAGAAAGAAAAATAACAATAATAAAAAATAGGGTTAACTAGTATTACCCCCCTACTAGATGAGCCAATTAGGATTTCCCCCAACTAGATGGGGAAATGGTTGACCGTGTTTTTTTTTGTGTGTACTCAGGGGAGAGACCCTAATTTCCCCATCTAGTTGGGGGCACTCCTAATTGGCTCATCTAGTAGGGGGGTAATACTAGTTAACCCTAAAAAATAAATAAAACTTACTCCATCCTTTGCTACCACATGGTCTAACATTAGCCCAAGATTCCCTTATACCATCTTCCAAGGTGTCAAGTTTGTTTTGGATATACTGTATGGAAAAACAGATAAATAAATAATTGAGAAACACATACGCACACATTGAAAAAATGGACTTCAACAATTGATCTACAAAGAGAATTATTTTTTTCCTAAGTTCACTTACAAACTAACACAATTTTACCAAAAAGATAGAAAATCAAAGAGCTACAGTGATTCATGGTAAAATATCTAACTCTAGTGTTACTGCTGGATGAATGTACAGCAATTTTTAAGAATTCGCAAACTTAATTCACATACGGAAATGCTATATAAGGTCAAAACATTTAACGAGCTTTGGTTACAAGAGAAGCTGCATAACTAAACACTGTCTGAATGTGAGGGATCTTTTAGGCATAATAAGGATCCTTAATGGAAATACTAACCTCTGATTTTCAACTCCGTGTCCATGTTAGATGCATGTTGAACATGGGCATAAAATAATGAATCCAGAAAACTATCCACAAAATAGGAGTCATGAATTCCCCTTCAATATAAAATATTTAGACCAAATCAAGTATTCATATTTTGACACCAATAAAAATGGATCATATAATGGGTTAATGTGACTAATGGAGGAAAAAAGGGAACTTGAGGGGAAAAGAGAGAGCTTAACTGACTCCTCGAGTGAATGCATAAAAAATTTAAATGACTTGCAACATTGCTAAACATGGGTCCAAGTAAAAGAAAATGACCACAACATCATAAAGTGAGAGATACTCAAACATGAACTGGAACCGATGTGAAAATGGATTCCATTGATTTTCATAGAAAACATATGGCCCAACGATTTTCCAAGAAACTGGAACAAACTCCATTGGAATCAATATCTTGGAATGAGCAACCCAAAATATCAAAGAGTCGCAGTCTATTGAGTACCAGTGTCCAATGCATGCCTGGTGCTATCAACTAGCCTATGGAGGGGTATATCCAACATAGGTCCATAATAAATGCTTTTTATCTATCTCACTTGAAAATCTTAAAAGTATTAACAGACCAGTTTCTCCGGTCAATAAATTGGAGCCTAAGATAAACGATAGTACATAAAGAAGTAGACAGGGCATTCTTTTAGTATACAGAATATTTTCTCAGAGTCCATTGTAGATCTACTTGATTGAACTTTTCAAGGAATGTATAAGCGTACTTGAAGGGTGTTCATTCTAACACAAAGCTTGGACACAGTTAGCCTTTTCAATTTGTCGAGTATATTTTCCTCAATAGTTGTACAAGTGACTTGCTTCTTCCTTATTGAGGGAATTAGCGTCTCCTTATGTCGTGTTAAAGCAGGAGCATCAGGAAACAATTGACTCTTTTCAACTGCAATTAAGAAACCAAAGAAATCCTCATAATTTGCCGAAAAACACTACAATAAAGTAAGACATATACAGAGGGAGGATAATTATTTTTCTAAACAAACTTCAGATTTATTTCTCTTTCCTCCTTTCGATCTTAAGACACAACCAAAGAAAAAAGTGAAAATATCATTTCCCCTAAATATACATCCCTACTGAACACTGGAATATATTGAAACCTATATTTATGAAATTACTCCAACTTCTCATCGAACCACTTGTCACAGCTATGCAACTTGCTCACATCATCATCTTAACACAAATTCTTGTCGGAACTTAATTTTTGCAATAAACTAATGGCAAAATTAACCAAGTGAAAACAAAGTCCCACAGCTACAGGAAGACGAATCATCATGACTACCTCTTGGTCAAGTTGTTGTTGTGCTAAGAATGCCTCCATGGACATCCACCCAGCTTAAGAAAAGAATATCGATCTTCCATGGGATCAATCAATGAATTTTTTTTTTGCAGAAACGGAACAACTTCAACATATACAGGAAAATGATGTGCATGCAATAACTTATGATCAATCAATGCATTTTTTATTTTGCAGCAACCAAACTACTTCAACGTACTTACGAACAGTATACAGGAAAATGTTGTGCAAGCCATACCTTTTCCAGGACAAAGTTCTGAAAAACGAGACTAGCTTATAAAGTTAAGGAAATGGCAAGATTTCTTAGCAATATTATCAGCTACATAGTTCCCCTTTCTGTAATAAAAAGTCGTTCTACGCTACATTTGTCATCAAAGTACCAAGCAATTGTCAGACTGGTGTGTAGACCATGAGCATGTTGAGGCTTTTGGCGTTAACAAATTATGTAAGCGCACCTCGAAGGCTCAAACACAACTCTCTAGCAATAAGATATGCAAACATTATCTCAGGCACTATGAAATTTAATTCCTCCCAACTCCTCAAAAGTCCAAGCCACAACTGCATTATCCATTTTCAATCCCGCACCAGGGTTAGTCCTAAGCACCAGAGATCTGCTAATTCATCCTCATTATACGTTCCATTCACACTTATATGTGCTTAAGATTCATTACTTTAAATATGTTGACATTAATAATTCCCACATCGGAGTTTAAAGCATAGCCAATTAGCATATAGGTTCCTGGGGCTGCTCCACTCATTCTCAATTGATAGTACAATAGCAGCCTAAGAATATCACCTAAAGAGCCCATGTGTGCTTCAGGTCACCGGCTAAAACTAAAGTCCATGTGTTAGGCTGAAGCCACACAAGACATGAGGGAGCGTGGAGATTAATAGTCCGACATCAGGTGTTTAACACATAGCCGATTAATATATAAGTTCCTGGGGACTCTTCACATTGCCAATTCTTTTCCAGTTCGATGGTCCAAAGGTTAATTACTACAATAATTAGTGGCACAAATATAGAATGGTATCTTGGCTAAATACCATTGTTTAAAGCTTAAAAAACCTCATTTGTATATATTGTGTATTAAGGTCCTCCTCAGCAATGCAAAAAACAAAGCAATAAAAAAATAGTCACATGTCACCACATTATCTAGAATCTTGTACTTGAAATCTCATATTGACTACAGTATTCAAAGATCAATAAGGTGGTTGGTCAACTTCAAACACGTGTTGGTGGGTGGTCATCAATACAGATATGAGAAAAGATTCAAAGTTCAAACACGCACCAACTCTAATCAGAGTAAAGAGGATGAAACGGTGAGTAGAAACATATATTAACTTCAACGAGGTGTATATTATACCTAACTGTGTAGCCATTTTCATCAAATATGCTTCCAAGCTCTGGAAAATAACTGAAAGTAGAGACTGCAAATGTATAACATCCATTGGCAGCTTCAGGCTAAAGAATTGATCCACAGTCTGCAGACAATAAAGTTGGACCTTAGGACCAAGGATGAGAACTAAGAACAAAAGTTCGAGAAGGATTTCAAAGTCTGTGAAGAGATATAGTTGTATATGTCTTTAATGTTACTCCATCACACAACACACATAACAAGTAGCGTTGAATGATAACCCTTCCTAGATATTTCAGCAATTATGGACTTTGCAATCACTTAAATTTTCCAATATTTCACACAAAAAAAAATGTAGTCAAAACCAAATATTAGCTCGGTAAGAAGTTTGCCTCCTCTAGGATCCGAAACACTTCAATTATTGAAGCTGCTTGTCTTTGTTGAAAGGACAAAGGTTCCCAATCCTGCACAACCAGAAGTATCATCATTACCAACAAATGTCATGTTTCACTTCCATAAAACAAAACTGAGCACAAAATAATGGTACAAAGATCTACAAGTTGACACAAAAATGGTGCTCACAGAAAAAGATAAATGACAAGAAGAAAAAACTGTGTTGTGAATGAGTTTTAACTTCGATTAAGCTGCCCAATCACCAAGGGTGGATACCCAATAGTTGGTCCACACATAAATAATGTGTTTTACATGGGGGTATATTGTTTGTTGCTAAATGATACCAGGTACTAAAAGGAGCTTCTCTTCAAAAGATATTTAAAGAATCTGTTCAAACTCTTTACAATGATTGGAAGGTGTTGATCGGGATATGAAAAAGTTCGACTCCCTTCCAAGTTTGATTCTGTGTGTTTGTGTTACACGGATTCAGGTGGAAATTGTTGATGTGTAGATATGTTTTAAAGAGACAATTATGAGAGTCCAGTGTTACAAAACGTTTACACTATTATTACCAATGGAAAGAATGGGCTGCAAGTGGGTTCATTACAGAAAATTTGTAAATATGATGATCCGATGGAAAGCTGAAACGCTTGTTGCACAGCGAGTTGCAAAAGGCAATTCTGAAAAGTACATCATTGTATATGGAGGCCACTACGAACTTTCAAAGGAGTAGATGACTCCTAATCTCCTATAGAAGCATGATGGAGATCAGCTAGAATCCTTCAATGATGTTACCAATGGAAAGAATGGGCTGCAAGTGGATTCATTACAGAAAATTTGTAAATATGATGATTCGATGGAAAGCTGAAATGCTTGTTGCTAAGCGAGTTGCAAAAGGCACTTCTGAAAAGTACATCATTGTATATGGAGCCCACTACGAACTTTCCAAAGGAGCAGATGACTCCTAATCTCCTATAGAAGCATGATGAAGATCAGCTAGAATCCTTCTACATCTCTACTGCCAATATCTATAGTTTCTAAACAGTACCGGTACAGAATCAGAGTACTTATATAGAACGGAAACTTTTCTCCCACTAAGCCTTTATCAGAGGGCCCAATAATATGGATCCAAAGTGAAATGGACAGCCGCATGGTATAGGGCCAAACACCAATAATAAAGAAAGTGAAGGATTCTATGACAATTGACAAGTAAAGGATTAAAGATGATATTGTGGCCTACTAATAACCTATGTTACATGGACCAGCCTTATTTTAAAAATAATCCACGTCGGATACGTTTCCACTTGTCCGTGTTGGACACAAACGGACACATTGTGTGTCATATACCTCAGTTTTTGACATTTTGCCGTGTCAAACACTTCGTATCCATGTATAATACAAACACACGTATCCGTGTCAATGTGACTTAGCTAATAACCTATGCTACATGGAAACTCCATATCTTAAAAATAATCCATGTCGAATACGTATCCACGTGTCCCTTCGGACATGACAAAGACACATATTGTATATTATAAACCTCAAATTTTGATATTTTTCCATAGCTCTCGTTTCTTTGATTGAGCTTTTCATTTAGCTAATAACAATAAAAAATAATAAAACCAAAATATAAAAGGCTATGACGCCTGGGCATATGTACTTTGAATCTTTTGATATGCAAAGAACAGAGACAACTTATGTCGGATACATATCCACGTGTCACTTTGGACATGACAAAGACACATTGTATGTTATATATCTCAAATTTTGATATTTTTCCATAGCTCTCGTTTCTTTGATTGAGATTTTCATTTAGCTAATGACAATAAAAAATAATAAAACCAAGGCTATGATGACGCCTGGGCATATATACTTAGAGTCTTTTGATATGCAAAGAACAGAGACAACTTATGTTTCCAATGAAAAGACTAAAGATTAAGTCATGAGACCTTAAATATTACACCAAAGGAATGAGCCATCAATAAATTTTCATGGTCAAGAAACTCAAATGCAAGAAAACAACCTCAAGATTGAAAGCACGTTCGGTCCATTCCAAGATAGGCATGTGCTGTCCATTCACCCAATCAAGGATAATCGGCTTACAAACTTCACCAATCTGCGCAGAAGAAAATAGATTTGGCATACAGGACAACTAAAAAAGACCCAGAGGTAGAAAAAATCAATAAAAATCATTGCAAAAACACCGATGTAAATTAAAAAAAATACGTCGAACACAACTGAGTCCCATCATAAGATTGACCAAACCTGATAATGATCCAAATCTTTGCTGATAGGTGAATGCAACTTATCTTCGGCATGTGCAGAGTAAAATAGGTGACTCAGTCTTCTGTCCAACACATCAGCTGCAGGGAGAACCGATCTGACATCATCCGAGAGGCATGTCACTCCATCAAGAAATGGCTTCTACAAATTCACAAACTAAACAGAATAAATTCAGCATACGACATGCCAAGACAAGAGATAAAAAACTGTTCATCAATCAAGTTAGCTGCACCAGTTCTTTCCCATAAAATTTGTGCAATTGCATAGAGGATATCATTCCAGCTTCAGGACACCAACGGCATAACACAGGGATGAAGACAGTAAATTCTCTCTCAGCAATCTGTTTCAGTTCATCAGCAAGCTTCTTCATAGGGTGTTTTCCTTTTGATTTTGGTTCACTGTTTTTCGTATCCATAACCTAATATTATACAGAGAAACATTGAAGTTATTAAACTTGACAACTTAGGAGCTTAGTAAATCATATCAGAGTAGAAATCCAGAACATACAGGAGTCAGACGCCTACATGCAGCTTGAATGGAGTTCTCAATGCGACTTTTGAGGTGTTCAAAGGCAAGCTCGGTCCTTGCATTGGGTTTAATTAACTGCAATTTAACGCTGTGGCTCATCATACAATCAAAGGTAGAGAGAGGAAAGTGATCTAACCAAATAGTTTGAAAAATTGGTCATATTAATAGAAACTAATAACACGGTAACTGGAAGATTGCAAGGGGATATGTTGCATCTGGCACACAAAATGAGAACTAAATCAACAGAAACTAGATATGTGTTTTGACAACAAGCAGCTTAAAAGAGGTCCATGTAAATTTGATAATACAGGGAGGACAAAAAAATTATACTAAATGCTAAAAGAATTCCTTCTGAACCAGTCGTCAAAAATATTTCAAGAAAAGAGAAAGGTGAGAGGGAGCAGATCATCTCCAAACAAGATTTACTAACCACGAAAATAGTTCAACAGTTGTAGCAGAATGCACCCGTGAATAGCTATCTGACTAACCTTGTTGTCACCACTTCCATCAGAAGCAAGATGTCCAACTACTAAAAACAATTTTAGAACCCGTCCAAAGTTCATAGCCTTCTGAAATAAAATGAAAACATGAACTAATCAGGGTATGAACTGGAGCTCAATGTTGTTCATTTGTGCTTGTGAGGGACTCCTCACAAGTTCCGTTTACCACACTTTTTATACCATGCCCCACAACTTTACGTACAACGTGAATTATAACCTAATTTTTTGTAGATATGTTCAACTAACTATGAAAATCACCTCTACTAAATTTCAACTCATTTGATAATGTTTAACTATGTCAAAAGATGATTGTCAAATCGTAAAATCTAAGCCGTTTAAAAAAAAAATTAAATTTGAGAACGATTTTTAACTAGGTTAGAGATTTCTAAATGAGACGAATTTTTGTGGAGATGTTATCAATGGTTAGTAGATCATATCCACAAAGTATTAGCATTTAACTCATCTTGTAGAGGGGTGTGGTATAAACTATGGTATAAAAAGTATAGTAAACGGAACCTGCTCGTATATGTGTGTATATATATCGTTAAAGTTTCGGTATATAAACGTTTAACAAAGACTTTAACAAAGACTGTAAAATTCATGCAAAACAGAAACTTTCAAAAACAATATAAAATTGAATAATTGTTCAAATAGTACAAATAAGATATGCATTCTGATTGCCTCAAAAATATCTCTTTGACTAACTTAGAATCACAGAATTTCAACTAATACAATAGCGGGAAAAGTAAATCTAAATAAGTTTTAGGAAAATTCAAACTCAATTAAGTTTAACTATTTCTAACAAGGAAACAAAGTAATCATGGTGTGTATAATATAAACTCATGTTCAAAAGACAACAATTTGTTTCTCATTCAACCTATATATATATTCTCAATAACCAAAACAAAAATAAAACAATTAAAGTATGTTTACTAGCCGTTTTTTTTACCACAAAAATTATATTTCTTGTTTTCCTTTCCTTACATCTTTACTTCCGAAGAGATGGGCCCATTACTTGTCCTACACTTCAAAGAGCCGCATTAAGATGTAGAACTGAATCGTATATGGGTCACGCCACTCTCTTTTTCTTTCATCCTCCTCCTTTATTTTGTTTAGTTTTAGGGTTGCAAATAATGAAATGTAATTAAAATAGATCTAAAATTCGAAATTACATAAACTCTAATTTTTAAAACCCTCATATGTCACCATTTGGGCTTCTAATGGGTCTCAAAAAGGCCTAAGACCCTCTACCAACTAATGCGCTAATTTTTTAAATTAGACCCATATACAACTACCAAACGTGGGATTGATTCACTAAAATTATTACCATTAATTCACACTAAGTTATTATACATTATTATTGGAGGCATTTTGGACTTAATATTAAAAATTCAATTCAAAGAACAAAAAGATAACGGTCATTACATAACAAAGTCTTTGAGAGATTCCGTATAGAAAATTGTTCCACTGAAAATTCTTCAAATCAGAAGAGGGATAGGTTTAGCCTTGTGCAATGTCCAAAAAATTAATTGGAGCGTAAGCAAAACTTAACAAAAACACAATACAATATATGATATAGAAAAATCCAAATCCGAGTAACCAATTTCGTAAGCAACATTGCATAAGGTTAAAACCTATCCCTCTTCTTAATCAAAGATTCCCAAGCTTAACAATTTTTCATACAAAGTCTCTCCATAACTTTGTTAATATATGCTTTTTGAGACAGCCCTAACAATCCTTGTGAACGGTCTCGAAATATTTCGATTCCAATCACATAGCTACCCCACCCATACCTTTCATCTCAAAGTTCTTGGTAAGAAACTTTTTGGTTTCATGTAGTAAACCAAGATCACTACCGGCAAACAAGATATCAAAATTACATATATAAACTTACTCCCACTGACCACCTTAATGTATATACACTTATCAACATTGTTTTTCTAAACCCAAAATAGGTAATGGTACTATGGAACTTAATATATCATTGCCTAGATGCTTATTTATGCTTAAGTCCATATATTCATCTCTTAAGCTTTCGAACCAGATTTTCCTTTTCCTTTGATGCAAACCCTTTTGGTTGGTCCATGTAAATTTCTTCAAACAAATTCCATTTAGAAAAATAGTTTATACATTCATTTGGTGTAACTCTCAATTGAAATGTGTCACCAAAGCCATGATGATTCTAAATGAGTCCTTGGATAGTGAAAAGTCTCTGTGTAATCAACGCCTTCTTTCTAAGTGAAACCTTTGACAACAAGTCTAGCTTTACGCTTATCCATATTGTCTTTACTATCGCGCTTGGTTTTAAAGACCCACTCACTACCGGTTTTCTTGAATCCTTAGCAATTCGACAAGTTCCCAAACTTCATTATGTTCCATTGATTTCATCTCTTCTTTCATGGGATCAATCCATTTAGAATAATCAACACTTGTTATGGCTTGTTTGTATGAAACCAAGTCATTATCGATCCAAATGTCATAATCAGATTTTTGCAGATATACCACATAATCATTTAGAATCACAGATCTCTTATCTCATTGAGATCTACATAATGCAACTCCTTGGGGTTCTTCTACTACTGAATTACTGATGACAATCTCATTACGAAGTGGTTAATCACTTATTTGTTGTCCAATATCACTGATATGATCAACAACAGTAACAACAACTTTTCTTGAAATTAACAGGGGGATTGAACGCTATCCGTTTCATTTACCACATTTTGTAATTGTGTCCTTGTGTCTTTAATTGACACATGACGTGGTAAATCACTCCCACAAAGAATCTGACATTAACGGTTCCATTATTATCGTAATATAATTAGGCATATAAAACACATGCGCTTTGGATTTCTCTGTGTAATCAATGAGGTAACCACTTAATGTTCTGAAATTTATAATTTTCTTTTCATGTGGACCACTCAATCGTTTCCTACATAATGGTGGTCTATGGGATTAAAACTAGATGAGATTTGGTTTTATATTACATTGGTTATTTTTAAATAGTTATCCAATATTATGCACATGCCCCCTTGTTATTGGTTAGATAGAGAAGAAGTTTCTTTACTTGTCACCTCATTTATGAGAATGTGTTGTCTCTAGAAATTAACTGGGAGAACCACCGTCCTCTATCCTATCTTTATATAAGTGTGGAATCTCATTATTCTACACACTCAATAATTAACACGTTAAAGTGAATAAAATTATGGAATAGAAACAATACTTTTAAGAAGATCATCAAGTGTAAATTGGTTATCTATTATTGTATCCGTCACTATGGATCAAGGTAAGTCATTTAACACTTCATTATTAAATAGTGATTGTTCTTGTGAAATAACATGTGATTCCTGAACCTTAATGCACTATTAATTAGTGATTTCAATGTCCAACAAAACTAAAGAGGAAAAGAAGCTAATAAATGGGAAAAGAAAAAACAAAGAGAAAAAAAATAAAACCACTTGGAATTACGCTTCCTCTACGTAAAGAACGTTATAGTAAGAGGCAATTGTTGTACTCTACCACAAGAGTAGAATGTGGGATCTTCCTCAAAGATGAGATGGAATAAAACAACTACGTATGAGAATTTCGGAAGACTGCAAACTTGTTAGAGATAAGTGCGGATAAGGTCTTAAAAGAGGTGCTAATGTGGGATGCTCAAGCTCAAATCACCATGAAAAGAGGAGAGTAGACCAAAGACAAAGCTTGAAAGAGCAGTGTTGATGAGAAAGCGAAAAGGATGGATTAGGGTTCCACCCAAAGGATGTTTATATAGTAGTTGTTGACAAGTGCTTCTCTGGTGGAGACATGGCAGAGAAAGGTCATTTCTGTTGGCACTTGGCAGTTGGCTTGCCGATGCTAGAGGCGGTTAGTGAGCTAGCTAGCATGCTTCCCTTGGCTAACAACCTGTGACACAAGACTCTCGTCCAGCGTATCCAGTCAGAACTTGTCTAAGGTCGCCAGAAACGAAATCGCCAAGGGGAAAGCCTTGCCAGAGACAATGCAGCTCTTGGCCTCCACACATACTAGTATTGATCTGGCACAGGTGCGCGCTAGACTGCTAGCTAATGATTATGCCAAGTATGTGTCCTAAGAATTACGGACCATCCACAATAAGTTGAAAACAAAATCGAAGTGCAAAATCTCACAAGTATTGGGAAATGAAGAGAATGTTTATCCATCGGTAAACTCGGGGACACAATATGATTCAAAAGCATGTTTAACATGAACCTACATAGGGAGGTGATAAGCGCCTAAAATTGTAGTTTTAACCCCTTAATAATATCTCATTTAAGCCAATTATATTTATAATAATAAGAGTTTAGTATTGTTTATGTGCTTTTGTGTATTTCAGGTCTTAGAGTCAAATATGTGAATAAATACATCACTTTTGCAAGGGAAAGAAGTCAAATTGCTTGCTAGAGAAGTTCTATGGTTAAAGCTCGAGTTTCAAGGAGAAAAAACTATTTTAAAGCCTAGTCAAAGCTGGAAAGTCAAAGTCAACTCGAGCAGAAAAAGAACTGAAAAGTCAACAGAACTTCAACAAATCGTATTTTTGGACTCAGACCTCATAATTGGACCTATTATATGTCAAAATGACCGGCTCGGAAAGAGCGTTCTAATGGTCCAAGTCTCAACCCAATCAGAGCAGTAAAAATGGACGAAAAAGACGTTACAGTAAATT
The DNA here is from genome assembly GCF_015680905.1 of Coptis chinensis. Taxonomy (NCBI): domain Eukaryota; kingdom Viridiplantae; phylum Streptophyta; class Magnoliopsida; order Ranunculales; family Ranunculaceae; genus Coptis; species Coptis chinensis. The sequence continues at coordinate 81,803,723 of NC_141461.1, read as the reverse complement.
CCAGCAAGAGAACCCTTTTTGTCCTTTCCAAAGGACACAACAGTTCGAGATATATCTATCTTCCTTTTCCTTAACAATAATTTGTAGCATAGCTACCCAAGAAAAAGATGGAGCAAGATTTTCACCTTATCATCCCATGCGTTAGGTAAGGTGTTGTAAGATATAGAAATGAATGTTGACCATAATGATTGGAAAAAAATGACAATAAATAACAAAAGAAATTGAAAAGCAACAAAGAAAGGAAAGAATAAACTGAAAGAACTTTGCCAGGAACAAGAATAAATACCTAGATCAGTGTAACTGTAAGCCATGATATAAAGAGCATGGAGACATCTAAATAATGATATCAATAGAACGGAAAGAGTAAAAACAAAATAACAAAAATACCTGCTGAAAAATAACTAACCTGACTGAAATGTCGATGGTAATCCTTTAGCTTCTTGTCACACCAGGTGCTAATCATTATAAATATAGCATCTATTAGATTGGAACTTACTTTTCCACCAATGATTCCAACTGAACAGACAAAACAATCCATATATGCTGCTAGCTTTTCATCATCATCTCTCGATTGAACTTTTTGAATTAAGAGAATTGCTTCGTCTAATAGCTTGGTATCACCAGTTTCAACAAACTACACAGAAGAACCCTAAATAAGAAAACTGGAATATTAGAATGCCAAAATGCCAAATTGCCAATATATACTGTTTTGTTTTTTATAGTTAAAATTTATTATATATCATCTGTAATCGAATGCCAAGATATACTCAAAATGGCTAATCCTTTTTCTGTGTTATCTATAAAAGTTAACAATTCCCCCCCACACACACACACACAAATAATTCGTTTTTTGTAATTTTACACGCATGCTGGCACTTGGTAACTATGTCCTAAAAAGTAATTAACCTAAGAACCTCCAATTAAAATCAGCAAAGATCTTGACCCATCATAAAACAACCAACTTCGTGCTCTCACTGACACTCATCACTTGTAAGTGAAGCTTTCTTTTTCAATCAAATATAATATCAAGGAATTATGGACAGCACACTCCAAGACCAGCAAGGATTCAATACATGAAAGATCCAACAGAATGGCATCACAACTACACAGGAAAATCTTGTTTATTCAGCTGTCTAAAAGATGGATTTTCCCCTGGCTCAATCAAACGAAACCTCTTTGACACTGAGAGTAATCCTTTGGAGCTCCCTCTTTGAAACCATAACTGATGTACTTTTACACTATTCTAAACATCTATTTACCTTTTCCAGAAAACTCATAATTGTGAAAGTGATAAAATTATTCAGAAGAGAAGCTATACACAGAAGATATATGCCTAGAAAAGCTATTCCCTAATAACAATATACCTTTTGAAAAAGCACCCACCCATATAGTGCCTCGTGCATCTTCTGATTGATACCTAAAGTTATCCAAGTAAGCTTAATAACCTTGAGAATTTCATCTGCTTCCTAAACAAGACCCAAGAGAAGAATACCAAGTAAGACAACATGTAGGCATAGAAGTATATATAAGAGTAAGGCTTCGGTACGTATATATATAGGAAGCAAAAATCACCTTTACAACTTGGCCTTCATCGAGAATATCGAAAACGCATGAGATCAGTTTCTCATAAAGACTAATGTTCAAGTGATATGCACTTGTCCAATAATATGTTTCACCTGGAATACCAAATTTCCCAGGCATAGATGACAACCTCAGTGAAAACTTTTTAATAGCTGGCAGAACATCACCATGCCTCGAAGTGGATATTCTTGTGTTCCATTCCTATAGGTAAAACAAACCAAGCAAGTCAATTAACGGGTTTAAAGAAGAAGCCCCTATTTGAGGATGAGAGTAAAAACTAAGTCGGTGTCTAAGATTTCAATGCATATAGCAACTCCAAGAGCGTTCCCAGTGCAGGGTAGCTTTACTTAGGTTACATGCTTAAGCTACCTAGTTGGACAAAAAACACTTCCCAATGAATAGATAACTTACTAGGTAGCTTTGACTTTAGTAACTTCAAATGTAGCTACTGCCACCTTCATTGTTACCTTTTTGTGCCACTTAATGACCAGGACTGGACTTAAGATTCTGTCTTTTTTATTCCTACTTTTTTTCATTGTTTTACTTGATGCTGATTGGTTGGATACTTGGACGGCGTTTTTGGTAACCGGGACGGGATACGAGAATCCGTCAGATTTTGCAGGTGACCCCATGCATTGGAATGATTTCAAAAGTCAACTTTATTCTCTATACTAACTAGGTAGCAATGTCCTAGTGGCACCTATGTCTTTCCTATGTGGAGGTAACTATGTTACCCTCGCATTGGGAATGCTCTAATTAAAAATTAAATCTAAGCAATATCAAGTTATCAAGTTAAAAATGTACCTCGTCACTTCTGATCATTGCAATGAAGCCTCTGATTTTCATGTGTTCATCTGTAATCTTGTTAGAAGAATAACATAAAAGCTCCTCGAGAACATTAGCCTGTAAAATGTAGTTTCAGGCAATAAAACCATGTAAGAGGACTTAAGCATCCTAAAAAGCAAGGCAAATGTAAAGCTTTACCATCACCTGTCTCTTTTTCCACTGAATATATAACTTTTCACTAGGAAAATCAATTTTCCTAATGCCATTTAATAACTCCAACAAGATACTGGGGAAATCAATTTGTCTACAAGTGGCGGTTGATGCGAACTGCATTAACCTCTGTCTAATGCAAATATCCATTGCCTCTGAGATCTACTTAAATAAAAAAAACATTAGTTGGAAATCGGAATTGGAAACTAGAGACCATAAACTAATAAACTGATCAAGATAAATAAAAAAACAAACACGAAATCATATAAACAACAACTAGGAGGGGGGAGGGGGGAGTCGGGCAACAGTGCTACAAAATGTTTTTTTCTTTTTTTTTTAACTCAAATATAATTGGCACTCCATAAATGACCCACTCCGACTGCCGAAACTGTCACCAGTTGACTTCCCCGTATGAAGGTGCAGGGTATTCCTCAAAAGACCTTGGTGTTAAGAGAGACAATCACCACTTAGAACCCCAGGTCTTGGAAAAAACCTAACCATTATATACTAAATTCGTGTCATGCAACTTCTGGGCTAGCGGCCTTTCGAGAATACCATCAACCCATTGGGGTATCACATACCTCTAAAGCAATAGAGTCAAGAACTACGTCCGAAATAAAAATAAATAATAAAAATAAAATGATACAAATTAAACATAAAGAGAACAAATAAAAAGGTCACTGGTTTACTTGACTAACCAAATCAGGTCCTAAATATTTCTTTGACCCAAGTCATTTGAATGAGAATGCAAGGTTGGCTTTTTACTATCCTTGGTGGTTAACTACACCTTAGTTCTGGCATGGCTGTAAGTTCCTTTCAGAGACTAATCTCATCTTTTCTTTTTCTTTTTCCCTCTTATACTTGAAATATTAGTGCAGATTAAACTTAAAATAAGAGATGAGAATATTTAGCATGTTTCAAAGTTCTAATATGTTTAAGAATTGTTTAAATTGTCAATCACAAGAGATTAAGTTCCTTACCTGCATTTGGCTGCGTATAACGTTGAGCAACTCATAATGGCTTTCAGTTGTCTGGGGTTGTAAAGTAGTTTTCTCCTTTCTCTCTGAAGCCTTGACAGCAATCTAGATTTATTTTCCTTCCTTTTGTCCTCAAAATAACATAACTGGAATCTAATAGTAACAAGGAGTTTATGAAATTCATAGGGAGTACGAAACATTGGAAGTTAATAAAATTAAATAATAAGGAATGAAGTGCGAGATATTACCCAGAGAATAACATGGAAGCAAGCAATAAGTCATAAGCTGTTTCCCGCAATCATCATCAGACAGTCCTTTAAAAATACTAAAGATTTAAGACCATATTCAAAGTGTGGAGTTTCTATCTATTTTTTTTTAACAGATTTAATAACAAGGAATAAATGCAGAACGACCATTACCTGTCCTCAGAATAGGAAACTCAATTGAGGGAAGATTTACATCACTTTCTGGTGGACAACGATCATCTGCTTCATTTGCATATCTATAAGCATCACTATCCCCAGAATATGAAATTTCTTCTGTTACTGGGGGATCCAGTTGATTCAATGAGTATAAATGGGGATCAGATGCCACCTCAGTATCAACATTAGGAGGCACACGATGGGGGGGAGATCCACTTAATTCTGGATTTGAACAAAGAAAATAGTAACTTCTTGATGGAGACTCAATCTGCAGAAAAACGTGTAATACATTGTTAATTACAATTTTAAAGAGCATGGCAAATAACGAAACCAAAAGAAGATGCCACAGCAAAATATCACATGGTATTTTATTCTATGTTTACAATATCCAGTTTGTTTAGTAGGGAAATATTACTCGAACAGACAAATATATCATGATGGAGTAAGGATAAAGGCTATGAAAAAGAGAGTTCAATGGAAGCAAGAACGTACTGCGCGACTGTTTTCCATTCACCTCTTTCAGAGCTACTTTATTCTTAGCATTTTCCATAATATAATGAAGACTCCTAATAACTCTTCAAAACAAAATCATTAAAATCGTCCCCCTAAACACAAGGATTATCTGCATAATATAATGAAGACTCAGTAAACAGTTGTTTTTTTTTTCTTTTTTTCATAACATAATAAGTAGTTCAATTAACACTAATAAAACTTTAACACACTCACCATAACAGGATAACTAGATTCCTCACAGTACTTATTTGTAGCTTTAGAAAGATCCAATATTCCACCTAATAAAAATCAATATTTAATACAAAATGTAATTATATAACTGGAAAATAACATAAATGAAGTAACACGTTTTTTCTTTCACCTGAATTGATGGAATTGAGAACGTGATCAACGCTGATAGAATCCAAATGAACATCAGTTTCAGAAGAGGGAAGTTAATTTGTTTGATTAAATCAGAAGAAATAATGAATTCAAGTAGCTTTCTACGATCACTACGGTATTTCTCTAGTAACACGCATCCATTTTGGTTTTTTGAATTGGGAAAGTTTGGAATGAAGAGAGTTTTTATAGTGAACGAAGGCGGAGAAAGCGGCCAAATGAATACTCGTGGGCTTTGGGTTATGGACTTCTAGTTCAAATTGGCCCAAATTCCAGCCCACAGTTTAATTGGGTTCTTTTTCTTTTTTTTTTTTTTTTAAGTGAAAATTCTATTAATAATGACAACGAGTTTTACAAATAACTATGACGAGCGTGCCACAAGCTGCGCCAGTCCTTTCTGAATGGCAAATTCTATTCTCTTAAAAACAAACTCGTTAGAACTAACTGTCATTACGTTGCAGTCTATAACTTTTTGCAATCTCTTAAGGAGCTCAACAGGATGTTGTGCCAAAAAACAAAAAGTGTCAAAACTAAAATGAATGAAACAATGCTGGTTAGCTCTACAACCCTTCTCGTGTTTCTCAATTTTTCCTGCTGCTGCTCTATTAGGTGTTTCTCTCACCTCAAAGACTCCATTCCCAAGCCCTACCAATGAAGAGGCTCCAGTTACATCAACACACGCATGCCTCCCCTCAGACCAACTGTAGATCAATACATCCGCAGGCCGAAGTGTCGATCTCCCCTCATTCGGATCAGTAGTGAGAAAATTCACAGGAGCCTCCTTCTTCACTTGTACCCCAGTCCTCTAAAATGCATCACATAAAATATATTTGACATGATCATGTCGGTATTTGAAACCTGAAAAATATCTACAATATACTGCATGATCCCCGAAAGCATCTAGTCTACTCCCCCCCCCGATAGAAACATGTCTTATATTCATTATAGCATCAAAGGTACAGTGCTACATTCCAAAAGATGTCTAGGCAGAAGGCTCACGTCATGAGTTTTGGAAGCCCACTTTGCAAGGTCATGAGCTTCGATATTGGACCTATGGCTAATCTAGGTAAATTTACAAAAGGAGAAAGGTTGGCATAAGCCCATAATCATGCTCCTAACAGGTTCCAGTTTCCAGTTTAGAGATATCACATCTCGAGAGTTCTGTAAACTCTGAACAACTTGTTTCCAATCCCCTTAAAAAAGAAAAGATGTTCCCCCTGTGGTCCTGGCTAACTTGGCAGCAACTTCCAGAGCCACCATCTCTGCCTCCTCAACACCGCCAGCTTCAAACCTTCGAGTAGCTGCGCCCACCAGCTTGCCTTCCCTATCCCATGCCAAGGCTCCAACAGCAACATCCATTGTTTTCCTACAGAAAGCAACATCAAGCCTAATTACAATGTTGTTTACTTCAATCAACGGGAAGAGTGATATGTAATTCACATCATGGCATAAATCAGAGGGTGATGAGTTAGAAGAGGTCACTCCCTGAGCATCACTATAAGCTTGGATACACCTATTCCTCTTAGCATAAGCCCTCCTTAAAAGGCTATCCTTGTCTGGCGTTTTGCCCTCAAACTTTGCTCTGTTCCTCATCTCCCATATCTCTTGTAAGAGGATAGCTGCTAGCATCCCCTTTTCTGCAATACCAGGATCTTTGGCCTTGCTCCACTCTAGGAACTCATCCAACCAATCTCTGATTGTCATGGCTGCCCTTGCCTTCACTCTTACTCCCAGCTCAGAGGCAAACCAGACCAACTTTATCAATTCACATTGGAAAAATAAGTGATTGTGATCTTCTGGTTCAATCCAGTAGAGAGGACAAGTATAGTCCCCTTTCAGGTTGTGTCTGATCAACACATCTCATGTAGGGAGAATGTACATATACAGTTTTCAGAGAAAGAGCTGATTGCTAACTGACAAATTTGTTCCCCAGAGAGTCTTAATGCTCTTAAGGTTAAAAGAGGATGTGACCAGGTCTAATCCAGCACTAGCTACATTCTTAGCCCATAAACTCAAAAACCAATATCTCTTCACTCTTCCTAAAACCCTAAAACTTTTTGGTTTCCTAAAACCACCCTCCAATATGGCACCGAAAAAGAGAGGGAAACCAAGAAAGGATTTACCGCTTACAGTACCTAATAATATTCCACCATTTACCACAGTGCCATTGCGTTTATCTCCGCTAGAATTTTGGAGATTGTCGTATAGGACTCGAGCTTGTTTTTATCATGAACATGTTAAACAAGGCCATGAATACTTCTCTGTAAGTCTTATTAAATAATCTTGTTAAAATTTATCATATTTTTATTTTTGTTTTCATTTGTTTTGATTTCTAGTTGCAGAAAAGGCATTCGGTAAATTTAATGATGGCTATTCCGGCCACCTATTTTGCCTAGATAGGGTGCTTGATGGTTGGGTGAGGACCCTGAAGCCTAAAGTTTCGCATGCAACTTTTTATGTGTCAAACCTACAACAAACTCTCGAGTAAGTTGCAATATTGAGAATATGTTATTGTGCCTAGTATGATTATGAAAGTTCTAATCATCGAAGATCTAATTACAGATTTTACACCGAGTTTCTTGGGTTTAAATTTGTGAAGGGATGGATTGTTCCCGGAGACAGATACTTGTGCGGGGCTATACAACTAAGCCATGAATTCTTCTTACATCCTACACAGAGTAAGTTTCTCCGGTAAATTTCACTTTATATTAAGAGTATAGCCATAAAATAGAGAAGCAAATGACCAATGAAATAATAATTATGTGACATCGTCAACCAATTTATGCACCTTTTTTTCCTTGTTTTCGAAAATATATATATATATATATATATATATATATATATATATATATATATATATGATATATATATATATTTATATATTTGTTAGGGAGGGTATCCAAATTTGATTGTTGAAACCTATCCAAAATGATGATTCGATTCGTGTCTCCAAGAGGGAGGATTAGTGACACGTATCCTTTGAATACTCATTGCTTGTTGTGACACTCTTCAACCACTACTTATCCTGATTACAAAGCACCTAGTACTGATAACATTAGAATTTGAATTATGAATAGCCCTTTTCTCCTAGTACCACATAATCCATCACACTAGCATCGACCCGAAATCCATATGGTGTACTCTTTCATGAAAATATTGCTTTCTATACCCCAATGACATTTAATTATGCTAATATATATTTTACCAATTTGCAGTTTTTGGAGCGGCAGGTTATGATGTTGGAAATCAATTCGGACATTTCACTATTGTCACAAATGATGTAAGTGTTTCCTAATTAACATAAATTCATAATTCTTTAAATAATATATTATTATTAAAATATATAATTCTTTAATTTCATGAATTGACATTTTATTGTGTTTCCTAATTAACATAAATTCATAATTCTTTAAATAGTATCCTGTTATTAAAATATATAATTCTTTAATTTCATGAATTGACATTTAATTTCATGAAAATATTGCTTTCTATGCCCCAATGACATTTAATTGTGCTAATATATATTTTACCAATTTGTAGTTTTTGGAGCGGCAGGTTATGATGTTGGAAATCAGTTCGGACATTTCACTATTGTCACAAATGATGTAAGTGTTTCCTAATTAACATAAATTCATAATTCTTTAAATTGTATCATGTTATTAAAATATATAATTCTAATTTCATGAATTGACATTTAATTGTGTTTCCTAATTAACATAAATTCATAATTCTTTAAATAGTATCCTGTTATTAAAATATATAATTCTTTAATTTCATAAATTGACATTTAATTTCATGAAAATATTGCTTTATATGCCCCCAATGACATTTAATTGTGCTAATATATATTTTACCAATTTGCAGTTTTTGGAGCGGCAGGTTATGATGTTGGAAATCAGTTCGGACATTTCACTATTGTCACAAATGATGTAAGTGTTTCCTAATTAACATAAATTCATAATTCTTTAAATTGTATCATGTTATTAAAATATATAATTCTAATTTCATGAATTGACATTTAATTGTGTTTCCTAATTAACATAAATTCATACTTCTTTAAATAGTATCCTGTTATTAAAATATATGTTTCTTTAATTTTATGAATTGACATTTAATTTCATGAAAATATTGCTTTCTATGCCCCAATGACATTTAATTGTGCTAATATATATTTTACCAATTTGCAGTTTTTGGAGCGGCAGGTTATGATGTTGGAAATCAGTTCGGACATTTCACTATTGTCACAAATGATGTAAGTGTTTCCTAATTAACATAAATTCATAATTCTTTAAATTGTATCATGTTATTAAAATATATAATTCTAATTTCATGAACTGACATTTAATTGTGTTTCCTAATTAACATAAATTCATAATTCTTTAAATAGTATCCTGTTATATATTAAAATATATAATTCTTTAATTTCATGAATTGACATTTAATTTCATGAAAATATTGCTTTCTATGCCCCAACGACATTTAATTGTGCTAATATATATTTTACCAATTTGCAGTTTTTGAAGCGGCGGGTTATAATGTTGGAAATCAATTCGGACATTTCACTATTGTCACAAATGATGTAAGTGTTTCCTAATTAACATAAATTCACAATTCTTTAAATAGTATCCTGTTATTAAAATATATAATTCTTTAATTTCATGAATTGACAGGTGAATGGGAAGGTCCAACGAATTTTAGAGAAAGATGGAATTGTCTTAGATGGTGGATTTGGTAAAGTTTTGGTGAAGGATCCTGAGCTCATTGAACAAGAGCATCATAGTGAAATAATTTCTCCTGTAATGACTCGGGTCATTAATATTGATCGTGCGATTCATTTCTATAAAAAGGTTGAATATTGGATATAACATTTTTGAAGTTTGTTTGTACACATTTTTTCTATATAATTTATTCATTTGTTCGTGCAGGCATTGGGGATGAAATTGCTGAGGAAAGAAGTGTTCCCCGAACTAAAGGTAAAATCATTTACCAAAACATCCTTTAACTTCTAATGTGTTAATTTTATCTTTTTTCCTCTTTATGTTATGATCAAGCAACATCGGTACGCGAGTACATCAACATTGGTAGTTTGGTCCAATTTTCGAATGTCAAGTAGCATCGAGTAATGTGCAAAAGAAATATAAGAAAAATTTTAGACATGATTTTCTAGCTAAACTAGACTTTTATCTTAGCAATGTTGAGATAGTATATTTTAAAATGGTCAAACTAGACCGATTTCTCACTAAACCAAGAAAAATATTTATTGAAAATATTGGTTCCCCACCCAAAAACATATGTAAAATTAACAAATTGGATTTTTAAACCGTGTTAATAATAATGAAACCTAATAAACACATAAAACTAAGAGTTTACTTATTTTCTTCTCTTAACGAATGTTAAATATAAAAATTATTGTATCATCTCTCTAATATATATTATATATTCTCTCTCTCTCCTTATTTCTTTAAATATTTAACATAATTGTTGTGTTTGGAATATCTATAGTATTTTAAAATTGAGTTGATTAGATATGATTATGAAAATTTGATATTTTTTGTTGCATCTCGGATAACTATGTAGAAATATCTTATATGATTATATTATTATATATTTTGAAAGTGTCAAATATATATTTTCGATATAACCAATTAATCACCGATTAACTGATTAATCGCATATCGCTCCTCGACCGATTAGTTTTAAAAACCAATTTTAAATGATTAGCTTCTGGGTGCTTGACAAATTTTTCCTTGAATATATATGAGTCCAATAGAGCTGATTTCAGTGCAAACTATGTCCAAGGGAGCTGATTTGCACTGTCGCATTTTTCAACTTTTACTTTTTAAGTCTATATACAAATACACAATTACCAATATGTCGTCGACAATCTTCCAAACTCAAATGCTCAAACTCTAAAACCGAATACCCACCTACTAATTTAGTTTCTTACATTCTGGATTGGGCGTGACTTTGCATATGATCAAGCTTTAGGGTTTTATTTTTAAATTATTATTATAGACTTTATCTACGACGTCTCAATAGGTAGGTGCACTTCTCATCCTTGGAATCATGTTTATAGTTTTATTGCCTAGATAAAAAGGGTCTTATATATAACCAGTGGTTAGGGCATCACCAAGGCAAGCTTTCATAATAAAAGTCCACATCAACATTTAAAGGGTCTAAATGAAGGTTTTGGACGCGTTTTGGAAGTATAAAGAGGGTGTCCTCCAATGGGCTCCTTAAAAGTAAAGTAATATTTAAGGGTTTGTCATTGGGCGCCGTCCATTTTGTGTTGGGCATACCCGAAAAAAAAAATTATTACAAGTTTGATATTGCCCTAAAAAACATGTTTTGTGTTGGGCACTCCCCAACTACATCAAGATAACCTATTGCAACCATCTATTGCCCGTACCTTCTTTGTCTTCTCCTATACCCCCACTTTCAAAACTCCAAGTTCTAAATCAACTTTTTAATGTAATTCAAAAAAACAACATTTGATTGAAATCAACTGCTATATGCTTTTAATTGATGTAATTAAATCAATTTTTTTTAAATTGAAAATGGTCCAACAAGGTCGTCTGGGGACTGGGGACTACAAGGTGGCACCACCAAGTCTTTTAAGTTAAGGGTGATGCAGCCCCATTGAGTCGCTCGAAAAGTTTACTGTGATTTTGCCCTTGGGGAGACAGTGCCAAGTCGATTGGGTTTAGGGTGATGCAACCCAATTGAGTCGCTCAAAAAGTTTATGTGATTTTGGGCGACACTGCAAGTGCTTGGTGCGGTTCCATTGAGTCGTTTCCAAGTCCTTCTTGATACCTCTGGGCTGTGTGACACATAGTACAAAATATCAGAATATGGGTATTTATCGATATTCAATTTCTGGATATGTATCGTGGATATATCCTCATCTTTGGGAATATTTGACATTATTTCACTTGAAAATATCGTGGATATATCCAAAATATCGACAAATATTGTGGATATTTCTTGATATATCATGATACATTATTTATATTTATTTGAAATATAATGGTAAATATTAAATAAAATTGTTATATGCACAAAATATCACCAATTATCTCTAAATATCACAAATATCATATCATCGAAATATCACTGATATTTGCAGTTGTATATATCTCTGAACATATCGTGATATTTATATATCTTTCTTTGAAATCTGGATAGATATCCCCAAATATCGCGATATATCGGGATATTTTGTAATATGGTGTGAGATACAGTTATGTAGAACGAAATTAGGCTGCCCAAAATCCAATAGATTCAAAATTTTCCATATCTGCTTTACAAAGTCCACCAACCGAACCAACATTGTCAAAAAGAAAAAGAAAAAAACAACCAAACCAGAACCCTGACCCTCACTTTTCTCTAATATCTTCACCATCAATCTCGAGTGATTTTTTGCTCCCAGCGATATTGCTCCAAGGGCTCCAAGCGGACTCTAGAACCAACCACCTGTCAGTAAAATCAGAAAGCCAGCTAGGCAAAAACCATGGAAAATATTGACTTCCTATATTACCCTTATAAAATACAAAATGAAAAAGAGATAACGTACGGTGCTGGGTTTCCACTCCCCCTTGTTATTTCATCGAGAGGAAAATCAACAATGTTCTAGCCATAGCCCACAATTTTGAGCAACACTACAAATTTTGATTTAGTTAGAAATACAAATAGCCTTTCATAAATCACTGTTATTAGTAGTAGTTGAAATAACTCAAATAAGATCGAAATTTTGGAATGATTATCAGTGGTAGCCTTTCATTGCCACTGATTTCGAAGCCGGAATCACGTACTCAGCAGAGAAGACAAGGAGAAATTTCATTTTGTTTTGACATAAGATAAAAGACAAATTAGGAAGTCGAAAATAAGTTCAGTTATTGCTAGGCTGGTTTTCAAATGATGTTGAACAGGTGGTTGGCTGTAGATTCCCCTGGGAGGCCTTGGAGCAATATTGCTGGGAGCAAAAAATCACTCATCTATCTCAACACTTCTGTTCAGACCAAACAACCGAGAAAATGTGACATGGAAACAAGTACTCAAATACCTCAAGTGCATACAAATATACAATATGCCCAAACCCCAAATGTATGGAGCAAAACAATTATAAGGAAAACAATTATAAGGAGAAAACCCCTAATTTCATTTCGATGAATTCACAGATAGGAAACAATGCCTGTTGTTATACAGATAGGTCAAGTGATCAACACTTTTTATTTTAGTATTTTTCTTCTCATAGACGACACTATCTCTCGACATCAACCTTACCATAATGGTGTTGGATACCCATTTGTTCTTGAAGAAATTCTCCTGAGGACGATATGAAACACAATTTTGAAGACTAATTATTAAGTCATTGTTTTCTCTTCTTATCGTTTAAACTTGCAGTTAAAAATCGGTCATTGATGCTGATACAGAAGATCTTATTTTTTGTGTGAAATTTCCTACATTGTCATATCTCATTCGTTTGGTGCAGCGCATGGTGCGTTTGGAAGTGCTAGTTTACTATAATACAAATATTAAACACAATCAAAACTACTTAAAATAGACATAGCAGATGGAAAGTGAGCTGCTTGACACAGAGAAAGAGATGACCAAACAATACAGTCTATTTTGGGAGGGCTCAAGTGAAAGACTGTTTCAAAATCCCCATGGAAATTTTTTAAATTAATATTGGACTTGTCTTTTGAACCCATATTCAAATCATAAGCCTTCTTGGGTTTTGTTTTGGAAAGTCATCAGTTTTAAAAAAACAAAAATACAAACTTGGCATTGCTTACATGGACTAATTTATTTCCTAGACCTAACTAATTGGACCACTGTTAGGTTTCCAGCTTAGCTACTTGGTATATGCAATGAGGTTGTATTCAAGAGTCAGATTGGTTCAAATATGGATTCTAAGGGCATCACCAATGGGCCTTTATAAGGCTCTCTATCTTTAAATTTGAGGGACCAATGCCAAACTGGGCTTCCAATGCAGCCCCTATATGGGCTTTTATAGTTATCATCCTGGAAAGATATCTTTATTTCTATCACAATTTTAAAGGATCCGGTCCGTTTCGCAAATATAGCCCGTAAAGATTTCAGTTGAAGCAGTCCATGTTCAAACCCCCACGCCACCAACTTTTTTAGTATTTCAAGTTTTTTAAAATAAAAAAAAGGAGGGAAAATGAATTTGGGAGGATTGCTACCTCTAGACTCGAACCAAGAACGTGCAATTCACAGGTTAAACACACTTCCACTATACTAGTTTCACGCTTATGCCAGATTTACCATTCAATATAAAGGTTTGCATTGTATAAACTAAAATATAAGGGTCCTCTATGTCCTTTGTCTCCTCTAAACACACTTTGAAAAAACTGACGTGGCTCTCTATTTTGAAGGCTGCATTGGTGATGCCCTAAAGGCTTTTTATGCATAAATATGTCATACAGGAATGGCATTGCAAATTTGTGATGTTAGTCTTTCATTAGTTGGCAAATTCTGACTCACTCAGTTCGCTATAAAATTAAGATTTGGGCTACCACAAGGATGTTGCTTATTAACTTCATTGGAAGTTGCTTATTAACATTAAAGAAGGTGTAGTCATGTGGTTTTCCAGTACAATATAACTTGTCGTATATGCTAGGATTTGATTCTACAAAAGACTACAACAATGCAGGAGTTATTGCTCTAATGGCTGAGATTTTGCTTGATGCTCATTTAGAATAGTCAACGGATTTCAAGGGATTGAGAAAAAAGAAAAAACAATGACAGTGAAATCCTGCCTCAAATTGAAGAAGAAGAAGAAGAAGAAGAATGGACTTTTTGTCAGCTAACAAAGTGATTGATAAAGTGGTGGCTGTAATGGGGAAAGAGGCGATTTATAGAGAAAAACTAGTAATGGAATTTGGAAAGAACTCAATATTGGATAAATAAATAGATGTTTATGTGAACTTGTAATTCTGTTTTAGGGGATCCAATCTCAGCTGTATCTAACTTTTTATTTATTGCATTGATGAAATTGTTTTAGGCATATATGGACTCTTAACACATCACTCGAGGTAGGAAATTAGATTTATGCTGCAGCTAATCTATCAGTTTCCACAGGCGAGGCAAGTCGCGGGTCCACTGGTGGATCTAGCAAGCGACGGGAGTTCTTGTTTTCACAGGCTCCGATCTGATGAACTGTTCGGATAAGCAGTCGATAGAGAAAGTAAGTGAACTCTAGTCCCGAAACTAGGACACCAGACTTCAATCTATCTCATATCGGATACGCAATCTCTATTTATATAATGAAAAATGGATGTTTAACCGGGGTCGGGGAGTGTTCGAAACAATAGTTTCAACTTCTTTTTGATGAAGTTAATAATGATCTTGTTTTCATTCATATGCTTTCTCATTACAATCAATACACCTTATATAGTGTTCCTATTACATTCACTCATCTAACTAATTCTGTTCTCATTCTCACATGTGAAATGCCGAAATGGGCCGGATTCTTGTAGCTGTTTTCAATCTTATGTTCCGATGCTCTTGACTTATACATTAATACCCCCGCAAGTCGGCGGAGGGGGTTTGAACCGAAAGCTTGGTCTTTAACATTTGAAATCTTGTCACGCTAAAGCTTTTGTGAAGATATCCGCGATTTGATCTTCGTTGCATAGATAGTTTATATCAATAGTCTTACTAGTGACAAGTTCTCTAATTTAGTGGTAATCCACCTCGACATGTTTGGTTCGAGCATGGAATACGGATTGGAAGAAAGGGCAATGGCAATCGATGTTGTCACACCAGATGAAAGGAGGTTTAGAGAGTGTAAACCTTAAGTCTCTTAAGAGGATGCATAGCCAATACAATTCTCGCAAGTGTGAGCCGCTGATCTATATTCAGCCCTCAGATCGGATCTAGCCATTTGTGATTTGCTTCTTGGAGGACCATGAGATGGGATTTGATCCTAGAAATACCGCGAAACCCTCCCTGTTGATCTCCTATCAATTGACACCCAATCCGAGTCACTATAAGCTGTAACCAGAGTTGGTCCTTTTGAGAACTTGATACCTTCAGTAATAGTACCTTTTAAATACCTTAATATTCTTTTCATGGCTGTTAAATGAGCTACTTTTGGTTGATGCATGTGTTGACAGACTTGACTGACAGAAAATGCAATGTCAGGCCTAGTCCATACTAAATACTGTAATGCTCCCACAATTGACCTGAACTCTGTTGCATCAGACAGTAAGTCGGATGTAGAGGAATCAGCTTTTGTTGTAGAGATAGGTGTAGAACAAGGCTTGACATTCTCCATCTTGGCCTTCTTTAAAAGATCATAAATATACTTTGTCTGACACATGAATATAGCATCTTTACTTCTATGAATCTCAAGACCCAAAAAGTAGCTCAACTCACCTAAATCTTTCATAGAAAATGTCTGACTGAGTTGTTTGATGATTGAAGCACAAACTGCTGCTGAATTTCCAGTGACTAAGATGTCATCCACATAAACAAGTACTATAGTAATAGTATTGTTATAATGTCTGACAAACAGAGAAAAATCGGCATGGGTAGTTGTGAAGCCAAGAGCAAGCGAGAGCTTGATACAATTTCTCATACCAAGATCCGGGTGACCGCCCGCACCATAGAGTGACTTCTTTAGTTTACAAACATGATGAGGTTTAGTAGGATCTTCAAATCCACGGGGGTTGCAACATATACACGCCTTCTTTGAGATCTCCATGCGTAAACGCATTGTTTACATCCAACCGAGTAATTTTCCAATCATATTGTAAAGCAAGACATAGAATAACTCTGATCGTCTGTGGCTTGGCAACTAGACTAAAAGTTTCTGTGTAGTCAATGCCCTTCTGTTGGTGGTATCCTTTTGCCACTAACCTAGCTTTGAGCTTATCTATCAATCCAAAGGGCTTGTACTTAATCTTGAATACCCACTTATTTCCAACTAGATTCATTGAATTTAATCATAAGGAACTAGCTCCCTGTACCAATATGATGTAAGGCATTAATTTCTAATGCCATTGCTGCTCGCCACCCTGGATCTTTCATTGCTTTGGAATAGCATGTTGGTGTTACAGGGAGATCTTGAACCTTTGACAACAATGCCCGAGGTAAGGGATGCTTAGTTACAATGGTATTATGTGCATATCTTGGATTATGCTTAATAATACCACTCTTTGATCTTGTGTGAACCGATAAATGCCGAAATGGATTCTCAACTCGTCCGATGGATGCTTGAACTTGTAATCGAATCCCAAACCAAGAACTGTTGTTGGCATTGAGACCGAAGTTGGTTGTGAGGTTTGAACTTGAGCTTGATGATGTTGATATACCAACGTGTTCTAGTTGTTGAGTTTGAGATGATGGGTCCGTACTAACTGCTTAATGGTTCAAATGTTTGAGGTTGGGGTTCTGACATGTGAGTAGAACTGAGTGGTTGAGATGATGCAGAGTGATTTAAGAAGAAAGGAGGATTTAATTGTATAGGAGTGTAGCTTGAGTTTGAAGGACTATGGTTCTGACAGATGGAGATATGACATTTTGTTTTATGAACAGAAATTCTCTTTCATTAAACACCACATGTCTGGATATATACAACTTGTTTGTAGCTATATCCCAGAAAGACACATGGAGTGGTTTTTGATTGAAGCTTATTACTGGTATATGGCTTGAGCCAAGGGTAACAGGTGCAACCAAAAACTTTAAGGAAGGAATAATGTGGAATTCTGTGAAAAAGAAGTTGAAAAGGTGATTTGTTTTGTAGCTTTATGGAAGGGAGTCTGTTTATTACATAGATCGGCCGTGTTAAAAGGCTTCAACCCAGAATTGAAAAGGGACTTGAGAATGGGCAAGTAGAGTTCTACCTACTTCAACAATGTGTCTGTGTTTCCTTTCTACAACTCCGTTTTGTTCAGGAGTATATGCACATGAAAAATAATGGCCAATACCATTTTGTTTTAGAAAATTTTCAAAAATATTGCTAGTAAACTCCCCACCACCATCTGTTCTAACAGAATCTAATAAAATGAGACAATTGCTTCTCAACAAACAATTTAAAATCAACAAACACTTTTGCAAAATCTGATTTATTGACCAAGGATAAATCCAATGCACCTAGACCAATCATCCACAATATCGACATAGTATTTACAACCAAAGGATGTGATGCAAAAGGAGCCGGACCCCATAGGTCTAAATGAAGTAACTGTAAAGGTACATTTGATCTAGATAAGGACGAAATAAAAAGGTAACTTGTGACTTTTTCCCACCGACATGCTTGACACAAAGCCGTGGAGATTGGCGTAAACCTTGCAAGGTTAGCTTGTTAATAGAAAGTACTTTAGAGAGAGTCTCATTGAGCGGATGACCAAGTCTCTCATGCCAAAGTAAAGCATCACTTTAGCACTTAGAAAAAGCAAGAGGGGTTGGATATTGGTCTTTGAACATGATGTAAGATCGATAGGGTAAAGACCACCTTTAGTTGGTCCTTGGAAAAGGATCTTCCCGCATTGAGATCCTTCACAAGAAATTTACATGGAGTAAATTCAATGGAGCAATTATTATCAATAGCAAATTTATTAACTGATAATAAGTTGGTTGAAATATCTGGGACATGAAGTATATCTTTAAGAGTAAAGTTTGAATCATGTGTATTAAATGAAGAAGAACCAGTGTTTAGAATAGGCAAACCTTCCCCATTGCCAACTTGCACTCTATCAGCACCATGATATGGAGAATAGTTTGTCATGTTTGTAGTTTCGGCAGTGATGTGATTCGTAGCTCCTGAGTCAGCTATCCAATGAGTATCTTTAGCATTATAATCCCTTGTAGAAGAAAAAATAAATGTGAATCATTGGAGGTACCAAAGAACCATTCGCGAGAGAGTTTAGAAGGTGGAATCTTGCCAATGTAGGTGTAATTCATCCTATTATAGCAATCGATGGCAATATGACCAAACTTCCCACAGATTTGACACACAGGTCTTGTGGAAGAATTAAAATCCTGTTGATTCAAATTGAATCCTTGTTGTTGATTAAAACCTCCACTGAATGATGCTCTACCTCTGCCTCGTCCTCTTGTAGGACCTCTGCCTCTGTTGGAACCATTAAACTGAGTATTTTCATTTGAATGTGTAGTTCCACTACTCTGTCGAGGATAAACATTTGGATTCTTCCAGCTTGAGCTTTGTGATTTGACTGATGAGAATGCATGAGTAGTAGGTTCAGCTGCCATGGCTTTATCCATTTCTTCCACTGTTATTTCTTCAGTCAAAAGTAGACTATGTAACTCATCAGCTGTGATATGATTAGACCTGCTCACTCTGATAGATGTGGTGAAGGCCTTATATTCACTTGAAAGACCCCTCAATATGTAATACACCATATCACTGTCAGATACTAGAGTTCCACCAATAGCTAAACCATCGGAAATTTGTTTGGCTTCTTGCAAATATTCAGACATAGACTTATTTCCTGTCTTTAGTGCTTGTAACTTGTCTTTCAACTGATGAACATGCGCAATAGTGATAGCAGAAAACCTTTGTTCTAGAGTACACCATAAATCCTTTGCTGTTGAAAGACCAACAATATACGGTAACACAGCTTCAGAGATTGTAGCATTGATCCAAATTAGTAGCATTTGATCAGTTTTCATCCACTCAATATATGCTGGATTGATACTGAAGGAGTTTCCCAGATATTTAGATGGACAAGGATTACTTCCATCAACAAATCTCATTAGATTGTGACTATAAAGAATAGGTAAGAATAACTGTTTCCAAACCATGTAATTGTCTTTGCTGAGTTTGACATGGACGAAATTTGAAATATTTTGGATTTGAAACAGATTTGACGTTGGAGTTGAAGATGGTGTTGAAGATGGAGTTAAAACTTGTTCAACTGACGAAGTCATATTGATGAACAAATCAAGATTCACTGATGAACAACTCAAGAATCACTAATCACTGATGAACAAATCAAGATTCACTGATGAACAACTAATACAAATTCCACTCGTAAAAAACCAAAGTTCTCTTACGAATTGATTTCAAGAATCACTAATCACAAAGTAAACTGAATATGAACAAAGTAAACTTATCTTTTGATGAACTTGAAATCGAATGAATGAGTTGAGAGATGAGTGAAATTGATGTTTGAGACTCGATCTCGAGCTTCCTTCATGAAGCTTTCATGGTGATGGGCACATGGCTCGATACCATGATGAAGTTAATAATGATCTTGTTTTCATTCATATGCTTTCTCATTACAATCAATACACCTTATATAGTGTTCCTATTACATTCACTCATCTAACTAATTCTGTTCTCATTCTGTTACAGGAATGCTGAGCTGGCCGGATTCTGTTGTAACTGTTTTTCAATCTTATGTTCTGATGCTCCTGACTTATACATTAATACTTTTCATACCGATTTGAAAGAAATAAGAAAGACAGGCGCTTGTTTATCCTGTCAGATTAGCCGGAGATTCTTTTACCATCTTTGAATCATTTCTTCTCTGAGAAGAAAGAAGAACCCGTAGTAAAGGCAGAGTTTCCGGCTTATGCGTTGTTTGCTTACGAGACTTATCTAATCCCAATTCGGTAAGAGACAGCATTAATCTTTCTGAAGTAAGCTTATCAGAACTTCAGTTTGCTCTGGAAGCTTATAAGATTTAGTAATAGGATCAGTTTGCTTATAAAAGTTGTTGAATTGCGTAGTTTCTTTAGTAAGAGGCACTCCCTCCCTCTGCTCCTCCATCTGTGGAATCCAATCAATCAATTGAAAGCTCTAGTCCAGCTAATCCAAAGCTATCTGTTTCAACTTTCAAGCTCTCTAGTGGAGGGAAGAGCCCCAATGAGTGAACTGCTTGGGGAGGTGGGTGGGGGCGGATACAGCAGCTTCAGAAGCAGTAATAGGAACTACTTACCCATTAGCGAGCCCGGCCAATACCATCCATTTATCCATCCCCAGACTCAAGCCATTTACCCGAACCAACTGCGTTTCTTCCACTCCAAGCCTAGCTCTTTATCCCTCTCAATGCCTTGCAAGGCCCAGTGAAAGCTATCGGAGCCCTATGAGGTAAGGAAGCCCTCCATCGAGAGAAGGTAAGCAAGCAGACTCCGCCAATTCCTAGGTAGATTCTAACCAGTTAAGTATCTTCATTCGAGGGCGAATACCAGCCAATTCTATTTTTTACTCCTGCGCCAGCCATCTAACCATCATCTTTGTCTCCCCAATTAAACTTTCTTCATATTTGATCTGGAGCTTATATTGATATCTTGCTAACTAAAGTGGATGTATTTTCTTTAACTTTAAGGAATCAAAGACTTTTAAGAATTTATTAGAATGACATGTAAAATTTTTATCACGGAATTATCTCCATTGTGTGCGAGTGAGTTCAGTGTTGTTGTTCTCCTTTTACAAGATGTGTTTGTACTTTGTACTAGTTGTTTAATGTTTGTTTGTAATATGGATTGAGTTACTCATGTAATCTGATGTGCACTTTATTTAAAAGTACACTTGGCTGTGACAATATCTTATCAACGCCTTCCCTCTTTGCTTTTGGATAATGGTAAAAATCCTATGTGGCACTTTATAGATCTACACTAATTGATTTTTTATATTTTTATTTTTTTTTGCACCTTGCAGTACACTTCAGTTTTTTTGAGCTTTGCACATGATTCGACCAAGCAAGCTGTTTTTGAGTTTCGTTCCTATCATGGTGTCGTGGAATACCAACAAGAAAACTCAAACATACAGGTAAGTTTAAGGATGAAATTGGTAAATGCTGGTTTGTTGTGTAAAGATTATAGTCTTGGTCGATTTTTAGTTTTTATAGTAGCAAGTCGAACCACTAACATGCTTGTTTAGTTTCTCACTTGGATCAATTAATTTGATGCTTTTATTTAACTGAGAAGTTGGATAAACTGATTGGGTATTGTTATGGTCTACCAAGTATCGATATAGTTGTCTACTTGCACAATTTTTTTTTTCCTTGCGAGATCTGTTAGTTATTTTCTAAACATGATCTATTTGCATATGTTACCTGTCATACATGATTTCTTATGGTTCCTTATTCTCGCACCATCACAGTTGAGGTAGTATAATCTAAAGGTGGTGGTATCAATTTGATGAAGTTAATTGATCTTTTCAAAAGTTTGAAGTGGACAAGGTTTTTTTTTTTTTTTTTTTATAGTTAAAACTTTATTCTTAAGGGTAAATTTCTAATTCGGCCATGATAATGTCACTTTGTTTCTAATCCGGACATTGTCAGCAACTCAGTGTAAAAATTGCTGATATTACCCCACTAGTTGCTAACAAAATGCGCCGAGTTGCAATTTATGATCGAATTGGAAACACATTGACATTATCATAGCTGAATCAGGAATTTACTATATTCCTAATCCCTTGAAAATACTTCTTCCCCTGTGAAAATGGGATTGAACCCTGTCTCAACCTCCAAAGTCTTGACATGTAGGCCACTGCCCAGTGGACACCTTTGAAGGCCACACACGGCTTTGAAGTTGACAAGGGGTCTGAATATGTAAGGCTTGGAGGTCAGATCTCAAATTTTACATGTGCAAAAGGTCTTGGTATTTCTCGTACTATCATGTGCCAACACACCATGTCTTTTAGACAAGCTTTTTGTCTTTTCTTTATTCAGTTGAGAGCCAACTACTGAATGGCTCTCTCATGTTTTTCGGGATTTTGGGAAAAGTGATGAAGATGTAAGATATGATATAATAGTCCAAAGACCACTATATCATATCCTCCATAAAGTGGTCAATAAGTCAAAACTTTATAGACTTTTGGTTTCTAAATTGATGTGTGGGTTACTTCTAAGTAAATATCCTATTTACTCATGCCTTAATTACATTGGCTAATTAAGAAAAGAAGGTTACTTTTTCTATTTCACCTTTTATGGGAAAGGGAGATAAACAGACTTGGAAGATTAAGAGTGTAACCACCCGTCCCTCTCCCATCCTTTATATAATAGTGTAGAAACCCCATTTTTCAGACTACAACAATTAACACAATAAAGAATATAAAGGTTTGGAAGAGAAACGGTGTTTTGCTATCGGATTCAAGACATCACTCTTACAATGGATCAAGGTACAATTTTATTGTTTTATTATTTATATTCTTTATACAATGTGAAATAATCTATGATTCATGATCCTCTAAATACTATTAAATTAGTATTACATTTGGTATCGGAGCAAAGGATTGAATCATGTTTATTTCCTATAAAATTGTAATTTCAATAATATTGAAAGTGTTGTTTTTGACCGATATTTATTTAATGTGATTCCATGAATTTTTTGGGATATAATGCAAACTATGTTAGGTTGAACACTCTTGTTGTCTTGCTTAACTGATTATGAGCACATGACTATATAGCCTTTCATATTTTATAAATATTTCTTTTGGCTACTTTATGGGTTTTGTTGGTTTCAAACTAGATCATGTTATTTGTTAATTTGAGAATGAAGTTTGAGGATTAAAACAAACACGATGACGTCGAGAATATATATAATTTTGTATTTAATATCCTCTCAAACTCTAGTGGGAGCTAGACTCAAATTTTAACTAAATAATATTAGTCAAATCATTTGTATGCAACAGATCCGTTTGTTTGCACTTCACATGCATGTGTACCTTTAAGGCATATTATTTCTGTTATTCTTGACAAAAGTTAAGTTTGAGGATGCCATGTTTCTAATGAATAGTACACATGTTATGCTACTATTTTTGGATTAAAGCTAAGTGGGGTCACAGGACCGTATTTTTGTTTGTATTTTTTCGGTCACAATGTTACACATTATGTGCCGGACATGTTAACAACTATTTTTTTTTTTTGTGTATAGTGTATTTGTACCATACCTTTTTAGGACATGTTTATGTGTATAACGATACCGACCAGGCCCACTCTAATGTTTTAAAGACAGCCAGGTTTTGTGTTGGTCTATTACATCCCCTACCATGATATATATCAATGGATTAGCGTACCAGACTCATTAAGTATTGAGGTTTTGACGCATGAACAGTTTATTTTTTTGTACAGTTTTTGAATTTTTTTTTTTCTTTCTGGAATAATTTTTCGAACTAATCTCATGCTTCTTAAATGTTCGTTTTATGGTTATTTATTTATTTATGATATGATATTTATTTCCGCTGCATGATTTATGCTAAATGCCATTTACTGTTTCTTGGTATTTATAATTTTTTGAATATTGCACGCCGCCAAAGTGGCCAAAATATTTGGAAAATTATGCATACCAACACATGAATTAAAAAATGGCATTACCATTGCAATTTCTTTATCAAATATATGATAGTTAGCCCAAAGGTTAATTATTACTAAAATTTAAGAAATTGAAATAGGATAATTAATGTGTATTATGAATTAGAATAGGAGTTGGATACCCAAAG
Organism: Coptis chinensis; assembly: GCF_015680905.1. Classification (NCBI taxonomy): domain Eukaryota; kingdom Viridiplantae; phylum Streptophyta; class Magnoliopsida; order Ranunculales; family Ranunculaceae; genus Coptis; species Coptis chinensis. Next base: position 81,779,418 of record NC_141461.1, on the reverse strand, counting down.
GTTACATACCTATCTAATTTACGTACATGATTAACTAGTCCTATTACTTATGGCTTTTATAACATGAATGAATATTTTTGTGTATTGTGATATAGACCCAAAGGTCATATCATAATACTACCTTGTTCATCATAAATTATGGATTATTTGTGTTAAATTCAAAGCATTAAGTTTAATTAATGTAGTGAGCATCTATTTTTTTTGTTGCAGTACCTGTTGTTCCCAATGCATTACAACCCCATGCTTTGTCTGTGCCTATCCTCAACGGGTCAAACTTTTCAGACTGGTATGAACATATTCAATTCCAATTAGGTTTTATGGACATTGATTTGGCACTCCAGCATGAAGAGCCCGCTGAACCCACAAATGAAACTAATGAAGAGGATAGGGCCTTTTATGATGCTTGGAAAAGGGCAAACAGACTTAGTCTTGGATTTATGAAAACCATGATTGCTGGAAACATTAAATCTTCGCTTCCTAAGACTGAAAACGCGAAAGAATTCCTAAAATCTGTGGAAGATCGTTTCAAAACCGCTGACAAATCCCTTGCGGGGACTTTGTTGGCCCAGCTGACCACTATGAAGTATGATGGGGTTCGTGGGATGTATAATCACATCCTGGAAATGACGAACCTAACTGCAAAACTGAGAACCTTAGGGTTGAACGTTGAAGAGTCTTTCCTTGTTCAGTTTATTATGAATACCTTGCCTTCTCAGTATGAACCATTCCAGATCCATTATAACACCATTAAGGAGAAATGGAATGTGAATGAACTGACCAGTATGGTTGTTCAAGAGGAGACAAGGCTTAAGCAACAAGGATTGCAAAGTGTTCATCTCATGACTCAGGCCTCAGGATCAGGACATAAAGGAAGAAAGCCTCAAAATGGCAAGAAAAAGGCACCTCACAAGGATAAACCTGCTCATGCTCCTCAGGTTCAAAAGAAGGAATATGACAATAAGTGCAAATTCTGTAAGAAGGAAGGACACATTCAAAAAGATTGTCAGAAAAGAAGGGAATGGTTCGAAAAAAGAGGTATGTCTTCTTTTGTATGTTTCGAATCAAACCTTACTGAAGTTCCTTTTAATACTTGGTGGGTTGACTCTGGTGCTACTGTCCATGTTTCTAATTCGATGCAGGGATTCGTTACGACCCGAATCACAAACCCAAATGAGCAATTCATTATGATGGGGAATCGAGTCAAAGCTCCTGTTGAAGCTGTTGGGACCTTTAGACTTATCTTAGATAGTGGTTTTCATTTGGACTTATTTCATACTTTATATGTTCCATCTATTTCCAGAAACCTTATTTCATTATCTAGACTTGATGCTGATGGTTATTTTTGCTCATTTGGTAACAAATGCTTTAGTTTATTTAAGAATTCATGTCTAGTTGGTTCTGGAATATTATGTGATGGTTTATATAGGATGAAACTTAATAACCACTTTGCCGAGACCCTTATGATTCTGCATCCTAAAGTTGGAACTAAACGTAGTCGTATGACTGACATGTCCTCTTTCTTGTGGCATAAAAGATTGGGGCATATCTCCAAAGAAAGAATTCAGAGATTAGTAAGAGATGGGATTCTTGAGAATCTAGATTTTACTGATCTTGGAGTGTGTGTGGATTGTATTAAGGGTAAACAAACCAAACACACTAAGAAAGGCGCCACAAGAAGCTCAAGTCTCCTTGAGATCATTCACACTGATATTTGTGGACCATTCACCACTCCATGCCTTAGTGGGGAAAAGTACTTTATCACTTTTATTGACGATTTTTCACGTTATGGATATATCTATTTGTTGCATGAAAAATCTCAGTCAGTGGATGCCCTTGAGGTGTACGTTACTGAGGTCGAAAGACAATTAGATAGAAAGGTGAAAATCGTAAGGTCTGATAGAGGTGGTGAGTACTATGGTCGCTATGATGAGTCAGGACAACACCCTGGTCCATTTGCTAAATTTCTAGAAAAGCGTGGCATATGTGCTCAATATACAATGCCAGGAACGCCTCAGCAGAATGGTGTTGCTGAAAGGCGTAATCGTACACTCATGGATATGGTTAGGAGTATGTTAAGTAACTCTAGCTTACCCGTTTCACTGTGGCTTGAAGCTCTAAAGACCGCTATATTTTAAATAGGGTTCCCAGTAAGTCAGTTCCAAAAACTCCTTTTGAGTTATGGACTGGAAGGAAACCTAGCTTAAGGCACCTGCATGTTTGGGGATGTCCAAATGGAAGTTAGACTTTATAACCCACAAGAAAGGAAATTGGATTTCAAGACAGTAAGTGGTTACTTCATCGGGTTACCCGTGAGAAATCCAAAGGGTATAGATTTTACTTGCCTAACCAAAGTACGAAATCATGGAAACCGGTAATGCCATATTCTTTGAGGATGGTGAAATTAGTGGGAGTGAATTACCACGCTATGTGACTATTGAAGAGAATAGGACACAATTAGGAAATGTGGTAAATGAGGAAGCTATGGTGCGAGTAATTTTACCTTTAGCTTCTAGAAAAGTTGTTCCTAATGTTGTTGATCATAACAATGACAATGAACAACAAATAAACGACCAACCACTCCATAATGAAAATGTCGCCAATGAACCTGTTGTAAATGAACCACAAGGAGTTGCATTACGAAGATCTCATAGAGATCGGAGATCTGCAATTTCAGATGATTACGTGGTATATTTACAAGAACATGATTATGACATTGGGACTGATAATGAACCGGTTTCGTACGAACAAGCCATTAAATGCACTGATTCTTCTAAATGGTTTGACGCCATGAAGGATGAGATGAAATCAATGGAACATAATGAAGTCTGGGAACTTGTTGAATTGCCTGAAGGATGCAAGAAAGTCGCGAGAAAGTGGATCTTTAAGATCAAGCGTGATAGTAAAGGCAATATCGATAAGCATAAAGCCAGATATGTTGCCAAAGGTTTCACTCAAAAAGCAGGTGTTGATTACACAGAGACCTTCTCACCTGTATCCAAGAAGGACTCATTTAGAATCATCATGGCATTGGTGGCCCATTTCGATTTGGAATTACACCAAATGGATGTAAAGACCGCTTTTCTGAACGGAAATTTAGATGAGGAACTTTACATGGATCAGCCTAAAGGTTTTGCAGAAAAAGGAAAAGAACATCTGGTTTGTAAGCTTAAGAAATCAATATATGGACTTAAACAAGCTTCTAGACAATGGTATATTAAATTTCATAATACCATTACCTCCTTTGGGTTTAAGGAAAACACTGTTGATAAGTGTATATACCTGAAGGTCAGTGGGAGTAAGTTTATTTTTCTGATTTTGTATGTTGATGATATCTTACTTGCCAGTAGTGATCTTGGTTTATTACATGAAACCAAGAAGTATCTCGCCAAGAACTTTGACATGAAAGATATGGGGGAGGCAGCCTATGTGATTGGCATCGAAATTTCTCGAGACCGTTCACAAGGATGGTTAGGATTGTCTCAGAAAGCATATATTAACAAAGTTCTGGAAAGATTCCGCATGGAAAATTGTTCAGCTGGGGAATCTCCAATTCAAAAGGGGGATAGGTTTTGCCTTATGCAGTGTCCAAAGAATGAATTGGAACGTAAGCAAATGGAAGCAATTCCATATGCTTCAGCTGTAGGAAGCCTAATGTATGCAATGCACACGCACTGCACCGGACATTAGCTTTGCAGTTGGCGTTCTGGGCAGATACCAGAGTAATCCAGGGATGGAACACTGGAAACTCGCCAAGAAAGTTCTAAGGTACTTGAAGGGAACAAAAGATCACATACTCACATTTAGGAAAACCGATCATCTTGAGGTGATTGGTTACTCAGATTCAGATTTTGCTGGTTGTCCTGATAGCCGAAAGTCCACATTTGGATATGTGTTTATGTTGGCTGGAGGGGCTATTTCATGGAAAAGTGCGAAGCAATCTATCATTGCTGCATCTACCATGGAAGCTGAGTTTGTGGCTTGCTTTGAGGCCACAGTTCATGGCTTATGGCTGCGGAATTTTATCTCAGGGCTTAGAGTTGTCGACTCTATCTCTAGGCCACTGAGACTTTACTGTGATAATGCCGCAGCAGTCTTCTTCTCCAAGAATGACAAATATTCAAAGGGTGCTAAACATATGGAGTTGAAGTTTCTTTCTGTAAAGGAAGAAGTACGGAAACAACGAGTGTCTATTGAACATATTAGCACCAAACTTATGATTGCTGATCCATTAACCAAAGGGCTCCCACCAAAGACATTTAAGGAACACGCTCTCACTATGGGTCTTGGTTGTCAAGCTTGACTATGTTTCAGTTATTTGGATTGAATGAATTAAGTTACATCTCATTACGATAGACATTTTGAGATCTCATATAATTTGTTTCTCATTATTTCCTATTTCCATTATATGTACGCACATTTATGAATGGATTTCAGGATGGACATAATTTAGGCATTATTATTTGCCTACACTTCTCACTTAAGGTTCATGTCATTCAAGTTACTCATGTTGTGGTACATGGAAGGGGACTGTGCCGCTTCAAAGACACACTACCGCCATGACTCACATAAGTAAGTTGTTTTGATTATGACATTATAATAACCAAATTATGTAAAGGCATGTATTGATATATTTTCAAAAACGCGATCGCAATTATGTTGTTTTATATGTCAACCCACACGAAGTCGCTTTTACAAAATGTTTTGTAAATAAAATCACTGTTTAGTTTTGTCATATAGACCAAGTGGGAGAATGTAAGATATGATATAATAGTCCAAAGACCACTATATCATATCCTCCATAAAGTGGTCAATAAGTCAAAACTTTATAGACTTTTGGTTTCTAAATTGATGTGTGGGTTACTTCTAAGTAAATATCCTATTTACTCATGCCTTAATTACATTGGCTAATTAAGAGAAGAAGGTTACTTTTTCTATTTCACCTTTTATGGGAAAGGGAGATAAACAGACTTGGAAGATTAAGAGTGTAACCACCGTCCTCTCTCCATCCTTTATATAATAGTGTAGAAACCCCATTTTTCAGACTACAACAATTAACACAATAAAGAATATAAAGGTTTGGAAGAGAAACGGTGTTTTGCTATCGGATTCAAGACATCACTCTTACAATGGATCAAGGTACAATTTTATTGTTTTATTATTTATATTCTTTATACAATGTGAAATAATCTATGATTCATGATCCTCTAAATACTATTAAATTAGTATTACAGAAGAAACATTATTTTAAATGCATTGTGTAATTCCATAAACAGCTAGTGGTAGATTCCTTAGCATGAGCGAAGAACAAACTAGAAGGAAAATAAGCATTACTTGATCGATCGAGTTTATGGTTACTTTTTTTTTGTTTCGAGGCATGTCGGTTTTGACAGATATAACCATAGTTATGTCAAAATGACAATTTTGATATTTTAGAGCATAGTACAAAATATTAAGATATGGATATTTATCGATATTCAATTTCTGGATATGTATCGTGGAGATATTCCATTCTTTAGGGATATGAAAATGTGAGTTGAAGCTTTCTAGTTGTTAATGGTGGCCTCTAAGGGGAGATTTTAAACCTTGGGGGTATTTCAGTCTTTTTACCAAAATTTAGGAAAAAATATGAAAAACACACGAGAGTTGGGAGTTTTAGGATTAGGAAACCCTAGCACACCAGCTAGGGACGTTTATGAGGGTGATGGATTTGAGAACAAAACACCTTCGAGTGAGGAGGAGGACATGGATCCGATCACGGCGGTTCTTCAAAGAAATATGGAGAGGGATCATTTGGAGAAGTACCCGAAAAAGATTAGCAAGTGCAAAAGCCACGCCCGGAAAATATCACAGGGATCGACGATCTAGCTTTAGATATAGCTCTGGGAATCCGGAAGCGAAAAGCAATGATAGGAAGTTAGCGGGCGAACTAGAGTGGGAGCCGTGTTTACGATATACCGATAGAGAAAAAATAGGATCCGATGAAAATCGATCGCAGATCGAAAGTAGGACTGCAGAAAAAAGAAGGAGGTGTCTTTGGAATGTGTGCTACACAAGGGCAAAAATGTTGAAGGAGATAAATCGGAGGTGGAAGAAGTAGTGAATCTGATGATATCGTAGAGGCCAAGAAAGGAACTCCTAGTGATGATGTATTAGGGACAAAGGTAGCAGCAGCAGCGATAAAAGAAGTGAATAAAGGGACAGTAGTGACCAAAAATGGGGAGAGAAAGAGCTCATGGGTAGACATACCGACGCATCCATTGGCCAAGAGACACTGGAGTATACACCACCGACGATAGTCAATGGGAAGGCAAGATCTCCGTGTCAAGTCTGCGCATTACATGAATCAAAACAAGAAATATGAGCAGTTGATTGTGGGGAGTTTTGTGGGTAGACGGTTGGGTTTTTCTTATGTGAAGGAGATAGTACAACGCACATGGAAGGTTAAGAAATTTACCATGAGAATGTATGGGGAGAGTATGTATACGTTTGAATTTGAAAGAGAGGAAGATAGACGAAAGCGCCTCGGACATAGGATCGTTTCATATTGCCACCAACCGTTTGTTGTAAGGCCTTGAAGCCGTTTGTTGAAGCGTAAGCTTGCGGAACCCACTACAATACCAATATGGGTTATTATGAAGAAATTCCCATTGGAATTATGGAACAAGGAGGATTCATCAAGTGGCAAAGTGTCATTGGTAATCCAATGTTTGTTGATCGCCTAATCGAGTCCATGACACGGACCTCGTATCGCGATGGTCCGTGTAGAGATAGATAATGGACTGTACCTATCCGGAGGGGCTACCAATCGTTGTGGACCGTGGTTTATTATTTACAATACCGTTTGAATATAACCGAAGCCTCGAGGTGTATGAGCTGCAAGGTTTTGGGAATACTTGAAAGTTAAGGTGCCCAAAGCAAGCTAAACAAGGAAATGAACAAAAGCAAGAGGTCCGGCTGCAGAGATGGAGCTAGGAAGAAGGCGCATATAGGAAAAGATAAGATAGAGGATATGAGTACGGTGGTGAAAGATAACTCAGGGGATGAGAATACAAGCAGAAATGTTATCGTCAAAATCACTGAAAAGCAAGAGAAAGTGAGAGAGAGCAATGAAACTCAAGAAGGCCAAAGTGAGGAAAGAGAGCAAGAGTGGGAAGTGCCAAACAAAAGACACACTATAAAGGCAAGAACAGAGAAAGAAAAAATGATAACTATGCCAAGAGTGAGTGAACACAGAGCTGAAAGCAGAGTGGTGAAGGGCACAACATCGCAAAAGGGTACTTATGAAGGGAATGGAAGGGCAGAAATAAAGGGTTCCAGTTCAAAGGCACCTGATGGGGGACATGAAGAAGATCGAAGGCATATTATGAAACAAGTAGGGAATAAGGTCAGTAGCACAAAAGAAAGGAATGTTATTTCCTTGAGTACAATAAAATCCCATACCTTTAAATGATAAATCTTGCCTGCTGAAATATGAGAGGTTTTAATAAACCTTTTAAACAAAGGGAAGTGAGGGATTTAATAAAGAAGTATGATGTTGGATTAATGGGGATTGTTGAGACGAAAGTTAAGGAAAAGAACTTACACAAGGTAATGTATAACCTGCTGAATGGATGGGAGATCGAGCATAATTACGCATGTAGTGATTTGGGTAAAATATGGGTATGTTGGGATGCAAGGAGATGTTCTCTGCGTGATTATGGAGAAGACCTTGCAATGCATAATAGTAGATGTAAATACAGATTCTGGAATGAATTTTGTAGTGACTATCATTTATGCTAGCACTAATATAATCAATGAAAGAGAACTGTGGAACACTCTAATGCAACAGGTCGTGACAATGAATAATGGATCATATTGGGAGACTTTAATACTTGTGTTGAGCACGCAAGAGAGAGTAGGAGGAGCCGGAATTGAGGCCACATTATTTTGCGATCTTCTTAGTCGTATTACGCTGGGTCGGTGTAGTAGATATACTGGTATAAAGGGCAATCTATTAACATGGAATAATAGGCAAGAAAAAGAGATTATGGTGCAAATTTGACAGAGTAATGGTTAATGCGGAATGGATTGGGTTATTTGGGGACTATGAGGCAGAGTTCCCGAATCCAGAGTGGTGTCCGACCATAACGCGAATGGTTGTATGCTCGATAAAGCAAGTGAATGCGCAAGAAGAAAACTTTTCGATTCTTTAACTTCGGGTCAAAGAGGAAGGGTTCATGAGTATTGTGGAGAAAGCATGGGCATGTCCAGCGTGGGTAACCCCATGTATATATTCATGAAGAGGCTAAAAATGGTGAAAACTGAACCGATTGCATGGAACGTAAAAACGTAATAGGCAATGTCGTTAATAGGGCAAAATGAAACGAAGGAATTGATCTTTGAGTATTCAAATCGAAGCTGCAAGATGAGCCATTGAACATTGGTCTCATCGAGGGGAGAGAAGTGATCAAAGAATATGTGAAAGTGGCTGTGGCGGAGGAGGGTTCCATAGACGTAAGTCGAGGGATCAAGTCATCACAAATGGGGACAACAATACAAATTATTTTTCAAGACCTGCTCAAGCAAGGAGAAATACTTAACAAAATCACTTGCCTTTACAAATGATGAAGGTACAATCCCTCGAGGACATCAATGAGATTGGTGAGCGGTGTGTGGAGTTCTATAAGGAGCTATACAACCGGAGAGTATGGAGGAGGTTAATTTCTCAATGTTTGAAGATATGACACCAAAGCAATGCATTGAGGCAAATATTTATGAAGACTTGCAAAGGACTATATCCGAGATGAGATTACCGAGGCACTAGCTAGTATTGGTAATGATAAAGCTACCGGAAGTGATGGGTTCTCTTCTATGTTCTTTAAAGCTACATGGAGAGTTATATCCGCAGATTTCATTTTAGCCATCCAAAATTACTTCCGGATCGGTATGATGTTAAAAAGAAGTAAACTCTACATGCATAACCCCTGATTCCTAAAGTACATAGCCCTTCGCCCTTAACTAATTATAGACCTATCTCATGCAGTGGAGTGATGTACAAATGTATTAGTAAGATCCTCGACTAACGAATGAAGAGTTTCATTCATCCGGTGGTGGAACCAAATCGGTCGGCATTTATTACAAAAGGAGCTATACAAGATAACATCCTCTTATCCCATGAGCTGCTACACAATTACCACCACAGGGATAAGGCACCGCCAAGATGTGCGGCGAAGATAGACCTTAACAAGGCTTATGATTCATCGGTGGGGAGGTAGTGGAGTTTGCAATGCAGAGAATAGGCATCCCAAGAAAGTTTATACTGATGGGTTAAAGAGTGTGTGGAGACACCTTCATACTCCATTATCTTTGAATGGTACACCTTATGGGTATTTCAAAGGAAGAAGAGGGATAAGGCGGGGTGATCCCATGTCACCATATCTTTTGTGCTAGTTATGGATTTGTTCTCCGAGATTATGATGCATAGTGTAAGGGAAGGAAGATACAAGCTCCATCGAAATGTCAAGAACCTATCATAACTCATCCGGCTTTTGTGGATGATCCGATTGCTTTCATCTATGGAGATATTGATGTAGCAAAGTGTCCGAAAAAGAAATATTGATACTCTTACAAAATGTTCGATTGGAAGTCAATGTGAACAAGAGTCAAGTATTTTTTGCAAGTGGACCAAAGCGGTTGTGAGGCAATCCAACAGATTCTCTCTTTCTCTGCAAGTGAGCTCCCCGTTAAATATCCGGGCATGCCTCTTATCACAACAAGGTTAACTTCCCGAGTTGATTGCCCGCCTTTGATTACAAAAAGTTACTAACAGAATTCAGAGTTGGAAAGGGAAGTTCTTATCTTATGCAGAAAAGTTCAACTAATAAAATTAGTTTTGAATAGCTTGAGTGTATATCGGTTCTCGTGTTTTTATTGTACCACGAGAATTATTGATGAGATTAATAAGCTATGCCGGAACTTCTTATGGAATGGGCCGATTGTAACGTCAAATGCCTTCATCACTTGGGAGAGTATCCGCTATCCGTGATGAAGAAGGAGGGTCGGGAGTGAGGGATCTTTCAAGAATGAATCATGCAGCTAACATGAGACACTTATGGAACATCATAAATAAGAATGAAACGCGTGGTTCAATGGGTATATAAGAATCTGATAAAGGGGAAGAATTTCGAGCATGAATATAGCAAATGACCGCTCATGGAGTCGGGCGAAACATCATGAAGGAGAGGGATGAAGCAAAACATATTGCTCTGCATCAAATTGGAGATGGAGAGAATACATCATTTTGGTTAGACCCATGGCATCCCCGATGGGATTCTCAAGGAGAGGTTCCCACAAGTACTCGATGTGACTCGACCATAATCTAGGAAGCAAGGTAGCTGTGTTCATCGAGAATGGCGGTGGCGATACCTAATCACATTAGGGTACAAGCAACCGATACCTTCGATAGAATGGAGGAGGAGGTAAGCATTATTAGCGGGGAAGACAAGATTGTGTGGATCGTGTCAAATAGAGGTGGGTTTACATTAAAATACACGCACCATAGTATAAGGAATACAAAACAGGTCGAATGGCACTCTCTTGTTTGGTTTACAAACAAAATTCCCGTGCATTCATTCATAACTTGGATGGTGCTTCCGGACGAGCCCCAAGACTTTGCAAAGAATGAATGAAGGAGAGGAAAGTCGCGGACGATGATACATGCATTTTTGTTGGCGGGAAGTCGAGACAGAGGAACACTTGTTCTTTAACCGCTCTTCGCATAAAGAGGTGTGGAGCAAACCGTTGACAGCTTGTGGGTACTCAAGAAATAGATCGACAAAATTGGCGTGAAGAAGTGAAATGGGTAACGACCACGCAAGAAATTGGAAGTGGCTCAGAAACAAGATGCTTTTAGATTAGTGTTTAATGGGTTTTGCTATTGGATTTGGAGGAGCCAAATCGAGGATTTTTAACAGAGAAACAAAGTGGGTGATGGCATCATGATTCAATGTGGTCGATGATGTAAAACGGTTAAACTCTATGAATGTGAAGATGGTGGATGGGCCGAGAGGGAGAGGTTTGCGAGTTGTGGAACTTGGAAGTAAACAGAGTAAAGAAGAACAAGAGGTTCTCAGATGGGAAAGGGCTTTGAAGGAGTACAAAATTTGAACTCGACGCACGGTCAGGGGGAATCAAGGAGCCGTGGGCAGTTGTAATTAGAGATGACAGAGGGAGAGTTACGGCAGCAGCTAAAGGTAAATCGACATATAACAACATCGCCTTGGTTGAGTTACAGGGCGTGGAGCAGGGAATGAAGCTAGCAATTGCGCGAAATGTTACAAAGCTGCGAGCACAAACAGATTCCCAAAATGCGCTATCATTCATACAAAAAGTTGTCTTTCCATGGGAGGCTAACAAGATGATGAGGAGCATTAAAAGAATGGAGGCAGAATTCGAGGAATTCACTATTGTTCATATTTTCGAGAAGCAAATAAGTTAGTGATTCTTTAGCTTAGTACTATACCGATGAGGCATATGTAGACATTAGTATAAATTCCTTATCACATGATGTAATCAAGATCATAGATAATGATGTTATAGGAAAAGAGTATGAGAGATTGTAACATGTACATAAGCTTTTATTATCAATAAAGGGGTAGGGGACCCCGTTAACAACCCCGCTTGCTGATAAATATATATATATATATATATATATATATCGTGGATATATCCCTCTTTTTGGAGATATTTGACATTGTTTTACATGCAAATATCGTAGATATATCATGATACATTATTTATATTTATTTGAAATATAATGGTAAATATTAAATAAAATTGTTATATACACAAAATATTGTCAAATATCTCCAAATATCACAAATAGCGTTGAAATATCGCCGATATTTACAGTCGTATATATCTCTGAACATATCGTGATATTTATATATCTTTCTCTGAAATCTAGATAGATATCCCCAAATATCATGATATATCGAGATATTTTGTACTATGCCTTAGAGAACCAAATTCCGTCGCAATACCCCAAGAGCTTGTGTCTAGAATTCAAGTTTTTAGGTATTAACTCTACCTTTTGTATTCAACCCACTTTCAACGATTGAAACCATTTCTCATTTGTTTCTCTGAAATTCAACCACCATCTTCTTAATTTATGGTATGTTCTTGCCTTTCTTATATCTTTTAAGTTTCTTTCCATCTTCTAATTCTATATTTCAAAGGAAGTTAGGTCTTAGGTGCGAAAATATAGGGTAATAATTTTCAATTAGGCAAGAGTACATCATGATTTTCCCCTATTTTTTCAATACATTCTTTATTAATGGATTGCAAAATCTGTTAGTGTTGACATATTTGAGTCTCTAATATATTAATAGAATTGACTCTTTACATAAGTTCGAGCTTATGGAGAAATTAACAATTTAACATGGTATCAGAGTATTAAGTTCAAATATAAGTTTAGTGGTATGCTAGGAGAGGTATTTCCTAAAATTAGTATACAAGAAGAAGAAGAAAAAATCAATTCTTTTTCAGTTTATAGTATTTCAAATCAAGTTTCAATCTTTGTCTGGATAGATTATTTCTATTCGCGGGTTTATTGTTCACCTGTACTATTCACCGGCACTGTTCATCATACTATTCATCGTCATGTTTAGGTATTATGAGTTCTGGAATCTCTCGTCTTATTATTCCTAAACATATTATGAGTTGCGGCATTACAGCATGAAGGGGAGTATTAGAATATGTCAGTATTATCAATACAAAATCTCTAAGAAAGTAAACATATTTATCTCCTAGAATGGCAATAGCTCAACGTGTTCTTTATCAAGATACCTCCAATCAAGATATGAGGAAACAGAAGCCTCCAATCAACATACCAATGATATTACCCCTCCAATCCAGGACGAGAGTGTAAACTACCTTCCAAAGGCTTGATACTTTAAAAAATCTAAAAACCTGATGTGTGGAGGCTAGAAGCGCGGCGCCATTAAGGCATATTGAGAGCCGCTTCAGCGCCTCTACTCTTCCGACTTCCAAGATTTCGCGCGGCGTCTTTGGGCCTGGTTATACTTGGCGGCGTCGCTCTTCTTCTTCTCTGAAAAAAACAACGAATAGTACTGAAACCAACATTTGGTGTGCGCGCCTAGCAGAAGGCTTAGACTAAGCGCATGCGTGCCTCGTCCAATACTAACTTCAGAGACTCTGGGATACAGAGAGTGTCACAGCCCGAATTTCTAAACAATTAAAAAAATGAATATTTGAAATATAAATATCTCAAACATCACTATATTCAATTGTCTAAAAACCCAGGCTATGACGGGGTGGATACTACACATGCCAAAACCGAAAACCCACATCATAAAAGAATCTTAACAACAAAAATAATCTCCAAAATTCTCTTTATTACTTTATAAAAAAATCTATCTTCCGTCCCAATAAAACATCAAACCACTCTAAGGAATAAAGTGTCTTCAACATCGTGATTTTCATGTCATATGAAAAGAAAACTACGTTATTACATACTTTCAAAAGATCAGACCTAATAAAATAACCTCCCGGACTTCTCCAGGCAAGAATCCAAATCAAACGCCGCGGTTCTACTGCCTTCCACCTATGTTCCCAAGAACACACCCACGTTGCCAAAACAAAGCAAACATGGGTCAGCAAAATGGAATTTGCTGGTATGAGTAGACTAACCATATATAAATATTATCATATTTTAATTATCCAAACAATCACTTTATATTTTCCCATAACTTAATCATTCTCAGCTTGGAAGACAGGTAGTTCCGTCATTTCAACCGGCATAGTTTCTTCCCAAGCAAAACTTCAATTATATTAACTCATTCAAATCACTCGTTTTAGTATCTAAATCATTTAATTAAAACTTACCGATATCCACTGTTGTATAAGGGTAGGACCGCGTCCCTGCAACAAAATATTATTAAGTCCTACCCTCCTGCAAAAGAAAGTTAGAACTTCTATATAACATATGTAGATATCCTATAGTTATTCAAAAGAAAACCCAAACACTCGCATAATCAAATTAATACCAATAACCCGCAAGGCGAATACCTTAGTTCCTCTCTAGGGCAGTCCAAACAATCTGGTCATTCATGGCACATTCAATGAATACCCGGGTCATTCATGGCACATTCAATGAATACCCATATATAATGCTAACGGGCCATTTATGGCACATTCAATAAATGCCCACCTAACATATGACATCAACAGTCATAAAACTTAATTCCAAAACTTGAGGCGTGGAGAGTTCTAAAAGAGTGCGGTAAATTTTGTTTACGCATTATTGAAATTTATTGTATATATTATTTCAGAGAACGAATGAATATCTTGATTCAAGTATTTTGGTTTACGATTATTAATTTTATGGATGTATAAGTGTCATAACGTTGTGTATCGTAAAAGACTGAAAAATCACAGAGCAGTAAATACACATACACAAGTATATTTAGGAAGGTCTTAGCCTAAGTCAAACATGCTAATAGTCCTAGACTTATCCTAATAGACCGAATCATAATCCGAGTTAAAAGTTAAAATGGGTCAACTTGTCAAAGTCAACTCTGGTCAACAGTCAACTCTAGTCAACAGTCAAAGTCAACTTGCCAAGGGTCAACAGCAGTCAACCAGCCAAGTCAAATGTAGTCAACCAGTCCCAAACTTTTCTAACCCAAAAGCCCAAAGTCTAAGGCCCAAAGTTTAATTTAAACCGGCCCAAACTAAACACAATCCGGGCCTAACCAAACATTGACACAAAACAAATTAGACTGGCCCAAAGAAAACCAACAAGTTTCGGCCCAAGGCCCAACTTGCCCAACAGGTCGTCCTCTTCCTCCAACATCTCTCCAAAGAAAAATCTCCACCGCCACCACCACCGTGATTTCTCCTCCTCCTCCAATTCCATCATATCGGTTTGACTCCTCCTGAAAAACCCTACATGCCGATATCCAAAAACTTAGATTTCCTTATACTGCGAAAATCTCAAACCGACGCCATTAATGGACCTCCAAGCTTCAATAGCACCTTACCACCCATCGAAACATTCAATCACCCAATCAAAAAGCAAAACCCAACATACAACATCAAGATCCAACTAATACATTTCCAAATCATAGACTGCGATTTTATTTGGGCCGCCATTAACGGTTCTTCTCCAAGCTTCAATCCGCCCTACTGTTCAGCCCCCAATCAACCCTCAACAACCAAACATCATCCCACCAACATCACAACATAATACACCTTATCGAGTTTCGATCAAAATATTTCAAGGTATAAACTGACGATTTCTTGATTATAGCTTTGGCCGCCATTAACGACCTCTTTAGAGCTCCAACAGTTCAATAAATTTAGTAATTAAGAACAAACAATCTATAACAGACAGGTTTTAACAATACTCTAAGTTTTCTTTACCCTACGACAGACAATACGCAGAATAACAACAGTGGAATGAGCAGAAAACGGAGGGCAAAACTGTAATACAGTAAAGTTAAAGTTATCCCGGGTATCGACAAAAAAATGAAAACTAAACTACTCACCTGTAGCGCTCTCCGATTATCAGTCAGCTATCAGAAAAAAAACTTCCTTTTTCTCAGTAAAAATCCCGTTTTTCTGTATAAAACTCTCGCTGTTTTTTTTCCAAAAACTCTACGTGAAAAAACTCCCCGAAAAACAAAGACAACACTTATCCATTTACCTACGGGCTTTTATCCGTATCTGATAGTTATCATCTATCCATTATCTATTTTCATTATTATTATTATTTATTATTATTATTATTATTTTTATACTAGGAAAACAAAAGAAAAAGCCGGGGTGTTATAGAGAGGTTGTGCCCTTCTTATCAATACTAAGACAGAGAGATTGCAGAAGACGTAGACTGCGGAAGCGAAACAATATTCGAACCATAAAGAATAATAAGAGGAGAGATTCCGAAACTCATAATACTTAAACATGACGATGAATAGTACCGCCAGTGAATAGTACTGGTGAACAGTAAACCCACGAACAGAAATAATCTATCCAGAGAAAGATTGAAACTTGAATTGAAATACTATAAACTGAAAAAGAATTGATTTTTTTTTCTTCTTGTATACTAATTTTATGAAATACCTCTCTTAGCATACCACTAAACTTATATTTGAACCTAATACTCTGATACCATGTTAAATTGCCAATTTCTCCATAAGCTCGAATTTATGTGAATGGTCAATTCTATTAATATATTAGAGAATATATGAGTCAATTCTATTGACAATTTAACATGGTATCAGAGCCTCTGGTTTTTGAGAGGTCTTGGGTTCAACTCCCCGCCAGTGAAGATTACTGTGTATTTCAACAAATGAAGATCCTCCGAGGGGAGAGATTATGTTGACATATATATATGAGTCTCTAATATATTAATAGAATTGACCCTTCACATAAGTTTGAGCTTATGGAGAAATTGGTAATTTAATAGTTAGATTCAAACATGGCAGGAAATCAACAATATTATACTTGTGCTTACCCAAGCTTTTCTTCTCCATCGAATTGTACATTAACATCCTTTCCTTCTCCATTGAATTGTTATAATCCCGAAGTGCTACTTTTATAAAGAGTTAGTATAGATAAATAGGTTTAGTTATGTACTATTTGTAACTCAATTATGTGGCAACCTAAGTCATGAACCCTGAACCCCTGATGGTTATTAGTGTTGTGTTATTCCAATGCTAAGCTCTAGGCTTTACCATCCCTAATGGCACTGTGTTTTCTTGGTATTTTATGTTCTTAATGACCATTATGAAACATATGATATAGGTGCTGCAAATCACCAACACCTTGCAAAATAAATTAGTTGTGAGTTGTGATAGCCAAGATCAGTGTATGGATCCTGTGGTGCAATTAATTGGTAATTGGATTTACTCCATGATATATACTTGACCATTGTATCGGTGTATGCGTAGCTTAGCCACAACCAAAACGATGTAGCCTAGCCTCAAAGAACTGTCATAGGCATCTACCCCGTCTTTTTTGTTAAATGTGCTAACATGTGATTTATGCTTTTGTGATACTTTGTTTTAAAAAAAAACCCTCAATCACTCTTATTAGAGTTGTTTACCCATAATCTACATGTTCGCTTATATTCCTCTTTGTATGATTTTCTCCAATTGGTAACTATAAAATTTTGACTTGCAATCAGAATTTATTTGAGTCTAGATGTTGTGTATCCAGTGTGCAAAATTTGGCATTAGAGAAGGTGCTGAACGTTGAACACACCACCTTATTCTTCTATGTTATGTTGTGCTTCATGTGTTCGCGTCCGTTAGGAAATTTTGTATTTAATTTTTTTTTGTCAGGTAGATGTAATTCTTTAGTTGGATATGCATATCGGTCTTTTGAATTACTCTTTTTGTGGAAGTCATTTTTCTACTTCGTTGGACGTTAGTGGACTTTAAATTATTAAGATGGAGTTGAACTAATACGAGATGACGTACATGTTTACATATATGGATTGCATAATCTTTGTGGATGTATATATATATATATATATATATATATATATATATATATATATATATATATATATATATATATATATATATATATATAAGCTCAGCAGCACATTCTCTCTCCTCACCATATCGTTCTATTTTGCACTTCAACCAATATGATTGGCTCCTAAAAAATCGGATGGAATAATAATTAGTGATACCTCTCCAGATTTGTTTAATTTTCCTTAATCTATTATCAAATTATAATCACCTCCCTAACACATGAAAATTTCGGCCAATTTCAAAAGTATCGGGAGAATTAGAAGTTTTCGTTTTTTAAAACACCGGAAAAAAATGGAAATAACAAAAAAAAAAAAACCCCTACGTAATCTAAATCTATTCCCTAATAAAAATTTATGCTAGCCGAACTTGCATATTCTTTGGTCTGCTCAAGGTCATATTAGGGAATCAATTGACATTTTTCAGAGAGTATTCATTAATAGAGTTTAATCCAGAGGTAAAGATGTGTCTGCTGCATTTGTTCTTCTTTGTGACGTTAGTGTTCAGTGTGGCATGGGTACCTTTAGCAAACAACGGAAAACAAAGGAGAAATGGATGGATTTTGGTGTGGTATAACCCAAAAACCAACTCAATCAAGACATTTAAGAAGTTTCACTTTGAATATCATAAAACATACACTTATATACAAAGCCTTCTCTCACCAAAAGTTATCAGTGGAATCATCCAGTTTGGCACATCACTGACACAAAAGAATGCGGAAGAAAAGAAAGGTTTGAGCTTACCAAATTACAATATTGCATTTAATTTATGTAGATTCGTGATTTTAATGTGTTAGAGCTTTTTTTATCTGTGTTAACTCATTTATGTTACACTATCTTTGTACGATCTATCTCTCTGTGTTGAAATTTTCTTTTGGTAAAAATTGTTATTCTTTTATTAGTGTGTGGATATGATCTCCTTTGTGCTCTTTTGTTGTTTTTTAAAGAAAAAAAAACATAAGAGCATTGATGCCCAATCCTCTTGGAGGCTTAAGGGGAGCCTCAAAGGCATTTGAGGTGTAAGCCTCAATGTCCAACACAATGCATTGAAGTCAATATTTGGAAAATACAAGTAATTAATGAAATCAAACTTAGAACTTGAAATATGAGATACTACAAGTGAAACGAATGAAATAATTAAAATACCTTTAAAATAACTTATGCTTCTTGCACTACCCGTGAGGATAATTTTTTTTTTTTTTTCGTTATTCGCCCAGTAGCAAAGTAGATGTTTATGTTTCATTAAACGTCACTATGAGATGGCATCAAAGTTGGATGCAAATGCATTATAGCTATTAAATTTTCATATATCTCTCTGTATTATCTGGAGGTTGTCATGTCCCTGCTAAGTCGATACTAAGTCTTCAGTGTTAGATGGGATTTTGTTGCAACTTGATTGCCAAGCACAAGTATCAATAACCTAGCATTTGGTCACTATAAATGTCCACATTAGTTCACATAGGGCAATTACCTTTGCCAGCAGTAGTGAACCGACTTCCCGATGGACAAAATATGAAGAAGCAGGAAACATTCCATTTTCTTGGAACATTTGGTCTACATTCCTTTTAGAGTCTAACATTATTTTATAAAGTCGTAATTTTTTTTGATGTTTGTAATATTGAGAGATGCAAATTACTTGAGTTTAGCAATTCTTTGCATATTGACTGAAAATAATAAAAAAACCTTCTATGATTAAATTTAAAAACCAAAACACTGTTTCATATAATTTAAAATGGCTTTAGAAAATTGTTTCATGTTCTTACTCTTGAACATGTATAATTTGTAATTGAATAACAAGTGATCTCTTTTTTCAGTTGGACTTCAGATGAGTGCTCAAGTATTGTGTTGAATACTGATAAACATCGCTATTAGTAGAATGAAGGTTAGTTCCCTCCCCCCCCCCCTAAAATTCTATGTATCATTTGTTCCAAACATTGCATATATCAATCATGATAGGTGCTTTGATGATATTTATACACAATATCATTTCAAGTTCCGTAGCCAGCATAGTAAGGTTATACGCTATGGTATATAAATTTTTGATTTGTATCTAACAATCCAATAATGCTGAATTTGATATGGTCACTTATTATTGCATTTATCATTGAAACATAAAGTTCTGACTAATTTAAAGATGAAATGGGCAGTTTGAAGTTGTACCTTTGTAAGGATGTTAAGCAAAAACTAAATGTGAGAACTACGAAGCTTCCTACTTCGGTTTAGAAGGGGAAGAAGTCACGAGTCAGTACATGAGTTCCACGAGTATTTATATATCCTCCTAACAATAAGAAGAATAACCCATGCATTAGGTCTGTTCAATGCTGAATATATATAATATGTGCATGATACTCAACCTGATTATTTTGCCTGTTTAACAACGCGTGGTCATTTTATAATTATTTTCTATCCATGACTCACAACCCTATATGTTTTGAGCTCTTAACTATTTTCTCCTCAGTTGATTGATAGAATAAGTCAACAACTAATGGACTTAAGCAAGGTTGAGAAGCAGATTGCACTTGACTTGCAAAGGATGCTCAAGCATGTATTTTTCATGTAGTTGTAAATGTAAGTTTATTGTTTTATGCCAAATTATAAAGTATATGTCACAATTTATTAGGTTGGAATTGGTTGGGACATTCCAAATAATAATTAATATTGATTCTATCATATCAAATGCTTAACCATATACAGAGTTAATAAGCCTAATTGTTAGTCATTAATCTTATAACATGTACCTTTTGGCATATAGGATGACAAATGTTTTAACATGATGGGTTCTTTCCTGGGTTGACCGTCAAATGAAGAATCCTCTTTTGATGACTAAAGCTTCTTTTACTCAAGACATTTCCCAGTGAAGGTGATATTTTCTTGGATAGTTGCGGGGTTAAAGTTTTTCGGTATATGATTATATTACTGCTCCCTTAGGGAAAGCTCAGCCTTTTCAAGTGAGTTACCATCTCACTTTTTTTTTTCTAATAATAATCCGTAATGTGTAAGATTTGTGATCTATGTAAAAAACAATATTGCCGGTCAATCGTCCCTTGGAAGCTTAGGATTTGTTTTTGTTATATAATTAGTAAGTATTACATAATTTTGGTTTAGGTCGTTATTTTCTTTACATAAACGATGTTTTTTACACAATCATCTCGAGTATGTATTGCTCATTAGATTTGTGGTATAAAACCTCTACCGAAAGATCTACATAATTGACTATTATACCACCTTGAGTAAATCTACGGGAGATCAGAAGCTTAATACAAAAGAATTGAATCAATCTCAAAGCACCCAAGAGGTTGAGAATATTAGTTGTAGAATATGTAGTGGGAAAGTCTTAATAGCAATTGGGGATGGTATTACAGTTATACATTTAAAATGATCTTTGTCTCTTTTCATCTTATTGGAACAAAATGTGAACCAAACTATCAAACAAACATAGTTTAAGTAATTACATAATTCCATGTAAAACATTTTTCATCAAACTCTAAATTTAACGATACCCATTCAGTGATACATGTTCAGTGAATGGGCATGGAATCTATGTTCTTAATACCATCAAAATTATGATGAGAAGAGGTATATAAAAGCCGCTATTTTTGAATTACGTAAAATCACGGAAGAAATAATCAAAAAAGTATATCACGTAACGGCACTGGTCGTCCGTTGAAAATTTTCTTCATGTTCTTTGAAAGTAGAGTGTATTGTTGTTAATTCCTCTTCAGCAGGGGGACTGAGAGTACGTAAGCCGCCTATCTGAGGAATGATTATTTGCCGCACATTTTAAGCTTCCACTTTGGGATTTGAACTGTTCGGAATCTTCATCTTTCTAATGTGGTTTCTATAGCCCATTGTAGCATCAGGTTTAAACATTCTATGGTAAAATTTTATACCATTCTATTAAATTTCATAGTTAACAGTCGCATTGCACTTTGGCTAATCAGTTATTGCAATAGATATATGACATTGATAATACTGTTTTTAATAAGGATTTTTTTTTTAAATATAAAAAGAGTAGGGTGATGACTAAGGCATTATATGTAAAGTGCTGTGAACTTTGAAGATTTTAATGGGTTGTCTTTGATTTAGTATTTCACAGGTAAGGAACTAGCTAGAGTCTTTGGATATAGGGAATCCATATTGTCCATGTTACTGACGGAAAGGTACGGAGCACAAAGCATGCATGATGCTACCTACAGGCTTTCAAACATGCTGCAAGATTGCATAGCTTTTTATGTTTCTAAGCATAGAACTACAACTTCTGATCCAGCATGGAGGGCCAGCATGGAAAGCGAGTCTACCATTCCCCGGTGCCACCCCCAATCTACCTTTGTCACTTGCCAGACTGGAGGGTCTGATCACCACTTGCTTAATAACGTGTGCTATCTCAAGTGGAAACAACCTTTCGACCTTGTGGTAGTCCCACCCAGTGTCATCCCTTAGCATCAAGTCCCTCACACTGAGGTCCTCAAGGTCTGGTCTGCCTGGTAACACCTCTCCCAAAGTAATAGGGGCATCATTAAGGAGGATCCAAGACTGCTTCATGATATTAACCTTGTCCCCCTTTCTAATGCTCCAAATTATCCCTAGAAGGATATCCTGGCAGTTCTATGGATTCCTTTCCAGAACCAAGAGGCCCTAGGAGGGGGTTCTACTTTTATATCAAACCATTTCTTCCCATAAGCAGCTAGGAAAGTTTTAGCCCATATAGATCGAAGTGTTATCATTAATAGCTTTCCAGGCCATCTTTACAAGCATAGCCTTGTTCATATCACTAGCTTTCCTTAACCCTAGGCCTCCCAAGGCCTTGGGTTTGCATATGTCATCCCACCCAATGGTGTGGATGCTGTTACTGTCTTCCTGACCATGCCACCAGAAATTTCTACAAGCTCTATTTATCTTCTGACAAGTAGATTGAGGGAGCTTGTATGTGGCCATCGCAAAAAAAGGTGTTGCCTGGGCTACTGCTTGTATGAGGGTAGTCCTCCCAGCTTGAGCAAGGACTTTTGCTCTCCACCCCTTAATCTTACTGTGAACTTTATCAACAAGGTAATCAAAGTCCTCTTTCTTCTTATGGGAAAGGACAGTAGGAACCCCCAGATACTTATATTTTTTTTCAAAGAATCTCATTTTCCAAAATCTTTTCAAAATCTTACTATGCATATTATGAACGTTTTTACTACAGAAAATACTAGACCTTCCATAATTTATCTTTTGTCTAGAAGCTTTGCACTATTATATTCCTCAAGGATGCTCTTAAGCTTTCTACTTTCAGCCAGATTAGCTTTAGTGAACAAGATAAGATCATCAGCATAAAGGAGGTGAGTAATGGGGGAGCATTCCTTTTGATCTTAATGTCATAAATATCCTCATTGCTCTTAGCCTTTGCTATTATTCTAGATAAAGCTTCAGATACCAGAATAAAAAGGTAAGGGGAGAGAGGATCTCCTTGTCTAAGACCCCTGTCAGGATTGAACTTCTCGAGGGGAGAACCATTCAACAACACTCTATAAGAAACAGTAGAGGTATTGGGAGATGAGGAGTCTACACTTATCACTAAACCCCAAATTTTGGAAAATGTTATCTATGAAGGACCACTCATCTCTATCATAAGCTTTGGCCATATCCATTTTCAGGGCAACAAAACCATTTTTAGTTTTCATATGCTTCATATTATGGAAAATCTCACCAGCTAGGCCAATATTATCCCCTATACTTCTACCTTTTATGAAAGCTCCTTGGAAATGAGAGACAATCTTGTTTATATGAACCTTAAGTCTATTAGCCAAAATCTTAGCAATTATCTTATAGCATAAATTACATAAACTAATAGGTCTAAACTTAGACATGTGATCAGGATTAGAGATTTTTGGTATTAAAGCAATAAAAGTTTCATTAAAACTAGGATTCATACAACCTTGATTGAAAAAATTTCTAACACAATCAATAATAGAGGATCCAATAACATCCCAACACTGCTGATAGAAGGTGCCCCATCTTTTTCACCACATTTCAGATATCTTCCCCAGTGGGGCAAGCAGAGAATCTCATTTTCTCTATCAGTAATGCAGGGAGAGAACAGATTAAGGATGTTATAATTACTAGTAGGATTATCAGAAGCATAAATATTATCAAAATATTCTTTAACAGCTAGACCCACCTCCTGTCCATCTTCCTTCCAAATACCCTCATTATCCTTAATCTTATCAATATTTTTTTTTTCTTCTTCTATAAACAGTAGACAGGTGAAAGAACTTTGTATTCCTTCCTCCATCTTTAATCCAATGCTGGCTAGACTTCTGTTTCCAGAACCTTTTCTCCTTTTCATACCAATCAAACAAGCTAGCTTTAAGCTTTTTAGCTTTCTCATGATTAGTAGGGGTGAAAGCTTTCTGAAGAACTCTATCCAGATCTTTTTGAATCCTCTTAATATTATGAAAAATATTGTCAAACACTTTTTTATTCCAAGTTTTTAGACTTTGCTTAGTATTTTTTAACTTGTGGATGACTTTCAAATCAGGCAGATCATGAGTTACCTCATTCCAAGCCTTATCTATAATAGGCTTACAGGAATCATCCTTAAGCCACATATCACAAAATCTGAAAGGCCTATCCGCATTCTCCACCTTAGGCTTAAGATTAATCAATAAAGATAAATGGTCCGAGATAGCATTAACCATATTTTTAACCACCATACTTGGAAAAAGATCCATCCAATCAGCTGTGGCAAGGGCACGATCAAGCCTTTCAAGGATGTTATCTTTTACTTTTCTGCTATTATTCAAAGTAAACTTGGGGCCTTTATATCTCAGATCTATCAGACCCAGATCATTAATCAAATTATTGAACTCAATCATGCAATTTGTAAAAATGGACCTGCCCCCTACTTTTTCATCTAGAGATCTTATGACATTAAAATCTCCAAATAAAATCCAAGGGCCAGGTATAAAAAGCGCACTTTCTCTTAGTTCATTCCAAAATCTATGCTTAAGATTAGCATTAGGTTCACCATAAACAAAACTAAAATACCAAGGAGTAAAACTATTATACTCAGATAGTTTACCTGTTATTTGGTTTGCAGTAGCTCTTAGCACTTCCAGATTGACTCCCGTTCTCTAGAGAAAAGCTAACCCACCTCTAAGCCCATAAGTCGGAACACAGAAAAAGTTATCGTACTTGATCACCTTACTCAACATACTGATCCTACTTTTCCCCATTTTTGTTTCAGACAAGCAAATAATATTAGGTTGGTGTTGCCCTTTAAAAGATCCTTTAGATTTTGAATTGCCGTGGAGGAACCTATTCCCCGGCAATTCCAGGCGTGTATCCTTTCTTAAGAGGCAGCTGTTTGGGGAAAACCACCGCTAACCCTAGAGGAGGACCACACAGACCTCTACTGCTACTTGATTCCCCACTTGCACCACTTGAGATTTCATCACCACCATAACCGCTTTTAGAACCCCTAGCATCTTTGGAGCATTCACCATTGTTCTGATGCTTGAGATTGAAGTTTAGACGCCTCGTCACAATTGAGTCATCAATGGCAAGAGGCTGAGGTTGAGAAATATTATCCTCAGAGTCGTAGCCCAACCCATCTTGACTTCCTTGTACCAAATCTAGAGGTGCATTCCCTACTGAGACCTCATCCTGTTGTTCAGCATTGTTCACTCCCATATCTTGAGTAGCCTCCTATGATGGATCATCTTCTTTTTCATCTGAGAAGGCATCCGAAGGGATCTCCTCTTCAGGAATATCTGGCCCAGAGACTTCCGAGGGGACACTAGAATCTAGAGAGTGATTTGAATGTGATGGTTCACTCGATTCCATCATGTCACTAGAGACACAGATGATGGGGGCATCTTCCAGAATAAGCAAGTGCCCCAGCCCCCTAGCCCTCAGATCATCAGCTTCTCGCTTAGTCCTTTTTGATTTTTGTTCAGCCAACCTTAAACTAATCCTTTCCCATCCATTACCATCCATAGTTTATATTTATGTTCCGATATTGGTAAACAATTTTCTTATTTTTCCCACACCAACTGGATCCTTTCTATTACTTCTGGAGAAAACGCTCCTTTTAGCTCCTCTAGAAGCCAGCGTTTTGTATCCCCTACCACGTGTGGGCAAACCAATAAAACGAAAGCTGGGTAAATCAGCTCTAGGCGGGATAGAGGCATGCTTAGTCCCATCTGTTTCGTTGTTTTCAAGGGGGAAAATAATTGCCTTGGAAAGGTGAGAAGAACTGTGTTTCAGCGAGGCATAATCACCCCCTAGAGTTTTTCTTGTTCCCAAGATAACACCCTTCCGAGACTAGGTCTCCTAGCTCCACTGAAGCACAACCCACCTCTTGTATAGCCTTGATCCTTCTAGAAGCTAAAGAGATATTTTGGATTAGAAGTGTGTCATCCAGCCTAAAGGCCCTACCCAAGTCCACATCCAACCCCATACTGAGTTATTTTTATCTGGGTCCCAGACAACCAAGGCCCCATCTTGTGAACCATGTGTTTGCAAGAGCCCAGTAGGTAAGCCTTGTTCCTCATGGGCCTGGGTCAGGAGCCCTAGCCTTTGGCCGTCAGCAAAGAAAGTTGGGTCCTCCAAGACAGAAATAGCAACGGTCACTGACCCAGAGGTCATGTTTTCAGAGGTATCCATTCTGACCACATTCAAATAGGACTCTCTCTCCTTTGTGCCCATAGGCCTATTATCAGAGATAGTTGCCACGTGCGCACTCCTTGGTGGTGTTGCCAGCAGTCTAGTCCCGTTCCAGTTCCTTTTCGCCGGTGAGCCTCTGTTCCTCGCTGGAATCTGATCATATCTTGGTTTTTGTGGTGTACCAGAAAACATGACTGACACAGGGCATGAACTAGCAACACCATTGAAGAACACATTCGCTCGCAGCATAAAAGAAAAATTGTTCTTGACATCCCTGGGAGAGCCACCATACTTCCTCAAGTCCATGCT
This sequence comes from Coptis chinensis, assembly GCF_015680905.1. Taxonomy (NCBI): domain Eukaryota; kingdom Viridiplantae; phylum Streptophyta; class Magnoliopsida; order Ranunculales; family Ranunculaceae; genus Coptis; species Coptis chinensis. Next base: position 81,752,924 of record NC_141461.1, on the reverse strand, counting down.
ATATTTTTCTCGTTGATAACAATAATGAAAATCATGCCCAATACACCCACAGAAATAACAGAAAATATCAAGTTTCTCATACTTAAAAATTACTGGGAAGACTTCCCCCAATTCCGTTCGAAGGTCTATTCCTTTGAGCAACCATTTTTTAATGTCCATCCTTACTCTAACCTTTGCCACCGGTTTTTTAAACCCGATGAGCACAAGAGATCAACAGCCTTAATTTACCCAGACTTAACACCACCTTGTTAACATTCTCATCATTAATCCAATTAAACGGAAGCCCATATATATGGACCCAAAAGTCTACCATGTCAAACTTTCATTCCTTGTCGAGTAACTCGAATGATTTCCACTTTTTAACAGATATGATAAATCCTTGAATCAGCCAAGGTCCATTTTTCCTAACATGTTCATATTCATCAGGACTCTTAAAAACTATCTTATATAACCCTTTGGATATAGATTCGATCTTTGTACTACCTCTCGTATGCCAACACCTGTGCAGCTCATCCACTAGATCTTGTAGAGGTAAGTGTTTTCTCCCATACAGCTTACCCATCAAGGTGGTATGCCCTTTGAACTATCTTCCCCATTCTTGCAGCCAATGTCTACCACACGTTTTTCCTTAGAGCAGAAAAGATTTTGTATTTAAGATTGTAGTTGTTCAATTTTTGACTTGGATGAGTCTCCTGACTCAACCCTACTAGGCTGATCTCCGTTCATGAGATCCATGTAACCAAGCAGTATCAGAGAGGGAAATTGGGGGTGAGGATGGTGAAAGGGGGAGGGTTATGAGGGAACGTTACCAGAATAACACATTGGATAGAATGCCTTAGCAGCTATATATACCAACAAATAGACTGATAAGCAAACGTTAACAGGTGGTAAGACAACAACAGTAGAAAAGAGAAGAAAGATAGGGAAGATCAGATAGAGAAGAATTTTGAATTTTGAAGTTGAGAGAAAGAGGGGGAGAAAACTGCTTTCAGCCGCAGCAAAGCTTTTTTTAGGCACACTGAGTCTTGAGTGGGATATATGTAATATGTATTGTTCCAAAAATTGATGGCCATAAAAGAGGGGTTTTGAGTCTATATAGAGACTTGGAATTCATAAGTTTGCTACATAGTACTTGCATAAACTTACTAATTCATAAGGGAGTAAGTGGAGTCGCAAAATTATTCAAAATTTTGAGAGTGATTAAAAAAAAATTGGTTTTCCAAATTATTTTCACTTGAAATTGGTTTTGAGAGTGATTTTCACTCGAAAATAGGTCTTGGGACCAATTTCTTAAAAAAACAAACATATCCTTGTGCGGAAATGGGGCATGAATTTAGTTGAAACGTCGTGTACCACCTTGCGGTCTTGGCTTAAAATACTTTAACCAATTTTCGGGGCCAAATGGACTAGCCCATGAGTCCATGACTCCGCCATGACATCAAAATGTGTTGAACTTTGGCACCGTGATGTTGGTAACTCGATATGTAGCTCAAATTTCATTATTAACGGTTTTATGATTCCCTTTGATGAAAAGAACAACACCGTTTTCTCACGGTGAATATTTTTTTTGGTTGAAAAACACATACCCGTTAGTGAAGCCAGCAACTTAAAAGGCTATGATATCAATTGAGAAATAATAGCCCAAGCCCATTAGTTTCCTCACATTGACATGTTGTTCCTAATTAACTCGGAAAAATTAGTCAAATATTCCAGCTAATCAACGCCCTCAAAACACGTGCATTTAAAACCGAGTTGACTTCTAAAACCGGTTTGACAGTTAAAAGTTGCTATAAATAGTTAGTTTCGTAACTTTCCTTCCCATTGGTTGTTGTCTTTCTCGTACTATCCCAAATAAGTCTCGTACTGTCCCAAATATAGTTATTCAATATCCAAGCGCTTAAACTAAGTTTGATTTTGGATATACCCATAAAAATATTTCTGTACCACATAACTGATATAAGTTTTTGTTATACCCCACTAACCGCCTAAATCCAATAATATTTCCCAAATAATTTGAAATATTTTCAATAAAGACAAGAGGCAAATGAATTAAAAAAATAAATAAAAATAATACACATCTATTTAGTTACCGTTTTTTAGTAAAAATTTCTTTAGTATTCTTATTATCCCTCTCGCTGTATCTTCTACCAAAAATAAAAAAATAAAATAAAAATAAAAAACTTACTAGCCTTGCAAACACAGATTTAGTCTATGCGTATTAAACTTGAACTTGCTTTTAAATTACAAAGTCATCTCCTTCAATGTTTCTAACCTTTGTCTTGCAGCAACTCTGTAATGAATTTGGAATTGGGTCTGTTGAGTCTTAATTAGTTATCTGTTTGGCTTTCACCACCATAATTGTTTGATGAAATGCCGCATTGAGCGACGATTAAGCTCTGCAAGCTTTTCATAGAAAGGGGAGCTGCTGGAGTCCATATTGATGTGTTCTAAAACTACACGCTGTTGGCATGCTTAATGGCAGGCCGAGATGTTTGCAATCTCCTGGTGGAATCAAGAGTTTGAATTCAGAATCAGTAGAAAGTAAGATTAGGAAGAATTTAGACTTATAAAGAATTCTTGCTTCACACAGACCACTCTCCATTCGGAAGTTGCTATGGTGCTATTGGCAAGGAAAACCATGACGTTATTTAGCAAATTGGCTGTATTTGTCAGTAGTAAGAAATTTTTTGTAGACTTGTAGTATTTCGGTTTGATACTGTTTCAATTAAAGCAGCAACCCCTTACTTGTGGCACTCTTAGTTAACTTGTGATATTATTCCATTTTTGTTACTTGCTTTTGCTGTATCGTTGTGACATTTTCATTTTCTATAATGTGTTTCATTTGGCAAGATAGTACAATGACATCTACTGTGTCTACACATTTTCAACAGATAGCAACATCCATTGAGAACCAAGCTATCACTAAATTAGCCTATAAACGTAAAACATCACTAAATTATGATAAACTTTATGAACCAAGCTACAAATTTGTAGTTACATGTCATTATGATTTTAGCATACACAAGGACAATACAATTCAAGTCCATCAGTGGCAGTGTCACAGCCCAAATTTTTAAACAATACAAAGTGAATATTTGAAATATAAATATCTCAAACATCACTATGTTCACTTGTTTAAAAACCTAGACTATGACGGGGGATACTACACATACAAAACCCTAACAGCCATATCATACAAGAATCAACTTAAATTAAAATAATCTCAATAATTATCCGCCATTACTTTATTCAGATATCATCCCGTCCAAACAAAACATCAAACAGACTCTCTGAAGAAATAGTCCTTACTACCATGTTCTCATGTCATGCTGAAAATATAACTACGTTATTACATCTTTTTAATAAGAATCAGATCTAACAAAACTAACGGACTGCTCCAGGCAAGAATCCAATTCACACGCCGCGGTTCCACTGCTTTCCACCTATGTTCTCAAGAACACACCCACGTTGCCAAAACAAAGCAAACATGGGTCAGCAAAGTGAAATTTGCTGGTATGAGTAGATTAACCACATATAAACATATCCAATCTTTACTTATCCCAACTAACACTTTAAATCTATCATAACCTAATCATTCTCAGCTTGGAAGACAGGTAGTTTCGTCATCTCAACCGGCATAGTTTCTTCTCAAGCAAAACTTTCATTATATTAACTCATTCTAATAACTCGTTTTAATATCTAAATAATTGAATTACAACTTACCGATATCCACTGCTGTATAAGGGTAGGACCGCGTCCCTGCACAAAATATTATTTAGTCCTACCCTCCGGCAAAAGAAAGTTAGAACTTGTATATAACATATGTAGATATCCTATATGTATTCAAAAGTAAGCCCAAACACACTCGTATAATCAAATTAATTTCTCTTATCAATTACTCAATTACTTTTCTTATACACCCACCCTTTAGTATCTACTCCACGATTTGCATTCCACACATTTGCCAAATCACACATTCCTGTGTGCCTCTCTCCTACTGAATACCACCATATCATAACCACCTCTGGGCTTTCATACACATATTTCATAGCCTCTTTGGCACAAAACTCAGGTCGTTCATGGCACATTCAATGAATACCTTAGGTCATTCCCGCCACATTCAAGGAATACCTATCATATTACTAACGGGCCATTCATGGCACATTCAATGAATGCCCTGGGTCATTCCCGCCACATTCAAGGAATACCCAACCCTACATTCCCGTACACTCAAGGAATACAACTAACCCGCAAGGCGAATACCTTAGTTCCTCTTTAGGGCAGTCCAAACAATCTGGTCATTCATGACACATTCAATGAATACCCGGGTCATTCATGGCACATTCAATGAATACCCCTATATAATGCTAACGGGCCATTTATGACACATTCAATAAATGCCCACCTAATATATAACATCAGCAGTCATAAAACTCAATTCCAAAACTTGAGGCGTGGAGAGTTTTAAATGGGTGCGGTAAATTTGTTTACGTATTATTGAAATTTATTGCATATATTATTTTAAAGAACGAAGGAGTATCTTGATTCATGTATTTTTGGTTTACGAGTTATTAATTTCATGGATGTATAAGTGTCATAATGTTGTGTATCATAAAAGACTGAACTATCACAGAGTAGTAAATACATGTACACAAGTATATTTAGAAAGGTCTTAGCCTAAAGTCAAGCATGCTAATAGTCCTAGACCTATCCTAATAGACCGAATCATAATCCGAGGTAAAAGTCAAATTTGGGTTAACTGGTCAAAGTCAACCCTGGTTAACAGTCAAAGTCAACCTGCCAATGGTCCACCGCAGTCAACCAGCCAGGTCAATAGCAGTCAACCAGACCTAAACTCCTATAACCCCAAAAGCCCAAAGTCTAAGGCCTATAGTCTAAACTTAAGTCTAAAAATAAAAATCTAAAATTTAAAATCCATAAGCCCACCCACGAGTTGGCCCAAGCCCAAATCGAACTTTACTATTTATCTCCTTCCTCACAACACCTTCACCAGCGCCTCCACCTCCAGCCACCACTAATTAGCCACTCGCCACCACAAGTGAACCCAGCGATTTGGTTCCTTTTTCAAACCCCTACCTATCTATACTAACAAATCGCGATTCCCTTATACTGGGTAAATCGAGATCGACTCCATTAATGGCTCCTCTGGAGCTTCAACAGCCCCAACCACAACAAAATCAACTCTCCACTAACCGAAATTAACCTACAACAAAACCCCTACTACTTTAATTCCTACCAAAAATCCAAATCATTGTTTATCAAATTCGTCCCTCACAACTGGATCGACATTGACCTCCATTAATGCGCCGGTTCCGAAGCTTCAACTTCATTCTCCAGCACCCACTCTATTCTTCACCATCCAACGACTAACAACCAAGTAAAACCCACCACAACCACCATTCAATTCAATTATAACTACAACAGTTAACATCACCACACAATCAAACAAAACACATCAGTCAAACACAACCAAAAATATATAGGACGAGTTGGTTTTGATGGCGACGCCATTAACAACCGGTGTCAAGGTTTCGACAGTTTAAATTCTCAAATTCGTCATAATTTTATTTACTGTAGTATTTCAAAGTTTTGTATCTGACTCGTCGGCACCATTACAGAGTTTACAAAATCTCAAATATGTAAAACAATATTACTGATATGTTTAGCAGAAACAAATAATTAAACAAAATAAATATCGCCGACTACTCAATCGCTTATAAACCCGATGAAGAATAAAAATCCCGAAGATCAAGTCGATCATATAGAAAAGGACGATCTTCCTCGTTCAAAACTTTTTCTTTCAGTAAAACTCCCATTTTTTTTCTAAAACTCTCGTTGTCTTTCCCTCAAAATCTCTACGTGAGAATACTTTTTTTTAGTTATTAAAACCTCACCGAAAAACAAGGGTTGAAACTTATCTACTTATTTACGGGACTTTTATCCCTAAGCTGATAGTTATCATCTATCCGTTTTATCTATTTTCATTTTCATTATTATTATAATTATTATAATTATTTTTATAGGAAAAGCAAATAAAAGACGGGGTGTTATAGGCAGAGACTTCTCATTCATAAAAGCAAAAACGAAAATTGACAACATACCAAAATGTTACACATACTGGCGTCTTGCTAACAAAGGGTGACTAAGGACAGTCAAACACTAGTTAAAAATCTACAATTAGACTTTGTAAGCAAGCTGTCATAGCCCGATTTTCTAAACAATTAAAATAAATGAATATTTGAAATATAAATATCTCAAACATCACTCGGTTCAATTGTCTAAAAACCCAGGCTATGACGGGGTGGATACAACACATGTCAAAACCTAAAACCCACATCATAAAGAATCTTAACAACAAAATAATCTCAAAAAAATTTCTTTATTACTTTATAAAAGTCTATCTTCTGTCCCAATAAAACATCAAACCACTCTAAGAATAACAGGTCTTCAACATCGTATTTTCTAGTCATATGAAAAGAAAACTACGTTATTACATACTTTCAAAAGAATAGACCTAATAAACGAACTAACGGACTGCTCCAGGCAAGAATCCAAATCACACGCCACGGTTCCACTGCCTTCCACCTATGTTCCCAAGAACACACCCACGTTGCCAAAACAAAGCAAACATGGGTCAGCAAAATGGAATTTGCTGGTATGAGTAGACTAACCACATATAAATATTATCATACTTTAATTATCCAAACAATCACTTTATATTTTTCCATAACTTAATCATTCACAGCTTGGAAGACAGGTAGTTCCGTCATTTTAACCGGCATAATTTCTTCCCAAGCAAGACTTCCATTATATAACTCATTATAATAACTCGTTTTAATATCTAAATCATTGAATTAAAACTTACCGATATCCACTGCTGTATAAGGGTAGAACCGCGCCCCTGCACAAAATGTTATTAAGTCCTACCCTCCTGCAAAAGAAAGTTAGAACTTGCATATAACATATGTAGATATCCTATGTATTCAAAAGTAACCCAAACACTCGCATAATCAAAGAATACAACTAACCCGCAAGGCGAATACCTTAGTTCCTCTAGGGCAGTCCAAACAATCTGGTCATTCATGACACATTCAATGAATACCCGGGTCATTCATGGCACATTCAATGAATACCCATATATAACGCTAACGGGCCATTTATGGCACATTCAATAAATGCCCACCTAACATATGACATCAATGACCATAAAACTCAATTCCAAAACTTGAGGCGTGAGAGATCTAAAAGGTTCGCGGTAACTTTATTTACTCATTATTGAACCGTATCGCATGTATTATTTCAGAGAATGAAAGAGTATCTTGATTCATGTATTTTTGGTTTACGCATTATTAGTTTCATGGATGTCTAAGTGTCATAACGTTGCATATCACAAAAACTGAAATATCACATAGCAGTTAATACACATACACATGTATATATAGAAAGGTCTTAGCCTAAGTCAAACATGCTAATAGTCCTAGACTTATCCTAATAGACCGAATCATATTTTTATGAAAAAGTCAAATTTGGGTCAACTGGTCAAAGTCAACCCTGGTCAAAGTCAACAATCAACTCTGGTCAACAGTCAACTCTGGTTAAAGTCAACACATCATTGTCAAAGTCAAACTGTCGTTTCCAAGTTCAACAGGTTCAGGGTCATAGCCATGGTTCATGGCTAAGGTCAAAGGTGCATGGCTTATGGGCTCATGGTTAAAGCCATGGTTCGGACCCAACTGGCCAAGCCCAAACCTTAGAACCCGAAAGTCTAAAACTAATCTATTTATTCTACCTGACCCAATTGGGATCTATATTAAGTCCTATGGACTGGCCCATGCAATATTATAAACCGCCTAAAACTTTAGATCGAATCGCCCAAAACATAACCGAAGTTCAAAATTAAAATTAAACTGAAATCGGCCCAACAAAACAATCTAAGTTTCTGGCCCAAAGACTTAAAAGAAAATGAACCAAACCAACTGAAATAGAATCCGGGCCCAAACAAAACAACCAAGGCCCAAAGAAAACAAAAATAGAATTGGCCCAACCGATTAGGCCCAAGCCCAAAATCGGTTACTGTTCATCTTCCTCCAGCTCCAACCTTCTTCCTCCAGCAGCCACCACCAAAACCGGCCACCACCAAGCTCTAATCGCCCACCCATTTCAACCATGCGGTTGGACTCCTAGAGAAAAACCCAACCTCTTTAATAAAAGCTAAAACTCCATTCTTGAATTGAAAATCGTCAACCCAAACTGGATCTGGAAAAACGTGATCGCCATTAAAGCTTGTTTCAAGCTCCACTCGACAGCCCTCATCACTCAACCAATACCCCAACACTCAATCCTAAACAGTTCAAACACGAAAATAACTACAAATCTCAAAACCTTCAGTAACACAGTAATGGCAGTAACGCCATTAACGATTTCTCCAAGCTCCCGCAGCACCTTCAAGTGTTAACCACCTCGCCCAAACAACCTTTCATCCTAACCGTCCCAACAACAAGTTCCAAGCAAACCATGGGGGCGTTTTCTCTGTTTCGTTTTGGCGACGCCATTAGCGGCTGTCGAAAACTTCGACAGAGCTTCGATAGCCTGACATCAACCAACGACCCCAAACAAGATTTAATGTATCAACAGTGTTAAAAACTACAAACACCTAACAATCACTGGTTGTGGCTCGCCGCCATTAACGAGCTCGGGCCCAATAAATACCAAATAAAACTTGGTAATTAAGAACAACAACCAATATACAAATGTGTTTTAACAATACTCCCAGCTTTTAACCCTACGGAAATACGCTAAATAACAACCGGAATGAGAAGGAAACAAGAGCGGAAATCTTAGACCATACAGTTATCTCTGTATAGACGTAAAATAATAGAAAAGCTAAACTACTCACCTTTAGCGCGCTCCGACTATCAACCAGCTACCAGGAAAAACTTCATTTTCTGCTGTCAGTAAAACTCCCATTTTCTTTTTCTAAAACCCTCGTGTGTTTTTTCCCAAAACTCTACGTGAGAAAACTCACCGAAAAACAAGGACAACCCTTATCTATTAGTTACGGGACTCTTATCCTTAACTGATAGTTATCCTATATTATTTTATATATTATTCATTATTATTATTATTATGAAAATAAGAGAACTAAAACACGGGGTGTTATACAAGCCAGCCCCTCCACCCCAACAAATAAGGTCCATTTGATCCATTGGGAAATTTGAAATAGTTCAACAGCATTCCAAATCATGAGGCGAATCCTAGCATCAACTTGGGGACCAGCCTCACTGGCTAGATTATAAATAGTTGGCATCTCATATAGCAAACAAAACCTCAGCTGTGCGCTATAAGATCCTGCCCATCTGCTCATGTCCATAAACTCAGTCCTTGGTGGTGAATGTTCTCCTGAATACTACATTTCTTACTTGTCCCAAGCAGTTGAAAACTGACACGAGACCATGAATCCAAAGACAACTAAAGTTGATAGGACTACAAGTCAGCCTACTTGGGATGTTCTTGTTACAGGCTGGAGGCCGACTGAGGTAACATTTACAGGGTAAGTAAATAAGCCGAATCCACCCCTTGTCTCTATCAATCCGGTGCTATTCTTTTTAATTTCTTTCAAATCTTTCACCCATTCAACCTTGGAAGAATGCTCCCTAGTATGATTATGCAACAAAAAGATAGAATTGTACTCGCAATTTGGAAACATAAAGAGCTTGAATGAATCTCCTAATCTGTAGAGAGCATATCCAAAGCTCAGCTGGTCTCTTGGTGTAAATAGGTTGACTTCATTGAATCACAGACAACTAAACAAGTTGTTCAAGGCAGTGTGCACCCGTATGATAACAGCCCCCTCTGGCACATCTGCATTTTATCAATTATGTTATTAAAATGAAAAACCGGGTAAGAAAAACATAGAAACAATTCAAAATATAGGGTATGTAAGATGAAGTAACAATTGATAATCTGCACTATGACCATACATAATAGACGCGTTCCTAATGAGAGAATAATCCATCAAATGAAAGTTTGTCCAACATCGCATGTGTATAGAAAATGGAGATTGTCAAAAGGTTAACTCTAAACAGAATAATTAAATCATCATCTACACTGTTGATAGACTCCGTGGTTCACCACCTCATTATTTTGGGTTCAACATTAAAATCCCAATTTCCTTGCATCTCTAACAAATCCCTAGAGAAACTTGAAAACACAGCTCTCAGTGGCACCATGATTTCGGGTTCTAGATTTCCTCCTAGCTTTCATACATATTGAGAGTAAAATAATGTAATACAAGAGTGGGGAGTTTAATTTTTCATACCGCTGATTGTCCTTTTACTCGGACTCCATGGTTCCATTCCCTCGTATCGGTATATTTTGATTTGAATATCAATAAGAGGTGGGGCATATCACTTTCTCCGCTTTATTGCATCAGCCTCTTCATATCTATTCATTATGTTCATTGTAGTAAATCTGTAGTGGCACATATTAGAGCCGTGGACCAAGTCAAAAAGAGAACGAGGGCAGGGTAACCAGATAAGAGTGGGAGCAGTGGAACATTGCCGCGGAACCCTAAGGGCGGACGTGGCTGAGGTACGACGAAGGTGGAATCATCGGATGAAGGGACAGGTGTGTGGCCCAAAAGAGGAGGAAAAAAGAGATATAAAGAAAAGAAGGGATGAGAAAAAGGGGAGGCGGATTTTTGGAGTGAGAGGAATTGAGAGGTTCACGCATTGGGAGTGAGAGGAACTTCTAGGTTCATACATTTGGCTCGCCGTCAGGGGAACGTAAAGAAAAGCAAAGAAGATATGGCACCCAAGAAACGAAAGTAGGCAAGACAAAGAAAGTAATGGACAGAAACAACGCGGAAGCCGGAGATTGACGAGGAAAGGGATAGAAGAGAAGAGACGGAGACGAGGAGCTGCGGCTTATGAGGGAAGAAATCGGACGGTTGAGAGAGGAGAGAAAGGGCGGTTAAGGAGAGAAAGGGAAAGAGAGGAGGAAGGTACAGCGGAGAGTCAAGTGACGGCTCGGAAGAGGGAAGGAGAAGACCCAAACCTCGTTGAAAACCCAAAGGGTAGGCTTGACAATCGAAAGGGGTGCAAGAGATGATAGACAGAGATAGAGAAGTGAACCAGTCGAAGGTGAAGAGTCGTGATGAGCGGCGAAGTCGTGGTGGTCGGGCTAAACCGCAAACCCATTGGGCGGAAGGGATTGGGTCCCTGAGGTTCCGGCGTTTTAACCAACCTAGATTCGAGAGGTACGGACGGGAAAGGTGACCCAACAGATCACATCCTCCACTTCGTGCAACAAATGCCGTTATGGCAAAGAGTCGAGGTATGATGGGCTGCGGTGCATGATGTTCCCCCGGTTTGAAGGAGGAGGGCGGCCCCGATTGGTACTATCGATTGCCGGGCGGGGAGCATAAGGAATTTTCAAGAGTCGAACAAAGCGTTTATAGACCATTTCATCCACCGGAAGAAACGAAAGCGGTTGACATCGCAGTATTGTTCAATGTGAGACAAAGGTCGTGGGAGACAATGAGGGAGTATTTATGTCGGTTCAAAATTCGAGACTCAAGGTCGAGAACACGGACGAAAAGAACCCTGATTATCGCGATTCGAAAGCGAGGTTTGCGACCGAACGGAGTGCATCAATCGGTCGCGAAGAATGAGATCGCGACTTTGCATGAGCTCTATCCGCTGGGTGGAGAAATACATCGATATGAGGACACCTTACCGGCTGAACCGAAAAGGTCGGGAAAGCCGTGGTTGTCCCCAGAGAAAGACGGGGAGCACCGGGGGAGGGTGCCGCTGGATAGGGAAAGCAGGAACCGCGCGTAAAGCCCCCTGGCGGTGGAGAGAGCAAGGGAAGCCGATTCGGCCGAGAGAATAGAAAAGGAAGCCATACAGGGAAATGGAGGTAACGCCGCTGAATAGACCATTGAGCGAAATATTGCCGTTGATCAAACATTTACAGGGGTACGAAGGACCGCGGAACAACCCAATAGAGCTTCCAGATAGACCGTTCTGTGCATATCACCAGATGCGGAATCATGAGACGGATGACCGTTATCTACCGAAGTGGATGGTACGTAGATTGGTGGAAAGGGCGAGATGAGGAGTTCGTGAGGGAGGTGCGGAATGAGAATCGAGGGGCGCATGACGATCGATATTGGGACTACACATGTTATTTTTAGGGGAGGTGTTGAGTCATAATGCACACAGGGATAGGAGGAGGGCGAAAGCATCCCCAGATCAGCCGATAGGAATGGGGTACCGCCATACGTTAAAGTTAACCGAGGACAAAGATCGATCGTTTTCGATAAAGAAGCGGACTTGCGGGCGATGAGACCCCATGAGGATTTATCACAATAGCGATGATGGGCAATTATATGGTGAAGAGAGAGTATTGGTTGATTGTGGTAGTCGCGGTGGACCCGTTGTTCAAAGGAGCTCTGAAGAAATGGGAATGAACCCGGCGGTTGAGACCCCAAGCATCTAATTTGTAATGGGTTCAATGGTAGCATGACCGAGCCTCTTGGGAAGTCTTGTTGCCGTAACTACTGGACCGGTGATGGTGTTCGCCCGATTCATGGTGGTAGATTCCACCTCACGATTTTAACGCCATTTTGGGGAGGCGGTGGATCCATGAGATGAAGGTCGCCCCGCCTACTTTACTACCAGTGATACGGTTCCCAACTCCGGACGGGCATACACGAGGTCCGCTGGAGACCAAATAACGCCAAAAACAGCCATAGGAGCCAATGGAAGCGGTTGGTCCACGGAACGAGGAAAGAAAGTCCCCACCCCAGAAAAGGCGGGCATAGCAATTCTGGTGGTGCCCCCATGAAAGTAAGAGGGAACCAGCGGAGGGCCCAAAGACGCGTTAAACGAAATTGAAGTGGTTAACATAGGGACGGGAGGAAGAGAGATTTTACCTCGATAGGATCCCGCCGTCGAGTGTTGGAAGAGTAGACCGGGTACAGCCTTGTCGGAAAACAGGGATGTGTTTGCTTGGACGGTGGAGGACGTAACTGGGTTAGATCCAGAATTTGCATGCCACCGGTTGCACATGAAGGAAGATGCTAAGCCGGTGAGGCAGAGGATGCGGAGCATCAGACCCAAGTATGCGGAGGGCATACGCGAGGAAGTGACACGACTGAAGGGAGCGGGCATAATACGGGAAACTGAGTTCACTGAGTGGTTGTCCAATGTAGTCGCGGTACCAAAAAAGAATGGCAAGGTCCGGATGTGTGTTGATTTCACGGATGTAAATAAAGAGTGTCCGAAGGATAGCTACCCCATGCCGCGGGTAGATGAACTGGTGGATAGAACAGCGGGGTACAAAATATTCTCATTCATGGACGCATCTATGGGATACAATCAAGTTGCGATGTATGGGCCGGATCAGGAGAAAACAGCATTTGTGGTAGAAGGCGGAACGTACTGTTATACAAGGATGCCATTTGGGCTGAAGAATGCGGGAGCCACTTTCCAAAGGTTGGGGGAGAAAATGTTTGAAAGCAAGATTCGGAGGGGAATTGAAGTATACATAGACGATATGGTGGAAAAGAGCATGTCCGAGGAGGAGCATTTGGAGGGCTTGCGGGAAACGTTTGGGATACTGCGGAGGTATAATTTGAAGTTGAATCCTGAGAAGTGCACCTTCGAGTGACCACGGAAAGTTCCCCGGGTACATCGCGTGACTCACCGGGGAATAGAGGCCAACCCGAGCAGATAAGATCGCCGATAGAAATCCCTTCCCGCGAGAATGTTAAGGAAGTACAAAATGGCTAGCGGAAGGGGTGGCGGCGTTGAATAGGTTCATTGCCAAGTCCTCGACAAGTGCGCGGCCAGACGGGCCGGCTGAGGAAGACTCGGATTTCTTATGGACAGCCAGAGTCGCGAGGAGGCATTCCAAGAGTTGAAGGGGTATTTGGGCAAGGCTCCTTTACTGTCTCGGCCCGAAGAGGGGGAGAAGTTGTACTTGTACTTGGGTGCCACCGAAAGCACGCAGATGAGTTCGGTGTTGGTCCGGGCCTACAGATAGGGTGGAGAAGCCGGTGTACTTCCAGAGCAAGACATTACTGGACGCAGAGACGCGGTATAGCAGGGTTGAGAGGTATGCCTTGGCGTTGGTTTTCTCGTCGCTGAAACTGAAACCCTACTTCGAGTCCCATTCGGTTGTAGTGGTCACAAACTTGCCTCTCAAACAGGCGTTAAGGACAGAAAGGTCAGGAAGAATGTTGAAGTGGGCGGTGATGCTTAGTGCTTATGAGATACAGTATCAGGTAAGGACCGCGGAGAAGGCACAGGCAGTGGCGGAGTTCCTGGCTGAGTTCCCGGCTGAGGATCCCACGTGGGGAGAGGAGATGGTGATGGAACCAGAGAAAGAGGTGGAGACCGAATTTCTAGATCCTTGGGACAAAAGAAACGGATGGAGGGTGTTTGTGGATGGGTCAGCCACCGATACTTGCAGCGGAATAGGGGTCGTGTTGGTCACACCCGAAAACAACAGAATAGAACTGACTATGAAGTTAGGCTTCGCGGCAACCAGCAATGAAGCAGAGTATGAGGCAGTGATAGCAGGGATGAGAATGGCCGGGGATTTGGGGGTGAAAGAGCTGATTGTGTACTCAGACTCGAATCTGGTAGTATGTCAGGCTAATGGGGGGTTCACGGCCCGATGCCCAAGGATGGCGAAGTATCTGGAAGTGTTACACAAGAGATCCAATGAGTTCGAGAAAGTCCAGTTTGTACATCCGGTCGCTGGCGAGAATAGCACGCCGATGCTCTAAGCGTATATATCGGCAGCCATGCCCGGGTCCGAGGAAAGGATTATAAAGCGTGAGACGGTTGGAGAGGCCTAGCACGCAGGAAGCGGAAGAGGTATGCCGATCGGGAAAACGGGCGATGCTTTGGATAAATCCCATCGAATTTCCGGAAGGAAGGGAGGTGACGGACAAAAAGAGAAAAGAGAAGATTGGAAACGGACATCGCAGAGATATGTCCCGGTGGGGCGAAGTTATACAAGAAAAACTTCAATGGACCTTTGTTGAGGTGCACGGGACCTCGATTGGCTTTAGAAGTGTTAGCGAATTGCATGAAGGAGATTGTGGAAGTCATTCCGCGGAAGAACCACAAATAAGACCGCTTTTTAACACGGGTTTATTTTTTGGCCCCACATGAAGAGAGACGCGGTGGAGTTCGCCAAGAAATGCGATAAGTGTCAGAAGTTTTCACAGCTCATATTCGCTCCCGCGGAACCCCTACATAATGTCTCCAATCCGTGGCCATTTGCTATGTGGGCTATGGATATAGTGGGGCCGCTGCCCATGGGACGCGGCAAGAGGAGGTAGGTACATGGCGCCACGCATCACTTTACTTAAATGGATAGAGGCGTCCCTTTACAGCCCGGTCAAGGAAGCACAAGTAATTAAGTTTCTATGGGAGAATATCATATGTCGGTTTGGATTGCCGTATGCCATCATCGCAGACAACGGAACACAGTTCACGGGAGCCAAGGTGGCCGCGTTCCTAAAGGGGTATAAGGTGAAGCAAGGGTTCTCGGCCCCCTACAATCCTGAGGGCAATGGACAAGCGGAATCTTCCAACAAAACAATAATGAACAGCCTGAAAAGGAAGCTAGAAGACAAAAAGGGCGCGTGGGCCGACGAGTTGAACCATGTGCTCTGGGCATACCGGACCACCCCACGGGGAAGCTCAAAGGAGACCCCGTTTGCCTTAGCATACGGGCGCCGAGGCGGTCATACCCTCGAAATGGTCGCAGCACTTTGGGAGGACCCGGCGGTGGAGGAGGGACGAATCGGGCGATATTGGCGGGAGACTTGAACCCGTGGACGAGACAAGGGACACGGCTCGCGATCCGCCAGAGGAGTATCACGAGAGGTTGCGAGACAAGACAACAAGAGGGTCGCCCCCGCCGCCGTTTCCGGTAGGAGAGTTGGTATTACGCAGAGTGGCGCCCGGTAAAAAAGAGGAAAAGGACGGAAGCTTGGCCCAAATTTGGGAGGGCCATATACCGTGGTGGAAGTGGGAGGCGCAGCAACGCATAAGCTACTGCATCCAAAAGATTGAGAAACCATGGAATATAAGGATGCTGAAAAAATCTATAACCGAATGTAATGTTGTGCCATGTAAGGTAATGAAGTCCGGACAAGGGACTAGAGTCAGTATGTAAATGTATAAGACCACAAAGACTTTTGTGAATGGAAAGACGTTTGTTATGCTTAGCGTTAAAAGCAAAATGTAAACTAGATACATGGGGCAATGAGGGAACCTCCAACAGCTGAGGTCCTAAAGGGTCCGTGGAGCGGGATGAGCCCTCCCCGGATCAGAGTTGTGAGAAATGCAAGGGAGAGATCTCGCGGAGTGGGAGGAGCCCTCCGCGGATCAGAGATGCGAGGGACACATGGGGCAATGAGAGATCCCCGGCAGCTGAAGTCCTAAAGAGTCCGTGGAGTGGGATGAGCCCTCCCCGGATCAGAGTTGTGAGAAATGCAAGGGAGAGATCTCGCTGTGGGAGGAGCCCTTCGCGGATCGGGAGATGCGAAAGTGACACATGGGGCAATGAGAGCCCCCAAAGATCCGAGTCAAAGAGGGTCCGTGGAGCGGGATGAGCCCTCCCCGATCGAGTTGTGAGAAATGCAAGGGGAGAGATCTCGCCTTGTGGGGAGGAGCCCTCCGCGGATCGAGATGCGAGGGACACACAGGCAATGATGAGATCTCCGCAGCTGAAGTCCTAAAGAGTCCGGGAGTGGGATGAGCCCTCCCCGGATCGAAGTTATGAGAAATGCAAAGGGAGAGATCTCAAGTGGGAGGAGCCCTTCGGATCGAAGATGCACGAAGTGACACATGGGGCAATGAGAGAGCCCCAGCATCTGGAGTCCAAGAGGGTCCGTGGAGCGGGATGAGCCCTCCCCGGATCAGAGTTGTGAGAAATGCAAGGGAGAGATCTCGCGAAGTGGGAGGAGCCCTTCGCGGATCAGAGATGCGAGTGACACATGGGGCAATGAGAGATCCCCGGCAGCTGAAGTCCTAAAGAGTCCCGGAGGGATGAGCCCCCCCGGATTAGAGTCGTGAGAAATGCATGGGGCGGCCAGAGCGCCCCAAAAGGGAGAGACCTCGTGGGGTGAGAGGATCCCTCCGCGGATCAGAGATGCAAGGGATACATGGGGCAATGTGAGAGCCCCAGTAGCTGAAATCCTAAATGGTCCGTGGAGTGGAATGAGCCCTCCGCGGATCAGAGATGCAAGAGACAAAGGGGTAAAGAGAGTAGCCCCAGTTGTTTACACTGTGCTGCGAGAGAAAGGGCAGCGGATTGGTGAGCCCGATGGCGGTTCAAGGAAAGAAGAGAACGTGGAAAGGATGCAGAGTGGTAGAGGAAGAAAAGGGTGGAGAATCGAACTGATAAGTAGCAGCAATTGATAAAGAGACAGTAAAATAACATGCAAAGCCCAAGGCAATAGTACAATAAGATAGCAAACGGAAAAGAGTGAGTATGACCCATAGCAAAGTTAGGGGAACAAAAATACAAAATTACAAATACAAAATTCTCTATGACATCTCAGGGGCGGGAGCCGCATCTTCGGAAGGCTCAGTGGGTAAAGCCGCGGCCTCAAGCGAAAGAAAGAAATCCTCGAGCCTCGGTGGAGCCGATCAGCGGGAGTACCAAGAGTTTCGGGAGAAGACGGCCTTCTGAGTAAGCCGCCCATGGCTTCTTGGAGTTTCTTGGCCACCCTCTTGTCGGCCGGAAGCTTGAAACGATCCCGAAGAATATTCATGTCGCCTAAGCTCTTTTGAGACTCAGCGGTGAGGGCCTCTTGGTGTTGCTTTGTTTGAGAGCTTCCAGGGTCTCTTGATGCTGTTGAGACAGAGAATCCACGTTGAGCTGATGATGATGAAGAAGGGATTCCCGCTGCTGACTCAGACGGTCGTTGACTTGGTCCATGTACTGTTGGTGGATACGTTCCGCAGTCCGTAGTTCGTCTTGAGCTTGAAGTTTGGCTAGGTTGGCGGCCTCCAAATCAGAATGAAGCACGGCATTGGTTGCCCTTAAGCCCTGGGGTCCGTCCAACTCCTTTTCCAAGGCAGCCAGTTTGTTCCGGGCGCTGAGAAGACCGCGGATCATAAAGGATATGTCCAAACTGACCTGGGATGCAAGGGCGAGGTTAAAAAAAAAAAAAACGGAGGATGAATAATGTGACTCACCCTTTCCCAATTAATAAAGTGAGGTACGGTCGCGAAATCAAACGCGCCTCCGTCAGCGGCCTCTTCTCGGGCAAATGAGAGTAGAATAAGGAGGAGGCCACCGCTGGGCGTTATCCGTATGGTCGTCAAGGTTTACCCGACGGTTGCGCACCTTGAATACGGGTCGGAATTCTTCGGCAACAGTATGGTGGAGGGCCGGGGTATCTGAGGAGGCAGGGGCAGAGGCGGGCGCCTTATCCGCGCGGGGAGGAGGGGAGGAGGGGGCTGCAGAGTTTCGGACGGATGGGATGGAGGCAACATCCCCTGATGCGGGGTCGGGCTGCGGGGGGAGTTCAGGCTCTGCAGAGCAGGAGGTCCGCGGCCTCTTTAGGGGCGGCTGTTCAGTGGTCACCTGCACCTCAGTGGAGGGAACCTCTATGACCTCGCCCTCCCCGAGTCACTATCAAAAGTTTCGCCAGGGACATCCATGTTCTCGGTAGGGGAAGTGGGAGAGGTGTAATCGGGTCGTCCCCGGGAGATAGAGCGAAGGAGGTAGCGGAAAGATGGGTATCCGAGGGGACGGAGCCGAAAAGAAGGAGAGGAAGACCGAGTTGGTGAGAACTCGGGTACGAAACGCTTCTTGAAGGAGGGGAGGCGCTGGGCTTTCGTTCCTTAGGAGGAGGAGGGCGGAAAATGGTCCCGGATAGGCCGCGAAGGTGTTGAGAGCGGGAATGGGGAGTAGGGGAGTCGCAGTGGTGGGGTGAATACCTAGCAAGTCGGCTTGAGCAGAGCCTAGACCGCGGATTTGGTCAAAGATCGGGCAAGAGACGTCGTCGTAAATATGTGATTTGGAATCTGGCCGCCAACCTGTAGACAAAGACAGAGGCAAGTTAATAAACCAGAGGGGAAACATTGAGAATAACAGGGAAAAGAACCACTTCACCACGACGACGGAAGGCGAGATGATTAAGAGTCAGGGAAGATGGGATGTCCGCGGATAAGAAGTTGCCTGAAACATAGAGCGGGTAGTGGTGCCAAACCTTGTCGGAGGTAGTAAGCTTGAGGAGAAAAGACTGTTTTTTAGGACGAACGCAGAAGGACTGGTATCCTATGCTTACGTCCTTGGTGCTGGTTTTGAGATAGTAGTGAGAGTATACGTCGCGGCTGGTAATTTGAGGATTATGAGATCGGTTGTAGGAATTCGCGGCATACATTATCCTCCAGAAGTTCCCTATACCTTGGCAGGGGGGAATGTTAAAGTGATTGCAGACTTCCACATCCAAGAGTGTAAGGGGAAGCCGCAGACCGGCAACTATTTGACCTACGGTAATGACCAGTGAGCCCGGTCGGCGGGGAACTAGATGTGGATAATGGGTAACGGAAGACACGCGGCTCCAAAGATGACGCCGGCCGGAACACCATAAGCCGCCTCTGAGGGCATCTAAGTTAGGGTCTACGAGATCTAGGGGGAGGCGGCAAGGACGACCGAGGTGGAGGGCCGGCAGATGGAGCAGAGGAGTGGGCGAATGAGTGCTCGTTGAACGAAGAAGAGATAGAGTCAATAGATCCGCGGCCCGACATCGAAAGAAGATGAACGGATTCCGTGAATCAAAATTTTTACAACAATAATGGGAGAACAAAGACAACAAAAAAGAAGGGAAGGCTAAGGAAACGCATTATCGGTGAAGAAAAGGAGAGAGGGGAAGATGCTGGAGGAACCACCGCTGAAAAGAACTTGCACTCCGATGAAGACTTGAAGAATGGCGAAAATGGAGGCTGGAGAGAGAAGAGCAAAACCAGAGGAAAGAAAGTGAGGGAAGATGAAGGGAAAGTGGGGTTTAAATAGGCCAAGGGTAAAAGCGTAACTTCAGCCGGCGGGGGAAACGAAGCATCGGTCGGGGTACCAGCCAAATGATGACACGTAGCCGCACGGGGACCAAGAGGCCGCCAGAAAGAACGCGCGTGATGAGTGCCTCTCACATCACACGCTGCCCAAGAAAAACATGGAATAGTGGAAGAGGAAAGAGAAGGGGAGTTCACCGACCTCGGCGCCATTATATGGCCAGCGACATCGAGAAGGGGCATTTGTAGTGGCCCATATTAGAGCCGTGGACCAAGTCTAAAAGAGAACGAGGGCAGGGTAACCAGATAAGAGTGGGAGCAGTGGAACATTGCCGCGGAACCCTAAGGGCGGACGTGGCTGAGGTACGACGAAGGTGGAATCGTCGGATGAAGGGACAGGTGTGTGGCCCAAAAGAGGAGGAAAAAAGAGATATAAAGAAAAGAAGGGATGAGAAAAAGGGGAGGCGGATTTTTGGAGTGAGAGGAATTGAGAGGTTCACGCATTGGGAGTGAGAGGAACTTCTAGGTTCATACAAAATCCAAAGTATAATAGTCTTCTACGTTCTCCCGTTCTCCCATTCGTTAAAATTTGATTTTGAATTTTTTTTCTTCATCCTCATTACTTTGGTATGATTGATTCAAATAAAAAATGAGTATTTGCATGTTTATTAATGAGATAAAAGAATAAAAGGTTATTGGAGAAGGGAAAAAAAAAACCGTCTTTTTCTTCTACAACTGAATCACGTATGGTAAATGACTTGTTTTAGTCAATAAATATCTTGGGTACGCCTAATAAAAAAGAAGGATAATTTAGGAAGCTAAATGTGTCTAAAATTGTTTTATTTATTTATTTTAAAGTTGGGGTACGGAAGTATTTTGTTGGGTATGTTCAAGATCACCCTAAACTAATACCACTAGACTATATAATCTGTTTCTACAAACATTTCACATATTCTTATAACCTATTCCAATAAATTCCAAATATTTTTTTCAAAACACTTAACAAACAAACAAACAAACAAACAAACACACATATATATCTTTCCAGAACATGGCATTTCAAGTTGGATTTTGTGAAATTTATAGAAAATTTCAACTGATATGCAACAAAATCTTCAAAGTTTTAAAAAAACAAGTTTATAAGAGATTTTACCTGTGATCGATGAGATGATTTTGGAGATTTATAAGTGGGTGCTTTGGTAGATTTAGAAGTGGATGGTTTCTGTGATTTATCTACTTTATGACACACTTTCAATCTCATGTTTGGATTTCTCTCCACGACACCCTTTCCCACCTCCGAAGTTGCACTTGCTCTTTTGCTTTTACCCATTTCTGTTCAAGAACAATGATTTATCTACTTTGATTGAATAGATTTTAGGATTTTAGTTTGACTGAATAGATTTTGGGATTTTAGTTTGATTGAATGGAAGTTTTGTTTTTGAATAACCAGTTTTAGAAGATGGTTTCAAAATGGATTCAGAACTGGTTTCAGAAGATGGAATGCAGGCAAATATGAATCTACTTGGAAAACATGAATGTAGAATATATTAGTGAGTTTTGTAGTGGGGTGGGACCTTGGTGATGGTTTGGTTTGGTTGGACTAAATAGAGGTGTGTCCTGGAAGATTTTGGTTTAAACCAAGGGGGCTAAATACTCGTGCAATGCATATGCCATGACAATTTTCGATTTGTTACATTTCGTAAGGAAACTCTTGAAATTTTGCTATTTTCGATTTCTTTTGTGTTTTTTTTTCCGGTGATAACCCTTCCATATATTAAACCGAGGCCCAAAATACTATCGAGATTATGAAATATTGCCGATATATTTATCGTTTTTTTGGGTACACGAGATGGAAATATTCGATATATCACCACCGAATATTGAATTTTTTTTGTCGATATATATCACAATTTCCGATATATTGATATATATCGACCGATATAAATTGTTGACTTTGACCAATTTTTGTCCGATTTTTATTAATATATCAACGATATTTTTAATATAATCGACGATATTTCAACGATATTTCTGATATATCGATATACAAAACAAAATTTTGATCGGTCAATAGAAGGATATATATCCACTGATATATCCGATATATCTTGGTTTTTGGAGTACATAATATATTGCTCGAATTCAATATTTTGGTCCATGTATTAAACTGCTCTTAAAAGATTTACAACTTCATAAGTCCACACATGGAGGACCAATATCGGCATGCTTTAGAGCCCATTTACATAATCCAAAATTTGTATATAACTGATGAGCTCGAAATTACCATATTTCCTAATTCAACAGAAAAGAAAAATAGAGTTACTAGAGTTTACAGAAGCAGTCTTAAACAATTTAAAGCTTATATTGATCATTTCTTTAAACTACCATCCTGCTCTAGCTCCTTCCTCTCTTAGCTTCTGCATCAAGTATTCGTTGAAGTTTTAGGTCCTTGTATAGTCCCACTGCAATCTCTGCACCAATGCACTCTACCTCGAGCACTTCCAGCCTTGAATCTCTTATACACCATTCCCAGCAATTGACCATCTTGCCTACGACACACACAAGATTGAATAAAAGAATTGTAGAAGTTGAGAGAGAAGAGTATAATAGGTTTTGAAGATTTGATAATTTGATAATTTTTTGTTTGAAATATTTTTAGGGTTAAGGCAGACCCACACCAGTTACATTGAAGGACCGTAAGCCCGAAGGCTCTTGCCAATATGCCATTTTGAGTAAACCCAACTGCCTCCACTTTGTCCATGAAGACTTGCTTTCGCTCTTCGGTCCACCCATTGTAGCAGCACCCAGTCTCTAGTCTGAAAGCTTACCTAGCCCAAAGGGCCATGTAAATGTTGTATTTGGTTAACCTTACTGATGCAGGCAATTTAAGGGAGATGGGTTGGTTGATTGGGTTTGACCAAGTTCGTTTGGACAAACTGCCTACGTATCAAGTTTTCTCCATTGGGGGGAGACTTGAATCAGGTCAGACGTAGTTCTTGTCCCCTTTATATAGAAAACCTTGGCGGTCCTTCATCTTCTTTAGTGTTAGGTCAGATCCTGGTCTTCAGGTCATGATGGCGAGTTATGGCGATTGATGAGGTGTGCGACTGAAGCTGCGACATTGAATGTATCAGTGAAGGCGTACATTACTAGCCGTTATAAAATGGGGTGAGCGAGCACTATGGAGGTCGCTCTAGGACGAGGTTGTCCATTCGACTTGAGTAACTTTGGAGTGAGGTCATAGGGTGAGTGTATGAGGTCGTTAGGTAAAGTGATTATGCTGGTTCGCTGTGAAGGCATTTCTCATGAGTTCGTCGGGGGAGGTGTCTTCTAATGGTGTCAATTCGTGATGGAGAGACAGTTTGGTTCGCTATGAAGCGAGCTATCATGAGGGGGGAATGTTCTCTTGTTAAGTTGTGCTGGACACGTATATAATATACATTGGTTGTGTATATTAGTCCCTCACACAACCCCCTCTCATTAGTTCGTTCCTGTTCATTGGGGGCGAGCTGATGAGAGTTTAAGTTCACATGTGGGAAGCATATAAGGTAA
Organism: Coptis chinensis; assembly: GCF_015680905.1. Classification (NCBI taxonomy): domain Eukaryota; kingdom Viridiplantae; phylum Streptophyta; class Magnoliopsida; order Ranunculales; family Ranunculaceae; genus Coptis; species Coptis chinensis. Next base: position 81,729,300 of record NC_141461.1, on the reverse strand, counting down.
TGACCAGACATCCTTTACTTGTGAGTGATTCGAACTCTAATTCGAACTTTGTCATGGGGAATGAGGTGGTTGAAGCTGTTGTGAACGAACCGAGAGGTGTGTGTCTTTCAGCTCGGATGAGGAGTGGTGGTAGCCTTGGGGGCAGTTCGAATGCTGGAAATAATTTGATGCTGCATTCTGTTAGCAAGCGTCCTGTGGGTGAAAATGACCGGGAACATCTTCTGCGCTGATAAAAGGGAAAACGCTAGTTTTACCTACGAATAAGTGATGAAACTCAAATGTAAGTAAAACTAAAACTATTTTCGTGCTTATATATCAAAGTTTTCTACTCTCGTTATCAATGCAATATGTTTGGAGTAGAGAATTCGTTCCACTCCTAGTCGTTTAGATGTGAAGTTTCCTAGTTCGTGTAAGCTAACAAAGTCGTGAGAGTAATGGAATTGAAATTGACTACGATGGTGAATCAACTAATTAAGATGCGATAAATGAAATGACGGCAATTCAAATGTAAATTAACAATAAAGGTGTGTTTGTTAACTGGCAAATGAGGGTGGCTAATTGTATTTTCCCACTAGAAGTACCATTTGCCAGTGTTTGGGTGTATTTAAGGGCCCTGGCAAACACTATTTGGAATTAGCCGGCAAATCAAATTAACCCACTAGAAGTGGGAAAATAGAAAACACCTCCCCCCAAAGTTGAATTAGTCACCCGGTATTTTCCCACTTTGGTAGGAAAATAGAAACAACTCTCCCTCTCGATCTCTCTTCTCTCTTTCTCACTGCCGCCTCTCAACAACTTGCTCGCTCCACCTCCATCTCTCACCGCGTGCCATCAGGTAAGTTTTGGTTTTAATTTCGTTGTTTGAGTTTTAATTTAGTTTGGTTTCGTTGTTTGGTGGCACCCGCTATTAAATACCCTTAGTCATTCGATAATCATTTTAGTACTGCTGTAACAGACACTCTTAATTTGAAAATAGTTTCCAATGATATTTTAGCTCCTTCCACACTTTTGACCGAACGAAAATGAGGCCTTTAATTGTATAATCATCTCCTTCAAAGATGAAGGTTATCATCAATATACCAATTCCTACGCTAAAGGACAATCGGTCATTACCCATATAATGGGAAAGGAATATGCTCCACAATCTACTCCCATCTGTGGAGAGCTCTCAAGAACAAAGAAGTTAGTAGACCCTTCACATGACAAACCCAAACCACTTTCGAGACCGAATTTAAAAGAAATAAGACCAAATATGCCACGAGAAAGGAAGATGGATGATAGTATAGCTAACCGACTCTTCATCTGAAGTACACGCTGAATACAAATTGACAATAGGTTTCCTCACAATAGTGATATGTAACAATGTTAAAATCTTAACTTGTATTGTGCAGCACAAATAGACTCCCCAACTCCAAATATAACTACAAGAAAAATCTGGAATATAATTAGGATGAAAATTATCCAGGAGGCGAGAATAGAAGACATAGTAGAATCACCAAGAAAATAATCTCTCTTTATTTCCCACTGTCCAAACCAGGTTGATCTTTGGTAGTTGATCGAAAAGAATAGAGTCTAGAAACAAAGTAAGGGTAACAAGACTTGAAGTATCCCTATCTGACATGGCACAAATGCACAATGAATACCCAAATCTTTGTTGTAATTATTTTTAGAATGGTTCATTGTTATTTCTTTGTTGGTTGAATACAATAGATGTATGGATTGTCGTTTATGCATGTATGTTTGTATCAATTTGTTTGTTTCGTTAATTGAGTACATGAATTTGTATACTTCATTAATTTTTTTTTTCTTTTTGAGATATTGTAGAATGATTACCGAACGTCAGCGTAGGTTAGTGGCATTTCTACTTATAGTTATAAGTGCATATATGATGATGACATGGTGGTATAGGAGAATGTATATGGAGAGGTATAGGCCTAGGCGTAAGGCTCCCCCCGCTCTTATTAGAGGTCCTCATAGGAATTGGGATCAAGTGCGGAGAACTGTATTGGGTAGGATGTATACAAGCACGACATATTCTCTGCCACGAGCAATTAAGGATGAGACGATCAATGTTTCGTCGCTTGTGCACTCGTTTGCATGGTCATGGTCTACGTGAAAGCAGACATGTTACATTGTAAGAGCAAGTTGCCCTATTTCTCAACACTGTTGGGCATGACATGCATAATCGAATGAAACATTTCAATTCTTCCGTTCAGGAGAAACAGTTCACCGTTATTTCCATCTTGTGTTGGATGCAATCCTTTGTTTATTCAGAGAGTTAGTAACAAATGCTACCACTGATAACTCTCCTCGCGAGTGTACCAACACACATAATTAGTATTGTTATTTCAAGGTCAGTCAACTTTTTAGAAAATGGATAGGATCATTCTGATTTCAATGTTTAATAGTTTAATAAATATTTATGATTTTTTTTTATGTTAGGATGCTGTGGGTGCGGTTGATGGTACACACTTTCCAATCAATTTACCACTAGCACAACAGGCTAGGTATCGTAACAGGAAAGGTGTCGTGACCCAAAATGTGTTAGTAGCTTGCACATTTGACATGAGGTTCACATACGTGCTAGCAGGGTGGGAGGGATCGGCACACGATGGACGGTTGTTGAGGAGTGTTGTGGCTCGTCCAGGGCATAAACTTACTATTCCAAATGGCAAGTACTATCTTGCGGATCCTGGATTTGCTTTAGTGCCAGGGTTCCTCACGCCTTACCATGGTGTACGGTACCATCTTAGAGAGATAGGTGAAGTTCAACCTCAAAATCATAAAGAACAATATAACTTTCGTCATTCATCTTTGCGTACTGTTATTGAAAGGACAATTGGTCTCTTGAAGAAGCGATTTGCCTATCTAAGGCATGCAGTTTTCCACGATGTCAAAACACACACAAAGGTTATCCTTGCCCCTGTTGTGCATTGCACAACTTCTTGCGAGAAGAAGATCCTGATAATACATTAAGTGACGAGGAGCTCATTGATGATGAGGAAGAGGCTGACAACTCTCTGAATGCTCCAAATATGAATATTGATATGCAACCAAGCATTGGGTGGACTAATTTTAGGGATGAGTTGTCAATTGCAATGTGGGAAGATAACGAGTGATGTAATAGATATTATGATTATATGAGTGATGTTTTTGTAGTAGACTTATGATTTTATTAGAGTTTTTTTGTAATAGACACTATTATGTTTCAACTACTTATAATATTTTATTCACATGCAATCTTTCTTATTTGTTACCTTGATATGTTACTATGCTATGTTCTTTTTGGTCATTGCTTCAAACTAGGTATGGCTAGAAAACAGAAAGAAGTTGTGAAAACAAGATCGCCCCAAATTAGATGGTATCCCAACATGGAAGCCATCTTGGTAGAGGTGTTGTTAGAAGAGTTAGCTACTGGGGGCAAGAGGGCAGATAATGGGTGGAGGAAAGAGAGCTTGAAGCGTAATGCTGATGAGATCAATACGCGACTTGGAATGAATTGTGTTTCAGACAATGTCAGGTCGAGGTTGAAAACAATGAGACTTGCTTGGCAAGTTCTTGCTAAACATGCAGTTGATGCTAGTGGTTTGGTTTGTCTTTCAACAAAGAGACCAAGAGAATTGATCTGAGATGAGAATGCATGGGAAAGTTATGTAAAGGTAATAAAATAATCTCATTTTTTTTATAGGATTTGGTTTTGGATGCCATATTAATTGGTATATTGTGGGATTTAGGCTCATCTGTTGGCAAAAACTCTCAGGCAGAAATCATTTCCTTACTATGACGAATGTTGTCTCATTTTTGGGAATGATTATGCAACTGGAGAAGGGGGTAATAGTGGGTTCGATGATGACATGGTGGATGGAGGTAAGTTGATTAGATGTAAATAGAGTTGAATTTTGTGTGTCTAACTAGTTTTGAAATTAACTTTTTGTTTCAACTTCTTATTTAGATGATTCTAGGCAAACCCAAGGAGATGGGGGTGACGATTCTGATGCTAGTGAGTCCTCAGCTTTTGGTGCTCCCTCAGATACTGGTGGGGATACTTCTCAAACTGAGAGTGGTCCTAGAAGCACTACACCTACTTCTAAGAAGACTAGGAAGTCTCGATTCTTTGAGGATATAACTGAACCCCCTTCGTTTAAGGTGTTAATTGAAGCGGTGGCAAAAATTGCCGAGGCCCTCAAACTAGAACCACAAGAAGAAGAAGTAGACCAAATAGATTTGTTGAAGGATGCTTTGCAGTCTCTTCCTGATATGAATCCTGAGCTTTTCTTAAGGTCGCTTGACTTGCTGGTCGAGAATGATAGGTTTATTAAGGTCTTCTTGGGCCTTAAAGAGGATATCAAGGCTTCATGGTTGTTTAGGAGGCTAGAACAAGCTGGACGTTGATTCAACCTTGTTTTTTGGTTTATTTCTATATTTGAACTATATGTTTTTGTGGGATTGTTGTTAAGTGGTGGACCGATATATTATTGTTAAGTGACATTGATGTTACTTTTGGATATTTTATTGTGTGTTCTTGTTGAGTCTTTGTGTTTGTGTGTAGTGGGTTGGTGTGTGTGGTAGTGTGTGTAGTGTGTGCAATTAGGTGGTGTGGTGGGTGTGGTGGAGTGGTGGTGGTGTGCTGCTGCTACTGCTATGCTGCGATGGTTGTTTAAGAAGACATCCTATGGATACTATTAAAGTTGAGTTATATTGTATTTTATTTTATTTAATTTGTATTTTATTTAATTTTTTGTTATACTTCATTGAGTTTGAAAACCAAAAAAAATATCTCCAAAAAATTGAAATATCATTTGCCACTACTGGAGAAAAACCATGTAAACAAACACTGGCAAAACTGGCAAATCTTATATTTTCCCACTATAAATTTTTGCAAACAAACACTGGCAAACTAAAATTTTCCCACTATAAATTTGTCTGGCAAATCTATAGTGGGAAAACACGGGCAAATCTTATATTTTCCCACTAGAAGTTTGCTAGTTAACAAACACACCCTAAGAGAATGAATTAGGGGAATTTGATTCCACCTTGATTCGACTTAATAAACTAACAAAGAATTGTCGTAATCCAAATTGCAATGTTTTCGCATAACAATTGGGTCTTTCTAATCCCTAATTCTTCATGGTAATCTCTACCAACTAACAATCAACATGTGAAGTAATCAAACCCATTCTCATGGAGAACTAATTACTTTCTAGAATGGAATAGATTACTATAACCATTTCTATGCTAATCCAATCAAGTTTCATCAAGACTTCCTCAAACCCCTCTAATAGTGGTTTTAGCCTTGAATCATTAAGCTATCATTTCTAACACAAGAACAACAAGAACAAGTCATTATTGAATAAGTATTAAACTTTATTAATCTAATTAAACAATAGTATAATGATTTGAAAAGAATTAATATTGAATTTAAAACTAAGATTATGAATAACTAATTATCAATTTAAAACAAACTAAATCTATGAATGAAGTATTGAATTAGAAACTAAAACTTGAAATATAAACTAAGTATTTTATTCTAAAAACTAAAAACTTGTTGTAACAACTATTTTCTTGATAACTAACTAGATTCATCTATCTAAAAACTAATTTTATGAAGTAGAACTAAGTAGCTTAAGAGCTAAGCCTTAGTCTCTTTAAATAGAAGAGGCTAAATCCATAATCTCGTGCATGGGCTAAGGAGCCATGTTTTGGGCCGAAAAATCGAGCCTAAAACCTCATTACTTCAGTCCACAAAGGGGTTTTCAGCTGGAAATGACTTCAACTGCCTTTTCGTCCACTTTTACTCCTATAATTGGGTCAAGGCTTAGACCATTAGAAAGCTCATTTCAAGCCGGTTGTTTTGACATAAGGTAGGCCCAATTTCGAGGTCTGAGTCCAAAAATATGGCTTTCGGAAGTTCTGCTGACTTTTGTGCGTTATTTCTACCCGCGTTGACTTTGACTTTTCAGCTTTGATAGGGCTTTAAAAAGGCTTTTTCTCCTTGAATCTTGGCCTTTAATCATAGAACTTTTTAGCAACCAACCTTTGTTTCTTTTATCTCGCAAAAGAGACGCATTTCTACACATATTCGACTCCAATGCCTGAAATACATAAGAATATGATAACAATACTAATTTTTACTTATTAATCATATAATTGGTCTAAAAAGTAATATTGTTAAGGGGTTAAAACTACAGTTTTGGGCTCTTATCATACGCCCAAATTTGGTGAGGTGATTGTGGCAGTTTGACTGCCAAATTTAAAAAGGAAGGTCGGTGATGTTGCTGATAATGTGGGGACTATAGGAACTTGTGATGGGAAGGTGGCAATGGATGGTCCATCTCTCTCTAAAACTATTGACCTTAGTGAGTTTGACTTTGATGTTTTTGATAAGGAGGTCGGTGGTGCGACTCTTGTTTCTTCTCCTACTGTGAAGCAGATAAGTGTTCTGAAGGATTGTTCTAAGGGGATGCAAACATAGAGCCAAAGTGCTGAGCTCGATAGGAGTCTATCGTATGTTCATCCTAAGATGGGAAAAACCCATTTGGTGAAGCGATTTGATTGTAGCTTCAAGTCGCCATTGGTGGCGAGCTGCTTGTTGGACAGTATTGTTTTGGATGGTGATATGAAGGAGTTGGTTGATTGAAGGCAAGGAGTTGGTGGATAATCTGAAATCCATGGATGTTAGCCTATGTTATGTAAGTACTCTATTTTGTGTCGTCTTTGTGGTGTTTTGATTTTTTTTTTCTGTCATGAGGACTTTGATTTGTTTTTGCAGCTGCTTGCTGGTTACTAACATCTGAAACGATTGGCTTTGGTTGGTGATACCTATAAGAGGAATATGGATGTGGCTCATGAGGAGTTGGTGAATGTTCGTTCTATTTTGAAGCTAGAGAAAGATGACTGATGTTTTGAAGAAAAAATCTGACGATTTGGTTGCGGAGAAGTTCGATTGGCTTCAGAAAATAGTGATCTAGTACGTCAGCTCGAGATGGAGCGAGCTAAGTTGGTAAAAGTTGAAGATTTTGCAAATAGATGCAAGTCGGCAGCAAAGTTGACTAAAAATCTTTATGAGACTTCGTTTAGTGAGGTGGAAGGTGGTAAGTATGTACTTTCTAAGGACATTTAAGAACTGAAGGGAAAGTATGAAGACTTGAAGTTGCAATGTGTGCATGATGCTTCTAGAACTAGAGATAAACTCGTACCTGGAGGTGCAAGTGGTGCTGATCTAGCAGAGGATATTTCTGTTGTGCTTTTCAGAGATCGTCAGGCTGTCTTATCCGACTCTGTTGATAGAGTTATGGATGATGGTGGCATGTCTCCATAGTTTGAGTAATGTAATGTTTAAACTTTGCCTGTTACGTTGGAGTGATGGGAGGCTGTTTACTTTTTGGACTGGTTTGAGCAGGTCGTTACTTGATGCAATCGCGCTTTTGCGAACTGGTTTCCTGAGGTGACTAGGGTAGTTCTTTTGATATTATGAAGCTTTGTGAACTGGTTTCCTAAGGTAGCTCGGACAGTTCTTTTGAGTAGCTTTGATGATCTCTCTTGCTTGAATGTTCCTTTGCTTTTAGCGTAGTAAAACTCTGTTGATGTTGTTATGGGAGCTACGATACTAGAAGTATAGTTTCGTAGCTTGTAGTTTTGTGCTGGAACGGGCCTAGCTTTAAATTGTCCTGTGTATGAGTGAGCAATCTTTAGGGTTGGTGACACTTCAATAGATTGACTGACCATTCCATCATTGAGTTGCTCCTAGACGAGGTTGTCTACTTGGCTTGAGTTACTTTGGAGTGAGCTCGTGAGGCGATTTCATGTTGATTTCCTCCTAGCTTCAGATTGTCCTACATATAAGTGATCGATCTGTAGGTTGGGTGGCACTTCAGTAAACTAAGTGGCCGTTCCAACATTAAGTTTCTCCTGGATGAGGTCGTCCACCCGGCTTGAGTTACTTTGGAGTGAGCTCGTAGGGCGAGTATGTGATGAGTTGATCCTGGACGAGGTCGTCCATTGGTATGATACCATCATAGGTCGATCTTGAACTGGTCCTAGAAGCTTAAGTCCCCAGTTGGCGAGACTATTTGCCCGGCTAGAGTCACTTTTGAGTAAGCTCCTGAGGCGAGTTCATGTTGAGTTGCTCCTAGCTTCCGCTCTCCATTGGTATGATACCATGATAGCTCAATCTTGAATTGGTCCTAGAAATATAGGTCCCCAGCTGGCGAGACTATTTACCCGGCTGGAGTCACTTTGGAGTGAGCTCGTGAGGTAAGCACGTGTGGAATTGATCCTGGACGAGGTCGTCCGTTGGTATGATACCATCATAGCTCGATCTTGAACTGGTCCTAGAAGTTTAGGTCCCCAGTTGGCGAGACTATTTACCAGGCTGGAGTCACTTTGGAGTGAGCTCGTGAGGTAAGTTCATGTTGAGTTGCTCCTAGCTTCCGCTTCTCCATTGGTATGATACCATGATAGCTCGATCCTGAATTGGTCCTAGAAAAATAGGTCCCCAGCTGGCGAGACTATTTACCCAGCTGGAGTCACTATGGAGTGAGCTCATGAGGTAAGCACGTGTGGAGTTGATCCTGAAAAAGAAATGCGACCTTGCACGTGGCTGTTAATACATACTAATGGTAGAAGATACGTCCAGATTGGTGGGGTGTTTCTATCGGTGCCTTTGTTTATTGGTGAAGCCCCCAGTGTATGGTTTGTGTTGTGCGACTATGATTATGCGTTGATCTTGGTGTGGGCATATGACTGGTATCGATCTTCTTTGAGTATGTGAGATCATGGGCTGTTTGTGGCCAAGTCATATTTGAGCGTACTGCTGGTTGATTAGTATGCTTCGTACTATGTGGTTTGGTGATGTCTCTCTTGAGTAATAGTGAGTTTTGAGTTAGTTACTATGTTTTTCGTATGGACAGAGTTTCTTGGGTGCATCGTCCTAGTGTAATGTTCCTCTCCCTTGTTATGGGGGAGTCGAAGTGTGACTTCATGGTTATTGTAGTTCGTTAGTCGTTCTTACGTGTTTGTGGAAGCGAACTGGTTTGACATTGTGAACTAGGTATTTTTCTATACTGAATTGTAAGTACGGAGCAAAACATGTTCCAAGAAAGAGGGATAACTTTATTGATGAATAGAAAGGTAAGACATTGACGAAATAAAGAAAACATGTCGAATGGACCTTTGTGAAAGCATAGATACTCTTTTGCTCAGATGATGACGGTTCTTTGCGAACTGTGTGTACCGTGTTGAATTGGCTGATGTGCGCTGCCATACATCGTTGTTGTGGTAAGCGACCCAGCTGTAAGTTGGTGAATCTAGACGATATGGGTGGATCCACTTGCGAACTGGGAGTGTGGAAGGGGGGGAATCATGTTCTAATCTGGACTTGACTGTTGGGACGTGTGTTCGAGTAAAAGCCCCAGTAGTTCGACCTCTCTTTTGTTTTTGTGGTTTGCCACAGTTGGCATTATGATGGATGAAGTCCCTTTGTTCTGGACCTCTACTAGGTTGTTGCAGTTTGTCGTCAATGAATTTCTTCAAGAGTCCTTTGCTGATAAGGTATTATATGTAATTTCTCAAGCACTTATACTTGTCAGTGTGATGGGAGTGAACTTGGTGGAATTGACAGAATGGTTGACTGGTAACGTTTGGAATTGGTTTGATGTCCGGATTGAAAAATGGAGTGTTTCGGATGCTGTTGAAAATGTGGCTTAACGATCTAGATAGTTTGACAGATTGAGTTGTGCCATGGGGGGTAACCAGTTTGATTTGTTGGAATGGCTAGGTACTCATATAGGTAACCTTTATCGAGAAGGTCTTGAATGTGGCATTTCAAGTGTTGACATTCATTGGTGTGGTGGTTGCAGAGTTGGTTATAATGGTAGAAGCGATTGCCTGGTTTCTTGGGGAACTTGTCTGCTCTCAGGGGGAGGGGTTGAAAAAATGGAATGCGTTTGATTTCCTCGAGGATTTCTTCCATTGGTTTGGATAGCGAGTAGAATTGTCTGCTCCCTCATCGTGTTCTTTTCTTCTGGTGGTTTGAAGCTGCTTCAGGCTTGGGTATTGCGTTCCTCGTGCTATATTTGTTGTCATGGCTGTAATGGTTCTCTGGTTCGTATGGAACTGGAATGTACGGCGTGCTCTTTGTGGTTGCGCTGGTTTGGTCTTCTGAGTAATCTTTTGGCTGGAGTGGTTCGTCGGTGATGAGGGCGTTGATGCCGGATGCAGGGCGCCCGGTTAGGAGTGAAGTTCTCCTCAGGTTTTGGTTGTCTTCTTCTAAGTTTGAGATTGCTTGTTGCATTGTACTCACGACAGAGACAAGTTGCTTGACTGAATCCATGAAGATTTCCATGCTTTGTGGGCCTGAGAATAACAACTTGATCGTGTTGTTTTCTCTAGAAAATTGACCCGCAGACGACGCCAATTTCAGGTTTTGTCCTTTCAGTTCAAAGTCCAAAGTCCGTAAACGTCCGTTTAGTCAAGTTACCATACTCACGTGGGTTGGTAGGATAGGTCAAGTAAGGGATCGTCCATACCTTAGGGTTCGGGAAGGTTCACAACTGGATTTACAACTTTTAATTAGTGAGCAGGATTTTAGGTTATTTAGTTGGTTTAAGTAAATTAACGGTAATGCAAACGTAACGTAAAATAATGATGATTGATTTCTATGTAAATAAACAGGGATGGAGAAACATGAAAAGGGTTAACCGTACTCATGCAAGAATTAGTTTCAACAGTTATAATACCATATCACTATAACTCTAATCCATCTCGAGTTCATAGACAAACTCGAGACGGCGTCGAGTATCGATCCCTAGTGAGATGCACACATCTCTGAGCTCATCTCACTAGCATAAGGAGTTGAACTAATATTCCATCTTTGGAATATCATTTCAGCTCCTGGTTCGATTCTACATCAGTTGGACAAATCAGAGAGCTATCTAACACCATAGAGTCGTGCGCGAGACATTTTGGGTCTCTCATGAGACTGTTCTGGAGCATCAACACTCCAAACTTGGACAGTCTCAATCATTTTGGGACCGGATGCATAATCTATACCTAATTCCTAAGTAATGATTATGGAACATTAAAGTGTCAATCCAGATCCTCACATGAGCATCATTAACCCTCCCCCTTGGGAGGGTTTTAGCTCATGGTCATTGGATGATTAATTGAATTTGTTGTATACAATAAATAAGTAAATGAAGAACAGGAATTAAACTTGAAAAGAAATGACTTTTATTAAGTAAAGGACTTACAGTACTTGAAGCTTGGAAAGCTACTGGAAGGAGAAAGCTACGTATTGGAAATGGAAGTAATACAAGAATATAAAGCTAACCACTAAAGTCTAAAACTAAAAACTAACAAAGGTAAGGTCCCCCTCTCATATATATAGCCTGGTCTCTGTAAAGCCCTTCATTTATGTTTTGTCTTTTTCTAATTTCAAACAATCCAAACCTTATTTTAAAGGTTTTGTCCTTTTGTCCATAATAATCCAAACTTTTTATGTTTTTGTTGTTTTCCTTAAATCAATTCATACATTGATTTGTTTCGTCCTTTCTTTTGTGCAAGGTGTCACACCATTGTGACCATCACTTGCCACCTGCCTATGCTGACTCGTCATGCCTTGTGGCTCCGTAGAGTGGGTCCACGTTGTGTCCAGTGGCGACTCGGATTTTGGCATTTTTACAACTTTCTATCTTTGCGTAGAGTTCGTCGCCCTGGTTGCTCTGGCAGTTCACTAGCCGAAATCGGCGTCCAGGTTTGAAAGATGTGAGCTTCGGAAGTTTGCTGCTTCTTTACATGTGGACCCGTTCTGCACTGGTTTTGTCCCTTTGGAAATTTCGGCTCTAGTCAGGCTTTGTTGGGCTTCATTGGGGCTGAGTGGGAAGACTTCAAGTATGTACAGTATTCCCGAACTTTGATGCATGTTTTATTATCATATTCACTTTAACTGCGGAAACCTGCAAAAGTACGAAAATATAATTATTTCATGATTATTAAACACATAATTGACCAAATTGCTATGTCTCTCAGGGTTTAATATTACAATTTTAGGTGCTTATCACATCACCCCCAAACAACACTTTGCTTGTCCTCAAGCAAAGAAGAGACATTAAAATGATAAGTGGCCAAAAATGTGTTGTCCTAACTAAGTCTCATTTTGCATGGTGCGGTTGCATTGACCGTATGCAACAAGGCCTTGAACCACTAGGAATTCCCTAGTGGACGAGTTATAGCCTCGTAAGAGTTTTCCAGAGAAGATACTGACAAACATCATTTATACTACAACGACTCAGTAACAAAGGCTTGTTCCCTTAATTAATCTCAGATATCTATACATCTCACTAGCGGGGGAAACAAAGACTAATTCTTTCGAAATTCAAGTTAATATACATACAATAATCAAAACATCTACATATGAGCATGCGTGCAGTGATCTTTACAATGAAATGTACGAGTAGGGCCGTTTCTGGATATTTAAGTAGGTTCTCACAGGTATGTGTCGAAACACAATTTCTCTCTCATTTTTCCACTCAAGTTTTGCTAACTCCAGTGTGCAGTGGGCACACGTTTCCTGACATACTCAATGACAGTTAGAGGAGCCGAGGTCGAGAATTCATATCTACTACTTATTATCACACCACCTTACTCCTAATTGAGTTAGATGTCTTTATTAGGTGTTATGGGGCTTAGGTGGTAGTGTAGAAGAAAATAGAATGGAAAATTCAAAAAAATGATAAGTATGAGAGAATAAGGTCTTCGAGATATTTATACTAGAGAAATCCTTATTTTCTTTCCTGCTTCTAACATGAGTTTCCATACTTGACTTTTTTAAGCTTTTGTATTCCCTTTTGATTTGATTTTGGGAGAAATTCTAACTTTGATTTTTCTTTCAAATTTTTTTGGAAACATATTTATATTTTTCCTTTTCTTTTCTTCTGAAGCAGGTTACTGATTTTGATTTGTGACAAGTTTTTCTCTTCATTTTTCCACACTTCATCCTATTTCTCATACTCATCATCTAGGTAGGCTTATTTATTTGTGGTTAATAGATGGGTAATGAATTTTTGGTGAAATAGAAAGGGTTAATGAAAGGTTCGTGGGACGACTAGCGGTAAATGTTTTTTACAGGTGTGAATTTTTGGCTATTTACATTTAATGATAGTCAGTGCATGAATGCTCATGAAAATATGTAAAAACTATTGCATACATATTAACTTAAGTTTCTAAGAACAAGTCCTAATTCTAATGCTAGGGTGAGATTTCTAAATATTTTTCATCACAGAAAAGGAAACGAGACTTTGTCACTAAATTTACTTATTTAGACATAAAATAAAACTATATACAACCTATAAATGCTTAATTTTTACGAAAGGTTCTAACCACCTCTAAACAGTCGGATGCTGTGTCCTCAAAGTGTCAAGAGTAAGAAAGAATATACCCGAGAAGCTTGAGCAAAAATAAAGCTGATATCTTTAACAGAAAATTATATTAACACCACATATAATATACAACACAAAAGTGAAAGCACACTGTTAGGTTATTTATTTTTCACATCAAAAAGTAAAACAACAAATATGTACATAAACTTACACTGCCCTAATCACGAATTAGGGGTCTGTCCATTCTAGCTTCATCTTTATCGAAATGCCATTCCTTTGTGTCACGCCAATTTATCATAGTCTGCTAGACTTTGCTCCACTTCCTCTTTCTAGAAGTGTCCAGATGAGCTATCATGTCTTTGTCATTAGGGAAGCAACGAACTTTCCTCAGGTACCTTGAAGAGCGCCGACGACAGACCCAAAATCTCAAAGAATGAATTATCTTGTTCATCGGACACATAGAATCTACTCGTACCCAGTCATGAAAAGTGGTCGCAAACTGTAGGAAGCATGTCCTCATTATCTGGCATGCTGCAACTGGCAAAGTGATATAGTGCTGCCGAAAAAGACGAAACCTTTTCAGGTTCTCAATTACTAGGTCTGTGATGTCGAAGGCGGTATGTTGCTGGGCCAGAGCATGGAAAGTCTTACAAGATGATTCGAAGCAGTGGAAAAATGCCAATCCCCCATGATGTTCAGAAGGATAAACAACATGGCAGTCCCGATATTCATGGTCATAATCGGGCTAGTGGAATTGTGTTTGTCCGCCATCGGCCGTGTTCTCGCGACGCCAATGACTTGTGCGAGGCCATCGCCATAATGGTCGGCGAAATCTTCCCAAGAATAGTAATTAATATTGTTTTGTATGATGTATTGAATGAGGGTGTTTGGCTGAATATAAGGAAGGTCCAAAGCCATAGCAACTGCTGGCTCGTAAAAGAGATGTCTGGTGTTACCAATACAAATTGCAAATCCATTCAAAACGAAACCACGTGCAGTAGCAGGTAGATCCTCCATATGATCATAAAAATAAGTTGCCAAACCTAGAGAGTATGTCTGCTCAGGGTGCAGAATGAAGGAGTTCCAACCAACTTGGGTGATGAAGTCTCTGAAAAGATGTCCATATGCAGGAGAATTCAGCAAAGCATGGAAAGATTGTTCTGGAATAATCTTTGGAGATGCCATTGTAGAAGTCGTGTGATGAAAGATATCACCTGTAGACAACGATAAACCAAAAATTAGAATACGATGGGAATGACTAAGTAGAAACAAATGACATTTATTACCATAGGAAAATTGCACTATATTAAAAACTAAAAAGAAAATGACAAAGAACATAAATTTGCAAAATCTAATTTGTGTCATGGGCCTAAGTAACGGCGAGGATCCTTAGGTGAGAGAAATCCATTTATAAGATTCTCGATGCAGTTAATCCGTGCAACAGCCCGTTGCAACAGGGCGCTCTGTGTCTGGTAAATCTCGGCGTGGTTCTCCATTATGAGAGTGTGATTTGTCAAGAACTAGTTGTGGCTGTGCAAGAATTGTGCTTGTTCCTCGTCTTGTATTGTCCACAGATAGTGAAATTCAAGAAGACTAGTGATGATGATGTTCTAACGTGTGTATAATGTCATTAGTCTTTGGTGAATTAGACGAAGGCCTTCCATAGGATTAATACATTGTGTATTGTATTTTCAGTGAAGATGTTGATAGCAGAACAAGCTTTGCGGTTTCTGCACCGGCATGTTTCTTTGCAATGTCGGGAGTCCAAAAACCGTTCATGCAGATAGAGTGAATGGTGAGAATATTAGCTGTTCTGAGGTACGTAGTAGGAGAAGTAATAGGAAAACCCTAACGCACCATGATAAGTGTTACAATGGTTGGCAAAGGAGTTGATTTTTCCTGGCACGTGCGATCGCGTTCCAAAGAAATTGAATTATGCAAAAATTATTGCATTTAGTCTACAGTATCCATAGTAGATGGAGGAGGGTTTTGTTTTTTGAAGTCTTAGATGTGTCGAGCACATTATGAGCTAGCCATTGGATCACAGATAATTGGTTTCTTTGCAAGGATCGTTGATAAACAATGCGGTTTTTCTGGTTGTATTCGCCGTAAAAGATAGTTGCAAACATCAGATGCCTTATATTGTCGAATGGTGAATCCTGAAGGTGTACCCCCGGGTTCGTTATGGGAGTTTGAAAGACCTCAGAGATGATTTCTAGAGTCAATTCGCGCTCGCATCCGTTTGCACAAACAAAGAATTGCCCGTTTTGGAAATAACTGTGTTTATAGAATAGCAGGACCAATTCCCTTGAATAAAGTGCCTCCTTATGATATAATAGAGGGAACCATCCTCGACGTAAAATTTTAGTATCAAAATATGGGTGAAATAAACCACTCTGAAAATTTTTCATAAAATTTTGCCCGGGCATGAAAATTCGAGTTAGGGCCATTAATGATGGAAGGAATGGAGTGGTGAAGATAATTTAGTGAAAAAGGGAAGACTGGATTTGAGAGGTGTCTAGCCTTGCTATAAATAAGCACCAATTCGAAAATGCAGAAAATACGGATCGAGGTGTCAAAGGGTAGTTAGACCACGTGTATCTTCTAAAACAATTCTACCAAGGTCCTTGCATTAAATATCGTTTAAAAACAAATTCTTGAGACTGTGAATCAAACATGGAAAAAGATAGAATATACAAGAGAAGGTTTCACAGGGTAGTTTGCCCAACTTGTATATTTCTAAAATAAGGCGCAAAAGTGGATGTAGTGTGAATGGGAAAAAATAGGGCATGTGACTACAAGGAGTGGTGCACTTTTTTTTTTTTTTTTTTTTTTTTTTTTTTTTTATTTTTTTATACTATGGTTTTATTTCTATACAAGGGAGATTAATGTGAATAACACTGGATGTCCATAATAGTCACCATCTAAATTCTTAGGCAACTGTCATGTCGGCTCTGGAGCAACCCAATCCAGCCAGACTGTGGCTTCACCTTTATGTATTATGGGTCTAGGGGCTGGACGGTACCATCCTGGACCATGCGCACTTCGGTCTAATAATATTGCCCTTATTACATATGACTATCCTCAAACCGCCCCAAAGGGAACTCAAAGTAACCAATTCTAGGGGTTGGCCTAGTGGAATCCATTGCCCGTACGTGTTCCAAGTAGGCAACATCCGAGGTTGAGCACGAATCTTTACGTGCACAACTTAATGCAAAGGAAATTTTAAAAGACAACAATATATACATATCTACAAGGTGAGTCTTTTAATGTCAGATCCTTAAGATGATTCGAGTCTTTTAACGTTAGATCCTCAAGACATTTGCAAGTCTTTTAAATTCAGATCCTCAAGACGATTCCCAATCCGTGGGAGAAACGACGCAGCGACAAAGTTTATCCTGCGCAGCTGGTGTCAGACAAAAGTATACCTTATATCGGCTAGTAATGGATAAGAAGTCTAGACCTGGACATAAAGGTGTTTGCCAATGCATGCACCACCCCATCCTTCACACACGTCGTTTACGAGCAAAAGTACTACGACCATTACCTATTCGTGATGAGTGAGACTTACACCAAATGATTAGCTGAAGTTCGCGAGGAAGAGAGTAGAAAAGGGAAGAGAAGGAAGGAGGTGAAATTTTTGGTACCCATCGTTTACGAGCAGGAACGTTTGCTCGTGTTGCAGAAGACATTATACTCAGTTCTGAAATAGAGTTTTTGTGGACTACAGCTCCGGTGCTTGCAACCACACACTTCAAAGAACTTTTGAGATCATAAAATAAAAGATGGCCTGGCTACCAAAATGGCATACCCTCTACAAAAAAAACAAGATTGAGTACGCCAAACGAAACATCTAGTCTATGTAGACCGGATCCTGAAGAAGAGTCTATTCAACAGCTGGGGAGCGTAACTCGTGGTAATGTTTGAGGCGTTGGCCATTTACTTGAAATTCGTTGTTATCTTGTGGATTAAGCAAAGAGATTGCCCTATAATGTGTCACAGCTGACACAATGAAAGGACCAGACCATCGTGTTTTCAATTTACCAGGAAAAATGTACAATCTGGAGTTGTAAAGAAAAACTTTTTGGCTAATTTTGAAATCATTACACAAAATGTGCTTGTTGTGCACTCTTTTCATATTAGCTTTGTAGGATTTTGAGAGATCATAAGCATCACTCCGAATCTCCTCAAGCTCATTTAATTGCAGTTTTTGCTTCTCGCCTGCCGCTTTGATATTGTAATTGAGGCTTTTGATGACTCATAGGGCACGATGCTCAAGTTCAACTGGAAGATGACAAGGTTTTCCAAAAACGATGCAATAAGGAGACATCCCTATAGGTGTCTTAAAGGCCGTTCGGTATGCCCACAAGGCATTCGGTAAGTGGAGAGACCAGTTTTTTCTTGATGGATTGACAATTTTCTCTAGAATGGACTTTATCTCTCTGTTGGAGACTTCCACTTGGCCACTCGTCTGTGGGTGATATGGAGTAGCAACTTTGTGAGTAACTCCATATTTCTTCATTAAAAACCCAAAATTTTTATTACAAAAATGTGTACCCCCATCACTGATGATAGCTTTGGGGACTCCAAAACGAGAGAAAATATTTTCTTTTACAAATTTCACGACAGTCTTATGATCATTTGAGTGACATGCGAGTGCCTCAATCTATTTGGACACATAGTCCACAGTGACTAGAATGTAGAGAAAACCTTCAGAAATCGGGAAGAGTCCTATAAAATCAATGCCCCAAACATAAAAAATGGCCACAATTAAAATGGGATTTAGGGGCATCGTATTGCGTTGGGTAATGCGACCTAGGAGCTGACAACAAATGCAACCTTTGCAATGTTCGTGTGCATCGCGAAAAAGGGTAGGCCAGTAAAAACCACATTGCAAAACCTTGGCCACAGTTTTCTTCCCACTGAAATGACCACCGCAAGATTGTTCATGGCAAAAAGATAACATGTCAATGTGTTCCTAGTCAGGAATGCATCGACGAATGAGTTGGTCAGAATAATACTTAAAGAGGTAGGGGTCATCCCAAAAATAATATTTTACAGTGGATAAGAACTTTTTATGATTAGGGCGTGACCAAGAGGAAGGAACTTCCCCAATAACTAGGTAGTTAACGATATCCGCGTACCATGGAGAGGAGAAAATGGAGATAAATGTTCGTCTAGGAAGGAATCACAGATGGCTTCAGAATCACTATCAACATCACCAACCAGCCTTGATAAATGGTTGGCCATGACATTTTCGGTTTCTTTCTTGTCTTTGATTTCCAAGGTGAATTCTTGCAAGAGAAGGATCCAGCGGAAAAATCTCTGTTTCGCATCCTTTTTCGCGAGTAGGTACCGAAGTGCGGCATGGTCAGTATATGTATATATATATATATGATGGTGGATGATCCAACCAGGTAAGGGCGAAACTTATCCAAAGTATAGACAATAGCTAGGAACTCTTTGTCAGTTGTCATGTAATTACGTTGAGTGTCATTAAGAGTTTTACTAGCGTAGTAAATGACAACGGGTTTGTTATCACGTCGTTGGCCTAGTACGATGCCAATAACAAAGTCGCCAACATCACATATTAGTTCGAATGGTTGAGACCAATCAGGGGGTTGAATGATAGGAGCGGTAGTCAGCGTGGTTTTTAGAGTTTCAAAAGCTTGTTTGCAATTGAAATTGAAGTCGAAGACCACATCTTTAAGCAGGAGATTGGTTAAGGGTCGAGCAACTTTAGAAAAATCCTAAATGAATTACCTGTATATCTAGCGTGGCCTAAAAAAACACGGATATCGCGAACTATTCGGGGGATAGGTAGCGAAGCAATTTTAACAATTTTAGCTTTATCAACCTCTATCTCGTCTTTTGAAACAATATGACCTAGAACAATTTCTTTGGTCACCATGAAATGACACTTTTCCTAATTAAATACCAGATTTTTCTCTCCGCAACGCGTTAACACTTCAGAAAGGTTGGATAGACAGTCGTCAAAGGAATTTCCATAAATAGAAAAGTCGTCCATGAAGACTTCTATATAACGTTCCACCATATCACTGAAAATGTGAAGCATGCAGTGTTGGAAAGTGCCTAGGGCATTGCAAAGACCAAAAGGCATTCGTTTGTATGCAAAGGTTCCAAAAGGACATGTGAAGGTTGTTTTTTCTTAATCAGCTGGATCGATGACAATTTAGAAATAGTCGGAATAGCCATCAAGAAAACAGTAGTAAGCATGACCGGCTAAACGTTCTATCATCTGGTCAATGAATGGAAGAGGGAAGTGATCTTTACGTGTTTTGACATTAAGTTTGTGATAGTCAATGCAAATTCTCCATTTTAATGGAATGCGAGTGGAAATGCATTCATAATTTTCATTTTGCACAACTGTAATGCCGGACTTTTTGGGAACAACGTGGACAGGACAAACCCAGTCACTATCAGAGATAGGGTATATGATATCCGCATCAAGTAAACGTAAAACTTTCTCTCTCACCACCTCTTTCATGGCAGGGTTAAGGCGACGTTGCGGTTCTCGCGATGTCTTTGTGTCGTCATTTAGATGTATACGATGTGTGCATACACTAGGGTCTATTCCTTTGATATCATCTAAGGACCATCCGATAATGGAGCGGTGTTCATGAATGACACGAATCAAACGTGCTTTTTCATCGGTAGTCAAGTGAGAAGAAATTATTCTAGGGTGACTACCATCGGGATCGAGATGTACGTACTTCAAATCAGAAGGTAAAGGTTTTAAATCCAGAGTTGGAGGAGTGGGGATCAAGGATTCGTGACGAGGCCGTCTCTTCAATGGAAAAGAGCGAGTCCGGTTCTTCTGAATCAGATGGCAACACAGCAGTAGGGTCAAATAGTGGTATTGACTCTAATAATGTGTGGACATCCTTAATGTACGAGTCATCATCAAACTCTGGATTATCAAAAGAAAGAAATTGGTGTACCTTGTCTGGGGGAAAAGAGTTTGCAAAATATTCCTGTGCCAGACTATCAACCAGGCTAATCTCACCTTCAATATTAGGATCGGGAAGAACATTAAGTTGAATACATTGACTTCTACAGAAAGGTTCCTGAAAGACATTGTCATTGAACCATCCCGACAATTGATGAGAGCATTAGTAGTAGCAAGAAATGGACGTCCTAAAATGATAGGAATAGAGTCACAGGCAACTTCGGTATCTAGAATAACAAAATCAATGGGGTAGTAGAAATCTTAGACCTTTACTAGGACGTTTTCTACTATTCCCTTTGGGTATTTGATGGAGCAATCCGCGAGTTGCAAGGGTCATGTTGGTAGGTTTTAATTCATGAAGACCTAACTGCTTGAATAAGTAGTAGGGAAGTAAGTTAACACTCATGCCTAGGTCTAGAAGTGCGGTAGCAGTATACTTGTCGCCCAACGTGCATGGTACAGTTGGTTGACCCAGGATCTTTGTATTTAACCACACCATTGGTAGTAGTAATGGTGGGAAACTGCTCAGTGAGGAACGCTTGTTGAGAAACATTCATTAGTCGTTTGTTGGTGCATATGTCCTTCAAAAACTTGGCATGCTTAGGTAAATGCTTAAGTGCATCGAGAAAAGGTAGGTTTATGGTCAAATTTTTGAAGCTTTCTCTGATCTCATCAAAATGTTCATCAGGTTTGTTCTTTCCCAAACGGGCAGGGAATGGAGCTTTTGGGCTGAATTTCACATATGGATCAGTGGCATCTTTCCCCGGTGACGTGGTTGTAGATTTGGAAGGAACAACTTCGTCCGCTATAGGTTGCGAGGTAGGAGTTGGAAAGACGTCAGCCGCGGCTTTCGTCGATTCAATGTTTAGCATATGTATATGATTGTCGATGGTTTGGCCAGAATGAAGAGTGGTGATGGCATTCACCTCACCCTGGCTGGGATTACTAGATCTTGGTGCATTGTTAAGTTATAAGGCAGTGTTTGTGGGCTTAGGGTTGGGAACTAATTGGCCAGGAAACACGCCTTTTTGACTTTTATCCTGTGCTAACAGCTGAAGAGACTGTTGGATAGATGCTAGGATTTGAAATTGGTGATTCATGTAAGTCAGAAAAGTTTCCGCTGTTTTATCGGTAGTAGACTGTCCTAGTGGAGCATTAGGAACAAGTTTACATTTATTGTTTACGGATTGATTTTGGTAGCCATAACCTGTATTTGTAGGGACAAGACTGCGGTTGTTTTGGTATCCTATATTGGCAGTGTTAGGAAACTGACTTTGCTCTTGTTGGAATTGCGGAGGATTTCCTTGACGGTAGGAATTGTAGTTCGTGGGTGGTCGTACAGGAGCGTTGTTGAAACCCGGAGGAGCTGGCTGTTGGGCAGGGGGACGCCAAGCCAAATTTGGATGTTGTCGCCAAGGTGTATTAGGGATATTGAAAGCACAAGTCTCTTCAGATGGTTGGACAGGACACTCGTATGCCAAAGGACAATAAAAATCGGAGTGCTCAGGACTCACTACAAGAAAAAAGACTTTATATCACTATTAAAAACACTCACAAAAAGTCTTTTGTCACTATTTTTTTTTTCAAAATCGTGACGGAGTGGGAGTCATTTATTTTTTTCCCAAAACCATCACAAATATTTGTTCTAAACTAGCCTCTCTCTACCATAAAAAACGGTAACAACTGCTCAAAAACCGTCACAACAAATCATATAATTTGTGACGGTTTTAAATAAACGGTTATGCATTCATCCTTTTTAATGGTTATAAACCATAAAAAAATGGTAACAATTGCTCAAAAATTGTCACAACAAATCATATCATTTGTGATGGTTTTAAATAAACTGTTATGCATTCATCCTTTTTAATGGTCATAAAAAGTATCATTAGTCATGACGGTTTGGGTAAAACAGTAATATGTATATATTGTTTTTTTTAATTAAAAAAAGAAAAAAAAACGTGAATATATATAAAAACCCCAAAATTGTTGATCTGCAATAAACTACACACCTGAATAAACTACATATCTGAATATGATCCATTAAATTTCAAGTAACACTCATATACATTGCTAATTTCATTGAAACATTCCAATCCCATTGGATAACCAATATATATTTGTACTTAATCGTAAAACATAATGAAAAAAATAACACATTTCCAATCTAATTCATATAAATATAATCAGCCTAATCCTAATCCAAATCCAAATGAAAAAATAACCTAATCTCGTCAAATTCGATCACCCACATATATGTCTTCAGCCTTATGGTTCATCTTCATCATGAGGATAGTTCATAATACATTCTTGGATGAACATAACAAAATCCATTCGAACGTCATATATCTCCTTGTCGGTGAAGGCTTTTTTATGGCTAAGATTTTTTAGCTGGAATATAAGAAACAACAAGTTTAATATTTTGCAAAATAGAGAAAAAAAAAAATTAAAACACAGTTGCTAAAGATATCAAGCATAAATTAAGTTAAAATGTGAGAGGTATTTTATTTACTTTCAATGGAAAAGAAGAAGGATCACTCATTAGGTCTCGCATGAAGCGCATTGCATGAATACTACATTGTTTACCATCTGGTTGCCTAGGGCCCTGCAAAAATATGAAATTGATGCTTATCAACTACAAAACAATGCAAAACTACAAGTTGAGTCTAAAACTACATTGCACATCCTTTTGGGCATAAATAACATCATATGTAAATGCATATAAATAAGAAGTAAACCATTTCGATATTTAAAATCATAGTTATAAAAGCTTCACCATAATGTCTTACCTCGTCGACCTCTTTCAGGGAAATGATAAATGGAGGAGACATCATTATGTTATTGTCACACCCCAAATTTCATAATGACTGAATACCGAAGGCACGTGACATCTACAATCATTATAAAACTTGGGACGTGATACAGACCAACCAAGCAAAACCCAAACTATACAGAGACAGGAAAATCCTACAAAAATTTTGGCAAAACTCCCTCTGTATTTTCAACATTTTATAAATTTTAATCATGTTATAACCTGAAAATCATAACAATATATATCTTATTGCTCAACCCAAGTACTTAACCATTGACGAATGCCTAAACAGGTTAAGTAACCCTTACTTCTCGAGACAATTTAGTTTCTTCCATTGGAAGACATTAGTTTCTCTAAATAAGATCTAAAATCTACTAAAAACATTGTAAAATTTACATCATGATCATAGTTCCTCTATACAATTGTGAGGCGTCTTTTTATCAAAGTTAACCAACAAATAAAATAAATTTATCTTGTTCAAAATCGTTATATGATAATCCACACCTGTAAGAATGTTAGTATGTTTACATATATCGTTATATGATAATACCATCCTGCAAAGCATATTTTAAACGAGTAAAACTAGCTAACATATATATTAATTCAAACTTAACTACATAGTCTAAAATCATTATAATATAACACACAAATAACCTTAGCCACAACCACGATAGTCACACAAATATCTAATCTTTCAAAATTAGAATCAAGTCTTACGTAGCTCTTAACCAAAAATATAATTGTCATACATAAACATGCTGAAAATAATCACTATTCTCACTTTCGATAACGTTCATATTCAAAATATCATATATAAAGTTTCAGCCCTACTGACGCACAATAAACCTATACGTCAGAATTACTCAAAAATGGATTTTTACTATACTTTCAGGTCTCCAAAACTATCTTAAGATTCATGTCAGTTCCAAACAAAACCATCATCGAAACGTAGGCCACAAACACTATACAAAACAGCCAAGAAAAGTTTAAGAAACTCTTTGTTCATTACTAGAAATATTTCTCAAAATAGGTTCTTGCACATAAAAAGAGAACAAGGTAGGTTTTCTAGCCAACTTACTAATACAATAACGTTTCCTATAGTCATCCAAATAATACACCACTTGATTATTTGAAAACTATGATATATATACTTGTAGAACTTGAAGTCCTAATGCTAGCCTATCGAGGAGTAATTATAGCGAGAACTTGGTAAAAATCCTAATTTTCAGCAAGTAAGAATTCTGACGGACTATCTTCGGGATAGTACAACTCTTTCCACAGTTATCCAAAACCAATGAGGTTTTTTGCATTGTAAAGATAACATACAGAACTTACTTTCTTACGCTTTACAAAAATTCTCAATCTCATTCTAAATATGTGAAAATTGGGCTTGAACACAGTACGCAAAAACTGATTTTTGACGCACTGTTTTCTGCCGACCAAATTTCTAAACACAAAATCTTTTTCCACAGGGCTCAGAACACGATGAGGCCAATTGGGCTGAAAAGTAGACACACAGAACTTACTTTTTCATGTTCGACAAGGGTTTGATTCATAGCCTAACTATGTTAAAAGGCGGTTCCAAAACTGGGGCAGAACCTGATTTCTGACGGGTTAACTTCTCGACCGAGTTACAACTAATGAACACCACCTTAACAACAACGCAAACACACCAAAATTTCTATGAAGAATAGATTGAGGTGAAAGATCAATAGTATAACCCAATTACTAAGCAAACCAGATAATGAGATTATTATTACTGCATAAAAGAAAGTTCAATAGATGAGCGATAATCGCTCACTCATTATCTCTAGCCAAGACTCTGAAACAGCAGTTAGCAAAGACATATAATTAAAGTACAAACACCATCTATATACGTATTGACCCAAACAATTAAATCAACTGTGAATATCAATTGGTTTGAATATTCCTCTCCACCTCTGTTATGATTTACTAACAAATTATACAAAGTTTCTAATGGTAAATATCATGCCAAAACTCCAATCAAAAGTCCATTAGAAATTGGTGTTAAAAATAAAAAGACTACTCTCTATCAAATAACATAATTCATTGAATATTAGTCAGGCATATATAGAATTAAACCTTGGGTAAATGATTACTCACTAGTTGAAAGCAAATCCGGAATTCCCACGGGAAACTTCGGTTTCGAAAACATCCCGTTCAAATTAACACCAACAAATCCCAGCTCTTTCTCTTGGACGTCTCCCTACATATGATAATTGCTTCTAATTAGTTGATCTAGGTGAGGTGCTTGCTGGAAAATTTTAATAGAGAGTTTCACAGTTCATTGAAGCCATCAAAACACAACCACTCGATTACATCAGAAACTTACCTGTATTCTACTCAGATATTGTAAGATTGAAGAATGGTTTCAGGTCTATATATTAACAACCTTAATAATAGGTTAGAGGGGTCTACCAATTCTCCAGAAGCACAGAGTATCAATTTTGGATTGTAACCAAGCTATATTTTCCAACTGAAAATATAATAAAAATTAAATAAATAGTCAAACTACAGTAACTCATTATGTAGAGTGAGGATGTACCTTCAAACGATGCTTCCCAAGAGGAGGCCTTAATTCACCATATATGGCTGGTAAAATCTTCTCGTCAGAAGAGACATTCAAAAGCATAACGAAATCACCTCCATGAGAACATAGTAGCCAAATTGTTAATGCTATTAAACATTCCAAAATAAAAAATTACTTTTGCAGCATAGGTTCAGTAAAAAGATGGTGATCCCTGATTGTAAATACAAACTACAGAAAAAGAACACAAATCAGGTTTCAGTTCATGGTGGATGCTTGCAATGAGCATAAAACACCTAATATCTCCATTACCATAAACTTAAGCAAAGTACATAACAATTTTAGCAAGCCAATATAAAATTCCCCAGTTCACAAATTCAAGTCGGACACAACATTATGTTATACAAGACATCCTCATGCACAAAGAACTAGTGAAGACATTTATCCTCGCTAAATAAGCAAAAATTATAATTGTCTTAAGCTAACATTTTATGGGGTTAATTTGTATTTCTTGGTTCATATAATTATAATTGATATTGTGCTCATAGAAAATTTCAGGTAAATGGGGTTATATAAGCATAGCAATTTGCAAATCAATGAGGTAAAGTAGGCATGAACAGTAAATTGAAAACCCATACCTTACTTGATTTCATTTTTACCCCGCTTCATATGCCGGTCTCAATGCTTCTGATGCACGCTTTGGTGCCATTTCCGGGGAATTCACCTTCCTTAGAAACTTTAGCGTTTGGCAAACTACTCAGGCTTTGAACTATGATTATATTGTCAAGGAATTTTGTGTTAATGTAGTGGGTGGAAGATTGAATATAACTTTCATACCGTCTCCTAATGCTCCTAATGCGTTTGCCATTGTGAATGGGATTGAGCTTGTGTCTATGCTTGATATGTACAATACTACCAATGGGGATGATAATAGTACCAATCTCTTGTATAATTCACATTACTTCTTCAACGCTCTGGAGGTGTTGGTCACTATTTGTGCCCTCATAATTTGTCTTGTCGACTTCCAGTTCTTTGGGCAGGTTCTTCAGAAACCAGGGATGCTTTTTTACCTCTGGTAGGGTGATTCTCTATCATTGGAATTAAGATCAAAATTGGTTAGACCTTCCACGACTGAAATATAAGAATTGGATGCATAATTAGTGGGGAGAAGCTCACTTTTGACGGGTTGGCAACAAAAATCCTGGAGAGGAGTTCCCTGCAACTTGAAGATACATAAACATAGTCTGGTATGGAGTATTGAACATTCATTATTCTCTGTTGAGCATATCACAAAAGATGAGTTGATAGAATCCACTCCAAATTCAAGTATGCAGAAATGAAGCTGGTAGTGAGTCGTGAAAAGAACTCACCCCAATAGTCTTGCGGTAATTTCTAGGATCTTCTGGATCCTCAAATGGATATGCTCCTACCAACATTACATATAGTGTCACACCACAGGACCAAACATCTGCTATCTGCAATTATAGAGAAACTTAGGGTAGGATCCATTGATTGGTCCACTAGGGGAGTTGAACCAAATTTGTGTACACATGTACGAAAAGCACACTATTCATGAAACTATTAATGGGTTATAGATCGCCAGTTCAAAATAAACAACTACTTTGAGGTATGGCCGTGCACACGTGACTATATGTCTGCTACAGAAACATATCAATATTAATGCTGTGTAACGACAGTACCACAATAAGAAAAATCACGCACTGACAAGAGCCTGTTTTGCAAACACATCAGATGCTTCGAACATATATTGTTAGCTGATATTAGGTACATGCAAAGTAGCAGGTGCTTATCTAATTTTGTTCCAAGCTCATGGACCGGCAAAAACACATGATCCTTAACAAGTGCCAACTTGTCCCTATGCTTTAGCAAAGGCACAAGTAAAATTTTAAATCAAGAGGTAGCTCTTTCTTAATGATACTTTGTAAGGCATTCACATTTAAGATATTTGTAAATGAAAGTCATCACAGGCAGTTTGTGAAATAAAAAACAAACTTCCCATGATGCATAGTTATTTACACTAACTAAAATGTCGATGTGATAACAAAAAACAGTACCACCAAAACTCATGAGTAATTTAATAGTGTTGTGTTATATGCAGCCGTGAGTGTGTAGCCTGATATGTTTTTCCATTTTCCTTCTTTTTCCCTTTTCTGGCGCTGGGTCAACACTCACAGCGTGTTGAGGGTGTTCAGACCAATAATCAGATAGCTGAGTAATAAGGTAGCCTGAGGCGCAGTAAGACAACTGTCTACATTTCACTAGGCCAACTTCACGCTTAAGCAAAAAAATTACCTTTCCGCGATAGAACTTTTGGGGCAACATACGCTGGTGTTCCAACTGTTGATTTAGGTTGTGAGTGCAATATGCCAGACTGTGGCGAAACAAAATGTAATTATCATGAATTGGTTGGGAACGGTGAGGTTCTTATCATATCTAAACCACAAAACCTAGAAATCATTTGTTACCAACCTTTGAATAACCAAAATCGCATATCTTAAGACGTGGAGTTGCACTTCCATCCAAAAGTGTATTCTCCAGCTTTAGGTCCCTATGACAAATTTCCTGCAGCAAAAGCATTAGGTGATATCACCACAATTAAAAATAGTATCATTGGCCAGACATAGCCTTTCATTATTGATAATAGTACCAATCTCGAGAATCGGCTTAATGTGGGTGGCAATCAGATTTCAATGACTAGTGATACTAGAATGTTTCGGACTTGGGCAAATTTCAGATTTCAATGAATAAAGAGTCGCAAGAGATCGTGCGATTCACTTTGTTTGTTTGTTTTGTTTCTTATATTTTTTTCCATTTTTGTGAACCGTTTCTTAGAGGCACGAACCTGCAACTATTTGAAGAGAGCGGGCCGGGAAACTGAACTTGGGCTTCGTAGTAGTTTTTTAGTGCAGTTGTGGGGGGCGGGACTAAAAAATTAGAATTTGGTCTTCTATCTATGAATGTCACATAAAGTCAGTCCGGGAACATGTAACTATTTTAGTGAAATAGTCACAAATAGTTCTCCACACATATACACCTTCTTTAGAAAAAAAAAAAAAAACTATTTGTGACCGTTTCGAAAACGCATGTCACTAAAAACTTTTTAAAACAGTCACAAAAACCCTTTTATGCCATTTGTGACCGTTTCAACGAAACGATCCTACAAATAACATTTTAAAACAGTCACAAAAAGCCTTTTTTCTACTAGTGACTTAAGCAAAGAAGACATGGGGAAACGTTGGCAGCCATGACTTGGTTAGGTTTTTGATCATTTACTTGAACCGAAAGAGCATCGACCTTTTTGGTTAGGGACTCGATCAGAGTTTTTAATTTCAGATTGGGTTTGACCTCGAACATAGACGTAACTTTGGTAGGAGTGTCTTTAGAAGATCTAGAAGAATTAGTGTTACCCTAATGGGTGTTCTGTGAAGCCTGTTTCTCGATAAAAGGGTATGCTTCATTAGCGCCATTGTCCATGAAACAACCGCCGTTCATAATATCTAATGTTTCCTTTCGATGGTCATAGAGACCATTAAAGAATGAACGAACTAAGATAGCGGTGTCGAGTTGATGATGGGGACATTCGAGAAGCAGATTCGTAAATCTGCTCCATGCTTCCGTAAAGGATTCCTGGGGATCACTACAACAGAAAGGCTCAATTGCAACGCCATCTGGTGTCGCTCAGTGTCTGCAAAAGCCGCGAATGATCGCTGGCAACGCCAATGTGGGCGTCACAAAGGCCCTGCAAAAAATTGGGTCACAAAAACTAAATTGAGTCGCAACAATTGGCGTCGCAAAAGCTTGAAGGTTATTGCAACGCCTTGTGCCGTTGCTATTACTTTATTAGCGTTGCTAAAGTATTTTCCCAAACTAAAATGATTTTTAAAATATTTAAACTATTTGCAGCGTTTGGCGTTGCAAAAGGTTCTTTTTAGCTGCACCTGCTAGCGTTGCAAAAGCGTTACTTTTAGTTGCACCCTCTGGCGTCACAAAAGAAACAAAACATTAGATGCGTCGCAAAAGGTTTAAATTATTAACTGCACCAAGGGCATTGCCAAAAGTGTGTTTTTAGCTGCCCCACTGCTGGTGGTTTTAGCCGCACCAATTGTGTTGGTAATTGTTATTCTTTTACAACGAGCTTGGCGTTGCAAATGGGATTATTTTGAATCATTTCAATTTATATAAGCCTGCCCAATACAATTTATGATTAAACTAAAAACCACAAGTGTATTCATTCACAATAAATTATAGCAAAATATATTTCATTAATTAAGATCATCCAAAAACATTATCTGAGCATCCATACAATTAGCCTCTGCCAATATATTGAATTACATAATCTTCAAAGCCATCAACTAAATAAGATTAGTTCTTCAAAAAATAAGATTTTGGCCAAATTCCAATAATTTGCCGATTCGAACAACATCCACCTAAGTTTTCCTTATCAATATACCGCCAACCAATCAGGCAATCTGGTACAAACAACAAATTGGAAAAGAAAAGACATTAGTATACTTATCCAAATTAGTATACTTCTTTGACATGTCGTTCACTAAGTATGCATATTACTTCCTTCAAAACCCAAAAATCAGCACCACACAATCCACACAATTATCCTCTATTTCTACCTACACGTCAATCAAACATATACAAGTACTCACAAACCACCACAACCCTTATCTCATATAAAGATTCCTGATTCACTTCAACTCAATGTCATAAAGAAACATGTCAGAAATTCTCTGATTGGAAAGTTCAAATATCCCAACTGATTTGATTAAAACTAAGCAAAAGAGTAAAAAGAACCAAGTATATATTGAGTTTACAATGACACAAAGAAGAACTAAAGTCAAGAGAGTTTTTACCTACTCACCAATTGATGATAGATATTTCAAGAATGTTGCAGGAAATTGCTGCCCAATCAACACTGTAAAAACCTCATCAATAATTAACTATGACCAGGTCCTACATACTTCTGCAACTACCAAAATAGTGACAGGCTATTCTCAATGGATTTTAGGTAATGAATGCTTTGGAACACCTCTCCCCAATATTTTGCCTTCATTACCTAAGCATTGGAAGAGTGATGTATAAGAATTAGAAGATAAGTTAGGCTAAACACATGAAGAAGAAAAATAACTATTAATAAAAGGAATGACAAAGTTTTTTTTAGAACCTGATTTACTTCCTAGGCAAGAGTTTCTATATGGGGAGAGCTGTTTAACAAGTTCTGAATAGAACTACTGCAACAACTGAAACCTAAATGGACGCAACACGAGCTTGACTGACAACTTACAAGTACTCTTCTATGAATGCTCAATGTACGAAACAAAAAACTAATAGATAAGGCCTCTCATATTTTAACTGAACAAGATATTTGTACAAAGTGTATCTTAGAAAGCCAATAATACCTCAGTAAGCTCTACAATCACGGGTAAATGTTGAAATCCTATAAAAAAGATGATCAATGATAATGTAGCTAAACCCAAATAAAGCCTCAGCATATTCACCGGCGCCTCATATCTCGCTAAAAAGAACAAAAAGAAACGTATAGAAACTTGTCAGGGAAAAAAAATACATTGTTCACCAAAAACATTATTTCCACACAAAAAACTTATATGTTGTGAGTCTTAGTAAGTCTGCATTTTCTAGACACGTTGGTGGCTCACGGCACACCAAACAACGTGGCTCACGGCACACCAAACAACGTGGCTCATGACACACCAAACGATCAACTAACATTTAACCATTCAAATAAATACAACATGCATGAAATAAATAGGTTATAGACTGGTGGTGTAAGTTCCTACCTTTACACGCTTCCTTATAGTCACGCTGCGTTCCCAAAGAACTATAACCAACGTCAACTCCTATAGATACCACATATATACACGTAAGCTCATTATCATAATTCATAGAAAATTAATGAACTAATAAATTCTTCTAACTTGAGTCTATATAACTCGATAAGAACTCGTGTTTTATCACTAAAACACATGTAACTAACAAAGGGGGGGGGGGGGACAAAACAACACCATTTGGGAGTAATTTTCACTCCTATAGTCCTATGGCAGTAGCAAGAGCTACATTTTGATTGAAGGAGTACTGTTTTTATAGTAAGAATGAGGTCAGGTGTCTCTCCGCATACCAAAAAACAGAAAAAAAAAATGAGGAAAGACCCATGAAGGAAAAGGAAAAAATAGTACCAATTAAGAACTATACAACAAACCCGGGTAAGCTGGCAATATAAAAGCTAAATCTTGGTTCGGCTAGGGTGAAAAGAGAGGCAGAAAGAAGAGCCAAATCTACTTGCAGCCATGGTTAATGTTCCGAAGACAAAGAAGACATACTGCAAGAACAAGGAGTGCAAAAAGCACACCCTACACAAGGTTACTCAGTACAAGAAGGGAAAGGACAGTCTTGCTGCCCAGGGAAAGCGCCGTTATGATCGTAAGCAATCTGGATATGGTGGACAAACTAAACCAGTCTTCCACAAGAAGGCCAAAACCACCAAAAAGATCGTGTTGAGGCTTCAATGCCAGAGCTGCAAACATGTCTCCCAGCACGCAATCAAGAGGTGCAAGCATTTTGAGATTGGTGGAGACAAGAAGGGAAAGGGAACTTCTCTTTTCTAAATGGGCCGCTTCATTTTGTATCTTTATCATCATTTTCCAGCGTGATGCTGTTTTGTTGCTTGACATTAGTTTAAATGGGAAATTCTAGGCTTATATTTTGGTTTTATTTTATTCAAATACAGATGTTTATGAAGTTTTTATGAGGTGTTCTTTAGATGTTAAAAAAAAAAAAAAAAAACTATACAACAACGATAAAAGAACTATTACATGTGCTTGATTGTTGCTTACCTCGTGAGACAACAAGAAGTTTGTTATGTTGCAAGTGACTGTGTATTAGCCCTTTGACTCAACAGTTGAAAGGTAAGGGGTAATTTATCATTAGGAAGAGTAAAATGACAAACCTAGCCTGAATTGGCCTGGGGTTCCATGTCCACTACCTAGCTTGCTGAAAATGTAAAATTCAGTGAGAACTCAGACCTATACTTAAAATTACCAAGAATGTGCAAAACAAATAAACAGACAACTAAGCTAAAGCCTTATAAACCTTCTAAAAGTTAACCATGGATAGTAGACACAAGCAATACCCAATAAACAGTAGGATTTACGTAAACATAAAAACCAGCCATCAACGAACAATAGATAATTGAAAATGCAACTGCAAAAGCCACTAATTGTATCCGTAAATCAACAAATGGAGAGATTAACTTACAACTTCTGGTCATCACCGATTTCGATCTTTTTCTAGCAACTAGTGGTTGGATTGGTGCTATTCAACTGTAAAAAAGACACGAGAAAATAAACATTGAGATTTAGAAAGCAAAATCTATCTACGGATTTCATTTAATATCTAAGCAGATAGGTTTTGAGATGGAACCTTCATTTTGTTGAATGGAGCTGCTTGGCGATGGAGGTTTTTCAACTTAAAGCTTTTTTCATTTTAGGTTTTTTTTGCTAATGATTTAGTTTTAGTCAAAGTGTCAATTTTAAGTTTTTAGTTTTAGTTAAAAGCGCGGACTTCAAACAAACTAGCCCGGTGACAAACGTTTAGGTGAAAACAATGAGAACCATGCATGAAAAAGCCCATTATCCACGCCAACCGCGTTGTAGCACATCATTCCTAATAAATTTTTATATTCATAAAAAGCTATTACAACGAAGAAAGGCGTTGCAACAGAAGCGTCTGATATAAGCGACCTACAAATATGTAAAATAATAAATTTCTTCAAAATTTTTTTATTTTTTTATTTTGAGAAATATTTAATTGCGAACATTTGCCACGCCATTGGCGTCTCAACAAATAGTTCTAAGTGAGTTGAGTGAGATAACATGACAAACTTTTTGCAGCACTTAAAGACGTTGCAAAAGACCCTTTTTAGCAACAATTTTTTGGCGTTGCAAAAAGATGCGCTGCAAAAGACCCCTTCTGTTGTAGTGGATGTTGGCGAAAGAATTGAATCTTCTGAAGCATTTTTGTAGTTTTCTTCTGAGTATAGAACTTTATCATGAATGCTTGTACGAGTTTGGCCCATATGTCAAGGGGATTGCGGTAACTTCCTGCGGAGCCAAACCGAAGCTTTATCAGCTAAGGTGAAGGAAAACAACCTAAGCAAGACTTGTTCGTTGGTAACGATTGGATGGTGGAAAGTGGTGGCTACTTGCTGCATCCGACGAAGGTGATTGTATGGTTTTTCATGGTCTAGACCATGGTAAATAGGTAACAAACCAAAAACGTTTCGCAGAATGCGAAAATCACCGTAAATCTCATCGAAGTTTAATCGCGAAAAAAGTCCTTCTGTAGGCAAATAGAAGTCCGAAAAGGGTTTCTCGACTGTGGGATTTTCCTGGGCCATAACTATGGGAGATAATGACAACGAAGATACTTGACGAGGTTGGTTTA
The DNA here is from genome assembly GCF_015680905.1 of Coptis chinensis. NCBI lineage: Eukaryota > Viridiplantae > Streptophyta > Magnoliopsida > Ranunculales > Ranunculaceae > Coptis > Coptis chinensis. The sequence continues at coordinate 81,695,107 of NC_141461.1, read as the reverse complement.
CGAAGGAAGAACTATGTCTAGGGGATAACTTATATAGTTGTTTATTGTATTTCTGACGACGATATGTAAGTTCTAATTCCTTATTAGTACAAGACCTTAGTCTCATGCAAACACAAATTTTAATTTTAGGCTCATAAGGAACGAATTATGACATGAGGATTAGTTATTACAGAAGGAGGGAGGTGAACCACGTTTTCCTGAGCTGTTGCTAACGTGAGCAGGTAGGCTAGGATAACATGTGAATATTCCAGCAGCCAGGTCACATGAGAGAATTGAGGGAGGTTGTCCGTGCTAGCACGTTCCTTAATTAGGTAACCTCAATCTTTCACGTTTGCTAGACACTGATGGAATAGGATGATGATGTATGATGGTGTATTATGCAATTATTATTACTATGATTATGTTGACATTTTTATTTTTAGGATATTTATTTATTTATTATTGTTTAATTTTTTTAATTTTTTTTAGTTTACGTAATTAATGTATTATGAAGACGTGATTACGAAACATACAATTAAAGACGAGAGATGCCAAAATAGATGATTAAGCATGCAATTAACACACACTAGTTATACACAGGAAGTCTACACATGCAACTCTAAATTAACTATTCGTGATTAGAAACACGTCCTACGCATGCAATAATATATAGTTATGTATACACAAAATATAATCTACACGTGCAACTAGATGCGAGCTAGAGGAATGTCGAGAACGTACTCATGCAAAGTAATACGGCGTACGTGAATGGATGTAATATACACATACAAAAATAATCTAAGCATGTGGTTTGAAATTACGCAGACATCCAAATATATTCGAATCATTTTAATCATATTAACGTGAATATGTAATGACGAACCACATTTACTTAGGAAAAATTCTATACATGCAAAGAGTTCTCATGCCAACACACAAATATGCGAGGTAAAACAGGATATAGCAATGAACCAAATAATATCCTCGACAAAGTTTGAGTGTTTAAGAATTTGAAACCTAGCGTCCCGCTTTTCCTCGTATAACAATCAAATTAACTCTTGAGCTCGACAACTTACTAGAAGTTGGATAAACAGGTTTAGAGAGTCCAAAGTAGTACTGAGAAGGAAGGTGGCTTGTACCTGAAAACCGAGTGTTGATACTCCAGGTTAGTCTCGCGCGCTACTATTATAGTCTTGTCCGAGACTATAAGATCAATTCAGTACTTCAACTTCCTACAGAATACTTAGACTGTGATAATAATGATAAACAAGATCTGGTTCACGGATATCTGTTAGTAGAAAAAGAAAAGTTGGGACAAGCAGGTACGTAACACGTTAATATCGCAAAACAAATGAAAATAAAAATGAGGGGGTAGGAAGGGGGGTTTTTCCTTGATGTACTCTACTTATTACGTTTAATGTCCAGAGTCCTTAGGCGAGTAGCGGCGCCATTTGATAAACGGTAATTTCAAGTTTTGTCCTTTAAGTCCTAAGTCCGAAGTCCAAAGTCCAAAGTCCGTAAACGTCCGTTTAGTCAAGTTAATTACCTTACTCACGTGGGTTGGTAGGATAGGTCGAGTAAGGGATCGTCCATACCTTAGGGCTCGACAAGGTTCACAATTGGATTTACAGCTTTTAGTGAGTAGGATTTTAGGTTATTTAGTTGGTTTAAGTAAATTAACGGTAATGGAAGTAACCTAAAATAATGATGATTTATTTCTACGTAAATAAATAGGGATAGAGAAACAGAAAAAGGGTTAATCGTACTCATGCAAGAATCAGTTTCAACAGTTATAATTGATCTTATGCACTTTTCAGTGTTTTTAGAAGTTGACTTACTACGTGCTAAAACTCAATAATTCCTTACTCACTGTTTTTTTTTCTTTGAGAATGTCAATCTAGTTCGAGTAGGGATTTCGTTCCAACTTCTAAGACAAGAATTTAAATGATCACAACTGGAATCTACACTTTGGAGAACTAAGTGAGAAGGATTTTATAAATAGATTTTTTTTATACAAGTTATCTAAAATTTGTAAGTTTGTTTATAGTTAAATGAAAAAGAGAGATAGATAGGGAAGGATTAATCCTACTCATGCAAGGTTGCTACAAGTCTTTTAGAAACAGGTCACTACCATCTCAAATCCCTAACATAATATACCTATCTCTAAACATATCATGCTAGCATGTAGAATTGAAATGATATTTCATCTCACGAAATATCATTCCAACTCCTAGTTCTACTTTACAACAATTGATCGATAATTGTCAATCTCTGTCATTTTGGGACGGGGATGAAAAATAGAACCTAAGTCTTTTAAGTAGTGATTTTGGAATCCTAAATTTGTAGCATGATCCTCACATGAGCATCATTAACCCTCCCCCTTGGGAGAGTTTTAGCTCATGATCCTAGGATTGAATTAAACTACAAGAAGATATGTGAAATGAAAAAAGAAAGAGAATGAAACAAGAAAACTACCACCGTTTACCTAAATGAAGAAGAGTTTTTAAAAACTAGAGAGTTCCCCATTAACAAGTTACAAGCTTTTCTCTAAAAAACTAAGAACTAAAAAACAAAATTAAAGACATGGATGTAAATGAAAAGTAAAAGTCAAGGAAGTAAAAGCTCCCCCAACTCCCAAAATCAGCTCCCCTTTACATAAGAGAGCCTTTTTCTCTTCTCCCACATGAAACACTCTCCTCTCATTTATTTTTCACTTATCCACAACTAACCCCCATTTGACACCTTTCATTTTTTAGATAATCATCACCTAAATCCAACTAACTCATTAACTTCATGCAAGGTGTCAAATTTGCACCAATTATTTGCACCTTTGTCTTGACTTGCATGATGACTCATCAAATCTTATGGGCCCGCCTAGTGGGTCCACGTCTGATGTCGATGGCAATCCGGTCTTTTGGCATTTTTACAACTTCCCGCCTATTTGTAGAGTTCATCGCGACCGATCGTCGGAGTAGCCCACTCGGCCGTTCATTAGTCCCCGGTTCAAGAGATATGAGCTTGAAGTTTGATGCTTCGTTGCACATAATCCCGTTCGACCGGATTACGTACTATTTGAGTCTTTGGGCTTTAGTCCGAATTTGTTGGGCTTCACATGGACTTGATCGGAAGGCATGTGTATACTCCATATTCCGTGCTTAAATCTTTGGCTTTATCATCATTTTACATTTGTTGCTCCAACCTGCAAAAACACGAAGATCGATTATTTCATGATTATTAAGCACAAAATTGACCGAAAATGTTATGTCTCTACGGTTTTATAATACAGTTTTGAGTGCTTATCACACCACTCCCAAACAGCATTTTGCTTGTCCTCAAGCAAAGAAGAGACATTAAAACGGATAAGTGGCCAAAACTGTGCATTCTAAGCTAAGTCTCGCGTTTAGCAGAGTCAAGGTTGCATTGACCATATGCAACAAGGCCTTAAACCACTAGGAATTCCCTAGTGGACGAGTTATAACCCTCGAGAGTTTTTCAGAGAAGATACTCACAAACTTCATTTATACTACAATGACTTAGTAACAAAAGCTTGTTTCCTAAATTAATCTCGGATATCTATATACATCTCCTTGGCGGGGAACGAGGATTAATTCTTTCAAACTCAAGTTAATATGCATACAATAATTAAAACATCTACATATGAGTATGCATTCAATGAATTTACATTGAATTGCACAAGTGGCGCTTTTTGGATCCTTTGGAGAGTGTACCTAAATGGGTTCTCACATGTATGTGTAGAAACACAAATTAAGCTCATAATTTTCCCACTCGGGTTTTGTTAACTCCGGTGTAATGCGAAGGCACACTTTTCCTCACATACTCGATGATAGTCGAGGAGGGCGAGGTCGATCAATCACATCTACTACTTATTATCACACCATCCTACTCCTAATCGAAAATTTAGAGGCCTTTATTAGGTATTATTATGGGGCTTAGGTGATAGTGTAGAAAGAAATGGAAGTGGAAGATAAAAAATGATAAGTATAAGAGAATAAGGTCTTCAAGATATTTACACTTGAGAAATCCTTGTTTTCTTTTCCTGCTCCTACCTGAGTTTTCCTACCTTGCTCTTAAGCCTTATTTCATTTTTTTTTTTTTTTTTTTTTTTTTTTTTTTTTTTTTTTTTTATTTTTATTTTTATAGGCTTAAGAAACATGATCCTGTTTATTTATTTATTTTTATTTTTATTTTTGAAGAAGGTAACTAACTTTTATTTGGAACAAGTCTTCTTTATTTTCTACATTTCATCCTATTTCATACTCATCACTTAGGTAGGTTCTTTTATTTGGGGTTAATATATGGGTAAGGAATTTTTTGGTGAAAGTGAAAGGTTTGATGAAAGGTTGATTAGAGTACTAGCGGTAAAATTTGTAACAAATTAATAATTTATAGCTATGTCGATCCAAAGAATGCCTAAATTCTAAGCCTTTAGGTTGGGATGGTGATCAAGTAAGTCGATCGTGATTTTCTTTATTCGAAAACTACTCCTCCGTGTCATTACTCACAAATCACTCATATCGAGGCTTTTGGTTAGATTCTCACAGGATTGATAGTTTAAGTAGACTAACCGTGGTTTCGAAACTTATTGTCATGTACAATCAATGATACTCGGTGCATGAATACTCATAAAAGATATAAAACTATTATTGCATCGTTATTAGCTAAAGTTTCTTAAAAACGAATCATAATTGAATGCTAATATGAGACTTCTAGATAATTTTCATCATTGAAAAGAAACAAGACATTGTCACTAATTACATTTACTAACAAGAAAATAGAAACTATATACAGACTACAAGTTGCCTTATATATATATATATATATATATATATATATATATATATATATATATATATATATATATATATATATATCACTCCCAAACAGATTGATGATTAGTCTTCAAATAGAAATAGATAAAGAAAGGAATTACGATAATCAGTAAACAAAATTAGAGCCGGATTCTTTGGAACGAAAAGTTGTGGTAACATAATATATTATACGAGAAAAAAAAAAAAAAAAAAAACAGTACACACTATATACAATTATATATAGTTAGATATATGTACAATTCCTACTCAAGTTTTCCATCCAGGATGTGGTGAAGGTCCGGCCTCTTCTTCGATTGAAATGCATTTCCTTAGTATCGCTACCAAAAAGATAACGTATTCCCAAATGGTGGCTTATTCTTGTTCACCGGATTCGTTCAAATGTTTCATCATCTTATCATCGCTGGATAACAAATCGAACATGTCTCAAGTATCGTCGCGGGGACGTTTCCATTGCCTAAACCTTAATGAACAATTATCTTGTTTTTTGGGCACATAGAATCTACTTTGACCCAAATATGAAAAGTAGCTGAAAACCGTGTGGGAAATGTGTCTTCATAATTCGGCAAGCGATTCACGGTGTAAAAGTATATACCGATCCCGAAAAGTCTGAGCTCGTTTCAAATTGGAGATAACCACGATTTTAAGATATCAAAGAATGTATGACCTCGAGCAAAGCAAGCCGATTGAAGACTACACATGCATCATCATTGGCGGTAGAAAAATGCCAATCTCCCATGATGTTAAGAAGGATAAACAACATTGCATTTCCCATGTTCATGGTCATGCCGGCTAAGGAATGGTGATGTCCGCCATCCGCCAAGTTTAGTTCCTTCATCTTTAATTTCAAGACCACACCGTATCTTTGCTTGGCAGTGCCATGAAAAGGAACGAGTAGAGTTGTGATAAATGTATGGCCATGTTGTTGCCGGCTCGTGATATGGAAGATCTAAAGTCGGGGCAAGTGTTGCCTCTGAAAAGACATGGTTTGTGCCACCAACTTTGATTGTGAATCCATCTAAGAAAAAAACCATGAGCAGTTGAATGCTTGGTGTATCTTCCATATTAGCATAAAAGTAGGCCAAACTTGGAGAATAAGTTTGGTCGTATGAATAACAAGGAAAGACCACCCGATGTTAGTAATGCAATCACGGAAATGAAGTCCATAAGTATTGGAATCCATCATGGCCTGAAATGATTGCTCAGGGATGAGTTTCGGAGGTGTCCTGTTTGATGAAGATGCTACGTTCGATGAAGATGCCATGTTTGATGGAGTGGAGTGATGGGGAAAGATATGAGAAGAAATATGTCCAAGAAAATTTTGACTGGATGGAGGAATGAGTATGCAAGAAGATAAAACCTCCTGTAATCAAGTTTAAAAGAACACGTTAAAATTGTTATTATCACAACTTGAAATATGACAATCCTTAGTAGGCATTTCTTACAAAAGAAGATACAAAGATAACAAAAATTTTAATTAAAGGCGCACACGATGAAATACTTAATAATAATAATTTTATTTATTTATTTTGGGGAAAGTTGAGTTTTGTAAAAACAGAACCCCCCCCTCCCCCCCCCTTTTTTTTTTTACCATTATTATTATTATTTTTATGGTTCGTGAATGATGATAAGGATGGTGATGGGAATGCAGATTGTGGACAACACCGCTTCAGTTCATTAATTTGTTGGCTAAAACCGGATTTGAAGGGTTCCCCTGGTTGCGCGAGAGATCGTAGTTTGATTCTCTATTAGAAGAGTGTGATTTTCTAATGGCCGAGTGAGTTTCAATAGTGCCTCTTAATCAAATCATGCACGCTTTGACGTTCTTGGAAATCCATAAGATTTTTGATGATGATTTCCTGGCGTCGCGTGGAGTTCCCTCATTCCTTGATGAAGAATTTGAATACCTTCCATGGGATTAAAAATGTTCTCGCATGGCACTTTCATCAAAGAAATGTGCGAGTTTGAGTTTTGGCCATCCATTTCATCCGCGAGTATCCAAGGCCCAAGAACCACCGCATCTTTGTGAAGTATTGTAACAAATACTCTTTGAAGAGGTATTTAAAGAAATCGGCTGGATAACCCAACGATCATAATTTTCGTGACTAAATTAGGGCAGAGGTGCTAACCTTTTGTTCTTCCGGTGATTAGCGTTCGAGGTGTTGGATTATACAAAATAATCTCTTTGATTCTGCATAATCCAAAGTAGGTGTAATTGAGGCTTGGTGACTTCAGATTGGTGTGGCGTACCCACCACATTGTGTCCCAACCGGTGGAAGCACAGCTCGTTGATTTTGTTTTCAAAGAGCGTTGAAGAACAACGTGATTTTATTTCGACTTAGCCATGAGATCACGGTGGCCCGTAGTAATTTTTTGACGGAATTAAATGGGGACTCTGAAGATCGAACCCGGAGTCATTCATTGGAATTTGAAGTATGTCGGAGATAACTTCCTTAGTTAATTCAAAGCGTTGTCCATAGGCATGAAAACAGAATTTTCCATTTTCGTGTCCGCTAAATTGGTAGAACATCAAGACCAAATCTCCGGAATAGAACGCTTCGCATGATATAGAAGAGGCATCCATCCTCGGCGATACAATTTCGCGTGTCATAAAAGGAAAAATCGGCCATCATCAAAAAATTTCAAGTAGTTCTTCTCGGTACTATCTTTCTTGGTTGATCCATTTGGAAGGATAATTGATGGAAGGATAGTGTAGAAACTGAAATGAGAATGGCTGAAAATGAAGAGATTTATAGCAAATATAGGATCTGGTAGTGCGAATCGGGATGTCAAGTGCATCTAGATCTCAACTTACAAGTGAAACATGTGATGTTGGTATCCCTAATTATGTCGAAGTAACTATGGGTATCCATAGTATGTCTTTTCATGTCGGTGTCCAAAATCAATTAATGAGGTCTTAAAATGATAGAGAATCACGGAGGAAAGTTTCAGGGGTAGTTAGACCTACCGCGTAATTTCAAAATTTATGATCATACCTCAATAATAGAAGATAGATAGAATAATTGAGCTGCGTCTTTGACAAGTGTTAGGGCGTGCCGTGTAAGCGTCGCAATCTTCTCTGAAAACAATAAGTTGAGTTTGATTTATTTTATTTCAGTTATTGATTTTTCTTATTTGTTATGGTTTTGATAACTATTTTATGTTTATGATAAGGTAAAAAATACAACTAATATACCCAATTTATTAAAAGGATGCTCCTCCATTTGATGCATTAACCCGTACAAATGGTTGAGAATTATTTAACACACCATAGTAATATACAAAGCGACAAAGGGAAAGAGATATGGAGGTTACATAGATCTAGATATTCGGATGAAGTTATGCATGATCGATGCGAGAATAATGACAAATCTTTATCACGCGAATCTTGTGACAGCCCATTCACGTTGCTCCTTTTCCAATTGCTCGATCGGATCCATTGTTTTGAATGAAAAGATAATATGTGAAGATTAAGCTTTGGATAGTGAGAGAATGAGGTGAGTGAAGGGTGATGAGGAGTGTCGGAATTTATAGGCAAAAATCTGATCGTTTTGGATATCTGACCGTTTGTGGATATCCGACCGTTTTTTTTTTTAATAATTACGATGGAGATAACATTTGGGTTTTGTGACCGCATTAATTTGATTTGGATCGGTTCTAATTTTTAGTCCAAGCCTAAATGAATTCGAAAATTTAAACTTATGTCCCAAAATTTCAAACACGGAATTTCGATTCATTTCAATTCCAAATTAAACGAATCGAATGCTAAAATGATCGGCATTAAAAATGCCATCCACTGGAATATGAAGAAGGCACCTTCAACCCTTTTTTTTTATTTTTTATTTATTTATTTATTTATTTATTTATTATTTATTTTTATTTTTATATACAAATGTACAAGTGGAGATGAGCGTGGCAATGTACAAGGGAAGATGTATGTGTCATTATACAAAGAAATGAATAGTCTACCTACTAAATGAACGATGAATTCACAACGTAAGTAAACTAAACTTATACTTTTACGTTCAAAGATTTCTACCTCAATCCTATATGATATAGTGGAGTAGATAAGTTCGTTCCACTCCTAGTGCTCTAGCATGGATGTTTTCTAATCTAACTAGTCGCTTTTAAGTCTATGAGAGTTTTATAGAAGGAATTATACTACGATGCAACTACCCACAAGATGCAACTAGTCGATTATCTAAATAATTATGGAATGCTCACGTTGATTCTATGATAAGGGAGTTAGAGGGGATTGATTCCACCTTAACTCAACTTAATCCACTAACGACGAATCGTCGTGAACTGGAATCAACTGCTTCAACAATTGGTTATTCCTAATCCCTAATTATACATGGCATTTCTACCAATTCATAACTAGCATGTGAACAATTAAACCCATTCTCATGGTGAACTAATCATTTCTAGAGTGGAATAGAAAATAATGGCGAATTTCAATGATAATCGGATCAAGCTTTCATCAAGGCTTCACAACCCCCTAATGGAGGTTTAGCCTTGAATCATTCCTCAAAATCATTTCCATTTAGATTAAAACTAAACATAATATAAAGCATTGAAATTTACTTAATTTAACAATAATGAAATCTAATTTAATGACTAAATTGAAATAAGGACATGAATTGAAATTAGATCTAGAATTGGAATTGACAAAAATCGAAATTGATAAAGAATACTACTTTATTGATCTAATCAAATTGAAGAACAAGATCCAAAGGTTTAATCTAATAAAGGATTTGAAACTAATTAAATAAAACAATTAAATCTAGATCTAGAAGCTATTTTAATGGCTACTTTCTATTCTAAGCTATCTACCCTAATTCTCCACTAATTAATCTACCATTAACAAAGAGTTAAGCTTTTGTTCTTATACATTCAGATCCAAAAATCGTGCATGGGCTTGGAGCCATGTTTTGGGCCAGAGAATCAGGCCCAAAACCCAATTCTTTCAGTCCAAAAAGGCCTTTTCAGCTGTAGTTGGCTTCCACAGACTTTTCGTCCACTTCTGCTCCTCTGATTGGGTCAAGGCTTGGACCATTGCAAAGCTCTTTCTGAGCCTGGCTTTGACATAAGGTGGGCCTCAATCCGGTGGTCTGAGTCCAAAGATATGGCATTCGAAGTTCTGTCGACTTTTGCTCCTTTTATCTCGCTAAAGTGGCACATTTCTCGCATAATGGACTTTGAAGCCTGAAATGCATAAAAACACTTAATCGGTATTAACTCTTACTTATTATTCACATAATTGGGCTAACAAGATGATTATTAAGGGGTTAAAACTACAGTTTTGGGCTCTTATCAAACCACCCCCAAAACAAAGATTTTGCTTGTCCTCAAGCAAAATGAGAAATTAGAATAAGTGACCAAAAATGGAGTTCTACCTAATCTCGTTTCATTGAAAGGCGATTGCATTGACCATATGCAACAAGGCCTTTAAACCACTAGGAATTCCCTAGTGGACGAAGTTATAGCCTCGTGGAGAGTTTTCCATTGAAGGTACTCACAAACTTCATCTATACTACAACGACTAAGAAAATAAAACTATTGTTTCCTTTATTCATGCTCAACTATCTATACATCTCTAGCAATTACATAAGAATAACCAAATAAAACCCTAAGTTAATATATGCATAATAATCAATCATCTACAATAAACATATATACAATGAGTAGTACTATCAAATGTTTAGCGTGTTTGTTTTTCTCGAACTTCTAATAGCGCCCTTAAGTAGGTTCTCACAATAATAGTCAAGAAACAACACTGATTTTTCCACTCAAGTTTCGCTTTACTCCATTACAAGTGGGCACACTTTACCTTACAATCTCAATGACAACAAGGGAAGCCGGGTCGATCAAACACATCTGCCACTTACTATCACACTAACCTATTCCTAATCGAGCTGTAGGTCTTTATTAGGTGTTACGGGGATTAGGAGGTGGTTTAAGAAGGAAGGAAATGGATATTCAAAAGGACAAGTCTGAGATAATAGAGTCTTCAGATTATGTAACTTAGAGAAAACCTTGTTATTTTTTTGTTTTCTATACTTTGTTTCCATCCTTAGCCATATTTTCTTTTTCTTTTCTTTGGCTTTGACTTTTTTTTTTCTTTTTTTTGGAGTTTTTATTTTATTTCTATTTTTTCTTTTTCTTTGGATGGAAACTTTTTCTTTATTTTCTAAAGCAACTATCAATTTTTTGTTTACACGTGTTTTTCTCTTCTTCTTCTTCACCATTCTATTCTCGGACTTATTCTAAATCGGGTAGGTTGATTTATTCTTTTTTTTTTTATTTTGTTTTGTTTTTGTAACAGGGTAAAGGAATTGTGGTTTATGGAAGGGCTAATGAAAGGCTCCAGAGTGGCTAATTAGCGGAAAATAATTCATAGGTTTGAATTTCTGGCTATATCGATCCAAAGAGCGCCTAAATTCTCACTTAGGATATGGTTTAGTGATCAAGCAAGTGGACGCGGATTTCTATCCGATTTTTACTTCTCCCTTGTGTCATTTCTCAAATGTTTCGCCTTCATATAAGGCTTTTAGGCTATATTCTCACAGATTTGTAGAATAAGTACTCTAGCCTAGATTTCAGAAACTTACCGCTAACAATCATAGATACTCATGTAATATATTTATAGATAGATGCAAAGATTATTACCTACGATAACCTAAGTTTCTAACAATTATTCTCATGCAAATGCCTATGTGAGACTTCTAGATTGTTAAAAGCATGGAGAAAGAAACAATACCAATATTCCTAAGTGTATAGCATGACTTATTTATTTATATTTTTAAATTTTTGAAATTTTAACTAGAAAACAAATGCATATTATGTCTATCTATATCGTATCAGATATGTCTTAATTACACGGTTTCTATGCCCCCAAACAAAAGCATGCTTTGTCCTCAAAGCATTTAAATAAAGAGGGTAGGAAAAATACCATTGAAACGCCGCGGAAATTCGTGAACATCCGCAAAAACAAAGTTAGAACGCATCTAATATAGGAAATAAAACTCCATTACAACTCTATAAAGAGTTCTACCCATTATGGGGTTAACATAATTAAATTGCTTGGGACATAAGCGCATACTCAACGTAACTAAAACTTACCTCCACCCCGCTGTTATTCGTCATCTTCGCCATCCTCTACTTCTATAAAGAAGTGGAGGTTCCTTCGCGGCCTGCCGCCATGCTATGATAATTTGCCGCTTCACGCCATTTATCATCTATGGTTGCTAACCTATTAAGTGCCACTTGGTCTGATGGGGTGTAGGTGCAACTCGGTGAGGTTGTATCCGCCACCCATGCCAAGTCATTGCACGGAAAGATCGAATAATACTATTGGTGGGTCGCGACCGTGTCTACCTTTAATCCAATCCGCGGAAACGCGGTACAAAAACAGAAAGAAACATAGCATAATACGCGGAATTAGAACAGGCATAAGAAGGTACTTATGCCTCATGGTATGGGCTCGCGGCTAAACTAGACATCAAAGTCCCGAAGGTCATAGAACCGGCGCCCATTGGCTAAAGCAAGGAAAAACGCCGCAAGTGGCGCCATTCACGTAAGAAAACGCCATTCCCCTAAAATGTTTAGCATAATCCAAAACATAATAGTTCCTATGTTCATGGACAAAGCTACCAAGGGCAACGCTTATAGTCCCTTTGGTCCTCAATAATGAAAAATGCCCGCCCCATAAGCCTCGCGGCAAAGACTCATAAGTATAGATATGCATATTATCGAATCTAATAGCACCATGGGTCTTGTATCTCAGCCGGGCATAGCAAGTCCAAGAACAAATGCTAGCAAGAACCCCGTAATTTCCATTGGTTCATCGTTAATGGTGATGGAGAACACTTGTTCTCCATCCGTCTCTCAAAGAAAATGCAGTTATTATAAAAATAAGATGCAAGTGCTTTGGAGAATAAAGTTCAGCCGGTCTTACCATAAGAGGTTCCCACCCAACGATGTGATCACCTCACAAAACCAAGCACCGTAAGTAGTGCTTTGGAACAAATCTTCGAAAGACTGTTCCGTATTATTATGGGAGATGTCATCTCAAAACTACGCTTCCGAATAGTTGCAAAACGACCGGCACAACGCCAAAAAACTGGAATTTTTCTTGTCCAGAAGCTGGCGCGCTGGCAACTAAATAGCGCTGGGCGCTTGTTTGTATTTTGAATTCCAAGAACTTAGCTGGTCGCGCTTTGACTTGGGCGCCGGCGCCCCTCGCAAATTTTTCCGACAGAGTTGTAGGGCGCTGAGCGCCAACCAACTAGGGCTGGCCCGAAGTTGCAATTTTGTGAAAATGGAGACGCAACGCGGGAATCGCTGGGTGTGAAGGGTGAGTGATGGAGTTTAGGTGTAGTGTGAGTTGTGAGGATAGATTGTATCAAGTTTATATAGGTTTAAAGTTGCTAGAATGGATCGGAAAGTTGCCAAAACTAATTACGGCAGTTTCCGGAAATCCTAAAATTTCCAAACTTGAAAACGGAAACAACTCATATCCTGGATTCTAATTCAAACCCAGTATCTCTTATTTGGATTTTATGATTGAATGTACCTATTTAATCTAGATTTCATCCTACAATGATTCTCAATCATAGATATGCCTAAACTCCATATTTTCACCTTTACTCCGCAAAAAAATTCTAACACTAGGGTTTTTATAAAAAATACAGCTTTTGAATGATAAAACCACCCCCAAACAAGTTGGGAAGGTGGGGTCAAAATGAAACAAGCACACAAACTGAAAATAACCCCTTATATTAAAATTTTGATTCGAGGTCCTTTCACTTTACAAAATTCAAATTACGGAAATAAAAATTACATTACAATAAAACAACAAAAATAAATAAAACAACAACTTATAAAACAAAAATAACTACCACTATCACTCCTCATCCTTCTAAACACCTCGCCAGCCGGTGGCCGAGGGCACACCTCTAGTGGTGGCTCCCGGCTCCGTGGTCCAAAGAAAGAGCGTCGCCCTTCGCCGACGACGCTCATGCCTCGTGAGTCGTGTCCCTCGAGGCGTAGTCCAGATGAGGTGGGAAGCGTCATAGCATATCCACTCTAAACTGGCGCTGGGCTTCCATCTCACCTCGCCGCTTCCCATCTCTCATCCTCTCCTCCGGGTCTGGATCTCGGTTGTGATGAATGGTCGCCGTCGAAGTCCGGAGGTCTCCGCGACAGAGTTGAAAGTGAACGATGCCCCTATGAAGCATAGCCATGCGCCAAAGATCGCACTAACACCTCGAAGGCATCCGTGATCAAAGCAAGTCCCATCCTCCTCATCCTCCTCCTCAATCATCCCCTCTTCCCCCCACCCTCCTCTTCTTCTTCTTCCTCTCTATCCTCCTCCCTCCTCCAAACTTGTTGGACACACTCCTATAGATACGCTGGGTTACGGTGCGGGATAATGTAAATCCTCTCGATGCAGGAGTTGCTTTCATCTTCAAAGATGATCTTAGTAATAAGCACAGGGAGAGGTGCCAAAGACCTTCCAACCCCCTAATAATGTTCAAGAAAACTCCGTGATGCAGAAAATCATACTTCGCCTCCCCGAGTACCCATAGACGCGGAGGCAGGTCGACCGATGTCACCGACCTTGTCCTTGCTTAGATATTCCCGACCAATCCACCGAAATGTGAGCTACCGGGTTGGTCCCGAGGGATGCCCTCGGCGAACACAATGGGAGTTTGATTGTAACTCCCATCGATGATTGTAACGCCATCAACGCTCTCTACCCCACCAAACCGAGGATCCGTAAAGTGGCATTCAGATTGATTCTAGGCGGAATGCCTAGAATCTCACCCAACAAATTCCGTGAGTCAACTCCTCCTCTTCTTCACCAACACAAAAATCCTACCCCTTCCAACTCCCCTCGTGTTGTAAACCATCGGACCAAGTCTTCATGGTAGAAGTCTTCGGGTCGAAAGTACCGTAGACTATTCCAGTTTACTAGCCATTTCACACCGTGAAAACGGCGCTGAAATGGTCGGCAGCGGAAAAACTTGTCCGGTGATGATTCGGGCGTTGAGCCATCTAGTGTTTGAAATGGAGTGGGGTCTAAATATGATGTGGTGGTGGTGGATTAACTGACCGACCGGAAGAACAAGCAGTGGTGGTGGTATGGAGGTGGTATGCAAAGACCAAAATTTTGAATTTTGGTGGTTTTGTTGGGTTAAATTGGTGGAGATGGTTTTGATTGGTGTTTGTAGTCGATTGGGGTTGGGATTTGATTTTTGGGTTTATTTTGTTTTAGTTTTCTTTTATTTGATTTTGTTTTAGGTTTAAACTTTAAGCTTGGCGTTAATGGCGGTGGAAGATGAAGAACGCTGATGAACTATTTCGCGGAGAAGGTAAGAGCGCGAGCGCCACTGGTCCATGGGCGCTGGTGGCGGTTGGTTAGCCCAAGCCCAAAATCGAAATTTTTGATTTTTTCGATTTTTTCGCTAATTTCAAATCAAAATTCCCGCCTGCTATCGGGTCCGATTTTTAAGTAATGAGATATGGAAATGATCAGGAGAGAATTTCCTATCCAATGATCCATAAAACACTCTATTCCGACTTCAGATGACATACGTGATAGTGGAAAACGCCTCGAATGCGGCATGACGTGAAGTTATGCTAACTAATGAAATCTAAATTAATAGATTATGTCAATCCAAATCGTAATACAATAAAACGCCTAAGCAACTCTAATGGGACATAAAACATTTTAGTATCGAAACATTTAACACACTTGACCCCCAAACAAATTTTTACAACGGCTTAGAAAAATTTGTTTTAGCAAAGGTCTTTTAAAGTCGATTCCCGACTTCCTAGATTACTATGTTTATTTTTATTTTTTTTTTTTTATTTTATTTTTAGAAGGAAAAACAATAAGCAATAAAGACATAATTCACACCATAGAGAAACATGACTCAAAAATCCGGTGAAAACATGCAAGAGTGGAAAACGTGAACTATGTGAACCGTGGACTTAGATCCGTACTTACTACCACACACACTCCATAGGGAGGGCCCCGTTACCTTAATGGTGCACTCACCAATATATTAAATGAAAGGAAATGCACCAACACAGTAAATTTGAGTCGCTTATAGTCGATACTCAAGACTTTATCTAAAACATATGTATGAACATGCATTGATCATATATCAACAACCTAAATAGTTATGGATCATTCCATAAATAAATATCACGTAAAACATATCCAAACACAATGAAGCACCAAGATTTCCTACGACGACCTAGTGGAATCCAAACGGTCGGATAACCCTATCAGGTAACCTATCATGCACCTTCTTTTTTAATTTTTGAATGAGTGGGTGTTAGTAGTAAATAAGTGTGGAAAAATGAATGGTCAGTGGAGAATATGGTGGATATGGATAAGTTTTAGAAAGACAGCCCGTATTACAATGAGGATGTGGTTTTAGCAATCAACTCATTCATCAGGTGTGTAGGGACTGCCTCAATTCAAAAATGAAGGTGTCAAATAGTTTGTCCTTCCTCAAGCATCCGCTTGCTAGAGGATTTAAAAAATTATGAAGCATTGTGAGAAAAACAAAAGGATCGAAAGTGCAAACTCGAGATTCCTTTGAAAGGGTGGAAGGAGGGGAATCGAGGTGGATGTTGTGCAAGTTAGTTCTTGATAGGGTGAATTGTCACCTACTCAAAAACTCATCAAATTCCTCATCTAGATTGGTCATATCCACATTACTATGGTAGTCCTCTACATCTTTGAGAAAGTCATCTATCCCGGCCCTCATCAATAATATGTGTATTGATTAGTGTAGGAATGGAAATGTTGAGTCCGACTTTCCAAAAGGAAAGAATTTTTGGCATATGATTATCGGGAACGTGTTGTTGAAATAATCTCGAGCAAAGCTCTCGATCATGCTAACCTCTCCATCCATAGATCGAATCGGGTAACTGGTCCTTGTTTTAAAAACATTGACTTCAACAGCAAGAGATGGCCAAAAGACATGGACATTGAACCATCACGCAATTAATGAGCGATTGGCGGTTGCCGTGAAGGACGCCCTAAAATGATCGACACAGAGTCGCTAGCTTACTTTCAGATCGAGGACTACAAAATCAGCCGGATAGTAGAAATCCCTCGAACTTTTACCAACACATTTTCGACTACACCCTTTAGGGTACTTAATAGACCGATCAAACTAATTGCAACGCCATTTTAGTGGGTTGCATTTTGTCTAGACCTATTTGTCTATACAAATAAAATGGGAGTAAGTTAACACTAGCCCCCGTGTAATAATAACGCTGTCGTCGATAGGAATCTCCTAAGGTGCATCAGACAAGAGGATCGACCGTGGTCCTTGTACTTTAACAATTCCATTATGTTCGATAAGGTTGGGAATTGTTCTGTTAAAAAGGCGCCTTTTGGTATATTTGTCTTACGCTAGTAGTACACAATTCCTTAAGAAACTTAGCATGGTGTGGTAGATTTTTATAGCTTCGAGGAAAGGAAGGTTTATAGTTAGATTCTTGAAAACGCCCCTAATCTCCTCGTAATTTGTATCTCTAGTTAACATGGCTAATTTTTGTGGAAACGTGGTTTTCATATATTTAGCAATGGTATCACCCTCGGATGTTTAACCGTGGCTTTATGTTTCTTAGGTTGTGTTGTAACCGGGTACCTCTACAAAGGTAGGCTCTTCAGTTTCTATTTCGCATCTAGTAAAATAGCGGTGTAGGTTATCGGTGGGTAACTATAGGCATAGTTACCTTGTTATCAACCACTCTGCTTTAACGGAGAGTGGTGATGGCATTTATCTCACCTACATTTTCATATTCATTACTAGTATTATCGGTTACCTCAAAGGCGTGTTTGTTGTTTTAGGATTAGGTATTGCATTACCTGGAAACACACCTTTGGGTTGGGCTTTATCTTGAGCCAACCGTTGGGTTAAATTATTAACGGATTGTAGAAGCTGCCGGGTTAGATTGAGCCATGGTTTGGAAAAGTTTTGGCTCACTTGTATGAAGGTGTCAAGACGATCCGGTTGGGTGGGTGTAGTGTTCACGGGTGGTGTTACCGAACTATTTCCCGTGAATTATTTATTGGTGGATTTTGATAGTTATTATTTACCTAACGATACCTCTATTAGCATTATAATTATTATAATTACCTTGACCTTGTGCTTGACCTTGTCGAGGTTGCACTTGGTTGTTATAATTATTAAAATTACCCTCGACTCATCCTTGTCGTAGTGGGGCTTGGTTAAAGCTTTGGCGTAGCCTAACATATTGATTATTGTACCCTTCGGTGTGACGTTTTGGTTATTTCTCCAACCGGTTGGGATTTTGTCTCCAAGGGCGGGCGGTTCACTATTAATGGAACAAGTCCCGTCTCATAGGCTATAGGGCAAATGGGAATCGGGATGCCTCGACTCCAACAAAAACTACATGGATTTGAATTTACATTCATAACGGGATAGGCTTTTGTTGTACGAAATGGCCTCTACCTTTTAGTGAGTGATTCAATTAGAGTTTTAAGCTCGAATCGTGTTTAATTTCAAACATACCGGTAAATTTTAACTGTTGAAGAAGAACTAGGAAGCGGGGATATCATCACTACCCCCAATTATTATTTCGCTTTAGTTTGATCTTCTAAAAATTTATAAGCCTCCGAGGCTCCTTTTACTTAAGAAACTACCCCCATTCATAATGTCAAGGACTTCTTTATGGTGATGTTGAAGTCCTTTGAAAAAGGCACGAACTAACGGTCTTTTGCTAGGTTATGGTGTGGACACTCTATAAGCGATCGGTGAAACGATTCCAAGCCTCTGAAAATGATTCATGAGGATTTTGTCGAAAGAAATGAATCTTGGAAAGCATCTCATCCGTTTTTAGGGGTGGGTAAAATGTTCCATAAACAAACAAGTTTAGCCCACGAGTCCACAGAATTAGGCTTTGGCGCTTAACCAAGACGCCTTATCGGGCTAAGGTAAAGGGAATACCCTTTAATTTAATTTGTTCAACCAACCGTAGGATGGTGGAATGTTGTTAGACTTGTTCAATCCTACGATGTCTTTGGTAAGGTTTTTCATGGTCTAAACCATGAAAAACGGGTAACAAATTAAAAATATTTGGAGGGATTCTCAAAATCCCCGGTGGTCCGCTAGAACGATGCAAGATTTGGGGCTATCGCCAAGGCTTTGTAGAAGTCCGAGAGGAGTCTCTTTTCTTCCCCATTATATCGGTGGTGTGTGGGGAATAGTAGCTAGAGGTGTAGTTTGTGGTATACTAGATAGACTTGTTTGTTGATGTTGGTGTGTATTTACGTTAGGTGTTTTGTTCGCCGGACCTTAATCTCATGCAAGACTAAGTCGAGCTTAACTAAACATGCAACACCCAAACAATTCTCGATGTACTAGTATAAACCTCTAACGAGAGATGCGAGGTGTGGAAGAAAGTGAATACCGATTCGGCCCTTGCCCGCTTTTATGAATAGCGCCTTGTGGTAATGCGTGTTCAAGCGTGTATATAAGAGAATAGAACACTGAAAAACTTGACAACTCGAAGTTCAAATCAAACCGTGGAAATCCGAAATTTCAGCTAAGCGGCGCCAAGCGCCGCTTATCTTATCTTGGCGCTTCTATGTAAATTCGAAAGTCCAAGAACTTAGCTAAATCGCCTTTCTTTTGCTGGCGCTTCGATGTATTGATCAAATTCCAAGAACATAGCGCTGGTCAGCTCTTTCTTTGCCGGCCGCGGTGTATTTTTCTCGAATTTTTCCAAACTGAAACGGCAACCACAAGATGAATCAAACAAGGGTGGGTGGGTGAAATGGGACTTAAAAATTACTAATTCTATTATGAAAACAATGCTAAAGTGTAACTAAGATGGCAGCGGCGCCATTTGATAAAATTCAAATGAATAGTCTACCTACGAAATGAACGATGAATTCACAACGTAAGTAAACTAAACTTAATACTTTTTACGTGATTGATTTATCAAAGATTTCTACTCTCAATCCTATGAGATATAGTGGAGTAGATAAGTTCGTTCCACTCCTAGTGCTCTAGCATGGATGTTTTCTAATCTAACTAGTCGTTTTTAAGTCTATGAGAGTTTTAATGGCGGGAATTATACTACGATGCAACTACCCACAAGATGCAACTAGTCGATTATCTAAATAATTATGGGAATGCTACGTTGATTCTATGATAAGGAGTTAGAGGGGATTGATTCCACCTTAACTCAACTTAATCCACTAATCGACGAATCGTCAGAATCCGAATTGAACTGCTTCGCAGAACAATTGGTTATTCCTAATCCCTAATTATACATGGCATTTCTACCAATTCATAACTAGCATGTGAACAATTAAACCCATTCTCATGGTGAACTAATCATTTCTAGAGTGGAATAGAAAATACTGACGACTTCTACGATAATCGAATCAAGCTTTCATCAAGGCTTCACAACCCTCTAATGGAGGTTTAGCCTTGAATCATTCATAATCATTTCCATTTAGATTAAAACTAAACATAATATAAAGCATTGAAATTTACTTAATTTAACAATAATGAAATCTAATTTAATGACTAAATTGAAATAAGGACATGAATTGAAATTAGATCTAGAATTGGAATTGACAAAATCGAAATTGATAAAGAATACTACTTTATTGATCTAATCAAATTGAAGAACAAGATCCAAAGGTTTAATCTAATAAAGGATTTGAAACTAATTAAATAAAACAATTAAATCTAGATCTAGAAGCTATTTTAATGGCTACTTTCTATTCTAAGCTATCTACCCTAATTCTCCACTAATTAATCTACCATTAACAAAGAGTTAAGCTTTTGTTCTTATACATTCAGATCCAAAAATCGTGCATGGGCTTGGAGCCATGTTTTGGGCCAGAGGCAGAATCGTGCCCAAAACCCAATTCTTCAAATTCAAAAAGGCCTTTTCAGCTGCAGTTGGCTTCCCCACAGACTTTTCGTCCACTTCTGCTCCTCTGATTGGGTCAAGGCTTGGACCATTGCAAAAAGCTCTTTCCGAAATCGGTCGCTTTGACATAAGGTGGGCCTCAATCCGAGGTCTGAGTCCAAAGATATGGCATTCGAAGTTCTGGCGACTTTTTGCTCCTTTATCTCGCTAAAGTGGCACATTTCTGCACATAATGGACTTTGAAGCCCGAAATGCATAAAAACGCAGTAATCAGATTAACTCTTACTTATTATTCACATAATTGGGCTAACAGTATGATTATTATTAAGGGGTTAAAACTACAGTTTTGGGCTCTTATCGGACACTCTATAAGGAGATCGGTGAAATGATTCCAAACCTCTCAAAATGATTCATGAGGATTTTGTCGAAAAGAAATGAATCTTGGAAAGCATCTCATCCGTCTTTAGGGGTGGGTAAAATGTTCCATAAACAGCTGAACAAGTTTAGCCCACGAGTCCACATTATTAAGCGTTTGGGCGGTTAACCAAGACAGCCTTTATCGGCTAAGGTGAAAGGGAATACCCCGAGTTTAATTTGTTCCGCACCAACCGTAGGATGGTGGAATGTTGTTTGGACTTGTTCAATCCTACGCGATGTTGATAAGGTTTTTCATGGTCTAATCCATGAAAAACGGGTAACAAATTAAAATATTTGGGGATTCGAAATCCCCAATCGGGTCGCTAGAACGATGCAAGATTTAGGGCTATCGCTCAAGGCTTTGTAGAAGTCAGAGAGAGGAGTCTCTTCTTCGTCGGGCATTGTGTCAGGTGATGTGTGTGAAATAGTAGCTAGAGGTGTAGTGAGTGGTATACTAGATAGACTTGTTTGTTGACGTTGTTGTGTAATTACGTTCGGCGTTTTTGTTCGGCCAAACCTTAATCTCATACAAGGCTAAAACCAAATTTAACTAAACACATCAACACTCCAAACAATTCTGACATACTAGTATAAATCTCTAACAGGAGATGCGAGGTGTGGAAGAAAGGAATACCTGATTGTGTCCTTGCTTCGCTTATGAATAGCGTCTTGTTTACGCGTGTTCAGTGTATATAACAAGTTAGAACAACGAAAAACTTGAAAAATCAAAGTTCAATCAAAACGTAGAATTCGGAAAAATTAGCAAAGGCGCGAATTAAGCTCACTTAGAAGCGCGGTCTTCGCTCGTTCTGATCTTTTGGTAGCGTGCGGGTTAGAAGCGTGATCGCGCTCGTATATTTTTTGAACTTTCCAACGCCGAACTGAAAACCACGGTATGAATCAAACAAGGGTGGGTGGGTTTAATGGGACTTTAAGAAAAGTACTTGTACTACAAAAACAATGCGAAAGTGAAACTAAGATGGCGGCCATTTGATAAACGTAAAATTGAATAGTTTTACCTCTGAAATAAAGCGATGAAACTCTATCACGAAAGTAAAACTACACACTATCTACATGTCTATATTTTATCAAAGAATTCTACTCAATCCTATGAGATATAGTGGAGTAGAAGTGATTCGCTCCACTCCTAGTCCTTCCGTATGTTGTGTTTTCTAAGTATAAGTATTCTTCTTTAAATCTAATGAGAGATTTTACTTAAAGGCAACTAGACTACGATGCAACTACCCACAAGATGCACTAGTCGACTATCGTAACAACTATGGGAATGCTACGTTGATTCGATGATAAGGAGTTAGAGGGGATTGATTCCACCTTTAACTCGACTTAATCCTATTAACGATGAATCGTCAGAATCCGAATTGAACTGCTTTGAAAACAATTGGTTCTTCCTAATCCCTAATTACACATGGCATTCCTACCAATTCATAACTAGCATGTGAACGATTAAACCCATTCTCATGGTGAACTAATCGTTTCTAGAGTGGAAAGGAAATTACGGCGATTCTAATTAGTCGGAATCAATCTTTCATCAAGGCTTCTCAACCCTCTAATGGAGGTTTAGCGAGAATCATTACGCTAATCATTTCGATTAAATTTAAACTAAACATGATATAAAGAATTGAAATTTACTAATCTAAATTAAACAATAATTAAAATCTAATTAATAACTAAGAATTGAATAACAAGTAATAAATGAATCAGATCTAACACAAATGTAAATGACAAGAATCGAAATTTAACAACTAGCTATTTTATTAATCAAACTAATTAAGAGTAATAATTCTAATAGTTTAATCTAAAACAAGAATTGGATTTAAAATTAAACTTAATTAAAACAATTAAATCTAGATCTAGAAGCTATTCTAATGGCTACTTTCTATTCTAAGCTCCTTTATTTTCTAACCTAAAAATCTACTATTCTCCACTAAAAAATCTACCATTAACAAAGAGCTAAGCTTTGGTTTTTATACTTTCAAATCCAAAAATCATGCATGGGCTTGGAGCCATGTTTTGGGCGGAGAATCAAGCCCCAAACCCCATTCTTCAAATCAAAAAGGCCCTCTTCAGTGTAGTTGGCTTTGAACAGAATTTTTGTCCACTTTTGCTCCTCTTATTGGGTCAAGGCTTGGACCATTGGAAATCTCTTTCCTGCGGTCGTTTTGACATAAGGTAGGCCCCATTCCGGTGTCCGAGTCCAAAGATATGGCCTTCGGAAGTTCTCACGACTTCGTGTGATGTTTACGCCCACGACTTTTCAGCTTTTGACCGGGCTTTAGAAAGGCTTTGTCTTCTTGAATCTTGGTCTTTAATCACGGAACTCCTTAGTAACCGACCTTTGCTCCTTTATCTCACTAAAGTGGCACATTTCTCGCACATAATGGACTTTGAAGCCCTGAATGCATAAAACACGTGTCGGTGTTAACTCTTAATTATTACTCACGTAATTGGTCTAATAGTATGACTGTTACAGGGTTAAAACTACAGTTTTGGGCTCTTATCAGTTATTCCGTGGTGTGGTTGTTTTAGGTGGTAAAGGTGATTTTTGAGAAGAGTTATTCTGTAGTGTGGTTGTTTTAGGTGGTAAAGGTGATTTTTGAGAAGAGTTATTCCGTGGTGTGGTTGTTTTAGGTGGTAAAGATGATTTTTGAGAAAAGTTCTTCCGTGGTGTGGTTTTTTTTGGTGGCAAAGGTGGTTTCGGAGAAGACTTCTATGCAGGTGGGTTTGGAGTAGCGTATTTCGATGGTGTGGGTGTTTTATGAGAAGGTTTGGAATTTGGCGTACATTCCAATTGTTGCGACCAGACCTACTCTTCATGCTCACGTTGGGAATGTTCAAAACCAAATGAATCTCACTTTGAAGAGTTTTCATCCTCAGTTGGAAGCTTTCTCTTGTAGCTATCCTTAGGCCGACCTTTGGTTTTCGCCTTTTCATGAGGTGGTTCTAGCCATGTACTTTCTGGCACAACAATCTCCATAAGTTTCCTAACCATAACCCTCTGCTTTTCTTCAGAAGCCATTTCATACCTTTTCATAAACATATCCATCGAAGGTTTACAATCGGGACCAACACCTACCGACACACTTGGAAAAGCAGACAGAGTTTTCCAAAAGGGATCGATAGCACTCAAAGATATGGAACGTTCTTGCTTTTGAAGTTTAATGATTTTGTGAGCACATGGCAATCCATGACTGGTGCGCAAATAACACCCACAAATGAACTCAGAGTCCTTAGCAGCACGGCTTACACGGGTATCTAGTTCTTCATAAAGCAAGTCCAAACATTTTCTTGAGACTAGGTTTCTGAGTTCACGAAATAAAGGAATCCGGTGGTGGTGCTGGGTTACAATCAGACTCTTCTCAAATGTACCTCTAATCTCAGACATCTGGATCTCTAAAATCGAGTGGATCAAGTAAAACATACTTAGAAAATCATGTCTGTTTGTGTTTCCTAGAACACGTTTCACCTGAGCATGAGACCCTTCGACTCTATTGGTCATTGTACTCCCAAAGTGAATGTGTTGATCTGTCCAACAACATACGAATCGATCCTTGTAAGGCAACCAAGTCTCTCGCAGATAACTAACAAAATTGGAGTACTCAACCCTATAATGTTTTTCCAAAGCAGCAATTCTACGGTTGAAGATATCCTCAGTCTTCGATTTCACTTCATGATTGTTCCACGAGAACTGGCCTTTATCTACAAGTTCTGTGGTGGGAAAAAAATCATTGCATTTCTGAAGGGTGCACATAGAGATATGCCATCTACAAAGATGCTTGTGCGCGTCAGGAAACACAATATTAGCGGCACTCATCAAGGCCAAGTCCCTGTCAGACACGATCACAAATGGCCTTTCTTAACCCAGCAAGCCGTTAAACTGATGCAAAACCCACTCATAGTCTATCGCTGTTTCAGACTGAAGCAACACTCGACAGACCGTGAAAGACTTCCAGGTTGAAGTCACCCCCACAAACTGTACAAAAGGCCACCGATACTTATTGGTTTTGTAGGTGGTGTCTATGATGAAAACTTTTGGAAAAGTTTGAGCCATTTTAACACCGTCCAGATGGGCCTATAACAATCCCGTTATCTCATCCGTATTCGTATCCTATCTCACCTTCTTAAAATAATGGTTTTCTGCTAACAACTCACGCAATCTCTGCATTTGTGAGCGATCGTTTATATCCAATGTCCTCACCTTGTGCCTGGCATTATAGACTTGACATATGCTAGATAGGTTATCAAGAAACCTATGTCTGATGGACTTCAAAACTTCTTTAGACTTAGCTCCATTTTGAGTCATCTCTGATAAGAACTCGAATTATGGAACGGTCAGTCGAGTAGCAAATGCATGTCTTTCAAGGGTCTTCGCCAATGGATGGTTGTGAACACCATTAAGAACGACAATTTTCCAACTATCAACAGTGCCGCGTTGGAAAATACATCTTAACTTAAATGTCCATCCACGTTTCTTGGTTCCCGTATTTCTCTTATTAGCCTTCTCTACCTTTTTGTGTGAACGATACACACCCGAACTCTCACAATCTAAATCCAGCCTTGGTACTCGGTTCTTGTTACCATTCTGCGACTTCCCAATTACCACAACTACATTACATTGTTTTCCCCGAGCAGTTGCCCAACCAATTACGTCATTACGTGTATGAAATACCTAAAGATATGAAAGAAAACAACAATCAATAAACTAATATAATTTTATTTAGAAAATAAAAACAAGTGAAAACAATGCCTACTATGTACCTCTTCCGTAGTAAATATTTATGTTGTATCCATTGAAAGTGGTTGAGCATCATCCACGTCATTTGAGTTTCCAGAGTTCTCGAAACACACCGAAGGATCCTAAATGACGAACAGTTGTTAATTGATGTATTATGGACCCCGTGAAGACATAGCCACACTGTTTGGCTTAAGTACCAAATACCACAAACACACCGTTTACTACTGTTTGTGTTTTTCTATGTTCAAATCCTAAAATGACATGGCCACACCATTTGGAATAAGTCCCAAATGGTGTGGATACACCGGTAAAGAGGCCAAAAAATATAACTTTATGTGTTTCCCAAGTTCAAATCCCAAATGATATGGCAACACCGTTTGGGACTTAGTTCAAACGGTGTAACCATATCGTTGGGGACTTACTCTAAATGGTGTGAGCACACCGGTAAGTTTTTTTTTTCTAAGTCCAAATCCCAAACGACATGGCCACATCGTTTTGGACTCAGTCCAGATGGTGTGACCAGACCGTTTGGTGTGCAAAACGAACGACCTAGTCGGGTCGTTTAGGCCTAGGGTGTTCGAATTTCTCTTTCAGCCCTATATATCACTATACACATGCATAATTACTACATGTATACTTAGTTTAATTTAGATTTACCTTATTCTTATTAAATGCATCATCATCCATTTCTCTATTTTCTTCACTTGGAACTTGTTCATCTACATTTTCTTCTTGAATGGGCTCACTTGGAACTTAGTCACTTGGAACTTGCTCTACATTTTCTTCTTGAATGGGGTCATGATGCATTACATTTTCTTCTTCATCTTCATGTTCTAAAATGGGGTTGGGCTCTTCCATTAGTGTTTAATGTTAGTGTTAGGATATAGTTTTCTTTAGGGTTTAAGGGTTTTAAGGTTTTCTTCTTCATCTTTATGTTCTAAAATGAGGTTAGGCTCTTCAATTAGTGTTTAGTGTTTAGTGTTAGTGTTAGGATATATTTTTCTTTAGAGTTTAAGGGTTTAAGGGTTTAAGGTTTTTGATAGTGGAAGAGAAGAGAATAGAAGAGAAGGGCTGAAAAGATTGCAACAAGTCAAATTCACGTTGGTTTGGGAGGTGCCTAACACAAAACAACTTTTGGGGCCAATGGCACATTTGTAATAATTATTTTTGTTTTTGGGGTCTGCCCAACACAATATGGGGTCCGACAGTAACGAATACCTTAATCTAATTGAAAGAGTCTAAGAATTTAAAGTGTATTAAAACTGAATTAAAACTAACTTAAAGCTGTATTAAAACTGAATTAAAACTAACTTAAAACTAAGTTATGGATAACTAACTATCTTATGGATTTAATCTATATTATCTATCTAATCCAAGAGTGATGCCTTAGTCCTCTTTATATAGAAGAGGGCTAGGTCTACAAATTCGTTCATGGGCTTTGGAGCCATGTTTTGGGTCATAAAATTGAGCCCAAAACTTCGTTACTTCCGTTACAAAACTTTTAAGTAACCTGGCTGGAAATGGCTTCAACAAGCTTTTCGTCCAGTTCTACTCCTCCGATTAGATCAAGGCCTAGACCAATAGAAATCTCGTTTTGAGTCAGTCGTTTTGACATATGGTAGGCCCAATTCTAAGGTCTGAGTCCAAAGCTACGGCTTCCGGAAGTTTTGTTGACTTTTATGCGCTATTTCTACACGCGTTGACTTTGACTTTTCAGCTTTAACCAGGCTTTAAAAAGGTTTTTTCTCCTTGAATCTTGGCCTTTAAACATAGAACTTCTTAGCAACCAAATTTTGCTCCTTTATCTTACAAAAGGTACACATTTTTGTACATAATTGACTCCAATGCCTGAAATACATAAAAGCACGTAAACAGCACTAACTCTTATTTATTAATCACATAATCGGTCTAAAAGCAATATTGTTAAGGGGTTCAAACTACAGTTTTGAGCTCTTATCAAACCACCCCCAAACAGCATTTTGCTTGTCCTCAAGCAAATATGATAAATTAAAATAAGTGACAAAAAATTGAGTTCTAACTAATCTCGTTTCGCCGAGTGCAATTGCATTGACCATATACAACAATGCCTTAAACCACTAGGAATTCCCTAGTGGACGAGTTATAGCTTCGTGAGAGTTTTCCAATGAAGGTACTCACAAACTTCATATATACTACAACGACTAAGAAATAAAACTATTGTTTCCTTACTTATCCTCAGATATCTATCCATCTCACTAGCAATAAATACAGAATAATAAAGTCGAAACCTAAGCTAATATATGCATAATAATCAATCGTCTACGGATATCTATTCATTATATATATATATATATATATATATATATATATATATATATATATAATGAACTATGCTATGTAATGCACTAACATATTAGTTTTGAAACTTTGGAATAACGCCCTTAAGTAGTCTTCAAATAAATGTCAAAACAAAACCACTCGATTTTTCCACTCAAGTTTAAACTCACTCCGATTAATGCGGTGGGCACACTTTACTTTACAATCTCAATGACACACAAGAAAGCGAAGTCGATCAAACACAGTTGCCACTTACTATCACACTAATCTATTCCTAATTGAGCTAGAGGTCTTTATTAGGTGTTCAGGATTAGGTGATGGTTTAAGAATGAAGGAAATGGATATTCAAAAGAACCACACGAGATAATAGAGTTTTCATATTATGTAACTAGAGAAAATCTTGTTATTTACTTTGCTTTCTACATTTTGTTTCCATCCTTAGCCATTTTTTTTTTTTCTTTTTTGGCTTTTGACTCTTTTGATTATGTTTTTGGAGTTATAACTTTTTATTTATTATTATTATTATTTTTTTCTTTTCTTTGGATGGAAACTTCATTTTCTTATTTGAAGCAACTAACAAATTCTTGGTTTCACAGGTCTTTCTCTTTTCTATTATTCATTTCATCTCTATTCTCAGACTTATTCATAAATGGGTAGGCTGATTTTTATTTTTATTTTGTTTTGTATAAAAGGGTATATATGTATAACATATTCGTTTTTGAAACTTTGGAATAACGTCCTTAAGTAGGTCTTCAAATAAATGTCAAAACAAAAACCACTCTGATTTTTCCACTCAAGTTTCGCTCACTCCAGTGTGCAGTGGGCACACTTTACTTTACAATCTCAATGACACACAAGAAAGCCGAAGTCGATCAAACACAGCTGCCACTTACTATCACACTAATCTATTCCTAATTGAGCTAGAGGTCTTTATTAGGTGTTGCAGGGATTAGGTGATGGTTTAAGAATGAAGGAAATGGATATTCAAAAAGAACCAGTCTGAGATAATAGAGTTTTCATATTATGTAACTAGAAAAATCTTGTTATTTACTTTGCTTCTACATTTTGTTTCCATCCTTAGCCATTTTTTTTTCTTTTTCTTTTGGCTTTTGACTCTTTTGATTATGTTTTTGGAGTTATAACTTTTTATTTATTATTATTATTATTTTTTTCTTTTCTTTGGATGGAAACTTCATTTTCTTATTTGAAGCAACTAACAAATTCTTGGTTTCACAGGTCTTTCTCTTTTCTATTATTCATTTCATCTCTATTCTCAGACTTATTCATAAATGGGTAGGCTGATTTTTATTTTTATTTTGTTTTGTATAAAAGGGTATATATATATAACATATTCGTTTTTGAAACTTTGGAATAACGTCCTTAAGTAGGTCTTCAAATAAATGTCAAAACAAAAACCACTCTGATTTTTCCACTCAAGTTTAAGCTCACTCCGGTTCGCGATTGGGCACTTTTACTTTACAATCTCAATGACACACAAGAAAGCCGAAGTCGATCAAACACAGCTGCCACTTACTATCACACTAATCTATTCCTAATTGAGCTAGAGGTCTTTATTAGGTGTTGCAGGGATTAGGTGATGGTTTAAGAATGAAGGAAATGGATATTCAAAAAGAACCAGTCTGAGATAATAGAGTTTTCATATTATGTAACTAGAGAAAATCTTGTTATTTACTTTGCTTCTACATTTTGTTTCCATCCTTAGCCATTTTTTTTTTTTCTTTTGGCTTTTGACTCTTTTGATTATGTTTTTGGAGTTATAACTTTTTATTTATTATTATTATTATTTTTTTCTTTTCTTTGGATGGAAACTTCATTTTCTTATTTGAAGCAACTAACAAATTCTTGGTTTCACAGGTCTTTCTCTTTTCTATTATTCATTTCATCTCTATTCTCAGACTTATTCATAAATGGGTAGGCTGATTTTTATTTTTATTTTGTTTTGTATAAAAGGGTATATATATATAACATATTCGTTTTTGAAACTTTGGAATAACGTCCTTAAGTAGGTCTTCAAATAAATGTCAAAACAAAAACCACTCTGATTTTTCCACTCAAGTTTCGCTCACTCCAGTGTACAGTGGGCACACTTTACTTTACAATCTCAATGACACACAAGAAAGCCGAAGTCGATCAAACACAGCTGTCACTTACTATTACACTAATCTATTCCTAATTGAGCTAGAGGTCTTTATTAGGTGTTGCAGGGATTAGGTGATGGTTTAAGAATGAAGAAAATAGATATTCAAAAAGAACCAGTCTGAGATAATAGAGTTTTCATATTATGTAACTAGAGAAAATCTTGTTATTTACTTTGCTTCTATATTTTGTTTCCATCCTTAGCCTTTTTTTTTTCTTTTTCTTTTGGCTTTTGACTCTTTTGATTATGTTTTTGGAGTTATAACTTTTTATTTATTATTATTTTTTTTTTCTTTTCTTTGGATGGAAACTTCATTTTCTTATTTGAAGCAACTAACAAATTCTTGGTTTCACAGGTCTTTCTCTTTTCTATTATTCATTTCATCTCTATTCTCAGACTTATTCATAAATGGGTAGGCTGATTTTTATTTTTATTTTGTTTTGTATAAAAGGGTAAAGAATTTGCCGTTTATGAAAGGCTAAAGAAAGGCTCAGATGGGACTACTAAAAAAAGGGCTTTTTATGACGCATATTTTTTTTTCTACCATGACGATTTCCATATAACCCGTCATTATTTCTATCTCACCATTAATTTTATGACGCTTGATGTCAAATGTTGACGGTTATAGGTCAGACATCATAAATATATGTGATGTTTTTTATCAATGTGTCAAGTTAGTAATTAACAATTGTATACTTACCGTTCACTTTATGACGCATGATGTTAATATTGACTGTTATAGGCTAGCCATCATAAATATTGTTGACGTTTTTTGTCAATATGTCAAGTTTGGTGTCTACTTTATGAGTTCATTTTCACAAACGTCAAAAAAAAAAAAATTGTCTAACTTTTTCGCATGACCTGTGTTTAATTAATTGTCTAACCATTTGGGAGCAATTAAAAACGAATCCCTTGTAACTGACTGGTCGAGTGAACCGTGAATAAGAATAATTGGGTTAATTCTCAGGTTAGTAATTGTATACCCAATTCTTAATAGCCAAACTTTTTTTTTTTTTCTTTTTTTTGGTAACTCAATAACCAGACTTCCCAAATAACCAAAACCCTGAATCCCTATCTAATACCGAAGGTAATAAACTCGATATGGAGAAAGGATTTCCCCGCTCAACAGATATACAGCGCGCGCTTACTAATCTGATTCCCAGATTCTCCTCAACCCTAACAGTTTATTATCGTAAGTTGTCAAATTGGGATTGGAGATTGGTTGCTGTGCGAAAGAGGTAAATATTCCCCTTCACTTTGATTCTTAGGGATTCGCTTTGGAAGCCCTAGCATAGTATCTCAATTATATATAAATTTAAATGTCTACGTCTTTTAACTTATCTTGAATTTCAGAATCGTAGCAATGTTCTCTTAGCTTCAAACTTGGAGTGGAGTGTGTTGCTTTTGCCAAGGAATTGATTTCTTATTAGCAAGTAAGATTTTACGTTTGTTTTTTTATTATCTGTTAAGCATTCTATAAAGGTTTTATAATGTTGTTTTGATTTAAAATTTCATCAAATAGGGTGTTTGGAATTTGTTTAAAGGTATTATCTACATGACCTATTTTGGATGCAATCTTGTTTAACACGTATCTGGATTGCTTTAGTGACTCTTTTTGGGTACTCAACTGGATGCTTATTGCTGATGCTTTTTTCTGTTGGTTTGTTTGTAAAACTCTTCTGAACCATGCCATAGTTTCCGAGGGATGTTTTAACATTATATTTTTAATTGGGGTTAAGGGAATTTGGTGGGGGGGTTTGGCGCCAGGAGGTGGGGTCTAATTACTGACTGGGATTGCACTGACGTGACTAATTAAGAGACGAAGACAACATAGCAAGTGCCATATGCTACTAAAGAGTAAAGCTCTATATTACACTAGCTACATCGCTCTGAGCTCCTGCTATGTGAATATGTGATACACTCTCCCAGGGGCAAACCTGATCTTCAATTCTTTGTATCAATTGAATTTGGATGTCTTTTTGCAGCCATAATGTAACTTTTAATCAGGGCTCAGTGACACATCTAAAGCAAACAAATGAAACCACAAATACTTTGATAAGCCTCCTTATTACTAAGACATAATGCTCTAGGACACAAAATATCATTATTTAAAAGTACTACACAGATTCTTTTGCTGGAAAATATTCAACTAGTAGTGGTTTTTAATATATTTTGCAATCCAAACAGAGTACTAGAGTGTATTGTTGTGCGCTATATATATTGAACTTCTGATTCTTTGTGCATTCACTATACAAGAGTATGCATACGTGAACTTAGTTCTCCTTAATGAGTTTGATTTAGCCTTAGCTGTTAAATTCAGTCAGTAGAAGGTATAAACAAGTATTTTAAAAGGTTTTAAACTAAGGCATAAAGGTGAGAAGCTGATACTTGCAAAATTATCTGTTAATACTTTTTGAAATTACAATGTCTATATACGCAAAACCGATCTTCGACACGGCCATATCTCTTTAGTTTATCTACTTTCATATGTATTAACTACTTTTGAGTTGGTTTGATATTGTTAGGCGTCCTAGGCACATATTTATACTCAAACTTTTGGCCCATAATTAATGTGGTTCATTAATTAAAGTGACACCCTGTGCTTACCCAATTAGCTTGGTATCACTTGTGCATGTGTAGGGTGTTGCTGTTATGTGATAATCTAAAATGACCAACTTTGCTGTCGGTTTATGAATATTAAAAGGACCTACCTCCCTATATGCATCTCATTATTATTTTGTCTTTATTTTTTTTTTGTAATCTAATTGAGATTATTGTTAGGTGAGCATAGTACTTTTGACAAGAGTAGAACTAGTAATCAAATTGAGATTGTTAGTAAATAAATTAATTTGCTCCACCAAATGCCTACTTGGAAAAGTAGCATGATACAAAAATTAGAGCACTTTTATGGTGCCTATGAGAATACATAGTAATAGAGAAGAATAAAATCATTAACATATTTAATGATCTTGAAGCGATTATTTTTTTATTTTTATTTTCTTAACGAAAAAAGTGCAAAATTTGGGTGTTTTTAGGATTTTTGTATCATACTTGATTCGAAATGGACAAATTGTGGATGTCCAAGGATAGGCTAACAGATGAATATATTGTAGGGGTTAAGAATTTTCTTATGTTTGCAAATCCAACAGAGAGTGAGACCATTCTCATAAGATGTCCATGCAAACATTGTGTGAATCTTTGTGAGTTTACTCAAAAGGAGGTTAGAAACCACCTTTTTGAATCTGGTATTGACCAACACTTTACTAGCTAGATATATCATGAGGAGAAAAGTCATAATGCATCCCCTTCTAGTGTCGATGGAAATGAAGACCATCAAGATTATCACAATATGGAAACTCTTGAAGATGCAGCAAGTACAAAAAACTTGCTAGATGCTGGACGTGACCAATTCACCGGTGATCCTGTAGAGTTTGAACAATTGCTCCAAGATGCTGAGAAACCATTATATGAAGGGTGTACAAAGTTTACCAAGTTATCAATGGTGGTTAAACTATTCAATCTAAAAGCCAAAGGTGGGTGGTCAGACAAGACTTTTTCAAAGTTACTGAAATTGTTTGGAGAGGTGCTTTCGGAAGGTCATTTACTACCGTCCTCACTGAATAAGGTCAAGAAGACATTGTCCGTTTATGGAATGAAGTATGAAAAGATACATGCATGTCCTAACAACTGCATCTTGTACAGAGGTGACAAGTATAAGGATCTTATAGTGTGTCCTACTTGTGGAGCGTCAAGATATAAAGAAAATAAAAATATGACCGAGACAAGTAAAGGTGTGCCTGCAAAAGTTTTGTGGTATTTTCCACCCATCCTAAGGTTCAAAAAGATGTTTAAGTCTGTGCAAATAGCTAAGGATTTGACATGGCATGTTGATGCAAGAGAAGTTGATGACAAATTGCGTCACCCAGCAGATTCCCCATCATGGAAGACTGTAGATTGCATGTGGCCAGAGTTTGCAGCAGATTCACGAAATCTGTGTCTTGCACTCTCCACAGATGGTGTCAATCCACACGGTTCTATGAGTAGTAGGTATAGTTGTTGGCCAGTTATGTTGATCACTTACAACCTTCCACCATGGTTATGCATGAAGAGAAAGTTTATGATGCTTACATTGTTGATATCAGGTCCACGACAACCAGGGAACGATATTGATATGTACTTGAGGCCCTTGATTGACGACTTAAAAATTTTATGGAATACTGGGGTCGATGCTTATGATGCTTATCGACATGAATCCTTTATATTGAGAGTCGTGCTAATGTGGACAATAAATGATTTACCCGCGCTTGGTAACCTATCTGGCTGTTGCATTAAAGGATATTATGCTTGTCCAATATGCGGTGAGAATACACCTTCGCTCAGACTAAAGCATTCTAAGAAGATTGTATACATGTCCACCAGAAGATTCCTCCCAAAGAACCACCCTTACAAAAAGCAAAAGAAGATGTTTAACAGTAAACAAGAGTTTCGATCACAACCAGAACCATTAAACTGCTTAATATTTCTTGGGGGAAAAAAGTTAAGAATGTAACTGCGGAGAATTTAGCAAAACCAAAAGGGCGGAAAGAAGTTACGAAACGAAAATTGAAGAAGTCAATGGGTAAAAGGAACCGATAGGGTGTAGAGAAAAAGGCAAAGACGCCAACCACATCAGCAAAGGTTGATACTGGAGTCGATAATATTTTGAAATGTTGGAAAAAGTCGTCAATATTTTTTGAACTGGACTATTAGGAGTATTTGCCTGTTAGACACAACTTGGATGTCATGCATATTGAGAAGAATGTTTGTGACAGCATTATTAGTACATTGCTTAACATTCCTTTCAAAATAAAGGATACTGTTAACGGTCGTCTTGATCTTGAGGAGATGGAAAAGGCGGAGCTGGCACCAAAGATAGATAAAAGTAAAACTTTCCTACCCCCAGCTTGTTTTACATTATCTAGGGATGAAAAGAGAAGAGTTTGCCAAACATTGCATGAGCTGAAAGTCCCCAAAGGATACTCTTCTAATTTCAAGCCCCGTGTTTCAATGGATGATCTAAAATTACAAGGGCTGAAGTCGCACGATTGCCACGTTTTGATGCAGCAGTTGCTTCCTATGGCAATACGATTTGTCTTGCCAAAACATGCGAGATATGCAATTGTAAGGTTGTGCTTCTTCTTTAGTGCACTTTGTGCAAAAGTAATAGATGTGTAACAGTTGAGTCAAATTCAAAGGGATGTTGTTGTCACCGTATGTATGCTGGAAAAATACTTTCCCCCATCATTCTTTGATATCATTGTTCATCTCACGATTCATCTTGTTAGAGAGGTGAAGCTTTGTGGTCCAGTTTTCTTCCGATGGATGTACCTATTTGAGAAGTAAACCAACTTACTGAGCTTTCCTTTATCCTTGGTTCATATGACAAAGCAAGCATCATTGTACCATTTTCCCATTGAAATGTCTTAGGTACATGGTGGTGCTGAAGGGTTATGTACGAAACCGCAATCGTCCAGAAGGTTGCATTGCTGAAAATTATATTGCAAGGGAAGCAATTGAGTTTTGCAGTGAATTCTTATTTGACTTGGATGCAGTTGGAGTTCCTCCCAATTGTAAAATCACTCTTGATGATATGATGGTGGAGGGAGTTACCCCTGTAGGGGGTTCTGCTGTTGAAGTTGATAGTATTGCCTTGGAGCAAGCGCATCTTTATGTGTTTCACAACATAGGAGTTGTTGAGCCTTACATAGGGTAAAATATGTTGATAGTTTACTTCCATTCTTCCATTGGTTTAGAATTTCTATAGCTAAATGTGAGATTGCTTTCGGTAACTAAATAGGGAGCACATGGACTACCTGAAGAGAATCCACCCCCGTCAATCAAAGAAACCAACATGGTTACAAGAAGAACACAACTAAATAGGGAGCACATGGACTACCTGAAGAGAATCCACCCCCGTCAGTCAAAGAAACTAACATGGTTACAAGAAGAACACAATCGTACCTTTAGTGATTGGCTTAAAGAAAGGGTACAATTAAGCAATTCTAAAGTACCATTTCTTCTGTAAACTCCATTTAATCGTTACTAACCCTTAAAAGAACACATGTTTCACAAGAGTGACGCATCACCAATAACAAAATCTCGGATACCTTAATGTGGATATCTCAAGGGCCTCAGATGCATGTATTAAATTATGAGAGCTATATCATCAATGGTTATCGGTTTTCCACAAAAAATCGGGATGCTTCACGTGTCACTCAAAACAGTGTTGTGAGCTTGGTGGTCGCAACAATACAAGTTGCAAGTGTGAAGGATAAGAAACCAGCCTTTTCTGATATGTCCTTTTATGGAGTTATTGTTGAAATATGGCTGCTTGATTATTTTAATTTTCACGTCCCAGTGTTCAGGTGTGATTGGGTTGATAGTAGGAATGGTATCAAGAAAGATGATTTGGGTTTCACATTAGTTGATATTGGTAGAGTTGGGCATAAATCTGATTAATTTATCTTAGCTTCTCAAGCCAAGCAAATCTTTTTTGTTCCTGACCAACTTGATCCTAAGTGGTCAGTTGCTCTGGCAGCTCCTAAAAGATGTTATAATGTTGGCGATATTGGTAATGACGTGTTTGATGGGGACATAGGAGGCAAGGTTCATTCCGAAGTATTTCCAAGTGCTGATTCTTTTGATTTGATTGATGAATCTCGGTTAGTTTACACACGTGAAGACTGTGAAGGAATATGGGTTGAGAATGAATCATCTAAAACCTAGTCATTTTTTTTTCTTTTCTTCTCTTTTGTTTCTGCGATTTTTTTATTGTAAGATTTTCTATAAGTTGCCAATTGATCAAGATTTTTGAATCTTGTATTTAGTTATTTCCATTAGTCACTTTTTCTGTTTTTCCATTTGGAGCTTTACTTATTTCATGAGTAGACTTCATATATGCCAGGTATTATTCAAACAAATTTTTTAGCTTTCATTATACTTGAAATACAAATATCTATTGTATTACAATTCATTCTAGAGAGATAATTAGTAGAATTTGTCAATCACTTATAACATCTTCTATACTGTTAGAATTTCAAGCCTAATGACAGACAGCCAACAGAGAAAAGAAGCTTGTTATACATTTTCAAACCCAGGCCAATTAGTCAACATAACCTATCTTCATATCTTGTCTACACAGTTCCCTTTTGCAGTTTTGCTGCATCAATTGTTAGTATGATAAATGTTTCTTTCTTTCTTAAAATCGGTATTTTTGTCGCTTCTTTGCCCTAAAATGGATGATGGGCACTTATTGCAACATGAGCAGGAAGAATCAGTAACTGACCAAGTTCAATCCCTTCACTACATCTTGGTCCCCTTTGAGGGAAAACAATGGGGAGATAGCCACTACGGAGGGCAGACACAGTCAAAAGTTCTCATAATCCTCAAATCATTATCTCAATGGGAAACTCGCTGTAGAAACCTATGATGATCCATTCCTTTGGGTATGGCATTGCAATAAATGTTTTACAACTTCGTCCCAGTCAGGGATACGCTGATAATCTGGTTCTATTCCATTTCCATTGATGTCCATATGATTTGGC
This sequence comes from Coptis chinensis, assembly GCF_015680905.1. Lineage (NCBI taxonomy): Eukaryota > Viridiplantae > Streptophyta > Magnoliopsida > Ranunculales > Ranunculaceae > Coptis > Coptis chinensis. The sequence goes on along the minus strand of NC_141461.1, from coordinate 81,657,112 downwards.
GTTACATACTTCCCAACAGTGACTACCACACCCGATCCATCATTAAGTTCGAATACAGATTGAATTAGACCCTTACTGAAAGTCTTCTCCCCAACAAGAACAGCTTTGCAGTTATCATGAAGTGCAGTAGCTACTATTTCACTTGAACTAGCAGTCTTGTTGTTGACCAATACAATTAGGGGAGCTATAACCAGAGGCGCAGTCTCAGCAACTATAGTATTCTGGTACTTGGGATCCCTTCCAACTGTGTATATCACCGTATCCCCCTTATCGAGAAAAAACTTAGCAACTTCAATTCTAGCCTGCACTAGTCCACCAAGATTATCTCTTAGATCCAGGACGAAGTAGGAGGCACCAGAGTCTTGAAGTCACTTCATTGTAATGACCAAATCCTTTCTAGTCAAAGCATTAAACTCTTTCAATCATATATACTCAACAGGAGAAAAACTTCGGTCCATAGCGCCTAGGATGCAAAACCGTCCATAGCGCCTCTGCACCATACACGTGTCCCATACTACAACCTTGGTTAACTTAACTCTCCCCTATTTTCTCTTCTCAAATCTTTCACCTACATATTTTTAGCGCTCAACTATACCCAAAAAAATATCCCAACTGATAATCTCGCGCCCAAAAAAGTAAGGAGAAAAAGAAGAAAAAAACAAGTTTTTTTACAATTTCAACAATGATTAACGAAGGTAAAAAGAAAATAATGGTTATATGTATCCAACATATTTGTTCTCCCTGAATTTCTCAATAGTTACACGTGGATTTTTTGTCTAGTTGTTTCACTTAGTGTTTACACGGAAGAATTTTTGTCGTTACACATCTTATTCCATTCTTGTTATTAACACTATTTTTCAAGTATGTGATTGCAATTTCGTGGTTAACTATGTACATTTTGTTAATTGCAGAAGAAGCTTTGCAAGTAGAGTCCGACTTTGAGGATTCAACTGAAGAGAATGACAAGAACAGAGAGCCGATGCCGGTTAAATCAAATAAATATGGGGTAGTATTCCTAAACTCAATATGTTATTCCATTCAGTTTATGAAGCCTACGATTTCTATAATGCTTATGCCAGATTCATAGGTTTCAGCATTAGAATTAATCATACTGCCTTCTCGCGTAAGAAGGATAAAACAATACTGAAGAGGGAATTATGTTGTTTGAGAGAAGGTATTCGTAGGAATTGCGCACAATTGGTTTCCCCCAAAAAGCCACGACCAATTACACGAGTTGGTTGTAAAGCATGCTTTGTAATATAATTACAATATGACGGGCAATATAAATTGATAAAGTTTATGGAAGAACACAACCATGATATGGCGAAGCAATCTAAAGTTCATAAGTTGAAGTCGCAGCGGAAAATTGAATTTTCCCAAGGTGGTGTTATTGATAGTATGTCAACAGCGGGGATAGGTGCCTCAAAGATCCATTCATATATGCGTAATGAAGCAGGTGGATTTCAAAACATGAATTTCACAAAAAGGATTTGAAGAACCACGCCCAAAGAAAGCCGGCGAGATCCTCAAGAAAGGAGATGCACAGAATTTACTCAAGTATTTCATGGACATGGAAATGAGTAATCCTTCTTTTTTCTATGCCATAGATATGGATGATAACAATCAATTTTCTAGCTGTTTTTGGTGTGATGCAAAATCAAGAGTGGACTATAGTTTCTTCAGTGATGTCGTATGTTTTCACACCACCTACAAAACCAATGGGTATGATTTACCATATGCACCGTTTGTGGGAGTCAATCATTATGGGCAGTCTGTGCTATTTGGTTGTGGTTTACTCTTAGATGAGACGACTGAGTCATTTGAATGGCTATTCAAAGCATTTATACAAGCAATGAAGGGTAAGCAACCAAAGACAATTTTCACTGACCAGGCTCAAGCTATTGGAAATGCAATTGTGAGTGTATTTCCTGATGCCCATCATCGTTTGTGTTTGTGGCATATCAATCTAAACGCAGCAAAAAATCTTTCTCATGTTTTTGACAAGTTTACTTCTTTTGCGACAAGTTTTAGTAATTGCATTTACAATAATGAGACAGAGGAACAGTTTGATTCATGTTGGAATATGTTGCTTAAAGAGTATGGTTTAGAGAAAAATAGTTGGCTACTAAATTTATATAAATTAAGGAAAAAATGGGGACTAGTGTTTGCGAGAAAATATTTTTGTGCGGGCATCACAACTACACAGAGAAGCGAGAGCATGAATAGTTATTTCAAGAAGTACTTCAAAAGGACCATGATTTTATGAGAGTTTGTCACAAAATATGAGGAAGCGGTATTGGATCGACGTGAACAAGAAATTTCTGAAGATTTTGACTCAAGGCAGACATCACCAATCTTGAAGTCAAGATGGAAAGTAGAGGAAGAAGCAGCTGGAAAGTATACAAGAACCATCTTCAAGCATTTTTAACATCAACTGTTAGAATGTTTGAATTATTTTGAGGAACAAATTGAAGAGGATGGAACAATCTTCATATATAAGGTTTCATCTTTTGGTAGTGCTGGTAATCGGAGAGTTACATTTGATTCCTCCGATAGTTCAGTGCATTGCAGTTGCAAAATGTTTGAGTTTGTTGGTATTTTATGCCCGCATGCTCTAAAAGTTTTGCAAAGAAGGCAATTGTCGAGTATACCGCAGCAGTACTATCTACATAGGTGGACCAAATATGCAACATCTGGTCTTGTTATTGATGAGAGTAAAACAGCAGAAGTTGTCTCTAAAACATCTCCAGCTTTATGTTATAGTGAGTTGGCTCACATTGCTCTTACTTATGCAGTGAAAGCTGCTACTACTCTCCAATCCTATGAGTTAGGAAAGGAAGAGCTAATGATTTTGTTGTGAAAAATGGATCAATGCTTACAAATAAGTGATAATGGTCTATTCGATAAAATTGAAAGCACACATAAAGAGAGTGGTGGCAACCATGTGGAACACAATTTCATGTTAAAAGATCCGCCGCGCAAGAAAAATAAGGACCACAAATATGATAGAATCAAGCATGCATTGGAGAAGAAGAAAAGGACAGCCAAAGCTCAAAGAAATTCTAGAAATGGCAAACGTGGTAAGTTATTCCTTATAAATTTTTATATGTATTTCAGTTTACACTTTCTAATAAAGTTGCCATTTTTTTTAGGCCCGAATACAGAAAGAAATAAGGATGATTATGCTATGGCAGATGATGGACTACATGAAGTAGTTGTACATACAGAGGTTTCTTTTAAAAAAAAACATTTCTACTTGTAATCAATGACATTCAATATATTCTCATACTTACCTTTAATTACATAAATTTTGTCTTTACTCATATATTAGGTAGCTCAGCATGGGCATCCACCAGATTCTAACACCGAAGGCATAAGTGGTGTTTCAAACATGACAGCATATTTTGTTCCCTACCATACTTCTCAGGTATAATATAAAGTAAAAGTTGTTAATTAAATCATTTTGCATTAGATTTTATGTTATGGTAGTTGGTTACATGATTTTACAAATGTATAGGAATCCATTGCTCATACCACACAAGCTACCACTCAAGCAACACTACAAGTAGAAATGGATACTTTTCAATTTGACCATGTATGACTTTCTTACTTCCTTTTAATGCAATTTTATGTTAACTAAAAGCTTATAGATAGAGAATGATACATATGTTGCATGCATGCTATTTGGATCATTTGTGTTGTTGTACTGTAGGGATTTCTTGGATTCTTAACTTAACCATCCATGGGCACCCAAGCATTACAAGGGAGTCACCATGAAGATATAGTAGACTTTATCTAACAAGTCTTTTCCCAAACAAATTTTGTGATGCAGCTGCCAATATGGGACAAGGATACTTTTCAAAAGCAACATCGTTATTTCTTTTTGATCAAAAGTTTATCGTGGATTATCGAACTCAGCCATTTTGTTATTTTGTTATGGATTGTGGTACAATTTTTTGATTAATTTGTAGTAGCTATCTATTTTTGATATACAAGCTGTTTTTATGATTGATGGTGAAGAAGAAATTATGGTTCCAAGTAGAAGAAATGGAATGATTGATGGCGAAGAAGAGGAAGGTCTGTTTGATGAAGTATTCGAAGAATTTGATACTGAAACACCTTCACACCTTTGCCCTTTAGCAGAAGCTGCTCATTCTGGCAATCTCACCGCCCTTACGAACGCTTTTGATAACTTGAGTGGAAGCATTGACGAACCCTTGGAAGATGGAGATACTGCCTTTCATTTGACTTGTCTCTATGGTTATTTGTCATGTGTCTAGTTACTCGTGCAAAGGGGAGCTAGCTTGGAAACCAAGGATGAGGATGGGGCAATTCCTCTTCATGATGCTTGTGCAGGGGGTTTTTCCGAAATTGCCCAGCTTCTGATCAATGCTGCTAGCAACTCAGATTGTTTGAAGCGGATGCTAGGCACAGTTGATGTGGAAGGTGATACGCCTCTGCATCACGCGGCAAGAGGTGAGCATGTGGATGTTGTGAGGATATTATTGGCTGCTGGAGCTTCACCATTGAAGCCGAACATTTATGGAAAAATCCCTGCTAAACTCTCTGACCCACATATGGAAGTAAGGAGAACGTTGGAAGTAGCAGCTAATGTTGTACCTTGCCAATAGGCTTTGGTTGGTGCATAATGAAATTGTTCAATTAGGTTATACTGTTTGCCTACTGGTGTTTGTTAGGACTATGTGGATATTAAAAAATTGAGAAACTTTGTTGTGTGGTGAATGTGAAAAATCTAATTGAATTACAGATGGATTTAGCATAAAAGTGGTAGAAAATGGAATGCAAAACATGTTGCTTTTATGTCTTTTCGTATCGTAGTTGGCATTTTAATTGACATTTTGTAAGTCAACATTCTTTATGAAGCTGTTTTTGAACTTTGAGGAATGCTATCAGGCAACTATAGTCAGTTGTATATTTGCCATCAAACTAAAAGGCAATATAGCCAACTCTTTTTTTTTGGGCGCGAGTTTATTAGGTGAGAGAGAAAATAGGTGAGAGTTAACTAGAGTTACCCAAAAAACCCAGAGTTAATAAAGGTTGTAGTATGGGACACTTGTGTGGTGCATAGGCGCTATGGACGGTTTTGCGTCCTAAGCGCTATGGACCGAAGTTTTTCTCACCCAACAGAAGCAGTTCCATTCTCTATTTCTTCTGAATGATAGAATACTGGTGATCAAGCAACAAGTTGCCTCTCAACTCTAATAGATTGGACAAGACCACAGTTGCCATGCTTAACCTCAATAGTCACAAACGTTTCTGTTGGACCTTGTTTTTTGCTTGGTGTGCATTTACTATTACTAGGTGTTTATATATATATATTTGTTTTTCCTTCTGTGCATATTCTTGTTCATCTCATATAATACTAATTAATGCCCTGTGCTAATTATATTTTTCAGCTTAGCCTAGCCATGGATCTAGAAGAGGTTGTCCATTCTGAAGACGAGGTCGTTCATTCTGAGGATGAGGTTGTCCATTCTGAAGACGAGGTTGTTCATTTTGAGGATGAGGTTGTCCATTATGAAGACGAAACACCTATAAGTACTGAAGTAGAAAGGAGAGGCGCAACTGTAATGCACTGCCTTTCTGGTGATTGGGATGATATCATCATAAGAGTTCACTTTGATGGGAAAGGTAGGCTTATAGGTTAAAAAGTTTGTAATAAGCTTTCTGGTTGGGAAGGTGCTCTTGTGAGGAGTCCGATTCCCCTAAGTTCTTTTCAAAAGTTGGACGAAAGCACCACCAGAACTTTTAAAACTATTATGGGCTGGCATATTGGTAATTTATTTTGAATTTTGAATTTTTATTTTCTTGTTGTTTCTTATCTTGCTTGTAACTTGGATTCGATTTATTTATTCGTGACCCAGATAAGATTTGATATAGATTTTAGGTATAGGAAGTCAGTTTTAAAATCGTTTGGAGTTAGATGGAGGACCTTCAAGAATATGCTGGCTGTCAAATATATTATGCCATTTAAAGATGATCTCAAGGTACTTTCAAAACCACCTGCAAAGTATAAGCTAATTAAAAAAGCTGACTGGGATGCATTTGTGAAATCGAGATTAACAGAAGAGTTCCAGGTATGTGTGAGACATTTAAATAGGTATATTGTTCTATTTAAATTAATAACTTTTTTTTTTTATCTATTAGGAGAAGAGTAAGTTACAATCTGCACGAAGGGCAAAGGGTAAGTATAATCACCGAAGTTAGCGGGGCTTGGATATCTGGCTTGATAGATAAGATGGTAAGGACTTGTACAACTTTTTAAAATCTTAATGTACATAGTAAACCATATCAAATACTTCATAACTAAATTGATTTTTTTTTTGTATATCTCATTATAGCAAGAAGAGTTGGGAGAATCGTTTGATGAGGATGATAGAGTTGGCTTGTGGCTTTTAACAAGCTACTTTAACGATGAACAAGGAAGGTGGCAGAATAAATTGTAAGTTTTGAGCTATGATACAAGGAAGGTGGCAGAAAAAAAATTTCTAATGTTTTGAGCTATGCTAGCACGGGTAATAGAGTAAAAACGTACTAATGTTCTAGTCCATGTAAGCCCATCCTTATATAGTTTCCAAAACCCGTCTTCTTGTGTTTTTAATAAATGTCGATAGGAGAGCTATGTTCATTTTGCTTGAGTTCCTTCACAAAATGCCTTTGGCATGTTCCGGCCCATGTCGAATCTGACCTTGTTCAAGCTCGATCTTCCAATGATGCATTGGTCCCATGTTAGAACCCTAGGCTATGTTCAGTCCTTTTACAAATCAATATCAAGCTTAAACATACCATGTCCATACCATTCATGTCCACCCATGTTAATACTCAGTCCTTTACAAATCAATATCCAAAATACCATGTCCATACCATTCATGTCCACCAAAAATACTTGATATGACAAGCCGTCAATAGTCCCAATTAGGCATGGCCAGTCCACCAGTTAGCTACACTCACTAAGAAAACACACGTTGAGAATGATGGGTTGATATTTTCTTTCTCAGTAAATGTATGATCTATCTTGCTTAAGAAGAGAGAATGTTTTTGCAGGACCAACTAAAAAAGGAAGAGGCTGAAGGGAAGTTAGTAACCTAAGGAAGCAATGATGTTCTTACAAAGGCATTGGGGACTCCAGAACATTGTGGCAGGGTTAGAGCAGGAGGGAAATATGTCACTCCAACTACTTACTTTAATCTCCCTAAATGGGGATCAAAAGCACATAAAGCAGAGATGGAGTCCACGATCCGTAAGAAAGAAGAAGAAAACCAGGCATTAAAGGAAAGAGTGAGAGAGTTGGAGACCTTACAAGGAGTGATTATCTTGTAACACGTAGAGAAAGTTGCCTCGAGGTTCCAAGAATAATAGTAAAAAGCAAATGGAAAGTCCAAATGATGACATATTATCTTCTGGCACTAACAACAAGACAATTAATAAATGTGTTGAGAGAGCATTGGGTGTGAATTCGAGAAAGGTATTACTTTAAATAAATGGCTACTCAATGTAAATACTTTTTACAGTTTTGAATTAACTTGTTCAATATGTGTGTAGGTAATTAGTGGTGCTAAATCCAAAAGCGAAGAGGCAGTCTCTAAACGAAAATTAGGAAATGAGCAGGTATATGTTAATTAACGTGCAATCTTTAAATGTTACTTAAAAGATTGTTGATTTTAAATTCACTGTTATGTCTCTTAGGATGTGGGCTTGAAGAACAGTAGTGTTGCTAAACTTAATAGCGAAGTGGCAGTCTTTCAACATAAGTCGGGCAGCAAACAGGTAATAGTTTTTTTTTTACTAATGAGTTAGAGAGGCATAGGAAGGTAAATGTTTTTACAACGGTGCTAAACTCAAAAGTGATATGCTAATATCTATTCTGTCATTAGGAGTATGTAGTGTGAGCATTGTAAACAGTTACGCTTTTCAATGGTCTGACACAACTTTTTTTCGTATGTCAACCTGACATAAATGAGTTTATCTGAGGTTGGGACCATTAGTACAGCCCTGATACTCTTACACAGGGTTTTACCCAAGGGATGAATAGTGTACTATTGTTCCCATCCGGAGTTTCTATAATCAGAGAGAGAGAGAGAGAGAGAGAGTGTGTGCACATGATGTGATATGGTTAGTGTGCATGACTGCTAAAACCACAGTGTGTACCAGGATCAACTTGTACACGCTGTCTTAAGAAACTTAAAAGTATACACTAGAATATTCATCAAATTAGCCACCAAACCTACTTGAGCAGTTCACAAAAGTATCAATAGAGCTCACGTGCCAAAGACTTTATTTGTGGCTTAGAAAGATATTAGTTAATATTAATAGAACATATTAAAATACACAAGATTCACAAGCAGCATGGGAGTAACGTACACTCCCACGCTACTAACACTAGGACGTAGGTGGATTTGCAAATATATGCCGCTGAAACATACTTGCAAATAGTTAGTAGTGAGGTTATGATTTTAGGTAGGAATTCTAAATACTTATATAGACACTTTACAGGAAAGTTAAGGGGTAGGTACAAAAAAAAGGGTTTTACTAAAACATGGAGATGAAAATTTTCAAAATATAATTTATCTTCAAGGAATTTTTAACTTAATTATAGATAGGAAACAAGCATGATGGTGTGTCATTATCAAAATACAGTAACTTTAAAAGATGGAAAAAAATGACAATAACTTAGCTTACCGTACTCTCATCCGTCCTAGTTCCTATGCAATAATAGTGAAAGTACAAGAGTCATGGTGTTATTGAGGGTGTGAGAAATGAGCGCGAGAATGAAAAACATTACCCCCAAAGTTTTCACCCATTTTCATTTGTTTTAAATTTTCCTTTTATTTTTTTTTTCAATATGTCACACTTTATTATCCGTCACATAATATTGGGTATATGTTAGGAAATAAATCAAGTATTTGCCTACAGAATAGGTAACGGTTGTTAATATTTCTAACATAAAACATGTGTGACAAACATTGTAACAGATGAATAAGTGTTAGCAATCAATTTTACTATATGTTGCAAATTCAGTGTTATGGTGTAGTGCTACCAATAATGTTATGCTCAATTGTTTTGTTGTTTCAAAAGTGTAAGCTGGCTTTGGGGTCCAAAAGCAATATTGTTGCGATGCTAGTCTAATTGACCGGATGACAATATCCATAATGTTAAAATGGGGGAAAGCTATGTACGTGTACAAATCATACGTGCAATTTTGGCAAATTCTCTTATGCTAAGACCGATTCTGGATGATGATATTACCACCATAGGAGGTGCAGTTGGCTACCACGTGGCTTGGCCAAGTCACGTTGTGGTATTTGACAATTTGGCTATCTCAAAACCTATGTTAGGAAACAAGCAGGTACTTGTCATTTTGATATTAACTAAAAGTGATAGTTATATATAGTTTACAAATATCTATTGAAATTGTCCTTATAATGTTTGTTAGGCTGTGGGATCAAAAGACAATGATAATGGTGCTAATAAAGCCAAAAGTGTTATGCCAATCTCTAAACCAAAATCAGGAAATGAGAAGGTAAAATCTCTAATTTCTAAAATCATTAATCGTGGTACTCACTAGAATTTTAAATTTACAATTATTTAATGTTTGTGGTTGTTTTAAAGTGTAAACTTGCTTTGGGGTCCAAAAGCAATGTTGTTGCTGATGCTTGTATAATTGAGGAGTTTGGATCGGATGACAAGATCCATAATGTTAAAATGGGGGAAGACTATGTACGTGTACAAATCATACGTGCAATTTTGGCAAATTCTCTTCTGCCAAGACCGATTTCGGATGATGATATTACCACCGTAGGAGGTGCAGTTGGCTACCACGTGGCTTGGCCAAGTGATTTTGTGGTATTTGACAATTTGGCTATCTCAAAACCTATGTTAGGAAACAAGCAGGTACTTGTCATTTTGATATTAACTAAATGTGATAGTTATATATAGTTTACAAATATCTATTGAAATTGTCCTTATAATGTTTGTTAGGCTGTGGGATCAAAAGACAATGATAATGGTACTAAAGCCGGATCAAAAGGCAATGATAATGGTGCTAATAAAGCCAAAAGTGTTATGCCAATCTCTAAACCAAAATCAGGAAATGAGAAGGTAAAATCTCTAATTTCTAAAATCATTAATCATGGTACTCACTAGAATTTTTAATTTATAATTATTTTAATGTTTGTGGTTGTTTTAAAGTGTAAACTTGCTTTGGGGTCCAAAAGCAATGTTGTTGCTGATGCTTGTATAATTGAGGGATTTGGACCGGATGACAAGATCCATAATGATAGAATGGGTGAAGGCTATGTGCGTGTACCAATAATACGTGCAATTTCAGCGATTGCCTTTCTACCAAGACCAATTCTTGATGATGACATTACCAGGGTAGGTGGTGCAGTCGGGTACCACGTGGCTTGGCCTCGTGACTTTGTCATACTTGATAATAAGGTAAAACGTATTCTATTATATTTTTCTACCAATATTTATATAAATTAGCACCTATTTGTATTTATTATTCATTGTTTATTTATTTATTTTTATTGAAAAATGAGGTTGAATGTGATGAGTATGACGAAATTATATTTGAAGAATTTGTGGTTTTGGTCGGCAATATAATGAAGGAAAATCATATAAGTGAAATGGACATGAGGATTTTTAAGCGTGAACTGCAGTTTTATATTGCAAAAGATGAAATAATGGATATTTGTCATAAGCAAATGTTGAATGCCAATTGCATTGTAGTATATATCAGGTGAGTGGAATCTTGGATTTTTTTTTAAAGAGATGAGTTGTTTAATTTATGCGTACATGTTGTACTAATGGTAGTATGCTTTTCTTTTAGATATTTGTATGAAAAATACGAAAGTTCTCAACAGAGGTTTGGATTCTATTATCCTGGCGATTTCAACTTGTATGCAGACAAAAAAGAGATGAATCGTCTGGTCTCAAATAGATTTATGGCAAGACAAGGAGACCAAATTATTTTTCTTTCGTACAATTCGGGGTATGCTTGTTGGTCATGTTATTTAACATATATGCATTCTCATTTTATTTTTATTTTTTGTACTTTCTTAACTCCTATATATGGTTGTATAGGATTCATTAGGTTTTGGTAATTATTGACGTAAGTGCAAAAAAAGTATATTTTCTTGATTCAACTGGAGGTGTCCCAGATATAAAACTAAGATGCATGGTGAACACGTGAGTTGATTAATCTTATTTTTATTTTGTATGTCATATATGCAAACAACTTATAACTTAATTGTAAAGTTCGTTTTTTTAGTGGGATGAAAACATTAGCATTAAGTGAAGGAAAAAGAGTGGAACCAGAGTGGGACTATGTCAAGGTAAATATACAGTACTTGAATGTGAAAATTTTACTTAGTGTATTGAATGTGTTTTGACAATTTATTTATGTTTTCGTGTAGTGCCCAATTCAACCAGGAGGATACGAGTGTGGATATTATGTCTTGCGGTTCATGAGACATTTTATGATGCATCCTAGTCAATCAATTAAGACAAATGTTAGCAAGTATTTCTTGTTAATATATTCTAAAATATCTATGTAATTCTTTCTTGTAAACGTATATCATATATACTAAATTCTTTGTTGACTTGACGTACTCGTGTAGCTAATGGAGCTGGCCAACACTATCACCTATACCAATGCTGAGCTTATTGAAATTTGTATGGAGTTTATTGACTTTATCGAACGATTTATCTCGCCAAGCCAAAGGTATGAGTATATATTGCGATAATAGTATTTTCTTTTTATTTTGTTTGCTGCTTTGAGGTATGGGATGACTTTAAATGTAGTAGTGTATATCTTGAGCCACATCCCATTTGCATTGTAGGCATTTTCATTTATTTTTTCTTTCGTTGTGAGAACTAGGTCCCATCGCATTGTTATCCTCATGCCTATATAAAATAGTCTGTTTTTTCAGTGGCTTGAGCTTTTGGTAGCAAATTTACTAATAATGTTTCTTTACTTTATTTGTTTCTTAGGTTTGGCAACGTTCGATCGATCGATGGATAATACTTAATTTGTTGATGATGGAGTTGATTAGAATGATTTTTAGTTTAGTTGAATGTGCTATCAAATAAATGTATCTAGCATTTTTAAGTGATGGTGGATAAATGATAAATTGATGTAAGGAATAAGTGTTTTCGAATGGTTTGAAAATATATGGGTTGAAGTTACTGTGGATGTTCTAATTTTATTTTTGAGAATTTTATAGATGTTTTATTGGTGAAATAAGTTTACAGATTAGGAATTGAATTACAGGTTATTAGGTAGGAATTGAATTACAGGTTATTATGCAGTTATTTTTACTAAAAAAAATATAATAATAATAATAATAATAATAATAATAATATAAATTAAAAAAAAAAAGAAAAAAAAGATGACAGTTGTAGAAGAACTGTCACAGTGTAAACTATTTGTTGACATATTTTTCTTCCATAAAATGACGATTCTGTAGTAGTTGATAGGCATTTCATGACGGTTCTACAATAGTCAATGAGCATTTCATGACGGTTCCACAGTAGTCAATTGGTATTTCATGACGGTTCTACAATAGTCAATGGGCATTTCATGACGGTTCCACAGTAGTCAATTGGCATTTCATAACGATTCTGACGTGAACTGTTAGAAAATATTATTAATTTCTTGACGGTTCTAACTATAATTAATGACGTTATATATGAGGTGTCATAATAAAACTTACCTACTATGACGTTTTAAAGACTAATATATGTCATAATGGGAGGACCTTTTAAGATGTCTTTCTATGAACCGTCATAATTTTATATAGGTTTGAAATTCTGGCTATATCGATCCAAAGAGGGCCTAAATTCTCGCTTAGGATATGGCATAGTGATCAAGCAAGTGGACGTGTGATTTCTCTATTCGGAATTTACTTCTCCCATGTGTCATTTCTCAAATATTTACTCATATAAGGCTTTAGGCTATATTCTCATAGGATTTGTAGAATAAGTACTCTAGCCTAGATTTCATAAACTTACTGCCAATACAAATATAGATACTTATACAATATATTTATAAAAAGATGCAAAGATTATTACCTACATATTAACCTAAGTTTCTAAAAACTATTCTAATGCAACAGCTAACGTGAAACTTCTAGATTATTAAGAGCATAGAGAAAGAAACAACGCAAATATTCCTAAGTGCATAGCATAAACTTTTTATTTATATTTTTGATTTTTTTTACTAGAAAACAAGTGAATATTGTACATATCTATATTCTAACAGGTTCCTTAAATTACGCGTGTTTCTATGCCACCCCCAAACAAAAGCATGTTTTGTCCTTAAAATATAGAAATAAGAAGGGTAGAAAAATATCATGGAAATGCGTAAAATTTTGGAACATCTGCGAAACAAAGTTAAAACATACTAATATAGATAAATAAAGCATACGCAACTCTATATGAGTTCCACCCGTTATGGGGTTACAAAGAAGTAAATTGCTTGGGACATAAGCAAACACGAACAAAAATAAAACTTAAAACTTACCTCATATCCAGCATTTAGGCGTTGTCAACCTCTTCTATAAAGAAATGAGGTTCCTTCGCATCCTACCATGCCATGATGATTTGCTAGGCTTCACGCCACTTATCTTCTACGATCGCTAGCATGTTCAGCGCCACTTGGTCGGATGGGGTGTAGGGGGCAAACTAATGAGGTTGTAGCCTCCACCTTGGCCAAGTCATTGCACGGAAAGAATGAATAATGCAATTGGTGGGTCGCACACTGTCGACCCCAACCCAATCCGTGAAACGGGCACAAAAAGCGGGAAAAAAACATAGCATGATTCGACAAACTAAGACAGGCATAAGAAGATACTTATGCCTCATACTCTGGGCTCGTGCTAAACTAGACATTAATGTCTTGGGAAGGTCGTATAGCAGACGTCCCTCAGCTAGAGCAAGGAAAACGTCGCAAGTGGCATCATTCATAGAAGAAAAATGCCCCTCCCCTAATATGTTTAGCATGATAAAGAACATCACCGTGCCCACGTTAAGGGACAAGCTACCAAGGGCAACGTTATATTTCCCTTGGTCCTCTACACGGAAAATTCCGACCCCATAAGTCTCATACAAAAGCTCATAGTTGTAGGCAGAGAAATTATCAACTACATAGCCCCATGAGTCTTGAATCTCAGCAGGTATAGGAAGCTCAACAGCAAAAGCCAACAAGAACTTGGTTATATATGTCCATTGTTTCGTCATCAATGGTGATGGAGAACACGTGTTCTCCATTCATCCGATAAAAGAATTTACAATGTTCATAAAAATACGCTGTAAGTGCAGGGGAGTAAATTTCATCAGAACTTACCATTAGAGACTGCCACCTTGCTTGTATGATTACTTCGCAAAACCAAGATCCATACGTGTCGCTCGAGATCAAATCTTCGAAAGACTGCTCTGGTATGAGTGTATGAGATTTCATATCAAACAACACACTCTAGAGCTGCTGGAAACAACCTCGGAGGAATCAACAAATAAAAATTAGAAGTAGAAGTGCTGCAAAGGCCAAGGCGCGGGCCCGAGAATTGGCTGTGAAGGGCGCGGGGCGCGCTCTTGTCTCACTCGACTTCCAGGCACTTTAGCGCGGGGAGCGCTTGGAATTTGCCTATGAAAGGCGCAGGGCGCGCTCTTGTCTTAGACGATGTCCAGGCACTTGAGGGCGTGGCGCGGTCAGGAATAGGCAAGCTAGGGCGCGTGGCGCGCTCCGTGTACTTTGAGTGCTCTGACTTGAAAATTGGAAAAGAAAAGTGAGAGATAACAATGAGAGGTGCAAGGTGAGAGGTGTGGTGTAGTGTGTAGAGTGAACCAAGGTTTTATAGAAGTTTAGTTTCTTAATCTAGTTCCACAAGTTGCCCAAATTGTTAAGGCAACTTGATGGAAACAGACTATTTCTAAAACCAAAACAGAAACAAACTAGAATCATTATTCCAAAAACAAACCTAATAGCTTAATGGTTTGAATTTAAAATAGCAACCTTCCAATTCCATTCCTCAAAATTTTCACCACTACAACAATAGCTAAACCTAGCTACACCAAATTAGTAACATTCTCACATAATTAGATTCTCACAAACCTACAACAAATACTTCCAAAATGCTTGATAGAGTAAAGAAAACAATCCTGAACCATTAATCCCACCCCCAAACAAATCGGGAAGGTGGGATTCATGAAAAACAATAGCATGCTTGGACAAAAATTTAATTAACTTAAAATTCAACTACAACCAAATATTCGAAAACAATTGCATAATTCAAAATGAACTACTTAACTAAACAACTAAAAATAAAATTCTATGAAAATAGGGAAAAATTCCTAAACACAAAACAACTAAACTACGAGCCACGAGATAAGGATGGTTCCGAGTCATCTGTCCTGCGACGACGACGCTCGTGCCTCTCAGATTCGTCAGAAGTAGAACTCTGATAGGGTGGCAAGCGTCATAGCACTTCCACTTTGAACTTCCGCTAACTCTCTAGATATGCATTCATAGATTCCTCACACTCCTTATCTCGCTGGACTAAGGTCTCCATGGTAGCCTGGAGCTCTCGGTTTCTAGCACTGAGCTCCTCAAAATTCTGATGGATGTTAACCTACCTAGTCTGCAGATCCACACAAATGGTATTAAGAGAATGCAGGCCCCGATGAATCAATGCCATGCGTTCTCCATCAGAAGTAGCCTTTTCTAAGGCATCGGCCTCAAAACATGTCGTATCTTCCTCATCATCATCCGAATCGATAACCCTATCCTTAGGCAACTGCCACATCTTCTGAATACATTCCGAATAAATTTTTACATTTGAATGCAACTTTAACATAATCCGCTCAGTTTTCGAAATAGCACCAAATAACAGCATGAGCTTAGTAATCAATGCAGGGTAGGGTGCAGAATGGCTTCCAATGCCTCTAATGATATTTAACACAAAGTAGAAGATGCAAAAATCATACCTCTTCTCCTGCAATACCTACAGAATGTGCAGACAGTTCAATATGATATTACTTACTTTCGAGGTGCCAATGATGTTCTTACCAACCCACTGAGCTACAACCAGCTGATTGGTTCTCAGAGGCGACTGTCAAACACAATGCGATCTCGCATTGTACTCTCCTTCCAAAATAGTCTCTCTCATCAATGGCTCTATTCCACCCCACTGCGATTCATGTACTGTGACTATGAGGTTGCACCTTGGCTCAACGTCTAGAATCCTACCCAACATACCCGTACAAACTTCTCTCCTCGTCCATTCACCTTAATAAAAATCCTCTTACCCTCAATTTCCCTCTTCTTGTAAAAATTCAAAACCAAATCTGGATGGTAAAAATCATTGGTCAAATACCACAACTTCGTCCACCTCCTATGCCTCATCTCATCATAGTAAAATGGTGCAAAATGTTCCGATGTAAAAACTTGTTCTGGGAGAATTTTTCATTTTTGGGCCATTTTTTTGTTTTTGATTTTGAAAATGGGGTTAAGGTAAGGTGGAGGAGAGGTATTGAAACAAGGAATCGAATTGTGGTTTGATTGGCGTGGGTGCGCGATAGATGTTGGGTTTTTGGTGGTTTAATGGAGGCTGATGGAGGCGTGAAGATGGAGGAGAACTCGCGAAGGGTTTCTCCTTGAGGGTGATGGAGAAACACGTGTGAAACTCGTGCATACAAGGTTTTGGGCCCAAGCCCGAACAAATTCGAAAAATGCCCATTCTATCCTTATGCGCGCAAATTTAAAACTGAAATTCTCGATTCATTAACGGTTCAATTTTTTCGAATGAGCTATGAAAACGATCAACAGAGAATTTCCAATCCAATGATTCATAAAACACTCTATTCTAACTGTGGTTGACATATAAAAAGATAAAAAATGCATCGAAGTGCGTGCATGACATAAGTTATGTAATCAAATGAAATCTAAATTTGTAGATATTGTCAACCCAAATTGAAATACAACTAAATGGCATAAACAACAAGAATAAGAAGTTGAGAGATCAAGAAAAAGAAAATACCAAACACCCCACCCCCAAACAAATTTTAGACAACATAGTTTAAAATTTGTTTAGAAACGTGGGTCTTTTAAAGTCAGATTCCCGAGACTTGCTAGATTACTATTTTTATGGTTTTAATATTTTTTAGTTTTTGTGAATATGGATTAATATAAGAGAAAACAATAAAGCAATCAAGACATAATTCACACCATAGAAAAACATGACTCAAAAACCGAGAAAGCATGCAAGAGTAAAAATGTGAATTATGTTGAATGTGGACTTAGGATCCGATACTTACAGCCACACACTCGAATAGGAAGGCCCGGTTACCTTACTGGTGCACTTACCAATATATGGATTGGAATGGAGTACACCGAAGAATAAAATGAGTCTTTTATAGTCAGATACTCAAGACTTTATCTAAAACATATGTATATAATGAAAATACAATTTACCATATATCAACAACTGAAATAATTGTGGATCATTCCATAAATAATGATCATAGGAAACACATCCCAAACACAATCAAACACCATGATTTCCTAAAAGGTGGCCTAGCGGGATGAGAGTGAATACTGATGGATCTAGAACCTAACCTAGCATGCAATGTCTTCTTTTTCCACCAACGAAAGGGTGGCCAAGTGAATGATCATGAAAAAATGGATGGTTGTGGAAAATGTGGTGGATATGGATGAATTTTAGAAGTAAGGAATGGAAAAAATGAGAATGTGGTTTTAGCATAAAACTCATTTGTGGCATGGGTTGGTATTATCACACATCTGAAAATGAAGATATCGAGTGGCACTTTAGATAGTAGTTTCTTACTAGGAGAGTTTAGAAAATCATGAAGCACAGCAGAAACTAAGAGGGTCAAGTGCAAACTCAAGGTTCCTTTGAAAAGGTGGAGGGCAGGGAACATTGATGGAAGGTAAATGAGTGATAGGATAGTATGAGGTAGGTGAATGGTGCTCAGCTAGAGCTCTCAGGTCTATATCATCAGAAGTTTTTAGATATGCAAGATATTCTTCAATAGGTGGGTTAGAAGAATCACTGGGATATTAGGTGAAAAATTCTTCTTCTGTCATGGCGTCAATGTTGGAACTTCCGAAGGAAAGAAATTGGTGCATCTGATTACCAGAAAACGTGTTGTCAAAATAATCTTGAGCTAAGTTCTTGATCATGCTAACCTCTCCATCGACAGTCATATCTGGGAACTGTTGCATCGTTTTAAAAATATTTACCTCAACAGAAAGATGGCCAAAGGACAAGGACATCGAACCATCGCGGCAGTTTATGAGCGTGTTGGCAGTAGCCAAGAAGGGATGCCCTAAAATGATAGTAATAGAGTCATTAGTGACTTCTGTGTCGAGGATCAAGAAGTCGGCCAGATAGTAGAAATCATTAACCTTAACAAGCACGTTTTCAACAACACCCTTAGGATACTTAATAGACCGATCAGCTAATTGCAACGTCATTTTAGTAGGTTGCATCTCTTGTAGACCTATTTGTTTATAGAGATAATAAGGGAGTAAGTTAACACTCGCCCCCAAGTCTAATAGAGCAGTTGTCGTGTGAGTATCCCCTAAGGTGCATTGTACAGTAGGACGACCAGGGTCCTTGTACTTAAAGATTCAATTATATTCGGATAAAGTTGAAAACTGTTTAGTTAAAAAGGCGTCTTTAGGAATATTTGTTTTACGCCTAGTAGTGCACAACTCTTTTAGAAACTTAGCATGTTGTGGTAACTTTTTAATAGTTTCGAGAAAATATAGGTTTATCGTTAGATTTTTGAAAACTTCCCTAATCTCATCAAAATTTGTATCCTTAGTTAACATGGCTAATCTCTGGGAAAACGGTTGTTTCTCTCTATATTTAGCATATGGATCAACATGATGTTTAACCTCGGCCTTTTGTTTCTTAGGTTGTGGTTTAACTGGTACCTCTACAGGGGTAGGATCTTCAGTTTCTAGTTCGGTATCTAGTAAGTTTTCATTTGTTATGACTACTGGTGGTGTAACAATGGGCATATTTATGGCGTTATCGACCACTTTGCCAGAACAGAGAGTGGTGATAGCATTTAACTCACCTACGTTTCCATTTTCATTACTAGTATTACCGTTTACTTCAAAGGTTGTGTTTGGTGTTTTAGGATTAGGTATAGCTTGACCTGAAAACACATCTTTTGGTTATACTTTCTCTTGCGTTAATTGCTATAAGGAAAGTTGGATGGACTGTAAAATATGTTGTTGGATTTGCATGAAGGCGTCGGAACGATCCGGTTGTGGATGTATAGTTGTTACAGGTGGTGTGACAGGAACTTTCTCATGTTGATTATTAACAGGTGGATTGTGATAGTTATTATTAACCGGAATGATACCTCTACTAGCATTATAATTATTATAATTACCTTGTCCTTGTTCTTGTCCTTGTCATGGTGGAGCTTGGTTGTTGTTGTTCGCTGGCCTAACATTTTGATTATTAAACCCTGGAGGTGTAACTTGTTGATTATTTCGCCAACCAAAGTTGGGGTTTTGTCGCCAAGGTGCGTTAGGTTTGCTGTTAATGGAACAAACATTGTTCGGCTGTACGGATGGTTGTTCATAGACTAGAGAACAATAGGAGTCGGGATGCGCATGACTCAAACAGAAATTACATGGAATAGAGTTGATATTCATGACAAGGGTAGGCTTTTGTTGAACAGAAATAGCTTCTACCTTTTTAGTGAGAGATTCGATTAAAGTTTTAAGCTCAGGATCAGATTTAATCTCAAACATACCAGCAGCCTTATCTGTTGAAGAAAAACTAGCGGAGTCGGGGATATCGTCACCCCCCCCCCCGTTATTATTACGCTTCGTTTGATCTTTTAAAAACCTATAAGCCTCTGAGGCTCCTTTACTGAGGAAATTACCCCCATTCATTATATCAAGAACCTCTTTATGATGATGTAAAAGCCCCTTTGAAAAAGGCATGAACTAACGTGTCTTGTAAAGTATTTCATTTGTCTTAAGTGGTGGGTAAAACTGTTTCATAAACAATTGAACAAGTTTGGCCCATGAGTCCACAGAAATAGGCGCTTGGGCAGTTAACCAAGACACCGCCTTATCGGCTAGGGTGAAAGGAAACACCCTCAGTTTAATTTGTTCCGCGCCTACCATAGGATGATGGAATGTGGTAAGAACTTGTTCAATCCTATGCATATGTTGATAAGGCTTCTCATGGTCTAACCCATGAATAACTAGTAACAAGTTAAATATATTCGGGGGGATTCGAAAATCCCCTATTGGGTCTGCAAGAACAATGCAAGACTTAGGGCTATCGTTCAGGGCTTTGTAAAAGTCAGAGAGAGGAGTCTCTCTTTCTTCAGCCATTGCTTCGGGTGTAGTGTGTGGTATACTAGATAGGTGTGTGCGTTGACATTCACGATAGATTACGTTAGTTGTTTTTTCCTTACCTGGCCTTAATCTCATGCAAGGCTAAGTCCAAAGTTAAAGAAACACGACAACAGTCAAAATAACCCTGATATGCTAGAATAAATCCTCTAACAGGAGAGGCGAGGAGTAGAAGGAGTACCAGAATGTCTCCTTGCTGCGCGTTTTAATAACATCTTGTATACGCGATTTTAGTGTATTCAAGAATATAGCAACACTGAATAACTTGAAAAAAATAAAAGTTTGAACTAACCTGTGAAATCGGGCCTATTCAGAAGAGGGCACGGGGTGCACTTAGAATTAGCCTAAGTAAGACGCGAGGCGCGCTCTTGCCTTGGATGATGCCTAGGTACTTTAGCGCGGGCGCTGCTCTTGCCTTTGATGATGTCCAGACACTTTAGCACGGGGCACGTTTAGAATTTGGCTAAGAAGGGCGCGGGGCGCGCTCTTTGTATTCCTGCGAAAAAAATTAGTTTCTGAGCTAAACAAACACAGTTAGAACCAAACAAGGGTGGGTGGGTTTAATGGGATTTTGGTAGGATTAACACTAGTAAAGGAAATGAAACTAAACAAAACTAAGATGGCAGTGGCGCCGTTTGATAAATTGTAAAAAACTATAGTTTACTCCTACTTAAACGTAAACATAAGTAAATCATAAGAATTTATGTTAATTGATCAAAGTTCCACTCTCGTGAATCAGAATATAATTAGAGTAGAGAATTTGTTCCACTCCTAGCTCGTTTAGATATAACAATTCCTAGTTTATGTAATTCTAACAAAATCGATGAGAGTAATGAAATGAAATTATGCTAAGACGGTGATTTAATGTTAATATAAATGATGTAATTTATACTACGGCAATTCGATACTATGATGCGAATATGGGATGGAATTAGGGGAATTTGATTCCACCTTGATTCGACTTAATAAACTAGCATATAATTTGTTGTAATTCTAATCTTTACGTTTTCACGTAAAAGTTGGGTATTTCTAATCCCAAATTATTCATGGCATTCTCTACCAACTAATAATTAGCATGTGAAACAATTAAACCCATTCTCATGATGAACTAATTACTTTCTAGAGTGGAATAGATTATTACAACTATTTCTACACTAACACAATCAAGTTTTCATCAAAGCTTCCTCAAACCCCTCTAATAGAGGTTTTAGCCTTGATTCATCAAACTATCATTCATAGAATAAGAACAATAAGAACAAGACATTATTGAAAGAATAATAATTGCTTTATTAATCTAATTGAAAGAATCTAAGAATTCAAACTGTATTAAAACTGAATTAAAACTAACTTAAAACTAAGTTATGGATAACTAACTATCTTATGGATCTAATCTATATTATCTATCTAATCCAAGAGTGATGCCTTAGTCCTCTTTATATAGAAGAGGGCTAGGTCTACAAATTCGTGCATGGGATTTGGAGCCATGTTTTGGGACATAAAATCGAGCCCAAAACTTCGTTACTTCAGTCCACAAAGGGGTTTTCCGTTGGAAATAGTTTCAACAGTTTTTTCAACTATTTCTACTCCTCCGATTGGATCAAGGCATAGACCATTAGAAAGCTCGTTCCGAGCCGGTCATTTTGACATATGGTAGGCTCAATTCCGAGGTCTGGGTCCAAAGCTACGGCCTGCGGAAGTTCTGTTGACTTTTATGCGCTTTTTCTGCCCACGTTGACTTTGACTTTTCAGCTTTAACTGAGCTTTAAAAAGGCTTTTTCTCCTTGAATCTTGGCCTTTAATCATAGAATTTCTTATCAACTAACCTTTGCTCCTTTATCTCGCAAAAGGGACACATTTCTGCACATAATTGACTCTAATGCCTAAAATACATAAAAGCACGTAAACAGCACTAAATCTTATTTATTAATCACATAATCGGTCTAAAAGCAATATTTTTTTTTTAAAAAAAAAAAAAAAAAGTTAAGCTAGGGTTTGGCAGGGCCTCACCTGTTGTATTACTTAAGAAATTCTTACATAAACTCTCCCTTGTGCATCCTCTTCAATAATGTTGTTGAGGGTCTCATCAAGGGGTGGTATAAAGGAAGCAAAATTTACATAAAAGGCCTGACTAATAGAAGCTAAAATGTTTGCTACCCGGTTAGTTTCTCTGACTGCATGTCGAAAGGAAATGAACTCAAAAAGAGGGCACAAAAGTTGGATAGCCATGACTATGTCTAGGCAGTACCAAGGAGGCTTTTCCTTCTTATTAATCACGTTAACTGCTCTTAATGAGTATGAATCAACTTCTACTTTCCATAGTCCCTCATTTAGACATCTTTTTAACCCAACTTCAATTGCCAAAAGTTCTTGGAAAAGCACCGATAGCATTCCTCCAATTCCTGTGTACGCTGCAACAACCCGACCAAATTTGTCTCTGATCGTTCCACCATGCCCTGTACCACGACTGCTCAAGCTACCATCAGCATTAAGTTTAACCTAATTCTCTAAGGGAGGGTCCCAAGAACATCTGTTAAGACCTTTGGGTTGGAACTGCATGTTAAGCCCAAGTCTGTCATTCACGTCTCTTGACACAGGCGCGTCTTTTAGAGTAGGCTTCAGAACAACAAGATAATTTTTGAGATCCCTTACCAGTTTGTTAAAGAGGATTGAAGCTGTCTTGGAAGAACCTTGAAACCTCCGGCCATTTCTCTCTTTCCATATCGCATCTACTGCAGCACATATGTAGACTTTATAGACTTCCTCAATTTCATGTCCTTTACAAAGCCTGAAAATAGAGGACTATTCTCGATTAGCAGATCTCGAATCCGTCACGATGTCAAGAAGTTGTTTGATTTTGGAGTGGGAGTAAGCACACTCGAAGAACAGATGCTTAGAGTGTTCTCTACTATTGTTACAGAGACAACACACTGAATAAGTTAACACTTTCTTATGCACTAGACGATCTTGGGTAGGTATGCTGTTGGAAAATAGTTGCCAGCATGTGAAGGAATGCCTAGGCAATACCCACTTTCCCCACACAAAACTAGACCATCACACTTCATCCCTTTCTCGGACTAAGAGCGGATAGGCACTACAAGAGGTGTAGTTTCCACTCTGGTGGGGAGTCCACACAATTATGTCCTGAGGGAGATGCCTTTGGACACAGGTGGAGAGTATTTCTTTCTTCAAAGCTAAATTTGGCATCTGTAGCACTAGGTTGTTCCATTGCCCATTATCTAACAAGCAGCTAACATTGGCATTTAGAGGGAGTTCCCATGCTGACACAGCTTCAACATTAAATAAGAGAGGTGAAGTGCCACACCAAATATTGTGCCAAAGAAGGGTGTTGTCCCCATCAGCAATTGTATACTTGATAAGCTTCATAGCATCCTTTCTTGCATTTAGAATGTTCCGCCAAGTCCAAGAGCAATCCTTCGGGGTATTCATAGTCCAGAAGAATTGTTATTTTATGTGTTGCCGCCAAGTCCAATCTACTCATACAGTGTCTTCCTTGACAACCACCTTGTAGACCAAGCCACAGTAGGCTCCTCGATTCCATCTATGCAGCCTTGAGAACCCAAGACCTCCTTCCTTTTTTGGTTTACTCATAGTACACCAACTCGCATGGTGAAAAGCTTTCTGTGAACCATTAGTAGACCATAAGAACCGAGCACAGATTCTCTCCACTTGTTCCAAAACCATTTTAGGCAGGATAAACGTTCTCGCCCAGAAAATGTGGAAAGATAAGAGTACTGACTTGATCAACATTGCTTTACCGGCATGAGATAGTTGTCGGGCTTTCCAGTTAGTGACCTTTTGAGTAACTCTTTCAATAAGTGGTTGACATTCTCTTATACCTAACCTCCCTGAGATCAGAGGGAGTCCTAAGTACCTAACCGGGGGTTTTACCAACTCGACTCCTAACAGAGAAGCAAGAGATAAAACATCTTGATGATTTAGAGCGCCGGTCAGAATGGTAGTTTTGTGAGTATTAATACTAAGGCCTGTCGCCCTTCCAAATTCTGCTAGACCCTCTTTAACTGCCAAGATAGAGTTACTATCCCCCTTACAAAAGAGAAGGACATCGTCAGCGAAGGCCAAATGTGAGAGTCTCACTCTTCTGCATCTCGGATGAAATTGGATTCTCTTTTCATTGATGCTCCTTAGAAGGATACAACTGAGGATTTCCATGACCAAAACAAATAAATATGGAGACATAGGGTCTCCTTGTCTCAAGCCTCGGGCACCAGGAAAGAAACCTTTTGCAGAGCCATTAATCATAACTGAATAGGAGGGAGAGGATACACACATCTGGATCCAATTACATATAGCAGGGGGGAACTTGAAAGTATTCAGCATGATTTGTACAGTGTCCCAGCTAACCATATCATAAGCTTTCCTTATATCAACTTTGATAAAACATCTCGGAGTACCATGTTTTCGCTCATATCCTCGCAAAAGCTCATGAGACAGTAAGATGTTGTCCTGTATAGACCTGCCAGAGATGAAAGCTGATTGGTTAGAGTAAACCAGATCATTAATCACCAATTTCAATCTATTAGTGATAACTTTAGACATGCACTTGTATATGGTGTTGCATAAGGCAATAGGTCTAAAGTCTTCTACCTAGTAGGGTTATTAACTTTAGGCACAAGGCAGAGAAAGGTTGCATTGACTCCTCTAGGGAGTTTACAACATCTAAAGGCATTTTTAATAGCAGAGACAAAATCTGGTCCAACAATAACAAAATCTGGTCCAACAATAGCCCAGCATTTCTTAAAGAAAATCGAAGTATATCCATCTGGGCCAGGAGCCTTATTGTCCTCCATATCAAAAAGAGCTATTTTGATTTCTTCATCCGTCACTTCAAAGTCCAAAGAAATGGTATCTCTGACAGTGGCTTTGACAGATAAATTTTGAAAGAAGGCAGGAAAAGAGATCTCCACCCCCTTTGTGCCAAGAATCCCTTTGTAGAACTCCACAATCATATTGGAAACCTCTTGCCCTTTGACTATGTCACCTTGTGCATCTTGAAGATTCCAAATACCACTTCTAGCTCTCTTTTCCTTTAATAGATTAAAGAAAAAGGATGTGCATTTATCTCTTTCCATCATCCATTCACTATCCTCCTTAGTCTAAATTTCAGAGGCTTCCACTCTAGCAAGCATTTGGTACTTGTTAAGAACAACTTTTTCATTTTATCCCAGATATGGATTGAAAGGGTTGTCCTGCAA
The DNA here is from genome assembly GCF_015680905.1 of Coptis chinensis. Classification (NCBI taxonomy): domain Eukaryota; kingdom Viridiplantae; phylum Streptophyta; class Magnoliopsida; order Ranunculales; family Ranunculaceae; genus Coptis; species Coptis chinensis. The sequence continues at coordinate 81,631,450 of NC_141461.1, read as the reverse complement.
CTGTTTCTGGATGTCATATAGCTCCTCTCTAGCTTTTATAACTCTGCCATGAAGATCAGAGAAATTTTTCCTGGCCCAAGGCTTTAATCTTTCCTTCAGAAGCTTTAGTTTCTGCATGAGAACATACATGGGATTGGTGAAAATTTCAGTCTTCCACACCTCTTCAAGAATAATATGAAACTCCGGTTGCTCCACCCAGTAGTTTTTGAATCTAAATGGTGATGTGTTTCTGCTCTGTGCATTCCACTCAATAAGAATAGGGGAATGGTCAGAGATTCCATGTGGCAGGAATTCCACTTTAGAGAACGGAAATTGTGTCAGCCATGGGCTATTAACCATCCACCTATCAATCTTGGTCATAATCCTTCCAGGCCCATCCACCTTATTGCTCCAGGTAAAGAAGAAACCATTAAAAGCTAAGTCAGAAAGACCACAAGCTACTAGACAATCAGTAAAATCACTAGCTTCTCTCGAGTGCATAGGTGCCCCACCCATTCTCTCCTCTGCCTTGGTAATATTATTAAAGTCACCAACAACATTCCAAGGAAGATTAATAGAGTTCTGGATAGTTCTAATGTCTTGCCATAGCTTTAATCTTTCAACTTTAGCATTCCTAGCATAGACCACTGTAAAAAAAGAACACTTCATTGTAATGGATATGGGTTACCTTACAATGAAAATATTAGTCGGATTCCATAATCTTGACAAATTACAGTATACTTGGGTCCCAACATATTCAGATTCTGCCTGAAGGATCTCTACTGTAGTTATTCATATGTTCCCATTGAGGACAACACATATTCCGCATGAGTTCACACTTGTCCTGCCTTACTTTAGTTTCTAGCAAGCAGAACGCACTCAACTTCTTCTGTATTCTCAGTTTATTTATTTCTTTAGCTTTTTGAACTTCATTAGTGCCCAGCACATTCCACACACTGATTGGCGTAGACATTAATGACGTTTATTTTTGCCCCTTGGGCCTACCCCCTTCTTTTACTACTGCTTGTTGCTCAGATGAACTTCCATGCAGCACTTTCTGTTGTAATGGTATCCTTTGATTGGGGATAGCACCACTTGCTATCCTTTGATTGGGGATAGCACTTTGTCTTATCTCACCTTGTCCACTCCTTGTTCCTGTTCTTGTTACAACACCAGTCAGAGGAGGGGAGAGCAACGGGTTTGCATTCACAGTTCGAAGAGGCTTGTCTTGCCCACTCCTTGTTCCTGCCCTTGTTACAACACCTCCTTTGATTGGGGATAGCACTTTGTCTTATCTCACCTTGTCCACTCCTTGTACCTGTTCTTGTTACAACACCAGTCAGAGGAGGGGAGAGCAACGGGTTCGCATTCACAGTTTGAAGAGGCTTGTCTTGCCCACTCCTTGTTCCTGCCCTTGTTACAACACCAGACGGAGGAAGAGATAGCAAAGAATTCACATTCAAAATAACCTCATCTTGAAAGTGCTCAGTTTCCTCCTCAGATATCTCACTTGGGTCAAGAACACTTTCTAACTCCTCTTCAAGAGTAGAAAACCTGTTATGGTCCAAAACATAGAGCATTTCTTCCCCAATAGTGAGAGAATCATCAACACCCATCATTAACCCCTTAACAAAAGCAATATTGTTAAAGATTTAAAACTACAGTTTTGGGCTCTTATCAACAACCAAGACGTACAACCTTACTAAATACCACCATAGAAATTGATGATCTTACACCTGTAGAAGTTCCAATATGGACACCTAGATGGAAAATGGCTAAAGATAAAGCAAAGACTAATAATACTTTTGAACCTTATACTACATATAGAGATAAATCACCGTATCCCCAGAGACTAGTTGTGTTTAAAAAGGACAAGAAATTTTGATGAGATTAGGGAAGTGTTTAAAAATCTTACTATAAACCTCTCTTTTCTAAATGCTATAAAAAGTCTACCTGGATATGCTAAGTTTCTAAAAGAGTTGTGCACCAAGAAGAGAAAAACCAACATACCCCACGAAGCCTTCTTAACTGAATAATATCCCTCTTTATTTAAACATAACAGAATTGTTAAGTACAAGGACCATGGTCGTCCTATTGTACAATGCACCTTAAGTGATACCTTCATAACAACTGCTTTATTAGACCTGGGGACGAGTGTTAACTTACTCCCTTTTTATTTATATAAACAACTAGGTCTAACAAAACTTCAACCAACCAAAATGACTTTGCAGTTAGCCGATCGTTCTATTAAGTATCCTAAAGGCATAGTTGAAAACATTATCGTTAAAGTTCAGGATTTTTACTATCCCGTTGACTTCGTTATTCTCGACACAGAAGCTGCTCATGATTCCATTCCCATCATCTTAGGGTGTCCTTTCTTGGCAACCGCCAATGCCCAAATCAATTGCCTGGATGGCTCAATGACTCTTTCTTTTGGAAATCTTTCTGTGGAAGTTAACATGTCTAGACAAAAGCAGGGACAACTAGGTTTGCCTGTAGAATGAGAAGTGAAGTTCATTGAGAGTTTTGTATATTACATTAGTGCTTCCAACAATCTCGTCCCCACACTAGTAGATACCCCTCTTATGGAAGAAGACAAAGATCATAATTTTGACTCCTTTAATATAACTGAAATAGAGAAAGCATTTTCCACATTGCCTTCCGACCTTATGAGAGATGGAGTAAATCTCACAATAGACGATATAGATGAATTCCTCAAAGATGGAGATGAATACCATAATTATGTGGATGCGACCAAGCTAGATAAAGAATTCTATGAGTTTCTAAGAGCCTGTGATGATTCACCCTCTCAAACACTACCTAGAGCACCACCCGACCACCATTCACCTGAGCTAATCTCTCATAGAATCCAACCATTTTTTCCATTCCATCATTCTAAAACTTGTCTACATCCCACGTATTTTCCAAAACCATCTATTTTCTCACACTCATTTACTTGGCCTTATTTTCGTAGGAGGAAAAAGAAGAAATTGTATGCTTGATTAGGTTCTATATCCATCAGAATTCCTTCCCATTCCACTAAGTCACGTCATAGGAAATCTTGGTGTTTAATTCTGTTTGAATGTGCATTCCGTGTTAACTATTTATGGAAAGATCCACAATTATTTAGATTATTGATATATGGTAAATTGCATGTTAATACGTATATATCACATTAAGTCTAGGGAATCTGACTTTAAAAGACCCAAGTTTTTGTACAATACCACCTTTCTGGAGTATAGGCCAAACAAAAATTTTCAAACTTAAAAAGAGTTTTCCAATTTTGTTTGGGGGTGGCGTATTTTGGTATTTCATTTCAAATCGTTTTGCCAACCATTGCCTGTCATGTTTAATCCAATTTAGTTAGTACGTAATAATTTAATTGTGCTTCATGTTATCATATCATCTTTATACTATTTCTGTTACAGGTACTGCTAATTTTTGCCACATTTCTAAGGTAAATTATTTCCTTATCTCTTTATACTTTGAGGACAAAGCGTTCAATTGTTTGGGGGTGGGATAGAAACATTTGAAAAAATTAGACACTTTTAGGATGTATATTTCGCACTTTTCTTTATAAAATATTAAAAAATCATAAATACTGTTTATACTAGGCACTTAGTGATAATGGTATTGTTCCCTTCTCCATGATGATATTAGTCTAGAAATCTCACGTAGTACTTGAATTAGGATTTAATTTTTGAAACTTAGATTAATATATAGGTAATAGTCATTGCATCTTTTCACGAACATCTTGCATTAGCATCGTTGATTGTATTTGGCAGTATTTTTCTGAGACCTAGGTTAGAGTATTTAATATATATCATGTGAGCATCTAGCCTAAAAGCCTCATAAGAGTGAAATATCTGAGTGATGATACAAGGGAGAAGTAAATTCCGAGTACAGAAATAACACATCCACTTGCTTGATCACCATACCATATCCTAAGCGAGAATTTAAGCCCTCTTTGGATCGATATAGCCAGAAATTCACACCTATATGAAATTTATTATCCGCTAGTCGCCCCACTGAGCCTTTCATTAGCCTGTTCATAAACCAAAAATCCTTTACCCAATAAAACAAAATAAAAAATAAAATCAGCCTACCTATCTGGATAAGTATGAGAAATAGGATGAGTAAAGAAAAGAGAAAAGAAAAACCTGTGTAAATAAAAATTAGTTAGTTGCTTCAGAAAAGAAAAAGAAATGAAGTTTCCATCCAAAGAAAAGAAAATAAAACAAAAGAAAAATAGAAATAGAAATAAAACAAAAACTCCAAAAATAAAATAAAAGGAGTCAAAAAGCCAAAATAAAAAGGCTAAGAATGAAAACAAAGTGTAGAAGCAAAAGAACAAGGTTTTCTCTAGTTACATAATATGAAGACCCTATTTTCTCAGACTTGTCTTTTTGAATATCCATTTCCTTCATTCTTTAACCAACACCTACGCCCCGTATCACCTAATAAAGACCTCTAGCTCAATTAGAAATAGGTTAGTGTGACAGTAAGTGGTAGATGTGTTTGATCGATCTCAGCTTCCTTAGATTGTTATTGAGATTATGAGGAAACGTGTGCCCACTGCACACTAGAGTTAGCAAACTTGAGTAGAAAAATCAAAGTGTTATGTGTTTTGACACATTTCTTGTGAGAACCTACTTAGGCACGCAACCCAAAAGTTTCAGAAACAGACCTGCCATTGCATTTCATATCATAGTTCATTGTATAGTTGTTTATCTTAAGATGATTTGATTATTATGTATGTATTAGTTTAAGTTTTGGAATGATCATCCTTGTTTAAATACTAGTGAGACATATAGATTCTGAGATAAAATTAGGGAACAATTACTTTTATTTCTTAGTTGTTGTAGTATAAATAAAGTTTGTGAGTACCTTCTCTAGAAAACTCTCACGAGGCTATAACTCGTCCACTAGGGAGTTCTTAGTGGTTTAAGGCCTTATTGTATATGGTCAATGCAGTCGCACTCAGCAAAACGAGACTAGTTAAAAATACATTTTTGGTTACTTATTTTAATTTCTCATATTTATTTGAGGACAAACAAAATGCTGTTTGGGGGTGGTTTGATAAGAGCCCAAAACTGTAGTTTAACCCCTTAATAATATTACATTTAGACCAATTATGTATATAATAAATAAGAGTTAGTATTGTTTACGTGCTTTTGTATATTTCAGGTCTTGGAGTCAAATATGTGAAGAAATATGTCAGTTTAGGAAGAGAAATGAGCAAAGGTTGGTTGCTAAGAAGTTCTATAGTTAAAGCCCAAGTTTCAAAGAGAAAAAACCTTTTTAAAGCCTAGTAAAATATGAAAAGTCAAAGTCAACGCGGGTAGAAAAAAAAGTAGAAAAGTCAATAGAACTTCCACAAGCCGTATCTTTGGACTTAGACCTCGGAATTGGACCTATTATATGTCAAACCTATCGGCTCGAAAAGAACTTTCTAATGGTCCAAGCCTTGTCCCAATCAAAATAGTAAAAGTGGACGAAAAGGGTGTTGAAGTAATTTTGCACAGAGAAACCTTTTTTAGACATATGTAATTAGGTTTTGGGCATGATTTCATGGCCCAAAACATGGCTCCAAAGCCCATGCACAAAATTGTAAACCTAACCTTCTCTTATATAAAGAGGTTTAAAGGTTAAACAAAGCTTGGCTACTCCCCTTTTTAGTTTAGAATAAACTAGATTTTGGACCCGGGCATACGCCCGGGATTTATTAAATATTTTGTGTGCTGAAAAGGCTTTACAAAATGTCTCACACAAATTTTCGAATCAGAATATATTTTTATCGAAAGTAAACTGAAATACATTAATGAGCAGTAATTATGGTGCATAAATACTTGGGAACTAAGGGATCAAATTGAGATAGCCTTTTCACTTTGTGGTTTAGGATATTAATCCATAATTTTCAAATATAATTATCTTAAACTCGATGTAGCTTGTATAATAGTTTTCTTAGATTTATGGTGATTTAGCGGCAAATTTTCGAATCAGAATATATTTTTATTGAAAATAAACTGAAATACGTTAATGAGCAGCGATTATGGTTTAGTACTTGGAAACTAAGGGATCAAATTGAGATAGCCTATTCACTTTGTGGTTTAGGATATTAATTCGTATTTTTCAAATAGAATTATCTTAAACTCGATCTTGCTTGTATAATAGTTTTCTTAGATTTATGGTGATTTAGTGGCAAATTTTCGAATCATAATATATTTTTTATTAAAAATAAACTGAAATACGTTTATGAGCAGCAATTATAGTACATAAGTACTTGAAAACTAATGGATCAAATTGAGATAGCCTCTTCACTTTGTGGTTTAGGATATTAATCCGTAATTTTCAAATGAAATTATCTTAAACTTGATCTAGCTTGTATAATAGTTTTATTAGATTTATTGTGATTTAGAGGTAAATCATCACCTCTCGGCTTATGTAATAATGTGTACAAATAACTAAAACAAATTGATTGTTTCCATATCCTCAAAGAATCACTACTCCCACTTGAAAAGATTTATCACATGAATGCGTCCTTGAACGGGTGCCGTTATATTAAATTATTCTAAAAAATATTAGCAACTATGTATAGCTATGAGATATGAAAATTATATTAATTATTTATTTAAATGTTTTGCACCACTTTCTATAAAAAAAAGAAGCATCAAACCTTGATAAAACTCATCGACTTCATTTTATTGTTAAGTTTAACAATAGAAGTTTGATTGAAGTTTTGTGAAAATGTCTAATGTGGTTAAGATAATATTGAAGCTACTTGAATAACAAGACATTCCTAATTACAATAAAAGAATTATGATAAACACTACTTAAAATGCAAAACTATATTTGTCAAGACATTTATTCCCCCTACATATAATACAAATATGTTTTAGGGTTGTTAGTTCAATGCATTTGCATCAAGTTTTTTATTTCCCATTAATTATTTTTTGAGGTTAGTTTAATGTAGTACATTGCATCCAGTTTCCAATTTCTCATTAATTATTCTTTGAGATTAGTTCAATGCAGTTGCATCAAGTTTCCGATTTCCCGTTAATTATTATTTGAGGTTAGTTTAGTGCAATTGCATCCACTTTATGATTTCTCATTAGTTATTCATTAAAGTTAATTCAGTACAGTTGCATCCAGTTTTCAATGTTTCGTTAATTAGTATTTGAGATTACTTCATTGCATTTGCATCCATAGGTTCCAATCTCCCGTTAATTACTCTTTAAGGTTAGTTCAATACATCTGCATCTAGTTTCTGATTTCTCGTCAATTGTTTTTCTAGGTTAGTTCGATAGTTTACAATTTCTATACAGTTTGCATACATGTAAAAGTCTTTTTTTTTTATAAACTCACTTACATGTAAGAGTCTTTTTTTATTATTACTCATAATTACTCATGTGAGAAGGCTAAAAAAGCGGATATTTATGTTTTGAGGTCAGTGCGATGCACTAACATCCGACTTCCGATTTCCAGTTAATTATTCTTTGAGATTATTTCAATGCATTTGCATTTAGTTTCCGATTTTCCGTTAATTATTCAATGCATGTATTAAGCATTAACGGAAAATAGTTAACGAAAATCGGAAATAGTTAACTAATTAACTGTTTCCCGTTAACTATTTCCCGTTAATTGGTATTCAATGCAGTTGCATCTAGTTTTCAATTTCCCGTTAATTATTGTTTGAGGTTAGTTCAATGAATTTGCATCCAGTTTCCGATTTCCCGTTAATTGTTTCTTGAGGTTAGTTCAATACATTTGCATCCAGTTTATTTTTTGAGATTAGTTCAGTCCAGTTGTATCCGGTTTCCGATTTCCCGTTAATTATTTTTTAAGATTAGTTCCACGCATTTGCATCATATTTCCAATTTATAATTAATTTTTCTTTGAGGTTAGTTCAATGCAGTTGCATCTAGTTTTCGATTTTCCATTAATTTAATCTTTGAGGGTTAGCTCAATGCATTTGGAACCAGTTTCCAATTTTTCGACAATTATTTTTTTTTATGTTAGTTTGATATATTTGCATCCAAGTTTTGATTTTCCGTTAATTATTCTTTGAGGTTAGTTTAATGTAGTTGTATCCATATTCCAATTTTCTATTAATTACTTTTTAAGATTAGTTTAATACTTGCATTTGCATCCAGTTTTCGGTTCACCATTAATTATTTTTTAACGTTAGTTTCATTCAGTATTATATATTTTTTTAAATATTTGTCATTATTGCTTTGCCGTTTTTTGTTTTTTATTATTTTATTTTATTTTCTATTATATATTTTGTGATGTTATATTTTGTATAATTGTTTTTAACTATGTTTTCAGGCCGTGTTAAGAATATATTTGAAATAAGTTGGTGTTTTATCATAGACACTAAAATTGTATGATTTGTAATAGGGAATTAGTTTCTACAAATCACATATTTTTTTAGCAATTTTTTTTATTTGATCAAATATATAAGAATTGGAACACTAAGTGTTTGATTCGTAATAGAAAATTACCTTTTACAAATCACCTATTTTTTAACAATTTTTTTTATTTTATCAAAAAAGATTTCATGTATGTGGGATTGCAGGCTATTAGAAAAGACTATCTTTCATATTCGAGTGTCACATAGGAGAGAGAAAAACTAACTCTCATATTAGAGTGCCACATAGGAGAGAGAAAATCCTTCATTAGAGGTCTCTGCTTTAGTATATAGATAGTAGATTAGGGTTCTCCCTCTCTCTCTCTCTCCTTTTAGTTTTAGTTTATAAGTTTAGTTTGTAGCCTCCATTAGAATTATTAATAAAAGCTTTAGTTTATTCAATTCAATTACTTCTTCTTTACATTATGTCTTCCTTTCATTCTTTTGTTAATGATAGTCCCATGAATCAAAGTTAAACTCCCATTAGAGGGATTTTGAATGAAGCTTTGAGAGGACTTGATTTGTTAGTATAGATTTATTGTTAGGGTTTTAAGTTTAGATTTTTCTTGACTTAGAGATAAGAAGACTTTAACCTAAACTAGATAATAGTGAGTTTGCCATGAGAATGGGAATAAGCTTTCTCTCATGCTAATTAGTTTATGACTAGAGATAGTATAAAGTAATTAAGGATCATTAAAAGTCTAGTCTTTATATTTTAACCTTGTGTGAGAATATCTAGACTAGGGTTTTCTATACAAATCTATGCTAACATGTTAAGAAATTAAAAGTGGATTTCAATCTCTCTCTAGTTTTCTTCATATTTGATTCACCTATAAATAATTACTTTAGTTAATATTAGTATAAGATCAATTGATAGTATTATCTCGTAGTATAAATTCTCAACATAATATTACTCTCACCATGGTTTTTTTGTGTTTGATTAATTGGATTCTATTTAGTCTTGGTAGTTTAAGAGTGGAACGAATCCGTACTCTTTATATATTGCATAATGAATTGAGAGTAGGAATAATATTGATAAGGTAGTTGATTATTAGTTGTTTATATTCATCTATATATAATTAAGAATCAATTTACTAACTATCACTTGGAAAGCTACGTACTTGAAGGAGAAAGCTACGTACTGGAAATGGAAGTAATACAAGAATATAAAGATAACCACTAAAGTCTAAAACTAAAAACTAACAAAGGTAAGGTCCCCCTCTCATATATATAGTCTGGTCTCCGTAAAGCCCCTCATTTATGTTTTGTCTTTTTCTAATTTCAAACAATCCAAACCTTGTTTTAAAGGTTTTGTCCTTTTGTCCATAATAATCCAAACTTTTTATGTTTTTGTTGTTTTCCTTAAATCAATTCATACATTGATTTGTTTTGTCCTTTCTTTTGTGCAAGGTGTCACACCATTGTGACCATCACTTACCACCTACCTATGCTCACTCGTCATGCCTTGTGGCCCTACAAAGTGGGTCCACGTGCTGTATGTCCAGTGGCGACTTGGATTTTGGCGTTTTTACAACTTTCTATCTTTGCGTAGAATTCGTTGCCCTGGTTGCTCTAGCAGTTCACTAGCCGAAATCGGCATCCAAGTTTGAAAGATGTGAACTTCAGAAGTTTACTGCTTCTTTACACGTGGACCCATTCTGCCCTGGTTTTGTCCCTTTGGAAACATCGGCTCTAGTCAGGCTTTGTTGGGCTTCACTGGGGCTGAGTGGGAAGACTTCAAGTATGTACAGTATTCTCGTACTTTGATGCATGTTTTATTATCATATTCACGTTAACTGCGGAAACCTGCAAAAGTACGAAAATATAATTATTTCATGATTATTAAACACATAATTGTCCAAATTGTTATATCTCTCAGGGTTTAATATTACAGTTTTGGGTGTTTATCACCAATATAAAGGTTGTATTTGGTTAACCTTACTGATACAGGCAATTCGAGGGAGATAGGTTGGTTGATTGGGTTTGACCGAGTTTGTTTGGACGAACTGCCTACGTATCAAGTTCTCTCCATTGGGGGAGCCTTGAATCAGGCCAGACGTAGTTCCTGTCCCCTTTATATAGAAAACCTTGGCAGTCCTTCCTCTTCTTTAACGTCAGGTCAAATCCTGGTCTTCAGGTCATGATGGCGAGTTATGGAAATTGATGAGGTGCATGATTGAAGCTGCGGCCTTGAATGCATCAGTGAAGGCATACGTTACTAGCCGTTATGGAACGGGGTGAGCGAGCACTATGGAGGTCGCTCTAGGACGAACTGCCTATGTATCAAGTTCTCTCCACTGGAGGGAGACTTGAATCAGGTCAGACGTAGTTCCTGTCCCTTTTATATAGAAAACCTTGGCGGTCCTTCCTCTTCTTTAGCGTCAGGTCAGATCTTGGTCTTCAGTTCATGATGGCGAGTTATGGCGATTGATGAGGTGTGTGACTGAAGTTGTGGCCTTGAATGCATTAGTGAAGGTGTACGTTACTAGCCGTTATGGAACAGGGTGAATGAGCATTATGGAGGTCGCTCTAGGACGAGGTCGTCCATTTGACTTGAGTCACATTGGAGTGAGGTCGTAGGGTGAGTGTATGAGGTCGTTAGGAGAAGTGATTATGCTAGTTCGCTGTGAAGTGATTTGTCATGAGTTCATCGGGGGAGGTGTCTTCTAATGGTGTCAATTCATAATGGAGAGACAATTTGGTTCGCTATGAAGCGAGCTATCATAAGGGGGGAATGTTCTCTTGATGAGTTGTAGACACGTGTATGATATACATTGGTTGTGTATATTAGTCCCTCACAACCCATCACATAATTACACAAGAAAGAAATCCCAACTAACATTTGGTAGGATTCGAACTTGCAACCTCTCCCATGAGGAGAAAGGTACACAACCAATTGAGATAGAAGCTCTTGTGTTGAATGAAATAAACTACAATGACCACTTTATATATACTAGATTTTGGATATAATAAAAAACCATGGTAAACGGTTACCATGGTTTTTTATACCATGGTTTATACCACGCCCCTTTACAAGATGAGTTAAAAGGTAATATTTTGTGGATATGATCTCCTAACTATGGATAGATTTTTCACAAAAATTTGGCTTATTTGGAAATCTCTAACCTAATTAAAAATTGTTGACAACTTTAAAAAACATTTAACAGCCCCGATTTTTCGATTTTGCAATCATCTTTTGACATCGTTAAACATCATCAAATGAGCTGAAATTTTGTGGAGGTGATCTTCAAGGTTTGTTGGACATATCCAAAAAAAATTAGGTTCTAATTCATCTTGTGGGTGAAGTTGTGGGCTATAGTATAAACCATGGTATGAAAACTATGGTATATTGATCCCTCCCCATTATATATATATATATATAGATAGATAGATAGATAGATAGATAGATAGATATCCAACCCATACTCGATTAATAAGGAATGAAACTAGACTTCTAAATCTAATTAAACTCTAAATAGATGTCAAATTGGTCTATTTTTTTCAAATAAAATAAGATGTTGTACTATACTGAATATTAAATTTAGTTTATGTTGCCTTTGTGTTGTGTTATATTGTTTTTTTTTTTAAGTTTGGAGTTTGGGGCAAGGACCAAAATATCAAATTCGAGCAATATATCATGTATCCCAAAAACCAACATATATAAGATATATCGATATATTGGTGGATATATATCCTTTTGTTGACCGGTCAAAATTTTGTTTTGTGTATCAATATATCGGAAATATCATCGATTATATCAGAAGTATCATCCTCCACGTCACTGTGTCATTTTTATGTGTTAGTGTAGAATTAGTGGAGGCACCCAAGAGCATGGATAAAGATATGCAACTGGGGGTGGAACTTGGGTCGAGCTAACCCAAGCTCGGTGGGCTAAAACCCGACTTTTGTTGGTTCGGGCTTGGCCTTGTAAACTCAAAGCCCAACTCAGTTTCAGGTTGGGCTTGGGTTAGAATATCAAATTACCGAAAACCTGAGCCCGTGTGCATATATTTCATTCCTTCTATTTTGTTATATTGTTTCCTTATAAGGATGTATTCTTGTCAAAAATAAGGTTCATAAATATCAATTTAAGAGAGAATAATTGATTCAATCGGGTTAGTTTCCCTTTCAAATAATCAAATACCTTTGATTTAGTTAGAATATTACAATTTCGGTGTTATTTACCTCTTAATTTATTTATTTAACAGTGAAAAGACGTTGAGTTATTCATTGTTTAACATTGAAACCTGAGAAACTTGACCAACCCGACCCCGAGTTGGGCTTGGGCTGAAAATTTAAAAACCGACTAGGGCTTGGTCCTGAGCTCGGGTTGAATCTTTTGAAACTCGGGTTAGGCCTCAACCCAACCCAACCCGCCCTAGTTCCACCCCTATATGCAACGAAAGATGCCTGAGTGGAAGTATGTTAGGATGATACATAATATATAGTTGTTGAGCACCGTTATCAGTTGGTTCGCACCATTGTTACTGGAAGTTTTGGTCTGCCGAAGTAAGGATGATATAGACAATGTATCATACTGTTATTGAGCACTGTTATCACTTGGTCAGCCCCATTGCTACTGGAAGTTTTGGCCTTCCAACAATCTGCACACTTCGTTTGGAAGTCGATATTTTGACATTGGCATGTCGAAATGATACTGGAATTTCGTGGCTATTTGAAATTTCAGAATGATATAAAAACAAAGTTAAGGTTTTCATACCTAGAGGGAGTTTGTGAGTGATTTCCTGCTTTTTCCTACTAGGTTTATCGAGATCCCCATCTACCATGTGTTTTGATAACAACTGTCGAATTGTTGAAGTGTGTTTTCCAAGATGCTTTCTTTCGTGGTGTGGTTGATTTTTCTAGCAAAGGTGGTTTTGGAGTAGCGTATTTCTATGGTGTTGGTGTTTCAAAGGCTTGAACTTCGACAAACATTCTGATTGTTCAACACCGAAAGGGAAACCAACACTGACACAGAAAATTGTCACATTTATCCAACAGTGACTTGGAAAATGATACATATCTTGTATCATCGTGCTACATGTCATATAGCATCGTCTTACATGTCATGTATCATCTTTTCACTAGGTCTTTAGACATCTTCCATGAAATGATGGATGCTCTATGTCATGTATCTTCCTATTAATAAGGTCATACACAAAGTATATCACCCCTCATTTAGTCCAACACTTATTGTCTTATTCTACCAGAATTATAGGATGACATAACGATGATAGATGACATATTGCATACCATAATCATTGAATCCAACACCTGTCATTCGTTGTCTACAACATGTGAGAAAGATCAATGTATCTACTTGGGTAGCCGCCTCTAAACTAGGCTTCCTGTCATACAAATCCAGAGACATGGTAATTCAAAGACATAATTCCAACAAGTCATGGCATTCCAAAGACAAATAATTCCAACAATTCAGTAATTCGAAGACACACAATCCTAACAAGTCATTGTCATCCAATGACAAACATTTCACCAAATATGTATAGTTAATGGGCCGCGGTATTGACACCCCCATAAATGGGACTAGCTAACCAATTCAAAGGTACTAGCACTCCTCCATTAAATACATAAAAAATACTAACGGTAAGCAGCTGCCGCGGGATCTCACAATCTACGGCATCGGGTTGCCGCGAGATCCCATATCCCACAGAAGGTGGTTGCTGCAGGTCCTTTATTTTTTATTTTTTAATAGCCACCGTAAAATAAGTTAGTTGCCGCAAAATAATTTTGTTTACTAAAATGGAGTCTTTGCTTGTGTTAATTATCAAAACTCTTCTTCATTAATTTGATCAAAAAAATTTCTTATAGCATATGAAAATATTTGCCTCGAGATAGCAAAATTATGGCTCGATTGTACATTTTTTTTTTGTCATGGTTTTGGTGTTGTGCTTGGAGTGTATAAATAAACTTTAAAGAAGAAAATGAGGTATCCATATGTCGTGTGTGTTCAATACGCAAAATTTGAAGTGAAAAAAAAAACAAAAAACACAAAAAAAATATGCCGCGGCAACTGCCTGCCGTGGGATATGGTATCTCGCGGCAACCCAATGCCGTGGATTGTGCGATCTCGCAGCAACTGCCTACCATGGGATATGAGATCTCGCAGCAACTACCTGCTGTAGAACTATGGGCATGTAGGGTGTAAAAGGACATATAAGGAATAACCATTATTGTTTTACTTTTTGTCAAAAGGGGTGCTAGTCCCATTTATGAGAGTGCCAATACCGCGCCCCATAGTTAATTACATTAAGCAACAAATAGTTAATTACTTATCCAATTATAAATCATGGAGTTGCAGTAACAGGTCATAGCATGCACTAGCACTTTCCTGTGCAACACAAAGTTCAGCAGCCAAGGTGGTGTTCTATACCGTACAATTGATCGCTGCACGAATACATAGATGCCTTTCAGATGTAGAACTGGACCCTTGTTCACGTCTTTCAGAAGTAGAACTAGTACCTTGTTCTGAGATTGGTGTTATACTAACGACCCAATATATAGACAAACCCACAACCTTTCGATTGATCCTGCAATTAAAATGTTGGAAGTTTACAACCTAATTAGATAAACATGTTTAATAAGGAATAAAAATAAAATGATACACAATTTATTCCTTACAATTCTTTCATACACAACTGATCTCGGGCAAATACAATATTGTCGTTTTTTGTTTTTTCCATTCCCAGTCACACCAAATACTTTACAAAGACTACCTCCACACAGATATAACACGGCTTCATCAGCCCATTGGAAAAAAATCACAACTTGATTTTTGGGATTTATTTGAAGATTTAAGCATCACAAGCTTCTAAAATAACCTAAATTACAAGTTAAAATCACCAGTTATAATCCAATATATAATTCTTCAATAACTCAAATTAGTAATAATAAACAAAAATGGCTTACTCAATTGGGGCAGTTGTAGTATTGCCGGCCTGGATTGTCGTTGCTTCTTGATATGTGTAAACATGACGCGTCAAGAGGACAATAACATCTTAAAAATTGGGGATAGGGGGGGGGGGGATTATGTTTTCCTCGGCCATCCTTTTCTGACTTACAAAAAAATCAAACCCTAGTAAAATTAAATAAATAAATCTAACTAACAAATATCAAAATCAATTATTGAAATTAATACCTGAGAGCGGAAGAGCAAACAACCAGAAGTGGTACGTTGGTGTTGTGGGTAGAGGAAAGTAGTAGTGGAAAAACTGAAGGAAAAAAAAATAGACTTTATTAAACAAATTGCACAAAGAGTTCGTGACCAACCTTATCCCGGATGTTTAATTATGCCAGCTGATATAGAAGTAGATTAACGATGACAAACAACCTTCATATGTATTTACAAGACCAAACCAACCACTGTACACGTAATCAACTAATATGACAACAATCATGAATAAAATTATGAACTGAGACAAAACAAACAAAATTATTTAAGGATAAGTAAAATTAACTAATATGACAAGAAGGGTGGATAAAAGTATGAACCGAGAAAGAACGAATAAAAATTATTACTAAACATGTATATATTATTAGTTTGCTAATAATATTAAAGTAATTGAAAAAACAAGGCGTAACAACTCAACCTTTAGTACAAAGTTAGTTTGCTAATTCAAGCATTGCTGAGACAATTTCAATTACTAACACGCATTACATTTCTAATTTCAATTACAAATCATCTGAGAACATTGTTTCTCTGTCAAAAATGTCATCCCACGACTCCATCCCCCTTCGTCTAGGCGTCTACCACTGGCCAAGAGGAGAGTACAAATGTAGCATGCACACATGTTTCCAATTGACATCCCATAAACCTAAACATTTCCTTTTATATCCACTCATAGTTAGTGCCTTAACCTATGCATACAAGCAGTCCAATAACCCATGTACCTTTGATTGATACTGCTTTCTTCTCAATGTGTGTCTAGATCCATTTATACTATAACTTGTGTTTATATCGAGATTATGGCATTACTTAAATATTAATTTGCACATAAACATCAAATACACGGATCTCCAGAAGAAACCCAGATAAATACTATATACTATATTGAAATACTGAAAACAAATAAAATAAAAAATTAGATCTGTCGATTTTAAATAAACAAACTTGAAACCAATAAGAAATAAAAAAAATCTAATACCTGTCGTGCTGAACCCGACTTAAAACTCGATGATTGGAATTAGAGATGTGAGATAAGAGAGTGTAAAGAAAAGAAAGAAAGAGATGATATTTTTATAGAGCTTCTACTATGCGCAGGGTGAAATTGATCAGAGAATGCCGTTGAAATTGAAGTGAACGATTGAATTTTCTGTTTGACCGGAAGGAGAATGAAAGTAGCGCTAAAGTGGAAAACCTTTTTTTTTTTTTGTTTTTTTTTTGTTAACTTGTTTGACTATTTGTTAACTCATTCTTCTGGTTTTTCTAGTAGATAATGTTAAGCTATCACCACTTGTTTAAATCGTTGTTTTGTCCTATTGAAGACCAAAACAAAGAGATAAATAGATAAGACTATGAATTGGCCTAAATCATGACTGCTTCAAAGTAAATACACAACTTGACATACTCATATGAGAAGCTGGAAGAAGTAATGTTCGAGTTATATTCACTAATACTCGACAGTGA
The DNA here is from genome assembly GCF_015680905.1 of Coptis chinensis. Classification (NCBI taxonomy): domain Eukaryota; kingdom Viridiplantae; phylum Streptophyta; class Magnoliopsida; order Ranunculales; family Ranunculaceae; genus Coptis; species Coptis chinensis. The sequence continues at coordinate 81,614,417 of NC_141461.1, read as the reverse complement.
TTTGGTGATGAACTGATGATAGAACTGGAAGAAAAAAAGAAGAAGTTATATGTAACTTTTGATCCTTTCTACTTTTCACGATTAAAACAATATAGATCAATAGAGCTTCTAGATTTTGAAAAAACAACAAACTATGATGAGTAATACTAACCAAAAAATAAATAAACAACAATTATGAAAACAAAAGGACAACAATCAATCAAATATATAGGGTTTCTATATCAACGCGCAAACTAACATCTACCACAAAATATCCATTGGAAACAAATCCCCAATCCTAACAACCAACTAATGCTTAAACCAAAATGAGATCTTAAACCAAACAATCCCCAATCAAACTCATAGTTTCTAAAAGAAATTGACTGAAATAGTAAGTTTAATTAATTGCCACAAAACAAAACAAAAAAAAAAAAAAAAAAAAAAAAAAATTCATGAAGAGTTTGGGCTAAAAAGAGAGAGAGAGAGAGAGAGAGAGAGAGTACCTTTTGCGAGCAAACGGTGGGTTGACGAGGTAATAACACTCGATATGTATTTCAAATACGGGTTATTTGTCTTCAAGGGTTATTTTCACTCCGAAATTTTTGTCCTTAAGAGTGATTAAAAAAAAATGGTTTTCGAGATTATTTTCACTCGAAATTGGTTTTGAAAGTGATTTTCACTCGAAAATGGATTTTGGGACCAATTTCTTTTAAAAACAAACGTACCCTTGTGCGTAAATGGGGCATGAATTTAGTTGAAATCTCGTGTACTTGCAGTCTTGGCTTAAAATACTTTAACCAATTTTCGGGGCCCAAATGGACTAGCCCATGAGTCCATGACTCCGCCATGGCATCAAAATGTCAAAATCAAGTTGAACTTTGGCACCGTGATCTTGGTAACTCGATATGTAGCTCAAATTTCATTATTAAAACTTTTATGATTCCCTTGATGAAAATAACAACACCGTTTTCTCACGGTGAATATTTTTTTTGGTTGAAAAACACATACCCGTTAGTGAAGCCAGCAACTTAAAAGGCTATGATATCAATTGAGAAATAATGGCCCAAGCCCATTAGTTTCCCCACATTGACATGCTGTTCCCAATTAACTCGGAAAAATTAGTCAAATATTCCAGGTCAAAACACGTGCACTTAAAACCGAGTTGACTTGTAATACCTGTTTGACAGTTAAACGTTGCTATAAATAGTTAGTTTTCATTCCCATTGGTCGTATTATCCCAAATAAGTCTTGTCTGAAAGAGACAGGTTCGTCTCGGAATCTGAATCGGATCGGATCTCTCTTGTACCATAGAATATATTGACAAGATGCCTAGGGGAACACTTGAAGTTCTTCTTGTTAGTGCCAAAGGCCTTGAAAATTCTGATTTCCTTTGTAAGTTTCTTTTCAATCTTTATCACAAGCCCATTCATTCATTTTCTTCATTGATCGGCAAATATACAATTTTGATACGTTGGTAAAAAAATTCAAATCCAATAGAATAGATTGTAATATAATTTGTTTAGGCCATTTTGTTTTGTTGTTGAGTTGACTATTTGATTTTTGACAATGATAATGTTTACTTGATTTATACACATAAGTTCAATGAGAAGAAAATAATTTCGAAATTGATATGTATAGGAAGCACATTTGTTTTCAGATCAGGGGAATAAAATTAGAATTGGTTTTTCTAGGAACAATCTCATTTTTAGCATTCCCCAGTACAAAGAGTAAATTTACTCAGAGGAAGGTACCAATGAAAGGCAGGGGAAATGTTCACACTGCACTCATAGCATTAGATAGGTTAATCTAGTAAAAAAGTAAAACTAGTACATTGGTAATCAAAAACTATATGCCGTTAATTATTATTAGAGTTTGGTGAACAATCTAAATTGGTTCTAGGACGACTAGGAGGAAAAGTTATTTCATTTTGTATAAACTCAGGTTGTTGTGCCTCCTGGGTAGTATTTATTGAGTTTTATCTTGCCGTTATTCTGGAAACAATATTGGTGGAGAAACATGACTTTTATGCTTTCATAGCTTGAACGACTAATACTATGCTGATTTAACCAGTATACAGACTGATGTTATTAGCAGAATGTATGTCTATGGACACTCATATTCAAGTAATTACACATAATTTATAAGTGTGAACTGTTGCTTGCTAAAGATACAAATTGTTATCTATTTGATTGGGTAGCACTTGCATTAAGCCAGCAATATATCCAATGGCTTAAAAAATGATAGCATGTTGTTATTTAGGTCTTGCTCTAAGTGCAATATTCCAGTTTTCCACAAATCCTGTTGTGACTCCCATACTGTTTATAAGTTGAATGATACTTGACAAGTTTCCAACCACTTTTGTCATTTTGATTTGTGTCAATTGTATTAGTGTTCCGCATTGTAAACTTCTTTTTTTGAAGATCTTAACTTAACTTAAGTTTCATCCTCATAACCTAATGGTTTCGCAGATGCAAATAGTTTTGGCAGGACTTTAGATTATTTAAACTTCAATCGATTTGAAAGTATGAGTTGATTTTTTTCTTTCTAGATTTAGCGATGATGTTTATAGTAATAAGTTGTGAAGTTCTATCCATGTGAATTAGCTTATTCAAGTTAAATTTGTGCCCATGTCCTTTTATTCTCTTCAATTTCTTTGGGTTTTCAGTGATCCTTGAATTTCTTGACAGATTTTTATATAATACCTCATTTCGCTTCAAATATTGATTGTGTGATAACATTTATTTGCTTTTCGAGCAGGCAACATGGATCCCTATGTTATTCTCACATGCCGTACTCAGGACCAGAAAAGCAGTGTTGCAGAAGGTGCTCACAGTCCATTACTTCTGCACTTTTTTTCCCCATCCCCACCTCTCCTCCTTCAAACGTGTGTTCTGAGCAGTTATCGAAAATATAGACACCTCCTGAGCTGAAAGACATAGAACTATATCAGTTGTTCTTTTCTGAGACCACGATGAACAAAATAACCAACAATTACATGTGTTTGAGATGGAAAATATATCATACAGCTCCTTGGTTTAAGCCATGCTAATGGCATTAATGAGATATGATATGAACTTTTCCGTGTGTCTGATGTTTATGTTTAATTTATGGTTTGATTCAGGCAAAGGATCTGACCCAGAATGGAATGAGACTTTTGTTTTTACCATCTCGGATGGAGTTGCAAACCTTGATATCAAAATTTTGGACAGTGATACTGGTAGTAGTGATGATTTGGTGGGAGAAGCATCGTGAGTATTGTTTTCTCCTAGCACTATTTGATTATGAAAAATAAATTTTTGATGAACAAGACTAGTCCCTTCTTCTCAATTTTGAATGTCATTCAAAGTTTTGATGTGTAATTGACAGGATTCCCCTAGAGCCACTGTTTTTGGAGGGAAGCATACCACCAACTTCTTATAATGTGGTCAAGGACAGCGAATATTGTGGAGAAATCAGAGTCGGCCTTACCTTTACACTTGATGCGGAGGTAATCTATATTTTTCATCACAATAGCTAGCTAACATTTTTCTCATACCCGGCAAACTTTTATGGTCTTCCACAGTTATCGTGCTGTCTTCAATTTAGCTACACAACAATTTCTGTGTTGTGCGACATGTCAGTTTAAGAAGCTTCAAACCTAGTCTCAAAAGACAATACACTCATATTTTCTTCCAACAAAACAACTACAAGGTCCCATAATATTTGTATGTAAATCTCTTACTGTACACGTGTCCCCTTTAGTTTTACCTTATCTACTTCTTATCTCTGGATTCTGATTTGGTCCATCTTTTCACCCTAGGACGGAACCGGGATTCAATGTCTGGGGGTGCAAGAGTATATGCAACCCAGTAATTGAACTAGTGAGTGTGGTAGTGGAGCTTCTATGAAAATATTGGGGGTGCGAATTCTTATAGTCTAGCCATTTTTCTAGCAGATTATAATCACATTATATAGTTTCCAAATCTTTGGGGGTTTGACCACCCCCCCCCATGGTTTCATCTCACCTAAGCACATAACCCTAGATACTAGAGTAAAGCCGGCCATTTTTTCCTTACAAGTGGTTTTGTACAAGTAACTTTGTATTGTATTGTTTTATTGATGGTTTAGCATAAAAGCCAAAAAAACATTCCTCCAGTTGCATTTCTTTTTTACTTTTTCGAAGTGAATACCCACCAATCACACTCGATTACCACCATTTCGAATGTCTTCATATTCAGGTTATGTGCAAATTGAGGATTGCTAGCAATTTTCAGTGTTGTTATTGTTTATGTATTTACTTTAATTTTTACACATTTTATTAGTTTTAGCACCTAGTAGTTTAAACAAAGAGACAAGTTAATAATAGGTTTGTGCTGCCTACTCTTTTTCTTAATGAATTATTAATGTAGATCTTACTGGCGGAAGTTTCAGTTTAATTGAATCTACACTTTAATTAAAACACAATTAAAAGACGACTTAAAAATCACTCTTTTATTGAATCTCTCAATCACAAATCACACACATAAACACAACTCCTGAAACCCTAACTACAAGCCCGTTATTTAAAGTAAACCTAGAAAGCATAAACCAATAGGAACACGACATGTGTCCAACTAACTAATAGACTCGAACCATGGGCTTGGATTCAACTAAGGGGCACACGCCCTCAACATTACAGTAACGTACTAATGTTTTACATCACTCTCCCTATGTTGAAGAAGCTTGTCCACAAGCTTGTTGATATGAAAACCCACCAATATGCAAAAGCTCTTCATGCTTGTATACACCCCTCTTGGAATTCGACCTCGAGTTTTGGCTTTGTAACTACTCACAAAAGGAATAATACACCACGATGTCACAAATGTGCACTGTATTTCTCTGCTTTGTCGTAGAGAAAATGTCTCAGTGTTGGGCAGAAATGAATCCACATAACTACTGTTGAAAAGTACTGACCCATGCGATATAGGAGGCCCAAATCCAGAATGTCGTATTGGTGTTCCAGCAACTAATTGATGTTCACTAAAAGTCGTCCCAAAAGAATTTGTATGTGGGCTTCTTTGGACCTGTTTGTCACAATCCCATCGTGGTGAGCATTGCTGTTGATGGCATTTGTAATCATGCTCAAGACACAACACAACGGCTTTAGAAGTTCCTTCCTTATTTTTGTTGTCATCGATAACAACCGGTGTTTTACGTTGGGCTATAGAAGCTTCACCAACGATGGGGGGTTTGGGCTGCAAAAGCTCCACCATAGCCTCCTTCAGTCGACTAGTTGCTTCTTCTAATCGATCAAACCTGTTTTGCATTAACGTTTATTAACGTTTCTTTCAACTCTTCTAATCGAGCAACCTGAACTCTAGGGGTTAATATGAATCTATGAATTCTTCATCTCTGACGTTGTAGACATATCTTGATCTACAAGAATAAAATTGGATTCGCGATGAACAATAACCGAGTGAACAGTAACGCATGAATAGTACCCAATGAACAGTGTTGCGTTAATAGTGTTTTTCGGTGAACAGTACTATAAATAGTAACGCGATGAACAGTAACACGAATAAGAAGAAAAAAGAAAATTAGATTTTACTCAGAAACGATTCGTGCTCCGATACCAAATAATGTAGATCTGACTGGCGGAAGCTTTAGTTTAATTGAATCTACACTTTAATTGAAGCACAATTTAAAGAAGACCTAAAATCACTCTTTTATTGAATCTCTCAATCACAAATCACACACATAAACACTACTCCTGAAACCCTAACTACAAGCCCGTTATTTAAAGTAAACCTAGAAAGCATAAACCAATAGGAACACGACATGTGTCCAACTAACTAATAGACTCGAACCATGGGCTTGGACTCAACTAAGGGGCACACGCCCTCAACATCACAGTAACGTACTAATGTTCTACATCAATTATACTCCATTTTTATGGATATTCAATCATATTATTCAATGTCAATAAATAATTTAAGGGCCACTCCAACAAGGATCTTTTTGAAAGGCGTATCTAGCCCTTCACTGTAGATTGCATTGCATATGGACTTGGCTATTTGTAATAATTCATTTTGTAAACTTTGTAACTCAAGCAAATCTTTTTTCGTTTTGTTTCTGTAGGCAAGTGGTTACCGTGGGTACTCTGCAGAAGAGGAGACCTATGGTGGATGGAAGGAATCTTCTTAAAAAATGTGTGCTTCTTGTGTTTCGGTGTGTGAGAATTTCTGCTTGAAAGTGTCTTTTGGTTTGACTGATGCATGTGTTTTTAAAGTTTGTTGTACCTTAGTCCACAGATAAAGAGTACCATTCTAATAGACAATTCTATATCGATGTTGCTAGTATATTGTTTTGTGAAAGTCTTGCTTATGGTCCGCCAGTGAAGTTCACCTGCGATTCCAGCTGATCTAGACAATAGCCGTCTAACAACTTTGGATTCCCTAAGTTGCAGTAGGATCTGGGACTGACATAACTTGCAATAGAGCTTTAAGAATCCTGGTGAATTAGACAATTTCCCTCAATTTGACCTCATTGTTACCTATTGCTTGCCCTGTTATGACTTGATCTGAACTTTGTGACTGATAGGTTTGTCTTTGGTTGTTAATACTCGCATCGAGGCTAGGACCTAAAAGGACAACTACAAAGTTTCGCGTGAATGTGAAACCTTTGGGACTTGGGAGCTTAGTTTTCTGACTTACTGGCCATTAATTATCTTAATGTATACGAGGGGCAAGGGGGGTCTTGACTCTTGAGTAGGGTGGCCGGTGGAGTGATTGACGAACTGTTGGTCTGATCAATTTTTCCTGGTAGTACGGTTTGCATAAGAAAATTTCAAACCACTTTGGAAGCTAAGTTCAACTTAGGGATAGTTCCCCAAGGTCACAGCACATTGAACGGACTGTTGCACTAAAGCGCTTATTACACTTCTGTGGCTATCATAGACGTTCTTAATCACAAGCACTAAAACAATTGCAAAATTTGGTAAACAGAAACAAAATTTAAGGTACAAATCCTGTGTGCATGATAACATCGAATGTGCAGTATCAGATATACACAGTGATCTTTTATATACACGCTAGTGAAGGGATTTTTATTAACAAGGTACAGTAGGGCGATTTTTAGAAACTTAGAGGAACTTTGAACATTCCTGCTAGACGACGGATCCTGCCGTAGGTGCTAGCATCTTTGCAAAAGTTAAATATGACCAACACAAAAGAGTCTAGTTGAAGTTTTGAACAACGTAATCACTTCAGCGAAAAGTTGCTTTTGCCGTTGAGAACAGACAATCCCAGCCCACCTTTACTTTGGACAGCAACCCAATCAAATTTAAGGCATGGATCTGCCAATGTTTTACCAATTGGAATGTTGGTTTGGGACTTTGGTTTCTTGGATGCAAGCTTGCTCCTGCGAGCAGCAACAAAGTGATCTTCTGGATTACCTTGGTCCTCATGAGGCTTTCTTAGTAATTTTGATGGCTCTTCAATGCGAACAGAGCGCCCAGCTTCTTGTAAGAGCTTTCCAAACTTTTTAGATGCAAAAGGTTTGAAGCCAAGCTCAGCACCAGACTCCACCCGAAGAGCATAGTTCTTGTCCCCCGCATCTGAAGCTGGCTCTTCAGCCTCCACCTGAAGAACAACGTTTTCTCTCCCCGTGTCTGGGACTGGCTTTTCACTCTCCACCTGAAGAGCATAGTTCTTTCTCCCCATGTCTGCAGCTGGCTTTTCAGCCTCTACCTGAAGAGCCTGGTTCTTCCTCCCCATGTCTGGAGATGGCTCTTCAGTGACCACCTGACGACTGCGGTTCTTTCTCCCCATATCTGGAGCTAGCTCAGGTTCAAGTCCCGCTAGCCTTCTTGAAGTGCGGCAAGGAAAATTGAGTTCTTTCATAACAGTTCCATGATTTCTGACGCCATATTCATGTACCTTGGCTATAGTGGAAAGCTAAAAGACATAGGACATGGTACAAAAACTCGATTAAGAAAAAAACGATGATAAAAGTTCCAATAGTTTGATGCATACTGACTAAACAGCTAATGTATAGACATGTTGGCTTAGGGAAAACAAAAGACTTTAACCGCATAAATATCTGATGAATATGAAGTTATCGTCGGACATCCAACACTACAACCAGCAAATGAGCAAATCTAGTTGATAAACAAAAACAAAGGAGATTTTAAGTAATAAAAACTTGGATTTTTTGAGTTTTATCGACGTACCAATCTCATGTTATTGGCTGCTCTTTTCTTGGCAATTTCCTTTGGAACTTCCCCACTTTCAAGGTAACGATAAACTGACAATCTCGAGCGGAATTTATACCCAGATGAAGGGTCAATGTAGTACTGGAGCAATTGATTACGGTCAAAACAAAACATGAATTAAGTGAAAATATTATTGTTCTTTTTGCTCTTTAGAATTTGTGATGAGTAGTACCTTGTCCTTTCTGAAGTTTGATCCCGGCCCACTAAATTTGGTTTCCAGTATCCATCCTGGAGGCAACCCTTCCTCTCTATTATTATTTCTAACAACAACCTGGTGTATTCATCAAGTTTGTTGTTAGTTAAAAATACGTGATCTATGATGTAAATGATTAAGAAAATAAAAGAAAAAAACTTCAAGTTATGCTGCACTCACTGCTCTATCATGAGCTACTCTACCGCGAACTCTTTTCTTTGGGATTGCAACCTCTGCAGTTTCAAGAAAGCCAAAAACTTCCCTTTTGGAGCGGAACTTGTACCCAGTTTTAGTGTGAATATAATACTGCAGAAATTATTTACGAATTAAAATATGGATTAGATCTTCTTCACGGTAAGTATTTAATCGCACCATGCAGTACGTCTTCATCATTCTCAACTAATCCAGCAAACAGACACACATTGTGCCGCAAAGAAAGTATGTAAACTTGAGTTGTATACATAATGCTAGCTTAATTATTACCTTATCATTTAATTTTGAACCACTCTTTCTTTCTCTGACTTCCATTTTCCAACCTGGTGGAAGCCATTCTGGCGGCTGCATTTTAGCGTAATGTCACTCACACTTTTTCAGTTTTCTCCACAAGAAATCCAACACTGTAGAGTGTAGACAGTTTCCAGAATCATTCTTAACTTTTGAGAACAGAGGAGAGACAGAATGTGAAGTGTGGCGTTGAAAGAGGAAAAGCAGAAAATGTTTGTAAACACGTGTTTTGAAACGCTGCTTTCTTGCATTGGTCACAAGTGAAACGCGTCCGATTCAGAAATTGGGCCTGACTGCTACAATTTAATTACGGTAAAAACAACACAGACTTTTCTAATTATGTAAAAGCCCACCCGGTCCATTTGTTAGTAATATTACAAATTTGTCCCTTAAACAGAATTCAAAGTTAGACAAATAGGTAAAACCAAAATACGTCTACAATAATTAGATTGCAAATAGAAAACCCTAGTTCCCCCAAATTAAACCCAAATTTCAAAATGAAGAAAAACATAACGATTCAAACGATCATGTGCTAGCAAACACAAAATCTACTCCAAAAAAAAAACAATAAGATGACAAAAAGTTAGAAATCAAATTTTATTGATAGTTTTAACAATTTTGAAATACTAGGATTTTCATTTTATGAAAAATTGAAAATAAATTGGTTAAAATGTGTTGAATGTATTCACTGCAACATGAGTGTTGCATTGAATGCAGGTACAGACTAACAAAGTTGGTAAAACCTCTGGGTGATGATACTAGAGGTCCCCCCGCCGCACCAATGAGTTACTGATCTCATTTAAAAACAGGCTTACCAAAAAAAAAAAAAAAAAGTGTTGCATCGAATATACGAGGGTTAATTTGCATTGTCACGTACTTACCACTGGAACATGGATGCAGTTGCATTATCAAATCCCAATGTTGCATTGTCAAATCCCACTTAAACATGAGTGTTTGGGTCGAATGCAACATGAGTGTTGTTTGAGGTTTAAATTGGTGATATTTGTTTGAGTTTTGAGGCATATTTTCCACTGAAACATCCATGTTAACATTCATGTTGCAGTGGACATTGGTTGAAACCAGCTACTAAATCATTAATTTTTTTTCAGGTTACACTGCAAGGGAAGGGAAGGTGGATGTTGTTGGAAAATCTAAATCTAAATTGAGCCTTTCAATTCAAAACAAAGTAAAGATGCAACTACCTCAACAAGTGTAAACCCAAAAGTGAAAGGCAAAGAAAAGATGAAGGAGAAGGAGAAGGGTAAACAAAATTTGGTGAAAAGTGACTTGTTGAGTTATAGTTCAAGTTTGAAGTCAATGGTTGAGATTGTGGATTTGATTAGAGGCGACATAACGGAAGTGCATAAGGAAAAAATGATGGATATACCATTTGCAAGTCTTTTTAGTGTATTTATTGAAAATACGTTGAATGTTAAGACTACAATAAAAGCAAACATTGGTGTTTGGTCAATTTTGGAGACATACTAGGGAGTAGATGATGAGTTTTGTGTTAGGGTAAGATTGTTGGATTTACCCTGGAAGACGTTGCATTGATTTTTGGGTTGTCTTTGAAAGGAGAAACTGTGGTGTTGTATCCAAAAAGTGTAGAAAAGAGTAACAAGTCGGAGTTTATGAAGACCTATTATGGAGGAGATGACGAAATTAAATTGTTAGGAGTAAAGAATGAGATTACAAGTGTTGTGAAGAGGATTGTGATGGAAGACGATTTTGTGAGGTTGATATTGTATAGACCCACTTTGTGGCTCATTAAGCCCATGGATCCAACCCAAATCAATTAAGCCTAAGGGCTTAATCCTAGCTACACCCAATAACTGGTCTATTTAAGAATATATCCAGGTTCATTATTGTAGAAATATAAGGATAAAAGTTCAAAGAGATAACAATTCTTGTGACACAAACAAACACAGTCCTCTTAGGACTCAACCTCTTCAGTCATATAAAAACCATTTTGTCTCATAATGTGAACTGCGTTGAAACTTGATCCCTAGATAATAGATCTTAGGTACGTAGGCAACCATTATCTTGGTTCAGTTTCATCTCCCCTAACATCAATTTTCTCTGTTTCTTAGTGCGTTATTTATCATTTTCTCTCGTTGTGTTGAAGCAGGTTACTGCTGAAACATAATTGGTGCCGTTTGTGGGTTTTTTAGAATCCATTATCACATGAAGCAATCAAGATGGTAAGCACAAGAAGCAGACCGAACTATCAACATATTCCTCCTGCCAATAGGAATCACAACCCTCAAAATTCAACTCGGCCAATGCAAGAACCGTTGAAGAATCAAGTTGCTCCTAGTGGTAAGATTAATTTTCAACATCCAACTGCAGCACCTCCGCCATCACCACCGCCGCCTCAAACGACAGTACAAATGCCGCCGCACCACCCCTAACAGTCTTGCAATAAGAAAACCTACAAGTAGGTAATCCTCTATGTGGTCCGCCCCGTCTATGTTGATCTTTCAGTTGACATGGATATGGACGTGGACATTACTCTCACACCAACTAACAGAACAGGTGATGCTAACAGCCAATACACCTCTAATATGATTGAGCGTGAGTTATGATGAGTCAACATTTTGAATAGGAACTTGAGAAGGAAGCTCACAAAGAGACAAAGGTCGGTGGACGATGTTGTCAATTCAACTACATCAAGACAACCACGCAGGGATGCATGCCATTCCAGTGTATGGGACCGTCTTCAAGATCCACTTCTAGTCCTCAGCAACGTGCTACTTCTCAAGCACAATCAACAGTGCACGCTCTAAGAGTAATGACCCTATTACCCAAACTTATGGGGAGATTCGGATTGGTAGGGATAACTACTACCCTAGACATGTCTCATCGCAGACAAGAGCAACAAAACATGGAGGAGCGGTATAATTATATCGACCATCCTACCAAGGGTGACTACTGGCCTAGATAGGCTGGTTACAGGAATAGAGAAAGACAATCACCGGTCGGAGCTAATTGTGTGTACCGACAAAGATCTCTAACTCCAATAAGAGACAATGGAAGGTATCCTTCTCCATATGGGCACGACCGAGGGCGTCTAGCTATTCGAGCAAATACTTTAACTCTGATGGAACAACAATTGAAATAGTTGATTGCAAAAGAGCTGAACGATAGAGAGTCAAGGGATGTCAGAATTTAAAATTTGACGGTTAAGGAAAAGGTATTTGATAAGTTATGAAAAAATGTCATCCCAGACAAGTTTGACCTAACAAGGAAGACTGACATCCCAAACAAGTCTGACCTGACAAGGATGGCCGACCTCGCTGATTTGAGGAAAATATATCACCATCCCAGATAGGTCTGACCTAACAAAAAAAAATAGCATCACAGAAAAAACTATAAATAAGATTGTCATCCTAGACCGGACCAACCTAATATGGAAGGCCGACCTCGTAGATTTGAGGAAAATCGTCATCCTAGACAGGTCCGACCAGACAGGGAAAGAAGGCGTCACAGAAGAAAGTATAAGGAAGACCGTCATCCCAGACCGGACCGACTTGACAAAGAAGGCCAACCTCGTAGATTTGAGAAAAATTGTCATCCCAAACAGGGAAAAAAGGCATCACGGAAGAAAATATAAGGAAGACCAATATCCCAAACGAGACCGACCTGACAGGGAAGGCTGGCCTCATTGACTTGAGGAAAATCGCCATCCTAGACAGGTCTGATTCGATAGGGAAGGAAGGTGTCACAGAAGCAACTAGAGGGAAGACCACAATCCTAGACAAGCTACCGACCTAGATAGGCTGGTTACACGCAAAGAAAAAGACAATCTCCAGTCGGACCCGAACGTGTGTACCGCCTAAAATCTCTAACTCTTGTAAGAGATAATGGCATGTGTCATCCTCTACATAGGCTCGAGGCGTCTGTCTGTTTAAATCTTCTGGATGAAATGGATTTCACCCCGCTTAACATGAAGTCCCTTTGATGTAACTTCCACAAATAATGGTCACGAGCATGAAGAGCTTTGTTGTTTCTCAAGGGGAATTGGGTAAAGAAGTTACCTGTAATTTTGCAGGCTTATAGTACAATGTCGAAGTATTCAACTGCGTTACCATCTTTCAGCCTTGAATATGGCGCTGAATCAGTTTCATCCACAGAGTTGATTTCCAGTACATCTCGATGGTTGCTGTTGAAATAGACTCAAACGACATTTTTACCGTACCGTTATAAAGTTCTTTTACATTTTTACATTTTATCCATCAATAAAGACATTCAATTTCCATTCTTATATGTTTGGTTGTCCTTTATTACATTACTCTATTCTTCTATACTCCTCCTTTCAACAATATTGTCATTCATTAGCATTAATTCCAAAGAGGTCATCCATATTATGCCTTCTTCGGTCCAAGTATGTCGCATTCATGCCTGCTTAAAGGAAATCCGAGTCAATAAGATGTTTATTCTTGCTCGGTACAATTATTGGAATATTCTCAAATTTTAATATATGTGTGAATTCCACTACTAAGGCAATGGTGTTGTGTTTGGTCCAAGTGCAAGAATGACAACCTTGCACCTGTAGAAAATTCCAGACCTTGCCCCATGTTTGGTACATATGTTGTTACACATGAATAACTAAGGTCATTAAGGACCACCGTGGCCCCTTTTCCTTAGTTTTTTCAATGCCAACAGTGGGGGCGAGACTTACACTGATTTTATATTGGGGGCATCTGTATTCCCCCATTATATCACCATCATATTTTTCTATCAATATTACCTATCAACATGCAGCGAACAACACAAGATTAAAAACAAAAAGTGATGTTGCATTTCTATTAAAGGTTGGTATTGTTTTTCCTATTTTTATTACATAATCAACGTTCTATTACTTTCCCTCCCTCTGGAAAAGGCACACATTTCGGAGCAACTTTTAACAGTATCCATATACAAATTTTCGCTAATTATTTCCGCCAATAACTTCTGCCAATTATTTTCGCTAATTATTTCCGTCAATAACTTCCGCCAATAATTATCGCTAATAATTTTTGCCAATTATTTTTGCCTTCTTTCGCCAATAACTTTAGCCAATAATTTTCGCTAATTATTTTCGCCAACTATTTTTGCTAATTATTTCCGCCAATAACTTTCACCAATTATTTTCGCCAATAACTTCCGCCAATTATTTCCGCCAATACTTTTCGCCAATTATTTACACCCATAAACTTTTGCCAATAATTTTCATCAATTATTTCCGTCTCCGGTCACCAATATTCCCGTCTCCTTTCGCCACTAATTTTCAATAATTTTCGCCAATTATTTCCGCCAATAAACTTCCACCAATAATTTTCACAAATTATTTATGCTAATAATTTCCACCAATGATTTTCGCTAATTATTTTGGCCCATAATTTTTGCCAATTATTTTCGCTAATAATTTTCGCCAAAAAAATTCGCCAATTATTTCCGCCCATAATTTCCGGTCAATAATTTTCGCCAATAAGTTCCGCCAAAAAAATTAGCCAATAACTTCCACCAAAAAATTTCGCCAATTATTTTTTCCCATAATTTTCGCCAATTATTTCCGCCAATAACTTCCGCCAATTATTTCTCCGCCAATTATTTCTGCCTATAATTTGCCAATTATTTCCGCCATAAACTTCTCCAAATTATTTCCGCCATAAACTTTCCCCAATTATTTCCGCCAATAACTTCTGCCAAAAAATTTCGCTAATTATTTTCGCCCATAATTTCCGCCAATTATATCCGCCAATAATTTTCGCCAATAACTTCTGTCAAAAATTTTTGCCAATTATTTCCGCTAATAACTTCCACCAAAAAATTTCGCAAATTATTTCCGCCCATAATTTTCGTTAATTATTTCCGCCTCCTTTCTCAAATAACTTCCACCAATAATTTTCGCTAATAATTTCCGCCAATAGTTTTTACTAATTATTTCCGTCTTTTGTCGCCAATAATTTTCGTCTTCTGTCATCGCCTACTGTCGCCTTTGACAATGAGATTATGCACGCCAATACTTAGTAACATTTATTCTATTTTTTTCCTTTTAAATCGATGTTCTTCTATTCTTTTTTCTATATTAACTTCTTTGTCACATGGGCTTTACCCATCCACCAAAGAGAGGGCGATGTATAGACCCCCACTTTGTGGCTCATTAAGCACATGGATTAAGCCCAAATTAATTAAGCCCAATGGCTTAATCCTAGTTACACCCAATAACTGGTTTATTTAAGAATATGTCCAAGTTCATTATTGTAGAAATATAAGGATAAAAGTTTAAAGAGATAACAATTCTTGTGACACAAACAAACACAGTCCTCTTAGAACTTGATAAGCACCCAAAACTGTAATATTAAACCCCGAGAGACATAGTATTTTGGTCGATTATGTGTTTAATAATCATGTAATAATTATATTTTCGTACTTTTGCAGGTTTCCGCAATTAAAATAAATATAGTGATAAAACATGCATCGAAGTATGGGAATACGGGAATATTTAGAGTTTCCCACTCGACCCCCGTGAAGCCCAACAAAGCCTGACTAAAGCCGAAGTTTCCAAAATAACAAAACCAGTGCAGAACGGGTCCACATATAAAGAAGCAGCAAACTTCCGAAGCTCAAATCGGATAAATTTAGATGCCGACGTTGGCTAGTGAAGCTGCCAAGTACGGGAATACGGGAATATTTGAAGTTTCTCACTCAACCCCCGTGAAACCCAACAGAGCCTGACTAGAGCCGAAGTTTCCAAAAGAACAAAACCAAGTCTTGAATCGGGTCCACATATCAAGAAGCAAAGAAACTTCCGAGCTCAAATCGGATAAATCTAGATGACGACGTTGGCTAGTGAAGCCGCCATAAATACCGACGAGGCGACGAACTTCTGCAAGAGACAAAAGTCGTAAAACGCCAAAGTCGGGCGCACCTAATTTTAAGTAGACCCACTCTGCGGGCCCGTAAGGCATGATGAGTCAGCATAGGCAGGTGGCAAAGGATGGTTTCAATTTGGTACCACCGGCAAGAGAGAAGATTTACCAATTCAAACCAGTGGTTTGAATTGAAATGAGCTACAAGAACGAAACTTAAAAAAAGCAAAAGACAAAAATTAAAACAGTTAAAACAAAACTTTGTTTCGAACCATTCAATTAGCATAAAGCCAAATCTAAATTAAAACATTCACGGATAGCCTTCAGTCTCCAGCCTATATATATGAGGGGGTCTATAACAACCCCAATTTTTAAACAACATAAATTAAATTATTTGATTGAAAATAACTATTATATTATGAAGTCTAGCTTATTCTAGAATTTGTTTAGCTATTGTTGATTTTCAAAAAAAAAAAAAAGTTAATGTTTTTACTTGAATTGTTTGTTAGAACTTATGTGGGTATTTTATAATCATTTTGGGCTTGAAAACATTGTTAAAATGTACCCATTCATATAGGTATGGACCTTGGGTGTTTTAGACCCATTGGAGGCCCATAGGTTACCTTAAATTGACTTAAAACATGGAATAAATAAGAAATTTTTCTCTGAAAAATATGATTATTCAAAATCAAAACCCTAGCCTCCAATAAAAAGAAGGGGAAGAGGAAGAAAAGAGAAAAAGGGGACGCAAAGTATTGGGCTCACCGCACTATTGATATTCATAGTTGTTTACATCTTGTAGACTTAATAAGGTGAGTTATATTTATTTCTTTTATTGTTTCCATAGAAATAGGATATGTTGTTTGTTATGTGTGATCATATGGATTGTATATTGGGAGGATAAAGCCATTAATAAATTGTATAGAGTTTTGTGAAGAAGATGAACAGTTAACAGTAAACACCATTCTAGAAAAGTTGTCTGCGCAGTCTTTTAATTCTGTTCAGATGGAGATCTTTCCGTACACGGATGTCTCTCAAATTTAATCCATAGTTTCCTGATACATTGTAGTCTGACATATTAAAATTTTAGACAGATCCAACGGTTGGATTTCTGTCGAGGCGCGCATAAGCGTGACACGTCGTAGTGTTTCTACACCAGAAAAACTGCAGTGTGCAGTCTTTTGTTTCTGCTTAGATGGTGTCGTTTCCATACTCGGATTTGTATGAAATTTAATCCATAGTTTCCTGACACATTCTAGTCTGACATATTAAAATTTTAGACAGATCCAACGGTTGGATTTCTGTCGAGGTGCGCATAAGCATGACAGGTCCTAGTGTTTCTACACCAGAAAAACTGCAGTGTGCAGTCTTTTGTTTCTTCTTAGATGGTGACCTTTCCGTACTCGGATTTGTATGAAATTTAATCTATAGTTTCCTGACACATTTTAGTCTTCCATATTAGATTTTAGATTTATCCAATGGCTTGATATCTGTCGAGGCTTCCATTAGTGGGACTAGTCGTAGTAGAAACTACACCAGAAAACTGATGGGTGCAGTCCTTTGTTTCTGTTTAGATGGACGTCAACCTATTATCGGATTGACCTCAAATTTAATCCATAGATTCTTGATATCTAGTTAAATGACATATACAAATTTTAGGCAGATCCAATGGTGGGTTGTCTGTCAAGGCACGGATTAACAAGGTTGTTAGAATTAGCTCAAGTTTAAAATAGATATAGTTGGGTGGTTACATGATGGCATTAGATGGTCATGGTTATTATACTTTTCGATATATTCTTACTATCGCGGAAAATATTGGTGTGGAATGAAAATATATCTATATGTTTTATTTTATCGTGATTATTAAAATATTTGGAGAATTGGTTAAGAGCTACGTAAGGCTTGATTCTAATATTAAAAGATTGGATACATAGGCAGCCTTATGTACAGGTGCAGTCACTATATCTATAATATATATATTAGTTTGTGTGATAACTATGTGATTGTGTTAGAAAGTACTGTTGTTTTGATACTACATAAATATATATGTGTGAGATAGAAGTTGTATATGAATATAGACTTTAGTATATGTAAATCTGTTTTGGACATTAGTGTGTGTGGAGTTGAATTTGGGTTAATGAACTATTTGTTTACAATATTGTATATATGAGTGTGGTTATGTAAATTGTATTTGTTTGATTATAAGTCCGTTTACATTAAATGATCTTTGAAGTGCTTGATTTGCCTTGACACGAAAATGACTCTCTACATGTGTGTCCGTTTTGACATGAGTAATGCTAGTATAATTATAAGTGATAATAATGTTTTAAAGTGTCCACATCTTTAGAACTCTCCATGCCCTCGTGATTTGGTAATGAGATATTATGACTTGTGATGTCATGTGATAGATGGGTATTCATTGAATGTGCCATGAATGACCGGGTATTCATTGAATGTGCCATGAATGACCCAATAGTTTGACTGCCTGAGAGGAACTAAGGTATTAAGCCTGGGTCGGGTTGGTCGTATTCCTTGAATGTACGGGAATGTAGGTTTGGGTATTCCTTGAATGTGGCGGAATGACTCAAGGCATTCATTGAATGTGCCATGAATGGCCCGTTAGTGTTATGATGGGTATTCCTTGAATGTGGCGGAATGACCCAAGGTATTCATTGAATGTGCCATGAATGACCTGATATTTTGTTATGCCCAAAGGAGGCTTTGTGATTATGTGTATGGAAAGCCCAGAGATGGTCATGACTCACAAGTTACGAAGTTTACAAGATAAAAATATGTTTCTGGAGGCGATATCCCGCTTAGGACATATGTCTTGTAGTGGTACTCGGTGTGAGTGGGCACACGAATATGTGTGATTTGGCAAATGTGTGTAGTGCAAATCGTGGAGTAGGAACTAAAGGTTGGGCTGTGTCTTTGAATAAATGAGTCAACGAGATAATTAATAAGCAAAAAGTAAAATATTGATTTTACGTGTGATGGAGTTATTGCATATGATGTATATGATTTCTTATGATAAATGCTTACGTGGTTTGTATGAGTTGATACTCACAAGGGATGAATGTACTCCTTGGTTGTGACTTTTCCTCGCTTCTCATAAGTAGACGAAAGTGATACTAAAGTAAAAGTATATGAATTGTGTAATGTTATGGATATGAAGTGTAACGGTAAATAATATTAGTAAATGATTGTGATTTCTATGTGACCGTGAAATGACTATAACTTGATATGTTATTACTTATTAATGACTTGTGATAGTCCGAGATCTATGGTTATGCACGCTTGAAACTTTATGACGTAATGATGTCATATGAATGACTACCCTTGATGAAGGTATTATGATAAGTGGTATTCCCGAATATGGATCTAACCGTAATATCAATTAGACTTAATTGTCTTAAATGAGGTTTGGTTATGAATGGAATTTTGACTGGTGAGATAAATCATTTTATTGTGATGTCTAACTCTGTTTTGCAGGAGGGTAGGATCTATTAATCTTTTCTGCCAGGGACGTAAATATCCTACCCTAAGACGACGTGTTGGCTTAAAGGTAAGGTATACCAAACACATATTTAATTAGGTTGTCATATGTGCATTTAATAAATGGAATGTAAGTGGTATTGTATTGTGAGTTATTTTGGAAAGTTGGAATGACGAGTACTGTTATATGAGATTCTTGGAATTTGTATGTTGGGGGTGAAATCTTACTTGGGAAGAAACTACACGCCGTTTTTGGAAAACAGAACTATATTGTCTTCCAAGTTGAAATTGTTTGAAATGTTACATTTATTCATTTAAAAGATTATTATATATTTTGTTGTTAGTCTACTCATACCAAAGAAATTCAATTTGTCAACCCATGTTTGCTTTGTTTTGCAACGGGTGTGTTCTTAGGAACATAGATGGTGGAGTCTGATGGATAAGGAGACGTGATTTGGAGTTGCTCTTGGAGAGTCTTACGGTTTAAGATTTTCCTCAAGAGTGGGTTAGTTTCTTTATAGTTTTAATGTAATTTAAGGATTTTTTTTTCCTTTTCGCTTTCTTTTGATTTCAGTTTTGTATATATCGTGTTTGATAACGGGGTTTTGGGTTTTGTTTCACCCGGGTTTCAGATAATTAAATATAATTGTTTTAAATATTGTCCTGAAATTTGGGGGTGACAAAATCGCCTTCATTATTACCCCTTCAAAGATATTAATGTTTTAGCTTCCCCTAGTTAGTTTATTTCTTCAAGATTTACATTCTCATTTTTCCATTCCAAAGAGCCTTAAATCTCGTAAGTTATTTTACCCTTAATAACAGATCATTTCTTTTCTAGTTTAATTCATGTCCTCGTGCATTTATTTACTTAATGTATACAACAAGTTTTATTATTCCTTCTATGACCATGAGCTAATCCCCCGTGGGGAGCTTATCTTTGCTAAAAATCCGGATTGATTCTTTAATATTCTAGAGTCACTACTTAGGAATTAGGCTTAGATTTGATATCCGGTCCCAAAATGATCGATCAGCATAAAGTTGGATCACTGATGCTCGGGGCAGGTCTTAGCGACTAAAATGTCTCGGCTTCTTTTCTCGAGTGTCGCATACTCTCCAATTCGGCCCACCGATGTGAAATCGAGCGAGCGAGAGTTGAAATAATATACCAGAGATGAGATATTATTGAAACTCCTTATGCTAATGAAATGCGACCTAGAGATGTGGGCATGCACTAGGGATCAATACTCGACGTCGTCTCCGAAAACGAGACGAATTAGAGATGTGGTGATGTGGTAATATAAATTGTTGAAAAATGATTCTCGCATGAGTATGACTAACTCTCTCCCTGTTTCTCTATTTTTATTTACCTACATATAATCGCCGTAGTAATTTACATTATTTGCATTACCGTTAATTTAATTAAAACCAACTAAAAAGAAACCTAAAAATCCTACTCACCAAAAGTTGTATTTCCAGTTGTGAACCTATCCGAGCCCTAAGGTTTGGATGATCTCTTACTCGACCTATCCTACCAAACCCACGTGAGTAAGGTAACTTGACTAAAATGTACGACTATACGGACGTTGGACTTTGGACTTTGGACTTTGGACTTGGGTCTTTGGACTTCGGACTTTGGACTGTGGACCTCGGACTTAAGAAAATAAGTAACTGAAAACCAAAACGTGTATAAATGCTTGTTTTATCATAACTCAACCTCTTCAGTCATATAAAAACCATTTTTTCTCATAATGTGAACTACGTTGAAACTTGATCCCTAGATAATAGATCTTGAGTATGTAGGCAACCATTATCTTGGTTCATTTTCATCTCCCCCAACATCAATTTCCTCTGTTCTTTATCATTTGCTCTCGTTGTGTTGAAGCAGGTTACTGCCGAAACATATATGATGTCCATATACTTGACTACGATAATCTTCTTCCTGAACCCAACAAGAATCAATTGGTCTTTTGTTCCACATATTGAAGATTTGAATGGGATGAGAAGAATCTCGCGTGGCTGAAAGTAATCCATGCGAAGTTGATGGATCAGATATAAGATGTAAAATGAACAAGCTTTCGACGGTTTCTGGTTGTGTGGTTGCACTTTTAGTAAGTTTCGTTTTGTTTTGCAAATGAATTCTATTTCTAACACAATTCATTTTGCTAATATTTTTGTTTCAAATTGCAGTATTGCTTGTGTAAGCATACAAAAATAATCACACCAATAGATGGATTTGAAGCTGCCGAGCTTAGAGTTTGTAGGTGGAGTTTGGATGTACTCTGAGAAGCAATGAAGAAGTGTCCTATAAAGGAGATGGGTCTTGAGAAATGTAAGTCTCATGATTTTGTCTAAATATGCTATTGCAACATATGATGTTGTAATGTTACAATGTAAGCTCCCACTACAATATGGATGTTGTAATGTTACACTATCGAATTCCACTACAACATGGATGTTGCACTGTGATGTTGCAGTGTCAAATCTTACTGCCAATTGTGTACTACAACATGGATGTTGCACTATTATATTGACATCAAATAAATGAGATTGCATGTTAGTTTTGAATCTTAACTATATTTTTTGTGCACCATTTTCAGGTATTAGTTGAATTGGGCACTAAATCAAGCAAGGAGGAAAAATTGTTTAATCTCAACTTCAAAGTTGAAAGATAAGTTGTTTCAAATAAAGAAGCCATGCGAATTGAAAATGAAAATCTGAAAAGGTTAATTGATGAATTGAGAGATAATTAAAAGAATGGGAAGGAAGAGATCGAAAATCTCAAGAAAAAGGTCCAAGTTTTGGATGAGGAGAATACGAGGTTAAAGGAGGAAATGATACTTGTATATATAATGAAAAGCAATTAGAGATTGTGTTGTACGATTATAGTGTCGTGCAAACTGAAGAAGAAAATGAGACAAGAAAAAGAGGGCCGGAAATAAAAAAAGAATGAAGAAATAGGTTCATTAGTCAAAAGGGTAAAGAAGAGAACAATGTTGGAAACAAGAAAGGAGAAAAAAAAACCTGAGGGCGGTGATAACAAGAGCCCCAAAAAAAGGGGAAAAATAGAGAAGAAAGAAGTAGATGCCAAACATATAACTGTGGATGACTGGCCTACTCCAATAGTGGACCCAATATCATTAAAAATGTCTTATGTCACTACAAGCATGGCATGACCTTATTTGGAGAAAAAAGAGAAAAAGATAGTTGAGCAGTTTTTCAAGAATGCAAAACCAGAGTAAGTAACAAAGCTTAAAAATTATTGCTTTTGTTGATGTGTTATCCTGGTGCATGCGACACTTAATAAATTGTTTTTCTTTCATTTTTGTTTATTTCGCAGTTTATAGCGTAGGAAGATGAGTGGAACGAAAGAGTTAACACTCATTCCAGCGATGGTTATGGACCTTTTGTTGGGGGGATTCGTAGATAGTCAGGTAAGGATAACAATTATAGCCTATCTACTAGCTTGAATTTGATTAGGCTCAATAGCAAATATGTAGATGTGTTTTTGTTTTGCATTGGATATCCCAATGCTGCAATGCAGCATGAATGTTGCTATGTTACCTCCATTGGCAACATGGATGTTGCACTGTTACAATGACATCAAATAAATGAGATTAATATGATAATTAGATGTTACTAATTCTTAGTTTTTCTCTGTAGATCATTAATTGGTATGATCGATATTTGCAAATAAATGTCAAGGGAGTTGAAAAAGAGACATTTTTCTTTAATTTTTGTCTTAAGGTAAAGTTTGAACTTGTATTGTCCTTTATTCTCTCCAAATATTATTTTACAAGGAGTACGTCTAACTTCATATTTTCATTTGTATTCAAGACCTATGTAACTATATAAGGGACTTCCGAGATAGTGTCTTTGGGCGATGACGTCATTTTATGCTTTCCCCCCATGATTATGGAAAGTACAAGAATGACAAAATGGGAAATCATTGGTAACTACTCATTTATAACATAATTTCAGACAAATGGACTCACTAAAATTCAATACTTTCAAGAAACAAAGAAGACATTTGCTTCCAAGATGCGGAACAATTAGTGAGTTGACCTTAAATTTTGAAATGTAAAGTTCTTCTAATGTGGCATTAATATTTGTTGATTTATATGAGTTGGAAATAGGCATAACATTTCTAAAATCCTGATATAAGACTAAATAATGTCTAAATGGGTGAAAAAAAACCCAAACCAAGTGGGTCATACCCAATCTATAACAAATTCTGGACTTGGCCCAATTATTGGCAAATCTAATAGTTATGGGTTTCATTAAACAAGCCCGTTATATGAACTCCACCTTATATGAACTCCAAATGAACTCCACTACAAAAAGTGGATTTATAAGATGAATTGAGGACTGATTTTTGGTGAAGATAGTCTTCTCATAATGGAAAATCTTCCTACAAAAAATCAGCCCAAACAAAAATATTTAACCTTATCAAAAGTTGTTTTGAAATTTGAAAAATTTGGACTGTTGGATAATTTTATAACATTGTAAGCAAATTTTGTAACATTGTAAACCCAAATAGAGAACTTATTTCACTCATTCTTCCACTGAGATGCCGATTTAACTCATTCTCTTCCTCAAAGATTCCATTCGAAAAACCCACATCAGTAAAAGTGCTAACTTAAACACCTCCACCAGAGGAGAAGAACATTCCCTAGCGGTAACACGAATGACACCACTAACCGCTCCGTTTATTGGTGAATTGCCAAAACCCGATGATGAAAATATTTGTGAATCTAGATCTGTTAAAATAAATTTACCTTTACACGTGTGATTAAACATTAGATCTAAAAACAATAAAACTTCAATAACTATTGGTTTATTTTATAGCAAAACATTGATAGCAATAATAGATTTAATTCCTTTCCTTCGTAACTGTTTGGGTTCAAAATGTAAAAACGTTGAAGAAGAAGAGCTCTTTGATTTTGATTTGTTAAGGGAACTTATTCAATTCTCCACTCTCTATAGACATATGAGGAGTACCATAACTTTTCTCCAGTGTTTACTTAAGCTTTTTTCTCTTATAATTAGGATTAAGCTCAATCTTAGTTGGGTTTACACATCATTATCCACATCATTTTAAAAAAACAGAATATCAATGCCACATAGGATAAGTTTGACGTCTGTTAAATTAAAATTGACGGAATGACCAAATCGATTTTTTTTAAAAAATAGAGGTCAAATTAAATGAGAAAAAAATATCACGTACCAAATTGAAAAAGGTCGTTGATCACTAAGTTCATAGTTAGTTCTATTTTCTATGATTTTTTTCTTAGAAATTAATCTGCCCCTTCATTAATATGTACAATGTGTGCATTTTTTATATGGTAGGCCGGATTGATAAGGAGATGCTTATGAATACAAAAGTAACAAAAGTTGAAAAGTTGAAAGCCATGGTACATTAAAATCACAGTAGTTTTTGTAGGAAACTTATTCCAAAAATATACTTATTGTTAAGTAAACAAGAAAATCAAATTGATATAACAAATGTATCATGAACAAACATTTAGTTCAACGAATAAACTTAATTTACCAAAGAAAAATCTGTCTTCAGTTGTTAAGAATATACAACTTAATTGTACTTACTTTTTACCAATTACCAAACTATACAAATCTTTTGTCTTGTACGTGTCTTGTACTTCTTAGTTAAATCCGAGCCTAGTGTAGATACACTATGTCCTTAAGTTAGATTTCCCCCCTCACGGTGCTTGAAGGATGATGAGAAACTGTCTCCCAAGATAGAATGAATTTCCTTCTATAGAAAGGTAGCACTTCAATTCTACATAATCAGCGAACACAACATAGTATTTGACTAAGAACAAGGGAAGAAGAGAAAGATCAGAACTCTGTGTGATTTGGTGTGTCTTTCTCTCTAAATTCATCCACTATTTATAGGTGAGTGGTGCCTCTTCAAAACAGCACAGTGACTCTTGGGAAAAAGTAAACAACTCTTTAAAAAGTCACATGTTTCGAAAGGACACACTATTTTGGCATAAAATATTGTTTCGAACTAGTGCCTATTTCGCAAGGTCACACCTTTTCAGCATGATGCACTGTTTCGAACCAGTGCACATTTCAGAAAGGCCGCACTTTTTGGGCATAATGCACTATTTTGAACCAGTGCACCCTTTCGAAAAGATTTTTCTCACTTTACGTACTGTTTCAAGATAAACCCATTTCATCTCAAGTGGGGTAACTTGGGAGACAAATTACTCATTCATATCTTAATAGATTTGTGCAAATCCATTTTTCTAACAGTTTTTACTATCTTTTGGCTCTTGTAAACAAACTCATTCAAACACAGACACTGCACATCAGCACATACCGCACAGGACTATTTTTAAAGACCTACCTTACATTTTCAGCACCCCAGCCTCTCTAAGCGCCAGTTTTTCACTATAGCTGCACATGTATGTTGTTATCTAATTAGGGGTATAGGGCTTATAAATTTTGAAAGTCTTATTCCAATTGAATACCATTTGCCCATATTTTTAGGTGAAGAACGAAGTCCTAATTCCCAAAGATGGAGGAATCCAAAAATTAAGTTCACAATGAAAGTAGTTAAAAAGTCTGCTGGCTGATTATCATCATAAGAGCATTTCTAGGTGGTGGTAGTATATTCTTCAAATTTGAAGACGAAATTTGGAGAATCCAGACGTAAATTTTGACCAACTCTAAGTGATCACAAATATCAACCGCAAAATTGATTGTAGACCCCACCATGCGCGCCATTAGTAATGTTACGCGCTAGTACCACTGTCGCACGTCATTGGTACTGTTGCGCGCCATTACTAATGTCGCGTGCTATACCTGTTTAAATGTTGTACAACAGTCGGACTTTTGTCATTTCTCACATTTGTTTTCAACCTAGTTTCTCTAGTTCTAACAAAAAAATGGATTCCGACGATGAATACATCTATAATAACCAAACAAAATAGAGTGGTGACGGTGAGGAAGATGAAAATAGTGGTAATAGTGCACTGGTTTGGAGCAATCCCATGGGTGATCTAGATTATGAACCAAACACTTCTGGAGCTAGAAATCAGGGAGCTGAGTCGGACGATCCATTGTTGCTTTAGTATCAGCAAGTTGATTTTGAATTTCCTACTGAGGCTATGGATTTCAACCATCTTAGACCGGTGTCTAGGAGGTTTCATGATAAGCATGTCTCAAGAGTTGTTCTTGAACAACAGGTATGTATTTTAATTTCATATATTAGCAGTAGTAGTAGTTAAATACGTATATTTTAATTTTAATTTTTTAATTTTAGTTTCATTTTACGTATATCAGAGATGTGTTATATATCGGGTTCGGTGCACTCCACGTGCGCTTAAGACGTGGTGGGATGGTATTAAAAAAGTCGGTGCACTTGACCATGTTAGAGATGCATTCTAGCGACTCCCTTCGGTCATCTAGTTGACATACCTTACAATAAGACTAACATTCAGGGAGTTATCAATGGTTTAGTTGAGAGATGGTGGGATAGTACACATACTTTTCACTTCCCTCAGGGAGAGTTGGGCTTCACTCCACTAGATTTTTGTATGATATCTGGTTTGACTATAGGATTAGGTCATCCGTTGAGATGTAGCACTGAATTCCAGAGTTTTGCCCAAATGATGACTTTCTTCCCTTGTTTAACCGAGGAGTCATATGACAGTGCTAGTGTTAGGATTTATGGTATCAAGGCTGCATACATTACACCGTTGACTAATGATGATGGGTTGTAGTTTTTAATAAATTATTTGTCACTTGATTCTGATGATGGTCAAGCACATGTTGATGAGTATG
Source organism: Coptis chinensis (assembly GCF_015680905.1). Taxonomy (NCBI): domain Eukaryota; kingdom Viridiplantae; phylum Streptophyta; class Magnoliopsida; order Ranunculales; family Ranunculaceae; genus Coptis; species Coptis chinensis. The sequence goes on along the minus strand of NC_141461.1, from coordinate 81,587,356 downwards.
TAAGAGCTTTCTGTATGTATTTAATGGGCGTCTTGTTTTTTCCTTCTGGCTATTCCACGATTAACTTGGGGTATTTAGCCAACTTTGAGCACTTGCATGAGTTGGGCAGTATTGATTTTGGTAGAGCCATATACTGTAATTTGTTGTGTTTTTTAGATAGGGCTTCTCGGCAGACTGGTGTTCACTACAACAGAACAGCACTTTTGTGATGGCTAGGAGGCATCAGAATTATTTTTTGTGATGTCTAGGAGGCGTTGGAATTTAGGCATCTGTGTTGGTGTCAGAAATATTTGTGACGCCAATATGCCATCACAATTGAAATATTTACTGATGCCTCTACACCATTACTAAATATGCATTACTAACGCCTTTACGCCGTCACTAAAATTGTATTACTAACGCCTCCATGCCGTCACTAAATTGGTGTATTGTCGTCACTATTAAACTTTCAAATCCCCCCAAAAACTAGCGCTATAACTTGGCGCCAAAACAAACTAACGCCTCTGTACCGTCAAGAATTATTAATTTGTCTTTTTTTTAGATATACTTACTGACGCCTATATACCGTCAGTAATTATAAATTTGTCTTTTTTTTAGAAATGCTTACTGACGCCTGTCAGGCGTCACAAAATATTATTTATTTAAAAAAAATAATATTTGTTTTTGGTTTCCATCATAATATTTATATTTTTTTTTTCCCCTGAAATCGCTTGCATAAATACAACCACATATACCCCAAACACATAATATAATTAAGACTTGACAAACAATTATACACAAGGAAAATCTTAGTCATAACCATCACCAAAATTTGACTAAGTATATATATCACTAAATGAAAAACATTTAAAAGATATAGATGTATGGATATAGTAGAATCTACCAACATACTATTTCAATATAATCCCTATACAACAACTCAAGATCACATCCTAAGAAGCAACAACATGGGGTCCTTGACGATTCTCCTGGCGGTCTCGCTCTAAAACATACACACCTTGGACCAAGCTGGCAGCTACAGATCTCCGGTGATGTGCATTTTCCCTTCATAAAAAGAAAAAGATTCATTTAAACTATACCTTAGTCAATACAACCTAAGGAACCATTAAAACAAACTATTGACTAGTCAATATACACGCTAAGGATCCACGGAAGCAACAAAACAAGTCAATAGGATGGTTAGTCTGTCAATGAGAAAAGGCACCCACTACAGCTTTGTCATGGCCATACAGATTTATGTGCAAATATATGTACAAAATCCAGAATGGGATAAAAATTTATAAAGGAAGTGCCTCAGAATGGCTCAGATACACTAATCACAGCTAAAAATGTGAATCATTCAAGAATACCACAAGAAAAGGCTCTAGTTTTGTTTCCTTTCTGAATATATCAAACAATTAATAAAACAATATGTGGTTCAGAATAAACACTCAGCCAATAAATACCACCAAAAACATCATTTCTCCAAGAGTAGACACAATATTTTTACCCAAAATCAGGAATATACCAATATTTTCAGCCCACCCTAGTGTTGAAATTTGGACAAATATCATGTTTAATCCATCAAATTTCAATTAAAGTTGATGTTGCGTACTAAATTGCAAGCAATACATAAGAGGAAAGAAATAACTTTTTGCCCTTTTTTAATCAAGTCAAGAACTACACAAACCCGTCCAAGGAGAAGCTCAGAAGCTAAGACACATCCAACAGACCACATATCAATGGTCAGCGTGTATTCTATAGCTCCAAATATTAGTTCTGGAGCCCTATAATATCTTGAGCATATGTATGATATATTGGGTTCGCCAGGTACCTATATAACAAAAATATCAATGTCAAGCCTTATCATATCATAACCCAGTAAGGCTATAAAACTATTGTTTGACAACTTACCAACTTCTGTGCACTTCCGAAATCACATATCTTAAGTTGATGGGTGTGAGGATTAACCTACAACAAATAGTACTTCAAAGGTCAGACTGGAAACAATTATACCCAGCTAAAACTAACATAAATTGCAATCAATACACATCCTTTAAAGTAAAGGGTAAACATTGAGGAGCAGAATCTCACCAATAAATTTTGTGGTTTAATGTCACGATGACAAATTCCAATAACACCATGTACATAAGCAAGTGCTCGACAGATCTACAAAGCATAAAAATGTTGAACAAATAAACAAAAAATTAAGCTAAGTGTTAGTATCACTGCATTCAAGTGTTTCTCAGCTTTCAAATAGACATTAAATAAATCATATATATAAAGGTGTATCTTTGAACCATACAAAAGTGTATCCAAAAACTTCTTAGGCAGATATGAGAAATGGAAGTACAATATTTGCAACCAATTCTTATAAAAAATAAATAAATAAAAAGAAAATACAGTAGACATTGTTGCTTACAAGTTACAACCCAAGGAATAGGTATTAAACAAGAAACATGACATGCCATTACCATGTGTGTTGTCCCGTCACATCACACGAGCTACCACCTCTATAAAGATAAACTTTGTTCCACATAACCACATAAGCGTCCACATCATAGTCAACCTGGCTGGAGGACTAACATCACCAACCCCGCAGGGTAACTGACCATAACAGAACAGAAGTGACTCTTGAGAAACCAAGCCGGGCTGACCCCATAGAACCAAATAACAATGATGGTGACGATAACAACAATGAACAAAAGTGATCATGGTGTGAATCCAAATTATAATTGCAACCAAACTTAACCAAGTAGCTAGTAAGGAAGCATAACAAACCTGGTTAATATATGGCTCCATTTGATGTAATAACTCGTAACCCTGAGTACACAACCAAAGTCGAAGGTTCAATAGCCTAAACGTGTTAAAGCTTGCTTACAGTAGAATGCAACAACACTAAATCACCTACATGTTTGAAGTATCGAAGATGAGCATCCATTGTCCCACTAACAGACTCCAAAAATTTCTGAATCCAGCAGTGACAGCGATGCAGAAAAGCATAAGGATCCAATTTATTTCAGGTATGTATATTTGCCCAAGGAACTTTGTAGATGTATGAACAACCTTGACTCTAGGAAAGCAACCAAGTGCATGTGCTTGCTTGATTATTGAAAAAGTTGCAGATATTGTAGCGTGACTCTCGCAATAATAGCAAAGCTGGCAATCCCCAAGAACAAACATTGGCGAATATAAACCCTCTGCAAAAATACGATATATTAGTTAGTTATCAAGCTTTTTCAGGAGAGATGACCACATTAAAGTTTAGGTACAATGTACCAAAAGAGATCATAACAGACTTGGTATGGAATGATAGAAAGCATGGACAACGTGCCCAGGTTCTTCATAAGGTAAGCAGCCTGTCCTATATATGCCAATAGGCCGGAGGCTAGGAAACACGATTAATGTGAAAACAATCCGAACTACCAAAACAGGAAAATGGTCTAAATCAGCAAAGAGCGCTTCTGTCCCTGCAATAATGATGTGCACATCAGTAACCCAAGAGACCGCTAGTCCTTCTCAGTAAATGCAAATGAATTGGAGATGAGATGCTAAATAACAAAATAAGAAGTTGACCTATGATATATCGAAAGCATTATTCCTCCAAGGCAGCTCCAACCTCCCTTTTTAAGAAACCGATATACATAAAATGCGGAGAAAGCCTTCGTAATCGTGACCATGTTTCCAAATGTTGAATGCACCGACGCCTCCCATCATAAGAAACCAAAGGAGTGCGATTGGAGCAAAGAGCCACCCAACTTTATTGGTTCCATAACTTTGCATACTAAACAAGCAAAAATAACTGTAATAATCGACAGGCAGCTTAACCTGGATTAACATTTGAACTGCACCAAATATCACCTTTTTTGGATGTAATGTTCTTTGTTCATGAGGAACTTGCAAGTTACAATATCACAGAACAATTTTGAGCACAAGAACAAAAATCAGAACACATGTATCGTTAAACCTCACGGAGAACCAAGCCGGGACTCAAACATGTTTAACTACGCGGATTATTTGACCAGAAATATCCCATTAAAGTGAATACGCCAAGCCACATACAACACTTCACAGAGTAACTTGCTTAAAACCGGACGACGAGAGAAAATAAAGTTGTCTCTGGAGAATAAACAGGGCTGCTGTATTTCTCATATTATATACCCATTATATCGGAGAAAAGAATAAAAATAAGTAACTATGCAGCTCCCATTTATCTACACTACCTAACTGCCTAGTTAGAGTTTGATCAAAAAATTTTAAAAGAAGAAGAATTGGGAGTTCAGAAAAGATGGAAAAGGGTGCCCCCAAACCATAAAACACAAGCACTAATGCAATCCAAGTACAAGGTTACCTTGATGAGCTCAGTATTGGATGTTTTGTCTGCTAGGCTGACAAGCCACATTGTGAATTTGTGACCATGTCCCGCTTTTCAAGAAAGATCTGCACCAAGAGAAAAAACGTGTGCTGTGGCCTTTGCATTCTCATACCTATTCCAGAAGTGTAAAATTTTAGTGACAAGCACTAAATAGTAAATCAGCAATAGGTACCGTGGTCGCCAAACCGATAATTTAATGAAGAGACCACTCAAAGGAAACTCTATAAGCTATTACAAAGAACTCTAACTGCCAGATTTTGAGCTTTATAACGTTCTCAGAATAGTTTCAATTGGTCGAGATCCCCGCTTTTAAGCCCTCTTATATTTTCTTCAAATATAGAAATTTCCCTCTCAGAATTGTTTTAAAAACGATAGAAAGTCTTACCCGGACTGAAGGTAATCATTACGTAAAAACAAAAAAAAATAAAAATCATAATTAGGGTCTGTTATGCACATCAACAACTTGGAAAGATCTGCTGATGCATGATTTTAGTTGTGAAGATTCGGAAAGGGGTGAAGACCCACGGTCACCATCACATAGAAGAAATTACTTCTTCTAACATGGTAGCTATATCCATCTTTGTGCCTTTCCGCAATGACAAAAACTTCTCACGAGCCTGTTACACAAACGTAAAGTACATTTCACTATCAAAAAAGTTAAAAGTTAAAATTAAACTACATTAATTGCGGTGAGGAGAAATTGTAGGGTTTTATTTTATTTTAATTTATTTATTTATAGTTTTTTGGTAAGAGATTGTTCAAGACCTTATCTCAAACAAATGGCTAGCGAGTGAAGTCGAGAAGAAAGAGATTGATTCTGCATTAGGGTTTTGAGATTGAGAAGAAAGAGAGATGAGGTCGAGAAGAAAGATGAAACTGTTGAGAAGTGAAACTTGACGCCCTCATGTCACATGCCTAACACGTGTTTAGTTGTGACGGTTTATAAAAATAACTCTGACCCTATTTGTTGTCACTATTTTTTTATGCATTTTTTAAATAAACTAAAATACGTTTTTGAATTATAATGACGCTAAAACCACAAACTGACACCTACATGCTGTCACATCCTTTCTAACGCCACTTTGGCTTCACAAAACCAAAAATGCCCCTGTCACAAAAATGTTGTTATGGTGTAGTGGTTGTTAGTAGTCCCCAGATGGGAGGGCTTGTCATTCTCTTAGAGGTATGGTTTTATGAGTATTTCCGTGCTGCAAATCCTATCCTCAAAGAGTACACCGATGAGAGGCCTAGGCTCAGGGCTTGGCACGAACCTCATCGAGCTCGTCTGACCAGTGAGATTAACATAACTTCTGTCCGAACCTAGATCAAGCTTAGCACATAGGCTTTTATTGTTTGGAGGCATTGGTGGACATATGTGCACATCGGCACGAATGACTGTAGATATGCATTGTTCATTTTTTCATAGGAGGATGGTATTCACTTGTGGGAGTCATATAGAGTGGTATTTAAGGGATAGATGTTACAGACAGCTCACACCATGCTTTGGTATCCCCCCTGATCTGGCTACCCATGTATCAGAGGCTAAGGACATGACCTTTACAACCAAGTCATCGAAAAGAAACGCGTGGCTTGAGTTGGCTAGTAGCCGACCTAGTTACATTGCGGACTTATGAGCGATATTACCATTATTGGTTTAAGGTATTTATTGGTCATTTGCTCCCAGCTGTGGGTCGTACAGGCAACATTCATACGGTTAACAGAATGGGTGTCAGACGTGAATTTCAGATTGGCCAGCCGTCCACCGATGTTTCAAAGATGGACCGCATTACACACATTTGTTCCAAATACGATCCCCTCTACCATAGTGGCCTTGGGTTTTCAGTTTGAGTGATCCGAGTGGCCAGACGATTTACCATCACATTTCTTCTATTGATGACACTTGCATCGTACAATTAGAGCCTGACCTTGGACATCTACCCCTGGTAATTATTTTTATTGGTTTTGGTTTATTATGAAAATGTCATAAATTATTAATGAATTATTATTTCAGGATGAGCTACGCATGAGATATGAGACAAGCATTCGTGGAAATGATGGCATGCGCTCTTCGGTATTCGCCTACAGTGTTGAGAGAGAGAGACTTCTTTCCCAGGCTCATATGGATTATGATGATTTACAATGCCAGGTTGATGAGTTACAGGCTCAGATTGATTGCACAAGGGTGAGTTCATCACATGGACAGACGGAGATTTCAGCACAAAGACAGTCGAGGAGGAGTTCACGACAAAGGAAGGCGTATGTAGGAAGTGAGGACTTGATGATTTATAATATTAAGTTTGTTGTATAACAATTATTATTATGTTGTGTGATTTAGAATTGTTCATTTGATCATTTTCATAAGTTCTAATTTACTTCCTTTGATCAATTTGATTTAGCAAATGAATTATAATTTTTATTAATAGAATGGCAACTAATATATGATTGCAAAAAAATAAAATAAAATAAAAATAAATAAATAAAAGACAATTATTACATATCACCCTTATTACATACTACTAGAGGTACTCTAGTTATCAAGCCAATCATCATTTTCTTCATCATTAGCTCATTGTCGTCGGAAACTTCATTTGTACTACTTGATTCAACATTTTTTTTTCATATTTAGCTACAATTGCTTCTTGTTTTAGCTCTAAAACCGTTCGCAAATGAGGACTGACTTTGTCGAAAGTGACATTGCCAACAACCTAGTCTAAATTTCATCCTCTCTAATATGAGTTTTTCTTGCTTCAAAAATAACTTTTTTGCGTGCTTCAATTTCATCATAGTTTGAAATTGCCCATTTAGAATCTCTTTTCTATTTCTTCGGCTTTCTTTAAAAGCTTGAAGAAATTGATCCATATTTTTAGCAGTGGATGCAACATTACCCTCGACAGTAGAGGCAATTTTCTTGTTCTTCTCAATTTTTTTGCTCTGCTTCCTACCAATCGACCTCTCCAAAAAACCTTCGGTATTGCTAGGATCGTATTCCGAGTACAGTGAAGGTGAAGGGTTAGAGTGAGGCGTTGAAGGGGTTGAGGCTAAAGAATCGAAGCCTTCAAAATCTCCGGATCTTGTTTTTTTCTTTGGTCTTAGAGCAAGCGTTTCGTTGCGTAATTGAGTTCTTTGCCACTTTGGTGTATTTTTTACTAGATTATAACAATCTTGCCATATCTATGGTTTCCCAGTAGTAGCCGCATAAGTTGCTGTCGAGTCTGTAAGCTATATTTATTTTTTTTTTTTTAAATCAATATCAAGTAGTATATAAACGAAGTATAAATTAAATGAAGTATAAACGAATCTTACAATGTCTTCACGTCCCCACCCGCTTGGATGTTGTTCATCAAGCTTTCTTAGTATAACATGAAATTTGTTGAAAAATGGTAAAAGAATCGCCCAACGATGTGAGACTCCCTTCCACTTACGGTTGCGGTCAAAACATTGAATTTCATTCATCCTTGCCATAATTCGTTCCCAATAAACTTGTCCCGATTGATCATTCCCTACTATAGGATCTTCTCCAATCTCAATCCACGTTCTAGTAAGAGCAAAATTTTCTTCATTTGTCCAACTTAGACCCCTGCCTTGTTTTGGTTGTGACATTGTGAGTGTTGTGTATGAAATGGTTGAATTATTTGATAAGAATGTTTGAGTTGAGTGTATATAAAATGAAGAAGGAGATGAGTGTAGATATATGGATGTAGAATTCCAGCCGTTTTTTTTCCGTTGGAGCACGCAACATTAAGAGTGGCACATGACAAGATTTCATCAATCGGCGCGCAGTCTTTGGTCAAAAAAAAAAAAACATTTGCAATGGCGCGACATTACCGATGTCACTCTGCATCCGCATCCAAATTGTCAAATTTGCGAACAAAAATGCGAACAGATAGGTGATGCAACCGAATATACTACCACCTAAAGTTGGAATTTCGAAAATTCCGAATTTTTTCTTCAGGTAATACTACCACCTAGAGATGCTTTAACTTTATAGAGTTCATTATTTACCCTCTAATTCTAGTATCACTATAGTTTTATAGCGTAGCTAATTTGTTATCATACTTCAGTAGGTGTAGCCAAAATTCGCTAAGTCGATCACCTTCTTTGTTATTTTGTCTTGAGCACTATTTTTTCTTTTTAACAAATGAATTAAAAAATTTGGCCTTCAGCGCGATATTCAGCGTCAAGAAAGTAAATCTTTACCGTGTAAACAAAGCTCCCCTAGTAACAGTAGCTTTTTCTATCGACCGGATTTTTTTTCCTGAATTTGCCCCTTGCCAAATACCGATATCACAGTTCATGCCATCTTTATTTTATTGTTATTTTGTCTTTTTTGTATGGGTGTAAATGTAAATGAACTCATTAAGTTGTCACCATCAGATCAGAATTTTTTGGCCAAATTTGACCCGGTTTGGACAGTTGACCAAATTTGACCAAACAAAATAACATTCCAAAAAACACCAATATTATAGTTCCTGCCATTTTTGTTTTTTTTTTTTTTACAGTCTCGGCAAATTTAATACAATTAGTCTAAATTAGTGTATTAGTTGGACCTCTTTACATCTATAGCAACAAATCGGATCAGGAATTTAGATTTTTATGTTTGATTCAAATTTAAATTTTGGACTCGGAGTTCGCATCATATCGCGCATTTTATTTTATTTTATTTTTTTATCCTGACAAATTTAACATATTCAGTCTAAATTAGTGTGTTAGTGATATCTCTTTACATCTTGAGCAACAAATCGGGTCGGAAATTTAAATTTTTATGATCAATTCAAATTTGAATTTTGGAATCAGGGTTTTTTATTAACCCGATTGATTTCGGTTTCGGATAGTTAGCATAAACTAAGTACAAAAAAAAAAACAAGCGCATCGCGCGTGCCAGAATAAATTTCACGCTCATAGTTTTGGATAGGTATTATAAAATAAGCACGAAAAACAAACATGTGCATCGCGTTGCATGCGGCGTGCCAGAATAAATTTCACGCTCAATCGAGCGTGCCCAAAATGCTAGTATTTATAAAGAGAATGACCGTCCTCCATTTATTTTGTGAAAGCTATGCAGTAGCCTCAGTGGGAATGAATGGTCGATAAGGTTATCTAACCACGCTTTGGAGTTGGACTGAAGCATCTACTGGCGTTCTTTGTAATTCATATTTCATCCAATCTGTGAGCTGTAACCTTAAAAATGATTCCTGGGGTCTTTCAATCAATATTAGGTGTCGTGAATAGTGGCGCGTGGTTTTCGTGTTAATACCACTAATCAAATAACCGGCTCCTGCTTCATTTCCTAATTGCATTTCTTCTTCGGACTTCTATTAAATCTTGGTAGGTAAGGATTCCTAACGAGTAGCATGCCAATACTAGGTGATGAACGCAGGAACATGGGGAGATAACATACACCTTTTTCCTCATTTCCTTAGAAACATTTTTAAAGCCGAAGAGATGTCACCACGATCCTGAATGTAGCATTGTGAGGACATCGGATACATAGCAGACGGTTTTTATTACATTCGCATTTACGAGACTATCGGTATATTATTCCCCATGATCAAGACTTCGACAGACCACTGAGTCTAGCTTACCAAGATGACTGTACACTCTGGAATTGCACGATGCTTTTTATGCTTTTAATTTATTGATTAGACTTTTGAGTCTTGATTATTTTGTTTGATTTGTCAACTTTCAGCACTACTCTCGTACACTCGGGCAAGTAAAAGGTGAAAGCGATGTAAGAAGATAGTTGAGGGCGGTATCAGAATCCATAAGGCTTTATGGCCATTTCTTCATAGGATAAGGTGCAAGCCCTGTAGCTAGTTGCGTAAAATCTATAAGAACTTCAAAATGTGCCGATTCTTTATCTAATTTTATTTTGTGTTGGTTATCCGATCTCGACGCCTTCATTGGTTCGCGGACAAATGACAACTGCACTTGCACTTGATGAAAAAAGAATATAGTTTTTTTTTCAGCCTCTCACAAAACATGTCTACTGGAGTTTTGAGATTGAAAAATAAGAGGGCGCACGCCCGCGCTCATGCCTAAAGATGCCGGATTCTGATTTTTCTACAGAAAACACGAAATTTTGCAGACACGCCGAAATTTTAGATTACTATAAAAACAAAATTTAGGTTTTGAAAAATCAAGTCTTGAATAGAAACCTAATTTTGAGAGCAACCAAAATTAAGAGAAAACTCTTACAAAGAGAAAAAGCTTATAAGAAGAGATGAGTGATCTAGTAAGTTTGGAGAGACTTGAGAGGAGTGATTGTAATCTTCCTTCCCATACTTATAAAAGGATTAATTAGCTCTTGTGGAAGTATGTATCATTGGTCGAACTACGATACATCTTTGTGTTATGGTATATTTTACTTTCTTTATATTTCTATTGTCTATTTGTGATAGTTATATCCATAGTTTAGGATTATGGTTGTTGGTTGTAGTGAAATATTAGATTTTTTATTGGAGTAGTAGATTGTCCAAATACAAGTTATTTTAGTGGGGATCGATTGGTATCGTTTTCCCCAACTAGTGGTATCGGAGCCATGGTTAAATTAATCATAGAAAATAGTTATCCAAATCTTACCCAGAAGGTGTTTGATAAAATTTATGAGAGGAGGTTTGAGTTGAAATAGCTTGTTGAGATGGACCATTCTATAAACACTCGCATGACTAGTCTAAATAGAGGTAACTACACTATTTGGAAAGTCAGGATGTGCAAGGACTTGGCACAACCCATTGGAAATGGAGGAGTAAAACCAGACGCAATTGTCGCGGCTGAGTGGAAGACGCTTGATGAAAAAACAATTGGGTGCATTACAACGGATTGACAACAATGTAATTCGCCTTGTATCCCAAGTGACCACCACTTTTAGCCTGTGGAAGACATTAGAAGACCTCTACGAGAAGACAAAAAAGGACGCACATAATAGCTCCTATCACTCAGAGATCCTTGTTACAAAAAAGCAAGAGAGAGGCAAAAGTAGAAAGCTACCTCATTCTAGAGGTGATGACAAAATAAAATCTAGGAGCCTGAGTAGACCTCCTAAGAAAGACTTGTCGTGTTATCATTGCGGTATCCATGATCACTTCAAGTATGAATGTATAGAATTGAAGAGGGATGAGAAGACTAGTATCGTACATGAAGACAAGTTATAGTTGAAAGAAAGCACTACCGGTAGAGACTCCACAATCATAGCTACAGAAGGTGAAGTAGGAATTATGTCAGATGGTGACGAGTTATGCTTGAGTACTTCATACCAGGGTACAGAGTGGGTGGTAGATACAGGTGCTTCCTACCATGTCATACCCTACGAGAGTTTCTTCACTACCTACAAATCGGGTGATTTTGGTGAGGTGAAGATGGGCAACAATGAAGTCTCGAAGATTTTAGGCAATGGGGATATTCATGTAGAAACCAATGTCGGCTACACCTTGACACTCAAGGATGTAAGACATGTCCCTGATATTCAGCTAAGCCTAATTTCCACTGGGAAGTTAGATGATGATGGCTTTCAAAACTTATTTAGTAACGGGGTATGGAAACTAAGTAGAGGTTCCATTCTAGTAGCCAAAGGGAAGAAAACTTGCTGCTTTATAAGATACAGGCTAGTTTATGTAAAGCTGAGTTAAATGCAGTACAAGAATAAGCTTCCTCCGAATTATGGCATAAGAGACTGTGTCATATGGGATAAAAAGGCATAGAAGTTCTTGCCAAGTAAAATGTCTTGCCAAACATAAAAGGTATGCATTTAAATAGATGTACTCATTGTTTGGTTGGAAAGTAACACAGGGTGGTGTGTTTCCAAAGATTCCCCTCTCACAGAAAGAACAATGTCCTTGAGCTAGTACACACAGATTTATGTGGTCCTATGAAAGTGAAGTCCCACGGGGGGAGCTTTGTACTTCTTGACTTTCATTGATGATGCATCAAGAAAGATATGGGCATATAGTTTGAAGACCAAGGATGAAGTTCTTGGCATGTTCAAAGCTTTCCATAGCATGGTGGAAAGAGATAGGGGAAGCCTTTGAAGTGTATTCGCTCAGATAATAAGGGAGAGAGTATATTGGGCCATTTGAAAAGTATTGCAAGAGTCGTGAGATTTGTCATGAGTAGACCGTTCCCAAGACACCATAGCAAAATGGTATAGCCAAGAAGATATATTGTACCATTATAGAGAGGATGAGATGCATGTTATCTCACTCTAAGTTACCAAGAGTTACTGGGTAGAAGCAAGTGTAAAGCCGTACATGTGATCAACTTATTGCCTTTGAAGCCTCTAAATAGTGATTATCCATAGAGAGTATGGTCAGGCAGAGATGTTCATTATGGATACTTTAGGGTATTTAGGTGTAGGGCATTTGTTCATATTCCCAAGGATGAGAGATCCAAACTTGATGACAAAGCCAAGCAATGCATTTTTCTGGGTTATGGGGATGAGAAGTTTAGCTATAAACTTTATGATCCGATCAACAAAAAGATGATCCGAAGTCGAGATGATGTGTTCTTGGAAGACCAAACTATAGCAGACTTTGTGAATGGTGAGAAGCTAGAAGCTTTCATTAATGATCTTGTTGACTTAGAACCAGAAGTTCCTAGTGTGGAACGTGCAGAAGGCATTGAGAATGCAGAGAACCATGGGTTACATTTGAAGCTCATGATAATGATCATATTGCTCATGATGGGATAGAACCTATTGATATAGAAGATGCAGATGAAGTGCATGAACTACCACCTGAGCAAGTAGAAGTGCATCCTCCTGAGCCACAAGAAGATGGGGTAAAGAGATCGGAGAGAGAAAGACAAGCTTCAACCAGGTATTCACCACATACATATGTTTTACTATCTGATGGTGGAGAACATATGTACTATCAAGAGGCTCTTGAAAGTACAGACAAGGAGAAGTGGTTGAAGGTCATGCAAGATGAGATGGGTTCTTTGCATAAGAATCATATTTATGACTTAGTTGAGAAACCGAAATGAAGAAAAGTTTTCAAGAATAAGTGGATCTTCAAAGTCAAGCATGAGGAGAATAATCCACACCCAAGGCACAAAGCTCGCTTTGTTGTGAAGGGATTCTGTCAAAGGAAAGGTATTGACTTTGATGAAATTTTCTCTCTTGTAGTTTTTTTTTTAAGAAGCTAGGGGTTAGGCAGACCCCAACTTGTATTAATCAAGATCTCAAGTACACCTTTTCTTGCGCATCCTCCATTACAATATTAGTTAGAGCACAGTTTAAAGGAGGAAGAAAATAGAAAACAAAATCCTCATAAGACTTACATAACTTAGAGAAGTAATCAGCTACCCTATTTGTTTCTCTATACACATGCTTAAAATCAACCAGTTCAAACTGTTGTTTCAATAGCTGAATGGAAACAATAATGTTAAGACAATACCAAGGAGGTTCCTCTAGTCCAGTTATTGCTCCTACTGCACATTTAGAGTCTGAACAAACTGTAAGTCATCGAGCTCCAATACAAATTGCTCCCTTCATTCCCGTCTTCAATAGCCAAGAGTTCCTGGGTAATGACCGACCTTTTTGTAGAACTCCCAGTATACGCCAGCTGAACAACTTCAGCTTCATCTTTTATCGCACCTCCAAACCCATTGAATTCTTCTGTGACCGATCCATCAGTATTAACTACTAACTCACCTAGTTTAGGCTTAAACCATTTGCACCAAATTAGGACACGTGGTGTGAAAGAAACTTGTATCCCCATCCCATTGAGAAGAATTCTGGCTACCACCGTGTCAAGGACTTCTTTCAACACTGTCTACAGATATAACTTCATTTCCCTCTTCACCTTTTTGCAGACTTGATCTTCAATATGCTGCTTCTGCTGAAACTTCCTCAAATTCCTTTCAACCCAGATGGCATATATAGTGGCGCAGACAACAACTCTAGCAATTTCAGATTCCATAGTGTCATCTCTACAAATCCTCTTGATGTTATACCACTCGGCAGTTGATAACTTAACTTGAGTGCTCCAACCTAATCATCTTTTCACCCTCGCCCAGACACCTTTAGTATATGGACAATCAAAATATAGATGCTTTTAGGTCTCCCTAGAAGAGTTACAGAGACTACAAGTAAATTGGTTAATAATTTTCTTCCTAACGAATCGATCATGAGTAGGTAAACAATTAGCAAACAGTTGCCAACCAGTGAAGGAGTGTTTAGGTACAACTAACTTACCCCATACCACTCTATACCATTTGACTTTTGTTCTAGTCTGCTTGAGTGCCATGTATGCTGATTTGGCTGTGAATCTTCCTGAGACTGTTGGAGTCCAGATGATGTGGTCTTGCTATAGCATAGGGTTCAACTCAGTATCCTCTATGCTCTTTTTTAGTTCACTAGTAGGCAGACTAGTAACTAGGTGGTTCCATCTCCCATAAAAAATAAGATCTCTAACTAGCGCATTCTCCGGTACCTGTAAGAGTTGCACTACTTCAGGCCACTGTAGTAAAGGAGTGTCATGGCACCAAGGGTCATGCCATACATAAGTCTACTCTCCTTTTGCTATCTAGTGTCCTACTAACTTCTGAGCAACTTTCTGATGCTTTAAGACATTCCTCTAGACAACCCACGAGCAATCAGCTGGACTTTTCATATTCCAAAGTGTTGTTTTCTAACATGATGCTCAACTGACCACTTAACCCATAAAGAGTCTTCGTAGCTTGCAATCTTAAAAACAAGGCCACAGTAGGCAGCCTTATTCCATGTCTTCGGGTCTACTATCCCCAGTCCATCCTGATCTTTCTCAAGTCGAATGAGAGCGTGAGTAGCATGATGCATTTTGGGTGTCATGTCCGGACTAGCCCAAAGGAATCTATTGCAAATCTTACCAATGTCATTCAATGTTTTTTTGGGTAAGATGAAAGTTCTAGCCCAATAAACATGGAGAGAGGATAAAAGTGACTGAATCAATTGGAAACTTCATGCATTAATGAGAGACTTATTCTTTCAATTTGAACTTCTCTTAGTAACCATTTCTATCAAAGGAAGACATTCTTTGATCCCCATTCTAGATGCAGTGAGTGGGAGCCCAAGATAAGTAATGGGGGGCTGCACCAGTTGCACTTCCATAATGTCCGCCAATTCCTTTGCTTCATGATAGCTCATACTTCCAGCCAAAAGTGTAGTCTTCTGTCTACTCAACTTAAGCCCAGTACACTCAGTGAATTCATCAAGGGTTTTCTTCACAGCCCTCATAAATGTTTCATCACCCTTACAGAACAGCAAGATGACTTCTATCAGGGTGGTATTGGGTCTAACTGCAAGGATGAACCTAAAGGTTGAGCAACTATATGTCAAGACAGCTTTTTTCATGGAGATCTTGAAGAAGATGTCTACATGGACCAGCCATAGGGGTTTGAGGTCAAAGGCAAGGAGCATCTGGTATGCAAGCTGAAAAAGAGCTTGTATGGGTTGAAACAAGCATCGAGACAGTGGTACATGAAGTTTGAGTCATTTATAGTGAAGCATGGATACAAAAAGTCTTCTTTCAATCATTGTGTGTTTGTTCATAAATTTTCAGATGGGGATTTCATAGTGCCCTTGTTGTATGTGGATGATATGTTGATAGTTGGCCAAAACAACAATAAGATATCCAAGCTGAAGAAACACTTGAGTAAGTCCTTTGAGATGAAGGATTTGGGTCAAGCAAAGCAGATACTTGGTATGTGGATCATTCATGACAGAAAGAGTGGAAAGTTATGGCTTTCTCAAGTAAGCTACATATCTTTCTTGTGTCAAAAGGGAAGTTATGCTCACCCTTTTGACACATATCTTTAGATCACGAGTGTTGAAGAGATTCAACATGTTGAATCTCTTCAACACCTTCTTAATATAAGGTGTTGAAGAGATTCAACATGGATCAAGCTTTAGTCCGCTTTGCGGCCATTCCGCATGACCAAAGATATGTGTCAAAAGGGTGAGCATGAGCAGAATCAAATGGAAAAGATTCCTTATGCATCCATAGTGGGTAGCTTGATGTATGCAATGTTGTGTACAAGACCGGATATTGCTTTCGCAGTTGGTGTTGTAAGTCGATTTTTGTCAAATCCGGGTAAAGAGCATTGGGAAGGTGTTAAGTGGATATTGAGATATCTCAAGGGCATTTCCAAGGCGTGTTTATGTTTTGGTGGGAGTAAGCCCTTGCTTGAAGGCTACACAGATGCAGACATGGCAGGTGATGTTGACTCGATGAAGTCCACTTCCAGTTATCTATTTATTTTTGTAGGGGGAGCAATTTCTTGGCAATCTAAGTTGCAAAAATGTGTTACCCTCTCCACTACAGAAACTGAGTATATTACAGCCACTGAGTGTTGCAAAGAGATGCTATGGATGAAGAGGTTCTTCGATGAACTAGGGCTAAAGCAGAAATAGTTTGTAGTTCTATGTGACAGTCAGAGCGCCATCCATTTGAGCAAGAATCCAAGTTTTCATTCTAGATTCAAGCATATACATGTGCGTTATCATTGGATCAGAGAAGTTCTCAAAGACAATCAATTGTGCATTGAGAAGTTCCATACCGACAAGAACGGGTCAGATATGATGACCAAAGTTTTACCGAAAGGTAAATTTGATGTTTGTTGTGCTATCACCAGAATGGTAACACAGTCCTCTTGTTGATTTGAGAATGCATGGAGGTATCCCCCCTCACTGTTCGGGAGGGGGAGAATGTTGGAGTTATCCCTTATATGAGGAAGAAGGAGAAACAAGTACTGTTCGTGTGAATAAATCAGAGCGCGCACGCGCTTAGATTGGTCATGACCAAGGCACGCCGCGCCCTTGCCATAAAAAAAGAAGATAGTTTTTTTCAGCCTTTTACGAAACATGTCTAGTAGAGTTATGAGACGAAAAAATAAGAGGGCGCACACGCTCTTTGATTAGCCTTGCCAAGAGCACGCCCGTGCTCATGCCTGAAGATGTCGGGTTCTGATTTTTCTACAGTGAACAGGAAATTTGCAGATGCACCAAAATTTTAGATTACGATAAAAACAAAAGTTAGGTTTTGGAAAACCAAGTCTTGAATAGAAACCCAATTTTGAGAGCAACCAAAATTGAGAGAAAACCCTTGCAAAGAGAAAAAGCTTGTAAGGAGAGATGAGTGATCTAGTAAGTTTGGAGAGACTTGAGAAGAGTGATTGTAATCTTCCTTCCTATACATATAAAAAGATTAGCTCTTCTGGAAGTAGGTATCATTGGCCGAACCACGGTACATCTTTGTGTTGTGGTATGTTTTACTTTATATTTTTATTGCCTGTTTGTGATAGTTATATCCATAGTTTAGGATTGTGTTTGTTGGTTGTAGTGGAAGATTAGATTTTTTATTGGAGTAGTAGATTGTCCAAGTAGAAGTTATCTTAGTGGTGATCGATTAGTATCATTTTCCCCAACATATTGGAGCATAAAACTTTCTATAGCGGTAGTGAAATGCATCGTCAAATACAACTTAACTTGTCTGACCATGGTTTGAGAAAGTAATCATCAGTGATGAGTTCAGAACTATGCACCTATAATAAGTTACCTCTAATCAGAGTTCTCTACGTTCATATATTCTTAGCACAATTTCAATTAATCGGCAAACTCAATATTGTAACTGAAAGACTTACTATTCCTTGATTTGTTTCCATGCTTCTCATGTATCACTCCGTCTAATTAGGGACTGAAAATTTTCTATTATAATTCTAACTGTACACAATAAATAGGCAGGAGACATAGTATTGCCGGTAAGGTGGTCTTAGTCAGAGAGGTTTGAAGGACGAAAATCGAGGATGTTTAATAGTAGGATTTCTGTTTTAAACACAGTACCTCGATGAAAAGAAAAACATGAAGCAGGGAATTTGTTTATGAGTAATTTCTTTAAGAAGATATATTATTGAATAATGCAAAGTTAATAGTTACATTTAAGTACAAAAAGAAGCCAAGTATAAACTATGAACCACTTAACAATGCAAAATAGCTCTCCACAACCATCTGCTACTATGTGCACTGCTACTCTGTTTTGAATAGAGAATGCAATACCTTTCACCATGATCCCAAGAGATAAGGAACATCCAGATTTTAAGAAATGTGGCTGCGAGATGACAAGTGCAAGAACATTATCAATCAAGCATGGAATCAAGGCTGAAAGTTTCGGGATTTGAAGATATTTTGGACCCTCCCAAAACCGATACATATCAGAAAAATTGAAAAATCGGATCGATATATCATTTTTGCCCATTTTGGTGATAATATTAAAAAAAATCAAAAAATCAGGATATATCATAAATATCGCCGATATATAACGATATATATCAGGATATATCGGTCAACAGTCAACAAAATCGGTCAAAAGTCAAACTGTCCAACCAAGTCAAACGATATATATTGAATATGTCGGAATATATTGCTGATATATATCTTTATATTGGTTTTACCGATATATATCGGTTTAAAATTAATTTAATTTTCAGAGCCGATATTTCAAATGTTTCAAAGTTGGTAGGTTGAAAAAACGATAAATATCGGTGAAAAATTGATTTTTCGATCGATATTTTCTGCCCTGCATGGAATTCTATAGATGATAATCGTACTTCGGGCATAGTTGGGTAGAAACAAGAAGCCACAAGAGAGAAACTTAAGGTCTGGAACAAAAGGGGGTTTGATAATGTAGTTTTTGAAAGAAAGAATGTTAAGAAGCAGTTGGAGAAATTGATGACTGGAAACATGAATGAAAATAAGTACAAGAGCATTCAAAACCTCAAGAAGGTGCTAGAAGATTTACTTGAGAAAGAAGCGAGCATGTGGAGGCAAAAGTCTGGACAAAATTAGGTAAAAGACTACGCAAGGAATACCAAATTCTTCCATATATCAACAATGTACAGAAAAAGAAAGAACAAGATTGAAAAGTTGAAGAACGAATAAGGTACATGGAAGAAAGGAAGAGAAGAAGTTAGTGAAGTAATCAACATGCACTTTCTTTACAGATCTTTTCATCATTGATAACCCAGTAATTGATCAATCCATTATGAACCTTTTCAAGCCAGTTATCACCAATAGAGAAAATTATATTTTAGGAGAAGTACCATCTGATGTGGACATATGGAGAGTAGTCAAGAAGTTCAAAGCATCAGGCCCTGATGGCTTCTAGGGGGGTTTTACCAAAATTGTTGGGATATAGTGGGTCCAACAATCAATAAAATTGTCAAAGATTTCTTTATCTACAATACCCTTCCACCTGACCTACCTAGACCATATATCTAAATTCAGACCAATAAGGGCATCTCCAATGGAGAGTGTAAAAATCCACTTCCACATAGACTCCACATAGGCACCATTAGGATTATACACAAATATTGGTCCACCTTCATACGTCATTCAAAACAACATCCGTGTTTCTCAATAACTTATAAATCACTAAGCGATGGACTTAAACCGTCACAAATAGAAAAATAAGCTTCAAACGTAAGTTGAAGTGACGTCCGAGTTTTTAAGTTAAACAGACGTTACTTTAAGTGTTGTCCAAGCTTTTTTATTGACTAATAGCCGGGTGGGGAATTCCCCACCCCATCTATTGATTAATACCACACAAAGGGAGCAGCTGTAGACACCACACAAAGGGAGCAGCTGAAGACGGATAAGAAGTGTACTGAATGTGGTAAGGAATTCGATCATTTTCCTAAGCAGTGAGAGTATGAGGAGGTTTGTGAAAGAGAAACACAAAGGGAGCAGCTAAAGACGGATAAGAACGATCGTGAAAAGAAGAACAAGAAGGTCGATGCAGGAAAACTGAACTATGTAGCAACAAAGAAACAGAGTGGTGGTAATACCAAGACCAACTAAGTCTACTACTTTAAGATATTATGGCAAATACTTTAACCAATAGACCTACTTAATTCTACTTCAGTGTTTATGGTTATTACTTGAACCATTAGACCTATTAATGTCGGTATTATGGTGATTAATTGAACCTTTAGTGATAATTGATATCAAAAATAGAAACTGAAAATGCATTTTGGTATATAGGAAACTCAATATAAACTCTTAAATCTTTGTCTGGAAAAATAATTGTTAAGTTGTGGTCTGATATATTTATTGCCTCTAGTCTTAAATTAACATTTCTAGTTCACAGTTTTTTAGTTTGTCTTGTACTGCCTCATTCTCGACGTGGTCAATATGGATGTCGCAGAAGAGATATAGGACTACTGATAAGTGCCTAAAATTGTATAGTTTATATATAGTTTTATATGCACTTTATAATATCATTTATGTTTAATTGTGTATTTTTAATGTAAAACCATACATTTGTTTTATTCCATAACATTATTTTTTGGTCATAAAAGATTATTTGCATATATGTGCATGTCTTTAGAAAAGTTCCATACAAAATATGTTTTATTAATTTGGTTTAATATTTTTTGTAAGAAATAAAAATGTTGGTCAAAGCCCAATCAAAGCCCGAGCCCATGAGCCAAAGAAGATCATTTAAAGAATTAATAAGTAAGAGCTCGTGGAATAAATTGTGCTATAAAAAATAGAAGGAAATGTTAGAGAATTGATAAGTATATTTGCACCGTAGATTCTTACCATTTTTTTTTTTTTTTTTTTTTTTTTTGTTTTTTTGTATTTTTTTCACCACATTAAATATCCACATTTCCATTAATTATTTATTCCCTTGATTTTATTATATTAAATCATTCATTAATACCTTATATTTTTGCCCCCATATATATTCCCCCATATCCTCCATATTCTTGCCAATCACTCCATTCATAATTCAAAACCATACCATTCAATTTTATCTTTTATTTGATTACCAATTTATATTTCATTCATTCCTCATGTCTTGACAATATCTCTTCCATATTCTATTTTCTAAATTCTTTTATCTTATATTTTATTTCCATATCCAAAGATTATTTTCATTTTGTGTGAAGATATTATATGCACTAAGATCTTGTTTGTGGAAGTTATACTAGAGAAGAGAGTATTACCGACTATCACGCGGGTGACCCGGGTTCGATCCCCAACGGCGCCATTTAATTTGAACAAATTTGAATATTTAATTTTGTCATCTAGAATTTGTCAATCAACAAAAATCTCAAAAAATGCAAAATAATCAATAAAATATAATTAGAATAGTGGTACGTGAGTTATCGATCCACATCTTGAAGTGAATAAATGGGGGAGGAGAGATTTCATAAACCAACTACTTTAGTTGCAACTTTAGAATGCAACAACTACGTAAAATGGCTTTTTAATTGTGTCTAATATATTGTATAGGTCAATGGAGGTTGTATTTAATGGATGCATAAGATGCGAAATGTACAAAAGTGCTTAGGAAGTCATTTTTTTTTAATTATCGTGTTTTTTTTCCTAAAATAAATATTAAACGTTAATATCGCTTTAGAAATATATATTTTCTTTTTGGGTTTTATAAATCTGCACCCCTATTTTGAAACGAAATTAGACTTGCCCCCAAACTCACACACCATGAAATGTCTCTATTATCTCATGGTGAAATGTCCTAACTACCCTTTCTTGGTTATCTAAGAATGAGGGTGTTTCTCTTGTTCCAAGTTTGTATTAGGGGGACAAATCTAAATAAAATAGTAATGTTGGGAGTGTTTCTCTAATTATAGGTTTATATTGAATTAGGGGTGCAAGTCTAAATAAAAAGTTAGTAAGTGGTGTAATTCAGGTGTAGTTATTCTAGTTGTACTTATGGTCTTGACTGGCTGAAAACCAACTAGAACTTTGAGTTAGAACTGTGAGTTATGAATGACAAACTCGATGTACTTTTGTCATTAATGGTCTGGAGTTATGGAGTTAGGTTTTAGGTAAAAATGAATGTTTTTTTACACAAATGTACAATTAGAATGCTTTTTACACAAAGGGTAGTTAGGACAATTCACCACGAGATAATAGAGACATTTCACGGTGTGTGAGTTTGGGGGGGGCAGGTCTAACTTCGTTTCAAAATAGGGGTCCAGATCTATAAAACCCTTTCTTTTTTTGTGAAATAAGCTTAAGGTGATGTGTGGGACAGGGGGAACACTATTAATGGTCCTGCGAGTTCACATGGGGTGAGTCCACCAAATATAAGTAATGTGGATTAGGTGTTGGGTTAAACATTTCATGCAAATGCAAAAATTAAGTTAAATTCTGAAAATAATTTAGTTATACAAAAACATACGACTCTTCCTTTTCCTAGGCCACCTTTTATCCTTTTTATCTTCAAGTTCCCTCTTGTCGACCTTGTTTGCCATGACTCTAGTAATCTGACTTTAGACCCACATGGGTTTAATTAAGAAGAAGAACATGATTTCCCCAATTATGGCATAAGAGGATAATAGCCAGCTCCCCTCTCCAAAATCCATGGAGCTGAACAAGGACTCAATTCAACCGGACTTAGCTAAGGACCAAATTTTCTGGGTTAAGGACTAGAGTACAAAAAATGATGCATGTGAGTGGAGGGAAGACAATTATACTGTAAGAGATGAGACCATTCACCATCTTTTAAAATGGGAGATGGTTGCACTGAAAGTGACTTTGATCCACCTAATTTCGTAGGGGGAAAGGAGATGGCAGACGCCAATCTGGACTTGCATATGGAGGCAAATTTGAAAGTGTGAGAGATACTGTGAGGAGTCTAGCTTGCTGATTCTCAACAAACACAAGTTAAGATGCTTGAAATGTGTAATGGTTCAAAAGCGTCGAGGGAGGAGGTAGTATGTGTCTTAGAACAGATAGCGATTATGTGCAAAAATGACACTGGTTTTCAGAAAGTTCTCGACTCCTATTAGGATATTAGCATGGATGTTATAGAAGGAAAAGTTTGGAATTGGATTTGGGGTGACTTAGAAAATAAAATGTTATATGAGGACGGGTATTTTGAGATAGCTATTGGTTTGGTTTCGGGTTTGTCCTCCACCGAACCGATATGGACCCAAACTGATAAAATGGAATTTTAGTAATATTTATGATTAATTTTGTATAGGTTTGATCAATTATGTGGCTGGAATTAATAGATTTAATTTAGAATTTGATTGATTTTATAATTTTCGGTTCTGTTCAGTTTCGGATGGTATATAATATTAGCAGTTCGGTTCGGTTTTGAATACCCAATTATCTTATCGGTTTAGTTTCAGATTTTTCAAAATCCGACCCAAACCGATGTATTGATAGCCTTGCTTACAGCCATTAGAATGGTTCAGCTGAAAATAGAGTTTTTGGTCCAGGGTTTTGGGTTTTGTTTGCCTTTGGTTATTATTACGGTTTTTCTTGAGTGTAGCCCAAAACCCGACATGGGCCTAAAATTGGGGAGTAGTAGACGCCTGGCATGTGCATGGCAGCGACAAACTAAGAGCATCATCTACACATTGCCAAATCCCATTTCTAATGTGACAAATGGAAATGATTTTGGCAATTTCGACCCCAACGCATTGCCAAAACACGATTTGTATTTTAACAATTGTCAAATTCCAAACCAAATTCCTGAGAAAAATATAAATGAGCCGCACGGGACAAGTTGTCCCGTCCAACAATAGGACTGGACAAGTTTTACCGTCCAACATTTTTTTTTAATAAAAAATTAAAACGGCTCGATTTTGTACCGTTGGAATTAACTGATATATTAACGGATATATTTAGTTCTATTGGACTGGGCCTATATATATTGCATACTTGCTTAACTAATTTTTCACCAATTCACTCATCTTTCTTCTTTCTTCTTTTATTCTTCACCAAAATCACAAAATGTCTTCACAAAGATCTAGAGGTAGAGGAAATAGAGGTGGTAGAAATAGTGAAAACTAAAGCTGAGAAAATAGCCAACATACCTATGTTCAAGGTTGTTCAAAAAATTTCACAGCCGTAGAAGATGAAATTTTATGTCATAGTTGGATTTTTATTTAAGAAGATGCAGTTGTTAGAACGGGCCAAAATAGACGTTTTTTTTTTAGAAAATTGTTGATGAAATGAACAAGCGTATGAGCCAGCTTGGTCATGTAGGGCAACCACGAACTGGTGGATCAGTTCAAGCTCGTTTTAATATAATCCAATATGTGGTAAGTTTATTTCAAGGTTATTATGATCAACAATATAATTGAGAGTGAATGCTAGTGGTACTAATGCGGATGATACAATGTCACGAGCTCGTACTATTTTTTTAACTGTTCAAAATGAACCATTTAAATTTCAGCATTGTTATCGGATTTTAATTTTAAGTCCAAAATGGAATCACTTCTATCAAGCTAGAAGTGATAGTAGTTCAAAAAAGTAGAGAACCACTTCTAGTAGTGATGTTAGTGGTGGCATCAGTGGTGGATCAACCGCTAACAATATTGGAATAACTAATATTTCGTTAGATGAAGAAATTCAACCATCAAGGGAAGTGCCCAGATCAGAAAAATGGTCAAAGGAAAGGAAGTTTAAGAAAAGAGATGCTGATGAAGTTGCACACCAAATGGCACTAACTCTGGAGGAGGTCAGAGACAATTAACTTACAACTGCAAAATATCTGCAAGAACAAACAAAGCTAAAACGACAAATGTTCCTCTCAATGAAAAAGAAAAAAGAAGACGAAATACTAAGGCTTGAAACACAGAAAGAACAAGATATCATGATGCTTGATCTAAGCAAGTTTAGTAGTATTCAACTGACATTTTGGGAAGCTAAGCAAGCAGCTATCTATCGTAAGTGGGTTGAACAAGAACAAAGTATTCCTGCTGCTCATTTTATTCCTCATTATCCAACCTCTTCTACTTCATACATTCCAACCCTCCTAGTTCATATATTTCAACCCCTCATAGTCCATACATTCAAACCCATCCTTCTCAACAGTTTGGGTCTTTTTCTTCTTCTGGATCAACAAACAGTGTTAGTCAGTCTCGTGGTAGGCGAGCACGCTCTCCCAATCCATTTATGAGGGATGAAAATAAAAAATATGAAGATGATGATTTTTAGTTTAACATTTTTAATTTCAAGTATGTGCAAATCTTATTCAACAAATCACAATCTTATTTAAACAAAACAAACTTGATGAAAGTACACTTAACAAAAAATACAGAAAGCACACTTAAAAAACACAGTTAACAGAAAATTCAAATAAGACAAATCAAACTTAAACAAACTTATTAGTTGTTCCTTTGGTTGTGGCGTGCACCATAACGTGCCCAATGATGTTCAACCAGATCATTCTTCAATTGTTGATTAGTAGCTCCACAACGAATACTTAATGTCCTGGCTACCATGTTTTGCACAAGCAGATGGTCATTACTCTGCATCTCAACTTCATGCCGCAATCATTCATTTGAAGGTGGTTTCCACTTTGGAAGTTATACATTACGCTCATTCTCAACAATCATGTTGTGAAGTATAATATATGTCTTCATTATACGAGATAGAGCTCCTCTATCCCACTGACGAGCAAGCCTGCTAACAATTGCAAATCTAGCCTGTAAAACACCAAAATCACGCTCCACATCTTTACGAGCTACTTCTTGTGCTTTTGCGAATGAAGTTAATATCCATGGGAGTAGCAGGAGATGAGATTGTTTGAATCAGTGTAGCCCATAGTCGATATATTCCATCAGCAAGGTAGCAGCCCATGTTGTAAGGTTTGTTATTAACTTGATAAACACAAGCTGGAGCGGTTCTTTTGAGTAAATTATCAAATAAATGAGAATTATCTAACACGTTAAGATCATTACACGATCCAGCCATTCCAAAGTATGCGTGCTAAAACCATAGCTCCTGGTCTACAACTGCTTCCAAAATCACAGTAGCTTTTCTAGCATGGCCCAAATGAATTACATGCCATGCAGTTGGACAATTTTTCCATACCCAATGCATACAGTCTAAACTACCCAACATACCTGGCCAACCGCGTTCTTCACCTATTGCAAGCAAGCGTGTTACATCTTCTTTCGTTGGGCTTCTCAGGTACTGTTATTCAAAACAGTTGACAACCGCATTGCAAAATGATGAAGTGATTCATGAGCCATACTCTTACTAAATTTTATCCAGTGATCCATTGAATCAGCTAGACAACCATAAGCAAGCATCTGTATTGCAGCTGTCATCTTCATCAAACTCGAAATCCTAGGCAAATCAAGAGCATCACAAGAAGGCTTAAAATATGGATCAAAATTAGTTACACCTTCCAATATATGTTGAAAAAGTGGTCTTCTCATACGAAACCTACGACGAAACTTACCTGCTTTATAATTGGGTATAGCAGCAAAATAATCAGCCACCAACCGTTCATGCGCACCAACATGATTGCGGTTAGTATATTCTCTAGCATTAACAGATCCAACCCATCTTGGTACAGATAAAGTGTTGATATCCAGAATCATTGACATCATTACAACTGTATGACTTTGCATTTGAACGATTGTGCCAGTTTCATCATCGTCGTCGAAAATCAATTCACTTACTCGTTTTGCACCCATTGCTATTATGACTAGCTACTAGAACCCATGACAAAATATAAAAAATTTATGAGTGATGAGAGGAGATGAAGAAATGAAAAAAAATATATGGATGTTTGACCTGTGATTGATATGATATATAATGTAGAAAATGGAGGGAAATGATGGGCGCGAAAATGGTTTGGCGCCACAGAAATAGAGGGAAATGATGGACTGGCCAAATTTAATGAAATCGAAACAAGAAATTTAGAAATTTTGTGCTGGTACGTAACATTTATTTGATCATTTCTATCGCTAAAAAGTGCTGACGCGTTACAACCAATTTTAACAATGCGTTGATGATGCTCTAAACATTTCCTAAATAATTTAGTCAATGAAGTCTATACTCAAATGGACTTCTATTTTTGGTGGAGCATGTACTCGGTTAGTGCAATTGCAAAAATAGTCTATACTTGTTGTATATGGTCAATTCAATCGCACTCTGCGAAACGAGAATAGTATAACTTATAATAAATCACTCATTTATGATCTTAGTTTTTTCTCTCATCCTTGCTTTAGGACAAGTAAGATGCTATTTGGGGGTGGTGATTAGCTCCCAAATGTGCATTTTATTACCCGTATATTGATACATTATAGTCCCTTTTACACTTAATAAAAAGACAACTTATAGCTTTTACTACCTTTTTCAGGTTAAGGGGTATTTTAGACCACTTATCATAAAAGCTACATCTTAACACCAAAAGGAGCTTTAATCACGCGTATTATGAAGACCAGTAGCTGCTATAGAAAAGTGCTGAAAAAGTCAAAGTTAACCGGTCATAGTCAAAGTCAAATGAAATGACTCAAATCAGAAGACCAAAGATGGAGGCCCTTATTTCAAATTATAAAGACTTATCCCTAAACCTATCTTGGTAAAAAAGGTACCCATAAAGCAAAAGTAAAATCAAAAGTGAAAGGGGTGACGTGTCTTGTTTAGAATGGCAACAGTAGGGGTATATAAACAAAAAACAAAGGAGAGAGAACTCATTCATTATCTTAGGATCTAAACTATTCGGTTTGTTTATTTTTTTTGTCTTGTTTTTAATTTCATATTGTTAATTTCTTGTTATTTCATTTCCTTTATTTCAATCAACGTGTTATTTCATTTCTTTTATTTCAATCAACTTGTTACTTGTTCTTTGTTTCAATCTCCATCTTGTTTGCTTGTTTCATTTCAATGTTTTAATCAATCTTCATTTCAAGTTTTCAAGTCATTTTAATCTACAATCAAAGCTTTCAAGTTCATTAGCTTAGAACCATTCTAAGATTCAAGAGTTTACCTTTCTTCTTCTATCTCCCTCACTCAAACTCTAAACAATTTAGGATGAACCTCAACTTCTATCTAAACTCTTTTGAAGTATACTTCCACCAAAACTAAAACTTCACCACCTTGTGGGTAACTCCATATTTCTTTACTAATGACTCAAAAATTTTATTACAAAAATATTTTTCCCCATCACTTATGATAGCTCTGGGGACACCAAAACGAATGAAAATATTCTCTTTTACAAAAAAAAAAAATACGACAGTCTTATGGTTATAAGCATGGCATGCTATTGCCTCAATCCATTTTGACACGTAGTCAACAACTACCAGAATGCAGAGAAAGCCATGAGAATTTCATAAGGGACCCATGAAATCGATGATATGCCCCAAACATAAAAAAATTCAACAATTAGAATTGGATTTAAAGGCATCATATTGCATTAAGTAACGAGAAAAAATATTTTCTTTTACAAAAAAATACGGCAGTCTTATGGTCATTAGCACGACATGTTATTGCCTCAATCCATTTTGACACGTAGTCAACAACTACCAAAATGTAGAGAAAGCCATGAGAATTTGGTAAGGGACCCATGAAATTGATGCCCCAAACATAAAAAAATTCCACAATTAGAATTGGATTTAAGGGCATCAAATTACGTTGAGTAATGCGACCCAGCTACTGGCAGCGAATGCATGCTTTGTAATTCTCATGTGCATCTCTAAAAAGTGTGGGCCAGTAAAAACCACATTGTAAATCCTTCGCCCCAGTTTTCTTGCCACTAAATGACCACCACAAGATTGTTCATGACAGAAGGATAACACGTCATTGTGTTCCCAGAAGAATGTAACGGCATATGAGTTGGTCTGAACAATACTTGAAGAGGTAGGGCTCATCCCAGAAATAATATTTCATAATGGAGAAGAACTTCTTAAGTTCAGAACGAGACCAAGAGGAAGGGACTTCCTCGGTAACAAGGTAGTTCACTATATTAGCGTACTAGGGAGAGGAAAAGACTGAGTACAAGTGCTCATCAGGGAAGGAATCACAGATGGGGTCGGAATCACTATCAACATCACTGACGAGTCTTGATAAATGGTCTGCCCACAACAACATTTTCGCAACCTTTTTTGTCTATGATTTCTAGAGTAAACTCTTGCAAGAGAAGAATCCATCAAATCAATCTCTATTTCACATTCTTTTTCGCGAGTAGGTACCGAAGTGCTACATGGTCAATGTATATTATTGTCGAAGATCCAACTAGGTATGGATAGAACTTATCCTAGGCATAAACAACAGCTAGGATATCATTCTCAGTGGTGGTATAATTACGTTGAGCTTCATTAAGAGTTTTACTAGCGTAGTAAATGACAAAGGGTTTGTCGTCTCGACATTGACCTAGGGCAGCTCCAATAGCAAAGTCGCTAGCGTTACACATAAGTTCAAATGGTTTAGACCAATAAGGTAGTTGAATAATAGGAGTTGTAGTTAGGGCAATTTTCAAAGTCTCAAAAGTTTGTTTGCAATTAAAATTAAATATGGCATCATTAATTAAGAGATTGGTTGAAGGTCGAGCAACTTTGGTGAAATCTTGAATGAATCTCCTGTAGAATCCGGTGTGGCCTAAGAAGGCACGGATGTCTCGAATTGTTTGTGGTATAGGAAGAGATGCAATCTTATAAATATTTGTTTTATCAATCTTTATTCCGTCTTTTGAAACAATATGTTCCAGAACGATTCCTTTGGTAACCATGAAATGACATTTTTCCCAGTTAAGGACTAGATGTTTCTCTTCACAACGCGTAAAAACCTTAGAAAGATTGGAGAGGCATTTATTGAATGAGTTACCATATATGGAGAAAGCATCCATGAAAACTTCCATAAAACGTTCAACCATATCACTGAAGATGTGAAACATACAACGTTGGAAGGTACAAGGGACATTACACAGATCGAAATGCATTCGTTTGTATGCAAAGGTGCTCAAGGGACAAGTGAAAGTTGTTTTTTCTTGATAAGTTGGATCGATGACAATTTGAAAATAGCCTGAATATCCATCAAGAAAATAGTAATATGCATGACTGGCTAAACGTTCCAACATTTAGTCAATGAAAGGAAGAGGGAAGTGATCTTTTCGTGTCCACTGCATTAAGTTTGCAACAGTCAATACAAATTCTCTATTTCACTGGGATGCGAGTGGAGATGCATTCATCATTTTCATTTCTCATAATTGTAATGCC
Organism: Coptis chinensis; assembly: GCF_015680905.1. Classification (NCBI taxonomy): domain Eukaryota; kingdom Viridiplantae; phylum Streptophyta; class Magnoliopsida; order Ranunculales; family Ranunculaceae; genus Coptis; species Coptis chinensis. The sequence goes on along the minus strand of NC_141461.1, from coordinate 81,557,040 downwards.
AGACTTCTTGGGGACAATGTGGACTGGACTTACCCAAACACTATCAGAGATAGGATATATTATTCCAGCATCAAGCAATCTTAAAACCTCCTCCCGCACCACATCCTTCATGGCGAGTTTTAGACGACGTTGTGGTTCATGCGATGTCTATGCTCCTTCTTCGAGATGTATCTGATGGGTGCACACTACTAGGTCAATGCCCTTGATGTCATCTAAAGATTATCCGAGTGCAGAACAGTGTTCTTTAATGACATGAATTAAACGGGCTTCTTGATTTGCAATCAATTTGGATGAAATGATGATTAGGTGATTGTCATCTGGATCAAGATGTATGTACTTCAAATCTAAAGGAAGAGGCTTTAAATCAGGGGTGGGGATCAAGGATTCATGAGGAAAGTCATCTTCAACAGAGAAGATGGATTGAGGTTCTTCAAAATCACTAGACATCGCGGTAGTAGGGTCAAATAGTGGTACTGACTCTAATAATGCGTTGACGTCCTTACTATATGAGTTAACATCAAATTTAGAGGCATCAAAAGAAAGAAATTGGTGCACATCATCATCAGAAAAATAGTTTGTTAAATACTCTTGTGCGAGACTGTCAACCATGCTAATCTCACCATCAATGTTAGCATCTGGAATTTGTTTCATTAACTTGAAAACATTTACCTTGACAGAAAGATTTTTTAAGGACATGGTCATGGAACCATCCCAACAGTTGATAATTGCATTGGCAGTTACAAGGAAAGATCGCCCTAAAATGATAGGAATGGAGTCACAGGCAACTTCTGTATTCAGAATGACAAAATCGACGGGATAGTAAAAGTCTTGGACTTTTAAGAGGATGTTTTCCACAATTTCTTTGGGATACTTGATGGAGCAATCGGCTAACTGTAGAATCATGGTTGTAGATCTGAGCTCATGAAGACCTAGCTATTTGAATAGGTAATATGGAAATAAGATCACACTTACTCCTAGGGGTGGAACTTGAGTCGGGTTAGCTGATAAGAGACCAAAATTGTAGTTTTAACCCTTTTAACAATATCACTTTTGACCAATTATGTGATTAATAAGTAAGAGTTAGTACTGTTATTGTGTTCTTATGTATTTCAGGCATTGGAGTCGAATATATGCAGAAATGCGCCCCTTTTGCGAGATAAAGGAGCAAGGGTTGGTTGCTAAGAAGTTCTATGATAAAAGGCCAAGATTCAAGGAGAAAAAAAAGCCTTTTTAAATCCCGGTCAAAGCTGAAAAGTCAAAGTCAACACGGGTAGAAACAACGCACAAAAGTCAGTAGAACTTCTGAAGGCCGTATCTTTGGACTCGGACCTCAGAATTGAGCCTACCTTATGTCAAAACGATCGGCTCAAAAAGAGCTTTCCAATGGTCCAAGATTTTACCCAATCAAAGAAGCAAAAATAGACGAAAAGTCTGTTGAAGTCAAATCCAGTTGAAAAGACATCTGTGGATTGAAGAAATTGGGTTTTGGGCTCGATTTTTCGGCCCAAAACATGGCTCCTCAGCCCATGCACGAAAATCGTGGATCTTGTCTCCTCCATTTGAAGACACAAGACTTAGCTCTTAAGCATCTAACTTTTTACTTAGCATTTTTATCCAAGAACTTAGTTTAGATCTAGTTTTTTTACATTCAATTAATTAGTTTGTTTTAATTTGATAACTAGTTATTCATAATTTTAGTTCTAAATTAGTTTTAATTCATTTTGAATCATTATTTTTGTTGTTCAAATAGATTAATAGAGTTAATACTTATTCAATAATGACTTGTTCTAGTTGTTTAATCAAGTTTAGTTTAATTTACATTATGTTTTCCTTTCTTTATTTTAGTTTAATTAATCCAATGATATTAGGCTAATCCCTCCATTAGAGAGAGTGATTATAAAACCTAATGAGGAATAGATTGCTTAGTAGAATTATTTCATTGTGTATGTGTTTCAATGAGTTTAGTTTATCGTATGACTTCCAAAATAAGCATATGACAAATTAAACTAAGGATTGTTGTAATTAAGTATAGAGACTTGGTTGTAATAATCTTACATGCTAGTAATAATGACTATAGAGATGTAGGTTGTTACTAGGGATGATAAAGGTTGAGGCTTTGGGTTAAATCGTTGCGTGAAAACCTAAATATGATATCTTTTCAATGAATAATTTGATTCTTGCATGAAACTAGTTATTAGGTGGATTGATTACTCTTCTCTATATTTTCTCTGCTATCAAAAACCCTATTTCTATTAGTTTAGTTAATTTAGATTTATTTGAATCTATAGTATAACTGTAGAATAGAAATTTCACATCACACATCACACATCACTCTCACCATTGTTTTTTGTATTTGATTAGTTGAATTCATTTAAGTCTAGAGAGTTAAGAGTGGAACGATTCCGTACTCTATATATTGCATGAATATATATGTAAAAGTAGGAAATAAACAAAAAATAATTGATACCGTAAGAATCAAGTTAGAGTAATCTAGTTTAGTTTTTACGGGCTATCAAATGGCGCCGCTGCCATTTTAAGCTCTTTCAGGACAAGAATTCAATTGCTTGAATTCAAGGGGCAATCCCCCATTCTCTACCCACCCGCCCTTTTCATTTTTCTTTCTTTTTTCTCATATTTTCATTACTGTTCATTGTTTTAAGCACAAAGCGCGCCCGCCCTCCCTTATGTCTGCGGAATCACAACGAAGAATACTGCGGTAAAGGTATTTTTAAATTTTCAAAAATTCTGAAAATTTTCAGGTATAATATTTAAGGTGTTATTGATTTACTGGAATATTTTCCGAATTTTCCTAATTGTTTTATCTTGTGAACAAATACGATCTTTACATTGCTGCATTTTAGTTTTCAAGCCGTAAGTTTTTGAAAAACAGACAAGGTTACTTAGGCAGTTCCAAAAATTCTAAACTTTTTACAGGAGTATCTATCCTAAGTCAGAAGTTTTCAATAAAAATTTGACGAGTTTTTGATTTGTTTTGACCTCCTAACTAGTGGAGTGTTTCCAGTGTGTTTCTGTAGTTTTGAAAACACTTAATTTCTGGAACAACAGCCGATAATGAGAGTTTGTAGAACTCCAATTGCTCTAAATATTTTACAGGAATACCCATGATCTGTTAGGAGTCTCCAGTAAAATGTTGGAGATTTTTGTCTCTGTTTTGATGGGTTAACCATTCAGTTGTTTGTATTGTGTCTGAAAACTATTTCACAAACTTCGAAGGGCAGTAGAAGGACTTTCATAGTCCGATTGATCTGAAATTTTACAGGCTACTTAATAGTCGTCTTAGCAAACTACTGTAAAAATTTCAAATTTTTTGGAGATCGCCCCGCGCCCTAGATAGCTTATTTTCGAGCGTGACCCGCGCCCAAATCACTGGACATCAATAAAGTACGGAGCGCGCCTGCGCCTTAGTGGAGCGCCACCCGCGCCCAAATCACTGGACATCAGTGAAGTACAGAGCGCGCCTATGCCTCAGTGGAGCGCCACCCATGCCCAAATCACTGGACATCAGTGAAGTACAGAGCACGCCTGCACCTCAGTGGAACGCCACCCGCGCCCAATTCACTGGACCTCGAGTTGGACCAGAGTGCGACCCGACCCTACTCTGAACCAGCCCATTTTTCACAAGTTAGTTCAAGCTTTCATTTCTTCAAGTTATTCAGTGTTTCTAACATCATACAAACACTGAGATCGTGTATACAAGACGCTATTCAAATGCTTAGCAAGGAGGCATTCAGGTACTCCGTCCACTCCTCGCCTCTTCTAGTCAAAGGAGTTTAATTCTAGTATAATCAGGCTTTTTTTTGTAGACATAAACACCACACACCTATCTAGAATTTCACATACTACACCTGCATCAATGGCTAAAGAACAAGAGACTCCTCTCTCTGATTTTTATAAAACCCTAACCGATGGCCCTAAGTCGTGCATCGTTCTTGCAGACCTAGTGGGGGATTTTCGAATTCCCCCTAATATATTTAACTTGTTACCGATTTTTCATGGTTTAGACCATGAGAAGCCTTACCAACATATGCATAAGATAGAACAAGTTCTCACTACATTCCATTATCCTAGCATAAGTCCGGATCAAGTTAAACTTAGGGTGTTTCCTTTCACCCTAGCCGACAAGGCGGCGTCTTGGTTAACTGCCCAAATGCCAAACTCTATGGACTCATGGGCTCAACTTGTTCAATTGTTCATGGAACAGTTTTACCTACCACTGAAGACAGATGAAATGCTTCAAAAGATTTATTTCTTCCGCCAAAATCCTCATGAATCCTTTTCAGAGGCCCGGAATCGTTTCACTGATCTTCTCATTGAATGCCCGCATCATAATCTTACGAAAGACACGCTTGTTCGTGCCTTCTTCAAGGGGCTTTTACATCGTCATAAGGAGGTTCTAGATATCATGACTGGCGGTATTTTTCTTAGTAAAGGAGCCTTGGAGGCTTATACATTCTTAAAAGATCAATCTAAGAGGAACAACAATTAGGGAGATAACGACTCTTCTCGCTCCACTCCTTCTTCTTTTGAGGATAAACCAGATTCCAAGCTTAAAACTCTTATCGATGCCCTCACTAAAAAGGTAGATGCCATCTCTGTTCAACAACAACCCACTCTAGTCATGAACATTAAATATACTCGTTATAATGTCTGTTTTAGTCTCGAGCATTCCGACTTCTATTATCCTCTTGTCTATGCATAACCACCACCACAACCATCAAATTTCAACCAGTTAACTCAACATCAAGGACAAGGAAACTTAGGTAATCAGAATAAAGGTTTAGTACCCATGTCCCAGAACTATCAACATCAAGACATGAACGCTCAACAAGCCTTAATTCCAGTTCAACCATCTACCAACGAAATAGTAGTGACCTTGTTAGAGAAACAAAATCAAATTATGCAACAAAACTCCAACTTGATGAAAGATCAGCATGATCAAAACTCTAATATGATGAAACAAACGATGCAAATGATGCAGTCTTTGTGCCAAAAGGTTATTGACATGTCTCCTAACCAAAATAATAACCAAACAAAGTGTTTCGTGTCAAGCGATTACTAATCTTAAGTTAACAAACACCGTATTTGAAATAAAAAGTATTCAGTGCAATGATAATATAACCCCAGGGGACCTACAGGCAGTCACTACCCTTCGTTCAAGGAGAGTAGTTGATAACAAAGTAACTATGCCTAAAGACCACCCGCAAACAGAAATTGAAAATAAAACCATATCGAATACTGTCATAGAAATTGATGATCCTACACCTGTAGAGGTTCCAATATGGACACCTAGATGGAAAATGGCTAAAGATAAAACAAAGACTAATTATACTTTGGAACCTTCTGCTAAATATAGAGATAAACCACCGTATCCCGAGAGACTAATTATGTCTAAAAAGGATGAAAATTTTGATGAGATTAGGGAAGTGTTTAAAAATCTAACTATAAACCTACCTTTTCTAGATGTTATAAAAAGTCTACCTGGACACGCTAAGTTTCTAAAAGAGTTGTGCACCAAGAAAAGGAAAACCATCATACCCAATGAAGCCTTCTTAACTGAACAATATCCCTCTTTATCTGAACATAACGGAATTGTTAAGTACAAGGACCATAGTCGTCTTACTGTGCAATGCACCTTAGGTGATACCTTCATAACAACTGCTTTATTAGACCTGGGAGCGAGTGTTAACTTACTCTTTTTTTATTTATATAAACAACTGGGTCTAACAAAACTTCAACCAACCAAAATGACTTTGCAGTTAGCCGATCGTTCTATTAAGTATCCCAAGGGTGTAGTTGAAAACATTCTCGTTAAAGTACAGGAATTTTACTATCCAGCCGACTTTGTTATTCTTGACACAAAAGTTTCTCATGATTCCATTCCCATCATCTTAGGTCATCCTTTCTTGGCAACTGCCAATGCCCAAATCAATTTTCGGGATGGCTCAATGATCTTTCTTTTGGAAATATTTCTGTGAAAATTACCATGTTTAGACAAAAACATAGACAACTAGGTTTTCCTGTAGAAGGTGAAGTTAAGTCAATTGAGAGGTTTGTATATCACATTACTGCTTTCGACGATCTCATCCCCACACTAATACATACCCCTCTTATGGAAGAAGACAAAGATCACAATTTTGACTCCTTGAACATAACTGAACTAGCGAAAGAATTTTCCACCCTGCTTTCTGACACTACAAGAGATGGAGTAAACCTCACAATAGACGAGATAGATGAATTCCTCAAAGATGGAGATGAATACCATAATTATATGGATGCGAACAACCTAAATGTGGAATTCAATGAGTTTCTAAGAGCCTGTGATGATCCACCTTCTCAAGAACTACCTAAAGAGCCACCTGATACCTTCATTTTCATATGTGTGCTAATACCAACCCATGCCACCAATAAGTTTTATGCTAAAACCACGCACTCATTTTTTCCATTCCTTCAATCTAAAACTTATCCATACCCTACATATCTTCCACAATCATCCATTTTCTCACTATCATTCACTTGGACACCTTTTCGTTCAAAGAAAAAGAAAAACTTTATGCTCAATTAGGTTCTAGATCCATCAAAATTCACTCCCATTCTACTAAGCCATGTCATAGGAAATCTTGATGCTTAATTCTGTTTGGTGGTGCATTCCGTGTTAACTATATATGGAAAGATCCACAATTATTTAGATTATTGATATATGGAAAACTGCATGTTAATACATATATATCACATTAAGTCTAGGGAATCTGACTTTAAAATACCCAAGTTTTTGTACAATACCAACTTTCTGGAGTATAGGCCAAAAAAAAATTTCAAACTTAAAAAGAGTTTTCCAATTTTGTTTGGGGGTGGCGTATTTTGGTATTTCATTTCAAATCTTTTTGCCACCATTTGCCTGTCATGTTTACTCCAGTAGAGTTTGTGGTAGTTTGTACGTAATAGTTTAATTGTGCTTCATGTTATCATATCATCTGTACAATATTTCTTTTACAGGAACTGCCAATTTTTGCCACGTTTCTATGGTCAATTATTTCCTTATCTCTTTATACTTTGAGAACAAAGCGTTCGATTGTTTGGGGTGGGATAGAAACATTTGCAAATATTAGGCACTTTTAGGATGTAAATTACTCACTTTTCTTTATAAAAAATTAAAAATCATAAATATTATTTATACTATGCACTTAGTGAAAATAGTATTGTTCCCTTCTCCATGATGATATTAGTCTAGAAATCTCACGTAGTACTTTAATTAGGATTTATTTTTTGAAACATAGATTAATATATAGGTAATAGTTATTGCATCTTTTCATGAACATCTTGCATGAGCATCTTTAATTGTACTTAGCAGTATTTTTCTGAGACCTAGGTTAGAGTACTTAATACATATCTTGTGAGTATCTAGCCTAAAAGCCTCATAAGAGTGAAATATCTGAGTGATGACACAAGGGAGAAGTAAATTCCAAGTAGAGAAATCACACATCCACTTGCTTAAACACCACACCATATCCTAAGCGAGAATTTAGGCCCTCTTTGGATCGATATAGCCAGAAATTCACACCTATATGAAATTTATTATCCGCTAGTCGCCCCACTGAGCCTTTCATTAGCCTTTTCACAAACCACAAATCCTTTACTCAATAAAACAAAATAAAAAATAAAATCAGCCTACCTATCTAGATAAGTCTGAGAAATAGGATGAGTGAAGAAAAGAAAAGAGAAAAACCTGTGTAAACAAAAATTAGTTAGTTGCTTAAAAAAAAAAAAAAAAAAAAGAAAAGAAGTTTCCATCCAAAGAAAATAAAATAAAAATAAAAACTCTAAAAATAGAATAAAAAGAGTCAAAAAGCCAAAATAAAAAGGCTAAGGATGGAAACAAAGTGTAGAAGCAAAAGAACAAGGTTTTCTCTAGTTACATAATATGAAGACCCTATTTTCCCAGACTTGTCTTTTTGAATATCCATTTTCTTCCTTCTTTAACCAATACCTACGACTCTGTATCACCTAATAAAGACATCTAGCTCAATTAGGAATAGGTTAGTGTGATAGTAAATGGTAGATGTGTTTGATCGACCTCGGCTTCCTTGGATTGTCATTGAGATTGTGAGGAAACGTGTGCCCACTGCACACTGGAGTTAGCAAACTTGAGTGGAAAAATCAGAGTGTTATATGTCTTGACACATTCCTTGTGAGAACCTACTTAGGCACGCTACCCAAAAGTTTCAGAAACAGACCTGCCATTGTATTTCATATCATAGTTCATTGTATAATTGTTTGTCTTAAGATGATTTGATTATTATGCATGTATTAGTTTAAGTTTTAGAACGATCAGTCTTGTTCAAATACTAGTGAGATGTATAGATCATTGAGACATAAATAAGGAAACAATATTTTTATTTCTTAGTCGTTATAGTATAGATGAAGTTTGTGAGTACCTTCACTGGAAAACTTTCACGAGGCTATAACTCGTCCACTAGGGAATTCCTAGTGGTTTAAGGCCTTATTGCATATAGTCAATGAAATCGCACTCGGCGAAACGAGATTAGTTAGAACTCCATTTTTGGTCACTTATTCTAATTTCTCATATTTGCTTGAGGACAAGCAAAATGCTATTTGGGAGTGGTTTGATAAGAGCCCAAAACTGTAGTTTTAACCCCTTTAACAATATCGCTTTTGACCAATTAAGTGATTAATAAGTAAGAGTTAGTACTGTTATCGTATTCTTATGTATTTCAGGCATTGTAGTTGAATATGTGCAGAAATGCGCCCCTTTTGCGAGATAAAGGAGCAAGGGTGATTGCTAAGAAGTTCTATGATAAAAGGCCAAGATTCAAGGAGAAAAAAAAAACCTTTTAAAAGCCCGGTCAAAGCTGAAAAGTCAAAGTCAACGTGGGCAGAAACAGCGCACAAAAGTCAGCAGAACTTCCGAAAGCCGTATCTTTGGACTCAGACCTCAGAATTGGGCCTACCTTATGTCAAAACGACTGGCTCGAAAAAAGCTTTCCAATGGTCCAAGATTTGACCCAATTAGAGGAACAAAAGTGGATGAAAAGTCTGTTGAAGTCAAATTCAGCTGAAAAGGCCTCTGTGGACTGAAGAAATTGGGTTTTGGGCTCGATTTTTTGGCCCAAAACATGACTCCTCAACCCATGCATGAAAATGTGGATCTTGTCTCCTCCATTGAAGACACATGACTTAGCTCTTAAGCATCTAACTTTTTACTTAGCATTTTTATCCAAGAACTTAGTTTAGATCTAGTTTTTTACATTCAATTAATTAGTTTGTTTTAATTTGATAACTAGTTATTCATAATCTTAGTTCTAAATTAGTTTTAATTCATTTTGAATCATTATTATTATTGTTCAAATAGATTAATAGAGTTAATACTTATTTAATAATGACTTGTTCTAGTTGTTTAATCAAGTTTAGTTTAATTTACATTATGTTTTACCTTCTTTATTTTAGTTTAATTAATCCAATGATATTAGGCTAATCCCTCCATTAGAGAGAGTGATTATAAAACCTAATGAGGAATAGATTGCTTAGTAGAATTATTTCATTGAGTATGTGTTTCAATGAGTTTAGTTTATTGTATGACTTCCAAAATAAGCATATGATAAATTAAACTAGGGATTGTTGTAATTAAGTCGAGAGACTTAGTTGTAATAATCTTACATGCTAGTAATAATGACTATAGAGATGTAGGTTGTTACTAGGGCTGATAAAGGTTGAGGCTTTAGGTTGAATCGTTACGTGAAAACCTAAATATGATCTCTTTTCAATGAATAATTCGATTCTTGCATGGAACTAGTTATTAGGTGGATTGATTACTCTTCTCTATACTTTCTCTGTTATCAAAAACCCTATTTCTATTAGTTTAGTTAATTTAGATTTATTTGAATCTATAGTATAACCCTAGAATAGAAATTTCACATCACACATCACTCTCACCATTGTTCTTTGTATTTGATTAGTTGAATTCGTTTAAATCTAGAGAGTTAAGAGTGGAACGATTCCGTACTCTATATATTGCATGAATATATATGTGAGAGTAGGAAATAAACAAAAAATAATTGATACCATAAGAATCAAGTTAGAGTAATCTAGTTTAGTTTTTACGGGTTATCATTAGCCCAAGCCCGATGGGCTAAAACCCGACTTTTGTTGGTCCTAGGCTAACATTTCAGATCTGTGGTCCATATTTGGTCTTGTAAAGTCAATACCCGACTCAGTTTTGGTTGGGCTCGAGTTAGAATATCAAATAACCGAAAAACCCGAGCCCGTCTGCATATATGTACGTATATATTTCATTCCTTCTATTATGTTATATTGTTTCCTTATAAGGATTTATTCTTATCAAAAATGAGGTTGAAAACATCAACTTTAGAGAGAATAATTGAATCAATCAAGTTAGTTTCCCTTTCAAATAATCAAATCCCTTTGATTTAGTTAGAATATTGAATTTCGGTGTTATTTACCTTTTAATTTATTTATTTAACAATGAAAAGATGTTGAGTTCTTCACTGTTTAACATTGAAACCAAAGAAACTTGACCAACCCGACCCAACCCGACTAACCTGAGTTGGGCTTGGGCTAAAAATTTAAATACCGACTAGGGCTTAGTCCCAGGCTCGGGTTGAAACATTTGAAACTCAGGTTGGGCTCGGTTTAGGCCTCAACCCGGGGGGTTCCACCCCTACTTACTCCTAGGTCTAGTAATGTAGTAGCAGTATACTTGTTTCCCAATGTGCATGGAACAGTGGTCTGCCTGTGTCCTTGTATTTAACAATACCATTGGTTTTAGTGATGGAAGGAAACTGTTCAGTGAGGAATGCTTGTTGATGGACATAGGTTTTCCTTTTGGTGGTGCACATATCTTTTAAAACTTTGCATGTTTTGGCAATTGTTTGAGGGCATCGAGAAATGGTAAGTTGATTGTCAAATTCTTGAAAGTTTCTAGAATCTCATCAAAAAATTTATCAGGTTTGTTCTTTGCCAAACGTGCAGGAAATAGTGACTTTGGTCGAAATTTGGCATACGAATCAGCTTGCTCGTTTCCCAGTGTCATGGATGGTAACTTGGTAGGAATTGGCGCTTCAAGTGTAGGTTCAACATCAAAAGCAGGTACAGTGTGACTGTCAACTGCAGTTAGGTGAACATCTGGCATACTTATTTGATTATCTACCATTTTGCCAGATCGAAGAGTAGTGATTACATTCACTTCACCCGGGTTTGGATTACTTATACTTGGTACATTGTTGATTTCAAAGGCAGTGTTTGCGAGCTTGGGGTTTGGAACTGCTTGTCTAGGAAACATGCCTTTCTGACTCTTATCCTGCACTAAAGGTTGAGGAGATTGCTGAATAGATGTTAGGATTTGAGATTGTTGATTCATGTAAGACAGGAAAGTCTAACTAGTCTTGTCAGTGAAAAGTTGCACAGGTGGTGCAACAGAAACTAATTCACGGTTATTGTTGATGAGCTAAGTATGATAGCCATAATTTTGATTGGCGTATTGGAACAAGGTTGCGGTTGTTTTGGTAGTTAGAACTTGAATTGCTTGGAAACTATTTTTAACTTTGTTGGTACTACTGATTATTCCCTTGACGGTATGGAGTACGTATAGTTGGTGGATGGTCGAACAGGCGGATTGGTGAAACCTGGAGGAGCCATCTGTTGTGTATTCGGTCGTCAAGTGAAGTCCTGGATGTTATCTCCAAGGTGCATTAGGGATGTTAAAAGCACAAGCTTCTTCAGATGGTTGTGAAGTGGAATCATATAGCAAGAGACAATAGGCATCAGGATGGTTGGGATTTAGGCAAAGAAAACATGGGGAATTGTTAATGTTCATGACCTGTTTTGGTTTTTGATCATTCACTTGAACCGCGAGAGCATCTACCTTCTTTGTCAGGGATTCGATCAGGGTTTTTAATTCTGGATCGGGTTTGTACTTATTTTCTAGAGAAAGACTATATATATATATATATATATATATATATATATATATATATATATATATATATATATATATATATATATATATATATATATAAAGATCTACTCCACAAAATGTCAACTCATTTGGAAACCTTTAACATAGATAAAAATTGTTGTCATCTTTAAAAAGAAATCTAACGGTCTAAAAATGTCGAGCTTTTACAATTATTGTTTGCCAATGTTAGAGGTTTTCAAATAAGCTAAAATTTTATGGAGATGATCTTTATGGTGAGTATTTCATATCCACAAAAAGTTAGGATTGAATTCATTTTATAGGTGAAGTTTTACTTATGTAATTATTTTAAATTAACTTGAGTAGCTACTTTTTAGAGGAAGGTATATATATAGCCCGGTTCCTAAAATGATCTTAAATAAAGGACCAAATCTAAAACAACCCACAACTTCACCTATAAAATGATTTAAAACCTAATCTTTTGTGCATATGATCTACTAATCATAAAGAATATCTCTACAAAAATTCAACTCGTTTATTTGTAGGTGAGCCGGGCTATATATATATAGTAATTCTCTAAAAAGTAGCTATTTAAGTTAACTTAAAATAAGTACGTACATAAAAGTTCACCTACAAAATGAATTCAAACCTTTTTTTTTTTTTTTTTTTTTTTTTTTTTTTTTTTTTTTTTTTGTGGTTATGAAGAACTCACCATAATGATTATCTTCTCAAAATTTCAGCTCATTTGGAAACCTCTAACATAGATAAAAATTATTGTCATCTTTAAAAAGAAAGCTAACGGTCTAGAAATGTTGAATTTTTGCAATTGTTTTTTGTCAATATTAGAGGTTTCCAAATGAGCTGAAATTTTGTAGAGATGATCTTAATATTGAGTATATCATATCCACAAAAAATAGGTTTAAATTGATTTTGTAGGTGAAGTTTTACTTACGTACTTATTTATATATATATATATATATATATATATATATATATATATATATATATATATATATATATATATATATATATATATATATATATATATATATAAATTACGGACTGTGCGGACTCAAACTAAAAACAAAAGAATATCACGTGTGTATATTATTTATGTTTCTCTCGCACAAAATAACTCAGGGCCTTAAAAACAGTTTTCTTAACTTTTTCATTTTATATCATTCTCTCTCCTGCGTCATGTTCTCTTCCTCTTTTTAATAGTATAAAGTTAAACTATAGAGAATTTTCCTCTACTGCACATTCTCGCCATTCACCCAGTCTTTTTGTTGATGTCTTCAATTGTACATCATTAATTAAATATCTTCATTGCTTCGATGATTTGTTGATCGGACACATGCACAATCGAAATTGATGATGAAGAGTGAAAATTAATGGTCAATCGACCAATTAAGGTAGCTGAGCTTAGGAGTTCCAAGTTATACTAAGTTGAATTTGTTTGAAACAAGCAGATTGCTTGAAAGTTGAAACCCCATCCTCAGGAGTTTGGTCGGCAAGGTAGCCAAAACCATGATTAAGATATTGTTTTAAATCTGTAAATGGTCTGTGAAGAAGAAAGCAGCCACTACTTTGATTTTGACCGACCTCTCGATGATGAAATTTGGAATCAATTTTGTTTTGCTTTCCCTTCAAAGCCTACTTCTCCAATTGGTCTTTTGGATGGCCACTATTTATTCCATTGGTTCACTGAGGAAGAATTTCTTTTAATGTATTCTCCACACATTCTTGATGGAGATAGTGTATACTATTCGGGGGAATTCATGACATAATTTTACGCTTCCAAAGTGCGTGGATTATTCCTTGTTATCTGAGTATGAATTCATTCATCCCATAAAGAATACTCACTCTCTAAAACCATTCGCGGCATCCTATCCAGATCAAGTCAGATGTATGAACAAGTCGATCAGAGCAAGTCAAGTGAGTCTCCTCTCTGTAAAACAACCATGCTTACAGCCTAGTGTGACTATATGCTTCTAAGTTTTGTTGTTATTAAATTAGAGGAGAGAGAGAGAGAGAATACAGGAAGTCACATTTTTTTTTGTCCTAATTTTAATTTGTGCGGACTGGTCCTGACTAGAGCATTTTTTATATATATATATATATATATATATATATATATATATATATATATATATATATATATATATATATATATATATATATATATATATATATCGGTTAGGCTATAGTGACACCCTTATCTCACTCCCCTCCTAGTCCCTTGGATCTCTTCTCTAGATCATCAAATCTAATTCACTCAAAAATCGCAAAATTTCAAAATTTTGAAATATTTCAAAAACAAAAAAACAAAAAAAGGGAAAAACGCGAAATTGGGTTCTTCTTCTCCCAAAATTCATAACCCAAAATCAACAACAATAGCTATAATTCATAACCCAAAATTTCAAAACCCACGAATTGATTTTGAGTTTGATTCACATTTTGATTTCGAGTTTGATTCAAAAACTGATAAAGTGGCTGCGCACACCAAGGAGTTAATCAGGAAACAGCTGGAAAAGGAACTGTAAGTACATAATTTCGCGATGGTTTTTAACTGGTTTGGCAAAAATTGGTTTTTTAGTTGTCCACATATTCGTTTGAAGCCATAATTCATAGCTATAATTCATATACAAAAGCAAAAGCCATAAATATTGGCAAAATCAATTTGTTTAAAAACATAAGCTTGTTTTGAGTAATTACCTTGAATATGATATGCTCAAATATTGTTTAAACATTACTTAATATTGTTTGAATATATGACATACACAAATATTGTCTATAATATTGTTTTAACTAGCATATTCGGTGAACTCTGTCAGAGTTTTAACTAGCATTTTCGGTGAACTTTGTCAGAGTTTTGAATTAGCATATTCGGTGAACTCTGTCAGAGTTTTAACTAACATTTTCGGTAAACTCTGTCAGAGTTTTGAACTAGCATATTCGGTAAATTCTGTCAGAGTTCACCAAACTCTGTCAGAGTTTTAACTAGCATTTTCGGTTTACTCTGTCAGAGTTTGGTGAACTCTATAAGAGTTTTGAACTCTGTCAGATTTTTAACTAGCATTAATTGGGATTTTCTTCTGTTTAAGTTATTTACACTGTTTATGTACATTGAGATTTTTATCTGTTTAAGTTATTTATATTTTTAATTTTTTCAATTTATAGAAATGGAGACAGAGACATCAATCAATATCGAAGAAGGCATAGTTGGTTGGGTCTTCATCTACTAAATCTCCTGTTCAATGTATGCAAACATTAGCTGCTCCTTATATAGGAATGACTTTTACAAGTGTTGACGAAGCAAAGACTTACTACAAAGAGTATGGTCAACAAGAGGGATTTGAGACTCGTGTTTGGACGATGTATAAGAAACAAAATCATGTGGATTTGGTTAGTAGTTGTTTACTGGTTTGCTCACATGAAAGGGTTTCTAACAAGAGAGATCAAGTCCGATTAAGAAGTACATTAACTATCCGGTGTGGTTACCAAGCTAGAATTCGCATTAAGAAAAGAATACATGAAGAGATATACGAGGTCAGTGTTGCTCAGAATGACCATTGTCACATCAAAGAGAATTTGCATGAAAACTAACAAACATATGCCTGAAGCAGCGAAGTGCTTGACCGAGATGTTTAGTGATAACAGTTTACTTGTTGGGAAAGTGGCATTTGTTTTCCATGGAGAGGAAGTTGGGTTTACACAGAAGGATTGTTGGAACCATCATTATGGTTTGACCAGAAAGATGCCTAAAGAAGGTGATACAACTGCCGTGCTAAAATATTTTATGCAAAAGAGTGTCGAGGATCCCTGGTTCTACTATGCTATTAATTTAGATGAAAATGGGACTACGGTGAACTTTTTCTGGGTTGATGGGAGGTCTCGATGCCAGTATGACTATTTCGGGGATGTTGTGTCTTTTGATACCACATATCGTACCAATGCATATTCCATGCCTTTTGCCCCTTTTACTGGAGTCAACCATCATTATCAGTCGATTCAATTTGGTTGCGCATTGTTGCTTGATGAGACAGAAGATACATTCTTATGGCTCTTTAAGGCCTGGCTTGCAGCCATGGGTGGTCGTGCGCCAACTATAATCATCACTGACTAGAATAGAGCGATGACTGCAGCCATTGCCAAAGTGTTCCCTAATACTCATCATCTTTACTGTCTTTGGCATATTATGCATAAATTCCAAGAGAAGATGTCCTTTACCAAATTTGAGACATTGGTAACTGAGTTGAAGAACACTATTTCTTTTTTGTATAGGATTGCTGATTTTGAGAGAAGATGGTGTACAATCATTGAGAAGTATGAGTTGTCTGAAAATCCTTGGTTGACAGAGATATATTCAATGTGGGAGAAATGGATTCCTTGTTATCTTAGTGACACTTTTTTTGCTGGTATGCACACGACTGGTCGAAGTGAATCGATGAATGCTCATTATGACCAGTTTGTCAATTCGACGACTACGCTTATGCAGTTTGTACATGGTAATGAGAAGTCTTTGGCTTTGCTTGCTAGGAAAGAAAGAGATTCTGATTACCACACCGAGCATAGTTCACGGATTGTGCTTAACGATGCTTTCCTCCTTATGCATGCCGCGAAGGTCTATACGATCTCAATATTCAATAAATTTAAGGAGCAACTAGAAAAGGCAAAGATGGAGTACAAAATTAATGGGCAACAGATGGACACCAATGGAACCGGAAGCTACATGCTGAAGTTCAAAGACCCACAGAAGAAGTCCGTTTGGAAAGTGAATTTTGATAGCGGAACCTTATAGGCAGACTGTGAATGCAAGTATTTTCAGTTTATGGGGATACTTTGTGGTCACATCTTGAAGGTTTTTATTCGTTACGACATTGATGAGATTCCAAGCTATTTTAGATTGACACGGTGGATGCAAAAGGCTAACACTTATAGAATGGAGTTTGATACTGGATTTGTGGTCGGGAATGTCTCAAATAAACCTTTGAGAGTGGCTCATTGTATCAAGGTTGCTTCTGAAGTGGCTTACGATGCGTCGCATACTTTTGAGGGTTATTCATATTTTATTGAAAAGATTGGTGAAATGGTTTTTGGAATTTCAAAGTTTAATGAAACTTCCTACGAAGGAGACGTAGATGATGAAGAGTCTCCAGTTGCAGAGCTTTCGATACCTTCGGTTAATACATCACAGGTTTTTTTTATTTGAATGTTTAATTTGATATAAATTTAATGTTTAATTCGGTGTTTAATTTGATATAAATATTTATTTTAATTTGCGGTTTATTTTGACTTTTAAATCTTTATTTCAGCTATTGATTTTGAATCCCAACATTTCTCAAACAAAAGGGAGGGGGAAGAAGAAAGCGGATAGATGGAAATCCCCCAGAGAGATAGCCCTAAACAATTCAGGAAGAAAGTGTCACAGATGTTGACAGATTGCTAGCCATGACTCGTGAAATTGTTCAAGAAAAATAATACGTAATATGTGAAATGTAAATATAGCTTTATTCAAAACTCTTTGATTCATTTGTTCACTAGTTCTAATGATATTTTATCTACGCATCGAATATTTGATTCTATATTGGTCCCAGATGTTGTGTCATGGACTTCATTGATGTCTGGACTTGTTAAGAGTGGTTTAGATATGGCAGCCTTGGTAACTTTCATGTCTATGGATGTTAGGCCTAGTTCGGTAACACTTGTTACAGTTTTATCAGCTTGTTCTAACTTAAGAGCTCTTAAATTTGGAAAAGTTGTACATGGTTACAATTTAAGAAACTTAAGTGGAGAAAATAACATATTTGTGAACAATGCAATATTGAGTTTGTATCCTAGCTATAACTATAAAGATGTCCCATGTTAAAGGTGTTCATGCTGGGTCAAGTGTTGTTCTGTGTCCCTTGATTTCCCCTCTGTGATTGTTGAATACTTTTGTTTAGTGCTGTCTTGATTAACTTATGTCAGACATGGTATATTGATACCAGTCTTTTATTGGACTTGTAGGGGTTGGAGAGTATACATGCAAAATGAGCATGGGACATCAACTGAGGCCCTTAGTTATATGATCGATGTGTAATTTTCTTCCAGAGAATTCATGTATCATAAATTTCTATCGGATCACTCTTCTAAGTTATTTTGGTTTGCTTTAGGGTCTGGTAATAGAGAGGATAAGATCGAGCTTCTGCTTTCACAAAAGGAAATAATCAAATTACCTACATTGGTGATGGAAAGGGAGACTATTGTTCATGTTTGAAGCTGAAAGAAGACGACCATATTATGCCAAGAAAGGATTACCCATTAGGGGATCTGATACGCACTAATTCATCACTTATCAAGGCAGGTGTTCATGAATGGAGTGATGGAGAGGAGCTAGAAAGGATACTTCCTCACCTCATTGATACAATTAAATCTGAAGACCACAACACTAATATTGGGAATTTTTCTCCACTGACTTCAGTTGATTTCAATTCTCATGTTGTTGCATTATCTGCACAGGAACCGTTTCATGCAGTCATAGAAGTTCCTCATTAGTATTCAATGACTCGGTATTGTCGATTCAGTTTAACTGAGTGCACTCAAATATGTTTTTTATTTTGCTGATGTCTCTGCTGTGAGGAAGTTGCTAGGGTACTGTATTTTATTTTGCTTGATATATATGGCGATGTGGTCTATAATGGTTATTTTTGAAGTTAGCTCATGACATCTGACACATGGATTCATACTATGATAATCAAGTATTTAAATAGTTGTATAGGCTTTGCTTTGCTTTGCGTCTTGCCTTTGCTTTGCGTTTGCGTTTGCTTTGCGTTTGCCTTTGCTATGACACATGAAAGAGCCTTTGCTTTGAGTTTTGCCTATCAGAGTTTTGAAATTGTGAAACAGCAATACAGAGAAATGTACTCCCATAGTTTTTTTTTTTTTTTTTTTTTTTTTTTTATGGCTATGAACCTTTGAATTCCCCTACCCACCTGGATTTCATATCTTAGACTCTATCTAAAGGTGAGGCAATAGAATATTTTCATTTTTTTGAAAAAAGGATAGAGTAAACAACTCATGTCATTTGCTTTTTGGCATGCGAAAATGCCTTTAGCTGGCAAACTAGGAAGAAGGTGACTAAAGGACAAAGCACTTAGGGCAAATGTTCAATGGAGATACCCAACCCATTCAAGCATATCAGCAGATGAATAATGTGATTCACAAATGACCTACGGTTATTCCTGAAGAACCGGTTATGGATTTTGTCTTCACTATGGCTGGCAGAGTAAGCTTATTGGAATTTAGATAAAGTGAGGTTGTAATGTGAACACCTCTGTTCATCAAGTGGCCACACTTCAGTGAAAAGATTATATGTCAATCAAGTATTGTTTTCTTATAGCTAGGTGCCTAGTTGGCGACATTCAAGTATTGTTTTCTTAAGAGCATCTTAGTTGTTTGATTAACATGTATCTGCATGGTTTTGTTTTGACGGAGCTCCAACCATATGAATGATATGTGTGTGTGTGTGTGTGTGTGTGTGTGTGTGTGTGTGTGTGTGTGTGTGTGTTGTCAGTCTTACTTTGAGCTATTTTTCTACTAGGAAGATCAATGGATCTCTACTTTTTTGCTTCTTGCTATATGATGTTGCCAAAATTTGACAAGTTGCCCATCTTCTCAAGATCTACAGCCATTCTTTTGTCTACTCCACTCTTGTTTTTAATGACTTCAATATGTCTGCTACACTTGAATTCTTGGAACTCTGTAGAAGTAATGGATAGGATTTAATGGGCAATAAGCTGTTGAACCAGTGATGCCATCCTCTCTACTGAAGCAAAAATTCTTTGCGGCAGCCATTGAATCAAACCAATTACTAAACTGGATTTAACTGAGTGCAGAAACCTGTGAAAGAAGCTCTAACGAAGCTCTGAAAAGCTACGTCTATTCAAAAGTGCGACGAAACGCAACAAACACATACAAGTAAAAATAAACATAAATAATCATAGAACATAACACAAATGAAATACCAAATAAAATAGAGATTATACTAACTTTTACTCAAAATAATACTTCTTCCAAGATTTACACATACTAAATTCAAACTACTAACCAAATACACCTGAATTTCCCGAAGATATAGTTCCAAAGCCCCGAGTCTAACTGATGGTTACCTCCATAGCAACATCATTCAAAGCAGAAGCTACATCCAAAGCAACTGAAGTCAAGCACTCCTCCACAATTTCCACCAAAAACCTCAACTTAGGATAACTCATCATCGACAACGCCACACGACATAGTGAAAATCTCCTCCCTTTCACACCCAATACACCATAATCATTACATAGTTTCATTCCATCTACCATCAAGTAATAACACATCTGACACCTTCAAATCCAATGTCCAGTCTAAGACAATAACACCTTAACCAGCCACTTGATAATATACAAAACCGCTAAGAGAAGACAGACCAACAACAACTTAAATATTAACATTCCGATTGAGTGAATTTCCAAATCAGTCGTTATCCTCCTTGTGCAAATAGAAGCTCAACTCTCATTTGGGGAAAATGTTGGAGCTAGAACAAAAGAATTTTTATATTTCAATTCATCAGTTATATTCAATGACAACAAGCTTCCATAATTATTTTCTTCATCCGCCCACTTAAAATACCTACATTTCTTATCGTCAGGCAAATGTTTGTCATTTTTTCGCAAACACAGAAAGGTCATCCAGGATTCATTTTGGTTCTTGAGACTCTATTAAATACTGAACTTCCACATATAGGGCACCTCATTTATAGATCGAATTTCACTGTATAAGGAAAAAAAAAATATCAAAATATGCAAATGTAAAATCACCTGAATATGTAATAACTATGGAACCCTAAAACAATAACATTAAAAAACAAATGAACAAACAGAAGTTAAACAGAAGAAAATCCCAATTAATTCTGACAGAGTTCACCGAAAATGCTAGTTCAAAACTCTGACAGAGTTCACCGAAAATGCAAGTTAAAACTCTGACAGAGTTCACCAAAAATGCTAGTTAAAACTCTGACAGAGTTCAAAACTCTGACAAAATTCATCGAATATGCTAGTTCAAAACTTTGACAGAGTTCACCGAAAATACTAGTTAAAACTCTGACAGAGTTCACCGAATATGCTAGTCAAAACAATATTATAGACAATATTTGTGTATGTCATATATTCAAACAATATTAAGTAATGTTTAAACAATATTTGAGCATATTATATTCAAGGTAATTACTCCAAACAAGCTTATGTTTTTAAACAAATTGATTTTGCCAATATTTATGGCTTCTGCTTTTGTATATGAATTATAGCTATGAATTATGGCATCAAACGAATATGTGGACAACTGAAAAACCAATTTTTGCCAAACCAGTTAAAAACCATCGCAAATTATATACTTACAGTTCCTTTTCCAGCTGTTTCCTGATGAACTCCTTGGTGTGCACAGCCACTTTATCAGTTTTTGAATCAAACTCGAAATCAAAATGTGAATCAAACTCAAAATCAATTCGTGGGTTTCGAAATTTTGGGTTATGAATTTTGGGAGAAGAAGAACCCAATTTCACGTTTTTCCCTTTTTTCGTTTTTTTGTTTTTGAAATACTTCAAAATTTTGAAATTTCACGATTTTTGAGTGAATTAGATCTGATGATCTAGAGAAGAGATCCAAGGGACCAGGAGGGGAGTGAGATAAGGGTGGCATAAATATGTTGTAAGCTATAATAATCATGCAAGGCTAAGATAGCCAGCCCAATATATATACATATATATATATATATAGTATATATATATATATATATATATATATATATATATATATATATCGCGACCTCTGAAATGACATACGGAATTGACATACTCAATCCTACCTACCTACACAATGAACTAAAAGCTGATTTTATGGGGATGTGATGTGACCCACATGGAGATCATCTCCACTAAAAATCAGCTCCTTTGAACATGTCTAACCCTACCAAAAGTTGAGTTCAAATTAGAAATTTATTTGACGATCCAAAATTTTAATACTCTTTTGACAAGACTACACACATTTGATTGATCTCTACAAATTTTTGTGGATATGATAAGACTACACATTTAATACAAGACTACACATTTGACAAGACTACACACATTTTTGTGGATATGATATACTAACCATAAATATCATCTCTACAAAAATTCAACTTGTTTGACAATTTTTAACATTGGCAAAAGATGATTGCAAAAACTCGACATTTCTGGACCGTTAGATATTTTTTCAAAAGTGGACAACAATTTTTATCTAAGTTAGAGGATATCAAATGAGTTGAATTTTTGTAGAGATGTTCTTTATGGTTAGTAGATCATATCCACAAAACATTAGGTTTTAAAAAAAATTGTAGGTGAAGTTATAGGTTGTTTTAGATTTGGTACTTAGTTTGGTACTTATTTTAAGGTCATTTTAGGAGCCGGGCTGTATATATATAGGGAGGGATACACCCACTCCACCCACTCCCAACCCCCTACAAATCTTGCCCACACACTCCTCCCCCATTTGACAGTTCCAATTAAACACAACTAATAGAAGGGAGGGAAAATGGTCATTACACCAAAACCAAATTAGAATGCAAAATTGAACCCAATTCGAACCCATTTCTCTTCTCCAGCAAACCGAATTAACTCTTTCCAAACCAATTTCTGCTTCAGCAAACCATTTTCTTGCTTCAGCAAACCAATTTTCTTGTCCAAACCATTTTCTTACTTCAGCAAACCAATTTTCTTGTCCGATCAAAATAGGAGTAGAATAACTTAAAAGTTAACTTATTTTGTTCTAAGACCAATTGTGATGAGACCAACTTTCTTGTAAGCAGTTTCGTAGGAATACTTCCCCATTCGAGACCAATGTCTGAAGGAATGTGAAACTTCTCCCTAATAAGTTCCAACGTGGAGAGATCTCCAAAATTTATGAGAGACCAGTTGGGATTCATGATGAATGAAGGAGAACGTTTTGATTTTTTGTTTAATTCTTAAAGGAGAATAAGAAGACCTATTCGAAAGAAATTGGCGGAAGAGATAATGAGAATTCTCTCACCATATTCTTTATATTCAAAAAAAATAAATGGTTGGGATCATCTCAAATTAACAACGCGCCCGTTGGTGATGGAACTACCATCATTATCTTTTTTTGGGAAGCGACATATATAATTAAGCTATCTTTTCAGAGTCTTGATTAGGGAAGCAGATAATTAAGCAGTTGAGCAACTGCACATGAAAAAATATTCTCGCACCAAAAGCAGCGACACTTCAAGAGATCACGTGCTAGTGACACGAGAGGGGGCATCTGTAGGGGGGATTTCTTTTGAACAAAGATTATTATTTGAAGCGATCCAAAAACCCACACCAAAATGGAAATAAAACTTTCTCTCCCAACTTTGAGAACCGTTCGAGCCATCTTGTCCGGATGACACGTGGTTAGGAAATAGCCTGAAACTAACCCTCGGTATGAGACAAGAACTATCGGATCAATTCTAAAGACAAGTAAACTCATGCTTGTCACGTGACTTTAGTAGCACAAGTCCGTCACCCTTAATGACTTGGAGAACACTCATGTTCAACGGCGGTTCGTTACGTGACGAACCGCCTCTAAACAGGAGTGTTCTCCAAGTCATTAAGAATTAATATAGACAGTTCCTAAACATAAGGAAACACAAGAGGCCGGGTGGTTCTCGATGATAAGGAAAGAATCTTAAGAGAATATCTTGGGAGTTACCTCTTAGGGATAACCTTCCATTAAAAGAAGGGTAATCATAACTAAGGAGGAAACTTACCTAAACAATTGTTATCAAAGAAGGGGGGTAAACAAAGGATGAAGCATTCTATGGTATTGTTATCGTACCATGATCAACTACAGTACATGGCATATAGGTTGTTGTAAAGATAATGATATTCTTACAAACTATACTCATAAAACGAATGAATGGGTTAACCATGTATATCAATATAAACTTTAGCTATCACTATTAGCACATTTTGTTATGCTTACAATAAAGTTCCTACTCCTACATCTCAAGTTACCAATACAACCCACTTCCCTAAACTCATGTTCAGAACAATTATAGAAGAGTACATGTACACACAATAAAGCATCTATAACTTATTCATTCATTATTAAAGGAATGCTCCAAAACTAATGAATGACATTTAAAATGCAATGCATTCATATCACTTTTAGAAATATATATAATCAAGGTTATTTTTTATTTTTTGGGGTTAAGTATACCCCAACTTGTATTAATGAACACTATAATAAATACATCTAGTTGCATCTTCTTCATTCCATTATGCTTTGCAAGCATTCATTCAGTGGAGAAGTGTAAGATGTTACTACATCATCTATACTAGATAGTTTAGCTAACAGGTCTACGGCCTTGTTAGTTTCTCTAAAAGCATGGCGGATGCTACAAGAAACAAAAGAGCATATCTTTCTTCTAATGGATTAAGAAATGTTTAGACAATACCAAGAGGGAGGTGTATAACCCTTAGTAATATGAACTGCTAGCATTGAGTCAGATGAAACCTCTACTTTGACACTCCCGATTTTTAAGCATGCCTCAAGACCTTCATCAATTCAATGGCTCTCAACTCTTGGAAGAGTACAGAGTTGTGGTGGTTGCTTCCAGTGTAGGCTAAGAGAACTACTCTTTTGTGATCCCTAATAATGCCTCCAAATCCCGCACTCAAAGAAGTGGTAGAGTAGAGCATTCTTGCAGTCTTAAGCTCATTGTACAACCTAGTGTCAATAGGACTCAAATTCAATTGTAGTTCAAACACTCTATCTCTAGCAGCTTTGACTTTGAGCTTGAGATTAGAACAATTCCTTCTAGCTCAATGCCTTAAAACTATTTTAAGTTTTTTAAGTTTGTACTAGAGAACAAATGAAGGCACTCCAGTGATAGATGTGCTCCAACAATCAGTAAGAGTATCTTTGAAATCTTCATGCCATGTAAAGTCTAGAAGTTACAAAACTGAAAGGGAAGGTGGCACATAACTGTACCAAACCAAGTGAGAACCACTGGAGAGTGGTTAGACCTTGGGGTAGAAACGTAGCAGTTGTAGCATAATAACAAGTGTTCAATGCATGCAACATTATTCAAACACCTATCAATCTCTGAATGAATTAACTTCCCATAATTGGTCAAAGAGGCCACAACAGTTCAGACAATTAGCAAAAGGACTAGTTTTCCTAGGGTGTACATCACTACCAACTATATCCTTTCATCGGAAAATAATACATTGTTAAAGTCTCCGATCACACACCACAGACCACAAATCCCATCTTGCATCCTACAAAGGTCTCCCCAACAGACAAACCAATCCACTGAAGAATTACTAGCATAAACTAAAGTGAGATAAAAACTGATTTTGTAGGTAAAAGAGTAATCTTGGCATAGATCCTCTGCCTAGCTAGATTCACTGATGTTATATATATACTTTAACAAAACAATGATCCCATGCAAGCCAAATCCTTCCACTGTCATCACTACCATAGTTGTCCACCATAAACCAATTAAGGCAAGCCACTAGAAAGATACCATTAACATTCATTTTCTTCACCTTGGTCTCCAAAATGCCTAGAACGCTCAAATTATTCTCATCTATACCTTAGCTATATTTTTGTCATTCTTACCTCTAATGTTCCAACTACAAGAACTAATATTTTTTTGGGGTTATGATTGTTGTTCTTGTTCCCAAGACCCTTAGGTCTCCCATGTACTTGTCTTGGTATTATTAGTTGCGCCTCTTGATATATTCTGCTTAGAGTTTACCAGCGCCCATTAAGGTAGCCTGTCTAGCAGCTCTACTAAACCCCGAACACCCCCCAAACACCATGATGGTTGTTAGGGATATATATATATATATATATATATATATATATATATATATATATATATATATATATATATATATCCTCTTTCTTTTTCTTCAGATATGTCATATATATCCTGAAATACAATCTCTTAGTAACAGGTAATTTCCTCTCCATGTTATACCCTCGTGTAGTATACCTTGGAATTCAACAGAATCAGTTTGAAGGGCCACCTATTTAGTCACAAGAGACACCATTTCTATAGACTGACCATTACCTGGTTCATTACTTATGTTACTAACAGGTCCCAAAGGACTAGAGTTGAAGAAGAATGCACACCCACTTTGTTTTAGGTTCTTACCCCTTCCAAGTATTAAGAGTGGGATTGGAAGCCAGTGAAGCAAGAGGAGAGGGAAGATACTTATGATTAGCTTTAACTGCAAGAGCACTTTGAGCGGGAAAACCCGATAGAACATAGAACATGAGTGACTCGTTGTTGAGTTAAGATACTAGCACTAATTGGAGCTGGATTAGCCACTAAAGGCATTTCTAGTGTTGAGCGACCCATGCTTTGAAATTGGTTTACACAAGAAATTGCTTTAGGTCAGAATGAGTACGTGTTACCAATAGTTATGGGTCCTCTATTACTACCCTCTTACAATTGTGCAATTGTTTGTGCTATTCCCAAATCTACAGCAGTCGGAACAAGAGGATGGCTTCCAAGGATACACAAGCACAATTTGCACCCTCCTATTTCCACATTTGGCATTAATAGAGCTAGGGAAATCAAAAGACAGTGGTATAACATGTTAGCAAAAGACAATTTTTGCTTATTTGAAGTGGCTTCATCCATACAGTGAGGTTATCCCACAAGGCTTGTTGATAAGCACTCAAAACTGTAATATAAAACCCCGTAGAGACATAACATTTTGGTTAATTATGTGTTTAATAATTATGAAATAATTATATTTTCGTGCTTTTATAAGTTTTCACAGTCAACGTAAATATAATGATAAAACCAATATTTAAGCACGAAATAGTGTTTATACATGAAGTATTTCAATTTAGCTCATGTGAAGTTCAACAAAGCCTGACTAAAGCTCGGGGACTCAAACAAGAAATTTCCAGGTCAGAACAGGATTAACGTGCAGAAAAGCATCAAACTTTTAACGCTCATAACTTCTGAACCTGGACTCTAATTTTGGCAAGTGAACCATCAGAATGATCAGTGCAATGAGCTCTACACAAAGAAGGGACTTTATAAAAGTCAACTTTCAGACCCACCACTAGTCAAAGCATGTGGGCCCACTATGTGGGCCCATAAGATTTGGTTCTCCATTATTGATCAAGTCAAACTCTCATAATGTGTGCCCAAGTCAAGCTCTCAAGTTAAACTTCATTATTGATTATGGAATACTTTTGTGCACACTTTAATTTCATTATTTGTCTTGATTAGGAAATGGATATGGTAGAATTAAATGGGGTGGTTGATTCACGTGGGAAGAGAGGAAAGCAATCCTTTGATATGCTTAAGGAGTTGGGAGTCTTCAAGGAGAGCTTGGAACTTTACTCCATATATAGATTTGAGTTTTTTTTTCACTTTGTTTTTTTTTTGTTCTAGTTTCCTATTTTTCTTGTAATCAAAATCTTTACAATAGCTTTCACTATCTATTCTAATCAAGTCTTTTCTTCTTGTAAAAATTTTAGGACTCCTCTTATTATCTTCTTCTACTTCTTCTAAATTTCTATTAGGTTTCAAATTTAGGATCATGAGATACAACCCTCCCTGGTGGAGGGTTAATAACACTCATGTGAAAAACATGTTCCATTTTAGGAGGCCTGAATCATTGCTTAGATGAATAAATTTTATTTTACATCTTGTCACAAAATGGCAATGATCGACCAAGTTTGGAGTATGGAACTCTAGCTAGGATTTCTTGGATTCATGTTCTGCTCAAAACTACCAAAATCTCAATTCTTATTAATGGAGGGTCTTGCGGATTCATATCTGCCGAGAGGTCTCTTAAGCAGGGGGATCCCTTATCCCCCCTTCTTTTTGCTATTGCAGAGGATTCTTTCGAGTAGGGGCATCAATCATCTGAGGGAGTTAAGATTTATCAAGCCAGTCTGTATTGCCAAAAACTTCACTAGTCCCCCGCATCTTCTTTTTGCAAATGATATCTTTGTTTTCATGAGTGGAGAGCTTTAAGGAATAGAGTGTATGGTGGATCTATTAGAAGCATACCAGTTAGCAACCAGACAAACTATAAATAAGTAGAAAAGTAAACTCTTCTTCAGTGAAATGGGGAATCGGAAAAAAAAACATGATCACCAAAGCTTTGAATATACAAGAGGGGGAATTACTAGAGAAATACTTGGGCATACCTTTGGTTCAAGGGAAAGTCAAGTCTGTGGTAATAGCTGGTCTTGTGGACAAAATTAAAAAGAGAATTAGCATTTGGAAAGGTAAATTACTATCTTTCCAAGGGAAGGCCACGTTGATCAAGTCAGCCCTTACAAGCATCCCCGTATATAATATGAGCTTCTATAAATGGCCATCTAGTACCATTAAACAAGTTGAATCAATTCTGAGAAACTTTCTTTGAATTGGACAGGGAACCCCTCTATCAGTAGAGCATGCATTGTTGCTTGGGATAAGGTGTGTAAACCGCATGAAGAAGGGGGATGATAATACTAAAAACACGTTTTTTATCTCTATCTTAGCTAATTTAACTAGGAAGAAGTAAAATATGCTTGTAGGCTTTTGTTATCAAAGTTCTACTCTCGATTATCATGCAATAACTTGAGTAAGAATTCGTTCCACTTTTAGTTGTTTAGAACGTAACCATTTCACTAATTTAAACAATTCAACAATATGAAGAGAGTAATAATTCTAATAGAACTAATATGGTGAGAAATTACTATTAAAGATATTCTAAATTAAACTTTGGCAATTTAATACTAAGATGTGAATATAAATAAGGAATTAAGGAGATTTGATATCCATCTTGATTAATCCCTAATATGCTGGTATAGATTTTTATTGCAACTCTAATCTTTATATTTTCACACAAGGTTCAACATAAAGGTTAGGTCTTTTTATTCCTAATTATTCATGGCATCTCTAACCAACTAATAATTAGCATGAGAGGAAGTTTAAACTCATTCTCATGGTGAATGAACTACCCTCTAGAATTGAAACTCTTAAAAACAATGATTCTATAGTAACACATTAAGTCTTCAACAAAGCTTTAATCAAACCCCTCTAATGGAAGTTTAGCTATGAATCATGAGACTATCATGGAATAAATAATAGAAAGAAGATATAATAGGAAGAGAAACAATTGAATTAACTAATAATCTTGAAGGTATTTTAATGGTGGCTAGGTTCACAAAACATAAACTTAGGTTTAGACTAAATTAAATAACTAATGAGAGAGAGAGAGAGAGAGAGAGAGAGAGAGATAATTAAAATTAAACTAATGAGGGTTAGAGTTAAAGTTTTACCTTAGTCCTCTTTATATAGGAGAGGGCTAGGTTTACAATTTCATGTATGGGATTTGGAGCTATGTTTTGGGCCACTAAATCAAGCCCAAAACCTAATTACTTAAGTATAAAAAGGGATTCTCTTCTGGAAATTACTGCAATAGTCTTTTCGTCCACTTTTACTCCTTTGATTGAATCAAAGCCTGAACCATTAAAAAGCTATTTTTGGGACGGTCATTTTAACATATAGTAGGCCAAATTCCGAGGTTTGAGTCCAAAGATACGGCCTGCGGAAGTTCTGTTGATCATGACTTTTATACTCTATTTCTGTTCGCGTTGACTTTGACTTTTCAGCTTTAACTAGGCTTTAAAAAGGTTTTTTCTCCTTGAAACTTGGGCTTTAACCATAGAACTTCTTAGCAACCAACCTATACTCCTTTCTCTTGTAAAAGTGACATATTTCTTCACATATTTGACTCTAAGACCTGAAATACACAAAAGTACATAAACAGTACTAACTCTTATTTATTATAAACATAATTTGTCTAAATGTAATTTATTATTAAGGGGTTAAAACTTCAGTTTTGGGTTCTTATCAAGGGACTAGGCATCAGGAGACTTAAAGAACTCAATCTCGCACTCTTAATGAAAATGGCTCGGCATTCTCACCGCTAAAGATGATTTTGCTATGTATATGAGGAAAAAGTACTTTACTAGGGATGGTGAGCTGATCAAGTACTATGTAAAGTCATCTATATGGTATGGAATTAAATGGGCTATGAAGGAACTAAACACTAGAACTCAGTGGAAGGGTTGATGATGGCAACAGAGTAGATATGTGGAGAGATGCTTGGCTCAGGCATATGTCAATCAAACAAGCACTCAATCTCACTGAAGGTGGTGTAGAAACAAGGTACGAGAAATTATCCTTAATGGCACATAGGGCATCCCAGAACAGCTCAAACATGTCATGGAACTAGTGGGGTTAAGTGTTAAAAACATAGGGGAACCTGATGGTACAGTAACTGACGAATTGATGTGGA
Source organism: Coptis chinensis (assembly GCF_015680905.1). Taxonomy (NCBI): domain Eukaryota; kingdom Viridiplantae; phylum Streptophyta; class Magnoliopsida; order Ranunculales; family Ranunculaceae; genus Coptis; species Coptis chinensis. The sequence continues at coordinate 81,526,687 of NC_141461.1, read as the reverse complement.
ATGTAGACTTAAAGGGGATTTTTTCAGTAAAGTCAGTTTTTGATGAAATTAGAGCCAAAAGGAATAAGATCAGTTGGCATTCTATGGTGTGGAACTCGCATATTCCAGTCAAATCAGCAGCTACGACATGGAAACTCTTATGTAATGCAGCGGTAGCTGACTAGAATGTTCATAAAAAGGTGTCAAGTTGCCATCTAGATGCTATGTTTGTTGTCAATACGAAGAGGGCCTCAAACATCTTCTTTAGGAGTGTGAATTTGCAAAGAGGGTATGGAAGTGGGTATGTTTAAAATTCAAGTTTAGAAATCGGTCCTCCTTACCTGATGCTAGAAAAACTACTAATGGTAGAAGCCCTCTGATAAAACAATTATGGGATGTGTTTCGACCCCCACCTATGTGGCAAATGTCTATTGGTAGGAGTCTCTATTTTATTCATTTAATCGATAGGGCTAAAGCCCAATTTGCAATACCATGGATCAATGTACAGGCCCATTAACTCATGTGTCTAAGGCTGAACCTTAGCCACATGGCTTACCACTAATGTACATTGATTTATGTACATATTCATTTCTTATCAAAGAGATAATTATCAGTTGAAAGTTATAGTCTATCACAATTACTCAAGCTACAAGATTACTTGAGCTACAAGGACTCTCTATTATACCTATATAAATACCAAACTATTTTTCATACAGAACTACGTTCTTGAGACTTGATCCCATCGATAATTTGGGTATGTAGGCAACCGCAAGGTACAGTCTCATCATTCTCCCAATCACCATCATTTTTCTAAATATTTTTCTACATTCTTCATCTCTTTCGTCATCATTTAGTGTCTTGATCATATTTGGTCGAAACATAATTGGCGCCGTCTGCGGTTCTTATGCAAAACCGACGATCACGTTCTACAAAAGTTATGACGAATACTCGATGCACTTACTGACGATCATCGCGAATGTGCGGTTCCAGATCAACTTGGCGGTATCAAACTACTCCCTCCTATTCCTTTTCAACATCCGACAGATTACATAATCGCTACCGCTCCACCGATCCGCCGCAAAATTATTCAAAGACGAATTTATTGCCTCGGACGATTCTTCGTCATCTGTTGCGGATAATGTCCGTCATATGTCTCGAGGCATTCTTGTATTGAAAATATTACACTGGCCTTGTTTTATGCTGTTAGACGTCTTAAGCTTATTTCAAAGAAGGAATAGTCGAAGTTTATACTTGTCGAATATCCGCTGCGCAAGTTTTTTCGCAATGTCTACGGATCGAGTCGCAGAATGGAAAAGTTACCTTAGCATTTACAACATTGTCTCTGGCACTCATACAATTAAACAGAGACAAACTTTGGTTTCGCTAATGATTGATTTTCTTATTGATAATATTCCTATGTCGAAAGCATTACTCGATGAGGAAAACATCGATCTCTAATTGTCATTACCTCCCGGGGGCGATGACTTGAAATATTTATCGGATATATCAGCTACTTGCTAGATTTACACCGATAGTTCGCATAATAAGTCTGCCTCCGGTCTTGTTTGTGTCATCTTGAAGCTGAATGAAGACATAATTGAGAGGTCTCTATATTGGGGATTAGACGCGTCAAATAATATGGCCGAGTCCGAAACTGTCATTTGTGGTATACGCACAACTCTTCAGCTGGGGGCGACTAAGTTACGATTAATTATTCTAAGCTAGTCGGTAGCCAATTTGAATGATAATATACGGCTCGCAATGATAGAATGGACGTTTATTTAGACTTCGTTCAATGAATTGCATGAAATTTTCCATCTATCATTACTGTACAGTATCCGCGTTATGATGTAAGGCATCTTGATTCTATCGCATACTTATCTGTGGAAAATCAAGTCGTCACTATTATGACAGCACTGGATTAACCACTTATGCTGTAAGATGATTCCAACGAGCTTGGCACTGATAATGTCTCGGTATCTACCGACGACGATCATGCAGCTGACGATGCTCAGAAATTCCTGATGACTAAAAAACTCTATCACAGCAGCACAAGTCTCAATCCTATCCTTCGTTGTTTGGGCAAAACGAACAATTTACTAGGCCTCGAAAGAATTCATTCAGGACTATGTGAACACCACTCCCGGGGGAGAAGTCTCGCTCACATAGCAATGACCCAATGGTATTGGTGGCCATACATGCCAAAGGATGTTAAGCGTTTGTCCGAGAAGTGTGTGCCTTGTCAAACACATGATATATGATATGGGTCAACTTCCCGCGACGAAGCGTCATCCAATCCATAAACCTTGGTCATTTGTGAAATGGGGCCTTGACATTGTTGGTTTATTTCCGATAGCCTCTGACAGTGTTCATTTCTGGCTCGTCGCAACAAATTATTTTACTAAATGAGCGGACAAAATTAACAAATTGAACGAAAAACCTGAGTTATAATGTTATAATTTTGTTTCCATCGCAACGCTACTATTGCTCGACAAAAAATCGGACGAAATTACCACGTTTAATTTCAAATAAGATGAACGCTTTTACGCCGCTTCGTTATTATCACTACAACAAAATCGGCGAAAATTACCACGTTTAATTTCGTTTTTAAGATAGATAGGGGGTAAAATGGGGGGGCGCGGCGCCGGCCCTCAAATCATAAAGCCTATATGATTTGAGGGTCGGGTCGGCCCAAATTTTATGCTATGAGGGTCGGGCCCGTGAGGGCCAACACTAGAATTATATTGACCCTTGCCCTCTCACCCCCTTTAGAAAACCGTAGGGTCGGCCCGAGGGTCGGTCCGCAATTATTCAAACTCTTGAATACAACTTGTTTGGACTTCATTAACATATTTGGTTTTATCGTTTTCATTAACCGATTAACATATTTATTACAAAAAAATTCTTGAAAACAACCTATCAAACTTCATTAACATATACAATAGAATATATAATTATATTCTATAGGATAGAGATATATCCATATAATGCAAATTCATTTGGTTGAATTTATATCAACCACTATACTTTAAATTTACATTTCTACCCTATGTTATAATAAGTGAAACTTAAAACCCTAAGGGTATTATATGTATTTTTGTTTAGAAAATCTAAATACCAATGAGGGCCTTAATGCGGGCTTTGTGAGGGCTTTAGAGGGTCGGGCCGAGGGTCGCCCTCATGTTTCCATATCTAGGCCCTTACCCTCCCCTCAAAACATGAGGGTCGGGCCGGCCCTGCCCTCAAATTACATGTGGGCTTAAATTTGAGGGCTTTTTTTGCCCATGGGCCGGGCCTGGTCGGGTGGGCCAAGGGCTTGAGGGCCGTTTTTACACCCCTAGTTTAAGATAAACGATGTTACGCTCGCTTAGTCGTTACTATCACTACAACAAAATCTGGCAAAATTACCACGTTTAATTTCGTCCGTCTAAGTTGAACGCTTTTACGCTCGCTTAGTCGTTACTATTACTACAACAAAATCTGGCGAAATTACCACGTTTAATTTCGTCAGTCTAAGTTGAACGCTTTTACGCTCGCTTAGTCGTTACTATCGCTCCGACAAAATCTGACGAAATTACCACGTTTAATTTCGTGGGTCCTGTTGAACGCTTTTCGCCGCTTAGTCGCTACTATCGCTCCGACAAAATCCGGCCGAAATTACCACGCTTAATTTCGCCGCCTCCTAAGATGAACGCTTTTTCGCGTCGTTACTATCGCTACAATAAAATCTGGCGACATTACCACGTTTAATTTCGTTAATCTAAGTTGAACACTTTTACGCCGCTTAGTCGTTACTATCGCTCCGACAAAATCCGCATGAAATTACCACGTTTAATTTCGGCAGCCTAAGTTGAACGCCGTTACGCTTCGTTAGTCGTATTATCGCTACGACAAAATCGGCGAACTTACCATATTTAATTTCGTCGGTCCTAAAATTGAACGATTTTACGCCGCTTAGTCGATACTTCGCTTATGTCAACATCTAATGAAGTTACCCCGCTTCGCTTTAAATGGATTCTGGCGTCGGAGCATTTTTTCACTCAATCTAATTTTGCAAGTTTAAAGTTAGCATTGGGGGCGTCTCGTTCTATTTCATTTCAACTATATAAATCTACAACATTGTCAGTTTTCCGCAGGTATGTTATCTGACACAACAACAATATTCAATAACAAACTCATACTTTATTTTTATTTTTCATCAAAAAAAATTTTAGCTCTATGGTATTACATTCACACAATTACCTAATCAATTGTCTTTGTCAATTGTCTTACGGTCGCTCGATTAAATCTTCGTTTTCTTCTTCGAAATCTGCATTTGCTTCGCTTAGCACTTTCGGTTAACTATCTTCCTCATTCATTATTTTTTCTAAAGTATTGTGCCGCTCTTTCTCAACGAAACTTCTATCAGCTTCTTTAATTCGTCTATGACATTCATTGACACCTTGTTGCGCTAAACTTTTCTCCGTCAACTCTTTATGAATATATTTTGCTCGAACTACCGCTGTTTCTCCGTGCGGCAAAAATTCACATTACGTCAACTTTCTCAGCGAAAACTTTCTTCAGCTTCTTTATTTTTTCTAAGGCATCGTGATCTTTTCGCTCGAAACTTTTCGTCAATATCTTTTGCTCGTAATTCCACCGTTTTAACCTGTGACAAAAATACAAATCTTTTCGTTAGTCTTTCAGACTTAACCAAAATTTGATCATAAAAAAATTAAAAAAAAAAATTTTAAAAAAAAAATACTAACATACATGTTTTATGCTGTCAAAAATCTTTGACACCACTTTGTCATATTCTCTAAACTTTTCTCCGTCTTCTTCGGTAGGCCAAATTTAATTTTGATCGAAACCAAACAATTTGAGCTTAAATAGCCTCGCAGATCCAATTTGAAACTAATCGATCCTGAGCTCGATTATGCCAGTCAATCTTTAGCTTCCTATCCAATTCAAAATTACCGCCATCTCGTAATAGAGTGAGATTCCAATATAGACTTAATTGTACAACCACGCTTTGTTTCATCTGCGTGGTTAAATCGATCACTAAATTCATCTTTTTCGATCTCAACCTTCTTGCATCGTCTTATTCTTCATAAATCCACTCGATTTCGAGTCCTTACTCTTGATTGTAGGAACCAAGTACCATGAGCTAGTGATCCAAATGTATAGTTACACATAACAATATCAATGAAGGGAAAACGGTTAAAAGAAGAGATAAAACCGTAGTCCAGCAGTGATGTCGTCTTCTCCCAATTCGGTTTGCCCAAGCTTCAATTCCGCCGGTGCTAACTCGAGTTTCTGCCTCCCCCAAGATCTGTTTTTCTGCTTTTCTGTCTTAAATTCCAGGATTGTCATCCCATTCACTTGTTTCTTTTCTGTACTTCATGTATTGTTCGGTAACTTTCTTGCAACTTCCTTCCTAATTGGTTTTTTTATTTTTTGTTTCGCTCATGTTTTTTGTGGTTCAGGATGCGTTTTGGAACTTATTCAAATAAGTTCCTATTCTGTCTATCGAATTCCTATTAGTAGTCCAAGACTCCAAGTCAAACCTTGTTCTGGAGGTGTACTTATTTTAGACTTTTAGTTGACGTGCATGTGCTCACTGATACTGTTAAGTTCAATTTCAATTTCTACTTTCATTCCTTTGTATCCTTGTTGACTTTTCTTTCACCAAATACGTCCAAGTCCTTTTATTACACTATTTGCTTGTTAGCAATAGTAGCTCCCTTATCTAAAGGCGCGTCATAATAACACCGAAGTCGACACACAAATACCATCCAATTCTTCTAGAGTCCTTGGTTATTTCCAACTCCCATTATTCCCAAGCAAGTACAATTCATTTTAAATTTCTAATACCTCTTAATTTAGTGTACATGCACGGTTCTACGTCATTTTCTTTTCCATTTCTATATATCAATACACTTTCTTTTATCATTATCCTATCAACTTTGCAATAATAATTCATCCGATTCACGATATTTATCGATATTACATTTTTACATATAATTATTCGCTTTAAAGTCACACACTTCCGGTTATTCATTCCGCTTTATTCTTTTCTCATTGATTTTCCTTTGATTTTCTTTTACCTTCTTTTGCCATATGAACTTCATTCACATGCCAAAGAGGGGGCGATGTTTCGACCCCCACCTACGTGGCAAATGTCTATTGGTAGGAGTCTCTATTTTATTCATTTAATCGACAGGGCTAAAGCCCAATTTGCAATACCATTTATCAATGTACAGGCCCATTAACTCATGTGTCTAAGGTCAACCTTAGCCACATGGCTTACCACTAATGTACATTGATTTATGTACAGATTCATTTATTATCAAAGAGATAATTATCAGTTGAAAGTTATAGTCTATCACAATTACTCAAGCTACAAGATTACTTGAGCTACAAGGACTCTCTACTATACCTATATAAATACCAAACTATTTTTCATACAGAACTACGTTCTTGAGACTTGATCTCATCGATAATTTGGGTATGTAGGCAACCACAAGGTACAGTCTCATCATTCTCCCAATCACCATCATTTTTTTAAATACTTTTCTACGTTCTTCATCTCTTTCGTCATCATTTAGTGTCTTGATCATATTTGGTCGAAACAAGATGTAGCCATTGTGGGAACGATTGTAACATTGTGGAAGCATAGGAACACGCAATCTACCATGATGATAGACATAATGACCTTAGTCGTTGTACCTACATGATCAGAAGGGAGATTAGAGCAGCTGCAATACTCATTACTGGGCATTCTCTCAACAGTATTGCTGACCTCCAAATTCTCAAAACCTGGGATTTGAATGCAATACTACCAAGAGCACCAAGAATTCAGCCATGCTGGTGGATGCCACCTCGTAATGGTATTGTTAAGATTAATTGTGATGGATCTTCCCTCGACAATCCTAGAACTACCGGCTTTGGAGCTACATACAGAATTGCTTCAGGTGATTTTCTCCTCGTTATCTGGAGAGAGATAGGAGTGAACAATAACTATATGGCTGAGTGCTTAGCTATTCTAGAAAGTGTGGAAGTTGCCATTCAAAGAAATTGGAGGGACATTTGGGTAGAATCCAATTCAGCAGTGACAATCATGGCTTTTGGGTCAGGGAAACTACCTTGGAGACTTAAGAGAAGATGTGATAAATGCATAGTTGAACTACAGAGTTGTATGCTGACATCTACTTGGAGGGAGGCTAATTTCTCTGCGGACCAAGTTGCAAAAAAAGCTACCAATATGGCTAATAAGGACCTTGCTATGTACTGTGGCAAACCATCATGGATTTATAAGTGGGAGGCAAGCACAAGTATCTATTTTAGATTTGACTAGGGCTTGTACAAAGTGGTATAAGGTAAGAAGCCTACCTAATAGGGTTGTTACATTGCCAATTTGTTACAAATCCTCTTGTTATACTTTTTTCTTCATTTTTCCTATTTCTTTCTCCTTTTCCCAACCTATATAACCTTCTTATTCTTTTAATATAAATCTTAATGTTCACTTTAAAAAAAAAAACTATCAAATGAAGTCACGACCAGTGTCTGACCTGCATTACCTGTTGTTCTTTTTTGAGTATGTAATTCTCAACTTGTAATTCACCAGGAGGTTTCTGTAGAACTATATGTAGACCCATGTTGTTAAAATTGAGTGGAACTCTGTTGGAACGCATGTGTTTCAATCAGTACTAATTCATTAAACAGTGCACCATTATTTCTAACTTGGCATATCACCACAGCTTCACAGGGTATCTTCGGCTTCATTGCCATTAAAAACTTAACCATATGTTTGTCCCGTGCATATTTATATTTTGCTAGTATATACTAGATAACTGCTAAGCAGTGGGGGCGTGAGCGGAGGGTGGAGAAGAGAGAGGGAGAGATGGGTTTGTGGGTGGGGAGAGAGAGTTAGGATTTGGTTGAGAGGGAGAGGGAGAAGGAGAGAGAGAGAAATAAGTGAGGACAAATAGGGAGAGGAAAGAAAGGAGGGAGAGGGAGAGGCCAAACTACTTATTGTCCCGCGTACCCCCACCCCTCTCAAAAAATTTCGCTCCGCTCACTTGATAAATGCCCCGTTGGTGATGCCCTTTAGCTCATCATCTTTAAAAATGATCATTAGCTCTGGCCACCCTTACCAACGCCGGGCCTCAAGTTTGCTCCTTCCCCCGCTAAAAAACATGGACACGTGGCGTGTGCATGCAAATTAATCCGTGAGTCAAAGTCAAGAAAGCAGACGTTGCTATCAAAATTCGTGGAAGGGGAAAATTCAGCTAGTGACAAAAGTCTGAACAGAAGTTGAAGGTACATATCTGAACCAATACTTAATGCCAATGGTGAACTATGTCTATGTGACTCTTTATGTGTTATCGAAAAGGTTACATGATCTCTTTTTTACTGTGTACTTTCTGGGTAGTAGATTTTAGTACAGTAATTTCATTGATCAAGCACATCAATCCCACATAATTAAACGAACAGGACGCCGCTAAACTTTAAATAATCTTGCTAAACAAAATTTATGAGTAGGTTTTGAAAAAATATGTTCTAATAGATATGATGTCGGGTTCTCCTTGTAAGGAACAGATATTTACAGGCATAAACCAGAGCCACTAGATATGATGTCGTGATCAGACATTTTGCACTCTATGTGATGGAGACTATCATTCTAGAAGCGTTCCAGAGATGCTTCAAATGGGTTGTTTTGCATCATTATACAATTGGCTGATTTTGCGAAAATATACTTCCGACCAATGTCATCTTTTCAATACTATCTCTTTAGAAAAAGTCTGGATAGATGGTTCGTATTGTGTTAGTGTTCTCACATATCGTCCTAGTGATCCTAAATGTGTAGTAATGTTTTTTAGCAACAAGAAAAAATCATGCATTTTTTGTCGTATTGGTGATAACAATTGGATTGAAGAATAACTGGGACTGCCACGGAAAATTCGTGAAGCTGTGCAAGGTTTTTTTTTATGGCTTAGTTAGTTGCAGCGGATAGATATACCTTTTCTTTTATGGATGGTTGGTTGTCGTTGATGTTCATGGTAGTATGGTACTTCTTTTTCTAGAAAATTACATCGACTGGGGGGATTCGAATTATCAGTAGAAGCTAGTCGTTTTTGTATTTTCTGTCTTGCATCTGGTACGGAAATCTATCAAGTAGTAGTGATTTTCTTGGCATTCTCAGACAATATAATTAAGACAGTAGATGTTTTTAAGCTGGATTTTTCTAGAATGGTTTGGTTGAAGGTTCAGAGCTTAGGTGACCGAATCTTCTTGTTAGGTCAAAGTTCTATGTCACTCTCTGCTACTGAATCAAGAATTAAAGGAAATTGTATATATTTCTTCCTTTTTGGATGCACGCACTTGTACAGATTTGACATGGACCTTTTTGGGTAGTACCCAATTGCAAATTCCAGGTATTTCCTCTTTCCTTGTTTTCAATGTCTTCTGATTTGTTTGTTTATATTCTGCCCTTCAGATATGCCTGTAGTGCTGACTGTCTTTGTAATGGTTTATACATCTTCTTTTGAGTTTTTGTTTTGTTCACTATATAGTTTTGCTTCTTTCAGTTGGCTTAGAAGTTTATGTATCTTCTCATGCCCAACTACACAGCATGTGCTGGAACTGTATGGCGATAAGAAAATACACTGAATTGATGGCTATAAGCTCTCTTTTAAAGCAAAAAACTTGTTAAGCTCTGTAACACCATTTTTTGCTATTAAATTTTAATTACCCTTTAGCAAAAAAAAAGTGTTAACTCAACATAAGACAAAAGTGATAGTTATTAAGAAATATTTGAATCGGACCTCAACATTACTATTCTAAGAGAAATGTAGGAAGTTATGCTGGAAGAATATGGAATAGCGAGGATGAGTAAGAAAGTTTTAACATGTTAATATTAGAAAGCAAAATGTTCTAGGTTTGCATCAGTTTTAAGTCATGGGTATTAGTAAGAACTTAGCATATTAACATAGGAACATAACTTCTTTTAATCTTTCTTATGTCTCTTGATTGTAGAAAAGTGTTTAAATTACATTTCCATCATTTTCTAGTACAAACAGTTTTTGCTATCCCTACATGTATATTGGTTGGTTTTCTAGTAATGGGTCAAATGACTCAAAATTGACGTCCCTTATTCGTGTTTGCAGGTAAAGAATGAAGAGAAGAAAATTAAAGATGAAGTAAACAAATAGAAGCAGACCTGGGAGGATCTTCCTATAGAGCTCTTGGAGGTGATCGTAGGATCTCTCTTTTTAGGTGATTGTATTCGTTTCCATCTTACTTGCAAAGCCTGGATGTCTATAATTCCACCACTCAGATCAAACATCCCTTTTTTCTACAATCCAAATCTGATTCTCAGCAGTTACCACAGTTGATTTTCTTCCCAAAGACTAAGAATGCGGTATGCCAGTTTAACCACCCGATTTACAGTGACTCCTATATCATGAATTTCCCTGAACTAGCAAGCAACTGTTCGGCATGCCAAGCATGGGTGGTTGTTAATGTCACAAGGGGAATATTCTGTGTTCTTTTTCAACCCTTTTAGTTTGGAAACCATCAAACTTCCTGATCTTGAAATTTGTGGTTACTGTTTTAAAAACATCACCTTCTCGTCTCCACCAACTTCTGCAGGTTGCGTGGTGTTTGGCCATAATCAATCTTCAGTGACCTGTATTGATAATTTGATATATTAGTCTATCATAAAGGTAAAGATAGTTGGGATCCATATTATTTTGATGTACCGTACACGTTTGTACCTTCAGATTGCAATCCAGTATAACGCAATGGTGTATTTTATTCTCTGAGCAAAGATGGAAAGTTGGGAGTTTTTTATCCCAACAAGACTGAGGATAACTCTGTTTGGAGGCTCATCCTCAATATATCGATACCTGAAGTTACTCCTTCAACAATCTTAGACTTTGTATCGACCAATATTAGGAGTTTTGTTGTGGAGTTTAATAATGAAATCGTATCAGTCTTTGGGGGTCTTATGGGTAAGCCGATTTGGGTTTTTAAGCTGGACAGGTCAGTGATGAAATGGGTCAAACTGGAAACTCTGGGTGACCACGTGCTTTTTCTTAGCCACACTACATCTATATTGGTACTTGCAGCAGGGCTGAAAGGGATAGAAAATAGGATATACTTCCCAAGGTTTCATGGGAAAGACAACGCATACTACTCATTATCAACAGGAAGTTACCATTGTTTTGGGAGCAAATATTCTTGTGAAGAGTGGTTAACTACTTCTGAAAACTGGAACTGCACGTGGTTCCAATCCAATAACTAAGACTCAAATGGTCTGGACAATGATTCTATGCAAAGATTGTATCTGCCACGGTCGTTCCATTTCTAACTTTATATTAACTCAATTGCTGTGCTTATTTTCATTTGTTCAAGGTGTCATTCTTGTATTTCTCTGCAGTTTAAATCTCAAACTCATATAGTTTTCATGAAGTCGTATTTGTATCTGGAAGGACCAACTGTGTGTGTCTCCGCAATTGGACATCTCCCTTTTACTTCTGGACAACTGCAGCACAATTGTGTAAAATAGGCTGTGTGGATGAAAACTTGTAAGTCATTTTGTGTTTCAAATCATACTTTCAATTTGTAATCACTGTCTGTGGGATCTAAAATATGAAGATAAATGAACAACTGATGCTAATCGCAAAAAACAAACAATTCTAATCAACATTAGACTGTCTGCTGTATTTCCAGGTGCTCGGGAGTTCTGGTCAAAAGATAATTGTCTTCATCAGTTATGAGTCTAGGAGATCGTCATCTTGAACAGGTGAACACTTGAACTTGTTCTCATAGTACTGAATAATGTGGCTTTTGATTTTGTACTCATCATAGCCGCACCTTGTCTGATTTTGTATATATTGTGGAAATATTCTGAATTTCTATCCCCTGCTTCATCTGATTTCAATCTACTTTTTTGCTTCAACATCACTGCCCTGTTGTCGCTTGCATTGTTCAGTTCTACTTCCTTAGCAATGACCTGAGATATGACCTCTGCATTGTCCATCTGTTCATCTGCCAAAATTTGTGCATTGAAAATTTGTGCCATAATGCCATGAAATAAAGAGAATGTATGGTTTTACGTTAAAATCCAGAGTTAAGCACAAATAATATTTGATAGTGCTGATATAGCTAGGTTTATAAACGTGCACAAACTTAGTCACTAATCAGTGTTCGTTGGGTATCGTTTTGCACAACGCGGGTATTGGGTGTATGACTTAGAGAAACATGTTGTATTTACTAGTAGAGACGTCACCTTTCATGAATCTATTTTTCCTTTTCAGGAGCACTCTATTCAACCACTACAGCCTACTGTAGTTCTCCCCACCGCCTGACAATAATTCCTATGTTCCCATTTCCACTCATGATAGGTCACACTGAGAGTCTTCCATATTCACTTGGTCAAGTTTTACCCACTCTTTCCACCCATGCTGATGAGGGCACTTTACCTCTACTCATGAGACTCTTGCTCCTCTTCGTCGGTCTACACGACCACATAATAAACCAGCACACCTTGAAAAAGATTATGTGTGTTCTTTTCTTACTGGCACTCATCTTTAACGCATCGTTCTGCACCATTGCATTCAAATTTGCCATATCCTATGCATAAATACATTTCTTATGATTTCTCCTAATCATTATGCTTTTACTACTGCTATGTCTGCTAAAATTGAGCTGACATCCGATCCTGCTCAAGCTTCTCAAAATCCAAAATGGCGTGAGGTAATAATTACGGAACCGAATGCTCTTGAACAAAACAGAACATGGACACTTACCTCCTTTCCTACTAGGAAAAGTCCAATTAAGTGCATGTGTGTGTCTAGAATAAAATACCGTTCTAACGGGTGTATTAGAAGGTACAAAGCCCATCTTGCTGCCAAAGGTTTCACACTCACAAAAGAAGGGGATTGATTACCATGAAAATTTTGCATCTGTCGCCAAGTTAGTTACTGGTCAATGCGTTCTCTCTATAGCTGCTATAAAAGATTGGCCCCTACACCAGCTTGATGTCAATAATGCATTTCTTCACGGTGATCTTTATGAAGAGGTTTATATGAAGTTACCTCTAGGCTTAAGCCAACCAAGGGAAAATTTGGTATATCGACTTCACAAATCAATTTATGGTCTCAAGCAAGCTTCTCGAAACTAATTTGAGAAAAGTTTTCATCTGCCCTTTGCATTGCTGGTTTCAAGCAGTCTCGTTGTGATTATTCTTTGTTCACCTCAACTCAGGATCTTCTATTACTGCGGTGTTGGTCTATGTTGATGACATTATCATCAACTTCAGATGTCTTCTTGGAAGGCTGCGTGCCCAATTTCCTTAATAAGGGTGCAGGGTGAGTTTGATCTCTTTTCGCATGCAAACATATAATCATGTTAACGGATGCATATTGCACATGCAGACTTATTAGTGTTAGAAAAAGAAATACATTTTGCTTGTTATTGTCGAAAAATTAAATGTTATGTATCTTTTGTGTTTTGTTTAGGTGAGTAATGGATTCCACGAAGATGCTGAAAGAATTATAGGAATGGACAACATCACAACATATAAGAACCCATTGCTTGGAAACTCAAGTGTTAGAGCCATCACTAAAGAGGTCGATTGACTGTACTTCATAGCCAATGGCAAGCACTCAATGTCAATGATGGATAAATGTCATACTTCGCATGTAAGATACCCACCAATTTGTTAGAAGCTTTTTGCGTTGTGTACCTCAAGGGTAATTGAAGGAAAGGTTCCCAAAATCTGTCAGGGTTTAATCTTTGTAATGATGCTTTCTCTTTCAATTTTTACATTGTAACTATTCTTTTTTAAGTACTCGTGGTTTTGGGTCATGTATGAATCGGTTTAAACAGATAAGGATTTCGATGTGTTAATCTTCTGTTTCGCTTATTCAATTTGCCTGTGTTGCTAAGTCCAACGGATGTGCCCTTTTGCTAGTATGTATAGGGGGTAGTTTCATTTATATATGTATATGGGATAGGTTTCATCTGTCTCAACAGCTACTGGTATAGGAATAGGAACTCTGATCCTAATGCTATTATGCCTGTTCTAATATAAATATTTGAAGTAATAAATAACTCTTCTTAAACAAAAAAGAAAGTCATCGCCTTACGTGAAATCAAATTTATCTATGCAATCTCTTCGTATGTAGCTTGATTTTTTTTTGGAAAACCTCATTTTGTGCCTTGATTCCTTGAAGCAATGAAGCGTGCATATCCGCAAGTAATTCAACTTGTAATCACTCTTCTTAGAATCTTAAATATGAGCTCATATATATATGCTGGTGAGCTGGTCAGGCAGCAGAATTCCAATAATTGTGGGTTTTTGAGATACTCTGACTTTTTTTTTTTCGATAATCAGGGGATACTCTTGACTTGGTCGGCTACCTCCTTGCCATTAGGAGGTAGGTTTGGTTAGTGAGTTAGGTGGTATTGGCCACCGACTACAAACCTCTATGGACTGGGAAAAATCCCAAGTCTACGTTTTGGCCAACAACACACAAGATAATAAGAAGTTAAGAACCATAAGCAACAATTGCAGCCAATGTTATCTGATATTCTGATAATTTGATCCAATCCGCCTCCTAAGTATTGCTTTTGGGAGACTAGATGGACCACAGTGTAAAATAATCTAACGATGGGCCAACGCCATGTATGAAGGCCCACAAAGAAAAAAAACCAGAATGAAACCAACGTGGACTTGTCTTCTCGTGATCTTTGACCATAGATATATATATCGTTAATCGTTATACAGTCGCGGAGTATTTGGGCGATTAGCTTAGACCCCGCGCGCGCAATGCCTTGCATTTCACGCCAAGAGTACAACACATTTTGATTTTTGACAGCGACGATTCTCCGTGAATTTATTATAAAATTTTTCCACTTTCTAGTCTTTTTACAAATTCGAAGTAAGTAACATAAATATTGGAAATGTTTTATATTCAAGTGATGTTTTTTCCGTTATTGGGCCACTAAATAACTCAACTACTACTCTGACTCCAATTTCCTTTGTGTTTGTCTGGTTGCTTTCCATCATAACAATCATCACATCATCATCACTATGTATCAAATGGTTCAGAGCGTGTTGGGTTCGAATTCTGACTACATGATAGTTTGAACTTTGAAGTAACGAGATCAACCCAGTCCTAATCACTATTAAACAAGAGTTTGGGAATTGCCAAAGTTGTTGTGAACCCATATTTCAAGTTATTTGTTGGCGTGGGTGGTTGTGGAGCGAAGTACAAAAAAGTATTACGTTAGATGAGACCAGCTGGTGAGAAAGCTTGGGACACCATGCTAGGTTAGGTCCAAATGTCCAATGGAACGCATTCCCTAATCAAGCTCCAACATCCCCCCTACCAGCATAAAGCCAACTCCATTTCCGCAAATACCCATATTTCACCTTGTATATGAGATGAACTTTGAGGGATTGGTAGCACTCCAACTGGCTAAAAACGTTGCTCCTCGCTCCAACTAGCTATCAATTTATTGCGAGCGAGCTCCACTTAAATAAAAATAAAGTAATAATTTTCTTCTTCAATTACCATTATAACCACATTTCCATTTTACATCTTAATTATACCAATTTGAGAGTGAGGGCATTTAAGGAAAGTCAGAAAGCTGGTCACCACTAGGAGTGGTGGCGTTGGTAGTTTCCATGTGAGGTACACTTCCGCTTGGGGTAAAGAAAGGTATTGGTCACCGGCCACTTCGAGTGCCTGCTGACTCCGGTCATCACTCAACCTCATCCCCCTTATCTATATCACTAGGTTTGGCTCCCTGTTAAGTCTTATAATTATATTGAGTTGTGAAAAGTTCCCAGCAACTCAAATTTCATATTAAAATGGATGTTTTCTATGGAAATTATTTCCACAGATCAAATAGTACTAGCAGTATTGAACAACCGAGTCATCCGCTATAAAAAAGAAAAATAAATAGAAAATGGTCGAAATTGAATAAATAAAACTTTTGTGAGAATTAAAAAAAGAGTATGCGTGCATGGTGTCGTGGTCATTTTTGGAATCCAGCTGGAGTGTTGGGGTCAGTTTCCTTTTGTCATTTTTTGGGTCAGTCTTTCCTTCTATGCCTTTTTATATCTCTCTTTCTTGAATGCTTTCTCTCAGCTTTCCAATATCACTCAAATCATTCTCTTCATCATTATCATGTATTCCTCCCCATCACTTATCTTTACTCCTCTCCTTTACTTGAAGAGTAAAAAAAACAAGATTAGATTTTAATGAAGAGAGTGCAGGGGGCTATTTCTTTGAGGGGAATGTTGTCTGGCTCGAGGCCATCAACTCTATCAATATATGGATCTTGATATATACTTTTGCTCATCTTTTTCTTTTTTAGTGATCATGATTATTATATATGTTGATGACTTCGGACCAGGCTTCATTCCCCCCAATCACAGCTTTCCAACATGCACATACATAAATCAGAATCATGATCTAGATCTTATTGAGGTTGAGTAGTTTCTCTTTCTTTTCTTTTTTTCTCTCAATTTTGTTTTTATTTTTGGCGTGATATTAACAGAAATTTAGGCGGTTGGGCATGTGCAGATTGGTGTAATGATGGAGGATTTTGACTCTCTCTCTCTCTCTCTGTATCTTTCTCTCTCTTGCCTTTTTTATTTCTGACTGAATGAAAAAAAGGTTTTTTCATCATTACCCTCTCATTTCTTTCTAGATCTTCTTATGATAGCCCTATTAGTCTGTTGTCAGTCTTATCTGTTGTGGTTCATCATTACATTATGACTATATGAAACCCTGATCTGTTTTTGCCGTTTCAAAACTTAACTTTGCTTTAGGGTTTCAGGTTTCTTGATGAAGATCTATACATCGATCAACTACTCATCAGGGAAGTAATCTTCTCTAAACTCTTTAGGCATACAACTCAATATTATCAGTTTTTTCTTTGAATGAACTACTAATAATATACATTGGTAACCAAATCATGGTTGAATTGGCAAGATGGTTTCTGATCACATATCTTCAACTGCCTTTTTTCTGCATGCACTTGCTTGTTGCTTTTAATGTTAAGTGGTGTGTGGTGTGTAGCTGTGCAATTCTTGAATCTGGTTCTTTAATAGTTCTTGTACTTTTTACAATAAATTTGTGGTGTGTGTGTGCTGTTTTGTACTGGTAGAGGTGTGTGGTTTTCATCATAACATTCCCATGAACATATTGGTCAATGGAATTGATTCTTCTAATTCACTCCATCTGTGTATTCATGTTTACACTTGTTACTGTTAGGTGATGGTGGGTGGAATTACAAAGCCTTTTTCATCTCTTTGTTCTGCAGAATCTCATTCTTCTTTATCAGGATTAGGATACTTATTTCTAAGAATATATGGCTTTTTTTTTATTCATGCATAGTTGAAAAGATGGAGCTGCAACCAAGGATTAGAGATGAAGCTATGTAACCAAAAGTTTAGCATCATGGTCATCAATCAGTGTTTCTTAAAGACTAATAATTTGTTTTAATAAAATGTAAATGTTTCTCATCAGAAAACATTTGTGAATATTGAAGGTGGATCAGGAACTCAATTTGCTCTAAAAAGATATAATTTGAAACAACATTAGTTATTAGCCATTTGCTCACTCATTTGAAACCCACCTTGCAACGTTGCAACTTCCTGGTGATTATTAATCTTGTATTTCTGATTTAGAAATGAATTGGCGATATCATACATGAAGTTATAATGCAAGCTATTCTCCATTCAATCACCTTAAATTTCATATCAGTAATTCAGTACACGAAATTTGATGATTTAAGAAATTTATTTCTATTACAAGGAAATGAAATAGGCATTGATAATTACTATGTACTAGCATTTGTTTTCAGCTGTGAGTTTTTTGTTATGAATGTTTTGCAGTTTTCGTTGGGTCATTGCCAATTTATGGTTTTGAAGTGGATTATTTCGATCAAAGGGAAGCAGTCTCAATTTCATATAATGCTTATAGTCATCTAAATTTATCCCTAATAATATTCATCAGAGGATTGTTGAAGTACAAGCATTATGTAAGTATATAGAGAACAAAAATGAGTTTGGGTTTTCTTTATTTCTTTTTCTTTCATGCATGTTTGCTTTTCCAATCAATCAGACTTCAGTGAATGTACACAGTACTGCACAACAACACATACAAATAGTGAGAGATGAGATGATTGAAAAGATAAGAGAGAGAGAGAGATGTGTTTGATTGAGGTGCGTGAAGAGTACAGTTGTTGTGGGGTAACCTTTACTATAAGAGTCAAGTTTTAATGGACTCACGAGGGTCTCTCTCTGTGCTTCTCTTTCTCATTAATTCTGTACATTTCCTACAGCATCACCTGCAAGCCTTACTGGTTTTTCACTATCATTTATTGCCATGAATGTTGCCATCTAGTTGTGAGTTTAAATTGGAAAACGAAGATGCTTTTAGTTTTAACTTTTATCTTCTACACAGACTGAGTTTTACTATGGGCAATACATGCTCAATGCAATAATAGATTCCCAATTGGAAAACCTAATCACCTCTCTTGGACAATTAGAACTGCGCCTTTCTTTTAGCAGCACCAACTTTTGGGAACATATATAGTCGTCATCGTTCTTGGAATCCAACTTTAAATCCCTAACTTGATCACTTATTTAGTTGTTTGGAAGTAACTGACTTACTGACCTAAGTAAGTGTCAGCATGATGTTATCATGATCGATTGCTTATTTTGAGTAAATTTACTCTAATTATATATGTATTCAAATTTAATTATCCAAATAACAGTTTAAGACCATTATGAGGGGAACCACAAGCTTTATTAAACAGGTGTAAGGGTATTGTTGGGTATTTATTAAACCTTGCACTACTGGTTAATATTGGGATCGTTAAGCTAAGATGATGAGTATATAAATTGCATTTGGTGGGCAGAAGAGGTAAAATTGGATGTATAAGAAATTAAGAAGGTATATGTGCGCATGTGGCAGCTGAGAGGGGATTTTCTTGATATACTCTATAAATTACTGAGGGACAATATACATTTTTAAAACACTCAGTGTCCGAGACCTTTCAACCTTTCAAAACTCCGACTCATGTTCTCGGAGATAAAACAGCTTGCCTGCGGCAAACTTGACAATTAACGCAAAGCATTCATAAGCGACTAACAGTGCACGAGGTGTGCCGGAGTATATACTTAGCGTGAGCACGTGGGCGTGTCTAAGGTGTATTAAACTTACAAGAAATCGAAATGGAAAACACAAGTGGGTTGAGCCATGAATGAATCAAGGAACAAGTGCATATTGTTATTTTATTTCTACAATAGTTAGATCACCAAAGAAGTCAAGAACAAGATACATTTTGTGATAAATCATGTCTAATTTGCAAATCATGATATATATTTTTTTTCAGCTAGCATAATAAAATTTTACTTTTTCGTTTGCTATATGTTTTTCGGGCACTTTTTGTGTCAAACGAAATTGGACACTAGAAACATTTTATAAAAACAGAATGGTCGAACACAATACAACAGTAATATAATTCTAGCCTTAAGCCACCAACGTTTTTGGCCATTGACCTGCTACATTAATCTCGAAAGTTGAAACAAGAAATGGGCTACATATGCTTTTGCATGGGGAGACTACTTTTAGAAAATTAAAACTTTTTGACTTTACATACGTGAAAAGTGGAATCTACATATACTTTTGGTAACTTATTAATCACCTTTTCATGGCTTTCCTTTAAAAATTTTGTAGCCACTAACCATAACTTTGCTGAATGATTGACCATAACATGGTCCAGGGATGTACTAACTCATGAAAGTCGTCAACCACTTTTTCTTTCTTTGGGCCTAATGGATGACGTGCTCCAGTAATCTAAGACAAAGGTGAATGTACTAAAAGATTTTAGTCATGGCCCCTGTGCCCCTGTCTCTCCATTCTCTCCAGTTCGATCTGAAAATCTCAGTAAGTTTTGCACCCTCACGTGCATTGAAACCAGTCTGGATTTTAGACTTAGTCATACGAACCTCTTAGTGTAGGCCATAGTCGAAACCCAACCCAACACAACCTCAAATTTACAATCAATGCCAGTTATGTGTTTGACTGTTTGTGGAGGGATCCAAATCACAAAGACAATCCTCGAAATGCAGGGTACCATTTGTGTTAAACTAGTTTTCGAACCCGTCCTACGAATGGGTGTCGTTATATTAAATTATTCTAAAAAATATTAGCAACTATACATAGCTATGAGATATGAAAATTATTTTAATCACTCATTCAAATTAAAAGGGAAGCAGCAGACTTGGGATAGCTATAATTGTGGTTTGATGATTGGGGATAGCTCTTAAACTCCATTTGTACACAAAACCTTGGCTAAAAAATGATTACATTTATTACTAAAAATATGATTCCATATATGTAAAAATGTCTGATAAGTCATCTCATCTCCAAGATCGAACATATAATTACGTAGAGAGAATCATAACTCTACCATTCCCTTTTTATAATTGCATTTAGATAATCAATATCTTCTTTCAGACTCTGAATTTCTTCTTCCTGAATTTGTATGCACTAATTTCTAAGCATGTCGTTCTTTTCTTCAATCTCAAGTTTGTTGCAAATTTCTTCTATTTCTTCGTAGTTATAGTCTACTACTTCAAAGCCTATCTCAACTCAAGCTTGAGAAAAATCAATTGTTTTCTTCGATGCTAAATTTTCCTCAATCTTCTCGAAGTTATTGAATTTCCTTCAATTGGTGATTGTCTTTGATGTTCAAGATTGGAACGCGTCAATTAATATTTGACATCTCAGATTGATTTTCTCCCAATATTTCGTTGGAAAATTCGGGTCGCTATCTTTAATATTTTGGTGCAAGGCATCAAATCGATATCTTTGAATTTTAGAGGGATAAGTTTTTTAAATTGAATTTGCTGCATCAATTTATAGATCAATTTATTGTTAGTAAAACACTTAAAAATTACAATTAACCAAAAAAATATGAATGTTAAATTTGTTTACCTTTTTATTGAATTTGTTGAGACTCGAGTACCGTTCTTTATTCTCCTTGATCATGAGTTTGGTATTGTCTAAAATAATATTTCTAATATCTGTACTGGATATTCCACGACGTGCTTCAATTCTTCCAACCTAAACTTTAAAAAGTTAGTAATATAGAACATATGAAAAATCATATTAAATAAAAAAAAACTTGCCTCTATTCGTTGTTTGATATTCATTGATTTCTCGAGGAATTCGATTCTTTCTTGTTGTTCTTTGAAGAACTTTCGCTTGATTTTCAACTCCTTAAAGTTGTAGTCAACAACTTCGAATTCATTAAATTTTTGTGTAAATTCAATTGCCCGTCTTGCTACAGTGTTTTCAGTCTCTTCAATGGATTTTGATGGTACTCCTTTAAAACTTATGATTTCAGACGCACCTTCCACACCAACTACATCATTTCTCACCATGACGCTTGCATTGTACGTTTCGTTATGTAATGAACTTTCGTAAACAGGTTGATCCAGATTTAGTTTTTTCATTATTTCTTCCAGCATAGGTTTGAATGACACTTCAATCCCTCATGAATATTATTCTGTTCTCATCTCCATAGTGATCCTTTTATGTGTTTTTGTATAAGATAGCCAAGAAAAAATGTTATGTTCACATTGTAGTAAGTAGAAGATTATTTTTTTAATCGAAATAACTAAATGTAGCAATACCTATTCATACAACTATCTGTTCGAATATTTATGCTTAATTCATGGATTAAAATAACACATGTTAACTAATATTATTTAAAAATCTAATAAGATTGAATTTTTTTTATTGGAATGTGTACCTTTTTTTTTTTTAGTAGCTCTGAATCCTTGTTTATGATGATAAGTTTTCTTAAAATTATTTTACTTGTGGCATTATTGTGGTGTATTTATAGGTTTAAATTGATTAGGGTTCCCTATTTGATTAGAAGTTTAGTTTGTGTATTATTCTAACTTCATGTATATCTATAATTGTACTATTCGGCTAATGTCGCAAATATGGTTTGGTGTCTTTAACTTGGGCTTAAGCCCATTATATTTTTCACGTATAGACTTGAGGATTTTCTTTTCTTTTTCATGTTTGAGGTTGGTTATTTCAACATACCACTTGATTTCACGTCTAAATCTCTTAAATTAAATACAAATGTGGATATGGACTGTGCTGCTGGAAACGAAGGTGAAGCTGTTGTATTTGCTTTGTAATTATAACACAGATATGAAATTATTTTTGCCGTTTCTCATCTAGTTGGAACATACCGTAGTGCAATTCTTCGTATTCTATAACATCTAGTGAAACTGTTGAACTCATCGCTAAACTTTAGCAACTTCTAGTACTATGTACTTGTTTAATCTATTTGTGAGATCTTGTTTAACAGTAAGAACAATCTTAAGGTTAGGACAGATGAGTGCATGAGGCATAACTGATATATATATATCATTTTCAGAATTGTTTTTTGGGCATGTCAGGTTGGTGTGATTGGGAATTTGGTCCACTCATCCCCAAACATAAAGAAGGATGTTCTAGTTGCCGGTGCTTTACAAACTGTAATTGGATTACTAAGGTACTTCTTCATTGCTATACAGAGAGACATATTTTCAACATAGATAGGTAACTTGGAATATGGAAAATCACATGTTTAAAGATTCTCTGCTTATGCAGTTATATGCGGAGTGTGATCACATTTTAGTCGTGTATGTGGGCTTACCTTCCTTACTATTGAAATTTTCAGTTAATTTAGTTTGAGTAGTGATATTGAAAATCTTGAAATAACATTGGAACTGCGCATTCATGATTTCTGTCTTAATATCTTGAACTTTGCTATATGAAGTACAATGTATGTCAGCTAAGTTAGCTAGGTCTCTTGGATCTTGCTGTTAGCAATGAGCCCCCTACAAATGTTAATAAAAATAAATAATAATAATAATAATAATATTGGGGAGTTTCAACATATTGATTCACCTTTATAATGTTCTTTTGTTGTTGATTAGATGAAGGTAATTTTCTTTTGCCAAATACTACTGCATCATGTTCTATTAAACTTCATATTAATCATGATCACTATTCAATTTTTAGTTGGTCTTGTTTCTCAAGAGGAGATTTATGTTCTTTGAAGAAGTTTGCATCGCCTGTAAGTGAAATTTATATTAAAAAAGAATTGATATTGATGATTTGATTATTGTACCTTCTGCATGTTACTCTTTGCTTCTTAATTTACTATTCTTACTGATTTTCATGCCTTGATTTTTATTGGTAGCTTTTATTGGCATGACAACAACAAAGTATACCTGAAAAATGTCAACTTGGAGAAATGTTGTATATGTTGTTAGGAATTAATAACCGTGTCTCATGCCTATGAACACCACAAAACATTTAAACCTTCTTGAATGAAACGTCAAAATTTTAATAACTGTTTAGTTTTTAGTTTGTTTTATTTATTATTATTTTAGTTTGAGTTTTATAAAATAAGGAGTCCGCCTTTTTTTTTATTTCATTTGTAGAGGAAAGGGGGTGGCAACCAAAATGGTTTAGGAAGGACAATGTGGATGATTGCTATCGTTATGAAGGTGGATACTGGGAAGCAAGAGAAACAAAGAAATGGCATGATATTCTGGATATATTTGGGCAGAGTAACGATGCTTCTCCATGTGTAGATGAAAAGTAAGAAACCATTTGGCTTGGCACTCTGAAACTTGCTGTGTTTTAGTTGCTTCCCCTGAATTTTTTATCTACATGGTCTGGAGAGTGGTCACTTAGTTGTACGTGAGCTCCCCACATGTAAGCTATCTTGAAGAGATTCTATCAGTAGTAGTAATTATACTTGATGGTCCATTTCTAGATAGTATCTCCTACCACGTGATATTTTGTTACTTTAATGTATTTATTTATTATTCACACACAGTCACAATAAATATAGTTTTCCTCTCCCTCCTAATCAGTGTTTGATGGATATAGAATTTTGTGTTTCCCTGTATTTATTTTATGTTATTTTAGTCTTTAAGCTAATCGTTGTAGGAGTTGGTTTTGTTTTGATCGCGCATGAATTTATTCTTCATATTGTGCTAAACAGGATCACGATTTTCCTTTTCAAAGTTAGATTAGATGCGTAGTCAATTTTTGTTGGTTCCCTTTCAAGGAACAATTTGCTCAGATTTGAGCACCTTTTAATGTGACACCAGTATTATATGCCTGGTTTTCACCCTGGTGGACCAAGGCTACCCCCTCCACAGTTGTATTTTGGCCAAGGTGGTCCTGGCTTTTTGCCTACAACGGCTTATGGCTTCCAGCAACAATTGTTACCTGGGATTGCCCCTAACTATATAGCTCCATACCATCATCAAAGACCAAAGACGGCTGTCTGAGGAGGATGGGTGCGAGGAGAAGTAGAACCTCCCGACAGATGCAACAGGTGAGTTAACTTTTTTGTTTTTGATTATTTTTTTCTTTTTCGTGCTGTCAGTTGTCACAAACTTGTGTGGGGGTTATAGTGTTGTACTGTGACATTGATAGTATTATATGAATTACATTAAAAATTATGAAATAATAAGTTATAAAAACAACTAAATTAGTAAATTACTTACCCGCTAAGCTTTTCCAAACCTTTAACGTTTTGCAAATCCATCATAAGTTCATGCGGCTTGATTTCAAAAACTCTAGCGACAATTTCGGGAAATCGGCGTGTGTATATCCGGGAGCAATCTTGTCAATACATTTTTGAACTTCAGGCCATTTAGGATTGCAAGTAAAAGTTATGAATAGATCGGAGATCCATCCCATCGACAAATCGCAATAGCGTCTTGATAGTTTTGCAGCATATAACGTGGACCTCCGGTGAAAGAAGATGGTAGAACTATTCGCCTTCCAACAAAACCTGGTTTTGAATCTCCAGAAAGTACTGCATCAACTAATCCTTGATAAAGCTCAGCATGAATAGTCTGCTGGTTATTTCTAACCCAATCAACTCTAATATGTTCTACAACACAGTAAGAATCAACAATAAGTTGTTGTTTCAAGCATCCACCAAGAACAATTGTTTTTCCTTCTTTTAGTCTCATTTGCAATCTAAAAGCGTAGAACTCCCTCATGCTTATGTTTGTCCTTTTCCTAACTTTGACATTATTCCGATAAGGGATATCAATCCTGTACCCGTCTTCAGCATGAGGAAACAAAAGAGGATATTGCATGGCCATGAAACTTGGGTGCAATTCATTTATTCTTTTCAAGCCATATCCTTTTTTGTCCACCACAATATCACGGAAATTGCTAAATTCACTCTCTTCCTCAACAATAAGTGCAGCAACTTCAGATGATGTCGGCATGTTATAAAGTCTCCCATCCTTTTGTCTTGTACTAATAAGCTTTATACTGAAATCACCTACTTCAGACTCTTTAAACCTGTCCCTTGCCATTCTATAAGTCTCAGTAAGTTTGTTTGTATTGTTCAACATATCTATCAGTCCCTTCACAATATCTGGATCCAACTCTTCTTTAGATCCGTTTTTCAAAATTTTCTTACTAAGAGAGTACATTCTGTTCACAACTTCATTATCAGTATCATATATGTAAAGTTGGGAAAACTTAGGGCGTAAACCTTCAGGTGGAAGCAAGGTGCCAATTTTGTGGTGGTTTTGGCCTTTTATCTTGTAGACGTAATGACCATGACCATTGTTTATTGATTCTTGAACATCACCTCCTGTTGATGTGAAAGCAAACATGTTGTTATATACTCTGATATTTCTCATAAACTTTTTGGATCACGGAGCGAATTGCGATCCATAAGCTCATTTAAAAAATCAGGTGTATCTTTCAAAAAAGGTAGCTGAACTTTCCCTCCACCGCAACATATAGAAAACTTTGGATTTTTAGGATTTTTCGTTCGGTCATTCCTTTCTTCATACCAAACAATGGCATCACAGTAAGGACACACCGATGTTGGTTCTCCAAAATCCAACGGTTGGAAACAACGCCCTAAATTAAAATGAATATTAAAAATTATAACTAATAATATAAAAAAATAAAATAATATTAAAAACTATAACTAATAATATTAAAAATAAAATAATATTAAAAACTATAACTAATATAATACTAACTTTCATGCAAAACTTCACTTGGTTTCTCATTGGAAACTTCAACTTCCATATGGTCATTGGTATCGTTTTCATCTTCTACTTCTGAATCATTCCCACTTATTTGAGAATTGTAGTCATCGTCACTTTCTCCAACACCGTCTGGTTGATATAGGTGATTTTTTCGGGCATAATGGTTGTCATCACTTGTTTCACCATCACAATTAACATAACCATGAGTTTCAACTGGTTGGATTTCTCTATTACTCAATATACGTCTTCTTTTATATCGGCTATTTTTGGCTTTTTCATTATTTGAATGCGGTCCATCCACTGTATAAGAATAAAACATGTTAAGTACAAATCAAAGCCAAGTAACAATGAACAATGAAGAATGTCTTACCAATTTCATTAGGAAAAGGCTGTGAAGGAAAAAATCCATCAAGTTGATGTTTAATGGATGTAGCATCTGCATCAAAATTAAACAACATTATAATTATAATGGAAGAAGAAAGGATTTTTGGTTACTTGTCCATTAATAATTAAACAAATATTTTTAAAAGAAAAAGACTTATACTTATGGATATTCAATAGTAGATCGTTCTATGTCTTGAATAGAGGTATTGTCATTATGATTTGAACCGTGTTGATCTTTTTGAATTTGATTCGACGGTTCTTGAACCAATTCTTTATGTTATCTTCCGAAATTTGACCATGTACTGACAGCTGAGTTGTCAAAAGTTTGATTTCTTCCTTAGTATAATATAAACTCTTTTGATTAAATGCACTTTCAAGTATGTGAAGGTGCATCGTTGTTGGTGACTATCACTTTCTTGCAAACATAGTTACCTAGTAAGAACTTAGAATCATGTTGGTGTGAAAGAAATAATGTCGTTCATTGTTAATGTGAAGTTGCTAAGAGAACTCGAGATGGTGCTTTCTATATAATGGGGATATATTGAAAGAAGACTTGTATAAATAACACTTAGAATTTCAAGAATTGGTCGCAGCTTTTTTCTCCTGATTTGAAGATTAATATATAAAGGAATCTCCTTATTTGAGGAGTCTCTCGCTGAAAGAAGACTTGTAGAAAGAACTAATTAGGACTCTTCAAATTGTGTATAGATTAGGAAACTAAATTAGAACTCTTCCCTATTAAAAAAAAAAATCTGACAGGTGCTGACATTAAAACTTGTCAAAGCAATGGTATTGAAGTGATTCTTTCTATAGGAGGTGCTTTTGGGAGCTACTCTCTTGCGTCCTCTGATGATGCTAGGCAAGTTGCCACATACCTATGGAACAACTTCTTGGGTGGGCAATCCTCATCCTGCCCAATTGGAGATGTTGTTTTGGATGGAATGGATTTTAACATTGAAGGATGTTCAAACCTATATTGGGATGACCTTGCTAGGTACCTCTCCGGATATAGCAAGAAAGGTAAGTACGTGTATTTGACTGCTGCACCACAATGTCCATTTCCTGATGCTTGGGTTGGGGGTGCCTTGACAACAGGCCTTTTAGATTATGTTTGGGTGCAAATTTTCAACAATCCCCCTTGTCAGTATGCCACAGGAAGTATTACCAATCTTGAAGATGCATGGAAGCAATGTACCACATCCATCCCTGGTGCTCAAATATTCTAAGGACTACCTGCTGCTACTCAGGCAGCTGGCAGTGGATTCATTCCTGTCAACGATCTCACATATTCTGAAGTGCTTCCGGCTATCAAAGGGTCAAGGAAGTATAAAGGCGTCATGTTGTGGTCCAAGTACTATAACGGCAGACCATGGCACAACCTTAATGGCAACAATACTTCCAGATAGGAGTGTAAAAAATAACCGTTGACCCATCATCCGGTAGGGTATCCGGTCTTCACCCGCCACCCAAACCCGCACCGACCCGAAAACAAACCCCCCCCCCCCGCCACCATTTTTACGCGGTCGGGATATGGGTGTAGGTTCTATGCTCAAACCTGACCCGTCAAGCCGCCCGACCCGCACCGTGTCAAAAGTCGTTGACCCAACCCCATTGACCCGCACAATTTCAAGACTCTAACTCTAATATTTTTGTATTTTGTTTATTTTTTCTTTTAACTTTTGTAGGAATTTGGGAGATATGAACACAAACTTATGAGTTCAACATCAATTTCAAATATTCAAGTTTGAATATTGGGCAAATATCAAAAGTTTAAATTCAACTTTCAAATTTTGGAGAAGATTAATCATTCATCTTTGTATTAATTTCGAATTCTTTTAATTTATATTTTATTGTTTTGTACCATAGATTCTCGCTCCCATTTTCATTTTATCATGCTATGGAAAATAATCAATTTATAAATGATAAATCACGAGAAAAAAGTTTCAAATTTACAGATATGGTTTTGGGTTTTAGTTCAAGTTTTAGTTTATTTTTGTTTATTTTTAATTGATTGATTATATTTTTTTTTTCTCTATGTTGTGAATTGGAAATATATTACTTGTAGAATTAAAAAGTTTTTTTCTGGGTGAAATTGGGTTAAAATGATAATTTCCACTCGATCTGGATGACCGCCCAAAACCCCACCCTAAAAGTGACCCAACAGGTCGGGTGATGGTACTAAGACATGATACTTCAACCTGCCCCGCCCCGTTGGTGACCACTGGGTTTGTATCCTCTAGACCTGCCCCAACCCGACCCATCATTATTTGACCCGCGGTTGACCCGGCCCGCCCAGTATTACACCCCTACTTCCAGATGATCAGCCATGTCAAATTTTGAGTGGACATAAATATTTTAAATACTCAGAACGCTCAATTTACACGTTAACCATGCATTATGGACTCTGCCATTAACGACTTTATTATGCAAAATAGAGTTTCGAATATCTTTTACAATTTGTTTCAAATGAGACTTAAGTGTAAGTATCTTTGTTTCCAAAATCTGAGTTTCTTTGTCTCTCATGTGGGCGTCTTTTCCCAGTACTAAAAATTTTGGAAAGTTTTGTGTAACTATTGTGAGCCCCAAATCGTAGCAGATGGGGTAGCCATTTTAGAAAGTCACTGTTAGCTTAGTAGGCTGTGAGATCTGTCAAGTTCCGCTCTTCCCACTTGATCCTGCAAAGCCCGAGGAAGAGCTTTTCGGGGAACTCTTAAAACTTGATTGCAATGTGTGAAGTATGTCATCTGCAAAAGTAAAATAAATAAAATGCAAATACACAGGAGGTGGAATAGGAGGATGAAGGCCATTATCTTTTTAATTAATGAAATAGATCGTGGAAAATGTTTGTACTTATTATCTATGATGGTCCAATATCGTTAATTTTCAAAATCGAATTTACATAATAAGTAGAATGACTCGGAATCTTAAGACCTTAAATTTGTCTACATAATAAACAAACTTGATAGGAAACATTACAATATGATCCTCCTTGTATAAGATCCCATAAGATTCCACTCCCTTTAGCAATTCACAACTGTCGTCAGCCAAAATTAGCATAGACTTGGAAATTAACATTTTTTCCAAAGCTGCTTTTGCTGCACTAAGCTTCGATGTCTCTTTCTGCTCTGAACACGCTGAAGCCAAAAGCTTCCCATCCACCAAAATATTGGTAATATTATTTTCCCCATTCCTCCAATGTTTAATATCAACATTTTTGTCCTGTTTCTGACAAAGCTCATAAAGCATTGTGAGTGGTTGTTGTAGATTTTCAAGCGCAACGATAGGCTCCAACAGTGGACTAAAGACCTACCATAAACATTACATAACTTTATAACTAACAAAAAACAAAAACATCATCTTCAAAAACTCAGAGTAACTTTTTACCTCCCACATAAACTTCAAATCAAATTTGGCATCCACGATATCTGAAGCAAAGAACGGATTCGGACGATATCCGCTAGAACTTTTGGTGTTTTTAACTTTCCTCCATACGCTGAGATCTCGCAAGCTTGTTATTCTTTTTTAATTGCTAAAGAAAATTCATTAACCTACCAAACCAATATACAAACCTGAATATCAGAGCATGATCAAACCAAATATTTAAAGTTTAAAACCAACAGAATATTCTTAGCTTGTGTACCTTTGCATCAAGAGAAGGGCCATTGTGCCTAACAAAATGAAAAAGGCCATGTTGGACTGCAACGCGAGCAAACTTTTCCGTGTTAATATTGGAAGCACAAAGAAGCCAGAGTTAGTCCTGATCAAGATCAGAGTATGTGATATATACGAAATTTGCAAAAGCAAGCCCCAAAGCAGCATCACCAACGAATTCTAAACATTGGTAAGAATGTAAGATGGCGATGAGTCAGTAAAAGAAGAGCGAGTTAATGCTTTTGCCAATAGTGACTTGTCAGAGAACCTATAATTCAGAATCTGCTCAATTGCTTCAATTTCCTGATTTATCATATAGAATGGTGTAGTTTGAATTACTTACATTCCTAAAGAAGCAACCTCCAGTACCATCATAGTTGTATACTTGTTGAGTACTTCCCAGCCCACTGGTCACCAAGTTTCCCTTTACCACTATAGAACCTTGTCCATTCTGCACATTCTTGAGTGCCCAGGGAGACATTCGCGATTGAAGTGTAACTGCCATTTCCTTGGTCAACATTCTCATTGTACAAATAAAAGGGGAGGTTTTGGAATAATCTGGCCTTGTAGATATGAGATGAGAGTTTGGAATCAATGCTGTAGTTAGAGTTAATTGTTTGACTCACAATTTGCAAACTTCCATTTTCTCCCATCTGCATAAAGTTTGTGAAACTGAATTCTTGGAAGGAATGTGTAACTACCTTTCCATGATACGACTCCACCCATCCACTTGAATAGATAGACCTACTTGCCTTAGTCAGGAAAGTCCCATCTAGACCACTAAAGTTTGAAACCAAAGACACCGCAGGAGTTGGACTCTTGTATTCGATCAAATTTCCCTTAGTTTCCACCCTCTTACTGTCCAACCATATATGCAAATTCACGTCAATGTACCACACATCCAAAGCATTTGTAACACCAAATCCAAACTTATGTTCCATTCCATCCAAAATTCTCCCCAGAAAAGGAGTAACTTCAATGTCGTAAGAAGGAAGATCAAATTAAGGATTAACCCCTCCGGTATAGATCACAGTAAAAGGATAAACAACACCAACTGCCTTACCATCAAGACTGATCAAAACTTCTCTAAAAGGTTCATTCCCAGCCAAACCCGTAAGATTATTGGCAACTATATAATCATTTAAGATAATAGATTATAGATGGATTACTACTGCAAATGAAAGAAGAAAAAATCGTCTTCAGAGATGACCTGTTTGGAAGAATGAGAGATGTGGATTTTGGATGGTTTAAGGGTTTAACTTTTTGAGGTCTGCGATAAAATTTGATTTTTCTCTCCTGATTTCTCGTAATCTCCCTGTCGACGTGGACACCTTTAGAATGCCCGAAAAGGGACTGCTATTTTTGAAACAACCATCTCAAGTCCAATGAATCCATTGAAACCAATCACAATTCTTATAAACCTTCTTGTCATTCTGAAATTCCTCTATATTCTTTACCAAAAAAAAAAGTTCCGTTCCATCATCTTCTCTCCTGAAACATCCTCTCGTCTATAAATTTAGCAAATGGTTCCTTCCTCAAGCAGTAAGGGTCGTATCGATGGTGTATGTTCTTAAAAAATGGAGTGTTTTTCGTAATATAACTTCATTATAGCAATTTAACCAAGTTTCCCCAGTGTAGAAGTTTCTCTATATTTTGATGTAAGTTTTGAACACCCGATTAATCTGATTACACGCCTTGAGTTAAAGTGTTCAAACTTCAATATGTGCAATTAAGTAAGGTCACAATTATGTAGTGATGCAAGTTAACCAAAATCCCAATGTAGGAAAAGAAAAGAGTAAGCAAACTTGTTTTTACCTCGTGATTCATGGACACATGACCACCATTATAAAGTTAATTCTCGATAGATTAATCTTCATAGGATGGGAGAGGAAGAAAGATGAAGGGTTTTGGGAAGGAAGAGGTACGGTGGGTTATTTGTATATGATGTTTAATCAAGAATGTTTCTTACTTCCTATTTAGTTTTTTTCACGCAGTTTGTTTCACCATCACTTGCTTCACGCAATTGTCGTCAGTATGAGGAAAATGAGCACAATAACAATCTTAAGTGCCATTTTCTCAGTGAGCATTAAAAACTGAAGCAGAAGTCTAGTGAACAGACAACCAACATAAAATAAATGAAAAAAACATTGACAGATTCATAGATATAAGTACCTTTGTGGCTCATTGCTAAGGCTGAGTAGGTAACGAAGATATCTGATTTTGTCACTTCAAATGATCATATGGTTCAGTACCACCCATAGAAATTAATTAAGGTGGAAGAAAGAAAACATAAGTATATAAGATGAACACACAGAGCTATCAGTTTCATAAGTTCCTTAGCTTGCATAGTATGCATTCTTGCATGACTGACCATGCAAGATATCTTTTTCACATGAATAATAAGTGGTAGTTACTTGTAAGACGCCACTTTCTAGCTTTGGGATGGAAACGCGTCTCACCTTGTGCACAACATGCACCCTGCTTCTTGCAGATTTGAAGTTCAAATTAAATTTGAAAACCCCACTCTTTCTTCCAACATATCCCCATGCACATTATCTATGATGTGTTATCTGAAGGTCAAATGAGTTAAAAACATTATAAGCTTTATAAGAATTGTGGGATGGCTAGAATAGATGTAGTGGCTTGATAATGGTAAAGAAGTATTACAAACTCTGTGTCAAGAAAGGATTCTACTATACACTTATCCAAACACCACAAACTCAGTTTGACAATTTCGAGTACCTCATTTAGCAATATAATATTTAAAAAGGAGAAAGGAGAAAGAAGGTACCTGGTGCTTTGATGAGAAAGATAATAGAGAAAGTGATGAATGAAGTTATAAGTTGCTTAATTATAAAGTTAGATTGTGTAACACATTGATGTTTACCTTTACCTTTGAAGAAGGCGTGAAGAAGATGCAAGATGAGGAGATGGGTGGATTTATATTACACTATAAGAAGAATTACAAATAGTTTAGTTACAAAAATGAATAAAAGAATTTGGGTGTCTTAGAGCTAACAAATCATATATTTGTGGTAGCACATTCTGGGGGTAAGCCTTGAGGGAATCCAACTGCTGTGAGAACCATCCGCTGTTCTTAGACGCTGAGGCAAAGTTTCTATAGGAAGCTGCGAGTTAAATTGATGCTAGGGGTTCGCAGAGAAAGAGAAGAGAGGAGAAAGAGAATAGAGACGTATTTTTCGGGTTCGCGGAGAAAGAGAAGAGAGACGTATTTTTAAGAATAGGCAAACATTAGGTTTCGTTTCAGGGAAGACGAACCGTAGGGAAGAGATGGAGTAAACCCAAAAAATAGTTACGTAGGGTTTAGTGTTTTGTTCGCCTTTATTTCCGGTTTAGTCTCCTGATTTCTCTTAATCCCCCTGTCTACGTGGATGAATTTTTTGGCTCTCCCTATTTTACCATAATTAGTTTTGCCCACATGGACACTCTCAAAACTCTCTCTCAATTGATGAGGGGAGAGCTATCTTTATATATATATAATAGCAGTCCCTTTTGCTGTGCTATGAGGGTGTCCACGTCGGCAAATTTTAAGTACCCTATTTTACTCACGAGAAATTAGGAGAAACCACCGATTTAAACTCCGAAAATTGATCAAACCTAAACCTAAAAAACCCCTTGATTTAAACCAAAAACCCCTCGCCATAAAAAAAAACAATTCCTCACCATAAAAAAAACCTTTCGTATTAGACAAAATCGAATTTAAATACTAAGCGAGAGACTCTCTTCAAATCAGTCTCTTTTTGAAGAAAATCGCTTCATTGAGCTTTCTCTATTTGAGACCCAGGTATTGGTTAATACTCCTCAAGGCATATTAGAGATATCTTCAGGGTTGCTTGGGAGGCACAATATCTACAATATCGTTACTGCTGTAGCAGTTGGAATTGTTGTGGGAGCACCATTGGAAGGCATTGTTCGAGGTATTGAGGAGGTCGATTCAGTTCGGGAAGGTGTGAATTGATAGATGAAGAACATGCATTTGGAGTAATTGTAGACTATCGCATACTCGATGCTTTGTCTAGACTACTTGACACAGTGAGGGGAGTTGAGCCCATTAGTCTATTAATAAGAATATTTTTTGTTTGCAAATCAAAATTTTCAGAGTTGATTAGGACGGAAAGAGGAGCTAATCGATTGGCGGTCTGTGGTTTTGACAATCTCTTGCAAATAGAATAAGGTAAGAAAGATATTGTCGTACAATGTGATTTTCTATGCTTTTGAAATCTTTCATGTGTATTTATATAATGTATTTGATATTTTATTATTTTGGAACATTGTCGTTGAGGTTCATCTATGCAATGGCTTATTATCCATGCTATTTAAGATTTGTGGTCTAAGCCATTGAATGTAGATTAGGGAAGACAAGTAGTTTGGATTAATTTGTTAGATTTGTCACCGTACACATGTTCAACTATAACCAAATTTGTGGAACATGCTTTTTTGTTAAGGTTAGAATTGATATGTGATATCTCAACATATTCACTTGTATAGAAGTACCTGCAATAAGGATACCCATTGAATGCATGCGTTGTTGTTATATTCTCTATTTGTTAATAGCTATGTTACAAGGACTACGCCATATTTTAAAAATAAACTGTGACGGATCCATGTGTCCGTGTTGGACACTTCTCGGACACATTGTATGTGAGATTCCCCAGGTTTTTATATATCACCGTGTGCATATGGACACACCTATCCGTGTCATTCTATCCGTGTCATTGTAACTTCAGTTAATAATAATCTTCAAATTATATCTTACCGTCAAAAGGCAATTCCAACTGCGTGTAAGAAGCAATGCTTTGACATTGAATTTTGATTGATATGTAGTGTCAGTTTCTTTGTTTGTATAACACACATGATAATGCATTGATTCCTTTTCATTGTAAAACCTGCTGCTGATGACAAAAAAACTAACATTGTTTCGTTCTCTTTTATGAGATGCACTTCCAGTCATCATCTTACAAATATGCAGTTGTTGAGCCTGTTTTTGTATCCAAATGGATAGTAAGAAGTTCATGCAGTTGGTTGAAGAGAAAAAGAAGCTCACTTGAAATGGGAACAAAAGCTTGAAGCCGCTGTAAAGGCAAAAGCTGATCGTGAAGCAAAGGACTGATGATGACAGAAGTGACAGCAGTGGTAGGGAAAGAAGGCTGAAGAAAAGGGCCCACAAGAAGTACCGAAAATAGACTCTTCATCCCACTGTGAGAAGGGAAAGGATAAGAAGTCAAGGCGAAAGCTTAAGAAATGCTCATCAAGTTCAGGTAATGACAGCAGCAATGATGGTTATGAGAGTGACTCACAGGAAGGTCAGAGGAGAAAGAAGCGAGTCTGGAAGAAGAGTCACAAAGATCGGGTTTTGAGATCAAACTCCAGCTCTTCGGACTTTCCAAGTGATCATGTTAAAGGCATGACCAAAAATGGTCATGTAGCAAGGCACCAGAAGAGGAAGCACGACATAAGGTCTCAAGATCTGATTCTAGCCCTTCATATTATACCAATAATCATGACGCGGCGGGGATGGGAAAAAGAAAGAGACATGGATCAAGACAAAGACAAAAGAAAAGCAGTCATCGATTCGGACACATCAAGTGATGATGGTGAGGATGTGTCAAGGGATACTCATAGAAGAAGGCATCACAATAGGAGGCAGAAGCACCAGTTTTCTCTTCTTTTCGAGACTTACAGCTGTCGATGGAAGATGGAAAAGGTGGTGGTATTTTGATGAAGGATTTTGTTAGCTGTAATTCATCCAATAATGACGGCTTATAGTTCTTGGCTTCTTAAAAATGGGATTTCTCTCTCTTTGGTTCTTGAAGTTCTCTTTCTCTTGAACTATTAGTGAAGCAGAGTGTTTGTTTGTATGATGTGAAACAGAGAAGCATACATGTTAACACTGCTGCTTTAAGGTAATACAAAGCAAGAATTTGTTGAATGTAACGTGGAATAGGTGCCAGATGGAATTCTCTTCTGGGTCCATTATATAGAGACCCATCATATTATAGGTTTCCTTTTTTCTTTTCTCTTGCATTTTCCTTCTTAATTAGGACATTATTAACTAAAACACAGCCAAATGTATTAGACAGAACATATAAATTTTTATCATTTTTCTTAGAAGTAGTCAAGTAGATAAAGTAATTGGTTTATAATAGGGAACAAGTCAAAAGGAAGAGAATGATCTTTACTAAGGGAAAATAAAGAAAATGATCATCCCAAAATGAAGTGTATTAAGAAATGTTAACTGTGGGCCAACAAATCCCAAGTTACCATGTCTTCCAAGCTATTTATGGTACAAGTCTCCTGTGGGCATGATCTTGATCCGCAGTATCCTAGAAAATGACAGCAATTCGACTCAGCACCCTTCTTTATGTACCATTTGTTTTCTCTATTTTGTAGGCAAATGCCATGCTAAGAAAACTATAACAACAACATTCCTTGATAGTAAAAGAAAACATGAGCTTTGTTGTAAAAATGAACACATCACAGTTGTTAAAACGCTAAAGAAAGTTGGAAATTACTGGAGGCCATATCTTAGGACAACTTCGCATTATTGTCAAGGAATGCGCTTTTGCCAGCTTTAACAGAGATTTTAAGGTGTTTCTCGATAAAGACAATGGACTTAAAAAAGTAAATTAAATAAATGAAAGGTGGATGAGAATCCATATCCAAGTTCTTGCGTATTAGGAATTTCGCATAACAAGATAACAAGTCTAAACTCTTGAAGTTTTAATTGGTGAAATACTGAAATTAACGATGGGTTTATTTCTCTTCTTCACTTCTTCCCCCACAACGAATCTCCGCCACTCCAAACCCTTTTTTATTATTTAGGGGGAAAAAATCAAAAAAATCCCAACAAACAAATAAAATAATTCTACAAGCAACAAGTTTAACATAGCAAACCAAGGCGAACGAAAATGTAAGTTATTTCTATGCGCATTTATCTTTTTCCCGTATTCCTTCAAAACATTTTATCTTTGTATTTTCTCATTTGAATCTATTTTAATTTACTAAAATATAATTGTTAGTCAATAACTTTTTTTTTTTTTTTCAACACAAAAATTGGAAATTTTGTTTATATCTTTGCCAATTAAGAGATAGATTAGTGGAAGAAAATAAAACCATACATACTTCACTTACTAAGCTCATCTGAGTCTGTTTTTGGGTACTGTTTGTTTTCTTTTTGACTTAATTTGCCTATTTTGGAACCAAATATTTACCTTTAATGATTGTCTTATACGTTGGAATCAAGAAAATGTATTATATTCTACTAATTCTGAAACCAAGGCAAATGCAAAGTGTGAGCTTAGTTTGCTCATTCTACTAATTTTCGTAGGTTAATTAATTTGCACCTTGAAATCGTTTTTTAAATTGAATCCAATCTAAATGATATTTTTTTTCTATATCGATTTTTATTGAGCTTTGTGTGATATTTTAAATTGTATGTAAACTTATAGTCATATTTTGATGTAAGGTGTATATATCCAGTTTTATTTTAATAATGTTTTTCGAGACTTTTTTTGGTTTTAGACAAGCTTAAAACTTAATGATATGATTACTTTCACTGATTTTTGTATGTACAGACCATATAGTCAGTTGATTGCAGTAGTGCAACAAGGAACTAATGAGTCAATTGTTAAGTACCCTATTTACTCACGAGAAATCAGGATGGATTAAGAAAAAAACGGAGAAAAAACTAGCGAACAACTTAAAAAGTTTGCAAAACCCACCGAATCTTTGTTTCGTTTTAAAACACCGAAAGAATGATATCAAAAGGACCGGACTGATCAAATAGATTGACCGTAATTCACATACCTTCTTTATCCCATATCTGCAAACGCTTGCTCCTGAAACACCAAAACATCAAATCCCCAATAACATTCTATAAACGTCTCGAGCCACGAAGGATTTTTAGAACCCTAAAAATGTTATTCTCCCTCCCTCTGCAGCGATCACTCCATTTTTCAAGTCTCCCATCTAATCATCTAATCAATGACTATCATTATTTTCAGAGACCTTCTCTAAATTCTTAATCTACCTTGCCGAAGATTGGTTCTGAAAAGGTCGAGAATGAGCTCCATTAGGTACGAATCCATCAAAGTTTTCAGTCCTGTAATACACTATTTTTCACCTTAACTCCTTGACCATTTTCTTCCAATATAACAAGAAGCACAATTTATAACTCCATAATGCCAAGAAGTAAACATGGCTACTTCAAAGCTTGAGTTTCCACCAGTCACCACTTCGTCTCCTTTGAACATCTCAGACTTTGATCACACCCCTTCTTACTGGTAAGCCTTCTTTCTTTTTGCATGTGCGTTTGTTGTCGTTGTTGTTGTTGTATTTTTGAATGCTGGGTTTGGTTTGTTATACAGTGAGGAGAATGTATACATGCTTTGCAAGAAGCTAAGTGAAATTGGTGTGTCAAAAAATGATGGGTTTGACCTCTTTGTTGCTTTTATCTCCAATGATCACAAACAGGTATATGATCTCATCCTCTATATTCCCTGTTTTATTAATATATATATATATATCAATGCCTCAAAGGAAATTGATCATAGACTTAGTACCGGACTTTTTCCTGTGCTTATTAACATCCAATATAGAGAAAGAATTTTTTTTTATGTAAGTCAGCTTTTGAAGTTGGAAATGAAAAACGTAGCCTATTATATTTTCTTATAATTGAGCCTATTACATTTTCTTATAATTGAAAGGATAAGCCTATAATACTTGAAAAGAGAAAGAACGGGTACAAGACCCTTCTTTATATGACTAAAGCGGAAATAAAACTTTCATAGTTTCATGGGGTGAACAAAACAAGAAAACCCACCGAAACTATCTTTTGGGTTTACTCCATCTCTTCCCTTTCGTCTTCTCTGAACCCCTATGTTTAACTCCAATTACCCACCCCTATTTATTCAAAGGAAAAAAAAAACGAAGGGTTTGGCGTTTTAGATTCTCTCCCATTCGATGACAAAGATGAATTTTTTTTTTTTTTTTTTCACACGGTAAACATAATCTTCATAGACTCTCCTAAGCATAGAAGGTTCAAAGAGGTGATATAGAATCAATGGCCCAAGCCTACCAATTTTTGAGAAAGGTACAAAATCTTGCTACAAGTTTTTGAGTTCTTCATAATATAAAAAAAAAACACTGAAATTTCATTTTTCCCTCCCTCGAAGTTGAGTTTTTAGTGGTTGCTTAGTCACTTTGAGTTCCTCTCACATTCAGGTCTACATTATATAATAGCAAATCCCTTTTCAAGCTCTCTCGAGGTCATCC
Source organism: Coptis chinensis (assembly GCF_015680905.1). Taxonomy (NCBI): domain Eukaryota; kingdom Viridiplantae; phylum Streptophyta; class Magnoliopsida; order Ranunculales; family Ranunculaceae; genus Coptis; species Coptis chinensis. The sequence continues at coordinate 81,487,251 of NC_141461.1, read as the reverse complement.
CACATCAGCAAATCTTAAGTAGCCAGGGGGATTAAGTACCCAGGGTTGTTACGAAAAATCTAGACAACTAAATAAGAAAGTGTATTAGCAAAACCCACTAAACCTTCGTTTCAAATATCTCAGGTATGTATCTTAGCTTTCACTTTTTGTTTTAATCGATCTCATAGAAGAATAGCAATCAACAATAAAACAAAACCCAACCTTCATCAAACACTCCAAAGTCTCTCACAAAAAAAACTCTCTGAAGAAGAAAAATCAGTCTCCTCTTCCTGTTATTAATATGGCAAGTTTTTTCTATTGCTTTTGTTTTTGTTTTCGTTTCATGGCTTATCAATCGATTCCAGATCCATCGAGCTCCAGTTCTGGCTTTCATCTCTTCAATTCCCCTTTTGGAGATACAACCTATACCAAGGTCTTTGTTGGGGATTGGCTTGGGAGACCCAGGCGAGACCATGTGTTGTTATTTTGACCCGGTTCAAGACATCCTCGAGGCTGTTGTCATTACTAATAGGATCACTAGAAGATCCAAAGGCTATGGTTTTGTCAGTATTCCTTTGTTTTTATTTTAAACAATTGATTGACTTATTATTCTTCATTTTGCTAAAAAAAATTATTTATTTAGGTGACTTTTCATGATCCCGAAGTTGCCAAGAGAGCCTGTCTTGACCCAAGTCCCTTATTATTGACGAGACGAAAATTGCAATTTGGCTTCACTTGGACCTACCTACCTCCATCCATCTTTTATGGTAATCTTATGTCCTCCTTATTATTTCGTGATTACTAAATGGAAGGCTCAAAAATGTCATTTATGTGTAAAATGTATACGATAGGTGTTTGAGAGTCATCTCAGAACTAATTCTCTTTTTCTATCATTTAATTGCTACCCTTACAGTATGTGTAAAATGTATAGGTACAATAGCTTTTTTTGCATTCCGTGTGGCACGTATAATTTTATGTTTCTGCTATTTCCCCTAGGGCATTTGAGGGCAATGACCCCTTACTTTGCAAGTGGGCAAAGCTCGAGGCCTTACATTGGAAGCCCCAGTTACCACCAACCAGTCACTTACAACTATCAACAAGGGTTTGCACACCCTCAATATGGGTGAGTAGTCTTCTCCAGGATCTCACACTATTCACGATTCACTTTGATGTCAAACCTTGAATAAACAAAGAATGTCTATATTGTACATATATAAATGCATTACACTATATTGTTATCAATAACATCTATATGAACGTATTACATTATATTGTATAGTAAGAAAGGTCAAAACAATAATGGGAAAGGTTAAAAAAGGGTGGGAAAGAAGATATACAGAGATAAGCAATAAGTTATAGGAAAATCTCTTCCTCCAAAAACTCAGGACCAGCACATAACCAATACAATAATAATGTTGAAGCTGTAAAAACACTTCTTTGACATTGTGGTGTCTAATTTATGATCGTAGCCAAAATAAAACAGGCTTATAACCTTGAAGTTTTACTACGTTGAATTGTTGGTCTGAAATCTGATTTACAAAGTTAAATGTTTAGGACAATAGGACTTGCATCGTACCCTGCCTTTATACAAGTTTGTTTGCATTAGAAATTAATTTTCTCTATAGGTTATTTAATGATAGTGGACCTTCATTAAATTTACATAGGGTGGTGTCAATGAGATATGGCTAACAATTTCAAATGTTGATTTCAAGAGGAGCTTAAATGATTTAGAACCGGTTCCTTTAGGAGGTTCTATTATCTGAGTTTCCTTAGCTCGGGCCAAATTAATACCCGACCGAAGTTTTTTAGATAATGAGGTTACCGTGTTTCTATTCCATGAATAATAGTAAGCTTCCTTTTTACTAACTTAATCATTTGATCAGTCTGAGACCTTTTTTTTTACTACATAAAAGTTAGTCGTTTCTTATAAACTAAGATTTGGTTATTCTCGTGGGACTTGGAATTGGTTAGTTTAAGAACCTAATAAAGTATAGGAGAACCTCTCCTGTTTGGGACAATTAATTTGAACCTTGCTAAGGATTTAATGATTTGTTGCTCTCCGCACCATTGTACTTTGATGATCGATATGCTTTTATATACCGTTTTGCATTGAGCTTTACGTGTTATATTAAAATGTCAATTTGGCATCATAAGCTCCATCAATTATTTATCTCAGTATCCCGAGAGCTTAATATAAATATTATTTATCTGTTCGTCGAATGACTTTTAGGAAGTATGTATGTGATTCATGATTGTATGAAAACGGTGGCTACTGAGTGACTAATGTGTTGGGAATCATTTGCATAGTTTTAAGACTTATTGCATCATATTTTAATAGTCAATGTTATTGCAGCTCAAGTCGATGAAGGGATTATTACCTGGGAAGTTATGAACATGATACTGTGCTGATTCCTCAAGGTGGTTTCATGTTTGTCCTGCCATTTATTTTAGGTAGCCTATAATTTGAGTTTTCTTTGATATATTTCAGGCTCAAAAAATCCTTACGATAAGTAGAATTTTGTTTTAAGGTTTTGTTCTAATGAAGTTTCTTTGTTAGTTTTACTTCTATTGGTCTTCTTTTCTTTTGCTTCATCCATCTGTTTTAAAAGCTTATTGAGCACACACTTATAACTTCGATTGGATTGGTACACTTGATAATGATTATAGAAAACAGTGTTTTCATTTGGGTTAAATAGGATTTGACCGCAAAGCATCATAATGAAAAACTTTGTTATCTCAAATCAAACCCTACGCTAATTGATTCCCCACCTCAAATCCTATTGGGGCCATCTGTTGTTTTGTCTCAATCACTGCTTCTGAAAGTACAATAAACTTAATTATCGGTATTAAATTTTCCTATCTTTTTGGTGTTTACCTCGTGCGATTCTTGGATGACAAGGCTATTCGATCACTTTATGCCATAGACATTTTAATTATTTTCTCTTTTACTAATTCTAAATGTAACAGTCTTCATAAACTTGAACAGCTGTCCGTTCTGCAATTCTGGAATTTCGTCGGGAAAAAGAGTTAAGTTCTTGCCGAGAATCAAATAGAAGAAGAGAAAGGTTTGAACAGGTTTGTCCTCTCTTTTTTTTTTGTCTATTTGGTAGTTTGGTTGGTAATGTAGATTATATAGTGGACAATATAATATAGTGGGATGGGATGGGCCAAGTGTGCAATTGCAAATACACCGAAAATATATACAGCAGATAAGTGCCCCCAACTAAGCAAACGGGAACCCCCTCGCCTAAAAAGAAGAAGAATAACAATCAGTTGAAATGAACTCCTAACAAAACACTAGATGCTCAGTTTCATTCTCTTTTGTGCAGGACAAGTTAAGTTGTGGTGATCTCTCAATGTATTTCTCAAGAGGTAAAGGTGTTTAGTTTCCTTTTGTAGTTACTGACAGCGTAGTTATCAATGTATGTTGTTCAGATTTAAGTATGTATGCAGTATGCTTACTTTGTACAAATATCTAAGAGTTGCAAGGACCAAATCTGAGAGAAATGGATTCAGCAACCATAGAGCAATGACCATTAGGTATTTGTTTTGTATAATATTGTAATTTGGTGACATTGTTTGTTCTTTAAAAACTTTTTATTTTGTGATTCATGTAGAGGAGCTTATTCTGTAATAGTAGGAAGTCACGTTAGTTTACTCTCAATCTGGTAAGGACAAGTTCTGTAATGTTAGCTAAGGACAACTTGAGACATTCGTGTGAATTATGAATTTGCTTTCTTTAATTTGGTTGTCACCGTCCAGGTATGCAATCACAAGTGCGTCTATCAATCTGAGGGTCAAATTTTTAGAAGAGTTGATAACATTCTTTATCTTACATTACAATTTAGGAAAACTGATTTTTAGGATGTGGTTGAATGGTAATCACTTCACTTATAATTTAATTAAATTAAATCCTTTCCATCTCATTCAAAGAGTACAGTATATTAAACCCTGTAAATGAGTTATCTAAAGTCAAACATTCTTGAAAAAGGTATGCTATTATGTCTATCACCTTTGATAAGCTTATATTGTCCCATATTCTCCTACGGTAAATGAAGTAAAAAATTATATGTTAGTTCTTTGTTTCTTATGTTACTCCGTTGAAAGGCATCGAATCTCCCTTCTCTATATCTTCATGTCTCCTTGCTTGACTTTTGAATTGAATTTGATGTTTTGAATTGATGGTGTTTAAAATGAAGGTAGCACTCCTCCATGGCTCCATCTCTTCAACCGCCATCATAATCACCATCTTATGTTGAACAACAACTACCAAACCCATTTCTCAATTAAAGGTAATCTTCAATGCCCATTTTTCAAATATTTTAATTAATGTAGTTTCAGTTATTTGAAATATCCGTTCTCCAATGTCATTCCATCTTACTCTAATGTCTCTGTAATCGATCTGTCCCCATAACTAGAGTTTAAACTTATGGTATTCTTGAAAAATCTGATAATGAGAGTTTACTTTGTCGGATTCTTTCATAGGCTTATACATTATTATTTCTAAGGTTTTGTTTAAACCTGAAACAATGAGAAGTGAGACTTGCTAAAACTTATTATATTCAATAGAAATGATAGTAATAATTAAAAAAATCGATAAGAATCTCCACTTAGGCAAAGCCTAGGTGTTTGTGGATAGTCCACCGCCTCACCTTGATAACGCCTTTGACAACATATTTGGGGAGAGGTACTCTCATTTTTATCTATAAAGCTTTTCGGTATATGATTAATTACTGCTAACACAGAGAAACCTCTATTTTTTTATGTGAGTTACCATCTCACTCTTTTTCTTTTAAGAATGGGATACTGGATTAAGATGTTTTGAATAAACTGTGTGTTTGCCTTATAATACAATTTTTTTTGCATCTCTTTTAGTTTTGCTTAACGAGTGGAATGTCTTATTTATATTCTTTTACAAATAGTTTTGGAAGAAGATGATAACTTATTTTGGCGTTGGTTTCAGGTTGCTTGCTCTGTCCACTTCAAGTACAAGTCAAGCTGTTCAAGTACGTACAAGAAGAATGAAGCAATTTCTTGAGCAACTCATCGTCGCTTCTTAGATTCAGGTTTCTTTCGGCAAAGGCTAACTAATCGGGTTCTTCTTCTTCAAAGGTAAACATCTTTTATTTCTTGATATGTTTTTATGCCATTGTCAAAAATATTATCAACTACAAAAAAAAAAAAAGGGCGTGTAGAAAATTAACCATTAGCACAAGGTATAGCTTGAACATAATGAAGTGGAATGTACAATGTTTTTTGATTCGTGAACAGTGAACCCATGATGCATGAGAAGCACAAAATGTAAAAGGTATATACACAGTAATTTATCTTTGGTTTCACTCACTAAGTGTAGATTACACAAGGCCTCTGAGTTGCTTCTCATTGGTCTGTGTAACACAATGTGTTTTCCCTTACTAAGCAAACTTGATGGCGAGGGACTAAGAGCTGAATTTCTGACCAATATAGATATGTTTGACGTATCTCCAACATAAATGGAAGCATTTTCAATTAAAATAAAACTTTTAATAATAACTCTTTAATACACTGCATGTCTTATCTCATCTTATCTCATCTAGACGTATGTGTTGTTATTCAAGTCACTTTAGACTAGGAAAGGTTGCCTCACACCCTAATAGTTTGAGTTGTCCAGTTTTTTTTTTTTTTTTTTAGAGCGTAATTGGATAACTATACACTAATATTTTTTTCTTTAGAGCGTAATTGGATAAGTTACACTGATAGGCTGATATATAGGCTAATACTAGGTTCTTACTTTTGTGCTATATACTTCTCTAATGGATATGGTTCTCTATCAAAGTTTAGGTTCCACTCAACATACGGGCTTGGAAAATTAGAGATAAGCTTTGATAGTCTTTAAGCCAGCAACAAATTGTGTTAGCTATGTTTTAGCCTCTTGCTTGAAGACAACTATCTTAATCTAAAACTTTTCTTTCAATTGTTCGCAGAAGATTGAAGAGTAAGCCCTCTGTTATCACCATTAAAACCTTAATCGCTCTCACTCTCCGATAATCAATTTATCAGGTAATCTATTGAAAAGCTAAGGGTTCATTTACATTTGCTTACAAGGTCCAAGATGTTTTGACTAGAAAGTTTGGAATATTTATTAAACCATATCAAACTATGCTTTCTACACTTTTCGCAGTTTTCTCTTCTACCTTTCGGTCTCTCGACACACCAGTTACACACTCATTTTACAATAAATTAGGTATGGTTTTTTTGAAACCCATATATGTATTTGTCTTTGAGTATTTCAAAGATAATGACAATAAAAAACATAGACATGAACTTGGATTAGGAAAATATTATTATACTTATATTGAAGTAGATTTGCACAAACAGTATTTCAACTTTTTTGATGGTGGTATTTCAACATTTAGTGGTGCTCGAGGATACACAATTGGTTTTCCGCGTAATGTGTCTATTTTGTGGTTAAATAAGAAGTTTGAAAAATCGGGATAACTAAATAAGAAGTTTTTGTACATCTTAGTACTTACCTATCTTTTAGGAATTAAACTCTTTTTGGAAACGGAGAAATCTATACGTATCTTTTAGGAAATAAACTCTTTTTGGAAACGGAAAAACCCACATGAATAGCGACCGAACAAAGAATCAGACAGTTATATGCTTACAAAGAGATCATACCACTGTTTTCTGTAACTCTGTAAGGTATTTTCTAATGCTTCAATATTCAAACGCTCAACTATTTGTAGTCTGAACCATTAGTATTAGTGTTGGTATTATTGATTTCTCTCTCGGACTACCCCACCTTGAAAGCAGCATCTCGAGCTCTGAATGCTCTGTGTTGATATATACTCCTGTGGTCTGTGTTGATTACTGTGGTTTGTGTTGAACACTTAGAATTACTACCACACCTTGAAAGCAGCATCTCGAGCTCTGACTACTAAAAAGTGTAATGAAAGCACCATGTCTTGAAAATCAAGTCTCTGGAGTTAACAACATAGCAAAAATTCAGCCCACATCTAGCTGCATGACAATGAATCATATAAATAAGTATAAACAGGGAGAATGTAACAAAGTAATAGTGTAGCAATCACAACTACAAGTAGTACCTATTGCAATAGAATTTCAGCACTCCAATATGACCCAATTCACGCTCTAGAAATATCTCTAAGGATACAACACGTACTCATACAGTTGATAGTATCAACCTTAATCTAGAAAACCTACATGGTTCCTCAGTAAAAACTGGCTCCAAAAATTTGAGCAAAGCCAATCATGTTTACAAAACAATTCATATTTTTTTTGGTTAATTGTAATTTTCAAGTGTTTTACTAACAATAAATTGATCTATAAATTGATGCAGCGAATCCAATTTCGAAAACTTATCCCTCTAAAATTCAAAGATATGTTAATGCACTGCACCAAAATATTAAAGATAGATTACCCAGAATTTTGCAACGAAATATTGGGAGAAAATCAATACAGATGTCAAATATCAATTGACGTTCCAATCTTTAATTAACATCAAAGACAATCACCAATTCGAAGGAAACTCAACAACTCGAGAAGATTCAGAAAATAAAGCATCAATGAAAGCAATTGATTTTTTGCGAAGTGAGATAGGCTTTGAAGTAGTAGACTATAACTACGAAGAAATAGAAGAAATTTGCAACAAACTTGAGATTGTAGAAAAGAACGACATGCTTAGAAATCAGTGCATACAAATTCAGGAAGAAGAAATTCAAAGTCTGAAAGAAGATATTAATTATCTAAAGGCAATTATAAAGAGGGAATGGTAGAATTATGATTCTCTCTACGTAATTATCTGTTCAGTCTTGGAGATGAGATGACTTATTAGACATTTTTACATATATGAAATTATATCTTTAGTAATTTTTAAATCAAGCAATTTTCTATATGATTTCTTTGTGCGTTGTTACAACTCATTTTTCCCAATCACTTATTTCCCAATTCCTTTACATAAAACCACAATCACTTATTTCCCAATTCCTTTACATAAAACCACCAAATATAGCTGATAATGGATGTAAATTTTAAAAGATTAACACTTTTTTGCTAAACAGCAAGAAACCATTACTAAATGCTCGATCTTAATTTATTCATAATGTAGCCCAGTATCATTCTCTAATAATTAGATTGAAGCAATATTACGTGACAGCTATTTCAACTTAAGGTTACTTCAGCATCTCTTTCTTCAACGTGAGAGATATACTGATTAATGATATTCATAAGAATCACATCAAAAATTTAGTGTAACCCAATATAATATTCATATATTCATATGTCATAGCTATCCACATCAAAAATTAAGTAAAAACTAATATAATATTCATATCTCATAGCTCTACAACTCTACATAGTTACTATAATTTTCATAATAATTTAATATAACGGCACCCGTTCATAGAACGGGTTTGAAAACTAGTAATATATATATAGAGATTGTTAATAAACACTAGTACCATACTACCAATGCTTGTTGACTGAGTTCACTCTTATAAGCGGCCCATTATTCTCGTGTGCAAAATGATCCATTGTAAAAGCCTTTTTACAAAAGCCCATTTCTTTACAAAGAAAGTATCAGTCTGATTTTTACAGTTACCAGCAGAAGTTAAACACTCGACCAATCAAGAAAAAGCCTCACAAACTATCTTGATTCTTTTTTACTGTCTTACTTCATATTTTGAATTACTAATTGGTTATTTAAGTCATTACCATTCTCCAGAACTATATAAATTGGTAAAAGAATCTGCTAATATTTTGTTTCTTGTTACTTATAATAATCAGTGTTTATGATTATTAGAGTTATAACTAATCTTTATTTTATCGAGATTGGAAGGTTCTTGTTTATTTATATGGGAGGTGACTTAAAATAATAAGTGACGTTTTATAGCAGAATGTTTGCTGTTGTTGTCCTTATTTTTATAACTCTTATTGATGTTGTCGCTGTTGGTGACATGCATCATGATCTTGTGTATTAGGAATAAGATATAAGCCTGTTTCTAACTCATCTAGGAATAGGGCTTAGGTTTTGTTTCCTATTTAGAGTTCAATTAGAATTCATATAAAATACATATTAGCGAATATTCTCTCAGTTTTAAGGTTTTTATCTAAACTCCTTTTTATTTTCTATCAAATTGGGGGTTTAATGAATTAGTAGTTGTTCTGTTGATTGCTGATTCCACTTTCTAATCAAATTACACTTCAGTGTGTTTCTTTGTTTCTATCCCATACTTGACTTTTTCCATTAAGATTTGCTGAACAGAGTTCCTGAATCTGAGTAATTTACTAAGTTTTTGGTTATGCCTGATTCGTCTAGCTTTTGTGTACTCATACTTTATCAATTGAGAAGAGTAGATAGCAACAGAGAAAGACTGATCGAAAGTTAATACTTTGTATCAGATCCAACAACATTTTCTTCCGGACGCGGATTAGAGATTCGAAGAGAAGAGAGGGCAGCTGACTGGTGTGGCTTTAAGGAATTTTATCAAACAGCGTAACAATAGGCAAATCAAAGGGCTCTGGGTAAGTCAATATGTGATCAGACTAAATTTTTTGAGTTTTTGCTTTAAATAAAGTAAACCTGCAATGCCTTGTGTAAACTGCATGATAAAAAACCATCCCTGTTCGACTATTTTTCATTTAGTGATGGGATTATCCAACGGTGAAATAAAAAAAATTAAGCCCAGCATATAATTTGAATCTATATACCAATAATTATGGCATTTGTACAGCTATACCACTAACTTGCTTTAGTGGAGAAACACTTATAATATGAACACATGCATTTTGTTAGTTGTTTCCAAATAGAGTTGCCATGTCCTGGGATTTCTGAGAGGACATTTTCCTGGAATTCAGGAAAAACTGGAGTTCTTGAAAGTTCAAACTGACTGAGATATGTACAGTCCACATCACTTAGGAAACCATTCAAACTACCTGGTTTGGTGTCGAAATATGAAAGATGAGCGGCCAAAGTCGCTTACATTATCTTAAAAGCAATATTTTTCCCTCCTCTAATTAGCCAAGAAACAGTGATATTATTAATATCGGCTACCTGAAATGGCTTTCCTAGCTGTTTAAATGGAATGTCGCCACAGCATTTTGTATTCCTGCATCCAGGAAAATATCTGATTGTCAGTTTAAAGGATCCCTTTTTGTATTAATTGAATTTTCCGATGATGAACTTCTTCCTCTTTTAAGTATTTTTTCCAATAGCGAACAACATGTGATCATATATGTGTATTACTGTATGTATGACGTATTAGAGCCCTGTTCTTGCTTGTGCAGTTGAATGATATGTTTTTCTAGTATTCTGAGTCTAGGTTCTCTTCATATTTTGGTACTTGATAGGTAAACCTTTTCAGGTCCGATGGTTTTAGAAGAGAGGCTGAGTAAGTTCCATAAGCAGCAACAGAAATGCATATCAACCCTAACCAGTATCAGAGCTAGGGCAGGTTCCTCCAATGCTGCACAACATCGAATAGAAGCATCTGCAACTATTTCAGATTCTGTTCCTGCGAGATTTAGTCATGCTATTAAATTTTCACATGATACTGCAAGACTTCAACAGATCAACAGCATACGGAAATCCCCTGTGGGGTCTCAGATAAAGCGTGTTATAGCTCTGCTACTGGTGGTATGGAGCTTACTTAACCTCTTTTTGTGAAGTATTCTGATGTTTCTCTCTCTCTCTCTCTCTCTCTCTCTCTTCTCTTTTTTTTTTTTTTTTAAAGTATTCTGATGCTCGTCTTTTCTTCCTTATAACTGCTTTTCCTTTTGCATTTCCCATATCCCTCTTCCTCCACATAACATTGATTTGTAGATGTCCTTACCCAGCATGTACAGTCCCCATCAACCCTTATAGGCTATTAAGTATAACCTACACTCCTCGAGGTCGAGGCATAATCTTGAGCCAAATGGTGATCTGACCACTTTTTTTTTTTTTTTTTTTTTTGGTAAGGTGAAAATAGATTAACAGTAAAAAAGGAAACAAAAGAATTGTTCTAGATCATGCGGAGCACTCTCTCAGTTACAAGCTGTGCCATCCATAGATACATCTATCTAGGAAGACTGACAAAATCTAGAAAATTGTTTTGGATTTTCCCATTTGAACAACCATGGTGGCTTTCCTACAAACAGCATATACTCATCTATAGCTAATCCAGCTCCAGACTTTGTTAATGTTTCCAGAAATGAAAGAAGTCACAGTTGAGCTAGAATCAGATTCAACCCAAAGATGTGTGCACCCTTTAGTAAGAGCAATCCCCATCCCTTCCAACACTGCATGAGCTTCCTTCATCTCTGTCTATAGTTCCATTGTTCAGCCTTTTATAGTAGGTAAAGAGATAAATTTACCTTCAAAGTCTCTGTAACAGACACAATTCCAGATGTACCTGGACTTCCAAAAACCACCAGTTGGAAACCAATAGCATTTTTTTACTTGTGGTAGTTGGTTCAATCTTGGAATGACAGCCCAATTTTGCAGCACTTGCTCCTCCCAGCCAAGGGCGGACCCAAAGCATGGATAACAAGGCCTATAGCCCCCCCCCCCCATGATAGAATACCTATGTTCTAGATGATTCTAGAATACTATTATTAGTAGTTAAGTTATTTCTTAATTTGTGTCAAATTAGAATTAGTATTAGTGGGTGTTTGGTTCTCATTTTTTCAAAAAAGTATTTTTTCTTAAAAAACACTTTTATGAAAAAGTATTTATTCTAAAAACAGTTTTTCAATAAACATGTTTGGTTGTGACTTTTCTTAAAAGCTATTTTATCAAATCAGATTTCACACTATGTTTCTCGATATATTTTGGCATATCATTGGCATAAATCACTAAAGTCTAAAACATCCGGGAGTTCATTTGCCTTTAGCTCCAAAAGTGTTTCCTTCAAAGAAAAATAGTTTTTAACTTAAAAACAAGTTTTACCTAATTATCATAAAACAAGTTTTTGGGACCAAAAAGTGTTTTTTGGATGAAAAACTATTTTTTTTTTAAATAGAAACCAAACACATTTATTTTTTCAAAAAATGTTTTTTCACTAATAAACACTTTTTAGCAATAAATAAATAGGATCCAAACACCCCCTTAGTTTCTATTTTGTATTGCTTAGAGTCCAAGAAACCATATCTATAAATATGGTTTCTCTAGTATTTTTTGAACCAACCCATTATGATTATTATGAATTGAATTACAATCAAGAATTCTCTCAATTGATTTATCTTTGTTTATTATCTATCTTTCTACTCCTACTCTTCGTCTCCTTCTTAGTTATTGTTTTTGTTTGTCTAAATCTCTTATCTTTCTTCTTCACTTCTCTACTAATCAAGATTTCCTAATCTCTTTCTTTCAAATCACTACTTCGTTCTACGTTAACCACCAACTTTCTCGGAGGAAAGGAAAAAAAAAAACTATATCTATACTAATACTACCAAAATTACTATATATACCAACTATGTACTATATATCCTATACTAGCGAGCAGTTTTCTAGTAAAATAAAGAACACGTTTTATGCTAGTGTGTCTCCTCTTTCCTAACCTGACATCCAAGAGTGAAGAAAGAAGAATAGCATTCTCACACGGTAAAAATATATCTTCTAACATTTCATTATCTCTTTTACTGTCTTATTCTCTAGTTCATTCTCAAATATCAAACATGGAAATAAAAAAAATAAATAAAATCTAAACAAACCATATTGTTTGTACTTTGTGTGATATTGTTTTGTTCCCTTAAGAAAAAAAATTCCCTTGAGGTTTAACTTCGAAGTCGCCCTCCCATATCCTGGTTCCGTCCCTGCTCCCATCTAGGGCTAGAACTGCATGCTTTACTGAGATAACTGGTACATAATATTTGAGATTTGACAAATTTCTTGCAGTCCATAAGGTTAGGTAATTTGTTTTCAAAATACACCTTATTTCTCATGGAACACATACTTACCATACCTGCCACCAGTCCAGAGTTCCACATCTGTTGAAGCAAAGGACTCCAACTCTATGAGATTAGTATTGCTTCTTTGAATCCTGAGATATTCTGCTGAGAGAGAAAAGATGTAGATAGCCAGGACCATAGATTCATGGAAAATGGGCACCACTTCAATTTCCATTTTATGAACTGGTGAATACATCAGTGTATAAACCTTTAGGAATCATTTTAGTATGTCTTTTGTAAGATCTGAATCAGTTAATGTTACACCTTGTCTTCATTCCATTAAAGAGTTTTTGCTCAGAAAATGGAAGAGGCTTATTTTGTTCGGATCGGTGAATAGAGAGTTAATAAGCTATATATGGTTCTCTACAGGAAAGGAAAGCATTCACACCTGAGGAAATAAATGAGAGATGCTGTGTCGATGTAAAAGCAAATAAGTCTGTGTTTGAAAGTTTGACGAATAACATTAAAGTGACATATGAGGGAGGGCACTTTTCTTACAAGGTAACTCATCATTTACTACTCATCACACAAGAATATTACTATACTTGTATTCCCTTTCGTATTGGTACATGAGTGCTGATTCTTTCTTTGTCGTGCTTCAGTCCATGCATGATGTGAAGGATAAGGACCAGCTGCTTTCCCTAATACAAGTTTTTCCAGATGGTATACCTGTAGTTGAGCTGAAAGATGCATATTCAACTGTTAAGGAGGACCTAGAGGTATGTTTGCTAGATTTTCATCCAATGCTTTTCTTTTTTCTTATTTTGAAATAATGGATTATCTGTGCTGTGTTGCTGTTGCATTCAAGCAATTGTTTCATGCAATACATCATCCAAGATGACTAAGTAGCCTTGTACCATAGGATGTAGTTTCTTCTACAGGAAAAAAGGCATTAATAATATGTATGTGAGATCCTAAATAATTAGAATTGGTGGACCTTGTAAATGTTTTGTTTTCCTTGGTCGGGGCCTGGGTGTTAGTCTGTTTAGATTCAATGAATATGTATTCAAGGGGCATGGCCTAAGGGGTGTGTTTTAACGGTTTATCTTAGTGTACTGTACATGTTCAGCTGGTTCATCTTCTGAATATTGATGGAGAAATCAGTGGACAGTCTGAACCGCTAAGTTTTTCTTTTCACCAGCTTAGAGAAGTTCATAATGGTGTACATATTCAATGAACCAATTAGTACATGGGTCAAAAGTTTAGCTTAGAGGAATCTCATTGAGGGATAGGGAGGAGTTCACCTAGGTATGCCTACCAATTTCATGACTGTAAGAATTACACCAATCAGATCAAGTCTGATGTTTCCAAATCTTATATATCTTGCATATTTTGGAATCCAGTGGTTCACTGAACAATAGCTCAAAAGCCCTTCACTAGGATATCTCTCACTCTACACCTGGTGTATTTTCCAGGCCCTGAAGGCCACTGGGAAGTTTACTTGCTGAATTTAGATTCACAGTCTGGCATCGTGTACCCAGATGATCCTAAGGTACAAATTGCAGTGGATGATGATCTGATGCTACTTTTTCAAGGAATTGAGCTTCCACGAGACATGATAGACATTGAGAAGGATCTCCAAAAGAATGGAATGAGACCTGCTACCAACACAGCTAGGAGGCGAGCCATTGGAGAGGTTCATGGCATAGCTTCCAAGCCCAAACCCAAACCCAAGAAAAAGAAGCAGGGATTAAGCAAAAGAACCAAATTAACCAATGCACATCTTCCAGAACTCTTCCAAATCCTGAATGACATGCCTGAAGTTTAATCCAGGCTTTTTTTGTACAGATTTCGCTAGCATTTTCTTGCTTTATTTGCATCCCTAGGTGAAAAAAGTTAGTGTCAGATCTGTGAGATCACAAAGAGAAATAACTAACATGTCAAATTTATGGAAGATTTTTTCGCATCTAGTAATATTGCAAAACCATTCAGTAGCCGGGGTTTGTAAGTATGTATATCATTTTTCTTAAGTACGTACTTTCAGCTCGTAATCTCTTTTGTTGGGTAAGACTGTAAGTTTGTAATCTTCGTGAGGCTTTGATGAGCTAATGACTGTGTAGACATCTTTTTTCTGTTATAGAACTTATTACCTGATAGTGCTAAAAATGCACCTGGAATTTGTACTATCTTTCATAAATTTCTATTATAGCTCATCGTGTGTAGACATCTTTTTTCTGTTATAGAACTTATTTCTATCTCTGTTATAGAAATCAGACAGAGATGGAAAGATAGTGCTAAAAATGCACCTGTGCAATATGCCTTTTCTACTGGAATTCCATTTTACTGTTGGAGACCTTTCGAGTTTGGACTATTTCCTTGAGATAGAGAAATGGCTTCCTTCTATCGTGCAGGTTAGGCTTGGGCCATGGAGTGTATGACTTCCTTTTTTCTATGTTTTTTGCACTTAAAAAGTATTGGGTCCTAAAAGCATCTCTAGGTGGTAATAGTATACTCTTCAAATTTGGAGAAAATTTTGGAGAATCTAGTCGCAAATTTCGACCAATTCTAGGTGGTCACAAATATCGATCGCAAAATTGATTGTAGACCCCACCACGCCAAGATCATTAGTAATGTGTTACCAGATTATTGTCGTCACGTCATTGGTAATCGTCATCGCACCAAGATTTAATGTCGCGTACTATCGAGTAGAAAGTCGGGAATTTTACAAATTGTTTCATTCTCACCCAACACTCCAAAACTATCTCCACAATTATGATTTTTTCTTTATTATTGCAAAAAACTAGCCAACATACCGATGTTGGCTAATCAACTCAACAATCATGTTATTTTGATACACTCGATCAAAAGAGATGCCAAATTTGCACCTCAAGAAAACACCTTGCGTTATCATGCAAGTATATGAACAAAAGGTGTCCTAAAGCACCACATTGTCAAGGTTATATGCTCATACATAAAAGTTGTAACGAATATGGTGAAGAATTAAAATTTTTGAAATGCATGTATGATATATGTCCTAGTATGGAATATATATATATGGAGATAGTTTATTAATATGCACGTGTTGTGGCGAGGATGATCATTGGTATAGGTATTGCCCTTATGCAGATATCATGCCCAAATGGTTGTGATGGTGTTAGAGAGCTGAAAAAGTTTGCAAACCTTGAAGGAAAAGGTCTTAATCTATTGAAGTGTTTAGTGTGTAGAAAATGTGAGTGGTTGGGTGCTGTAATGGAAAAGGTTAAGAGTGGCTAATCATTTTATTTTCTATAACTATGTAACTTAATATGTTTTTTTAATATGAATAAACTTTTATTTTATATAAATATATGTTAGTTTAAATTAAGATATATATATATATATATATAAAATAGAAATTGATTAACATTGTTTATTAATGATTAAGAATAAATATGTATCTACGAAATTAAATTACAACAATCAACGTTGGTCACCCTTAATGTTCCATAGATGCTCGACAATGTCATTTTTAAGTCTATCATGCATAGTCTTTGATTGAACTCGTAGAGTCCTCTTAATGTAGTGTTCCCGAGTAGGTAGGATCTGTGGTTGCCCTTCTGGATCAGGAATGTACCTCCTCATTTCATAATTTTTATTCTTAGCTCTAATTATTATATTTTGCAATATAATACATGCTCTCATAACAGTACTCATTGTCTCCACATGCTATAATTTGCAAGGTTTTGCCAAAATCCCAAATTTAGATTGCAAAACCCAAAAGTTCTTTCAATATCTTTTCTTGCAGCTTCTTACATCGTTGCGAACCACTTCGTCTTTTAGCATTAGGGTTTGAAATTGTTTGTATAAATGTCATATAGTCATGATAGATATCATCAGCTAAATAATAACCCATATTATAGCTATGCTGATTTACATCAAAATAAACAGGTGGAGAAGTATCATTGATCACGTGCTCAAATACCAGCGAGTTGTCCAACACGTTGATGTCATTGTATGACCCTGGCATTCCAAAGAAAGAATGTCATATCCACAGGTCTTCAGTTACAACAGTTTCGATAATAATAGATGGTTTTCCAAAACGACCACTGTAAGCACCTTGTCATCCAGTTGGACAATTATGTCATTTCCAATGCATACAATCAATGTTTCCCAATATACCCGGCTCATCCACGTATGGCAAAATGTGCAAGCAAGTGTTCTGTATCTGCATATTTGGTCTTCGCAAGTAGACTGAACCGTACAATTTGATAATTGCATCACATAAATGCCTCAACGCTTGGTTTCCAGTTTGCTCGGAAATGTATAATTGATCGTCAAGTTGATCAGCCACCGTACCATAACAAAAAATACGCAAAACTGCAGCCATCTTGATCAGAGAATCTATACCAGGTTTACCAGCATTGTTCAATTTAGGCTGAAAGTACTTAAAATGAGTCTGAATATCGATGAAGATGTGAAAAAATAAAGATTTTTTCATACAAAAGCGCCGTTTGAAATTCTCTTTCGGAAAAACAGAATAATCAGTGAAGTAGTTGGCCTTCAAGATTTCCAAAGTCAGAGCATAATTTCTATGTTTTATTTTTTGACCCTTCTTTGAACCACCATGTGGTGCCTTCAGAGCACGTACTTGTGCTTGTGCAAGTACAGCCAAAAGGTACGTCATAAGGAGAATGACGTTAACAAATTCTTCATCAAGACTATCTACTAAGTCTTCCGCTGGAGAAAATGAAAAAAAAGACGACGATGAAGATGAAGATGAAGATGAAGATTGAAGGGGAAAATCTCATACACTTCATGATCTATTTTTTGGCAATGTGTGTGTGTTGTTTGTTAAGGATTGATGTGAAATGGTTGAGTTGTTTGATAAAAATGTTTGAGTTAAATATATGTAAAATGAAAAAAAGATGAGTGTAAATATATGGATGTAAAATTCCGACCGTTTTTTTCCCGTTGGAGCACGCGACATTGGCAATGGCGAGCAACATAGAAGTGGCGCGCAGTGCTGGTCAAAGTCAAAAAAACATTTGCAATGGCGCGACATTACCAATATCTCTCCGCATCCGTATCCAAATTGCCAAATTTGCGAACAAGAATGGGAACAAACAAGTGATGCAACCGAATTTGAGGCCACCTAGAGATGGAATTCCGAAAAATTTCAAAGTTTTTCTTCAAATTTGAAAAATTTGACATGTTATACTACCACCTAGAGATGCTCTAATACTTAATTTGCTGCAAAGCATTTTAGTTCCTCACAAGTCATATCCCTTCTCCCCTGTCCCCTCTTCTTTTTTGAGGGTCTTTTCCTGTATCAATATCCTCTTGTGAAGCATTTTGGAGGTAGAAACATGTCAAATGTAGATACGAATTTCTAGTTCAAATTTGTTTTCTATGGTAAACACGCAAGTGCACAACATAAGTTAAGCAGAGTAAAAAAAAATGCGCAACTACATACTTCTGGGAAACCGTTGTGCTTGGTGCTTAGAAGGGTTTGGGTTCAACTTCGAGGAAAAAAGTAAAGAGAGAAGAAAAGGTTCGTATTCATTTATTTCTTACACGGAGAAGTGAGCCTAACAACCCAAGGCTCCGAAGTAGTTTCGTTCCAATATTCGTGCGAAATAGTTTAGATAATTTCTAATTACAATATCAAGTGAAACTGATTAGTGTATTCTCTTGGTCCATTCCCAAAGAGTAAACATCAACACCAGGATTGAATCCAGTAAGGATAGTTGTACAGATTGAGACCGGCAAAAATTCGGTACGGGAATAATTCGAAAATTATTCGGTGATTTAAAAAAATGGTACGGTTAAATATTCGGTCAAATATTCGCAATACGGCAATTATAGCGGTGTTTAATTAATATACATTTTAAACGATTGGTTTTAAAATTTTGAAAGTCAAAAATTCGTTATATTATATTAGTAAATATTAATAATAGTTGTCATTCTTTACAACATAACAAACATATCTAAACAATTTAGCTACAAAAACATTGAAACCAATTGAATAGTCTACATATGTACCTTCATTTATTTGTTCTTGGATTGAAATTAGCGTTCAAATTTTAAAATATACACACCATGGCATGACAATTTAAATATTACCAAAAAAGTATAAAAACAAAACTTTTGGATTAATTTATCACTAAAAATATAAGAATGAGTGATTTAAAGTAAGAGTGAGGACATTAAGTACATAAAAAATAACAAAAACGCAATCAAATTTTTATTCATTTTTTTTTTTTTTCAAAAATTCGTCAAAATCCGTATTATTCGTTTCCAAGGCAAAAAATCGCGAATTATTGTGAATCTTTCAAACATTCGGAAATATTATACGTTTTGCTCTTCAAAAATTCGATTCACAAATAATTCGACAAATTGCTAACAAGGATTATATTGAAAGAATTGAGACATCTCTTAATTCTCTTATGCACAATGTAACTTATTGTATTCCATTGCATGTAAAATTTTTAGAGAGGAGATGAGCCATCTTATGACCATTGAAGAATTGAAGCAACTATATACAGTTTAATATGCACAAGCTGAACAGAAAGTACAACTTATTATATGTTTTTCATTTTTAAACTTCACTAAAGCCAAATATTTGCCCCTATCATGCATGCTGCTGCTGCTAAATTTAATATTCAATGCATGGTGGCGACCATAATATAAAACCAAATTAAATTACTTGTCTTAACATTCTCATAAAAAAAAAACAATGTCTTAACATGTTTTGAGAATGGACTTTTTAGCCAACCCACTTGAAGTTCTTTATTTGGTTACATAAGTCGGTGGCTAAGAGTATCTTTAGGTGAGACACTATCCTAGCATTAAACACCAAATTTTCAATAATTTGGTGTTTTTTTATTTTCAGGAGAGACACATGTTGATGAAAACACCAAAAAACATCAAAGCAAACACCAAATCGATCAAAATTTGGTGTTATATTAAATCTCTCTCGTGGTTTTGGAAAAACCACGTGGTTTTTTGAATACCGCATGGGTTTGAGCTAGAGTGTGGGCTTCAATCACGCGGTTTTGCGAAAACTGCTCGAGAGATTTGAAAATAGAAAAAAGAATAAAGTTTATGTGCGACCATAGTTCGATTTGAATTTTGAAAAACCGAAATCCGAGAAATTTGAAATAGAATTGAATTTGAATCCCTTCGAATTTCGATGATTTCGACACTATATTTAAAATTTTGATTTTTGAAAAACCGAAATTCGATGTTCGGGTTTCGCTCGAATCACGAACTATGTGTGTGTGCGACATCATCGTAAGCTAAAAAACCGTGTGGGTTTGGGCTTCTATGGTAGGCTTCTGTAGCGCGATTTTGCGAAAATGGCGTGGGCTATACGGATGTCAACTATTTGATATCGCTCTTGAAGTTGATTAGTGTATTTTTGGTTTGGTATTTGGTTTGATTCAAATATTTGGTGTTTTTTTAGTTTCTCTCCTAAATATGTTCTAAAACCCCAATTAATTATGCTATCAATCTACGTCAACTCATGTTTTTAAGGCCAGAAGTTCTTCATTTTCTTTAGTGTTGGACTTTAATCTTTCCACATAATAACAAATTAATTTCATATTATCATCATAGGTTAGAACTGAAGACTTTTTAATACGGTTTGTCACTAATAGGTAATATTGACGTCATGGTGGGTATTTGCAAAGAACATTGACTTCTCAATTCTATGATTCTATAATAGTGTCTTTTGTGAAACTTCATTGCAAAAGTCCACCGGCATGTTAACAATTGAACTTGATGCGGTAGATGTAGTGTTTGAACTTTGAAAACACAACTGAAAATTGGGATAAATAAATAGTCCTGAATTATTTTACGTATATATTTACGTTTAATATAGACAATGGTGTGAAACAGAGAAAATATAGAAACAAAATTACAAGAGCAATTATAAATAAATATAGGTATCAACGAATTGAATTCAAATTGTTTAGTAGTGTATATACGTCAAGAGCCAAAGACAAATAAGATCTACTTAATCTCCTACATTAATCTATAAATGATAGATACTTAGCAATTCAGCATATATATGACAAAGATAATTTCTAACATTACAAGAAAAGAAATGTTGATATGGTCGCCACAGTTTAGTGAAATTATTTAGTGAAAAGTTAACCAATAAGCTTGAAAGAATTGAGAAAAGATCAACCACACTAATTAGCTATACATATTAAGTTAGATGCTGTGCAAACAAACTGCAGTGTTTACATTAGTCGATCCAAAATTCATCTGTGTAAGGATGTTAGATATAATTTGTAGAACATCTATCTTGTGGTGTATGCCTATACTTGTGCATATACACGTAAATGGCTTATGTTATTCAATAAAAAGGACTACAATTATGACAAAGAAAATGCTCATATCCTTTCTTAATTCACTTCATATACATCTTAACACCCACAAGTGTACTCACTATACATCAATCAAAACTTACAAAAATCAAAAAATAAAAATCTTATACTATCTTTACCGGTATGATGAACTGCAAAAATCTGTATTTTTCAACTTCAAACTCAATCAATTATGAAGAGGATTTGGCCCCTGGGGAACAAGTCGATCAGAAACTCCGTATATAGGATCATGTTCCCCGTTGTTGCTGCCTTGTGATGATGACTTAGCCGAGTAACGTCTCCAGGAGAATGGTGCTGAGAATTCAGTGTGTAATGTCTGATCATCTTGTTTTAGAGTTCTAGAGCTACAAATAGGAACAGAAAGTTGGTAAAAGATTAGTATGAGTATAAGAATTGTGAAGGGTCGTAAACACTTGTGAGTTTGCATGATTGGAATAATGAGAGAGAAGAAAGTGGAAAGATGTTGAGGTCGCACTAGAGTTGATTAGAGAGGTAAGCAGGTATGGAAGTGTATTAATAATATTGGATCAAGGCAACGTGTGATTGATGACGATAGAGCCAAAGTACTAAAATTTGATTATTTCAAAATGACTTAATTACCCATAAATTAGTCAATGAGCAGAAAATAAAATTGTTTTTAGGATGGTCGGCCGGATTCAGACGCAATAGGTATAAACCAAACTTGATATATCACAGATTGCTGGCCATAGTGGTATAGATTAGTGTATTTCGATTTTTTTTTATATCATTAGAAATAAAGTAGAAACTAGTGATTAGCTCGATCATAACTCAGAATTTCAAATTTCTATCCAATGATATTAATATACTGCATAACAGTGGGGCGTGAGTGGAGAGAAAGAGTAGAGAAGGAGAGAGAGGAGGGGAGAGGGAGAGATTGAGAGGGCGTGGATAGGCAGAGGGAGAGGGACGAAGAGGAGGAATAAGAAATGAGGACAGACATAAACCAACCAAATGAACTTTGGTCTACATACCCCTCTCGGCAGGGCCGGCTCAAGCCAAAGTGTGGCCTTAGGCGAATTCCATGGCGGATTTCTCAGGCCATCTATAATCACCAAAAAAGTTCACTATATATTCACAATTTTATTATAAATTAAGAGTATCATGACTCAAATCGAGCGAAAAAAAAAAGAACGTAACCAAATAAACATCAAAACTATAAATAAATAAAATAATAGATTCATATTGAAATAAAAAACAAAAACAAAACAAATTTCACAAAAAGCGTGAGTATTAGATGATGAATTGATGATTAACTGTTTAGAACTCAAAAGTGAAATTGACAAACGGTTAAACTTGAAATTGGTGAAATAGAACAAGTGAGAGAGAAAAGATTTAATGAGAGAAGTGTAATGACAATTTCTTTAATTAAGACAAGTTAATTAAGATAGAAAGAAGAAAATGCATAGAATGTGGAGATTCTTTCACTAAACGTGGATTTTCCATTTGTTTTATTCTTCCAATGAAACAATTTGATTAAATGAGCACACTCCTACAAAAACTGAAATTACTATGCAAATGTGTAGTCATTGGATTCATATTAATACATCGATGTCATTTGTCATGCGGTGGACTATTGGATTGTATACACTAAAATTCACGTTTAGTGCCCTCCATTTGTAAACAAATTGACTATCATATCCTTTTTGGTATTTTTTTTTTATTTAGGTAAAATAAACAAATATGTGGATAAATTAAAAATATGAGGCCTTTAAATTTGAGGCCTTAAGCGTCACCCTAACAGTATTCACCTTTTATAAAAATAAAAGTCTTTAGGTTTTTTTAATCCAAAAAAAAATGACTGTTCAGAAATCAGAATCACAAGTGAATTAATACATACTTAGGTTGGATAGTTGGAGTGAGTGATCAGAGGAATAACATAGCTTCCAAACAAGTTACACGGACCAGACTGTAGACTACTGGACGTGTACAAATTGCAAACGCATTACTATTAGTAGAAGTTAAATTTTTATGCTAAGTGCACGCCTTTGTTTCACCTAATTGAGATGGTGCGTCTGTAGATTTGTAGAATAAATATGAACAATTTCTTTAGAAGACGGCGTGGTCTACTTAACCAATTCAAATCCACACAGTGATAAGTAGTAAGTCTCTTGGATTGGACATTTTGTTTGGGTACCATTATGGATTGGACTCGGTTGGACGTTTGAAAATGACTTCAGGTTTAAACTTCAGTCAAATTGGATGATCTGATCCGAGTCCAAACCCAGAAATAATTGGATAATTTTTAATTTGAAGGAAATGAATGGGCTAACTTGGAATCGTTGACTTGGATTCTGGCATCTAATACATCATCTTGGCCATTTGGCTTCCATGAATTATGAATGTACCCTTTCTGATTGTTTGGTGAAACTTGCGGTACTTTCTAAGACAAGTGTCTTGAAGATTATTTGAATCCAATAAATGGGCGTTTATCATACGAGAGCGACAATGGAGTAATGAACTATTGGAGGCTTGGAGCAATGAGCTGGGGCATTGACTTTTTTATGTACAAACACCCTAGTCATTTGATGTGAAACATGTTTCATATTTAAAAAGGTGAACTGGGGTAATTTGGTTCCCTAAGTTAGAGTTCCTAATTTTGGCTTATTTTTATGCAAAATCTATAAAAAAAATTGTATTTTGGCAAGAGAGCAGATATTCTGAAGTGTTGGGTCTAGACCTCATGCGCCGATATCAAGCCATTTTGATCATTTTGAATTATGATCATTAACTTCTTCGTGAATGTCTGCCCCGTCAATTTCTTTTTCGTTTACTCTTTTTTTGCCACCATCATTTTTGTTTGCCATTTGAATATAACATAATTAGCACAATCAGATTAATTTGCAACTTAAAAAATAAAATGTAATGTTAGTTGGTTCCTATGGTACATTGGTATATATGTGGGAGGATAGATGTTTTTTTTTTTTGGTTAAGATTTAATCTTTTATTAGATCGAACGTACTTTACATAATCCTAAGACATCATAAAGAACTTGCATATGTACAACCATTGGCGGCTGATGCCACCACACAGATGAGAAAGGCGGAAGGAAAGACAGGTCTCGAGCAGGTCCAGGTGAAAAGTGTACAGTTGATTGCCGTGACAAACGAAAGTTCTTTACTTGATCCGCTGCATGTGATGTCAGGGCGTCTGCAGCACCATTTGCTTCCCGATAAACCCAATTGAAGTGCACTTCTTGGAAGTTACTCAGCACTATCTTAATCTAAGAAATAATTCGAGCTAGTAACCAATGACAGTGCAAGTTCTCATCCTTTAAAACCTTATATAGCAATTGAGAATCTGTTTCTACCTCCACCTTCATATATCCCGCTTTGACCACAATTTGAAGTCCATATAATAGAGCTACAAATTCCGCCTCATTGCTGGTTGCGAAGAAAATTGGTATCGAAGCTCCCATTATAAAACGACCCACAGAATCCCTGAGGATACATCCTCCCCCTGCATGTCCTGGATTCCCAATCGAAGCCCCATCTGTATTCAGTTTAACCCTGCCTTCATTGGGTGGAAACCATTTAATATAAACAAGCATTTTTTCCTTATGCTTCTCTATATGTGTTTCAAGGCTCTGCTGATGTATCGAGATGGATGTAGACGCTTACCTTGAAACCTTGAATCATTTCTCGCGATCCAAATAATCCACAAAACCCCAACAAAATAGCAGCACTGCACTTCCCCGTTTTGCATTGTCCTTATGTATTTTAATAAACTCAGTAACTGGTCCTTAAAACTGCCAACATTCATATTCCTCTGATCCACGAGGCCACTAAAATTTGTTCCACACCAAATAGCTCTAGAAAAGGAACACTCAAAGAAAACATGAGTTTGAGATTCAGGAAAGCTGTCACACATGGTGCATTCTGGATAAACTTGAAAATGATGAGATGCCAAAATATCCGTTGTTGGGACGACACCTTGCAAGCATTGCCATAAGAAAAATCTTTGTTTGAATGAGACTTTTATCTTCCAAACCTGTTTATAAAAATTGTTATCCCGATCCAAAGTATATGTTGCTGTAATCAACTGAATGCAACCATCATACGCAGACTTCACCGAGTATTCACCATTATCCTCCCATTTCCAGATCAAAGTATCCTTCTCATTTGGTGTTAAAGGTATGGAAACAATTCTCTCCACATATTCGACAGGCCAAAATTCATTTAACGACTCCCAATCCCATGTATTAGTATCCATGTCAATGAAGTCAGAAACAAAGTGAAAAGGACAGTCAAGTGGTTTCTGAGTAATTTCAGGCAATTCCTCAGAATGTGGAATCCATTTTTCATCCCATGCCTTAATAGAAGTACCATTCCCCAGCTTCCAGACAGAACCAGCATTGATAATTTTTCGTGTGTCACAGATCCTCTTCCACATAACTGATGAAGTAGATTTGACTTCCGCCTTCAAGAAACTGGAGTTGTGAAAGTACCTCTGTTTCATTTGATGAGCCCATAATGATGTTGGATTCAAGATCCCATCCTTTCTTTGCTAATAAAACATAATTTTGTAACTGCAGTTCTTTGATTCCCAGCCCTCCATTATTCTTTGGCATACATGCTAACTTCCACGGGAAATAATGTAGTTTCCTTGTCTCTGGTGTATGGCCCCATAAAAAGATCTTCGATAATCTCCATTCGATCCAAAGATTCATGCGGGTAAAATTGTACAGACATCATATGAGTAGGCAAATGAAGATAAAAAAATGAATTTACTGTGAGTGAGTCGGCCCTGCCTTTAGATAAACAATTAGCTTTCCATCCGGCCAGTTTCCTTTGAAATCTTTCCAGAAGAGAACTAAACCTGTGAACTCTACCCTTCCCTGTTAAATTTGGCACTCCCAAGTACATTGGCAGGACAAAAGTAGACGGCATCATGAAACTTTTTCTCAAAAAGTAAACGAACCTTCTATGCAATTTGGGGTGATGAATTATTTGCGACTTGGTTATATTGATAGTCTGACCTGAAACTTTACAATACTCCGTTAGCACTTTGCTTAATTTCTCTAGATTTGTGGACTCTGCTGCTCTATACCATCTGCGTACTCCTAGTCTGTTGACTTCTCTTGACCATAACACCTTTTGCCTACTCTAAGTTAGTGAACTCTGTTGGTTCAAGTTATTTCACCCCCATACCATGGACCTTTAGGATCAATAGGCTAGAAATGAGCTATAACAATAGAATTTGTTGTACAGAAAGGGTTAGCCATTCAACTTGTAGCATGCTAGTCCCGTTCTATTTTTGTACGATTTTTATTTTTTATTTTTTGATTGTCAATAAATTATATAATTTTCTTTAAAAATAAATTCTTGTTGCAGTTCCAAATTAACTAATAATTTTCATTCAAATTCACATTTTACTCACAAGTCACAGCACCTTGGTTATTAGAGCGTAAGACTAAATGCAATCCACTCGTCTTAATTGCATATAAATTATCTAATAGTGAAGCCGTCACTCGTTTTCAAATGTAGGTATCCTCTCTTAATCGTAATTTAAATCAATTCTACAGAAGTTTTTATTATTAGATGATTGGAATAGTGCAGTATACAGGACCAACCTAATCATTTTGATGAATGGACATCTAGTCGACACCAATTGCAGTATTGCACGAATAAATACTCTGGTTGTGAAATTGATAGGTAGGCTAATCTTTCTAATTAGATGTTCTGATGATCCCTATTTAACTCCAACTAATTCTAAACAAGCTTCGCCACCAAAAAGTCAAAAACTTGATCGAAGTCATTTTCATCAGTAGTCCCTTTTCTTTGAGAAAATCTCGTAAGTTTCATGTCATTAGCCCAACGTCTCCAAGTTTAATAACAAAATTAGGCCTAAAGACCTATATTGACTAGTAATTTCGGCTGCCCATAGTAATTTCGGTTTTAGGACAAAAATTAGTTGTTATCATTAATAATTTCGGTTTTAGGACATTTTTGGGCAGACCTAGCAAGTTATTTTTGTTTGGATTAACCAATATTACCCCCACTAGATGAGCCAATTAGATTTCCCCACTAAATGGGAAATTAGGATCTCCCCTTTTAATACACAAAAAAAAAAAATCAAAGTGAATTGACCGAATTTTTTTGTATGTATTTAGGAGAAATATCCTAATTTCCCATCTAGTGGGGGAATCCTAATTGGCTCATCTAGTAGGGGGTAACACTACTTCACCCTTTTTGTTTAATACTAATTATTCTAGCAAAAAAAAAACTCTAACTAGAAACTTGTAAATGTTTTTGAGATCTAATTGTTTTCATTTGTGAACTAGTTGATTTGTGTGTTAGGGTTAGTTATTTAAAATATGAGAAATCATCTACTTTTTTCTCCATCTAATAAAAAAAAAAAACTCAAACTAGAAACTTATAAATATTTTTAAGTTCTAGTTGTTTACAACTTTGAACTAGTTGATTTGTATGTGTGTGTGTTGTGATTAATGATTTAAGATATAAGGAATTATCTACCTTTTTCTCCGTCTAGCCAAAAAAAAAACTCCAACTACAAATTTGTAAAAATTTTGAGATCTAATTGTTTTCATCTTTGAGCTAGATGATTTGTGTGTTAGTTGTGATTAGTCATTTAAGATATGATAAAACATCTTATTCTCTCATAGCAAACATTCTTCTCACTTTGCAATCTACTTTTTCACTTTTCAATTCTAAGTTATTGTTAATTGAAGAATAATTGGATTGATTTCGACACTGGTTCAACAAGCAATTGAACAACGATTATTGTGTCACGCAATTAAACCCGACAATTAGATTGGTTTGATTTTGAATTATCAGTCTATGTTGAGTCCATGAACAGATTCAAAGTCGAGCATTGTCCATTAACTGGCTTAGGTCGACTCAAATGCTACTCCGCTCCTCAGAGTCTCAGACATGCCCAGTGCACCAATTTGTAATTGTGTATTTGTGTGTGCTGCACATCAATATTATGTAACTCTGTAAGATGCGTAAAGAAGATCTATGAAGTTCCAGAACACGTAACATGCATAGTCCTTGCCTCTACAATATTCATGTCCAATTTTACAAAACAGCTCCATGACCAACGAATGAGAAAACATAGAAACTAGTAAATGTTAAAACGGGAGAGCATTTTCAAGAGAATAACAGGATCCATTGATAGAAACTGATGCTAGCTAAGGAACGCATGTATCGTATTTATACCATCAATTCGTCAATCATTATATATAAGAAGAGTGATCGAGAGTTCGAGACGATGTTTTAAGAGACGATGGATCGGCAGCTACGTTTTAAGAAACAATGCTCGTGTTTTTACATGGATTTTGTCCAGGATACTAGTTCAACTGTTCAACAAACTCCACAAAACTTGCTATATTCCCCATCCGAATTACATTCTCTGCCACACATGTTTTTCTGCAATTCATTTGGCTACTCGCCTACTCGAGTGAGATTCCACAATGGCAAAGATCTTGATGCTGCTTGAAGATTCAAAATGAATGTATTGAGAAATGGTATACGAGTGTAAAGATTGTTCAAAAATGTGGAAAGACAGGATTCTCTCGCGATTGTTCTTATGACACAGCTAGGCATGCATACAATGATGCATGATTTGGATATGCTTTCTAACGCGAAATGGGTCTTCAGCAGCTTCATTTTTTCTTCAGTGAGTTCAGTGTACATATATAAATGGTTCAGCACCAGATTATTCGATTGATGCTTATTTCTGATGGGAAAAGTAACTTGTTTTGAATCTCAGTACCATTTTGTGATGGTTACAATGATGAAATAACCTGGTCGTGAATCCCATGCAATCACCTTGTACAGAGTAGGCTGTTCTTTAAGCTAATTTTGATACACAAAGCAGAATCTTATCGTTGTCTCATCTTAGGCAAGCAATTCACAACTATTCTAAAATAAGTATTGTGAGGAAGTGCAAAGAAATGGCACAGAAAATTCTCTAACAATCCCAATCACAGTGAATTCTTTGCTCCAATCGTAAAAGACAGACATTTAGTTACTAGAAACACACAAAGCAAAGAGTCTCCAGAGAGCAAGTGAACGAAAACGGACGCTGAAATTATAACAGCCATATTGTAAAAGACCAAAATCATAGACATGCATCACCTATAAACTGGATGAATCTACAATTTTTTTAACAGTGCATGATGGTCTAAACTAAATTAACAATACTTTCAAACTAAAGATTAAATGGCAATACGCTTCCCCCATTTGTTATGGGTTTGAAGCATGCGCCTCAGCGGTGGTTGGCCTTACATTTTATCAAAACTTACCAGTAAACAGAAGCCAAATGAAGCAATGCAGCGGAAAAATTGTTAAGTCTGTATCAGTGCAAAAAGTGACAAAAAATCAGGTGCGAAAGCAGGGCCAAAGATAATTCTCCCTTTGAAAGTGATTGCAGTCTTTGAAAAGTAATTTAGGAGACCTTGTCGATTTGTGTACATGCCTGGATTGACTTGACTTCAAAATAACTTGAGCTCAAGGGATGACTTCAATAAATTTTAAAGTCTAATAAGTTGCTTTGATTTTGTGGATGTTACATGAAGACTTTCAAGTCTATTACTTCTTATTTCTTCTTCATGAGGAGTCGAAGCGCCAACCATACAACTCCCCCGCGTAACGAATTCCTTAATCTTTCTTTCAATAGTTTTGTTGCTCCCATACCTTCTTGGTTGGGTAACTTCCATCAGATTGTCCTTCTCAATCTCCAATTCAATCAGTTCACTGGATAAATTCCAAATTTTCTTGGAAATTCTTCTCAAGTCATAGAAGCTGATTGTTCTGGCCAACTTAAGAATCTGAAGTACTAGTCTCTATCGAGTAATTCTTTTTCTGGTCCAATTCCTAACTCTCTTGGGAGCTTGTCGTCGCTGAGGAAATTAGTTGTCAGTGACAACCAATGGAATGGGAGCATTTCGGAAACTATTGGACAACTTTCAGAGTTAAGAAGTCTATATCTTCCTTCTACTTCCTTAAATGACTTCATAACTGAAGATCACTTCGCCAAACTCTCAAAGCTTGAATTCTTGGATTTGAGGTACAATTCTTTGGTTATGAAAGTAGGATCTCACTGGGGTACCTCCTTTTTCAACTGAAATATCTCTATATGAGATCTTGTGAAGTAAGACTAGAGTTCCTGGCTTCGAACACAATCGGAACTTATCAAACTAGATATTGCCAGCACAAGTATTTCAGATTCCATTCCTGATTGGTTTGGAAACCAAACTTCCAATCTCGCTCTCATGTATCTCTCTGACAATCAAATTCGTGGTCAAGTGCCTAGTTTTTTGTCATCAAGCAGGGTTGAGAAAATAATTTTAATTATGAGTTCCAACAATTTTGAAGGTCCCTTCCCACACTTTCCATCCAACCTATTTGTAATAGATCTCCATAACAACTCATTATCAGGCCCTATACCAAAAACTATAAGTAATATGATGCCTTCATTGCAAGCTCTATATCATTATGTAAACCTTGTTAATGGTAGCATTCCTACCTCAATATGTAAGATGAGAACCTTGATACTTCTTGTTCTCAGGAAACCATTTCTATGGAGAGCTGCCACAATGTTGGACTGATCTACAAAATTTGGGGGTTATGGATTTAACATCCAACAATCTATCAGGGGTTATCTAGAGCACGACAAACCATCTTCATTCACTAACATCGTTGCACTTGAAAAAATACAGTTTTCATTGAGAAATCCCCTCAGCCTTTGAAAAACAACGCTAGGTTGAGTGTTCTTGACCTTGGAGAGAACACGTTGTTTGGAATGTTCCTATATGGATAGGAGAGGACCTATCAGCATTAAAAGTTTTATGGTTAAGGTTCAATAGGTTCAGAGGAAATATAATGTAGATCTTCCTGGCGGAAGCTTCAGTTTAATTAAATCTACACTTTAATTGAAACACAATTAAAAAACGACCTAAAAATTACTCTTTTATTGAATCTCTCAATCACAAATCACACACATAAACACAACTACTGAAATCCTAACTACAAGCCCGTTATTTAAAGTAAACCTAAAAAGCATAAATCAATAGGAACATGACATGTGTCCAACTAACTAATGGACTCGAACTATGAGCTTGGACTCAACTAATGTTCTACATCACTCTCCCCAACCGAAAAAAATTCGTCATCGAATTTCTAATCAACAAAAACTTCAGGTAAAGAGAACCACGTCCACAAGCTTTAGGAAATCGGCCAATACCCCAGCTGAAAGGAATCCGACTATAAATTTTTCCTTTATAGCAGTTTCTCTGGCTTAAAATCAGTAACCCACAACATGCTCTTGCACATAGATTATGAAAACAATAACCAGAAGATGCACAAAAAAATTTCAGTACTAATGGCTCGTCTTAAAAGCTTGTAACTTCACCAACATATGTGACTTTCTTTAAGGAAATCCAAATCTGCAATCGTGCTTTTTTGAAAAACAAATAACATCATTTGTCAAAGTGAGTCACAAAATTTTCCCAAATCGGATCTTCGTACTTATCAAAGATTGGTGGAGCACCCAATAGGGGGGCTTCAACACCTGCCGACAGCCGAGCGGCACCATCATTGAGGGGTACACCCTCACGTTCCTCATTGAAAGGAGGTTCCCTGTTGGTGTTATCTTTCATGTCAACTCTGTTCTCTCCATTGTTTTCTGGATCTGTAGGCGCAAAAGGGTTCAAAAGAGGGATTGAACCATCAACTTGAGATGCATCATCAGTACTAGCCACTGAACTATTATTCTGTGGTAGTGGAGGTAGTTGTTGCACTTCTGTTTGGGCTGGAAACTTTGCTTCCATCAGGTTCTGGAACATCTGTGTCATGTTCTTCATGCTTTCTTCTAAATGAGACATGCGAGTATCCATGGATGGAAGACGACCTCGAGTTGCTTTGTTATTCACCATAATAACACAAAAAAATTTGACTTTTCAAAAAATAAATTGCCGTGAACAGTAACCTGGGTGAACAGTGATGCGGTGAATAGTACCCGATGAACAGTGTTTCGTGAACAGTGTTTTCGGTGAACATTACCGTGAATAGTAACCCCTTGAATTAATCTGCTCTGATACCAAATAATATAGATCTTACTGGCAGAAGCTTCAGTTTAATTGAATCTACACTTTAATTGAAACAGAATTAAAAAATGACCTAAAAATCACTCTTTTATTGAATCTCTCAATTACAAATCACACACATAAACACAACTACTGAAACCCTAACTACAAACCCGTTATTTAAAGTAAACCTAGAAAGCATAAACCAATAGGAACATGACATGTGTCCAACTAACTAATGGACTCGAACCATGGGCTTGGACTCAACTAATGTTCTACATCAAAATATTCCTCAACAACTATGCTATTTAAATAATCTTCGAATTATGGATCTCGCAGAAAATGATTTATCTGGAACCATCCCTCCTTATTTTGGAACTATTAGTGGCATGGTTTTGGGTCAAGGAGAAGGTATATATGATATTGCTGTCAGATTATGTAAGGTACGCAGAGGTATTAGTGGAAATGATGACGGGAAGAGAGCTTGAATACATTAAGATATTGCCAATGCTAACCAACTAGATATTTCAAGTAATAATTTGAAAGGACTGATCCCCAAAGAGCTAGCTCTCCTTTCTGGACTAAAGGGTCTGAATTTATCGAGGAGAAGGTTAACAGGAAGCATACCAGAGAATATAGGTAATTTGATTTCATTGGAATCAATTGATCTTTCTAAGAATGATTTGTCAGGCACGATTCCTCAAAGTCTCTCAGAGTTAACAACTTGCTAGGACGAATTCCATCAGACAACCAACTCCAAACACGTGATACACTGCATCCATCTATAGAGGCAACAGTAAACTCTGCAGACACATACTTGAAAACAAATGCCAAGGAGATGAAGTCGATGAACCCTCTCAAACTAAATTAACTGACATTTATAAAGGGACAGATGGAACAAATGAGTCTGAACTATCTGCATTTTACATCAGCATGGCATCTAGGTTCATCTTCGAGTACTTGGGAGTGGTTTATGTTTTGTTGTTCAAGAAGTCTTGGAGGTATGCCTATTTCAGGTTCATCAATGACACAAGTTGTATGAGGAAATCATGGTGAAGGTAGCTTGGCTGAAAAGGAAGCTACAATGCAACTAAGTTGAAGATTAAGGCATTCATCAAATCAACATACGTATATTAGAATTAGCTTGTGTGTATTGTCTTTGAATCTGAGGGGGTAACTACTTGGTTTATACACAAAGTATTAAGTTTCAACCTATTTCGTTATGCAATTGATATAATTCTGTATATACACAACTACTACAAGTCCAGCCTGGTACTCAATTGAGTAGACACGATAAACCAGTTCTACTTATCAGCGTAACACCACCCTTACCCGTGCCGGTCTCCTTTTCTCCAGCTCTTTCACATTGTACATATTCTCCACTGATATGTTTCTACTGTATCTTTTAATTTTAAAATAGCTAGTTACCCATCGTGAAAAGGGTCCCATGTCGTTTTCTAATCTACTTATTTCATCAGTGAGACTATTCAGCAACTACCCTTAATATGCCTGTCGTCGACATGTTGTATATGGATGAGATTTCCACAGCTCCCATCTATATCAATATATCATTCATGCTCCTGTTTCCAAACAGAGAACTCTATATGCCTTTGTGCAGTGACATTCCTTATCACAGTAAGAGTTTAATTGCATCCTACTCATTTCTATAAGAGAATTATTTTTTACAAAATAAAGTAAATAAATAAAAATAAAAAATAAAAAATGCATGCAAATAAATTTATTGGCTAGCTGTGGCATACATTACTACATTAGGATGCATTCAGCATTCTTCTAGTATTTTTTTATTTTAATTATTATTGTTGTTTATTAATAATTGAATTTTATCGATAGAAGAAAACAGTTACATACTTGAATATACTTGCGATCACACATTGTAATGGTAGCATAGAAAACAAGACAAAAAGCAGAAAAACTACACCAACACCTAGAAGATCCTCCATTCCTCTAATGACTGTATATGATTTCATATGTAACTCCTCTTTTGGGTTCTATATTTATGGGTTCTACACTTCTACATTTTGATTTATAATGTTCCACAAAAGCGGAGTTATGAAATCATATAAGAGAAAAAAGTAAATAGATAAATATGTAAAAGTACCTCTTCTGTGGAACAATATAAATCTGTCTTTAAATTTCCAGGAGAAAAGCTTCTTGTGATCTGAACCATCATATCATACGCTTTCAGTTTATTCCAAGTAATTCCTCCAAAGGTGAACTGGAAGAGTTATTGCTTGTTCCATCTGTTCTCCCTGACATTTTGGTCTTCGAAATGGTTGAAGAAACATAGAAATAACAATGTAAGTAGAAGGGTAAAACTAAAGCAAAGACTATGACGAAGACTGGTAGAGAGAGTCCACTGTACAGTTGTTATCTTCTTAAAGTCAAGTCAGTATTATTTCTGGAACTGCCACGATAATCTAAGAGGTGCCAAAGGCTTGTCGATAATTTACTAGTATTGTGGAAAAACTAATTTATTTCACTCTTATAGCCAAACAATTTAATGCTGGAAAAGATATACATATTGTACATTGACAGAAAGACTAAAACTCAGCGTGAATACTTGGCAAAAAAGATCCATCAACCACACATTTCTAACATAGGCCTTGGAGATTTAAGAGATCCATCAACAAAATGAAGATTCTAAAACTAGTTGCGGAATTACAGTATATAGGATATTATTGAACCTACATAACCTTGAGATCTTGTAAGCTATCTTATTCTGAGAAGCGCAACAGCATGGTGACATCAAGACGCAAGGGAGCTCACTTCATCTTTGCGCCACAACCCCTCCTCACACTTGTACCATCTCAAGTGACCATCATCAATGATCATACGCTGACAAAGAACACAGGAGTCTTCCTGACAAGTAAAGAACTCTCGCAACCGCAAAGCCTTTACAAGGATTGACTTACTAAGTTCTCTCGAAAGTTTTCTAGGAGCAGGAGGTGGAGGTATTTCTATGAACAAACAATGTGATATATTTAATACCTCTAGGTGTTCCAAACTCTCCAAAATGAGATCCAATGCTTCCTTGCACAACAATGAGCACCGAAGGCTTAAGACCTTAAGCTTGGGAAGAAAAGTAGCTATAGTTGATGCAAAAAGGACATTAAAAGGGCCCATGACCTTCAGTTGTGTGAAGTTCTTGCAATTCATACCAATTACCTCCAAAATATATGGAGGGTCTCTGATGCTAGGCATTGTCAAGGACTCCAGCTCTTCCCATTTGCAGACTGCCTGACAGATACAAGACTTTGTAATCCTATTCCAAGCCGGTAGAACAAGTCGTTTAAGGTGAGGACACCTGAAAAAGCAAAAAGCATTAGGTAATAATGAAAAATACACTATCCAAAAACAACCTCGGAGAGAGCCTATTACGACTGAAATTTGATTAGGATTTGTCCAATACCTTTCAGCAATGTAAATCAATTGATCATCCTTTACGTATAGATCGAGATGGAATATTAAGCATCTGACGCTTTCATGGCTAAGACCCAATGCAATCTTCAAAACTTTCAAGAAGTTGTTGTCAGAACTATTTGCCACCCATATATACGGTGACGCTGGAATCTTAATAAACTTGGACTGCACAACCCCAAAGTCAATAGTTTTCCAAAGGATAGGATCACAAGAAGCAATGCGCCAAGAACTGCAAACTCGAGAAACACCAGAAGTCAACTCTATGACGTTGAATGACAGGAAAATCTTCACAAGCACATCAGTATTGATATCCTCCCATCTCCTTGCTGTAGAGTTAGTATTATCCATCTCTGTTAATTTCCCAAAGTTCTGAAAAGCAAATCTAGCACACTGTACTTCCTGCATATACAAATAGCATAATCAACATGAAGAAAAAAGAGGAAAAAGCAAAAAGAAAATTCTTTCAACCAACATCATCCAGCAAAGTGCAGTTCTATAAAGCTAATAAGAAGAGCTAAAATTGACAAACTCAAAACTACATAGATCCTTTATATCATATTCTTCCAATCAGTCAAGCAAGTTAGCAGTTTCTACTTCCAAACCACCAAGATTCTAGTTTCGCTCTTAATGTGACATGGAAACTCTATATATATGAAATAACTCCTGAACAATTTCTGTTTCAGAATTATCACCTAAGGTCGCCTCTAGGACCAACGTGACCTAAGCATCCTCAACAGTTCTACTTGAACAAGTATTATTTATTGGAGTGAAAAACTGAAAATCCATGTAGTGTATTAGGAAAAAAAATTGAATCAAATTACTTCTAGTTTCTAGGTGCAATACCAAAACTCTCTGTGAATATTTTTCCTCCCAATATTATCTGTGAACTACTTAATAATACTCCCTCCCATTCAACAGCTTATACAATATTTTCTACAAGATAACACAGTAAATGTTCAATCTAGTCTGAATCGATTTTAATGCTTGAAATGAATCGCTTTTGAACTTTTCTTTTATGAAGCTAGAAAAAGTTCGTACCATGTAGGTTGAAACATCCTACTACACAATAAATGAGGATAACCAGAAGGACGCCATGACACAAAAATCACACCATATAAACCCTTTCTTACAGCAGACTCCAAAGAGAATGCAAAACACTTGAAAGTAGCTTCCTTGTACACTCTCCACTGCCTGGTCCAAAGGTACAGCCCTTTGATGCCCAGAATCCTCTGTGATACACTATGACCCTGGTTCTCGATATGCCTCTCTGGCTCCGCTTCCACCAATTATAGAACCCTCTGATTCTACTAGATGAAACTTAGTGGATTAATTTCTTTGGTAAAAACAAAGGTTGTAGGTTTAATGTTGGAACAGATGAGGCCCAGGAAGTGTTTTTGCAGAAAATGGAATGCAACAGAGGTGTGTATGAGGTATATGGTCTGACTACCCAGTTAAATATAAAAAACTAAGGTATGTAACCTTCAATATACCATATCCCACATTGCCACTATTTGTGAGTTCATGCATTTGACAAGGCTTTTATAAAAAATATATGGTGTGTCACTGATAAGTGGAGAGGCCCAAAACCTTATATATTTCAATGCAAGGCTTAACATCTCTACACACGCCCCCTCACGTGTGGCATTACTTGAGCCTAACATGTGGATTAACATATTAGGTGACGTGGCGGGGAAACAGGCCCAAAGGGCCAACAACAATAGCCCGCTCTGATACCATGAAGAAGATGAGCATCTAACTTAAAATCAATTGGTGATTAGTGGAGGCTGTGGAGAGGCCTAGAAACTTATGTATTTCAAAGAATTGCTTAACATATCCCATGTAGGACTAAACATCTCTCAACAATCATGATTGATTTAATCTCTAAGCACTGGAAAAATAACCAATTCTAGAAAATGAAGACATCTTTGCATTGCAGCACATCCTAAAAGGCTACTTTCAATATAAGAACAACAGTAATGTGTCCTATGCTGTATATTGCACTGCTTATGCTCTATAATTTAAGATTTATCCACCTCTCCCTCTTTAATCTCTATTCCTACTCCAAACTTCCGGTCACTGACTTAAAAACAGCCCTGGACTGTAGTTCTATCCACAATCAAGTACAACATCTTTATTTTATTGCTTTAAGTAAGAATATGTAAAAGTTAATGTCAAACATTGCATGTACTCTCCAAACCTCAGTTTTAGTTTTTACTATATGAGCTACAAAACCCAATGGATAATCTCCTAAGCTTTCATTACCACTTCTCTAGGATACGACACTGGTACTGGTATGATACTGGTTTTATATGTACCCCTCACCAACCATGAGAAAACGAGGAGAAAGAAGATAAATCAGAAGAGACTATTTATATTTTATTCAGTTTTCTAGCTTTACCCCCCCAGAACTTAGGCCAATTAGCTTTACCCCACCCCACCCCTTTTTATCTAGAGGTTTAACCCCCACCCAAGTTCATCTTAAATCAACTTCTTTTTTTTATCAATTTGTAAAAAGACTTCATTGCCTTTTGTCTTTTTAATAGTTTTCTAGCTTTACCCTCTCCCCCCCAGAACTTAGGCGAATTAGCTTTATCCTCCCAGTTCTTTCATCTAGAGGTTTACCCCCTAGAACTTAGGCCAATTAGCTTTACGCCCCTAGTTTTTTCATTTAGAAATTTACCCCCCCAAGACCACAACACATCCAAGTCAACTGAGTTTGACCGTAATGTTTTTGGTCAAGACAAATGAAAAGACTCTAATGCTCTTTTCTAGATATAATTACATAAATACCCTGTGACTTTATTCAAATCATCTATGACACATGTCATGATCTTGTGAACTCTATCCGACAGCCATACACCACTCTAAGGGTGTGGATGTCATTTGATAAGGATTGGTATATAACAAAATATATAAAATATATTATTATTATTATTTTTTTTTGTATAAAATATTATATAAAATCATAAACTAATAATATAAAATTGTAATAACAAAATAATAATAATAAATGATAAATATATATATTTTATACTAGTTTTTATAGTGGTAAAATGAATTATTCAAAGCAAATAAAATTTTAATTAATTTTAATTTTCGGATCGGATAAATTATCCGATATCCGATTTGGATATCCGAAATCGGATTCGGATACGGGTATAAATTTTCGGATTCGGATTCGGATACGGGTATAAATTTTCGGATTCGATATATCGATTCTGGATATAATCCTAATCCCTATCCGCTTGCACCCCTAGATGGTAGTGATGGTGTATAGCTGTCGGATATAGTTTACAAGATCGTGACATGTGTTATAGATGATTTGAATTCCAATTTTGTATTTGCCAAAGTCACAGGGTATTTATGTAATTATATCTAGAAAAGGGCATTAGAGTATTTTAATTTGTCTTGACCAAAAACAGTACGGTCAAACTCAGTTGACTTGGATGTGTTGTGGTCTTGTGGGGGGGTAAACCTCTAAATGAAAAAACTAGGGGGGTAAAGCTAATTGGCCTAAGTTCTTGGGGTAAACCTCATTTTACATGATGAAAAAAAGAACTGGGGACAAAAACCTAATTGGGGAGATAAAGCTAATTGGCCAAAGTTCTGGTGGGGTAAAGCTAGAAAACTATTAAAAGGGCAAAGGGCAATGAAGTCATTTTACATGTATTGACCAAAAAGATAACAGTTGAGTTGAATGTGGTGTGATCTTGGGGGATAAACCTCTAGATGAAAGAACTGGGGGAGATAAAGCTAATTGGCCTAAGTTGTGGTGGGGTAAAGCTAGAAAACTGTATTTTATTAGACTGTTCTTGTGGTCACTTTTAGGCCCACAATATAACGTTTAAATCCAGTCACTACGATAACTTACGTTAGGCACTAAAACAATTACTACGTTAACTAACAACCTAATAATAAAAATATAATACCAGTAGGCATACCGTGTCCCCGCATTTCTAAGGCTATGTCTTGTACACGTTCTTGTCCCTGTGTCTGTACCTATGTCCAAATTATAGGATAGATTGATATATAGTGACCTAAGAAAACCTAAGAATGCATTCCCTACGAAATGCCCCAAACTCCATATCATCCAGTTCATTTATGCAAAGAAGTCTAGAAAGACCCCTGCTGGGTAAATGCACCAGTATAAACTCAAAATCAATTTCTACCAAGTACTCCAAGCACTTGGGAAATTGAATATGAAATAAATCACTCAAGCAGAAAACAGATCAGTCTTAATATGATTCATCAGTCAGATTCATGGCTCTTACCATAAATATTACCCAAAAGTGCTAAAATTGCTAACTTTCTTCCACAATAGACTTAAAAATCAAAACTGGAATAGCTTATTATCATGAACTCTTCCACAATGGTTTCAAATTTTCAGCAGCTCCATCAACCATAAAGAATAGATCTATTCTGAAAATTGAGATCCTATACATTCGGGATATGATCTTTCCTCTTGTTCAATTTGCGAGAGAGACTCAAGGGCTATCTAACAAGTTCTTGTATAACATTTCATAATTGAAACAAACTAACCATTTAAACATTAAACTTTCTCTATATTAATTTTACCTCCCTAATGAGTATATTTATTATTATTTTTTTCTATTATTATTATTTTTAACTAAGTGACATCATAACTGTCCTAAACTTCCTAACATAGAAAATCATAACACGTACCTACAATTTCAGGCGAATTTTCAAATCCACACATCCTCATACTTTACAAACAACGTTGCGTTGTTTCCTGTATGCATTCTGACTATTACACAATATATCTCTAATCTTCCTCTATGACTCTCTCCTTTCCTTCCTAACCATCAACGCAAGCACACTACTTCCAAGACCACCTGACCTGTTCTCTATTTACAACCAAAATAAATTATCGATCAATCCTCAAATCTTGATTTCTAATCTTTCAAAAACTATCCAAACTACTTTAATCACTATCTTATTCAAGTAACCACTATTGCATCTCAGAACCTATAATTTGCCTAACCAACAAAATTTCATAAATCTGTACAATCCCTTGATCAAAGCTCAAGTAACCATACTTAAACTCTTTTTTACTCAAAACTAAACAAAGGATCGCACCTAAAACTACCAAACTAATGAAAATTAGCAAACTCAAATCTCCTCCAGAACACTCAAATTCTACCAAAACTTCAACAACTTTGGACTAGATCAATTTCTCAATCTGGGCAATCAAAATTAGTGTTAAAAAAACAATATTTAGAACAAACCAAGTGAAATTTGATTGATAATTACAACTATGCAACACAAAATTCACTAAAATTATCAAAAAGAAAGGTAAAAAAAAAATAGTAGTCAAAATGAGAAATGAGAAAATTGGAAAGAAAAAGGTTACCTCTAATTCATCTTTGATTTCAACTCTTTTGTCTAAATCCATCTTCTTCCTCGTTTTCTAGTTTTTTCTTACCAGATCAGAAGAGAAGAAATGGCCATTGAACACTTGTTAAGTTGTTATGAACAAAAATATGATCTGGTACTCTTGGGAGACGTTTTTACTTAGTATATTTAGCGTTGTCGACTTACACGTGTCATAACGGTTCTATGTAAGTTGATGAGGTGAAACGTGGAGTATAAGACCGACTGATGATAGTTAGTCGTTCTGATACATGGAGTAGGATAAAAGGTCTGGAAAAAAAAACTGTTAACGGCTTCAATTAGTAGTTTTAGTACTATTTCTTCTAGTTGGAAATTGGAAATAGGAAGTTGGAACATGAACATCACATTATTATATGCGATTTAATTTGCAAAAATTTGTGCATGTATGTGATGCAAAAGTGGTACCTAAGTTTATGGAAAATTATGATGGATGCCTAGACGGGGGTGTGTGTAGAAGTCACATAATGTATAATTTGTTATAGAAATGGCTAGACTATAATTTACAGAAGCTCCACTACCACACTTCCTAGTTCAATTATTGGATTGCATATAATACTCTTGCACCCCATACATTAAATCCTGGTTCCGTCTTTGGATGGATGTAAAGCATTTGAAGAAGAGGCAACTATCTACTTAGGTTGTTGTTATACGCAAAGTTGGGATCACCTTCTACACAGTTGATGAGTTTATGAGTCAATTGCCTCAATTTACGAAATACCAAAGGTGCATGTTTTGAGATAAGCTTGAGCATGGAACTATGGAAGTTTTAAATTTTCTTGGTTGTTGTTGGTTGTTGTTTTGTATTTTGTATTTTGTATCAGTGATGGAACCAGGGGTCCTCCCCTCTAGTCCTTGCACTTATTATACTAGATTTATTGCTATGTAGTGGGTGTGAGGATAGTGGAGGTGGAGAAGAGAGAGGGAGAAAAAGAAGTTGAGTATGGTAAAGAAAAAGTACAGAAAGGGTGAGGGGGGAGGTTACGGAGGTATACATAGACAATATAGAAAGGAAGTGAATATTAGCGAAGTTTTTGGAGACCCACATCAAGAGTTCGCTAACGACGGACTAGTAACTAGATATAAGGATTGACACCCTCTGAGTTTTAAGAAAAATGATACTACAGCGAACCCAAGCTTAGATTATTTTGGTTTTGTCCCTAGCTAGTTTGTGTTACCTGATTGTTTGAGTTACAACTGGGAATCTGGGATTATTTCTCGTCTCAGACATACATTGAGTGGTGACTTGGTGACAGGTGAATATATAGGATTTTAAAAAAAGAGAGAAATCTAATCAGGGACAGACAATGGTCGTCGCTCAT
This sequence comes from Coptis chinensis, assembly GCF_015680905.1. NCBI lineage: Eukaryota > Viridiplantae > Streptophyta > Magnoliopsida > Ranunculales > Ranunculaceae > Coptis > Coptis chinensis. Next base: position 81,444,790 of record NC_141461.1, on the reverse strand, counting down.
TGAAAGAAAGAAGTTTCCCACGCCATTAGTCCTTTAGATAGATATATCGGTTCATTAGAGAATGCTGCTGATGGACAAGAAGTTTATGGATTATATATGAAAGCCCTGGGGACTCGTTTACGGCGTCCCAGAAATATATGAATAAAACTATTGATTACTTTTTTAGAAGCGCAGGGTTCCATATAATCCCAAACTAGAAATGGAGACTGCATGTGCCAAAAACTAGCGTCAGAGAAGGGTCCTTTGCTATCCAGATGCGGGTATGGGCATCCTCAATCCACATTCAACAAAGCAAGTTACACAGAGAACAAAAGGAAGATTACTATTAAATGAAGAACCGAAAATAAACTGGTATAACTTTCTAATATAATGTAGGGTTAACTAGTATTACCCCCCCTAGATGGGAAATTAGGGTCTCCCCCCTAAATACACACAAAAAAAAAGTCAAAATGGGTTGACCGAATTTTTTTTGTGTGTATTTAGAGGGGAGACCCTAATTTCCCATCTAGTGGAGGGGAAATCCTAATTGGCTCATCTAGTGGGGGGTAATACTAGTTCACCCTATAATGTAATGTGTAGGTACAGAAGTGAACTGACATGAGAAACGTGCTTTAAGCTCCAAAAGCAACTAAATTACAACATATTTCACATTTCTCTAGAACAAGATGTATTGAAAAGAGAGGGAAAAAAAATAGCGCCGGACTACATCTTGAAAATATAAATAGCGCCAGACTCCTGTCAGTGAGGTCTGAATGGTTGATTGTACACATTCTACTTTCTTATTCGGATGCCAGGGATGTCTCTCAAACCCATCTTGACTGCCGTTTTCCTGAAAAGTGCAGGAGGCTTATGCAGGCCAATTGAGTCACAGAAACGACTCGCCAGTTCTACTAGTGTAGTTTTATCACGTCCTATCTCCTTAATTGAATTGTAGTATCCAAGCCAAGCGTGATATGCAGCTTCCTTGATGCTACAATCCATATTCACCAATGCATCCTTGACCTGCATGTACAAGCAGGTTCAACAAACTAGAAATCAACTTGGACATGCCCACATCTCTCTTATCAAAGTAAACCAAATGACAATTAATGACTGATGGAAAAGGATGGCATTATTGCTATGTAATGTGAAATTCATTTCGGAGTGGATCGGGGGAGGGGGTAGATATTTTCATGTGCTTTCGAGGTTGCTACAAGACCTCAAATACCTATTACATCGACAAAAATAACATGCTCCTTTTTTTCATCAAACCCATAACAAATTAGTATGTTAACTATAGGAGTAGGAAGTTATACTTGAAAATTAGAATGCCTGAAAAATAGAATAAAATAAATATACTTTAATAAAAATAAATTTTTCCAGAACAACTTTCAAAAAGCTAAATAGACTATTATTCATGTTGATTAGAAGTTGTTATGTTTGCCATCTGCCCATCTGTAATTAAGTGAAAAGTGACTATTGTAAGTTGCAAAAACCTGATAGCATCTATTCTTTTATGAACCCATGTGCATGGAAAAGTGAAAACTGTTTAAACGCATGAAAATGACCTAGAGATGAACCTTGAGTACTCATCTAAAGCTAATTATATATACAAGACTACAATTGCAAAATAACCTACCTGCAGAAATTTTATAATGCAAGCAAAGAGTAGAAAATTTTGGAACTTCCATAATGGCAAGTAAAAAGGTAAAAATGAGCTAAAAATGAACCTTCAGCTTTATATCTGAGTCCAACTGCATTAATGAGCATTTCTCAATTGGGAGATCTTTGATCTCATCTAAGATATAATCTTCCCAAGGTGCAAGCAATAGTACACCTTTTCCTTCTTTGCCTTCACGCCCTGTCCTTCCAAGACGATGTATGTATTGTTCTCTATCAGTAGGAGTACCGACCTGATCAACGCCAATGTCCCATGTTATGTACATTAGGAAAACATTACATTAATGTAATGGCAACACACACACACACACACACAAGAGCACCCACACACACGCAAGCACACACACAGACACACCTACAGATAGAGAGAGAGAGAGAGAGTTGTACCAGTTGCTTGAACATTATTAGTTCCACTTCTAAAAGGATTACTAAATATTCAGTAAATAAAACCTGGCGTCATATTCTTCTTTTATCAGAAAAAGATGACACATATCTCAATAAGACAGAGGTTCCTTGGCATCTGTATTGATACTACGTACGATAGCCTAGCTAGGTTGAAACCACTTATTAACCCTCATCCCTGCCTTCCCACCACCTGTCACCTTAGAAAGGAACTAAAAGACTTGCTAAATATTCAGTATTTAAAATCTGGCTTCATATTCTTCTTTTATCCGGAGAAGGTGACACATGACACATAATCTCTAAAAGAGATGGGTTCCCATGCATCTGCATGGACAATAAAAAAACATAACTAGGTTGACACCTCTTAGCATTCATCCTTACCATCCTACCTCCTTGCACCTTAGCAAAGGCAGTGCTCCAAAAGTCGGCCTAGGAGGTACCCAACCGACTCGCCTAGGTCTAAATTCAGTGAGAAAATCGATGGGATGATTAGTTGGGGCAAGGCGGGACAAGCAAGCATGCTAGGTGGCCCAGGCGGGCCCATTTTTTCTTTCATTCATGTTTTTTAAGAGGATCTGCCAAAAAACAAAAGCCAGAGATTGAAATATAAAGCTATAAGCCAGTATAGAACCCCTATGGGTTAAAAGTTTGAAATAAATATTTTTTATTAAAAAGCCCATTCCAGAAGGATCTATCAGATCAAAATAGATTGTGTTTCTCTGTTCTCTCAGTCTCTCTACTCACTCACCGATTGGTCAAGTGGATTGCTTCATAGCTTAACCTTTTTGTTTTATGAGAAATGTTTGGTTGGAAAACTTTCATGCCATTTTAAGAAGTACTTTTGTTTGTGTTCAATATTTAACTTATGACTAGTGTTTGGTTAGATAACTAATACATTTGATTTCTTCATTTCTTGCATATATTTATTTTATTTTAAAAAAAACACAACGCTGTGCGCATAGCCCGCCTAGGTTGCTGCTGGCGCTACCCCACCACCCGACTACCGCCAAGCGCTTTTTAAAACCGTGTGCAAGTGCAACGGACTAAATTTTCCCAGTACATCCTAAACTACAATAAGAGGAAGCCCACACAACAAAAGAAATGCATGATACTATGGCGAGTGCTGTTTAGAGATTTTGGGTGAGGCAACTGCCATAATACAATCATACTGTCATTTGGCTTGCAAAAATTAGTTTGTACTACTTTAAATATTAAAAAGATAAATAATATTTCAGAATAAGGGAATTTGTGAGAATGAGCAATCATACCTGAATCACCAGAGTAACATCAGGATAATTCATTCCCCGAGCTGAAACATCAGATGTAACAAGAATCAACCGCTTCGACTCCCGAAACTCATCAGAAATACGAGTTCGATATAGTTGAGGTTTTCTAGAATGCATTTCCCTGACATTCATTTTCATCTCTTGGAGCAGTAGAAACATAAGTGATGTCACCATCGAAGTTGTACAGAAAATAATAACCTGAAGGCAGCTAGAACTATGAGACATTTGTAAAACAAAGACAGCAGACAACTACTGCTAGAGTGTACAATGTATATTTCGTGAAAAAAACTATAATTTAGAATCTCAAACCTTGTAATCCACCACTTGTGAAACATGCTCCTTCAATAGCTGATAAACTATTTGAAAATGCAATTCATGTGGAGCAACATAATATATTTGCTTAACCTGCAAATGTCAAACACAAAGTGATGGCCCACTGAATGAAAAACAAATGAGAACCATATTTTAAAATAAACAACAGTAATTGCTTAAATGATCTAACTGTAACTGTGGTAAATACATTCAGGATAAAGATATGAATGAATAAACTATGTTTCAGATATCTAATTCTTCCAATGCATCCATTACCTCAGAACTCCAAACTAATGGGAAGCCAAAACACTCAAGTATTAGTTAACATTATTAGCATACAAAAACAATAGGGCTTGACCAAATATGCTTGTACTCTTTCTGTTCTTTTCTTTTTATTGGGAAATGGGCAAACTAAGATTGCATTACTAGTGCAAAACATGAATCAACTATAACCAGTGCAGATACGAAGTATTGGACAAATAATCGGGACTATTTTTCAAATGCACACATGACATAGCAGAAAATCACAGTGCTAGATTATTGATTACAACACCTTTACTTTCTGATAAATAGTAGCCAAAACCTGAAGACTAAATTATCAGCGGATCAATTCATTATTGTCATTCTTAAAAGCGTGGTCATTTTTACTACACGAACGGCTGCATCACCCTCAGTAGTATAACTAAGCAAAAAACCTACCAAAAATCACAAAGTTTTTACTGGGTACTCATACCTTATCATGAGTCTCCACACGACCTAGACCTACTGTATCAATAAAAGCATGTTCTCTCTTCAGAACAAGCTGTGAAACTCTGCGAACCTGCACATTTTTAATTCTTACTTATTAGAATATAAACAGTTGACAAAGATGCATCTCTAAACAAAGACAAGGAAACAGAAAAAATAAACCTCTTTTGGAATCGTAGCAGAAAACAACACGGACTGCCTTTGACGTGGCACACAATCAACAACTTTCTCTATATCCTTTCGGAATCCCAAATCTAGTAAATGATCAGCTTCATCAAGTATAAGCATCTTCAAGTGCATTAAACGAACAGAGAATCCTGATTTATTCTCAATATGGTCCAGCAACCTACCAGGGGTCGCAACTATAATCTGCAAATGATTTATGAGAGTATACAAAAATCTGTCAGATAAATGTGTTAAGATAGCCAGCATCATACCCAGAAACAGATGCCTTTTCATGCTATGTCACAATGATTCTATAATACTATAATAGTAAAAATAATAAGAACAACAACAACAAACAACAACAACAATAATAATAAGGTCCAAATAATATCCAATCTGAATCGCCATAATTCTTCATAAATTAAAAATCACAGGAGTTTTTTTTTTTTTTAAATGACGTGGTACACTGCCAATTTCAATTTGCAAAAAGTGGAATGACAATGTAGAATGAGCTATCCTTCTAAAAAAGTGGAAAACAAAATACATTAAATAAGACACCATCCACATATCATCGGCAAAGTATTACATTGGTATAATTGAGGGCAAGTAGCAAGCTCCTTTTATAAGGAAAATACATCAACACCCAAAGACTAACCAAAGATAGTTTCCAGGACTAAAGTACCCTTCCCCATGAACCCGTTCCGAAATTACACCCTAAATACAATACACAAAACATTTTTTGAAAAAAGAAAGAAAAGAAGACAGAAGCTCAAAAATCACCACCAAACTTCCACTATCCCACACCCAGACCACCACCCTGAATACAATACAATCTGTAAATCACATACATCATCGGCAAACTAAAAGCCTCTAAATTTTAGAGAGCGTGACTACAGATAAGCAAGAGATATACAAGTTTTTTAATATGCTTTAGGAACCTGGAAACCTTGACGTGAGTATGTGACTATACAAGAACTTGATCACAATTGACAAACCTGGCATGGATCTGATTCTAGACGTTTCAGATCAACCTTGAAACGAGTACCGCCAATCAGAGTCTGGACACCAATACCATCATGGTACTTTAACATGACATTAGCTTCTGCAGCAATTTGACTAGCTAGCTCCCTTGTGGGGCAAAGAATGAGAACTACTATTGGTGGCGTCCGTTGATTTGTTTTTGCGCTGCTAGCCTTTACAGCTGCTTCAATTGCAGGAAGCTGTTTTTGTTGAACATTGCAACCAAAATAATGGAAATATAAAATATCTAATTTTCAATAAAAGAAATGGCAAATAGGTTGTACCAAAAAAGCAGCGCTTTTTCCTGTCCCAGTTTTAGCTTTGACTAAAGCATCCATGCCTGCTCCAGATATGAAATATAATGATCAGTTGTTATTCATTAAAAGAAACAATATTAATTGAGTGTGGCTCGCTATAATATCTTGTTGAAGTATATAAAAAGAAAAGGAAAAGAAGGAGATATCGTACAATGATAAAAACATCACTACAATAATAATAATAATAATACGAACACAGCAACAACAACAACAAAAATAATAGTAAAAACAACACAAAGATAAAAACAACTATTATTATTATTAAAAGATAAGATGTACAAAAACATAGTAGCATACACATAATCAACTCCAGCATTTGCCAAGATAGTAGCTTCTACTTTGCATAACAGAAATGCTAGCAACTGTGAATTTGTCAGGTTGACGATGAGTCGTTAAGCTCATTGATTGTCTTTAAAGAATAAAGAGGTTAACGAGCTGGGTTTATTTGATTCAATCTCATAGAGCAGTAGTTTGTTTTGTGAAAAGTTACATAAGACCTGCCTTTTTAACCACCAACACATAACTCAATTCGAGTCGGACCTCTAAAGTGGAGTGAGAAATGTGGCTTGGTTGAATCAAAGGAAGTTGAATACTTGTATGATCAACTACACTCACTAGAGCTGAACTTTATGCAACAAAACAATAAATTCATCGCATAAGGGTAGCAAAGACAGATACTTTGAGATGGACAAGATCAGTGACTGACATAAGATCAATAAACAAAGTAACTAGTCAAGAAATTTACACTAACGAAGCTTCAAAAATTCCTAATCAGAACCAGGTGAATGGAACGATAAATATCGCTCCAAAAATCATGAAGAGACAGGAGCATAATTAAGAGGCTAGATAAAGGGGGGGGGAGAGAAGGAAGAGAAAGTTGGAACAGACACCGCACATGAAAGAGGAAGACTTGAAGAAATGTCCGAAGCGTTTCCAAACATGATTCAAGGGAGCACCATAGGAAAGACTAAAGCAGTAGATGATGATAGCGTTGGAAGAGGAGGGGAATAGTGTTGAAGATGACAACGACATTAGGCGTCAGGTGGAGAGAAGGTATAGGCAACGGAAAGGAGGCAGTGGTGATGATGTCAACAGCTTATAAGAGATTGTTCAAAGTGTGGAAGGGTAAACAAGTAATCGAGGATTAAGATTTACAGTTGCTGGAATTCAGGAATCACTGGGAAATCGACGTTAAGGCGAATAGAGGAAGATACTGGAAATGTTTGATGAAAGAGAGAGGAGGAGCCTAGAAGGATCGTAGATGAGAATGAAAGGGAAGGAATGTGGACAGAGGCAAGCAAGGAGTGGGATGATTACGCTCACGAGGATGACCTGGCTAAACCGAATCTGGGACATTAAGGAGAGAAGTTCAAGGAAGAGGAGGGAGGATCTCAAGAGGATTGATGAGGATAAGTCAGAATGGTTACAGGGTAGGAGGTGGGAAGCTAAACATCCTTCATCCTGGAGGTGGGAATGTGGTGCATTGCCATTTGCCTGGTGGAAGTACTTGGGCATTATTCTCTTTTCAGTTTCTGCTTTTTTACTTTTTTAGTCTTCTGTAATTATGTATTTCAACAGACTTTCGTTTCTGCAGAGTATGGTACTAGGGTTATGGGCGTACTGAGATTCTTTTGCATGGTCGTTGGAGTCTTGGAGATTAGTCTCGCTAATTGTTGTAGGTGTTGGTGTAATTTTGACTATATCAAAACTATTATCTTCTACCAAAAATAAAATAAAAAATAAATGAATGAATAAATAAATCAACTAATAAAGAAAATGTCTTCAATACAACAACAGCACAAAGTTATAAATTTGCCGCTATTTTCAAAATGCATATCAATGGTAACTTCACGATAACGAAAGTGCTGATTAAGTTTTTGTCCAAGCACGTATAAGATATTTAGAGGTAATAGTCTAATAGATGAACTAGTGTAGAAATCTTGAGGATGCATAGATTATTTTAAGTATACAAGTATGGCAATTTACATGATAATTCATTTTTCCAATTGACCCCGTAATTTGAGCCAAAATGACAAGAGCACATTTTGGAAAAATAATCATGATTACTGTCTCAAAATTGATGAGAACCATATGACTGGGAAATGGATCAAATGAAATAATAGTAATGATAAGTTTGCTCTCTTACCATCAAGGCAAACAGAAAGAGTAGCCTCTTGTACTTTGGTCATTTGTAGATATCCTGCTGATGTAAGTGCCTTAATTGTCAATGGAGAAATGTTACTTTCATCAAACCTGAGAAACAGACGTAGCATGTTAGCCAAATAGCATGTAAGTAATGAAGAAGGGAACCCAAAAACTTCACACTGAACAACATAAAATAATTTAGAAATGCGCTCTTACATATCCTATGAAACTACTTTCACAGACTACCTTCATATTGTGATAGTTGTGTCAAAGAAATTGATTTTTTTCATTACTAAAACCTACCCTAATTTAACCCTAGAAATTGATCAATATGGGCAGCTCCAAACAAGCCACTATACACCTTCAAAGAAGTTAGAGTAAGCTCTAAGGTGGATACAAGCTCGTGAATCTGATGCTTGAATGTATCTAAATTCCTACTTCTCCCTCAATGTGATCAATATTTTATATCATAAATGCAACTTCCAAATACCAAACATACGTAGCTAGCTACCATTGCTCAAAATTAAGTCCTCTCAAGCAACTTTCCAAACCGGTTGAGTAAGTCCTCGCATGCAACTCAACAACTAGACAGGTGGTTTCAGTCCTTTTAATGAATTAATGTGTTGAAAAGGGTGTCAGAGTAAAAAGTAGAGGGGAATGATTGGAGGGAGAAAAGATGGACAAAGAAATTGGTAAAACAAGCTTCTGGCGACAGGAAGAGTTGTGGGACAGTACACTCTGCTTCCTGCAACCTTCATCTAACCTGAAATAGCTTCTAGTGTTGTAACTCCACATAAATCTCTAATTTTAACACACATTTGATCTTAGATAGTCCCATGGCCCCCTGACATTAGCTTTTCGCACAGGAGATACTCATAGAGACTTCTCTACAATAATTTGGAGGTTAACAATGACTAGAAAATCCAATTCTATATCCCTTAGATAAAGTTCCAATATAACTATCCAAAAACTACCAGACATGTTATATAGAGAACAATACTACAAATTGAACACCTTTTGTGACTGAGAAGTGAATCCTCCTAGATCTAAATGTCTGGGAGTTCATATATATGATTTAGGAGCTTACTAGTGTAGCTACCTTTGTTCAAATGTGCAGCTTCCTAAATGGCTAAATCAGAATACAGGGTCTTTGGATATCTCATAGTGATTTGCAGAACATAAACACAAACAAAACAAAATGAACTTATTGGTCAAGTTGATTGCTGTCACAGTTCAACAGCTTACCAGTAGGTCCCTTTTTTAAAGTTTGTCATATAGAGTCAGAGAACTTGAAAAAAGTATTTGGGTATAATAAAGGGAAGACTACACTGCGAAATTAGTTTCTGGTGACAGGGGGGGGGGTAATATATCTTATGGCACAACCTCTGCTGCTGGGCACCTTCATTTAATCTTAAATACGTTTTAACATAAAAAATACCACAATCCATTCTAAATTTCTACTGGACAAATCTTAAATTCGCATTGGACCATTAGATGCCTTCTGTACAATAATTTGTAGATTATAATGCGCACTTACAAATCATTTTTCCAGAATATTAATGCCACCCTGATCCAAGTTTCTTCCAAATATCTTGGATACGCAAAATATGTTATAACCATCCAAAGACAACTACACACGATATGACATTAATCATAATGCTACATATTGAATACCTTTTCTGACTGAGAATTGATTCTTCTTGATGTTGTTCCACTTCTTCTACCCTTGACCTCCTCCTATTCAACTCTTCTCGAATCAACTGAACTTCCTCAGACAAACATTCTTCCTCAAACACCTTTGGCCCTATCCTAGTTTTCTTCCTATCATATTTCCCCAAAGAAGCTCTACTCATTACATCATTCACACTTTTCCCACCTCTCGAATCCATCTCTTCCTCTGAATCCTCTTCGGTAAATCTAAACTTCGGAAACTTCACCTTCCCACTATCTTTCCTACTCACAGAAGACTCCACCAAACCTTCCTCCGACGACCAATAATCCGAATCCTCATCATCGTCACTCGCCGCATTCCCATTCCTCTTAAACTTAATCCTGGGCGGTTTATCCCTTCGTCCATTATTAGCCTGAACTGAATAATATCTCGGCCTAACACCCCCATTCCAAAAACTCAAACCTTCTATATCATTCCTCCCATCATGAACAATTTTCCTCAAATCAATATTCGAATCAAACCTCCGAGGCTGTCTAGCCATCGGGGCCGATTTCACCGGCCCATCATCTTCATTCCATAAATCTTCAGCCCCTTCTTTCATAAACCGGTTCGCTAACGCCTTAACTTGATCTTGAGCACTCATTGCAGTGTAATCAGAATTTGAATTTGATGTACCATTTTCTTCTTGAAATTGTTCACCAGCAACTTTAGCACGTATTTGTGTACGTATTCTTGCATGGTAAAGTTGTTTTTCTTGGTCTAGAAGTTTACGTTCTTTTTCTTTGGCTTTTTTTTCGTGTAAACGTTTCCATTGCCATTTATTTAGTCCACCTGGGAATGTTCTTGGTCCTCCACCCATATAACGGAAGATTGTGAAATTTGATAGGAGATTAGTAATGGGTTTCTTTTGGAGAAATGAGTGCATGGCTGGGTTTTTTTTTTTTTTTTTTAAGTTTCAGGGTTTAGGGTTTTAGAGTGAGTTAAGAAGAACTGAAAACGGGTCGGGTTTTAAATCCGATCCAAGAAAACTCAAGTCAAATTGACTGATTATTTGACTGATTTGACTCTTTCCAAATATTCTTCTTACATCATTCTGGCCCCACCTTCTTTTGCAACATCTAAACCGTTCGAGCCACTGCCTAGATATGTAAGTGAGAAGAACCACCACCTTGTGCAGTTGTGGATCACTAATGAAGAAAAAGATGGAGTACTCGTTTTCAAAGGTACGTATATTTTTTTGTCATTCACTCATTCAACCCCCAAACTTTAGTGAGTGCTGCTACACTGACACATAAAATTGACACATTTATCTGACACAGTGATGTGGCAGATGATACATGTCTTGTATCATCGTACTACACGTCATATATCATTGTGTAAGAGGTTGACACATGTCATATATCACAATGATACATGACATATATCATCTGCCACGTCACTGTGTTGGATGAATGTGTCAAGTTTTTCTATCATTGTAGAATTATTGAGACTTTAGTATATATATACTATTTGTAATATATATAGGACAGACCTTAAAAAGATATTTATACTATTTTTTTCCCCCGATGAAGGCTCTTCTTCTTATATTAAACATAAATAAAGTTGTTTACACCATTCAGAGTCTAACAAGGAGGGGGACATATGGCTGCATAATTTAAAGCCCATTTGCTTAATTCATCTGCCTCCCTATTATGAGCTATCCTAAACCAATAGAACAACAAATTACAACTGAACATGAAATAAGATTGTTTAAATAAAACGTCAATTCGTGAGATGAAATCATCTTGCTCCAATCCAACTCCATTGCTTCTAAGAATCAGCATCAAGTCTCTGCAACCCCATTATCAACACTTTGTCAAGTTTCAATTTGTACAATGTACAACAGGATTGCAGTTAGCTCCGCACCATGACGCTCCGCTTCATAAGGAGTTTATACGCGAAACCTTCTATACACTGACCCCAACAATTTGCCATGTGCATCTCTGCATATTCTGTTGCTCTTCCTTTTCTAGTCATCCTATCAAAAGCTCCGTCAAAACTTATCTTGGGCCAGGAACTATAGAAATCAATACCTAGGTTGTTCAAAGGCATATGGTATTCAATGAGATTATTTTCCTTATAATATGGGAGTTTACTATTTTTGCATTCTTATAGATTGATGAGATTTTGTAAGAAAGCCGCAGATGAGACTTTTGCACTTTAACTAATGGAGATTATCACGTTGCAAACGTTCCTGATATGCGTGGAATGAAGTGTATTGCATCATGTTATGTTATGGTTGGTTAATATTGGAGAGTTATTAATCCCATTTCTTCAAAAAGATTCCATTGCCATAATTATTACATACTTCGGATGATTGTGGTGTTTTATCGTATCCCCCAAGTGATCCCAACTGCATGTGTTGTAGTGCTTGCTAGCAAGGAGAAAAACTCCTATGTGTTTTTGTTGAATTGGTGATAGCAAATGGATTGAAAAAGAGTTAATTAGTATTTGAAAATGAAGGCCATATATTCAAACCAGTTCCCTGGTCTGAAATAAGTTGCAAAGGAAAGGTATACCTTTTATTTTTTGAAAGGATGGTTGTCTCATGAAATATAGCACGGTATTGGCACCCCTATAAATGAGACTAGCACCCTTTTGACCAATTCAACGGTATTAGCACCCCTTCATTAAATACACACAAAATACTAACGGCAATTAGCTACCGCGGGATCGCACAATTCCACGACATCGGGTTGCCGTGAGATCCCATATCCCACAGAAGGTGGTTGTTGTGGGTCATTTTTTTTATTATTGTTTTTAATAGCCACCGTAAAAAAAGTTAGTTGTTGCGAGAAGATTTTGTTTACTAAAATAGAGTATTTGCTTGCGTTAATTATCAAAACTCTTATTCATTAGTTTGATCACAAAATTTTCTTATAGCATATGCAAATATTTGTCGTGAGATAACAAAATTATGATTCGATTATATATTTTTTTTGTCATGGTTTTGGTGTTGTTATTGGAGTGTATAGAGAAAACTTTAAAGAAGAAAATAAAGTATTCATATGTCGTGTATGTTTAATACGCAAAATTTGAAGTGAAAAAAAAAAAAAAAAAAAAACAAAAAAAAAAAAATGAAAGAATCTTAGTGGGATATGGGATATCGCGACAACCCAATGCTGTGGATTGTGCGATCTCGCAGTAGTTATCTGCCGTGGATTGTGCGATCTCACAGCAACTGCCTGCCGTAGAACTATGGATATATAGAGTGTAAAAAGACATATAAAGAATAACCATTATTATTTTACTTTTTGTCAAAAGGGTGCTAATCCCATTTATGGGGGTGCCAATACCGCAACTCTTTTTCCAAAGAACTATATGACATGCTTAAGAATATTCCAGAGCCCATGATTTCTTTGCCTCCTCCGTGTGTTATAACACTTAAAAAAAATTCACCTCGGAATATGTACAACACAATTAAGACATTTGATGGATATCTAACTTCTTTAAATAAAATGGGGCTCTACAGTAATTTCATCACATTATTAATTTTGTTTTTCTATTTTGCCCCAGGCCAAAACCAATATTACAATTCATATTATTTTTTGTTTTATTTTTTATTTTGTCTTTTAGGGATAAAATTGTAATTTCGTAACTAAAGGAAAAAAAAATCGGTTGGCCCATCATGTTAGGATTAATTAGGTGACAGAGACTTACAAAGAGGCTAGTATCTATAAAATGGTTTGGGTTAAGGTGGAGAACTTGGGTGACCGGATTTTCTTGTTATTCTACGATTCTATATCAGTTTCTGCAACTGAATTAGGAATTAAAGGCAATTGCATATATTTCACCTGTTCTACAAGGTTGTATAGATTTGATATGGATGATGGAACTGCAACAATTAATTACTCTGCCCTGTCCAACAAAATTTATTGCCTGAGGGACCTTTTTGGATGGTGCCAATGTGCAAACTGCAGGTATTTTGTCTATTTACTTCTCATTGTCATTTTTATTTTTATTTTTTTATGTTTCTTCTGTTCTCTAGTGGTTCGCTTCGTATTAACATTTACTTTTAATTTCGACATATTATTTCATCTCTCTGTTGTTGTTTTTCATTACTATACGTAGCTGAGTATTTTTTTTTTGTCGATTTTTTTTTTTATTGGGTTAGGCCAGATCTGGGATGTAACTTTTGACATCCTCAAATTGTTCATCCCAAGGAGGAACAAGATAGTCAACATGGTTTACATATTACAAATTTAGCTAGCTAAGTCAGCTACTAAGAAAAGTGTTGTTTCTTAGTCATACTGCATCTGTACTGCTGCCAGCAGAATTAAAAGGGATAGAGAATAGGATCTATTTCCCTAGGTTCCATGGAAAGGATAATGTCTTCTACTCGTTATCGTCAGGCAATTACCACTGTTTTGGGAGAAAATATTCTCAAGAAGACTGGACAGATACATCTGTAAACTGTCAGTGGATATGGATTTAATCCATTATATAACAATTAATTGGCTTGCTATTTGACTTGGGTGTTTTACTAGTCTATTTCAGTATTTTGTGTTAAAAAGGAAGGCTCCTCCTCAAATATTTTGGCCTATACATTGTTTTAACAGGGGTGTTGGATTAATAGATTACTCATGTGGAAACGTTTCTGAATTATTCTTAAAGAAAGATCTCAACTATTCATCCAAAGTTCATCTTTCCAGGAGATGGTAGTGTCGCCTCCATGTTTCTTCTCAAACAACTTAAACTACCTACAAAGTACAAACAACCAGAACAACCACAATAATGTCGTTCAATATTGTCCCTGCCCAGTTTGAAATTCATGAATGCCATCACAGCATCACTATCATAATAAATATAATCTATTAAGTTCACATTGCAACAGAAAACACAACGTAACAGCATCGTCAGGGTCAAGTTTTACTTCGAAAAACAGCTCATATATTTCTCAGTGTTCGAAATGTCGACACAAGAGACTCCGAAATACCAGTATATCGCAACATATCGATCAAATACAATGTATAATATATCGTGATTTTCGCGATATATCGGCAGCATTTTGTAACGGTAATATAAAAGATGACTTCTCCAACCGTCCAATCCTCAAAAAACAATGGAGAAAAAGAAAATATTACTTGTAGGAGGAACAGGCTACTTAGGCCAACATCTTTTACAAGAATTTTCTCAATCTCATTCCAACACTCAATACAATATAGCATTCACTCATCACTCTTCTCCACCACCTCAACTTCTCCTCAACTCCATCTCTCCTACATTTCTTGCATTCCAAGTTGATCTTCAAACTGGTCATGGACTTGATACCATTTCCAATAATTTTGGTCAAGTAAGGTTCTTTATACATTTCCTTTTGTTGGGCATTCATTATTAGTTTTTGTTTTTTTATTACTAGTGTTTGTTTGTAATACAGCCTGATTTGATAGTAAATTGTGCTGCTCAATCTGTACCACGTGTTTGTGAAATGGACCCAAGTACTGCAATGGCTACTAATGTACCTTGTTCTCTTGTTAAGTGGTTGGCAAGTTTTCAAGAACCTGCTCTTTTGATTCATTTGTCAACTGATCAAGGTATATATATTTGTTCTTTTGGCAAATTTATATGATTTGGAAACTTGGGACTTTTTATAATTCTTACAAATTGTTATATGAAGAAAGTTAGAGGAATAGGAATTAAGATTGAAGAAGATGAAGAATTATAAGAAAAGGGAAATAGGGTTTTGAGA
Organism: Coptis chinensis; assembly: GCF_015680905.1. Taxonomy (NCBI): domain Eukaryota; kingdom Viridiplantae; phylum Streptophyta; class Magnoliopsida; order Ranunculales; family Ranunculaceae; genus Coptis; species Coptis chinensis. The sequence goes on along the minus strand of NC_141461.1, from coordinate 81,429,337 downwards.
GATTTGATACTAGATTGATAAGTTGATTTGAACCCTACAATGGGCTCCTTATATAGATAACCTCCAATTTAATGAACTAGAAACAAGACTAAAGGAAACTACTAAATCTGCTTACTAATTAATCCTAAAATTAGTAAAAATACAAGTATACTGCAAAGCAGTGGGGAGTGAGAGAGAGACAGGGGGAGTTAGGGCTTTGGGTGGGTGAAGAAGAAGGAGAGAAAAAGAGTTAGGAAGGGTTATTGAGATTGGAGAGAAAGAGTGAGTTTGGGCGAAGAAGAAAAGAAGATAGATTGAGGACAGTCAGACGAAAACCGCGTCATTTGACATTCTGGGCCACTCAAAAAAAGTCGGCCCAAGATACTCAGTAACAAACCTGCGTAAGGTGAAATTGAAGAATGACTCAACCAATAGCCCTCAGATACTACACGACAGGCAAAAAACTAACTAGTATAACTGCTAGCAGTGGGGAGTGAGCGGAGAGTGAAGGAGGGAGAGGGAAGGTGAGTTTGGGCCTTTGGGGTGAAGAAGAAGAGAAGAGAGACTGAGGACAGTCAGACAGAAACCAACGAAACAACATTTTGGGCCACAATGCCACATACCCCCCCTAGCCCAGAACGTTCACTCCGCTCACTTGAATATACTAATTAATAATTGCTAAAATGGTTGTTCCCATCCTACATCATGAAAGTCATTACATTCTCTTGAAATAATATTTTGGAGTAAAAGTTTACAGTTATGAATTCAACATTTGAAGAGTGCAATGTGGTCTTAGGTACGAGTTCAAAAGGAAAAAAGCGCTTTAGTATTTCAGCAATGCCAAAAGCAGCCTATTTTTAATTAATTACCACACTATTCTAGTTTAGACTATGACAAACATGCTTGTCTTAGGAAAGATGGTGACTAAGTTGTTGAGCTTAGGTTCGTAGCTTGTAATCAGAAACTTTATAGATTAGAATTATAAATTGTTAAGGGTCGTCGACTGCAGAACAAGACACTCTATTTTTGTTTGATACAGATACATCTCTAAGTGTATTTTAACTATTTTTATAGAATAATTCTTGTGTGTCCTCATTTTTTATGTTCTTAACTTTTACTATTACTTGATCTGGGATTCAATGAAGAAAGTTATGTTTAATTGATTCGCTGTGTCACTTAAGTCACATCATTTCTCTTGTGCTTCGGCCTGCTATACTAAATTTGTGTCTCTTAGGCTATTAATTTTTTCTCACAAAATATTCATTTTTATGTAATTTGTATACTACCAGTTTATGAAGGATTAAAGTCCTTTTATAAGGAAGATGATGAAACAGTTCCAGTAAATGTGTATGGGAAATCAAAAGTGGCTGCTGAGCAGTTCATTGTTTCTAACTGCACCAACTTTGCAATTTTGAGAAGCAGTATCATCTACGGACCACAGACTGTTTCGCCTGTCACAAAGTCTCTGCCAATCCAGGTGCATTTTATGATATGCTTGTTTTTCTGTTTAAGTATCCTGGCAACTATTCTAGAGGTTGCACATTAACAATAAAATTTATGTGAGAATTAGTGAGGCATTGTGCTTCCAGTATGTGCCAAGCCATGAACCTCTCCCACATGACCAGAAACTGGTAGGGACTATCGGCTTGGTGATTTCTGCATTTAAATAAAGCCTGGGTAAGATTGGTTAGCCTACCCATGCCTCAGTAAATACATGAGCTTCTGAAGGCATTTATCTTGACTAGATGCATAGTTCTACCTTGTATTGCAATGGTCTTTCTGAATGGATTAGGTTTCAATGTCAAACATGTCTCAGTTCATATTCTTATTTGCATTCTGTAACAGATTTTTGTTCTCCGCCTTACCGCAAGATATATCTAGCATTTACTGTAGATTACTGGGTTATACCATTTTAACTAAAAATGTTCACTGTGACAGATATGGAGACAAACGTAAGGATAAGTGGATAACAGTAGAAGCTTGTTTATTAATATATGAGAATTTTAGTAGTGCCATACCATATTGATTTAATGTCTTTCTTTCTAAGTTAAATAGAATTTAGTGTCTAGTCCATGGACTCTATTAATCAAGGTTTGCAAAGTTAAGGACTTCATCTTGGCTTAAAAGCCCCATTGGCCCTTTTCACTACAACAATGTTTTGTGCGAATTTTATTGCACTAACCCAATTTATGGTTCAAAACTTCATATGTATTATCTCTATCTGGTGGTTTTTTCTTTTTTCCCAATGCCTAGCTTGTATTTTAGAATGAATGAGTTAAAAGAGCACAGATCTGATTCAATAATATACTATGGGGCAGTACTGTTGTAGTACGACATAGTGATATACAGACTATATTCATTGCAGGCTATGTTACATGGACACACCATATTTTTGAAAATTATCTGTGTCAGATACGTGTCCATGTCGGACACATATTGTATTCGGGGTTAGTTAGGGATACCCCCTCATTATTAGTTGCAATTAGGGATACCCCCATTTTCAAAACTATTAGTGATACCCCATTTCAAGAACCAACGGTAATGCTTCTTCATGTGAAAAAAAAACTTAATTTCGTAGCTGGTTGGATCTTGCAGCTAGGGGGTATTTGATATACCTCAACTTTTGATATTTCGCCATGTCAGACACTTCGTATCCATGTCAATGTGACTTAGATTGTAGGACTAGTTAATGTAAGAACAAAGATATTGTGCAAACCATGCTTATTTATGTCAGTCATGCACTCATCTAGTCATCTGAATCAAAGTATATTACTGAGTTGTATCCTCTTGCGCTGTTGATAAGTTGAGAAGTATCCGAACTGTTTTTACCATCATAAAGTGAGGATGACCTGGGATACTTTTGGTAACTTATATTTGTATTATTGGTTTTCTGATTCAGACTTACAATGATATGTAGTTAAAATTAAATTAACTGGTAAATCTTAATAGCAAATTTGTCTTGATTAGAATGAAACCAGCAGAACTGAAGACTAAATAGTAAAATAGTTGCAGTAAAATTATGTTATTGCTAATGAAGAAGAAAGTTGAGAGAGAATGGAGAGAGAGAAAAGAGAGTACGGCTTAATTAGTTTCGGCCTTCTCTCATACTTCTTATATGGAGAATAGTCCCACCTATCTAATGACTTATGCAGAACTCTAACAGATACAAACATTTTTTTGTTTATTTTTAATATTGATAAATCAGTGACTTTGTTACCTACTGTAATTGAGTTCTTAGACAAACCTAATTTCAGTTGTCAGCTTAATCTATATTTTTCTATGCAGTGGATTGACGGTGTCCTTTCCAAAGGTGTCAAAGTTGACTTCTTTTATGATGAGTTCCGATGCCCAGTGTATGTCAAAGATGTTGTAGCTATCATACTAGCTTTGATTAAGATGTGGATACTGGGTAAGATTTTCATTACGTATTGCACTTGGATGATACGTCACTCTGTACAAAAGCAATTCATTTCATCATTGTTCCATTCCCTAAAATATCTTTGTTTAAGGCTTAAAGGCCGTTATCACAAAGATGCCCCGTGTATGTCAAAGATGTTGTAGCTATCATACTAGCTTTGACTAACATGTGGATACTGAATAAGATTTTCATTATGTATTGCACTTGGATGATATGTCACTCTGCACAAAAGCAATTCATTTCATCATTGTTCCATGGCCTAAAATATCTCTGTTTAGGGATTAAAGGAACTGTTATCTCAACAACATTGGTTCCTTTATGCTCTCTGGGGGCTGGGCTCCCTAGGAATTAAATTATGGATGCTAGTATAGTTTTGAGGGACTGATTGGTTCTTATAGTCAAGGGTGATGGAATGTCACTGTCTCATTATTGCTTAGCTCCTCTGACTTTGCTGAAATTACTCTGGGTAGAAGCTCTTCATTATCCCTGTGAATTTAATTCTGAAGTTCAAAAGAGGATCTGATGGGAAAGGCAAGAAAGCTGCTAGCATCTGTCAAATAGTAACAACTTAAAGACATAGCAACAAATACGTTTTCGATGCGAAGTAACTGAACTTTAGTGACATCATTCATTTTCTTGCCTTGAATTACTATTATGTATAGCCACCGCTCAGTTACTTTTTAAAGGACTGTAAATGTTGTTTCATCACTTCACCGTTAAATAAGTAAAGCTGAAAGAAGTGGTTGTCAGAATTGAATCGATAGCTTTGGATGATATTCCAACCACTGGCTTGCTCTTGGTGGTTTTAGAATGAGGCATTGAACACTCGTCTCATAGGTCTTCAGTGACCTAATGTTGTAACATGTTCAAAATGTGCTTAATCCAAATCCAAAGAGTTCTATCATCATTCATTCCGGTTTTGTATTGGTCCTATAACACCATGATGCATCAACCTGTAAACTAATTTTGTATCAATCCTTGTGATAACAACATCTTGGTCAAAAGAAATATTCAGAGGATACCATTGTCTTAAAACAACGTCTCCTTTGAATCTTCCTTTTTCTCTGTTCATAGTTTTTTGTTCTTAACTTCTTATGCTATTCCTGGTGCTCATCTCAGATGGGAAGCAAATGCAGTTGCTCTATAATGTTTGTGGACCAGATAGGTTATCTCGTGCACAGATGGCAGAGGCTGTGGCATCTGTTCGAGGATACAATACATCATTAATTAACCCTGTGTCTGCATCATCAGTAAGTGTTGCTTTTGCTACAATCCTTGAAAATAGTTATTTTGCTTGGACATCTACTTGACTCGGCCATCCTACCATGAGTAGCTTGATACAGACAAGAAAAAGAAATTGTTTTTCAACACATGGTGTACACTGTACAGGGCACCCATTGTTTTTCAGTTTTTCGTCAATACAATTGAGGTGGTTAACTTAAGACAAGCCTTGAATAAAGTATCTGCAGTTTGTCAATTTTTGACATAGCCTATTAGTTTAAATACTATTGACTTGTGTCGTCCGGGGAGATTTTATAAAAGTGGAGCTTCAGTTTACTTGAGGATGTCAAACGATAATAATAATAATAATAATAATAATAATAATAATAATAATAATAATAATAATAATAATAATAATAATAATATAAATAAAATAAAATCCATAGCAATCTTTTGAGTAGTAGTTGCAGTGATTAGTAGATAATTGTTCAAGGGAAACCATGAAAAGTGGCAACATGATTTTAAGGATTGAAACCAGCAAACGAAAACAAAATTATGTCACTAAAGTAGAAACAAGCAATATCGATAACCAAATAAAAATCTTCAGTAAAGGATTTCCATTTGTCATGGTTTTATGTTTATTCTGCATTGATGCATTGGTAGGCTACTAGAAAATGTACCTCCTCTCCTGTACTTGTTGAAAAGTGATTCTCAGATTGCTTGCATGCTTTTCCTTGTACAGTAATTTTATAACTTTTCACCATTTTGATTTTTCAGGTCAATCGTGGCGTTCAATCGCCATCTGACATATCCATGGACATTAGTAGATTGGTTCAACAACTTGGTGTTGCTCCTATTTCATACAAAGGAGGTGTTAAATTAACCCTTGAAATTGAAGATGGTTTGTGATTGTGAAAAGAAGTTGGCTTCAAATTATATACAATATTGATTTTTGTCTCAAGCGTGGATTTCACCAGATATTATCAACGTTCTCAATCTTCAATCTTCCAAGACCTGTATTACGGTAGTGTTCTGAACTTTCATCATTTCTATTACAAAATATCTTGAGATTTATGTGATGAGATTTGAAAGTATAAGTGACGATAATGATTTCTATTACATTGTTTCTAATGGTAATCGATTTTAATAGTTGTAAGGTTTCGTCACTCTTTAGTGCAGTTAGTCTGCTATACTCGTCAAAGGGAAACTAAGTACATTTATAAATGTTCTGTATTTCTTTCTACCCCCCGACGTTTTCAGAACTGTCAGCTACTCTTACCTCTTCCTCCTCATGTAGCTCTGCTTTCATTTCCTCATACAATCCTTGTTACTTGTCAACATTTACTTCAGTACAATGGTTTCTTTTAGCAATTCCCAAATTCGCTTCAGCTACATGTCCATAAGCTCATGTTGGACAGGCTAGCCAGAAGTATGTTATGTCTGGATACAATCCTTTATGTTATCTTAAATCACTTGATAGTGTCCCCCTGCTAAAAAAAATGAGTAGGGAAAAATTGTGTACTTGCTTAGGTGAATTACGATATTTTCCAGTTGAATTACTCTGGGAAATTATCCCATGATGCTTTGTCCGCCAACACAATAGATGGAACTACTATAAAGTATAATTGTAACTAGCATCTAACCCTCATCCGGAAATATTTCATGTATTTGATCACAAAGCTTAAGAGTTTTTTATGCTAAACTTTTTCTTAGAACCATATCCAATGATTTTTTCACATAATATGCATATTCTAGATAGTATTACTGGTCAATGCCTATAACATTAACAAATGAAGATTTCTGTATACCAAATGCGCTGGCGAATTTAGACTTGATGCTTTACTTGCTTAAAATATATTATTATACACTGAACTTTTCTAAGGAATGAAAAAACAAGTCACACTTTAAGAATCAGAAAAATCCTGGCAAATTGCCTTTTACAGGAGAATAACTAATCCGTGTGCTCATGTTTTAATGCTTAAGGGATTACTACGACTTTACTTTTACTTTCATCTGTTTCAAGAATTTCATGTGCTTTTTTTCTGCAATAAGAGAAAGTATAATTCTGCTATGGATTTCATGTTCAATCCTTCAAGGTTTTACCTCTTTAGCTAGGCAATAATTGATTGTGGAAGGGTTCTACCACCAATGATTTCAGTCTTGCAACTTTTCTACTTATTCCCAGTATCATTTATTGCATGAAAAAAGGATTGTTGGTCTTGTTTTATAGCTCACCACACATTTCGACTGTGAGTCTGTAATGAGCGTATGTTATGAAAGCATATTTGCCTCAAGCAAATAATACTGTGAAGCGGGGAGATTTGAGCTACATTTTCCAACTGCAAGACCAGTCTTTTATTAATTACTGCATATTTTGGCATAAAGAATGGTGTGCACTTGTTCCTTAAGTTTTAAGCAATCTCTAAAAATTCGATTCTTAAGAGCAAAAAAGTTTTGAACTTGTGTTGTCGGGTATCAAATATCAATCTCTAAAGGAAGGCTTGAACTTGTTAGAACTACTTGAAGTAATGGACAACTTCGTTTTCGTTTTTTACCAAAAATTACATGGATGGTTTGTGGGGGGAATGGAGGATTAATGTGAACAAATTTGTTCTTTAACAGTTGGAGAAAAGTTGTGTTTCAACTTTCAACAGCAACCAAAAATGAAATCTATTTTTGTGAAAGGAATCATTGTCCTTGCTATTTACAGATTGTGGGTTGTTCACCCACTTGATACATTTTGTGGACCTCTAATTGTTCACCAGGGTCCAAAGTTCCAAACTATCAAAAGCATCCGATATAAATCAACCCATTGGACAATGCACTTTCCAAAAAACCATGAAATATTTTCGAACAATGTATAAAATTTCAGATATAATTATGGGCAAATTGTGTACCATTTTTTATCGGGATGATATGGACATGATAATTAGCAAGCCGAGATTTTAATGGGCGGCAGGCATGTTTCATAATAGTCATCCGTTTTTCGGTTGTGTTGGGACTAGGATTGGGTCAATGGATCGGTTTGGATTGGGTTTTGGAAAATCCAAATCCGAACATAAAAAAATTGGGAATCGGAAACCCGAACCGATAAGATATATTATAAATTAAAACCAAACCGAAAACTATAAAATCATAAATTAAATCAATTAATTTCAACTACACAATTAATAAATATATTCAAAATTAATCATAAATATTACTAAAATGTTAATTTATCGGTTTGAATTCATATTGGTGTATTCAAAACCAAACTAATATCTTATTAATTCGGTGTGGTTTTAGTTTGATAGAAGACAAACTAAATTATCAAAACTCAAACCGTTTTTTATAGATTTGATTTGGGTCGTTATTGAAACCTATTGACAGCCTGGTTGGACTTGGGACTGATATGCAAACGAGAGTGTTGAAAAGGAATTACTTGAAGAAACAGAAAACTCAGTTTAGGAAATCCAGCACGCACGTGGTAACAAAAATAGAATACTGACCGAACGGGCAGTGAAGTCAGCTTGTTTGGCCTCGACCAAATCTGCCCGAAATTCCTGGGGGCAGCGAAATGGAAGAATAACAACTGTGCCAGGAAAAAGTGCACAATAAAGTCACTCGTACGAGTTGCCTCAAACACACTAAACGACAAACTAGAATGAAAAAGCTAACTTTAGGAACTTCCTAAATTCCAACAACGTAGCAGAGTTTGACACTTCCTATTTTCTCCTCCCTCGTATATAAATAAATTCCAAAACAGCAGCATTAGTTCTTGGGTGAGGCAACAATGTTGAAGATTGTTAGAAAAGCTGCTACTACTGCGAAGAAGTTGCACGTGCAGAATCGTTGGTTGTCGTTTACAGCTTCGAGTGCATGTGGGATTAGAGGTCCATGTATTATTGAGAAGCGTGGTATTGATATTATTCATGACCCTTGGTTCAATAAGGTTTGTTTTCATTCAACGTAACATTTTCTTGTTGATTTTGGACTTTTTACATTGTTGGTTTCTTATATACAAACTTATCTAAGGTCACTTTTGTCGATTTTGATATCAATGGTTTTGCACCAAGACGTTAAACATTGGGCTGCCTAGGTTGTTACTATCGTGTAAGTGGTCGTTTATTGCTAAGAATCAGTTGGGTCTGTGTCGCGATTGAATCATACTCTGTAGCTTGATATCCTTGAAAGGAAGCTTGACTGATAGAAAGGGGGAGAGAGAGAATCTTTAAGTCTATGGGAAAGTGGCTGAAACATGTGATCTGATCATAATGTTTTCGGCCAAATTGTGCTAATTGTTTTATTTACTAATCTGATTAAAAAGACAATCCTTGCAGCTGACTAGGTGGCATTGCCTGCTAGCACTTGTCATACTTTCTTTTTCTTGTCATATGATTGAAATTTACTGACTTCTTCTGATCAGATTAGTAGACTTTTTCTCTGCGTGTAGGACACTGCTTTCCCACCAACAGAAAGAGATCGACTTGGTCTTCGAGGCCTTCTCCCTCCTCGCATCCTAACATTTGAGCAGCAATATGATCGTTTTAGTGAGTTTTCAAATTCCAAATACGCTCCTCTCAGATTTTACTGCTACTTACACTTCCGTATTCTGAGTTGTACCATTTGTCCTTTATTTTTTTATGGATAGCATCATGTAAACTTTACTTTTGACTATAATTAATTTGGAACATACAATAGCACATGCTAATTAAATAGTAACGGGAAACCACTTGCCTATTGGTTCACCTGACATGCTAACAGCTATTATGCCCCCCAAAAAAAAATGTTGAAATGTTCTATACAAGATTTGCAAGTTAGCATGTGTTTTTATTATTTTTGTAAATACAGCTTTTTAGACCACTGCAAATCTTTCATTATCATATGTTTTTGCTTAAGTTGTAACTATACAATAGATGTAACTATGCGATAAAACTCTTCAACTGATGCATAACGAAATCTTCTTTACTACATGGTAATTTGAGAGCACTGTTCTTTTTTATGAAATCACAGTGGATGCATATCGATCTCTGGAGAAGAATACTTCTAACGACTCTGAGAGAGTGGTATCTTTAGCGAAATGGAGGATGCTGAACAGACTGCACGACAGAAATGAGACATTGTATTACAGAGTAGGTTTTGTGGCCGAAGGCTTGAATGTTTAGATTAAGATTGTCCTTTAGTTTTGAGAAACTGAAGTTTCTAATCCTTAAGTTGGTGCATCCAGGTCCTTATTGATAACATTAAAGAGTTTGCTCCAGTAATATACACTCCAACAGTTGGATTGGTATGTCAAAATTACGGTGGCTTATTCAGACGGCCACGTGGGATGTATTTTAGTGCAAAGGACAAAGGAGAGATGATGTCGATGATATACAACTGGCCAGCCAAACAGGTATTACTTGAATTTCTGGAAGTGCTAAAGTCACTTGTTTTTTTGTGTTCTACACTTCTTCTTTGACCTTTGATATTGCGTTATCAAATGATACGTTACATGTTCATATATGTTGAACATTTCTGAGCCTTGTTGCTAAAAGTCACACTATTGTAACTTTAGTATTCGTCTTGGCTTTTTATTGTCTTGCTTAAAATCTGGTGCATGAAGTTATTTTCTTTTCTTACACGATACTGAATTCTGTCATTCAAGAATATGTACTACGTTTAAGCTATGGAACCTTGGTAGGTAAATCCGGAACGCTTTGTTGGCTCCACTATACAACTAGATAGCAATAACATGCTTACAATTGCAGTTCGCATGTAAATTATCCATTGCACCATTTCTTCAACTTACTTGATACCATCTCATTAGTCCCACTACGCTTAATGCTTGTTTCCGTAGATTATGTTCTGTTTACTCTTAATTTTATGTATAACTTGTACTTGGATCATCACAAATTACTGAACTCGTGGCAACCTGCCATATATTATTTTAACCTTGAATTAGATTTCTTAAGAGCAATATAATGCAAAGGTTTCATGTTCTTCGTTTCTCATTATGGGAGTTCTATGCTAATGTTCTGGCATTCCTTGAGAAAACTTATATGGAAGAGACGAAAATTCCTTTATCTAAAAAGCAAATAAACAAGCATTTTGAATAAGCTTATATACTCAATAGTCGTTCTGTTTTGTGAATTAACTTGTGCTTTGGCCACAATTGCCTAATTGACTAAAACTATGAATTGGATATCTTTTTTGAAAAAAATTATATTACTTAGTTAAACATAGTACACAGTGTTTCTGTTGTCTGGACTCCGCCCCAATTTGATTTTAATGTAGTTCCGCTGGAACCAATCTTATGATACAAAGACATGGAGATCTATATGAGTGTCGCACACCTGATCATTTTAAACTTATAAAGCATGCATTGTGTCCAAAATGCTGGATATGGCGTGGAACTTCCTAGAAAATGATTTTTTTTTGTTATATGTAGCTAATGGTATAAGGACCTTATATATTCCCTAAAGAATGAAGATGGTTCATGTCATTCGCTCTTCTTCCTCTTATGACAGGTAGACATGATTGTTCTGACAGATGGTAGCCGAATTCTTGGCCTTGGCGATCTAGGAGTTCAAGGAATTGCAATACCCATTGGGAAGCTTGATATGTATGTTGCTGCTGCTGGCATGAACCCACAGAGAGTACGTATTCGGTATTTCTGTATTGGCATCATTCAAATACTTTGTCGCTCACTCTGTAATTTCTCTCTATGTACTCCTTGATATTGTTCTATCTCCGTGTTATATTGTTTATCCTTTACATAACAAGTTTTACTTGATATATTTTTCTCGAAAATAGTATTGGCCAATCTCAGTTTTATTTTATTACAGATACTTCCAGTTATGCTGGATGTGGGCACCAACAATCAAGTGCTGCTTGAAGACCCTCTTTGTGAGTAGAAATTACTTTCTGTCCTGTATATACGTAGTAATATTTCCAGAATATTAGCTTAGATATTTGGGAGCTGCGAGGAAAGAAATGGCTGGATGACCCAAACTATATTTTGATTTATTAGCACCTTTCCCTATGTGCATGGTACTTACTTTCTGTTTCTGTATATATTTAGTAGGATTCGCAGAATCTTTGCTTAGATACTTGGGAGTTGCGAGGAAAGAAATAAATTAATGAACCATCATATATGTTGATTTATGAGCAATTTTTCAGGGGGAAGGGGTTACATTCTCTTTTTTTCTACACTAAATACAAAGTCACCCCTTTCCCAATGTGATTTGTGTGTGGTCCTGGTTAAGTGGAGAGGATTGTTCTTCAAGGAACCTTCTTAATTTCGTATGTTCTCAACATTAGCATCAGTGTCATAGTAACTTGTGAAGTTGCCAATAACTCTATAAGCTCAAACTTGCAGAGGAAGGCTACAACAATGTATTCCAAGGGCCCGAGACCTAGTAGGCACATACCATGCCATATACATGGGATGGACTCTCATAACACTCCCACAAAAATGGAGTGAACTTGTTAATAATCCCCCTCAATGGGATCACGTGTCTTAACAGCCGACAACGTCACTGTTATCTGATGACACTATACATTTTTGTTTTCTTTATTCATGTATCCCAATTCTACCATCTAAGAACTTTTAGTTTGAATACATTATATCACAAAGCTTTCTACCGCTCAATTTTGCTTCACAGACTTAGGACTGCGGCAACCAAGGTTGGAAGGAGAAGAGTACTTATCTGTTGTTGATGAATTCATGGAAGCTGTACATGCACGTTGGCCCAAGGCTATTATCCAGGTACCTCTTTCAAAAGTATGATTCACTGTACACATATTGTTGTCATCCCCCGCAATGATGGTAATATGGCATCGATGTGTTTTTTTACCAGTTTGAAGATTTTCAAATGAAGTGGGCTTTTGAAACTCTGCGACGTTATCGAAAAAAGTTTTGCATGTTTAATGATGATATACAGGTAAGGGTCTCATGTTCCTTGGCTGATTAATTGAGGTGGTGCTATGGTTAAATTTTTAGTATGTACTTCCATTACTACTGTAGGGTACTGCTGGGGTTGCACTTGCTGGACTTCTGGGAGCAACAAGAGCACAGGGTCGACCAGTATGTGACTTTGCAAAGCAAAAGATAGTTATAGCAGGGGCAGGGAGGTAATTGCTAAATCCAACTAAGTTAACGGCTTTCTTTTTCTATCTGTTTATGGCTGAGCGTAACAGACTTTCATTTGCTTCATACTTCATCAACTAATGTTTACATTTAAAATACAGTGCAGGAATAGGTGTTCTTAACATGGCAAAACAGGCGTTCTTGAGGATGGTCGAAAACTGTGGGATGGTAGACAACAATCAGTTCTGGCTACTAGACAAAGATGTGTGGGTCTACCATTAGTCATACTTTATTTTCTAGTCTCTAGCATAACTATTTCCAAACCCCACATCCCTGCAACTGAGTCTTGAGAGATATTGAGTCTATTCATCGTAATATTTAGTTGCTCCATCTCAACTTCACATGTGTTCACTGCCTATAATACCAATTTGTGGAAGCCTCACACACAACATCCCTTTAGGCAAGGGGGTGAGTGGGAGGTTGCCTTTTGGTCAAGTCCCGCGCATTTTATATATGCATATAAAATATCAACTAATTAAGCTGGCATCTTTCATAAGCCGTCCCTTCCATCATAAAGTTATAACTTAACTGAGAGAATGAAACAATACTGATAGGCCAATGACACTACTAATATCTCAACTGGAAGGTTTATTTACAGTATTGACGTATTGTGGTCTTCCCATAATAGAACTTGATGTCGGTAAGTTGGAGATTCTGAAGTGTTGAACTATATTGTTTAGAGATTATAATAAATGGAAAATGGTTACGAGGGACCAAAGGAGCTCTACTTTCTACATGACTTTTTCTGGCCGTCCAATACATGACCTACCTAAAACTCCTTGCAATACAGTTGCAAGTTAACAGAAAATGAGGATAGCATTATGGTATTTAATAAAAACATACCATTTCACTTCGAGGAGTGCAGGATTGATCATCCATTCAAATTTTCACTTGATATATGTTTTACTTGGGTGCAGGGTCTCGTCACGACGGACAGAAAGAATATAGATCCAGCTGCAGCACCTTTTGCAAGAGGCCATGGTCAGGGAGAGATTGAAGGACTGAGGGAGGGAGCTAGTCTTCATGAAGTGGTAAGGTTTGCAGAATGCTTGTATATTTTATGAGTGATGTGGGATGATTAAGCCTCTTATTTAAGCATTCCATGTTTCTGTGGTTTAGATGTCATTTTTTTGGTATTGATAGCTTAACTTTAATGTTTAATGTTTAATGTTTTCCAGGTAGCAAAGGTGAACCCTCATGTGCTTCTTGGCCTCTCGGGAGTTGGCGGTATATTTACCGAAGAGGTGAGCGCCGCTATCTAATATTTACATGTCAGATATCACCTATTGTCTGTGGGAAGAATATGCTTCAGAAGGTGGTTTTCTCTGTTTAAGCTGGACCCAGTGACTAAATGTGTGTATGACTGACCTGCCAACTCATTGCTGCATGGCTTGACAAGTTATTGCTGTTCTAAATCTGGACTGATCCATCCAATATTTCCACACCTAGAAAACTAGATTAATCCACAGGGATCTATCTCACCTGAGACAGAAATCTGGAGTTGGACCTAGGTTGATCCAAGGACCTTCTGCAGCGACCTGGAGCCCCAGAGAATGCCAAAGTCTTCCATCTCAAACCAATTTCTCACATTCTCCTACCTTACCCTGTTTTATAGGACATAATAGTCTGATACTTGAAAACTTGAAAATGGTAAAATACACCCAATGTTTGCTTTACATGAATTTACTGCTCAATTATTCAGGTACTTAAGGCCATGCGAAAATCAGACTCTAGCAGACCTGCTATATTTGCCATGTCAAATCCTACAATAAAAGGTTCATTTCATCCTTGAAGTCCTTTATAATTTTTCTAGTGGAAGTCTCTTTGTTATCCTGATCTTCGTTTCAATTTCTTATGTCTCTGTTTGGATACTTATTGTTTTCTGTTCATATGAAACAGCTGAATGCACAGCTGCTAATGCCTTCGAATATGCGGGAGAAAACACAGTTTTTGCTAGTGGGAGCCCTTTCGAGAATGTCAATCTTGGTTAGCATCTGTTCTATCTCCTTATGGGAGAGGTCTGAGTAAAATCTAGGTTTTACGTGAAAATATATAATTTACTACATTGGTTATGGTAATACAGGCAATGGAAAAGTAGGCCATGTTAATCAAGCAAATAACATGTATCTGTTCCCTGGGTAAGAAGAGATTCTCCACGCAGATTTAGCTATCAGAAAGTTTAGTGAAGATATCTACTAATTAAATGTTACTTTTGATTCAGAATTGGTCTGGGAGCTCTTCTTTCGGGTGCTCGTGTAATCACAGATGGCATGTTGCAAGCTGCTGCTGAATGGTAAGAACTTACGGATTTGTAAAACAACACAGTCATGCTATTGTGTTACTTATCCATGTAAAACTAAAACCAACTTTGGTAAGTGTTTGTGCAAGTTAAATAGCTTAACACGGAGAGATCATTGACCGAGTGACAGTCCAATGCGAAAGTGCAGGAAAGCTAATCATATTCGATTATGGTTTCAGAGAATTGAGTACTAAATGACTTTATGTGATAGTTGACCAGTGTTTTTGACTAAAATTTACTCGTCCATTGGGAAAGCTTGTAGGAGTTGAGAAGCACCCTTCCCTTCCCATAAGAGAAATAAAAAACACTAGATACATATTTTGACTTCTATGATGTACATTTTTAACAGTCCTATGAGATGGAGTGAATCTCTATGGAAGCCATGGAAATTTGACCATATTTATGAGATATTTAGAATTCATTACTGTTGCTAAATTATTGATATTTCTCTATTTTGATGTCCAGCCTTGCATCATATATGACAGATGAACAAGTCCAGAGCGGCATGTTGTACCCTTCTATTTCAAGGTAAATAATCTTAACTCCTGAGTCTTCCAGATCAAAATCTTATTACAAGAATTAAGATCCTGATCTAATTTAAGTCACTAATAGAGCATGCAAATCATTCTGTGTGAGTCTAGCCAAATTTTCTAGGATGTATAATTAAGTTATTTCATAATATCTTTCAGCTTGTTTCTTGGAAACTTTCATTCATTGTTGATGTAACTAAACGAGGAAGCTGTCATGTGAATGTTCAGAGCGTAGTTAGTTTTACAAAATTAACAAGTATACTTGTTATAACCTCTTTATTATTATTAAAATTACAAAAATATGTGCAGTATCCGACATATTACAACGGAGGTTGGAGCTGCTGTTCTGCGAGCTGCCTTAGCTGAAGAGCTTGCTCAAGGACACGGTGACGTAGGACCTAAAGAGCTTATGCACATGTCTAAGGTATAAAAGGATTAAATTTCTTATTCTATGTACTTCCTGAGCAAATATGGATGTCAGAGCCAATCAAACAAAAATATGGATGTCAGAGGTCGAAGATAAAACCTTGATAAACTGGTGTAAAGTCTAGAAAGTGACTTGCCTATGCCATATAGTTTTCTTGATTTCAACGCCGGGTTCAGTTTGAGAAGGTAGAATCTAACTATATATATCTAAGGACAGTTTGGTTGGTGCTGAACCTGGAAAAGCAAACCTGCCTTATTAGTTCCAGTCCTGCATCTTTCTATCTTGCAGACTGAATTTTGGTTGACTAATCACGACCTAGCTTGCTGTGTGTCCTGATCAGTTGAACCAGACCATTAATATTCTGCTTGATTTTAGCATGTCCTGCAAGTTGCCCAACAAAAAATTGATCATAACGTTCATCTGTTTCTTTTTCATTTGGTGGATTACTGTTTCATGAAGCATTATTAATTTTTACCAATGTTATATGTGATTATTTATCCTTTTTTTTGGGCAGGAGGATACAGTGGAATATGTAGCAAGCAATATGTGGTTCCCTGGTTATAGCCCTCTTGTCCAGAAGAAGTTTTTTTAATCCTCACATGTGAATTTTTTTGCTGACGCATATTTCACGGATTTCAAGCAGTCACCAGTCGATTGTTTCTGACTATACAGATGATATAACAAGGAACCAGATAGAAAGAAAAAGATTAGGAAATAAATCTGTAACTTCAAGCTTATATGATAGAACAAGAAGGCACCGGCAGCATCAGATAATGCCAAAATTTTGTGGACAGTGCTAGTCTTCTTTTTTTTTTAATGTCAATGTAACCTTTTGTATACTCAAATATATTTTAACATTTTCTCACCTGCTACTTAAAATTCTTCTGTTAGTTATGATTATTCATTCTTCTGAAGCTGGCAATAATTATCCAAAAAAAAATTTAACTTGTGTTTGTCTCGTAGATTTGTCCTTAGTTTCTCAGCCAACCGCTCTTGCAGAACAGCGAGAAGAAAAAGTCAGAACTCAGAACCACCGAGGAGAGAGAGAGAGAGAGAGAGAGAGAGAGAGAGGGGAGGGGGCGGATGTTAAGAAGTTGGCAGGTGATGTCGTAAACATGCTGATAATGCTCTGCCGGGACAAAGTATCGTTGTGCCTTCGTGATTATTTCTAAATGTGTATGCCAAGTCTTAGGACAAGGCACTGTTGCGCAAGTGTAACTGTGAGGAGTAAGAGTACCACAGAGGCCATTTGGCACCAAAAATACCTTAGTCAGCCGTCTAGGCCACCTAGAAGGATCACTGGTTATGGCACCAAGGCCAAACAAAGGAATCATTCTCTTGGGCACAGAGGGCGAACAAAGGATCACGATTCAGAAGCAGCCTTCTCGTTGGCCAGTTTCAGTTTTCACGGATCACACACCTCTTCCTTCCAGTTACTATTTAGTAGTAGTAGTAGTAGTGCTTTGTATAAAAAAACTGATTGATTGCTTCTCTGTGACACACTGACAGCATAAGGTAACTGAAGGGAAGAGCAGCATGTTAAGAACGAACAAGTAACAAGCTTTGAAATTTTGAAAGAGGCTGTAAGAGTGTAAGGTAAATATCCTAGAAAAATGCTACAAACGATTGACATATTATTATCCAAGAAGTACAGAAACTTGACTCAAATTTTCGGTTTCTTGCTTACTACTCAAGGTTGTTGCAGTACTTGGAGATTGTATCTCCATCTGTTTGTAGCATCTTATCAATGAAAATATAGGCATTTCAACAGCAAGACTCTTCCTCTTGAAAGGACCGGATCAGTTTTCAGAAATGAATGCATGTCTTGGGTCCGTTTTGGATTTCAGGATTGTAGTCCAATAGATTATGAACTACGCCGGATTCATCTACCCCATTACCGGGTCCACACTGCCATAGAAGAGGTTGGTGAGAAGCTGCCATACTGCCATTCCTTGGAGTTGGTCCACCACTTGTTTGCTAATGTGGTCTATTGGGCCCATGGCTTGACCTCTTTGATCAACACCACCAGCCTAGTACGAATGTCAAATCAAACTGGTATAATGCAAAGCATCTGTCACTAATTTAATTTTTGGGTTTTGATTATGGTCCATCACCAAAACGTTGTAATGGGTTTTGCTGGGTGGAAAAGGTTAGGTGCCCCTACAATATCATATAATGTTGTGATAAGCATCAAGAATTGAATAAATAAGCACCACTGAAACGTCTGAAACCCTTTCAGTAACTTGTGGAGTGAGTCAACATGGTTATTAAAATGAGACCATGGTGCACTGCTGCATCTAAATTGATTACCTACCCGCAACAGGGCCCAATCTAACACGCAGTACCGTGTCGACACGTGTATACCGACCAGCCTAGTTAAAAAAATCTACAAAAAGTAAACTAGAAGGTTAAGGGGGGACCACCACGTGGCAAAGTATCGAGAGATGGGTAAGAAACTGTTGGCCCACTCACCAATCCTAAAGGCCCGCTTCCTGTATCACATGAATGCTTTCTGATGGACCCACCTGCAACCACTCAGTATGCTCCACGGATCTCCTTTCCTTTACCTATATTAATTAATTAACCCTACATTTGAGTGGACCAAGGGAGTATGGACCCACATTTTCATCTCTTCCCCGCCTAAGCCGACCCCATATTATATCTGCTGTAGTCTGGAAATGGCATCTTTAATATATAAAAAAATGAGAGGCTAAGTGAATAGTGATTGGTATGGATGTAGGGGTATTTTGGTAATTTTATAATTATTTTTGTTTTTTTGGGGGCAAAACTGTATTTTCACAATTACCAAATTTGTTTTCTAGCAAAAAAAATAGACTTGGTGGGCTCTGGGATGAGAAAAATGATTGCCCATAGATAAAATAGTAATTCACTTCTATTGTAAATTTAAAATTAAAAAAAATAATAATAGTGGGGCTTGAGATGGTTCCACGTGATAGGCACGTGGCATGAGGCTAGTATGGTTAAGTATTACATGTCCAAGTGTCCAACTAGCCATGGTGTTCACTGTTTAGTGTTAACTATTTGAACCCAAGTTTGCAAATTGTGGCTGCATCTCCAGGTTTGCAACCGACAATTAGAACTGATAATACAATTAGAACTAGACAAAGAATGATTACTATATATTGTGACCACACTTATTTATATATGATATGACTGGAGAGACAAAAGTTACAAGGTCTCAATTGTTTCTAAATTGTGTGGAATAACACACTTTTAATTAAAGCCGTTTTACACATCCCCATCAACGGTGGAGGTGTTTCTTAGCAAGGGAGCTGTATGAATTAACACTAAAAATATGGCGTGATGGTCGTAGCAAATCTAAACTACAGACAATGGTTGGTTTCGTTAGTTATTCAGAAAATCATCTAGTTGTTATGGTGAATTGCTATGTTTTGCGGTTGAAAGACAGGAACATACATCCATGGAATTGTTTCTTCCATGTTCTATGCTAGTCTGGTAATCTGGTACCATGCCTCAACAAGGCAATGGTTCAAAAAAGAGTATAAAATGCCAGGAAAAATTGGTAACGTAAAGGCCAAAACCCAAGGCCCGTAAGGCCGTAATCATATTGGACCAATTTCTATTCATTTCAGATTATTCCAACAAGAACCAAAAAAAAAACAGAATTTCTTCAACAATAATTTCTTGCCGAGAAAGTCATTAACTCATCACTTCTAGAGAATATTATTGCACGAAAAATGATATTACATAACAAATATATAAAATTTTCCTTCAACCCAAGTTAATAAATCTTGGTTTCCTAGAGTCTCAAGGATTCTACCTAATTTCAATGAAATGAATTGCATTGATCGAGTTAGGACTAAAATTACAGAGTTACATATGGACTTTCATTTCAAGACTTTGAAACAGTTGAATGATCCCGTTGTTGTCGATTTTTCGAAGTCCTAAGCTCTTGTTTATCACAAATTTGTAAGGAAAAATCTCTAAGTAGCTGAGTAGTAGTAGTTGAGCTAAAATTAGGAGCCGTGGTTGTTGATGTCTTGGAGGTTTTGGAAGATTTCGCAACTCCAACAGAATTAGTTACACTGTTTGCAACTGAATGAATTTGAGTTGGAGGTTGAACATCAATAGAAGTTGCAATAGTTACACCAGCTGGCTGAATAGCAGAGAAGCTCATAACAGGAGTCATAGACATAGTTGGTGGAAAAGCCCATAACTGAGGCTGATTTGAAGAAGGTCCAGCAGCAGCAGCTATGGAAGTAGTTGAAGTTTGAGGAATCATCCAAAAAGCACCAGTTGGAACTGATGGTATAAGTCTTCCATCACTTGTAACACCCCACATAGGTACAAATCCTTGTGGACTTATACCTCCAGTTGCAATTGGTGCTAAACCTCCTGACATTGAATGAGAATAATCAACGACGACCTTCTTTTGATTATTCTCATTCGATACTTCATCGCTTTGTTTTCTTTTCTTCTTCGTCGTCGTTGTTTTTGTTGTGGTCGTTGATGCTGTTTCGTTTTCTGGAATATGAGTTGTGGAGGGAGTTGTTGTTGTTGTGCTATTGAGTGAGCCTTGAACGGATAAGGAAGAAGCTGGGACTGTACCCGTTCCAGTAGCGGCGATTATAGAAGTTTCAGCATTTTCAAGGAGCCATCTAACGGTTTCGCCGTCAGATTTATGGCCTAACTCGCGCGTTAACTGAAAGATTCTTGCTGCACATATTGCTGGAATTCGTATCCGTCTACCCCTTCCTTCGACTTTTGCATGTCTATCTCTCGAAGCTCTTTTTGCTGCTGCTGTTGTTGGACTTACAGCTGTTTTTCTTACTTGTACCTGCTTCGACATAGGCATCGGCATCTGCATAGCTGATATTGGTACTGCTCCTATTGGTGGTTGAGGTGGTGTTTGTTGTAGTTCTGGGTCTTGGTCTGGGTCTGGGTCTGTTTCTTTTGGTTCTTCTTTAAAAGAAACTATTGGAACTTCTTGTGATGGTTTTGCCATTAGAGAATCTAAAAGAAGATGAAACAAATCTATTAAAACTAAAGCTGGAAAGCAGACAATCTAATTATAATCTTAGACACTGTTTTCTGGGTCTGAAACCGATGAAAAATGAATGAAAGGAAAGTAAAATGGAAAGGCAGCTAACCAAATAACAAACTCCCCTTGCTGGAACTCTTTAATATGGTTTATCTTTTCTCTTGACTGTTACCTCAAAAACTAAAGTTGGCCTGCTTTCTTTCCACAGGGCAGGGTCCAGGTTTTTTAATCTGGTCCACTTGTTTCAGTGGGGGAGTTGGAGAGAATGGACCACCTGCCAATATAGTGGTGTCAATGGGGCAGGCTTGGCCCATGATTGGATAAAAAAAATCTATTGGGGTTTTTTATTGGGGTGGTCGATTGACTGATTGAGTATTAACCACACATCTTTGAACGAAGCATCTTCTATAACCGACTGAACAAGTGACTCATGCTGCGGGGTATATAGAACGATTTAGCCAAAGCCGAATAATGCTTCAGTATTAACAAGTTCAATTTGGTTAGTATATTGTAGCTGGGACAGTGGGGGTAGTCCGGTAGTGCATGCACTATACATAATCCAGATAAGATGAAAGCTCTGTCCTAACTAGGGGTGTTAGCTTGGCCCTCAAACCATAAAAGCCTTCGTGACTGACTGAGGGCTGGACTAGCCCGCCCCTAATGTGTGTTGAGCAGGGTCATGATATAAATACGCAAGTCTTTATCCGCCCTTCGGCCCTTAATTTTGAAGGCTAAATGAGGGCCAGGCCGGTCCCAGTTGAATTATACACTACTAATTTATTATTATTATTATTTTTATGGTTTTAATTATTTTTATTGTACTTTTGATTATGTATATCAGTTTCAACTAAAGATATAAAACTTATTCTTATACCTTTAGAAAATGAGATATAGAAATGGTGGAAGAGATGATAGCCTTACATTTTCAATACTTAACCATGTTACTACGTTAGAATTGCAAGTTAATTTTGCCTTTATATGACCTATATACATATCTCTCATTTAATTACAAAAAATATATATGTTATGTTATAATCTGCTCCTAATTGAATACTAATTGTAGTGGCAAAAGTCGATATAACCTAGATAATTAAGTTAGAAAAAAAAAAAAAATATATATATATATATATATCTTACTATCTTAGAAAAATATGGGGGTCGATGAACAGTTTGTTCACGTACGTCACAGGGGTATCATCGTCATTTTGCTGTCTAATGTTGGCACATAACCGTCATTTCGTAAAAGATATAACAGAAAAAAGACAAATCTAGAGAAGGAGAGAGAGTACGAAGGGAAGAAACCCAACTCTCTCTTCTCGCCTGGCCTGCTATAAAAAAAAAAAAAAACCCCCAACATCTTCTAGACCACTTGACTGCTAACATACAAAAGGCATGACTTGGAATTGGGTTTCTCGCTTATAGGAGTTCCTCCTCCGTATTGTTGCCTTATGATCTGAGAACCATATTGGTGAATTTGCTCTTATATCCTATCTAGAGATCATCTTTATCAAATGGAATATATGGACTTTCGTACAGGTACAGAACTGAAAGTGTAATTGTTCATTAGGGATGCTCACTTATATATATTCGATCTTGACAATCTACTTAGCTCAATTTTAAAACTTAATGCTATGAACTCAGAATCGTAGGGAAAATAGTGCCGATATTACTCTTTCATGTCTGCACATAAATGACATGTAATTAATTCATGCAATTTTTACATGCGATTGTTCAAGGTGCATTACTTATTAGTTCGAATGTCATACAAGTAAGCCTTATCTATATACTTAGACCATTACACACATCATAGAAAGGAAACTGATAGTTGATTGTTTTTTTTACATTGGAATGTTTAAGAATTGTCATGAATTACCAATGTCAGAACCTAATCACTCAAGTAGGAACATTTCGTTTTACATATAATACCTATTTACACATAATGCTTAGCAAGTTGTTTCGTGAGACTAATCTCTTTATGCTATATATTCACTTATCCAGGAAGTAGATATGACAAATCTGGGACTTTCAAGAGGAGGCGGAAAAGAAACTAACACTATTGCAAGATTGAGCTAAGGTAATTTTCTATAGGCTTAAGATTTTGTGATTTTTCTAGGACCGTGTATTTAATTGCTATCCCCTACCTCAGTCAATTTACCGACTTTTCCTTCTTGCATTTTTTGGGAGAAAACAGTGTTAAACCATCAAGAATTTTAACAGTGTTATTTTGTTTTTTCTATTGTTGTCAATTTTATCTCAACGTTTGTACTGTTGTCTCAGTTTTAGCTCCATAAATGAATAAATTGCATGACTGTAAGCAGGGTACATAAATGGAAAAGGGTGCATCACATTAGGGATTCTAAGTGGTGATGGGTAGTGGTGAAGAGGAGAGGAACATATAGGACTCACGGTAGTGTTTCCATGATGAAAACTCATATTCACCGACCAAGGACCAATGACAGAATGGAGAATGGACCAGAGGGATGCTGATGTTTAGTGCCAAATGAGCCACGTGGCGTGGCATGAGATGAGCTGAATGGAGCTGCAGATGCATAATTTCTTATAGGGTGTGTCTCTTATATTTTCTGGCCCGAGACCAAGGAGATTCCCTATCGATTTTTCTTATAGGGTGTGTCTCTTATATTTTCTGACAGGAGATTCCCTATCATATTGCTCATCTTTTGGAGCATCACTAGAAGGGGAATCACTTTCAGTTTTGATGCTCTCATGCTAGACTTGATTCTCATTGTTCTCAGGCACAAGCATTCCCAAGTCCAGGGACACTATCTCAGAAGGTTTACCTCCTATTTCACCATTTGGATGACCATCTTCTTCTCTCGGCAAGAACTTCATTTTTGTTTTTTATGTGAAATGAGGTATCTGGAATAGAGCTTTCAGACTTATCTTCTTTCTTTTATATCTCTGTGTTTGCAGATACAATAGTTTCCTTTGCTTCATTTACTTCCACTTCAAATTTTCCAACAACATGCATAGAAATTCCAGGGTTCCATTTTCTGAATTTCTGACCTGCATCTTAGCTATAGTTCCGGGGGGAGCCAGTGCTACTTCTTTGTAAGAAGGTGATTTTCCAAGACTAACTATTGAATTGCTCTGTGCTGGAGCTACTTCATGAGGCGAATAAGTTTGGAATGGTTCTGAGGAAGGATTAGATAGTGCACTTTCATTTCTAGAGTTATCCACTGGTTTGCTACACAAGGAACTGACTTCACCCTGTACGTTACAGCCTTGACAACTTTTCGGCTGAATTTAGGACCCAACACTGGACTCTTGGAGGGTTGGTAGTCAGATCCATTTTAAATGTAAGATCCATTTTTTTTTTGCTAATCTTTCTTAGCAGGTCAGATTATTCTCTAAACATCAACTAAAAGTTGGCTCAAAACGTGCGTGAGCACGTGCATGATGCTAGTATATATATATATAATGTAAAATAACAAAAAAAATTATGAGGGTCCAAGTGAGGGCTAGTGATGGCCTAATGAGAGTCGGGCTCATGTTCCTAAACCTATGCCCTAGTCCGCCCCTCATAGACATGAAGGTCGGGCTGGCCCACCCCTCAAATCTATGAGGGTAAGTTTTTGATCGAGGGCTTTTCCAAGCATTTTTTAGGGTCAGATTGGGACGGACGGGTTGAGGGCCCTGAGGGCTGAATTATCACCCCTAGTCCTAACTTATCACTCATTTTCTCTACTATTTCCAAATATCGTGTGTTTTCAGGTGATGTGACCAATTTTGTGGTGTTGTTTCATTTTAAGTTGTTTGGTTATGGTTGTTCTTAGTTAGAAATATCTCAAGTTGTTCTTGGTTCAATTACTGTTTGTGTGCACCTATTTTCTTTTTCAAAATTAGAGAGCTACGCCAAATTGCTAAACTTTTAAGTTGTCACAAAATGAAAATGAGATGAGTAATATTGGTGTTAGGTTAGGTCTAAAAGAAGAGGATCTTTCACAGTGTCCCCTAAAGCCCCTAACCTTCACAAAAGCGTGCCAATGTTCAATGAAGAAAAAAAAAAAAAAAAACAACAACGGGCCAATTCACTATTTTATTATTTTAACGTACTATCAACGATTAAGACTGCATAGTTTGTGTTGATTCTTCGTTAGGACACATAAAATCTACTTAAGTGTCGCATATAAAATCTACTAAGAATTGGTTACACAATGTGGTCATTACAATACCCTACCATGTCACATAGGAATAGGGCCAATGCATGGTTACACAATGCATTCAAGATTTATATGGGTTATAGGGCCAACCTGAATTCTAATGGGCCCTATGCAAACCTCTTTAAAAATGGGTTTTTTTTTGATTTTTTTTTTAGTGGAGTGGGCTTTTGTAATGGATTTATGTTGGCTTTTTTTTTTACCACTTATAGTGGGCTTTTCTAAGTATAACAGGACACTTGATTTCAGTTTATTGTTGGGGCCCAATGTAAGGGCAGAAGAATTACATTTTATTTAATGTAAAACAAAACATGTGCGAGTGTGCCGAACAATTTGTGTGAGGAAGAAGATGAGAAACCTGGGGCAGAAGTGAGACAATTTGTGTGTCTCACTAGAAAACGGTGACATACTAGTGTGGAGCGGGACACATGTTGGGCGTCTCATTAGAAACATAGTTCAAGATTTTGGAATTTCTAGAATTCCGACAAATTCAAAAATTGGAATTCCGGCTCTTATTTCTGAGTACATTCCGAAATTCAAGTTATTTTTATTCTTGATCGGAAATTCTGAAAATTCCATTGAAATCACGAACTATGATTAGAAGACAGTATGGGGTTGAATGTTAAAAAGAACGAAAATATATATCGGTTTTTTAGGGTTCCGATAAATCGGTCGACAATGAACCAGAGAGTACGTGATTGAATCCACCACAATAATTCAAAACAAGTATGCAAACCTTGCTACGCATCGGTTTTTTTTCAGTCTTGAAACCCGTCCCTCGAGATCGATAGTTAGCATGGTTTATTTGGATTATAATTGTAAATTGTAATTGTAATTATATAGGAGAGACTCATTTATTAATTTTTTTAAAACAAAATGAGAGATAATTATGTTATTTAAGTGATATTAGGGAGGTTCTTTTAAATTATCAATAATAAAATAGGTCTTGTTTTAATTTTAATGTTGGAAATGGGGGTAATTATTTAATTTAAGTGACCATTAGAGAGGTGTTTTTAAATTATTAATAAAAAAAAGATTTTATTCAAATTATATTAATAAAAGTGGGACTTATTCTAAATTTAGTGAGAGAGGTGTTTCTAAATTAAGTAAATAAGGATATTTAAATTTGCCTACTCGAAAGTTGAGGAGGCTTTCGGAATACCCGACTATCATATAATGTAGAGATCTAAAAGTAGACCAATCAGAGCCGTCCATCCCACACAAATCTTCCCTAGTCAGCTTTTTAATTTTCTCATTTTCTTTTTTCAATTTTTTATTGACAACAGCCAAAAGAAGAAAGAGGAACGAAAAAATTGAGGCAGGCGGAAAATATAATTATAAAATAAATCAGAAGCAAATAGTAATAATTTCAAAATAAATGGTGTAACGAGAGTCTCAAACTAATAATAATAAGAATAATTCTAGGACCACCAGAAGAGAAGAAGAAGAAGCGCCAGGGGGGATAAAGGAAGACATGACCACATCGCGTTTTACGGTACAAGTATCTCGCTGTTAAGAATTTGATTAATGGCATTATCTTCTTCTTTTTATTTATATTTTTTGAGTCCGGTTCCTCTATAACCGGGTACAGAACCGGATATCTCTGTACCCGGTACTCAAAAAATATAGATAAAAAGAGGAAGATAATGCCATTGATCTCTGTACCACACACACACACATCTCGTATCTCGGCACACACACACACACACATCTCGGAGCACACACACAGGTATCGAGGCACACACACACCTCTCGGATTCGGATCAACGGCGAGATAACACGGTTACAGAGATGATCTCTGTACCCGGTTGTAGAGATCTTGATTCCATATTTTTTTTAGTGAGTGGGGACTCAATGGCTTGGGGTAATTTTGGTTTTGCTGTCTGTCACATTATAAGAAGGGTCGGTGGATGCTCAGCCATGTCAGTGCTTTAATTTTTTATTATCTTTTTTAAATAGAAATATTTTTTAAGTTTTTCCCTCCTTAATTCAATAAATCTTCATTTAAATATGTGTTATGGAAATAAAGCAGCGGAAGGTTGTTTAGAGAAAGGGTGCGAGACCTGTTGAAAGCTCTTCTCATCCTGAGGAGGTTAGTTAGTTTTGTAGGCTCTGTTTGGCCACAGAAGATTTTGTATTGCTTAACAATGATTAGGTGTTCCAATTCTACATATGTATTACATAAAGATGATTAATCTGGAAGCTGTTTGGTCCTCAATTATTCTGTCACGGTTTTAACCTGTCCTGTGTTTGGTTGACACAGTAATTTGTTTATGATGAACAACATATTAGCAGTAAGTTATTCTTTCTTCATTTTACATGTATACTTCAAATAAATATGAAATGAAATGCACAGGATAAGAAAAGTCTAAATAAATATAAATCTAAACAAACAAAAGCACTTTGCGATATAAGTCATTCAAAATAAGTAAAACACCTAATAATCCCAACAAAATATATATTTTCAACACCATACAAAATAGATCACCACATTAGTCCCCACGTTCTAAATCTCACTTATAAAAACTAAAGCACCTAATGATCCCCAACAAAATACACGTACATTTTCAGCAACATACATAAAAATGGATCACCACTTTAGTTCCTACGTCCTAAATTAGTTTTTCTGAAGATGAAATAGCAACCATTCCCTTCGCCTCTCCACCCTTAATCCCATGAACACCCTTGTTTTTCTCATCCTCAAGAAGCTCTAAAGCTTGCATGAAAGCTAAGTTATCAAGCCCAGGCACATTTTCTAATTCAGTAATCAACTTTACTTCTTGTGTAAGTTCAACACTAGAATCAAAAACTTCTTTCTTCTTATTACGAGCCATTTCAGTAATTGCAGTTGCCATGCCATGAATTGCCTCTACCATACCTTCTCCAGTGGTTTTTTTGTGGTTTTTTAGCATTATGAGAGCTTGATGGCGTTGTTGATCGACTTCTTTTGGGTGGTTTGGGAGTTTTAACTTCATTATCTAAGTCTATAGGTTCTTGAGTATCAAAACCTAGACCACCACCAGCAAGAATTGGACTTTGAGACCCTTCTCCATTCAAATTTTCCTCATTCGTCGCACTAGATTTTTCATCGGTCACATCTTTCTCTTCAAGCGCACGACTGTACTTTCCAGTGGCACCTCCATCACCAAAAATAATGCATAAGTCCTCGTAGCCAGACATAGATTTAGTTCTCCACATATTAAATTCTGGGTGGGCCTGCATAATAATAAGTATATAAGGGTCTCTAATTATATTTTTGCTAAAAACAAATAGTAAGTTCTTATATTGAATTAAAGGACCAGGAAAGTACCTTGATATAATCATCCCAAGCATGATCATGATCAGCATAAACCATTTCTCTCTTATTAACCCAACCAAATCCACTCTCACTTAGAAGAGTCTTTATACAATTGTAGTTCTTCTTCAATGCTCGATAATGATTCTTTAGAAGTTCAGTTGTAAAAGAAGGTCCAAATTTAGCTTTAAACTTCTCCTCCATTTGCCTCCAAGCATGTTTGCTAAATTGACCATCAAGGTATTGCCCATCGTGCACTTGATCCACCATCATCAACTTAACAAAATATCGATCCATTGGTGCTGTCCAATTGGTCCTCTTACTTGAAGGGACTTGAACATTCTTCATCTCATTTTCCATTTGTTCTAAATGAAAGAAATATTTATCATATTCATAACTCCATAAACCAAAATCAATTTGAGTACAAGATGCGACATTTACGATAAAAATGAGTGAACCGCCAATAAGTTATAGTAGAATCAACAACTAACTAAAGTAGTAAGCAAGTTATTAGTCAAAAAGGATCCTAGTTATTGTTTGATTGTTGATTCATAGATTGAGAAAGAATAAAAACAACACTCACAGAACCACATTCCTAATTAAATAGTATGATTTTTTTTTTGAAAAAAATCCATGGATTACGGACCTAACAGCTACAGCCCAAGTGCAATACTGGTATACACATATCACTTGAGAAGTCGGGTCTATGGTATTCAGGGAAGCTAGGTCTATGAACTCAGCCCTTTTAGCCAATCATAGTCCGAATCTGTTAAAGAATCAGGAACCTTTGTGCGCTTCTTTATATCTACTTATAGCAAATGGTTATCTGTTGGGTGTTCTTACTTCTGGAGGGGTTTATGAAAAGATATGAATGTGAACAATGTCCCTGTTTAATGATCCTTAGCTTTCATTCAATTACAAACATATTACTATAGAAGAATGTAAACACATAGATAATCTCCACTCACTTACTATCAGTTGTTTATCAATCCTGTCTCTGAAACAGAAACCCAATAGCACCCATACATTCTACGATATCAGACACGTTCTAGAATGTTCCGTCTGAACTCTGAACTAGTCTGACAGGGCATCTATGGATTCCTGGGGTATTTAATATGTTGATATCATTGTGAATTCTAGAAGACAAGGAATTGGTGGCCTGCACACCATACTAGTCGTGCTTCAGTTGCTAAATTCAAAGCAAAAGTTTTAAACAGAGCAAATCTTTACATGGATGGATTATCTGAACAAAATTATGACACGTTTACACAAGTAGGAACTATATCCATGTAAAAAAAAAAGTTAATCCATACAAGTACACAACTATGAAAACTACTTACGAGTTCAGATAAGAATGAGGATAGACCCATCAAATGTTATTACAATGTGAGCATCTCAACCCTATAACTAATTATCTATGACCCCCCAAACCTAAGAGACTGTTGATTTTGTGATGACATGCAAGACATGAAAGAGAGGAAAAGATGGAGAAATAGAGAGAGTATATATAGAAATAAAAGAGTTTACCTGAGAGGATAAAGTTGCAAAAGATGAGCAGTTGGCAGTGTGGAGAAGACGACTAGAGCAAGGTTTCTACTTTCCAGCAAAAGCCTTTTGGTTTCTTTTTATTTTTTTGCTATTTTAGTTTCTCTCTCCTAGTTAGGGAAACAAGATTAGCCGTATCTCTCCTATCCCCTTTGATTCTCGTATACCCGCTTTTGTGTTCGCGCAATACACTGGGTTATATATGGTATTCAAGTTGTGTTACCAACCAAACACTAGATAACTAAAACATGTATACCACGTCACCTATTCACGGATAGGGACTCTTTGTCCACATTGCCAAACAGAGCCGTAGTGTTCTTGTTGTACTTAATACGAGTACCGCTTATTCTTGGGAAAAGGCATATACATATGATACCTGTTAAATAAGTGTAGATAAAAAAAACGTTTTTCTCTTTCTGGTGTTGAGGGCGCGCCCGCACTCTATATATGCTTGGACAAGGCGTACGACGCGCTCATGCCTTTGGCAACCTCCAGTACTTTAGGCGTGACCAAGGTGCGACCCGCGCTCGACTTTGCCTGGTCAAGGGCGCGCCCCACGCTCCATCATTTTCAACATGAAATTCACAGTTTCGGAAGTTTTTTGAAACAATATAAATATAAGTGAGCAATTCTTTGTGAGTGAATTGAGAGACTTGTAATCTGTTACTCCGGACATTTAGTAAAGCTTGGAACTCGCAGTGTGGATGTAGGCAAATTGCCGAATCACGATATATCTCGTTTTGTGGTTTGTTCTTCTTTTACATTAATTGTTTTACTTTAGATACTTGTTTATTTGATATTAAGATGTGTTGAGAATACTTTGGAGGGTGTTGAAGTCTTGTCTAGTAAGAAGGATCGATCTTTGTGTAGGATTGATCTATTTGTTGTGGATAACGTTGTTTCTATATTGTACTATTCCCAATAATTGGTATCAGAGCGTAGGTTTACGACCTAGGATTTTGAGTTTTGGTAAAGAACCATAGTGCTCGAAATTTGTGTAGACAAGGTGTTTGATAAAATTCCGAAGTGAAATTATTTTTTTGGGTTATTGTGTGTAACTTGAAAGATGACTCCCAAGATGTTAAATGCTAAGTTTGAAGTAGAGAAGTTTAATGGGAAGAATAATTTTGGGATTTGGAGGATCTAAGTTAGGGACATTCTCATCCAACAAGGTTTACATAAGGCTGCGAGTATAAGTAATGATGATTGGGAAGAGTTCGATCTTCAGGCTTGTTTATCAATCCGGTTGTGTCTTGCTAATGAGGTCATGTATAGTGTGATGGGAGAAAATACCGCTACTGGTATTTAGCTTAAACTAGAGTCTATGTATATTACCAAGAGCATGACGAACAAGATATACCTTAAGAAGCATTTTTATTGGTATATGATGGTCGATGGTTCAACGATGCAAGAGCACGTTAGTGAGTTCTATCGACGACTAGCGGATTATTTGAATGTTGGCATGAAGATGGATGATGAGGATCAAGCGGCATGTTTAATATTCTCCTTGCCAGAAAGTTATGAGCATCTAATGACTACATTTATGAATAGAAAACGTTGATCTTGATGAAGTTCAGAGTGCACTTCTTTCTTATGAGTTGATGAAGAAGACGTGTGTAGAGAATATCAATGTTGCAGGTCAGGGGCTAGTGGCAAGGGGAAGGTCGCATGAAAAGGCTTCTACAAGCAATGAGAAGTCTACGTTTAAGTCAAAGAAGCCTTTGACACATGTGAAGTGCTACAATTGCAATGAAAAGGGACATTACACAAGTAATTGTCCTCACCCGAAGAAAGAGAACAAGAGAGATGGTAAGAAGAAGAAAGGTAAGGCAAAAATTGAGGCAAGTTATGGTTCATGCTCTAAAGGGGACGAGTTAAGTCTCTGTTTGTCAACACAAGACTATATGGCCGAAAGGTGGATTCTTGATTCCGAATGTTCCTACCATATGTGCCCGAATAGAAAGTGGTTTACTTTTTATGAGAGCATTGATGGTGGTTCCGTTTTGATGGGTAATGATGTTGCTTGTAAGATGGTAGGAATTGGAACTATACGGATCAAGATGCATGATGGTGTAGTGAGGACTTTAACTGATGTGAGGCATGTTCCTGAGCTAAAGAAAAACCTTATTTCTCTTGGTACCTTAGATTCCACACAAGTTTGTGGGCAAAGGTGGAGTCCTAAATATTGTCAGTGGCTCTTTAACTATTATGAAGGGTGAAAGACATAAAACCTTGTATACTTTGATGGGTAGTACGGTGATAGGCGATGTAGCAGTGGTTGCATGTAGTGATGATTTTGAGTGCACTAAGATGGGGCATATGCGACTATGGCATATGAGTGAAAAGGGTTTGTCTGAGTTGTGCAAGCGAGGGTTCTTGAAGGACTTAAAGAAGCCAAGTATGGGGTTCTATGAGCATTGCATCTATGGGAAGCAGTGCAGAGTCAAGTTCAAGTCAAGCAAGCACACGACAACATGCATCCTTGACTATGTGCATACGGATGTTTGGGGACCCTCCAGAGTGGCTTCAAAAGGAGGTAACCGTTATTATGTCTTATTCATTGATGATCATACCTGCTATGTGTGGGTGTATATGATGAAAACAAAAGATGAAGTGTTTGAGACATTTAAGAAGTGGAAGGCAAGGGTTGAGAATCGCACAGATTGGAAGGTAAAGACACTACGGTCTGACAATGGTACTGAGTATACCTATGGGCCTTTCCAAGAGTTTTGTGCGCAACAGGGAATTGCCAGACACTGGACAGTTAGGGACATGCCTCAGCAGAATGGAATGGCAGAGAGGATGAATAGAGCCTTGCTTGAAAGAGCGAGATGTTTGTTGTCTAATGCTAGTCTAGGCAAAGAAAGTATTGGGCGGATCACGGTGTCCATGGCGTGTTACACCGTATAATAGGTCACCGCCCAAATTATAGATTGCAAGACACCTTATGAGGTGTGGTTAGGTAACCCAACTGATTATAATATTTTGCGAGTGTTTGGATTGACTACTTACTACCATGTGAGGGAGAGCAAGCTAGATCCTAGAGCTAAGAAAGCCATATTCTTAGGTTTTGCAAATGGAGTAAAGGGATACAGATTGTGTTGTCTAGAAGACCACAAGTTCCTGGTCAGCAGAGATGTTACCTTTGATAAGACTTCCGTGTTATTTTTCAGTAAGCCGAAAAGAGCTGGGCAGAATGGTGAGTTTATAGAAGTTCAAGCTACTGAGCTTGAGTTGTCTGATGCAGCAGATGACTGGGGTTGGTTCATGATGAGGTACCAAATCATGAAGCCACACAACAACAGGAAGAAGAGCAAGAGCATCCACAACTTGTAGTGGCTGACCCTAGGCCAAAAAGACAAGTTAAAGAAGTGCACAAGTATGGGCACGAGAAGCCGGTGAAACACTATGGTCAGGTAGATTTAGTGGCATATGCACTGAATATCGAAGATGATGAGCTAGATAGTTATAAGGAAGCTGTTAGAGATGCTTATTATAGAGATTGGTTGGTTGCTATACAAGAAGAGATGGAGTCTCTTGATAAAAATCACACATGGGACCTAGTTTTATTGCCAAAGGGCAAAAGGACTATCGGCAGTAAATGGGTGTTCAGAAAGAACGAGGTCTTTCCTGAATCCGACAATACTGGGTACAAGGCAAAAGTGGTAGCAAAGGGTTTCTCACAGAAGAAAGGAGTCGACTATAATGAGGTATTTTCCTCGGTGGTCAAACATACTTCCATTCGTGTGTTATTGAGTTTAGTTGCTCACTTCGACTTGGAGTTAGAGAAACTTGATGTGAAAACTGCTTTCTTGCATGGGGACTTAGAGGAAGAGATCTATATGAGACAACTTGAAGGGTTTGTTGTTGCTGAGAAAGAAAATCATGTATGCAAATTGAATCGGTCACTGTATGGGTTAAAGCAATCGCAATCGCCCAGGCAATGGTACAAGCGCTTTGATATATTCATGATGCAACATGAGTACATCCGAAGTAAGTATGACTGTTGTGTTTACTTTTGTAAGCTTCGTGGTAATGACTTCATCTATCTCCTGCTTTATATGGATGACATGCTTATTGCTTCCAAAAGCATGGTGGAGATAGACAAGTTGAAATCTCAACTTAGCTTTGAGTTTGAGATGAAAGACTTAGGTGGAGCCAAGAAGATCTTGGGCATAGAGATTGACATAGATAGGAAGGAGCGATGAATAGTTGTATTTCAGAAGAAATACCTTCACAAAGTAATTTCTCATTTTGGTATGGAGAATGCAAAGTCGGTTTCTACACCTTTAGCTGGGCATTTTAGGCTTTCCGCTAAGTTCTCTCCTAGTTCGGTGGAGGAACAAAAGCATATGGCTAATGTTCCTTATGCTAGTGCAGTGAGCAGTTTGATGTATGCTATGGTGTGCACATGCCCAGACATTTCCGCAGCGATTAGTGTTGTAAAGCGGTATATGGCAAATCACAGGAAGCGGCATTGGGAAAGCGATGAAATGGGTACTAAAAGGTACTTGAAGGGTTCCTTGGATGTGGGATTAGTTTATGGTGGAGGCACTTGTTATGTCAGTAGGTATGTGGATTCAGATTATGCAGGTGATCTAGATAGACGACGATCGACTACTGGTTATGTGTTTATGATGCATGGTGCACTGGTTAGTTGGAGGTCTATGCTACAGGCTACAATTGCTCTATCTACTACAAAGGCAGAGTATATGGCAGTGGTAGAGGCAGTGAAAGAGGCACTATGGCTTCGAGGTCTTCTGGATGATATGGGTATTGAGCAGAACAGTGTTGCTTTGTATTGTGATAGTCATAGTGTTATTCATTTGGCGAAGAACCAGGTTTATCATGCTCGGACCAAGCATATTGATGTCCGTTATCACTTTATACGGGATGTCGTTGAGGATGGTGATGTAGCACTTGAGAAAGTGGACACCCATGACAATCTTGCTGATATGTTGACAAAGGTTGTCACCGGAGTTAAGTTCCAACACTGTTTGGACTTGCTCCGAATCCTACATGCTTGAAAAAGCACTTTGTGGGCATGGCCCTTCGGGCGGTTGACTGCGAGTTCTGGATGGATGTTTTCTTACTAGATGTGTTCGGCTCGGTTTTATGTGTTAAAATCTCACCGAGGTGGACAATGTAGAGAAAAAAGATGTTTTTCTCTTTAGGGTGTTGAGGGCGCCCCGCGCTCTATGTATGCCTGGACAAGGCGTGCTCATGCCTTTGGCAACCTCCAGTACTTTAGGCGTGACCAAGGCGCGACCCGCGCTCGACTTTGCCTGGTTGAGGGCGCTCCCTGCGCTCTACCATTTTCAGCACGAAATTCACTGTTTCGAAAGTTTTTTGAAACAGTATAAATATAGGTTTTTTCTGTAGAAACCTAACTTAACCAAAACCAAGAAAG
Organism: Coptis chinensis; assembly: GCF_015680905.1. NCBI lineage: Eukaryota > Viridiplantae > Streptophyta > Magnoliopsida > Ranunculales > Ranunculaceae > Coptis > Coptis chinensis. The sequence continues at coordinate 81,393,902 of NC_141461.1, read as the reverse complement.
AGAGAGATTATAAGTGAGCAATTCTTTGTGAGTTGAGTGTTCGTTCTTTGTGAGTGAATTGAGAGACTTGTAATCTGTTACTCCGGACATCTAGTAAAGCTTGGAACTCGCAGTGTGGACGTAGGCAAATTGCCGAAGCACGATATATCTAGTCTTGTGGTTTGTTCTTCTTTTACATTAATTATTTTACTTTAGATACTTGTTTATTTGATATTGAGAAGTGTTGGGAATACTTTGGAGGGTGTTGAAGTCTTGTCCAGTAAGAATGATCGATCTTTGTGTAGAATTGATCTATTTGTTGTGGGTAACGTTGTTTCCGTATTGTACTATTCCCAACAATCAAAGTGTAGTCTGTTATGTATTAGTTTGCCAAATTGTTAATGCCTACTTGATGTAGTCAATTTGGTATGGAGCTGACCTTGTATTTTCTTCTAATGACTCTATGTAGTACCTAATGACTCTATCTTATGTTTCTTTTAAAGTGCTCCTTAATGGCTTTCTCTTGGAATAGTTCTTTTCTCAAAGGAAATTGAGACAAGGGGATCATTTATCTCCTTATCTCTTTATTTTTATTTCTGAGGCTCTCTCTCGCATGATTAATAAAGCTGAAAATGATCAAGCTATATATGACATTAAAATTAGAAAGTATGCTCCCCGTTTGCTCATTTACTATATGCTGATGATTTACTGCTTTTCACTAAAACTTCTTTAAGTGAAGCAGGTGTTCTTAAAGATATTTTGCATGAGTATTGTATGGCCTTCGGCCAAAAGATCAATTTTGATAAATCTAGTATCTATTTTAGTAGGAATGTGCATGCTAAATATAGGAAAATTTTGAGAAAATACTGGCACATGAGAGAATTTTCAAATAAAGATAAGTACTTAGGGATACCTATTTTACTCACGAGCAGTAAGAAAGCTGATTTTGATTACTTGGTGGATATTGTACATAGTAAGATAAAAGGTTGGAGAGCCAGACTTTTATCCCAAGCTGGCAGAACAATTTTGATCCAAGCTGTAGCTCAAGCTACACCCCTTTATCCCATGACCTTGTATTCCCTCCCTATATCTGTTTGTGACAATATGGATAAAGTGTGTAGGGAATTCTGGTGGCATGGGCATGATGCATCTAAAAGTATCCACACTATTGAGTGGGATAAACTTTGTAAACCTAAGTCCCTTGGAGGACTAGGTTTTAGGAAATTTTCTGATATTAACAAAGCTCTGTTAGCCAAACAAAGTTGGAGAGCTTTAAAGGATGAGAATTCCATCTGGTTTAAAACTTTTGATGCAGCTTATGGAAAAAAAGGTATGGGGACAGAACAGAAGTTACCACATAATGCCTCTCACTTCTGGAGAGGGGTTAATCAAACTTTTGATATGGTGCATAAAGGGTCTATCTGGACCATCGGGGATGGTGCTCGTGTCTCGGTGTTCAATGATCCTTGGCTTATGCTCCATGATCATCTTATACTAATAAAGGATTTGCACCCACCAGTGGGGATCTAGAAATACTGGAAAGTAAAAAATCTCATGAATAAGGAAGGATCAGCATGGAATGATCAACTTATTGACGAAGTTTTTGATCCTATAGTAGCAGGGCTTATAAAAGGAACACACATCAGACCACATGATGGTGAGGAGGATGAGTTAACTTGGTGGCCCGCTACTAAAGAAAAATTCTCTGTCAAATCTGCTTTTCATATGCTCAAAGCAAAGGATTGGGAGGGAAGTGACTCTACTTTTCAAGCAAAAAATATCAAAAGAATTTGGAGAGCTCGTCTAGCAGTTAGGGAACAAGTTTTTATGTGGAAATTATACATGGACATATTGCCAATTGGAGAGAAGATACAGAAGAGGATTAAGAACAATGATACTATGTGTTGATTTTGCTTCAGGCAAAAAGAAACGGTGGAACACATCTTTTTTGAATGTGATTGGGCTAAAGCTTTGTGGCTTCGCCACTGGGTTTACAAACAGAGGTCAACAGAGAATGGTCCATTAGAAGATGGGTGGATGAGATCATGGAATGGTGTGAAAACAAGGTCCCTGACATAGCAAATTTGGGTGTGTATGCATGCACCCTAATGCAAACTATGTGGGATAATAGGAATCTAGAGAAGTTTGATAAAGGAGCAGCGGATATGGGGTCTATACTAATAGCTAATGTGATTTAATGGGAAAGAAGACTCAAAGCTTTTGACAGGGAGAATCCAAACCTTACTTCTTCTGTTAATACTACACTTAGGAATATAAATTCAAACCATAGCCCACATGCTTCAACATCTACAAGTAACAATAATAATATATCTACTTTGCATTATCATATAAGTAACACTGCTCACATGCCTGATTCTGTAAATATTAGGTTTGACACTGCTTTCAATAAGAGATCTCTGTCAGGATCTGCTGCTGCTATGGCTTGGAATCAAGAAGGAGCTTTACTTGTTGTTGCAGTGAGGAGATTCACAACAAAGTTAGCAGAAGAGAGTGAACTTCTTGCAGCTGAGGTAGCAATGAAGCTGGCGTAACACTTAGGAGAAGGAATTTTTTTTTGAGGGGGCCAACATCAACATTATCAACAGTTTGAGCTCCCAGGAGTCTAGTATTGCTTGGTCTTTACAAAGCATTATAAAAGCAATTATCAGAATTACTAATAAATTTAATTTTTCATGTTTTAGATGGTTAAGAAGATGTTTTAATGATGAGGCTCATGATCTAGCTAAATGGGCTTATAGTTCCTCTGACATGAGTACTTTACCAAAATGTTGCTCAGACTTTCAGTGTACCCCTTTAATTCTATAATATATAAATGTGGGATTTGTAGGGAAAAAAAAAATTCATTGATTTTGTCTTTTATCATTCTTTTACACGGTTTTCTTTGTTATGTGTGCAGTTTGACAATTGTGAGGGAATAATATCCACGTCCAATGGATATTCCAGCACAATAAAACTACCAACCGACCTCATATCTTTGTCCTCCGAGCTCACTCTATAGTGACTCGACTCAAGGCAAGCAACCTATGCAACTCGCGCTCAGAGCGATGTCACCAACAACCGATCTCAGGTACTCGTCCTGCAAGCTCGCTTCAAAGTGACTCAAGTAGGGTAGACGATCTCACTCAGAAGCGATCTCATTAGTACTCACTCTCCCCATCCCACAACGGATAGTAACGTATGTCTTTATGACTGTCATCAAGACCTGAGCTTCAGGTACGCATCACAGTAAATACCCATAACTCGCCTTCATGGCTCACAAGTGACCTGAAGACTTGGATCTGACCTGACGCATGAGAGCGGGAGGCGCAAGCACCTTGCCTATATAAAGAGGATGAGGAACTACATTTGACTTGATTTAAGTCTCCCCCAGTAGAGAGAACCTGATACATAGGTAGTTCGTCCACACGAACTCGGTCAAACCTAATCAAACAATCCTTTCTCCCCCAAATTGCCTACATCAGTAAGGTTAAACGAAACATAACATTTATATTGCGCCGTTTGTGCATGATTTCTTGAGTTCACAAACCTTCAAACAAAAAACTTCCAAACAAAATCTCTAGCCCACAAAGCATGGAAAGCCTCCAGGAGAAGATGAAGAGTATGACCACCCAGATGGGAGCCATGAATGACAACATCAACCTCCTATGACAGAAAAATGTCACACTAAAAAATCAGGTGGCAGCCCAGAACCCAAACGAAGTCACTACTGAGGACGACATAAATGAGGTGAACTAGCAAATCAATGAGCTGTCCCAGCGAATTGACCAGAGTACTGTGAAGAAGGATGCCACTCACATCGTCCAGAAGATGCTGAAAACTTATCGAGCGTCCCCATCCACAATGGAGGTACTTAGTAAACCCTCCCCGCACGATTTCATCCAGCCGCATTTTGCGATGTATAATGGCAGTACGTGTCGGTCAACACGTAGCTCGCTACATCCAGAGCCTCACACTCTATAGTGCACAAGAGTTCGACTACTTGCAATGCCGCTTGTTTCCTGCAAGCCTGAAAGGAGTTCTCGACTGGTTCTACTCACTGGAACCGAACTCCATCGATAGCTTCAAGAAGCTAACTGATCAGTTCGCTAACCATTACGTCCATAACAGACGTAAGAAAACCGACGTTGACTTACTCTTCATGTTGTCTCAGAAGAAAGACGATTCAATCCACTCCTTCTTAGGACGATTCAAGATCGAGTTGCTGTCTATAGATAACGACCTCCAAGAGTCCTTCGCAACCTTGGCATTCACCAAGGCGATCCAGAAAAACACCTGGCTATATAGGTCGCTCATGAAGGAGTGTCCTAGAAAAATTGGAAGACTTTTACACTCGCGTGTACAAGTATATAAAGCTACAGGAAGCTTTATACCACGAAGGCGAACAAGAGAAAGTCGCAGCAATCTCAAATGCTGCCCTATCCTAAAAAAGCGATCCAGACCACAAGGACAGAAGTCTGGTACTTGGACGCACATAAAATGCGAGTTCGCTGTGGTGATAAAACCTCCAAGCTACATATTGGAGAAAATAAAAATAGCGGCCTATTACCGACTTGAGGTAAAACGACCAAAAGACACACTAGGAAAGCCGTACTGCGCTTTTATAATGCAAAATGCCATGAGACCAACGAATGCCGGGGGCTCAAGCACTACCTCCAAGACCTCATTGAGGTAGGGCATATCAAGCACTATATACTGATATTACCGATGTCGACCTGCGACACAAGCTCATGGCTCGCAAAGAGCAAAGCTGTACTCCACAGCGCAACAACAATAAGGAGCGCTCCTTATGCTCGAGGACGCTCAAACAAGCGATCTCGTCATGAGCATCGCCAGCACTCATCTGACAGAGATAACAACAGAACGATCAACATGATCACCTTCCAGGACGACTCTGTCCCGTCCACAAGGGAGAAAAGGAGACGGGTAGGCGCCCTACAAGAAATTTACCAGTTCTCGTCACAAGCGGCTCCTGCCCCACACACAACTGGCCACAACTCATGAGACATCACCTTTACTGAGGCCGACCTCAACAAGGTGTGCCTCCCGCATAACGACGCTCTAGTTGTCCATGTCAAAATCAACGACTGGACAGTAAAGTGCGTCCTGATCGACCCAGGCAGCTCATGCGATATTTTGTTCTACCAGACTATCAAGGAGATGAACCTGCCCAACTTCGGTTATGATTGATCCAATAGCCCCCCTCTATGGCTTCAATGGATCTCGAGCTGACCCAATTGGAGACATAATTCTACCTATCTCAGTCGGGTCACGCGAAGATAAAGTTAGCATCAACACTCACTTTAGCGTTCTGGATGTCAACTTGTCCTACATTGCTATTTTAGGACGCCGTTGGATCCACAAGATGCAAGCAGTGCCATCAACACTCAATTAGGTCTTACGCTTCCCTGGCCCCAGAGGCATGATGGAGCTCAGAAGTAATCAGCTCGATGCCCACAATTGCAACCAGATCCTCTCAGTCAACAAGCCAGCTAGGGCTTCACTCAAAAACAAGGGAGAGATCTCCAAAACCAAGCTGGTAGAAGACTTCATCTCTGAGGTCAAGACCCTGACCGAGACCCCCCAAAGCGAACTGACAAAGGAGAAAATTGGGGGCTCGGTAAAAAACATCCCTCCAGAAGCCCAGACCCCAGAGGTTGCCCCACCCTTCAGGTCTGCAAGAGACCAAGACCCCAGAGGTCGCGCAGCCCATTGCGGCGGCTGCTCAGCCCGAGTTGAAGGAAAAAAAGGTCAATCTAGGAACTGAAGAGGACCCTAAGTTCGTTTATGTAGAAGCTAACCTTGATCCTACTCTCAAGGCACAACTTGTAAGCTTTTTATCATTAAATAAAGATGTTTTTGCTTGGTCGTACATCGATGTGCTTGGAATTGATCCCAATGTTGCATGCCATAAGTTAAATGTTAACCCAAATGCTAAACTAGTTCACCAACGACCTCGAAAGCTATCCCTTAGATTTCAAAAATCTATCAATGAAGAGATCAAAAATCTCAAAAAAGTTGGTTTCATTAGGAAGGTCGATTACCCTGAATGGGTCGCTAACATAGTAGCAGTCCCGAAAAAGAATGGCACAGTTCGCCTTTGTGTGGACTTTACCAACCTAAATCTAGGAAACTACTAAGGATAGCTTCTCCTTACCAAGAATCGACCGACTTGTGGACCAAACCTGTGGCCACGTGCTCTTGTCATTCATGGATGCCTACAGTGGCTACAACCAAATCCCACTAGCAGAAGAAGACCAAAAGAAAACCTCATTTGTAACAGAGCAAGGAATTTACTATTATAGCGTTCTACCGTTCAACCTCAAGAACGCTAGAGCGACCTACTAGTGACTCGTCACTGATATGTTCCAAGACATGTTAGGTGACACCATGAAAGTCTACATAGACGACATGGTCGTCAAAACTCAAAAGCTAGAAAGCTGGAGATCACTTAGATTATCTCACACAAGCGTTCTCCAGACTTCGGCGAACTCAGATGAAACTAGAAATGCCTCTTTGGAGCATCTTCTGGGAAATTTATGGGGTATCAGGTCTCACAACGTGGGATAGAAGCAAACCCAGATAAGATTCGAGCGTTCTTGGACATGCCCGACATAAAAACAAAGAAACAAATACAGAAACTGTCAGGAATAATGGCAGATTTAAAACGATTCATATCGAGAGGATCAAACAAATGCCGACCTTTTCTGCAAATTCTTAAGCAGGGTGAACAGTTTTCATGGAACGAGCAATGCCACCAGGCATTCTCTACTCTCAATGACTACTTGTCAACACACCTATGCTGGCAAAACCAAATGATGGTGAAACACTGGGGCTATACTTAGCAGTGTCTGACTTTGCTATCAGTTCAGTTCTCTTCAAAGAGGAACAGAACGCAGAGAAACCGATCTACTTCACAAGCAAGACATTGTTGCCAGTTGAGAAGAACTACTCCCATATTGAAAAGGCAATACTGGCATTACTTTACTCAGCAAGAAAGTTCATACCATACTTCCAAGTAGGGGTGCCAACGGGTCGGTTTTGGGTCGGTCTTAGCGGTTTCAGTTTGGGTTTTATCAGTTTCGGTTCTTAACGGTTTTAGTATGAGAATTATAGAACCCAACCCAAAACCATAAAAACCCATGGGTTTTTATCGGTTTCAGTTATAATTCGGGTCTTTATTATTTATTATGATTATTAAACAATTTCAATCATTTAAATACTAAAACTTGCATTGTTTTTATTTTTATTTTTTTATTTTCCTACATGATAATATTTTATATATAATTAGTGATGTATCAACAATCATATTTACATCAATTTATGAATATGTATCAATCATACACGTTAAAACATTTACTATTCATGTGGTAATTTAAACCTTTGATATAGAAATTAAAATAATCAAATATTTAGCCTTATAATTTTGATTTTTTTTTACGTACATACACATATATTTGTTTCATTGTATTAACTCGATAGTGTACACGTGCAATCACATATATTTGTTACATTGATATATTTTATGTGCATACACATATATTTGTACATGTGTATTAACTCACATTTTAAATCGAATATGCGAGTACATGCATCTTTCAATTACATCTCATCACTAATTTTTAACATGAATACTATATATTGGTTTATAATAAGTGCGTGTACCACAATATATCAAGCATGTGTATCCTATTTAAATATACACGTGTATAAGTTAATAAATATAAAATGTATTAGTTAATTCATAATATAAAAGTTGACATTATTATTAACAATCTATGATATACTTGTTTAACGTATAATTATAAATATACATTTTACAACACACATTCACTATTATGCTATACATATTTAATAGACTTTTACATGTAAAAAATATATTTTATATTATGATGTATGAGTTTGATTATCTTAAATGTAATATAATATTAAATTTTATATATCGAAATCATAATAATCGGTTTCGGTTTCGGTTCGGGTACCCACGGGTTTTTTACTTTTCGGTTTAATGGTTTCGGTTCGGTTTCGGGTAATCGGGTACCCATTGGCACCCCTACTTCCAAGCACATCCAATCAAAGTGCTCACCAACCTCCCGCTAAAGAAGATCCTTCTTAAAGTTAACAAAATAACTCACATGGCAGTATGGGCAGAAGAGCTTGGTGAACACCACATTGAGTTCACCCCAAAAACCTCTCAGAAAGGTCGGTCGTTGTTGCTGATTTCTTAGCAGATTTTCCAGTTGAGGACCTAAACTGGGAACCAGAGGTCGACACCCCAACCGACCTCTAAGCAACACGACCCATCGGTATAGTTACTCTACGTAGATGGAGCTAGCAATCCAGGTGACAGCGGAGCCGGAGTAGTCCTAGCGTCACCAAATAGCTCTATGGTGGAAAAATCAGTTTGCATTGATTTCGTGACCTCCAACAATGAAGCTGAGTACAAATCCCTGATCATGGGAGCCCGCATGTCATTTGAGCTTAAAATTCTGGAGCTCAAGGTCTTTAGCGATTCACAACTAGTCGTTTGCTAGGTTGCCAATGAGTATACCCCCAATGAAGGTAACCTTTCTAAATACCTTCTAGTTGTAAACCACTTACTGCCTTCTCTTAAGAAAGTCACCATACACCATTTCCTATGGGAAAAGAATCGCCCCGCTGACAGCCTGGCGTACCCTGCGACCCAAACACCGAACTGTGACCCTAGGAAACTACTCATCGAAGTAATTGATAGACCTGCTTACCAAAATGAGCACGTCCTAGAAATAAGCGACCTATGCCCACTCTCTGACACTCAGATGAGTCAAACATGGATGCAACCTATCATAGATTATATCCAGCTAGGCAAAACACCAGCATATCACACCAAGGCAAGACAAGTTCAATACCAGTCAGGTCGCTACTGCCTAGTAAACGTGAAACTTTTCAGAAAGTCTGCCGGAGGACCCCATCTGAGGTGCATAAGCCCAGGACATGGGTAGATGATTTTTGCAGAAATCCACGAGGGAGAATGCGGAAACCACATAGGAGGTCGCTCTTTGGCTCACAAAGCGATCTCACAAGGATACTTCTAGCCACGAATGCAGATCGATGCCAAGAAGTATGTACTGAAATGCATTAAATGCCAAATATTTTGCCACAACATCATCCAGCCAGCTTGGGAATTCATCAACATTGTCAGCCCCTTGGCCATTTCACATGTGGGGCTTAGAAATCATGGGTCCATTCATTCCACAGAAAAGCACAGGCTTCCAATTCGTCCTAGCTGCAACAGATTACTTCACCAAATGGGTGGAAGCAATTCCCTTGGCTCATGTCAAAGAATCTAATGTCAAAAACTTCATCTGGACTAACATCATAACCAGATTTGGCCTACCCCACACATTGGTGATGGATAATGGATCCCATTTCAAAGGAAAAATAGTTAAGGAATTCTTGGCTAAGTGGAAGATCATTCACGCGTTCTCCACTCCCCAGTACGCTCAAAGCAATGGTCAAGCAGAAGCTAGTAACAAAGCAATTCTGGAGAACTTGAAAAAGAAGATTGAAAAGAACAAAAGCTAGTGGCCAATGTAGCTAGAAAACATTCTATGGGCTCATAGAACGACAACTCGTTCTAGTATAGGCGAGTCACCGTTCTCACTATGCTACGGTACCGAGGCCGTCATTCCTACTGAGCTGACAATTACGACGACTCGATCGGAGATCATCAAATCTGGTCAGAATGATTCCATTCTTGCTCGAGAGGTTGACTTACTTGAAGAACGATGCGACCTAGCTACCATTCGAGTGGCATCCTACCACCAAACACTGAGGAAGGCATACAACAAGCGAGTCAACCCTCGATGTTTCCAACCTGGCGACCTAGTCTTGAAAAAGATTAAGGATGACTCGAAACTGGCACCAACATGGGAAAGCCCTTACATAGTGGAACGAGTCATTGGCAATAGAGCATATTGGATCAAAACCCAAGGCGGACAGGCATTACCACGTCCTTGTTAAATAAATTTTATCAATAAAAAATTCCATTTCCATGAGTTCTAACTCTTAACACTACACACATAATTTTTATTTTGCATTAATGCACTGCAGTCTTTCTATGTTATTAAATAGTCGCACAACTCGCTCTTTAAGAGCAAAACGCTCATACAAACTAAAACGCTCTCCAGAGCTCAAATGTTCTCTACACAATTAAACTCTCGCTCGAGCTCAGGGCTACATAGCTCACACGCTTCTCACTAGTTGGATACTGTTGAGACACCAACTCCAGCTGCCAGACCATTCACCAGACAGACAGCTAGAGCTCTACGCGCATCACACACCTATGTGTCCTAAGAGTTTATTTTAAGTAAATTACTATTTATAGAATATTGTTGAATATTGTTTCCTAGTTATAGTAGGAAACTGTTAGGGTTTGGACCAATATATAAAGGTCGTAGGATTGTTCTTTAAGGGAATTTGAATTCATATTATAGAAAAAGGTAGTTTTAGTCTCTAATCAAAAGACTATTGGTAGCTGATCACTAATCAAAGGATCAATTCGAATTAATATTTAGACTCAAGAACTGAGTCTCATCATCTTGGTAACAGAGCCAGTCGATTTCTCTAAAAAAAAAAAAAAAAAAAAAATTTTTTTTTATTCACCATGACGGTTAAAGAACTTGAGGAGATTACAGGAAGACATGCGGATACCCTTGCCACCCACACCACCATTTCGGCAATCACACCACCCTCCTCAACGATCTCACCACAAACATGCAGCTCCTGCTTGATAGGGTTGATAATCCTAATCCTATTCCGCTAAACCCTCATCAACGACTTCAACAAAGACCTGAATATCCGGGGGATCGACCACTTCACTGGATTTTCCCCGCTTTGAAGGAGAGGAACCTCAGGATGGATTTTTCAAGTGGAACAGTTTTTAGTTTGAATCCTATGGCTCTGGCGCAATGGTCATCATGGCCTCTATTCATCTCCGTGGAGAAGCGATTAAACTTAATGCGGTGGCTCCATAATTCATGGGAGATTTAACGTGGAATCAATTTTCTAGGGCCCTTTGTAAACGATTCGGTTCGAAAAAATCTGGATCCTATGAGTGCAATATCTAAATTGGTGCAAACTGGTACAGTCTCTGCCTATATCTCACAATTTGAAACAATGGTTAACTTGGTTCCGATTTTACAAGAGGCTCACCAAGTCGGTCTGTTCCTTTTAGGGACTAAGAATCGATGTCAATAAAAAATCCGTCTTCTAACACCTACAAGTTTGTCCCATGCTTTTGAGTTAGCATTGTGTCAAGAGGACGACTAGTGGCTACTAAGTCGTTCCATGCAACAACCAATCCCTATCGCCAATATACCAAACACACCCCAACCCGACCAATACCCCTAAACCTAACTCCTCGAATCTTTCACGCCAACCTGGAGTTAAACGCCTTTCATGGGTTGAGCAGAAAGCACGGAGAGAAAAAGGCCTTTGTTTTAACTGTGATGAAATTTATAAGCCAGGCCATCGTTGTATGACAACTCAATTGCTGCTACTGGATGCGTACTCACCAGAGCAAGACCAAGAGGGTTTCAACGATGATCAACAGTCCAAGGACCAAGAAGACATCATTCAAGTATCTCTGCATGCGCTCGAGGGATCATTTGGGTCTAGCACAATGCGCACCTCAGCGCTAATTAAGCATACACCTCTATCCGTGCTCGTCGATTCAGGATCAACTCACAATTTCATCCATCCGACAGCAGCTCGCCGTTGTGGTCTGTCTATCACCAGTTATGCCACACTCCAAGTAATGATCGCAGATGGTGGATATTTACCAAGTAACGGCTTAGTTCGCGTTAAAGTAGAAGTGCAAGGATTTAGTTTCACCACGAATTTCACGGTTTTGCTATCAAAAGTTGCGACATTGTGCTTGGCACAATGGCTTCTCGTACACTAGGGTCAGATACAATGGGACTTTGGGCGCTTAGTTATGAAATTCTCGCTAATAACCAAGTCTTTACAATAATGGGTAATGGTTCCCATTGGTCAAGCTCATCGACTCTCCAACAATGACAAAGGCAATCCAGCAAGAGAAACAAGTATACCTACTTTCCTTGGACGCACCGGTTACTTATTCGAATGCGGGAGCATCTCAGAAAATTCACCTACAACCACATCAGGTATCCCTACAAAGCTTACTTCTTCAATTTGCTGATATATTTGGAGTCCCACAGAGCTTACCACCTCCTCGAACACATGACCACCGCATACCCCTCCAACCAAATTCCTCACCTGTCAGTGTCAGACCATACAGATATCCTCACTTTCAAAAAGCCGAAATCGAAAAAATTGTTAAAGAACTCTAATTGTCAGGTTTTATTCGACCTAGCTCCAGCCCGTTCTCTTCACCCGTTTTACTAGTCAAGAAAAAAGACGGTTCATGGCGCTTATGCGTTGATTATAGAGCCCTTAATGCCATCACAATCAAAGATTGTTTTCCAATTCCAGTTGTGGACGAGTTATTGGATGAACTTCACAATGCCACAATATTTTCTAAACTCGACTTAAGGGCTGGCTATCATCTAATTCGGGTACATGACAGTGACATTCCTAAGACAGCATTTAGGACCCATGATGGACACTATGAATTCTTAGTCATGCCCTTTGGCCTCTCTAATGCACCAGCAACATTCCAAAGCTTGATGAACGAGTTGTTTTAGGCCCCTATCTTCGACGGTTAAACATATTGGTATATAGCAAGAACGAGTCCTCACATGTGCTACACCTCCATAAAGTATTGGAAATATTGCAGACACACAAACTATTTGTCAACGCATCTAAGTGTTCGTTCGGAAAACCCTCTATTGCCTATCTTGGGCACATTATAGATGCAACTGGTGTCTCCGTTGACAGTGAAAAGATTAACGCAGTGACTTCATGGCCACTTCCGTCCAACATCAAAGAATTACGTGGGTTCCTCGGGTTGACAGGGTACTATAGAAAATTCGTAAAGGACTATGGCAAGATTAGCGGCCCTCTCACTCAGCTGCTTAAAAAGGATTCATATGAATGGAGTCCTGTAGCCACTGTTGCATTTAACGACCTCAAACTTGCTCGACAACAACCCGGTGTTGGCATTACCGATTTTACCATGGACTTCTATATTGAATGTGATGCTTCGGACATGGTTTGGGTGCGGCTTTAATGCAAAAAGGGCAGGCCACTTGCTTATTTCAAGAAGGCATTAGCGGGGAAGAAATCTGTCTCTACCTATCTACGACAAGGAAAATGCCGGGCGATCATTGCGGTACAAAAGTGGAGACCCTACCTCTTTGGGGCCGCCATTTCAAGATCTTCACAGACCATAGAACGTTGAAATACTTCAACGAGCAACGATTAAATTCGTTAGAGCAGCAAAAGTGGGTATCCAAACTTTTAGGATATGATTATGAGATATGTTTCCGCCATGGCAAGCACAATCAATCTGCCGATGCTTTGTCAAGGTTCCCTCAAGTCAGTGAAGTACTAACTCTCCGCCCTATAATTGGATGCCGGTTTGACGAAATAGCAACAGAATGTTCTTCCCACCGCCATGCAAGCCTTAATAGACGCCATCACGCGAGATCCATCTTCACGTAAGTTCTTCACTTATGAGGCTAACACCTTGCGCTATAAAGGACGATTGGTAGTAGTCCCCCATTCTCAGTGGTGTAACAAATTGCTAGAAGAATTCCATGCCTCTCCTGCAGCAGGACACTCTGGGTTTCTACGGACCTACAAGCGACTTCAAACAAGTTTTTTCTGGCACGGAATGAAGACTTCAATTAAAGCTTTTATTGCTCGTTGTGATATTTGTCAAAGAAACAAGGCAGAATCCGTGGCTCCTCGGGATTACTTAACCCACTACCGCATTCGAACATGTTTGGATCGACCTATCTATGGACTTCATCGAAGGTCTACCTCGTTCGCACAACAAAACAGTCATTCTTGTGGTGGTTGACGATGTGCTCTCTAAATATGCTCATTTTAGCTATTGCACATCCCTATCTTTGCAAGCAAGATTGCTGAGATTTTTGTTCGAGACATTGTCAAGCTTCATGGACCTCCGAGGTCAATTGTAAGTGATCGTGACCCTATATTTATAGGTAATTTTTGGGAGTCTTTTTTCTCGTTACAAAACACAAAGTTGTGTCGCAGCTCAGCATATCACCCACAATCTGACGGTCAAACAGAGGTAACAAATAGGATTTTGGAATGCTACCTAAGATGTTTCGCGGTGACAGACCATCTACTTGGGTTACATTTCTTCCCTCAGGCAGAATGGTGGTATAATTCTACCTATCGCTACAATCAAGATGACTCCGTTTGAAGCGGTTTATAGCGTAACTCCGCCGATTCTACAAAGACATTCCGGCACAACCGCTGTTCATGCGAGAAGGCGTAAACCTCGTGAGCGAGATGACACCTTGAGGATTCTAAAGAAAAATATGATTGCAGCTCAAGAGCGTATGAAGATTTTAAGGCATACACCGCAACGTAACGAGCGAGTTTGATTTAGATGGACTGGGTCTACTTAAGATTACGTAGTATAGGCAAACAACTGCTTGCCTCTCAAGCTTATACTAAACTATCTCCAAAGTTTCATGGACCATTTAAAATTATCCAAAATTGGAGCGATGGCATACAAATTACGATTACCATCGGTTGCAAGATTCATCCAGCTTTTTCATGTCTCTTTATTAAAGAGGTCCTTGGGGCAAATCAACCTATTTCGGATGACCCGCCACTCGGCCGGATCTAAACTTGGATTCCACACCAAATTTTAGAGACGCAGCTCACTTAATGAAGAAGGTACAATGGATTGGTTAGTGCAATGGGAAGGATTTTCATCGAGACGAGGCTACTTGGGAAGATTCTTCCCAACCGATGATCAGCGTTTTTCCTCAGCTTAAGCCTTGCGGTCAAGCCTTGTTTGTAGAAGCGGGATGGATGTTGAGACACCAACTCCAGCTGCCAGACCATTCACCAGACAGACAGCTAGAGCTCTACGCGCATCACACACCTATGTGTCCTAAGAGTTTATTTTAAGTAAATTACTATTTATAGAATATTGTTGAATATTGTTTCCTAGTTATAGTAGGAAACTGTTAGGGTTTGGACCAATATATAAAGGTCGTAGGATTGTTCTTTAAGGGAATTTGAATTCATATTATAGAAAAAGGTAGTTTTAGTCTCTAATCAAAAGACTATTGGTAGCTGATCACTAATCAAAGGATCAATTCGAATTAATATTTAGACTCAAGAACTGAGTCTCATCAGATACCTACACTCTAGGGTCAACTCAGTGCAGAACGCTCTCTAAGAGCAAAACGCTAAAACGAACTGAAACGCTCTCCAGAGCTAAAACGTTCTACACAAGAAAACGCTCATTCGAGCTTAGGGCTACATAGCTCACATGCTACTTAGCCTTAACATTTCTCACTAGTTGAGGACCTGTAATTCTAGGATCTTAGTGCATAACGCTTACTTGAACTAACACGCTCTCCACAGCTAAAATGTTCTCTACAGTCAGAACGCTAAGTCGAACTAAAACACTCTCCAGAGCTAAAACATTCTCTGTGATAAAACGCTCACTCGAGCTCACATGCTACATAACCTTAATACTTCTCACTAGTTGTAGACTTATACTTCTAGGGTCAACTCAGTGTAGAATATTTCCTAGAGTAAGTAGTAATCTTAATCAAACTAAAACGCTCACTCGAGCGCACATGCTACATAGCCTAATTACTTCTCACTTGTTGGAAACCTATACTTCAAGGGTCAACTCCGTGTAGAACATTCACTAAAAGCAACTCGCTTGTATAGGCTAAAACATTCACTAGAGTAAAACACCCATAGCTCCCTAGAGCTATAATCTTCTTAATTCGCAAAACATGTACTTCTAAAGTTCAAATCAGATGCGAATATTAAAGCATCAGGCAATTGCATTCAAGACAAAAGGAAAATAAAGAAAGAAAATACGCATGCATTTTATAAATATAAAATTTTAACTACCTGAACAAACTCAGGAACCCAGTTCATATACTAACCGAGTTGTTGGGACATCCCAGAAAAGTAACTCGGTTAGCACGATAACAAAGTCAAGCTGAACTGCCCAGAACATTTTGGGAAACCAGTTCGTCCACATACCAACATTAAAGCAAATAATAAAGGTGAATTGCCCAGGTTGTCTCAGGTTATCAGCTCTTAATGTATTTGGCCCATGCCACAACAAACATAAAAGGCGAACTGCCCAGGAGACGAACTATATTGTATCAATACCACTTACATCAGGAAACATAAGGAACAGAGAGAAACACTTATTCAAAGCTGACAAGACTAAGAAACATTTGCCTAATTTTTAGTTGCTAGGGGATCAAGTATGCTTTCCACAATGGATCCAGTAACAGGTTCAGAAGAAGTACCAGCAACGGTTCGATCAAGAGGGCTCTCCACGATCTCTACAGAAGAAGTACCCAAAGGAGGAACATCACATACATCTTCAGGTACGACTAGCACTAGTGTACCTGAAGCCCCGCATTCATGTTCATCCTTCAAAGATGAATACGTTTTCTCTAGCTCCACATAGTCAAAATCCAGAGCATTTTAAGCATCATTCGCTTCTTGGGCGACCTCCTTACAGCGTTTTGCATTGTTCGTAACTGTCACGAGCTCCGCCTTCATTTGAGCAAGTTCATTACCCACTATGACCTTATCCAAACAAGCGTCCTGGTACTTCGACTTCAGTTCATCAAACTCTGTTTTCTCGGCCGCCTGAATGAGCTGGACGTTCTTTAGCTCTTCCCTCAGCCCATCAACAACAACCTTCTCCGACTCACCAATTTGGGCAATCTCTTTAAGCTTGCGATACCCACTGATCAGCTGCACAAAATTACAATATTCAAACGAGATTCAAACGGATCAATTACAAGAAACAAGGTAAAATCCAAGCACTGCTTACCAATCATTGAGACAGATCCATCAACCTCAGATTTTCCTTCAAGCTTTTGCCATCAAGATCACTCCGGTCACCATCCAGAGCGATACTCTCAAGCAGGCAACCCGCCACAGGAGCTGACTTATAACTACAGTCAGAACGCTGGATAGTCTGCTTAACACCCTGGTCATCAGCGTACACCAGGTTGCGGTCCAGATTGTCCTGACCCATCACAGTTTTCCCAGTAGCCTTACTCGGAAATCTTACCTTCACTGCTGGGGTATGGGCACCAGAGACACCAGGTTGAATCTGACTGGTCTTAAAATACTCTAAGTCTAGGCCACTCAAGTTGGGCGCAGCCCTGGACCTAGAAGCAGACGCAGGACGCCCCCCAGATCGCTCAGACCTAGGAGCAGATCGCCCACCCTCCGTCCTGGCACTTTTCCCAGGCCTCGCATCAGAAGGACCAGCCTTCCTCTTCAGATGGGAGTCACACGCCGTGACGACAATATCGTCCATCACAAGTGGATAACCCTCCCTTTGGTGCCTCGTAGAGTCCCTAGGAGTGACCTCTGCATTCCCCTCAGTATGAGGTGCAGGTCGCTTGACCCCACCAGCCCCACTCCCCGAACCGCCAGCTTCACCCTCGATTTTCCCTGGGACACCACGAGCCCAACGACGATCTTCCCGGGTAAGAAGATCACTTGGTTCCCTCTCCATTCCAACTTCAGGTTCTGAGCTTAACACGATACCAGATTGTGCCTTTCTCTTCTATTGCCTCCTCTTCGACCCGATACCTTGACCACCAAGTTCAGTGAAGTAGTTCGTTACAATCGTCAATATCTCCCTCTTCTCGAATTGTCTAAGCCGTGCAAATCTCTCGATCTCACCACGGAATCCTCGGTTTTTAATAACAACGTCTGCAAAACAAACAAACCAAATATCAGAACTAGCAACAAAATGATATCCGTAATCAACACAAGTACAAACACTAGTGTGTACATACCATCAAAATTACAACTCCTACATCGCAAACTACTTCCAACCACACAGTACTTCCCTCTAAATAACAACGGTCTTTGTGGTCCCAAGACTCGTTGCTAACTCCATCCAAAACAGACGACTTACCTGTCTTGGTTTGTAAACTAAAATTGTTCAACCTAGATCGCTTTACAGTGAAGTACTCGAGCACATCATCGAGTCCAATGTCATACTCCCCTGACTCGTTCAACAGATCGAAAACCTTAAACAACCTCCAACTATTTCCAATGAACTGACAGGGAGCCTTACCACTGTAGTTAAACACGTCACAGGTCAATTTTGAGAACGGCAATCGCAGTCCTGCCCTCAATTGCCCCACATATACAATGACCCCCCTATTTATCGGTAAAAAACTGCTGCTAAACACATTATCTACATTACTCAGGTCGGGGATATTAATGTCGAATCTTGACCTAATATATGCAAAATTCATGATTGCACTCCTATTTACAACCTTAGGTGGTAAACTACTGGAAGAAGAACCGTCCTCTACATCATTGCCACTCGAAATAGCAACAACAGACTCAGAAACCTCTTCCTCAACCATATTCTCAGATCCTAGCGATCTCTCCATAATTTTATTAGAATGTGTATCATCAGAATCAGACATCCTTTACACTAGAAAGATTACAACCCTAACACGAAAACGCTATCTACGAAAACAAGAGAAGCAAAAATGGCGAGAGAACTAACCTGGATGCTCAATTGCTCTAAAAATGTGAAGAAAAGGTAAACTCTTAAGTTCCCAAAAATGTCTTATACAAGCCGCCCGTTTAGTTCCCAACGCAAGCAATCATTGCACCAAATCCTAGAGCAACACGTCTTCTTATGTGATGTCTTTTCAAGTATGTGCTATTTTCACCCACCCTAAACTGAAGCGGTTGCTGTTCACATTCAAAAAATGTCCACACCCTCACATGTGCCATACACGTGCCACCGTTCTCTCTCAGCAGATCGTTATTCCAGCTATAGCGGCCTACTGAGATGGGACTATGTGAGAGAGTAATATCTACGTCCAATGGATATCAAACACATGTCCAACACAATAAAACTACCAACCGACCTCATATCCTCATCTTCCGAGCTCACTCCATGGTGACTCGTGTAAAACCCCATATTTTGGGCTTTGTGATAACTTAATGGGCTTTGAATTGGTTATAGTGTTAGGTCCTTTTTGCATAAAGTTTGGCTTGGAGATCGATCAATTCAATTCGTTGGGCCAGATTGACCCATTGATCCAAGGTAATAGAATCCCAACAAAAGATGTTAGAAGCACTTACACCCGACTCATTCTTTCTGGAAGTCAATTTAATGGCGGTGGTGAGAGACCAGCTTGGAGAACCTTAAATAATCACATAAATTCTATACCTTCCTTTCTCATCAAAGTTTATGATTAGTAGATTGTATTCTAGATAGATTTGACGCCCTTGAGTAACACAAACATATCTTTCTCCTCAAAACTCGGTGTTGAACATGGTTGGTTCTTGTAGAAATAAGATTCGTTAACCTTTCCAATCAAGTATGGTGGAGTGGCTAATTCTGTCTAAGCTACCACTTAATTTATGATCTTTTGGGGTTCAAAGTTTGATCAACTTGGCAGGATATTTTGTAGGGGGAAAGCTTGTATTGGTCGATAAGGTGGCTTCATGACTTTTGATCAGTTTGTGTGGAAGTTTCCCTTGCTGTTATTCAGGATGAATAGTTAAGGCAAGTACATCTACATGCTTTTCTTTTTATTTCAAATAGATTGATAATAAGTATAAGTATGGTGGTTTGAAGTCACTTCGGAATATTGTGTTTGAATATTTTTAGTATCTTGTTGTTAGTGATTGCTGTTTTGAATTAGAAGTTGATACTATTAATATTCGAATCGTAATAGGTTGAACGCATGACTAAGTTAATTATTAGGTGATGCTTGATTGTTGAGTTTGAGCTGTCGAGTGGTTATGTTGGATTCCGACTTTGATTAGTCTGTCGTGTTTGTGGCTATGTTATCTGTTGTTATTGATGGTTGAATTATTATGTTTGATGCGAATATATTTACGTGGTAGTAATTATCCGCTAAATATTTAGTATTATATGTCATGTCTAAGAATATAGAATATGGTTGGCTTGATGATTTGTTTTAACTGGATGTTAGGTTTGTCTGTTATGTGAAGTGCTATGAAATATAAAGTTTTCATTATACTATGTTGGGTAACTTCTTTTATTTGGATGTAAAAGATTAGTTTGTAAGTGATACTTGCTGGGCGCGTGGTTTTTACGCCCTTACAGATTTTGCAGGTGTTTGATACTTGATCTTGCGGAGAGACGAGTTGAGACATTATTTGGTTAGAGCTTGAACTCTTTGTTTTATTTATTTGTTAGTTATCACCCGTATTTGACTTATTGTAATAGTTTCATTTTGTAAACCAGTTACTTGACTGCTTTGGCACTTGTCGAGACGGTTAAGTAGTTGGGTTCTCCGAGTCATTATATCTTGGGTTGGTTAGCTAGGATATAGTGGGTTTGGGGCATTACAACTCGACTCAAGGCAAACAACCTATGCAACTCGCGCTCAGAGCAATGTCACCAACATCCGATCTCGAGTACTCTTCCTGTGAGCTCGCTTCAAAGTGACTTGAGTAGAGTAGACGATCTCACTCAGAAGCGATCTCATTAGTACTCACTCTCCCCATCCCACAACGGATAGTAACGTATGTCTTTATGACTGTCATCAAGACCTGAGCTTCAGGTACGCATCACAGTAAATACCCATAACTCGCCTTCATGGCTCGCAAGTGACCTGAATACATGGATCTGACCTGACACGGGAGAGCGGGAGGCGCGGGCACCTTGCCTATATAAAGAAGATGAGGAACTACGTCTGACCTAATTTAAGTCACCCCCCAGTATAGAGAATTTGATACGTAGGCAGTTCGTCCACACGAACTCGGTCAAACCCAATCAAACAATCATTTCTCCCCCAAATTGCCTACATCAGTAAGGTTAAACGAAACATAACCTTTACAACAATGATGCAGAAGAAAAAATTGACACCGATAAGAACATGTCAACAATGTTTAATATCTTAAGAAATAAGAGAAGTGTGAGGCTAGAACATTTGCTTTTGAATAGGCAATCCTTTGCACAAACGGTGGGGAATTTATTTGCTCTATCATTTATGGTTAAAGATGGAAGGGTTGAAATCATAGTGAAGGACAATGGTCATCACCTAGTTTGTAAGATTTCTCAGGCACATTTTTTAATAGTATATATTATGCCCGCATTTTATCTTGTTTCTGCCTCTTTTGGTTTTATTTACCTATAGTTTTTGTTTAACAAGAAATGAAAATGAGATAGCTGAGGTTTCAACTGGAGGTTGTGAAGAGGGACAATCATCTGAGAGACAAGAACAAAGTGCTAATGATGAAATGCAAGATGAAATACAAATTGAGATGCAAGAGGAATCACACGAGGTTGTGGCATAAGAAATTGTACAAGATGATGGGGTGATGCCTAAGAAAACTCAAGAAGAAGCAACATGAAGAACAAACTGTGAATCAAGAAACTGTTACTGATGTTACCTCTATTAGGGAGGTTGTAGAAGCAATTGAAGGAGGGATTAATGATAAGAGCCCAAAACTGTAGTTTTAACCCTGTAACAGACATACTTTTAGACCAATTATGTGAGTAATAATTAAGAGTTAACACTGATTACGTGTTTTTATGCATTTCAGGCTTCAAAGTCCATTATGTGCGGAAATGTGCCACTTTAGCGAGATAAAGGAGCAAAGGTCGGTTACTAAGGAGTTCCATGATTAAAGGCCAAGATTCAAGAAGACAAAGCCTTTCTAAAGCCCGTCCAAAGCTGAAAAGTCGACGCTGCGCGAAAACAAAGACACAAAGTCGGTGAGAACTTCCGGCCATATCTTTGGACTCGGACTCTGAATGGGGCCTACCTTATGTCAAAACGACCGTCTGGGAAAGAGCTTTCCAATGGTCTAAGCCGTGATCCAATTAGAGGAGCACAAGTGGACGAAAAGTCTGTTGAAGCCAACTGCAGCTGAAGAGGCCTTTTTGGACTGAAAGAATTGGGTTTTGGGCCTGATTCTCTGGCCCAAAACATGGCTCCAAGCCCATGCACGATTTTTGGATCTGAAAGTATAAAAACAAAAGCTTAGCTCTTTGTTAATGGTACATAGTTAATGGTAGATAGGTTAGAGTAAAAAGTAGCCATTAAAGTAGCTTCTAGATCTAGTTTTTATTTAATTATTTTTAATTAAGTTTAATTTCAATCCAATTCTTGTTTTAGATTAAACTATTAGAATCATTACTCTTAATTAGTTTGATTAATAAAATAGCTAGTTGTTAAATTTCGATTCTTGTAATTACATTTGTGTTAGATCTGATTCATTTATTACTTGTTATTCAATTCTTAGTTATTAATTAGATTTTAATTATTGTTTAATTTAGATTAGTAAATTTCAATTCTTTATATCATGTTTAGTTTAAATGTAATCGGAAATGATTACGTAATGATTCTCGGCTAAACCTCCATTAGAGGGGGTTGAGAAGCCTTGATGAAAGCTTGATTCCGACTATCGTAGAATCGTCGTAATTTCCTTTCCACTCTAGAAACGATTAGTTCACCATGAGAATGGGTTTAATCATTCACATGCTAGTTATGAATTGGTAGGAATGTCATGTGTAATTAGGGATTAGGAAGAACCAATTGTACCGCTGAAGCAGTTCAATTCGATTACTTACGATTCGCCGTTAATAGATTAAGTCGAAGTTAAGGTGGAATCAATCCCCCTAACTCCTTATCATAGAATCAACGTAGCATTCCTTTAGTTGTCCTAATAGTTGACTAGTGCATCTTGTGGGTAGTTGCATCGTAGTCTAGTTGCCTTTTCGTAAATCTCTCATTAGACCTTAAGTAGAGTAATTACACGTGATAACAAGCATGCGGAAGGACTAGGAGTGGAATGAATCACTCTACTCCACTATATCTCATAGGATTGAGAGTAGAATCTTTGATAAAACATAGGCAGCATAAAATAGTTTTAGTTTACTTACGTTTTGAGTTCATAGTTCATTTCGTAGGTAGACTATCAATTTTATCATTTATCAAATGGCGCCGCTGCCATCTTAGTTTCACTTTCGTATTGTTTTCGTAGTGTTAGTAATTTTCTTAAAGTCCCATTTCACCCACCCACCCTTGTTTGATTCATACTGTGGTTATCCGTTTCAGCGTTGACAAAGTTCTGACAAATTTACAATGAGCGACCGGCGCTGTAAGGCGCACCCGCGTCTCTATAGTCACGGAACACGACCACCACCACTCCGACCGCCAGCCCTCCACACCGAGCTAAGTCATCGAACAAGGAGCGACGCTTCATCTATCTGGCGCGAAAGCGCCCTCATCAAAATTTTCCGGATTTCTACAGGTTTGTTTCGAACTTCGATTTTTTAAGTTTTTCAGTGTTCTAACTTGTTATTTACACTGAACACGCGTAAACAAGATGCTATTCATAAGTGAAGCAAGGACGTAATCAGGTATTCCTTTCTTCCATACCTCGCATCTCCTGTTAGAGGTTTATACTAGTATATCAGAATTGTTTGGAGTGTTGATGTGTTTAGCTAAGTTTGGTTTTAGCCTTGTATGAGATTAAGGTCTAGCCGAACAAAAACACCGAACGTAATTACACAACAACGTCAACAAACAAGTCTATCTAGTATACCACCCACTACACCTCTAGCTACTATTTCACACACATCACCGACCTGATGCCCGACAAAGAAGAGACTCCTCGCCTCGACTTCTATAAAGCCTTGGCGATAGCCCCAAATCTTGCATCGTTCTAGCGGACCTAGTGGGGATTTCCGAATCCCCCAAATATTTTAATTTGTTACCCGTTTTCATGGATTAGACCATGAAAAACCTTATCGGCATACGCGTGGGATTAAACAAGTCCTAACAACATTCCACCATCCTACGGTTGGTGCGGAACAAATTAAACTCAGGGTATTCCCTTTCACCTTAGCCGATAAGGCGGCGTCTTGGTTAACTGCCCAAACGCCTAATTCTGTGGACTCGTGGGCTAAACTTGTTCAGTTGTTTATGGAACATTTTTACCCACCCCTAAAGACGGATGAGATGCTTTCCAAGATTCATTTCTTTCGACAAAATCCTCATGAATCATTTTCAGAGGCTTGGAATCGTTTCACCGATCTCCTTATAGAGTGTCCACATCATAACTTAGCGAAAGACACGTTAGTTCGTGCCTTTTTCAAAGGACTTCTACACCACCATAAAGAAGTCCTAGACATTATGAATGGGGGTAGTTTCTTAAGCAAAGGAGCCTCGGAGGCTTATAAATTTTTAGAGGATCAAACTAAGCGAAATAACAACTGGGGGGGTAGTGATGATATCCACCGCTCCGCTAGTTCATCAAATACAGTTAAGGCCGCCGGTATGTTTGAAGTTAAACATGATTCCGAGCTTAAAACTCTAATCGAATCACTCACTAAAAAGGTAGAGGCCATTTCTGTTCAACAAAAGCCTATCCCCGTCATGAACGTAAATTCAAATCCATGTAGTTTCTGTTGGAGCCCTGAGCATCCCGACTCCCACTGTCCTATTGCCTATGAACAGGCTTGTTCCATTAATAGTGAACCTAACGCCCCTTGGAGACAAAATCCCAACTTTGGTTGGAGAAATAACCAACACGTCACACCTCCAGGGTACAATAATCAATATGTTAGGCCAACACAAAGTTTTAACCAAGCTCCACCGACAAAGGACGGTCGTCGTAATTTTAATAATTATAACAACCAAGCGCAACCTCGATAAGGTCAAGCACAAAGTCAAGGTATTTATAATAATTATAATGCTAATAGAGGTATCGTTCCGGTAAATAATAACTATCAAAATCCACCCATAAATAATTCACGCGAAATAGTTCCAGTCACACCACACGTGACTACTACACCCACACAACCGGATCGTCTTGACACCTTCATACAAGTGAGCCAAAAACTTTTCCAAACCATGGCTCAATCTAACCAACAGCTTCTACAATCCGTTAATAATTTAACCCAACAGTTGGCTCAAGATAAAGCCCAACCCAAAGGTGTGTTTCCAAGTCACAAAATACCTAATCCTAAAACAACAAATACAGCCTTTGAGGTAACCGATAATACTAGTAATGAATATGAAAATGTAGGTGAGCTAAAGGCCATCACCACTCTCCGTTCTGGCAGAGTGGTTGATAACAAAGTAACTATGCCTATAGTTACCCCACCAAGAGTCCCCCACACTTTATTTTACTAGATCTTGAATAGAAACTGAAGAGCCTACCACTGTAGAGGTACTAGTTATAACACAACCTAAGAAACAGAAAGCCACGGTTAAACATCCAGGTGATACCATTGCTAAATATAAATAGAAACCACCGTTTCCACAAAAATTAGCCGTGTTAACTAGGGATACTAATTATGAGGAGATTAGGGACATTTTCAAGAATCTAACTATAAACCTTCCTTTTCTCGAAGCTATTAAAAAGCAACCACACCATGCTAAGTTTCTTAAGGAATTGTGTACTACTAGGCGTAAGACCAATATACCAAACGACGCCTTTTTAATAGAACAATTCCCAACTCTATCTAAACATAATGGAATTGTTAAGTACAAGGACCCTGGTCGTCCTACTGTACAATGCACCTTAGGAGATTCTTATATGACGACCGTTATATTAGACTTGGGGGCTAGTGTTAACTTACTCCGCTTTTATTTGTATAGACAAATAGGTCTAGATGAGATGCAACCCACTAAAATGACGCGTTGTAATTAGCTGATCGGTCTATTAAGTATCCTAAAGGAGTCGTCGAAAAAAATTCCGGTAAAAGTTCAGATTTTTACTATCCGCTGATTTTGTCATCCTCGACCGCGGAAGTCGTCGCTAACGACTCTGTTCCAATCATCTTAAAGCGCCCTTTCCGGCAACTGCCATGCGCTCATTAATTGCCGCGATGGTTCAATGTCCATGTCTTTTGGCCATCTTGTTTGTTGAAGTCAATGTTTTAAAACAAAGACACGCTTACCGATTCGCTATGGATGGAGAGGTTAGCATGATCGAGAGCTTTGCTCGAGATTATTTCAACAACACATTCCCTGATAATCATATGCCCAAATTTCTTTCCTTCGGAAGTTCAGACTCCAACATTTCCATCCCTACACTAGTCGATACACATATTACGGATGAGGATGAGATAGACGACTTTCTCAAAGATGTAGAGGACTATCATAGTAACGAGGATATGGCCAATCTAGATGAGCAATTCGATGAGTTTCTTAGAGCAAGTGATAATTCACCTTATCAAGAACTACTTTCCACAACATCCACCTCGACTTCCCTCCTTCCACTCTTTCAAAGGAATCTCGAGTTTGCACTCGATCATTTTGTTTCTTCTGTCCTTCATAATTTTTTAAATCCACCTAGTAAACAAATACTTCAGAAGACAAAAGCGTTTGACACCTTCATTTTCAGACTTGAGACAGTCCCTACCTACACTATGAATGAGTTTTGTGCTAAACCCACATCCTCATTTTTTACATGCTATCCTTCTACAACTTATCCATATCCACTATATTCTCCACAACCATTCACTTTTCCACACTTATTTACTAGAACACCCACTCGTTCAAAAATGAAAAAGAAGGTGCATGCTAGGTTACGTAATATGGTGATCCGACTTCGCTTTCATTTCACTAGGTTGCATCATAGGAAATCTTGGTGCTTGATTGTGTTTGGATATGTTTTCTGTGATATTTATTTATGGAATGATCCTCAACTATTTCGGTTGTTGATATATGATAAACCGCATGTTCATACATATGTTTAGATAAAGTCTCGAGTATCCGACTATAAAACGACTCAACTTTTGTGTTGGTACATTTCCTTTCATTTCCATATATTGGTGAGTGCACCATTAAGGTAACCGGCCCTCTCTACGGGTGTGTGTGGCAGTAAGTACCGGATCCTAAGTCCACGTTTAACATAATTCACGTTTTCCACTCTTGCATGTTTTTCTCGAATTTTTTAGTCATGTTTCTCTATGGGGTGAATTATGTCTTTCTTGTTTATTGTTTTTTTTTTTTTTAAAAGTATATATATATATATATATATATATATATATATATAATATATATATATATTAAAAATAAACATAGTAATCTAGGAAGTCTCGAATCGACTTTAAAAGACCCATCGCTAAAACAAATTTTCTAAGCTTCGCGTAAAAAAAAAAAAAAAAAAAATTTGTTTGGGGGTGGGGTGTTCGTGTTTCCGTACTAGAATGTTTATGTCCCATTACAGTTGCTTAGGCCGTTTAATTGTATTACGATCCGGGTTGACATAATCTTGAATTTAGAGTTCAGTCGTTCGCATAACGTACGTTATGCACGCACTTCGAGGCATTTTCCACTATCTTATATGTCATCCACGGTCGGAATAGAGTGTTTTATGGATCATTGGATTGGAAATTCTCTCCTGATCATTTCCATATCTCATTCGCAAAAATCGGACCGGTAACGAAGCGGCAATTTTGATTTGAAGTTTCGCGAAAAAATCAAAA
Source organism: Coptis chinensis (assembly GCF_015680905.1). Classification (NCBI taxonomy): domain Eukaryota; kingdom Viridiplantae; phylum Streptophyta; class Magnoliopsida; order Ranunculales; family Ranunculaceae; genus Coptis; species Coptis chinensis. Next base: position 81,366,280 of record NC_141461.1, on the reverse strand, counting down.
AATTCACAAATTTCGAATTGGGCTTGGGCCCAACCCGTCCACCACGACCCCACCAGCGCCCTTACCTTCGAACAGTCGCGTTCATCTTCTCCAAACCGCCATTAACGCCATTAACAAAGCTTCCAAAAACCTAAAAAAAATAAAAAAATAAAAACAAAACCAAATTACCCACGCCCACAATCCAAGACCCAACCCAAATCGACTCCAACCGCACCGCCCACAACCTCCACCAATTTACATCAACAAAAACCACCGGAAATCAAAATAAAATAAAAATTTTGGTGCTGCCGCGCCACCACACCACCACCACCATCGTTCCTTTTAGTGAGGTGTCCCTCATTGCTTCCCCTTACCTTCTACAAACCTCAAACCGTATTCAAACTTCCAATGGCTCAACAACGCCGAATTTTACCAGAGCAAGCTTTTACAGCACCATTTTGCCGCCGCTTTACGATGACGAAATGATCGGTCGAGATCGGAATAGCTTGTGGTACTTGATCGAAGCCTATTACCACGAAGACTTAGTCGACGGTTCTACAATCTGAGGGAGTTAGAAGGGACTAGGATTTTGTTGTGGTGGCGAAGAGGAGGAAGGAAGTGACTCTTGGGTTGTTGGTGAGATTCTAGGCATTCCGCCTAGAATCCATTTGATGTGTCACGTTACAGGAGTCCCAATATAATGGGGTAGAGCCATTGATGAACGTGGCGATTCTGAAGGAAACTACAATGCGAGATCGTATTGTGTTCGCCAGCATCCCTAGGACCAACCACGGTTTGGTTGCGGCTCGATGGATTGGTCGGAACGTCTTGGGAAGGAGAAGGTCGGCGACATCGGCCTGAACTGCCTCCACATCTTATGGATACTCGGGGAGCGTAGGTTACGTATCTTTGGAGTTTTTACTTAGCATGATTAGGGGAGTAGGGAAGTCCATTGCACCTCTCCCCGTGTTGATAACCAAGATCATCTTTGAAGTTGAGGAGAGCGACTCCGGCGTCCGATAGGTCTTACATCACCCTACACGAAACCCTCGCATCTATAAGGAGTGTGTCCAATGGGTTTGGAGGAGGCTGCGAGGATAGAGAAGAAGACGAGGAGGATGGTGGAGATGAGAATGCCGAGGAGGATGGGGAAACGAGAATGCCTCGGAGGATGAGGAGGATTTGACTTGTTTTGATGTGGATGCCTTGGAGAGGTGTTGGTCGGGACGCTTAACGCATGGGCTGTGATTCATCGTGGCATCGCGTTAAGCTCAACACTATCTCTGAAGACCTCCTGACTCGGCGGGCAACTATCCATCATAACCGAGATCCGTACCCGCAGAGAGGATGAGAGGTGGGAATGATGAGGGCGAAGCTAGAAGCTCGGCGCCGATTCTGGGGCTGACATGCTTGTACGATTCCCACCTCACGGGATTCTCCTTCGAAGAGACACCACCATCGAGGCACGAGCGCCGTCGCCCCTAAGGATCGGATGGTGCTGGCCCCATCGGAGCTCAGAGAGCCATCTCCGGATACAGCCCTCCGCTACCGATGCAGAGTGATTAGGGATAGTATCGTTTGATGTTTCTATTTTTATTTGTAGTTTCATTATTGCCATTTATTTTAATGTAAGTTTTATTTCCGTAATTTGAATTTTGTAGTGAAATGTACTTCGAATGAAAATTTTAATATAATGCGGTTATTTTCATTATGCGTGGTTGTTTAATAGTGATCCCACCTTCCCAAATTGTTTGGGGGATGGTTTTATCTATTCCAACATGATTTTTATATGACCCTCGTCTTAGAATTTATTGTGGAGTCAAGGTGAAAATATGGCCGTTTAGGCATATCTATGAATAAGTATCATGGTAGGATGAAATATCGATTAAATAGGTAGATTCTATCATAAATTCAACCTAAAAGATACTAGGCTTGTTTTAGAATCAAGAAAATGAGTTGTTTTCTTTTTCGGGTTTGGAAATTTTGGTATTTTCGGAAACTGCCGTAAAAACCTTTTGACAATTTCCCGATCCGTTTTAGCAAATTAAAACCTATATAAACTTCATACATTCTACACTCACAACTCACAATACACCTAACCTCCATCACTCACCGTTCACTCCCACGAATCCCACGTTTCGTCTCATTTTCCGAAGTTTCAAGAACTCCGAAGCGACTTCAAGGCTTCGCAATTTTTCAATTTTTTTTTTTTTGTCGAGCGCTTTTCACAAGGTGAAGCGACCATTCGCTCAAACACTGGATTTCAATTCTTCAGAGCGACTCATAAGAGAGCGCCTTTCAGCGCGACTTCCGTGGACCTGAAAAATTCCGGTTTCTGCGGGTAGTTTCGGATCATTCGCACCTATTCCAGGCGTAATTTTGAGATGACATCTCCAACATTGATACCGAAACAGTCTTTTCAAGATTTGTTCCAAAGCACTACTTATGGTGCTTAGTTTTTCGGTTTATCACATCGTTGGTTGGGAGCCGCTTATGGTAAGACTGATGCACTTTATTCTCCAACACTAGCATCTTATTTTTATGATAACTGCATTTTCTTTGAAAGACCGGATGGAGAACAAGTGTTCTCCATCAACATTGATAATGAACCAATGGAAATTATCGTGTTCTTGCTAGCATTTGTTCTTGGACTTGCTATGCCCATGAAATACAAGACCCATGGTGCTATTGGGTAGATAATATATATGTCTACACTTATGAATTTTTGCATGAGTTGTATGGGCGGGCATTTTCATTATCGAGGACCAAGGGGACTATAACGTCACTTTTGGTAGCCCGTCCATGAACATAGGAACTGTTATGTTTTGGATAATGCTAAACATTTTAGGGGAATGGCATTTTTCTTACGTGAATGATGCCACTTGCAGCGTTTTCCTTTGCTTTAGCCATGGGACGTATGTGTCATGACCTTCCCGAACCTTGATGTCTAGTTTAGCTTCGATCCCATAGCATGAGGCATAAGTTCCTTCTTATGCCTGTTCTAGTTTCCCGTATTATGCTATGTTTCTTTCCTATTTTTGTACACGCTTCACGGATTGGATTACGGCCCGACAATCGTACTACCCACTAATAGTATTATTCGATCCTTCCGTCAATGACTTGGCAGGGGAGGATACAACCTCATCGGTTGCACCCTACACCCGTCGGACCAAGTGGCTCTTAATAGGTTAGCAATAATAGATGATAAATGGCGGGAAGCCCCGCAAATTATCATGGCATGGCAGATCGCTTAAAGGAACCTCACTTCTTTTGGAAGAAGAGGATGAGAAAGATGATGAGTAATCGCGGAGATAAGGTAAGTTTTCATTCTAGTTAGTGTCCGCTTATGTCCCAAGCAATTTCATTCTTGTTAACCCCATAATGGGTAGAACTCATATAGAGTCGTCGGTTTTATTTCCTATATTAGTGCGTTCTAACTTTGTTTTGCAGATGTTCCGAATTTCACACGCTTTCAATGGTATTTTTCCTACCCTTTTATTTACAATACTTTGAGGACAAAGCATGCTTCTTGTTTTGGGGCATAGAAACACGTGTAATTAAGGCATCCGTTAGGATATAGATATGTATAATATGCATTTGTTTTTCTAGTTAAAATTTCAAAAAATTCAAAAATATAAATAAATAAGTTATGCTATACACTTAGGAATAGTGGTATTGCTTTCTTTCTCTATGCTCTTAACAATCTAGAAGTCTCAATAGATTTTGCATTAGAATAATTTTTAGAAACTTAGGTTAATATATAGGTAATAATCTTTGCATCTATCTATAAATATATTACATGAGTATCGATGATTGTTAGCAAAAGTTTCAAATCTAGGCTAGAGTACTTATTCTACAAATCCTGTGAGAATATAGCCTAAAAGCCTTATATGAGCTAAAAAACATTTGAGAAATGACACAAGGGAGAAGTAAATCCGGATAGAGAAATCACACGTCCACTTGCTTGATCACTATGCCATATCCTAAGCGAGAATTTAGGCCCTCTTTGGATCGATATAGTCGAAAATTCAAACCTATGAATTATTTTCCGCTAGTTAAGCCCCTCGAGCCTTTTCTTTAGCCTTTCATAAACCACAATTCCTTTACCCTGTTACAAAAACAAAACAAAATAAAAATTCAACTTACCCAATCTAGAATAAGTCCGAGAATAGAATGAGTGAAGAAAGAAGAAGAGAAAAACCTGTGTAAACAAAAGTTAGTTAATTGCTTCAGAAAATAAAGAAAAGAAGTTTCCATCCAAAGAAAAGAAAAAGAAAAATAGAAATAAAATAGAAACTCCAAAAAATAGAATAAAAGGAGTCAAAAGCCAAAGAAAAGAAAAAAAGAAAATATGGCTAAGGATGGAAACAAAGTATAGAAGCAAAAAAGAAAATAACAAGGTTTTCTCTAAGTTACATAATATGAAAACTCTATTATCTCAGACTTGTCCTTTTTGAATATCCATTTCTTTCCTTCTTAAACCATCTCATAATCCCCGCAACACCTAATAAAGACCTCTAGCTCAATTAGGAATAGGTTAGTATGATAGTAAGTGGCAGATGTGTTTGATCGACTCCTTCCTTTGTCGTCATTGAGATTGTAAGGTAAAGTGTGCCCACCGCATTAATCGGAGTAAATGGAACCTTGAGTGGAAAAATCGAGTGTTGTATCTTGACTATTATTGTGAGAACCTACTTAAGGACGCTATTCCGAGTTTCAAAAACGAACCTGCTAGGCATTTCATAGTATTACTTATTGTATATATGTTTATTGTAGATGATTGATTATTATGCATATATTAGCTTAGGTTTCACTTGATTACTCTATATGCATTGCTAGTGAGAGGAATAGTTAATTTAGAGCATGAATAAGGAAACAATAGTTTTATTTCTTAGTCATTGTAGTATAGATGAAGTTTGTGAGTACCTTCATCGAAAACTCTCACGAGGCTATAACTTCGTCCCACTAGGGAATTCCTAGTGGTTTAAGGCTTTGTTGCATATGGTCAATGCAATCTCACTCAAATAAAAACGAGTAGATAAAACTCCATTTTTTGTCACTTATTCTAATTTCTCATCTTTGCTTGAGGACAAGCAAAATGCTGTTTTTTGGGGTGGTTTGATAAGAGCCCAAAACTGTAGTTTTAACCCCTCGTAATGATCATACTTTTTAGACCAATTATGTGAGTAATAATTAAGAGTTAACACCGATTCACGTGTTTTTATGCATTTCGTGTTTCAAAGTCCATTATGTGCGCAGAATGTACCAACTTTAGCGAGATAAAGGAGCAAAGGTCGGTTACTAAGTAGTTCCGTGATTAAAGGCCAAGATTCAAGAAGACAAAGCCTTCCTAAAGCCCGGTCAAAAGCTGAAAAGTCGATACGGGCATAAACAAAGACACAAGTCGTGAGAACTTCGAAAAGCGGTATCTTTGGACTCGGGCCCTCGAATGGGGCCTACCTTATGTCAAAACGACCGAATCGGAAAGAGCTTTCCAATGGTCCAAGCCTTGACCTAATCAGATGAGCAGAAGTAGACAAAAGTCTATTGAAGCCAACTGCAGCTGAAGAGGCCTTTTGGATCGAAGAATTGGGTTTTGGGCCCGATTCTCGGCCCAAAACATGGCTCCAAGCCCATGCACGATTTTTGGATATGAAAGTATAAAACCAAAGCTTAGCTCTTTTATTAATGGTAGCTAGTTAGACCTAAAAAACAATATAGATAATTCTAGATCTAGTTTTGTTAGATTAATTAAGTTTTAGTTCCATTTTCAATTCTTGTTTTAGATTAAGTCTTTGAATCATTGTTCTTGATTGATTAGATAAATAAAATAGTTATTTTGTCAATTTCTATTCTTGTCATTTACATTGTGTTAGATTTGACTTCATTTATTACTTGATATTCAATTCTTAGTTATTAATTTGATTTTAATTATTGTTTAATTTAGATTAGTAAATTTCAATTCTTTATATCATGTTTAGTTTTAATTTAATCGAAATGATTAGTAATGATTCTCGGCTAAACCTCCATTAGAGGGGTTGAGAAGCCTTGATGAAGGCTTGATTCCGATTATCGTAGAGTCGTCGTAATTTCCTTTCCACTCTCTAGAAACGATTAGTTCACCATGAGAATGGGTTTAATCGCTCACATGCTAGTTATGAATTGGTAGAAATGCCATGTGTAATTAGGGATTAGGAAGAACCAATTGTTCTCAAGCGCTTCAAGTCGGATTTCGACGATTAAATGGATTAATAGGATTAAGTTGAGTTAAGGTGGAATCAATCCCCTCTAACTCTTTATCATCGAATCAACGTGAGCATAACCATAGTTATTTTGATAATCGACTAGTTGCATCTTGTGGGTAGTTGCATCGTAGTCTAGTTGCCACTTCGTAAATCTCTCATTAGACTTAGAGTAGAGTAATTAGACTTGAAAACACAACATGCGGAAGGACTAGGAGTGGAACGAACTTCCTACTCCACTATATCTCATAGGATTGAGAGTAGAAATCTTTGATAAATCTTAGGCACATAATATAGTTTTAGTTTACTTACGTTTTGAGTTCATCGTTTATTTCGTAGGTAGACTATTCAATTTTATCTTTTATCATTAGCTTAATGGGTATTGTTGAAACTAGAGTAAAGGAAAGTAACATACATCAAGTACTGTGTAAGTGTTGCACATGGTGGAAGATGGTGAGCAATTATGAATACAGTGATTTGGGCAAAATTTGGATCTGCTGGGATCCAAATGCATGTGATGTGACTGTACTCAAGACAGAGTTACAAGTTATAATAGTAGAGGTTAGTACAAATGGGGGAGATAAATTCATCATGTCATGTATATATGGTAGTACTGATTATTTAGAGAGGAAAAACCTATGGCACAGTTTAGTGGACCTGTCATGTACCATACAGAAGTCGTGTGGATCACACTGGGGGACTTTAATTCTTTCATGAGTGCTCAAGAAAAGGTGGGAGGGCGACCAGTAAGACATCAACAGTTTGTGGACCTAGCTAATTGTGTATCGATGGCAGGACTTGTTGATATGAGATACAAGGGGAATTATCTCACATGGAGCAATAAGCAGGAAAACAGGATAAGTTGTAAGCTCGATAGAGTCATGATAAACTCAGACTGGATTGGAAAGTTTATGGGTTATGAAGTGGAGTTCTTGAATACAAGTGCAATCTCAGACCACACACCTATGGTGATCTACTCCTCACCACAGAGAAATCAATCAAGAAAAGCTTTTAGGTTTTTCAACTTTTGGGCAAGAGAACAAGGGTTCTTTGATATTGTAGAGGAGGCATGGAAGAGCCAAGTTGTTGGAAACTCTATGTATATGTTTATGAAGAAATTGAAAATCACAAAAGCAGCTCTAATTCAGTGGAACAAACAGAGGATTGGAAATGTGAATGTAAGAGTGCATGAGAAGAGGAAGGCAATGGATACAGTACAAACAAACTTCCAGATAGACCCATTGAATGCAGAACTGATTGTACAAGAAATAGCAGTCATCTGAGAGTTTGTACAGGCTTCAGTGGTAGAAGAAGAACTGGTGAGGCAAAAATCTAGAGACCAGGAAATTACTCAAGGCGACAGTAACACTGAGTATTTCTTCAAATCTGTCCAGGCTAGAAGAATAATGAACAAAATCACTTGTTTGATAGATGACAATGGAAATACCATCTAAGATATAAGTGAGATTGGTCCTGAGTGTGTGGAATACTACAAGCAGCTATACAGTCCAGATCTGATGCAAGATATAAACTTTGGTTTATTTGATTGCATGGCCCCAAAACAAAGGATCTCTGAAGATATGGCAAATGAGATGCAAGGGGAGGTCACAAGAAATGAAATAATAGAAGCTCTATCAAACATAGGCAGTGATAAGGCACCTGGAAGTGATGGGTTCTCCTTATTATTTTTCAAAGTCACTTGGAGAATAATTGAGATGATCTCATTAAAGCAATAAGAAACTTCTTCATTTCAAGCTTGCATGTTCGGGGAGGTAAACACTACATGTATCACTCTAGTACCTAAGCTGCTCAATCCTACATCGTTAGGAGACTATAGACCGATTGCATGTTGTGGAGTGGTATATAAAGTGATATCGAAGATTCTTACAAGTCGATTGAAGAAAGTGGTGCCTATGGCGATTCACGAATAACCAATCGGCTTTTATTGAGGGAAGAAGCATCCAAGATAACATAGTGTTGTCACGCGGGAGCTGCTACATAACTACCATAGAGATGTGGGGCCTTCGAGAAGTGCAGTAAAATTGACCTAAAGAAGGCCTACTTTACTCGTGCGGTGGGAATCGATGGTGTTTGTTCCGAGAGACCGGGTGTGCCTAGGAAGTTCATTAACTGGGTTAGAAAGTGTGTAGAGACACCTACATATTCCATTATGTTGAATGGGACACCCCATGGTTTCTTTCAAGGAAGAAGAGGGATTAGGCAGGGCGATCCCATATCCCCATATCTGTTTGTGATGGTGATGGACCTCTTTGCTGAATTAATGCTTTATAGTGTTAATACTGGACAATACAAACTCCACCAAAAGTGCAGTGACCTTGTTATCACCCACCTATCCTTTGCTGACGACTTGATTGCTTTTATGGGAAGGGATGTTGGAACAGCAAAAACTTTGAAGAATAACCTAAGCTCCTTTACAAGATGTACTGGGTTAGAAGCCAACTTAAACAAGAGTACCATCTTCTTCTCTGGTGTTGATCAAGGTACATGTGGTGACATTGCTAGGGTGTTGGGTTTTCAGATAGGAGAGATGCCTGTCAAATATCTCATATTACCACTCATCACAACAAGACTTAAGGCTTCTGATTGTATGTCTCTGATTACCAAGGTTACAAATCGAGTACAAAATTGGAAGGGAGACTTACATATATGGGAGGTTCTGACAGTTAGTTAGAGTCAGACTCAATCAATTAAGTATGTAATGGTTTCTTTGTGTTTATAATTCCTACAAGTACTATGAAAGAAATTAATAGGATATGTAAGAATTTCCTTTGGGGTGGGCTCGATCACACCAATCTCATGCACTTATAAGTTGGGATGCAGTATGCACTTCTTACAGTGAAGGAGGCTTGGGCTTGAGAGAACTGGATAAAGTTAACACAGCTGCTATCATGAGGCAAATATGGAAGCTGCTGAACAAGAAAGATACCCTATGGGTAGAGTGGGTCCACAAGCATTTGATTAAAGATAAGAACTTCTGGCAACTGAAAGTACCACATGATTGCTCCTGAAACTGGAGGAATTTACTAAACACAAGGAAAGAAGCCTCAGACATTGTCATGCACCAAATCGGGAACGGGAAAAATACTAGTTTTTGGCTCGATCCATGGCATCCTGCAGGAGTATTGAAATGGTATTTCCCTCAAGCACTCATACATGACTTGACATGCCGAATGAACTCCACAGTCAGCTCACTGATTCAAGATGGCAAGTGGAACATCCCCCATCGTGTTAGAAGACATCTACCTGATATCGTAATGCATATGGAGGAAATAGTGGATATAGTGGGAGGAGAAGATGAACCGTATGGATCAAGTTTTGAGAAAGGGAGACTACAGTTTGAAGGACACATATGAGAATATAAGAAACTCGAAACAAAAGATAAACTGGCACCAGTTGGTGTGGTTTACTAACAAGATACCAAGACATGCCTTCATCACTTGGTTAGCATTAAAGGGCGGTCTGAAAACAACGAGCAAACTGAAGGAGTAGAAAATAGTCACCACAGATCTCTGTGTGCTATGCTGGAGACACAAGGAAACAGAGGATCACTTGTTCTTTGAATGTAACTTTGCGCAGTACATATGGGCTAAACTGTTAAGGTATCTTTGCTATAACAGCATAAATCGACATAGCAACCGCAACCGAAATAGCATGGGTGGTACAGCTAAGTGCAGGAAAGGGTGGGAAACAGGATGCTATCAAACTACTGCTGAATGGGTTTGTGTATTGGGTGTGGTTGGAGAGAAATGCAAGAATTTTTAAGAACAAACACAACAGCGCAGACTATATTATTTAACGAGTACTACAAGATGTAAAGACAAAGCTTCACTCTCTGAGCCTGAAGATGGAACAAGAAGCAGAACTACAAGACTTTGTGTCAAGATGGAATGTCAATGTTAAGGTGATAACAAGAGAAACTAAGATATGCAAGTGGGAAACAGCAGGAAGAGGGGTGTTCATTCTAAACACTGATGGAACACTTCAAGGGGAGGAAGGAGGATAGGCTCATATTATAAGAGATGACAATGCAGGCGAAATAGCAATGGCACATGGAAATTCTAACTATCACAGTATTGCTATAATCGAACAACAGGCAGTGGAACAAGGTATGAAACTGGCACATAAGCATAATGTGACACGGCTAGCAGCACAAACAGACTCCAGCAATGTGGTATCTTTCATGCAGAGTGGAGAAAAGCACCTATGGGTAGCAAACAAGACCATGAGAAGCATTGAAGGAATGAAGGGACAAATGGAGTATTTTACTATATGCCATATTTTTAGAGAAGCTAATAGGTTAGTGGATTTGTTAGCATCACATATTCCAAATGTAAACTGGTTGGAAATAGAGCCTAGTTCTTTGTCTGAGGAACTCAGGAGGATTGTAATTGATGATGCATTATGGAAAGAGTATGTGAGAGTGTAACAAGCTTAGTTCTTTTAAATTCAATAAAAAGGGGTAGGGGACCTCTATAAAATCCTCGTTTACCTACCAAAAAAAAAAAGAAACCAAGACACCTGCAAATGCCTTCCCTTACCAAAATTTCTCTACATTAAGAACAAACCAATAGATCTAAGGTTTTCTACCACTCTGGTTCTGTTGCCACCATCCAGATTGAAATCGTTATCTTTTCTGTCACAAGGACATAACTCTCTCTTTACTATGGGAAAAATAGCTAATAACAAATACCAAATGCTTAAACTAGGCAAATTAGAAAAGCCATGATAGCTTCTCATAGTTGCCTCCAGACTTATCTCCAGTACAAGCCAGAACATGGTTTTTCTATTTTCATTTTTTTTTTTTGTTTTATATTCTTTGGATCAATCTTTCTTGACCAACACTCTACCCTCCCTCCGGACTTCACATTCCGAAAGTAAATTCCTTTTTCTAAATGCAGTTAGTTATATTCAACACATTTTACTCTTATCGATAAATCAATACCTTTGAATTCTTTAGCATTGACACATCAAAGAAACAAATGTCTTTGAAAATAAGTTGAAGATTCTCATATGAAAATACCATTTGTTGGGAGATTTCACTAGGAAGTCACACCTCAACCTAGTTACTTTCAATCCCAAATGACTTCAACTTGGATATTACACCAAGGAAATCGCCCACCCAAGACTTTGGTAGTTATCACAACAAACTCAACAAAGCAAAACCACTAGTTTATCATCATAATTCATAGCAACAATAAATATGGAAGTAAATAATGCAAAGAGACACAAAGATTTAAGGTGGTTCGGTAAATGTTACCTACATCCACACAAGAGTCGAGTTTCCTTTATAGTAAAGATTGGAGAGTTTACAAGAGGTAACAAGAATCAAGAACAAGAGGCCTCACTCAAAACCTAGCTCAATAGAGCTCCCACAATACCCAAGAAATGAATCTCTCAAAAGTTGTCTAAAAACCTTATTCTATTTCCTTTATATAGGTACACATAGAAAAATGTGAGAAAATGGGCTTTGGGCCGAAATATCGAAACACTGTCAAAATTTCGGTAGGCATGAGCGCAGGGTGCGCCCTACCTGACCAAGGCATGGGCGAGCACGGGTCGCGCCCCCTTCTTTGCTGACTTCCAGTAATTTTCGCAAGGCATGAGCGCGGGGTGCGCCTCGACTAAGGCATGGTCGAAGCCGCAGGGGCACTTTCGCTTACCAACTTCCAAAGAACTTTCTCGCAAAAGACGAAGCGGGGTGCCTTCTACAAGGCCAAGTGGAGCGTAGGGTGCGCCTCCTTCTCCAAGCTGAAAAGCGGCATAGTCGGACACCGGAGCAAAGCTCGACGGTTCCACAAACCTAACAAAAGGAGGTAGTGGTCGAGCTTTCTTCTTAACACTCTACAAAAGAAAAAGAAAGGAAAAAACCCCTACCTCAAAATTAACACCCAGATGAAACTCTACCCTAAATCAACAGCTTCATCAGTGAGCCCCTTTTAGCTCTGGTTGTCCTTCGGAAGGTTAAGTTTGCCAAATATTGGGCTGTCAACTCCAACTCCCATGCCATTGAGACCATTGTCAACATAAACAACAACACCTGTAATCACCGAAGCCAATGGGGACACCAAGAAGGCGGCAGTATTTCCCACCTCATCTGTACCATTTTAAGTTTCAAGTTTGGTGAAAAGTGAAATAAGAAGCAATAGGAACTTGGGACCAAGAAAAAAGAGTGATTAGATTTGTATCCTTAACAATGTGTTCTCAGTGAACTCACCTGCAGACAGTTCTTTCTCCAAGGGAGCTAGTGAGTATTCAATCATTTTATCAATGAATCCAATGGCTTTTGCAGCACAACTTCCCAGTACGTGGTCCTGAGTATTGATTTATTTTAAGATAGAATCACAACAAATAAACCTCAAAATACAAATGGATCAACTGAATGAATGTACTATTTTCAGATAGAATCACAATCAAATAAAAATCAGAATACAAACTGGATCAACTGCATAACCCAAGTGACTTTAGAAGTCAAAGGGAGGTATAGTATCTGAGCACCTTTATACATTTGAGGAAATAAAACTTCCACGTCAACCACTTACGAATGTGATTAACGTTATTAATGATATTCCCTACTATCAATATTGTGATGTCTAAGAACACTTTCTTACTTATGCTCTAAGATCACACAATAGAATGAATGAAGGAAACAGAATCGAAAAAGAAGATGAATTGAATATTTGTTTTATTGATCGAATTGCGATAACAGTTTACAGTTTCTCCCTTTGTTTCTCTCTATTTCTCTCTCCTCTTTACAATGACTTTTTGGATAATGAATCATGAATCCTCTTTCTGATCCTCTTCCAGTCTTTATATAGTGTCCTGTTTTGACCTTGACCCAATCCATTGTTGGCACGTGTCTCTTGTCTTCCTCCTTTTTTCCCGCTCAATACCTGCATATGTTTAAACATGACCTCGAAATATACCGAAACATTGGCCCTTATGCCCATGTTTCAAGTTTTGAAATATCAGTTATAATCTCTGTTATTTAGTAGGATATTTGCCCACTACAAATATTACGAACATGAATGACATTTACAGAGATGACATGGAATTTCATACAGGTTTATGTAAGTTTATAGGTACTAAAAGGTTTCACTCTGGTGAATACAGCGTTATAAAATGAGAGTGTACCTGCTGATATCGTATTAACTCTGATTTTGTGGCGTCTCCCAGCTTCAAAAGCAGGAACCATTGTATAAGTGTCTTGAACTTACTAAGAAAACAAATCACAAGTAAAAGGTAAGTAGGGAAATGAGAAACAAATAACTAACTCGAGTATCACTCTCTAATGCGGCTCTAGCCGAACTCATTCCACCATCATATCTGCTCATAAACAGTTCAATCAAGATCTATCCCAGCAACACAACCACTTAGTAGATAAGGCAGAGCATACATACCCTGGGATGATCCTTTTGGAAGCAATATATGTAAGCGAGATTGATGCGCCACCTGCAACAGTGACAGCGGAGTATAGTTCAGAAGTCATGACTCATAAGTATAATAAAATGCAAATTAAGATGAGTAACGTACTGAAATTTCCAAACGAAAAGCATACCTGGATTCATTATTGGAATGAAATGCTTGAGCAAAGAAACATAATTAAGAGTAACTTGATACAGATATTGCTGCAAGATAGCCCTTCCTAGATGTCTCCAGTAGAGGTTTCGTGACCTGTTTTAAGCACATCCTGAAGTTTAATCCCCAAAATAGATAGCAAACTGAACAGAAGAAGTCAGTCATACCTCTGGTCCATTGGGAAGCGAATGCACGAGGATGTCAATAGTTCCGAAATCCTGTTTTACAGATTCAGCTACTTCCTGCGAGCAGTTCAGATACATTGGTTCATTTGCTGTTGTGGAATAAACTATAATTGATATTTCGATGATGACGAATCTTTTACCGAAGATATGGCATAAACAAGTAAAACGTAATTACCAACTCTTCTATATAGCACCAATGTCAAGATAAAAAAAGAAGCAAGTGTAATAACTGAACTGTCCATTTCGAGGACCCTGCACAGCGTTTATTTGCTTTAACCTGAAATATTCGTGGTCAAAAGGGATTTGATTGAAGCATCTCTCAATCATTTACGGTACTGTATTTAAGCAGTTGAACTTTACATCTTCCCGTTCATCCTCTAAGGTGTCATAAACAGCATGCAACGGATATACTTTGGTGATCTCCATGAGAGAACCATCTGGCAACCTGTGAAATATCAAAATCTCCATCAAATATAGCTCTTCAAGCATCAACCTACCAAAGAGTAATTAAGAAATAATTCCACATTCTTACACGCGTGACGCATCAAACTTTCCACGACGTAAACTACTCTCGAAGATGTTGAGTGCCTGAAGCAAAAAAACTGTATCAGGATATACACATTGCCATGGTTTTCTATATTACCACATAAAATTAGGAGGAGGACGGGATATGTAGCGTACAGGCACCCATGTGCCAACAAGGATTTCAGCACCGGCAGCAGCTAGAGATTTTGCTATAGCCCAACCATATCCATTGTCATCAGCTATTCCAGCGATAAATGCCCTCTTACCTACAAACCAGAATCTACAACATGTTTATATCATTCATCTTTCCTTAACAGAAACATATATTTTCATCTATTTGGTATAAAGCTGGCAAACCTCTGAGATCAATAGGCAGACTTGGTCTCACTAGTTTCAGACATTGCCTTTGTGGTGATAAAATCCTTCCCTAATAAGGAAATATATATCTCTCTCCTGTAATGTTATATGCAGAAGAAGTAATCACTCAAGTGGGTGCAATTAACTTCCAAATGGGTCGAACAATGTTTTCGGATCTCGACTTGGACCCATTTCAGGCTCAAGGCAAATGTTTTGAATTTTGAAATAATTTTAATAATCTCATTAATTAATTTCGTTACCATTTAATGTTTTTCCATCCATCCTATATATTAGAAAAGGAAAAAGATATCCTTCCATGTAAGGAAGACAAAGGATTTACCTCATAAACACCTGATAGTCTAAATGATCTGAATTCAGTCAATTAATTGTCTGACTTGAAGTGGCAAGAGTTAGTATATAATTTACAGAAATCGATGTATTTCCAAACTTGAAGATTCTGTCTTAATCATTCACTAGTATTAAATAGCCATTTTGAACTCTTACAAATCACCGATCTCATCACATACATACATTATTTCGCTGCCACACACAATGTTGATCAACAATAATTCTTCAATGGAGGCACAAAATGCAGATGCTGATCCTATCTTACCATTCCTTGATGATGAAACTAATACATTAATGCCTGGAGTGGCAGCTGGGCTGATTGAAGCTCAGTCCCCCATGACCAAAACTGATAACTACACATTTCATTTTCCGGATTTCTTCAATTCAGTACCGCTTAGTGGCCCCCAAAATGAGCGTGTGCCAGAACAAACAACGCAGAGGATGCTTGATGGGGAGATGCTTTACGACTTGAATGAGCCCTATGAACCCGAGTTCCATACCTATCGATCAATATTTAATGGGCTTTCTGGTGGCAGAGGGAGGTACACAGGGTCAAGGATGTCTAGAGCGTATCGTCGACTATATCAACAACCGAGAACTCTCTCAACCCATGCTCCACGGGGACCGTCCATTGAAGGGTTCAATATCCCGAGGCAATCTGGACCAGCTCGTCCACCATATTGACATCCAAGAACTCTCTCTACCCATGCTCCGCGGGGACAGTCTAATGAAGGGTTCAACATCCCGAGCCTATCTAATCTCCGTCCATCAGATCAACATCCAAGAACTCTCGCTACCCATGCTCCACGGGGACAGTCCACTGAAACGTTCAACATCCCGAGCCTCTCTCTACCTTCCAGTGGTCATTATAATAACATAGGATCACCAAGAGTGGTTAGGGATATACCCTGCACTTCTGGTGATTCTTCAGCTCCATCAGGAGTCGCTAAAGCCACTCAACGAGTCAGCCTGAAGACAACGGTTCTGCCTACAACCGGCACTTCACAGGGCAACTCTGATGCAGCGATCCAGCCTAGAGCTGGTTCAGTTTCAACAACATCAGAAGTCCTGGAACTGCCAACAGTGACCATTAGGTTCAACCGTGATGCCTCACCCCACACTTTTGGGAACTCTTCAACCCGAAAAAATGGTATTGATCTGTCCCTAAAGTTGGGAGAGCGTACTACTGATGTTTCTGTGGCTGCAGAAGGATATGTTGATCTTGATCTGTCCCTAACTTTTCGTCTACCTACTGCTGTAGCAGCAGAACCATCTAAAGGAGTCGCTGGTTATTCTGTGGCACCAGGTGGTCCTGAAAATAATTCAATTGAGCCAGGACACAATGAAAAAGATCCAAAGGGGGCAAGTTGGCGTGATATAGTCGGAGGGAGCGAAAGTCAGGACCAGGATTAGAAAAGGTATTGAGTCCGAGGATACTGGTTTGATTCTAAGGGTTCACTTCTATGTTATCTCTCCTAAGTCTCCTTATCTCCATCAGTTTAGTTTTATTTATTCCTAGGAGTCATTCTTCGGTTCAGTTGTTAGTCTGTCATTGTGTTACCCGCCAGGGAAAATGTGTCTTCATTTTTCTTTTCGTGATCTCGAGTCGTAGTAGGTGTCTTGCAGTGTGATTTTGTCTCACATTGCCAGTGTCTGATGTCAGGGTCTTTTCTTCCCTATTTTCAGAAGTGAACCGAGCTAGCTTTTTCGTGTTTATGTGGAAAATTGCCTATTGATTTTATCATGACAACATGATGATGAATTTCTTCTTCATAATTTCAATTCGGCAGGGGAGGGGTAGGTTAGTGTAGGATTTTATCGATATCTCATGCATGATTCCTATGATATATACAATTACGTTATACCACATGCATAAAATAGCGCAGCGGAAACAGAAGATCGTACCTTGGTCACAAACTTTCAATTTGAAGTTCCAAGCTTTGATCTACGTGAGAAGATGTTCTTGACACACTCAAGATCTTCTTCTTCTTAACTTTGCTTGAGTCAAGTTCCAACCACGAACGGAAGCAACCTTTTTTTTTCACGAACCAAGAACCAAGAACCGACAATGGCTAGGGAGGATACCACCTATGGAATCTCCACAAATTAATCGGGCTTCTACTTTAGAAAATGTTGGAGGTCGCCATTAAAGGAGAGAGAGCTTTTCTTGTTGTTCGGATGATTAATATGTGAGAGGTGGGGGTCTATTTATAGAGGTTCCCACCTCCTCAATATCGATAGGATAGAGTCCTATACTCATCTAATATCGATAGGATAGAGTTATATACTCATCTAATATCCGATAGGATAGAGTCCTATACTCATCTAATATCGGATAGGATAGAGTTATATACTCATCTAATATCCGATAGGATAGAATCCTATACTCATCTAATATCCGATAGGATAGAGTCCTATACTCATCTAATATCGATAGGATAGAGTCATATACTCGGGTTTATCCTTATCTTGGTGGGCGCCTATCCAACCTTATTTCCAACATCTCCCACTCTACCACAACGGCGAAGAAGGTTTCTAAGAGAAGCATTTAAGTAGAATGCTTAGCCATTTGTGTGTCTCACACGACAAATGGTTCGTGTGACCCCTAGCACACGTATCATGATATCTCGTGAAGTAGCAAGTCGCAATGAAAAGCACGACCGCGGTGATCTACCATGAAAGTGATCTTAAAGAAGATGAATCCGAAAACCTAATATCCGGAGAGTGTGTGTATACCCCAAGATCTGTTTGTTTCATCACTTTGACAAATAGCACTCATCCCTATGAGTCCACACCATAAAGTCAAAAACGTATCACATGATTCACAATTATCATCAATTGTCCCGCCGTAGAATCTTAGTGATTGTGTGATAAACCTTCTTTTTACCCTTTGCACGCAAGTCATTGTCGCCGAGTTCTACCAACTTCCCAAGTATGCATCCAAATGACCTTTTAGTAAGAGCTTGTGGGGAGCAAACCAAAGTTACGAGTAGTCCTCTTATTTTCTTGACAAGGTCAAAAGTTCAAGGAGGGTACCATTCGATATGTTTTAAACAAAAAATATATCAATAGAGCTCACATAGCAAGAATTTTAGGGATATTTCTTTTCTTGCTCTCAGGTGGTCAACTATACACATGTTGTGTGAAAACATGTCATGGCAAGAGTATCTAATTTGTTTACTCAACAATAGATATCCTGTATGTCCACTCATACCATGCAAGTGTTGTCATCCCTAATGACAATTCCAAGGATACTATGCTCCCACTTGGCAACAACCGCTTTGTAGGTTTAGATGAATCTTCCCTATGAAGCACATGTTTCTTCTTATCAATTATAAGAAGGGCATGACTCCTAAGACTAGGTCCACCCTTCCTATAAGGTTTAGTGACTTGTCAAGCTAAACTCCCATGTTTAAAATGGAAGTGGACTGCTCATGTGAGTGAACCAGTCAACCCTACTTGACATACATATGAGATGATAAACAAAGATAAATGAGAATGCAATCGATCCGGAAAGAATGCACTTTTATTCATTAAACCATCAAAGTGTTCTTAACATAATCACATCCTCTTTAACCCAAGCATTTTTACATGTGCAAGGAAGAGTTCCTTTGGAATAGGTTTGGTCAATGGATATATGTTGTAGAACCACTTTCTTTTTTCGATATCATTTGTCGTGCGTAGTGGTATTTTAACTCTATATGCTTGGTTCTTCCATGGTACTTTGGATCTTTAGCATATGCAAGAGCAGCCATCTTTGTCGATCGTGATGTGAACCGGTTCAAGAAATTTTGAGAACACTGACAAGTGTTTGATGAATCGTCTGAGCCACACAGCCTCCTGTGTGGCAGAGCAACATGCAATATACTCAGCTTCCATAGTTGAAAGTGCTATGGAAGTTTGCTTCTTCTTTGCTCCAGATATAGCACCTCCATTCATTATGTAGGTATATCCTGAAGTTGACTTCCTCTCATCAAGGTCTCCAGCCCAGTCGGCATCGGAGTACCCAATCAGCTTAAGATCTTTCCCTTGGTAGACAAGTGAGTAGTCCACGGTGCCTTTTAGATACCTCATTATCTTCTTGACGCTTCCAAAGCATGCGACCCCGTGGATTTGTTTGGAACCTTGATACTAATCCAACTGCATAGCAGATGTCTGGCCTTGTACACAACATTGCATACATAAGGCTTCCGACTGCGCTTGAGTATGGTACATTTTTCATAGCCTGAGTTTGAGGATTCTTGGGAGACATTTTAGAACTCAAAGACTCTCCTAGACTTCTTGGGAGATCCACTTGCTTACAATCACCATGTTGAATCTTTCCAAAACCTTCTCAGTCATGTTGAATCTTTCCAAAACCTTCTTGATATATGTCTCCGAGACAAAGATAACAAGCGTTTGGGCCGATCATCACGAAGTTATTTTAACTCCTAAGACATAACTTGCTTCACCCATGTCCTTCATTTCAAGTTTAATGACAACCACTCCTTAGTGGAATTTATCAATGCCTTATTGTTACCTGCTAACAAAATGTCATCCACATATAGAGATAGAATCACAAAACCATTTTTAGATGTCTTGACATATACGCTAATGGTCCTCATTTACCATTTCAAATTTGTCTTGAAGCATTGCTTCATGGAATCTCGATTCCACTGCCTGAGAGGCTGTTTTTAAACCATATATGGATCTGTTTTCGGTTTACACACTTTGTGTTGCTGACCCTTGATTGAAAAAACCAAATGGGTTGATCCATATAGATTTCCTCTTGTAATTCTCCATTGAGAAAAGCAGTTTTGACATCCATCCGTAAAGCTCTAAATCTAAATGGGCAACCATTGACAAGAGGAGACGTATGGAGGCAAATCTCACTACTTGGTGAGAAGGTGTCCTCATAGTCTATTCCTTCTTTTGGGTGTAACCTTTTGCAACAAGCCTAGCTTTGAATTTGTCTATGTTCCTTCCTCGTGATTTTTCTTGATTGAGAACCCACTTGTTCCCAATAGATCTCCCCGTTTGGAGGTAGATCAACTAAGTCCCATACTTTGTTTTTCTTCATCGACTCCAATTCTTCCTTCATAGCTTCCATCCACTTACTTGTATTGGACCCAGAAATAGCCTCCTTGAACATTTTAGGTTCATCAGATATTTCTGTAAGTGCATTGGTCATATTTATCTCCCTTCAATCTCAAACCGACGCGTTTGGGGATATGGCCTCTAACACTCTTACGAGGTTGGGATTGATCAATCATTTGACCAATGCCATTGTTACTAGAATCGGGGTTGATGAAAGTTTCATCTTAGCCTTGTTCATCAGCAGTTATAAGGTTATCAACTTCGTAAAGTTGTATATCCTTATCAACCTCACCCCTCATTGGGTATTGATCCTCTAAGAATCGGCGTTACGTGCTTCTATTTCGTGACATGCCCTTGAGTATCCTCCCCTAGGAAGACATACCCCTTAGAAGTCTCAATCAGATCTTATAAAGATACACTTCTTTCCAGGAGCACTCAACTTTCCAAATTCTCGATTTTGAGAAGTGACAAAGGCCGCACACCCCCATGGTCTAAGGTAGTTCAAAACGGGTTGTCTACCAGTCCATAGTTCATAGGGTGTTTTGTCAACAGTTTTTGAAGGAACTAGGTTAAGTATGTGCGCAGCCGTTAACAATGCATCACCCCAAAATGAGATAGGCAAGTTAGCCTGAGCCATCATAGATCTAACCATGTCCAGCAGGGTTCTATTCCTTCTCTCAGAGACACCATTCTGCTGAGGGGTATAAGGAATAGTTAGCTGTCTAGCTATACCCTTATTTTCACAGAGTTCCTTAAACTCATCAGAAAGATATTCACGTCCGCGGTCAGTTCTTAAGGCCTTTATTGTCCTATCAAGTTGATTCTCAACTAAGTTCTTGTACTTTTAAAATAGTCCAAGGCGCCCGATTTGTGAGACATCAAGTACACGGTCCCATAACGTGTATAGTCATCCAATGAAGGTAATGAAATACAAAGCCCCATGCCTTGTCTTTGTTACATTCATTGGTCCACGGATGTCCGAGTGAATAAGTTGTAAAGGATAAGTTGCCCTTTGGGCTTTCCCAAAAGGTTTCTTGGTGGCTTTTCCAAAGAAGACAACTTTCACAGTTTCCATTTTAACAGAGGTTAAGTTACCTAATAACCCTCCCTTGCTAAGCGGTCTATCCTATTGTGTCCAATATGTCCTAGTCTAGCATGCCACAATTGGCAACCAACCATTTTAGACATAAAAACTTCAGTTTGTGCTAAGTGTAATGTCATAAAAGAATTCATTAAATAAGCATGACCTATCAAACTGTTATTTAAAGATATCTCAAGCGAGTTCTGGGAAAAATTAAACACATAGGATTCTTGAAGTAATTTCAAAACTGATAAAAGATTTCTCCTAATTGAGGGTACAAAGAGTACTTTTTCAATAAGGATGGATCTCCCACTCATAAAATCCAACCTACAAGTGCACTGCCCCAAAACATCGGCAACACTTTGGTTTCCCATGTGGACTCTCCGAAGTTCCTTGTGGAAGTTTCCGAAATCTTCAAATAGGGACCTATCCCGCTTATGTGGTCTGTCTGTCATTCTTTGAATCTACAATCCAATATTGTGATGAATCAGACAAAGATGACATGACGATACTTATCACATTGACAAGATTTTAAAGTAAAACTCACCTCAGGAGAAGGACATGCCCTAGCATAGTGTCCCATCTGATGACAACGGAAGCATTCAACACTAGTCATGTCTATCGACTTCCTAGGTTTCTTTTGCTGTGGGTTAGGCTTGGCCTTTTCCTTGCCTTTCCCTTTTCCACTTTTCTTGTTCCAAGGAGCCTTCCTCTTTTTGGAGTTGACAACATTTGCTTCAGTTTGAACAACAGGCTTTTCATTGAGAAGCCTTTGTTCCTCAAGCTCACATTTCCTTTGCACCTGTGCAAAGTTTGTGATACTGTCGTCATGCGTCAAGATAAGACAAAATTGTTCCCAAGTTTTAGGTAAAGACCTAATGACAAATTTGAATTTGTTGTTCATTTGACAGACTTTATCCCCTTGGGCTAACTTCAAAGAACCATGTTTCTCATCACCGTGCAATGTTGTGTCATAGAGGTATGGGGCAGCTTGATAAATTTGTCAAAGCTCATTTGTAGCCTCCTCAGCTGTGCAGTAGTCGTACCCCCAAGGTCCGCTTTTACTGCTTCCCATAGCTCTTTTGCCGATCCAAGGCCATCATACCGCATCATGAAGTCATTCCTCATGGTGCCAAGTATGGCAATTCGGGCAACATTATCTTTGCTTGTATACTCATTGTACTTTTTAAGTACAAGCAGATATAAGCGACTTGTGTTAATCCTTCAAATGGGGGTTCTCACATTGTCTCCGATTATTACATCAATGACCTTCCTATCGCGAGAATTAGCCTAACTTTCCTAGACCAAAGTTCGTAATTTTATCGTTTAACAAGTCCTTTTCGTAGCATCGTGAACGGGATTTTCCATCGGGTGCCATTCTATCAAGTTTGAATTCCAAAAATAAGATACTACGAATAAGAATCATCTCTTAAATTTAAATCTAAGTAATCCACATTTTCACATATGAGATGATCATGATAATCTACTAGCATGATTCTAGCCATTAAATAAAATCAATGCATTTGACTATCAATAACATAGAATATGCAAAAAATCTACTACTTAAATTTCCATTTCATAAAATTGTTTCTACAAAAAAAAGAGTTTCCTATCTTTCAAAAAACAATGTAGAACTAAACAGAGCTAGTCAACCATGAACATAGAAGCTTCCTGGGTGCCCAGGGGAGTCATCCTCATCCTCACAGTCACTATCAGCCATTCGAAAATTACTAGCCACTTCCTCTGTTTCCCCGTGAGGTGGGAAAATAAACCCTGATGACACATCATATGGATTTGGTTCCTTAGCATCGTCCCATAATCGATGTAGGAGAGATTTAAGTGGTCGAGCCTCATTCCTATCTTGAATAGGACTGGGGCTCTTTGGTGTATATTCTGGTGATGGTGGCTCTGTCTCTATCTTATCAGATTTCAAGACAGTAGGCTTCAAAGTTCTCCTATATTGCTTTGCAGTCATGCGTTTCTTGGAAGCCCGTCTCCCAAGATCTGGTTCAGTTTTCCTACAAGTTTCGGGTCTATGTGACTTAGGCATTGTGCCTTAGTTTTCATATGACCGTTGATAGAAAACAAACAATTTTATATTCATGCAATAGTAAAAATCCAGATTCAAATAATTACTGCATGGTAAAAATAAACATCCTAATGTCAATTTTTAATTGTGGAAAAATACATGTGAAAAAAAAATCTAAAATTTATAGAGAAATAATCTCAGAAATAAATTTCCATGTAAAAATTTCTAAGAAAAAAATTTCCTAGAAAAAATTTTCCACTAATTATTTCCCATAAATAATTTATTTTACAAAAAAAATTAAGCAATATCTAATTAATTTTAAACAACCTAATTATTTAAAAATTAATTAAAATATTTTGAAAAAAAACGCATTTTTTTCAAAATTGTAGATCACAAGATCAAAACCGCAAACAAAAGCATGCAAACCATGGAAAACTGGCTCGATGCCAATGTAGGATTTTATCGATATCTCATGCATGATTCCTATGATATATACAATTACGTTATACCACATGCATAAAATAGCGCAGCGGAAACAGAAGATCGTACCTTGGTCACAGCTTTCAATTTGAAGTTCCAAGCTTTGATCTACAGAGAAGATGTTCTTGACACACTCAAGATCTTCTTCTTCTTAACTTTGCTTGAGTCAAGTTCCAACCACGAACGGGAAGCAACCTTTTTTTTTTTCACGAACCAAGAACCAAGAACTGACAATGGCTAGGGAGGATACCACCTATGGAATCTCCACAAATTACTGGGCTTCTACTTTAGAAAATGTTGGAGGTCGCCATTAAAGGAGAGAGAGCTTTTCTTGTTGTTCGGATGATTAATATGTGAGAGGTGGGGGTCTATTTATAGAGGTTCCCACCTCCTCAATATTGGATAGGATAGAGTCCTATACTCATCTAATATCAGATAGGATAGAGTTATATACTCATCTAATATCTGATAGGATAGAGTCCTATACTCATCTAATATCAGATAGGATAGAGTTATATACTCATCTAATATCTGATAGGATAGAATCCTATACTCATCTAATATCTGATAGGATAGAGTCCTATACTCATCTAATATCAGATAGGATAGAGTCCTATACTCAGTGGTTTATCCTTATCTTGGTGGGCGTCTATCCAACCTTATTTCCAACAGTTAGTAGGCACAAATTAAGATTGTGCTGACAGTTCCCTTCAAGCAAAACCATTCTTAAGCAATTTAATTTTATGTAAACATCCAATACTCTTGTATAGTCGTATAGTCGTATAGAACTTGGAAACTTAATTTCTAACAAATTCTGTCAAGACACGTTTAACAGACGCAAAACATCGGAAATAGTAAAACCTCGGAAAAAAAAACAAACTAGGCTGCTTAATCGGACCGCGGCAAACACCGGAAAGAAAGCAACTTGAAAAAAACATACTTGACTCGGACCGTCTTGGAGAGGCCCAAATCCTGAAAGCGAGAGGGCGGGCTAGAAAAAGACAACATATCTTGGCGAGATTAGCTATGTTAATAACACATTTTTAGCGGTATGGCAAATGCAAACGCCGTGCCATGAGGATAAAGGGAGTACTCTTTAAGTGTGGAACATAAAGGTTTTGGTGCAAATTGATATTATTTTGGACTCGATAACTACTTCCAACTAAAATTCCGTGCTTCACGGATCGAGTTGCTATTGAAATTACCTACAAAAAACTAGGCTATGCATCCCTAACCTTCGCTATGAGACTTGCTACCAACTAATATATATTAGATAGGAAAAGCCAATTGATCGATCAACATGCTCAAAATCAAATCCGTGACAACTAATATTAGATAGGAACACGAGTTAAACGCTTAATGCTTTCGATTTATGTCGGCATCATGCCTAAAGGATAGTTGAACTTGTCGGATATGTTAATAGTTGAACTCTATATACTTGGTACATATCGGGTGGCGTTCAATCGATCCGATAATCCAATACTTGTTAATATCTGGGAAACTAAGGCTTTGCAAGCTTATTATACAACAATCGATTAAGAGAGCTAGGAATTGTCTCCGGGGGCCTAGTGCTTAGTACATCATGGAACTTAAACAAGTACTTGTTTTTTTTTTACACTGTGGAATAATATACACTGAGAAGTGTTAGGAATATACAACTTAATTGTACTTACTCTTTACCAATTACCAAACTATACAAACCTTTTGTCTTGTAAGTGTCTTGTACTTTTTAATGAAATCCGAGCCTAGTGTAGATACACTATGTCCTTAAGACAGATTTTTTCCCCTCACGGTGCTTGAAGGTTGATGGGAAACTATCTCCCAAGATAGAACGGATTTCCTTCTATAGAAAGCTAGCACTTCAATTTTATAGACTCAAATGAACACAACATAGTATTTGACTAAGAGCGGGGAGAGAAGAGAAAGATCGAACTCGTGTGATCTCGGTTTATTTTCTCTCCAAATTCATCCACTATTTATAGGTGAGTGGTGCCTTTCAAAACAACACGGTGACTCTTGGGAAAAAGTAAGCAACTCTTTGAAAAGTCACATGTTTGAAAGGACACACTATTTTCGGCATATAAGATTTGTTTTCAACCCGGTGCCTATTTCGAAAGGTTGCACCTTTTCGGCATGATGCTTGTTTCAAACCAAAGGCACATTTCGAAGGTCGCACCTTTTCGCATAATGCACTTGTTTCAAACAAATGCATCATTTTGAAAAGGTTTTCTCACATTACGCATCTTGTTTCAAGAAAAACCCATTTCATCTTAAGTGGGGTAACTTGGGAGACAAACTACTCATTCATATTTAAATGGATTTGAGCAAATCATTTTTCTAACAAGAAGTCATGGTAAGCAAAATAGCTATGCATCTGAGAAGGCAAAAGCCTTAGAATTGACCAACAAAGTAGCACTGTGGGCTTAAACAAGTACTACCATGCCCTACCCGGCCTCCACATAGCTCATTCTTGGCGACAATGATATGATTGTAAGAAATAGCCAGGACAATACTTTTATTAAAATACAAAACTCTAGGATGAACTTCATCTATGTGAATGTGCAGTGATTCACACTCCTATGAAAGGATATAGAATCCCCCACATGAATGAAAATTTGGCTTCTTCTATCATAAACATCGGATTTATGTTCTTTTACAAATGAAAAGATACCGCGATCGTGTCAAGTAGCATGAGAGGCCTTGAACTTGCCTTAGTGAAAGACGATCAGATTTAATTGGACGATCAGTAGATTTCAATTAATGTCCTTGAACTGTCAGCCGTTTGTATAAACCTAGACAATCATCTTCACGCAGTACCGTCTCGAATACTGTTGGTTCTCACGTTTGTGTTCATTTTGGCCTTGAACACTTCTTGGTTTCAGATAGTGCTTTTGAGATATTTGTCTTTAAAATTCTCATAGAAGCGGCCCCACTTCACACTAACATAGGTGATTTCTATAAAGAGTATCCTGCAATACTCCACTTGGATAACATAACTTTCCAAGATATAGTAAATCATTAAAAGCTTGACTTATCCTGGTTCTCGCGGCAGATATGCACTGTCTTATATAGGAATGGGTTAGAGTATAATATTACTCTCCAGTGCTAACTGAGTCACAAACATAATTCAGTTGGCCCATTGAACGATCTTGGGATCTCCAGTCAACTAGGTTGGTTTTTCCATTATGATGACTCTTGGTTGATTATCTCAAAAGCTTTAAGCCCATTCCCCTTGATAATCTTTCTACTTGCTTTCTTGTTAAACCTTTTGTAAGCGGATCCGCAATGTTATATTTTGACCTTACATAGTCGATTGAGATAACTCCATTTGAGAGCAATTGTCTAACGATATTATGTCTACGACGTATATGTCGAGACTTCCCGTTATACATGCTACTCTGTGCTCTACCAATAGCAGATTGGCTGTCACAGTGTATACACACTGCTGGCACAGGTTGAGCCCTGTTTGGAATATCCTCTAAGAAATTTCGAAGTCATTCAGCTTCTTCTCGAGCTTTGTCCAACGCTATGAATTCTGATTCCATAGTGGACCTTACTATGCACGTTTGCTTTGAGGATTTCCAAGAAATTTATGCATCTCTCCTAGAGTAAAACACCACATTTGATGTCTTTTGAGTAATGCTTCAACAAATTTTCAATTTTTAATTAATTAATTCAAGAAGATACATAATCCCCCACATTTTTCCAATTTCTCATGACAAAGTCAATAAATTGGAAAACCATTTAGATATATGTTTTTCAAGTGAGGCTTCTTGTTAAAGAATGTCACATATCATTCATATAGTGTCGAAAACACTTCTAAGACCTCAATTTTGCTTACAAGTATGCTTATAAAACAATATCTTAAGCAATCTTCTTTATTGACACTCTTTGGCGCAATAGTAAAACACATATATCTTACAAATAATACAATATTTTTAGAACCCTTTTAGCACCCTCCATTCCTAACATCTGGAATGAAGCAAGGATTCTCGGAATCTTGGATCATAATTCCCCCCAAGTGTGGCATTACCACCACCTTGTTTGCTTTCAAGAAGTCTATTCCAAGAATGACTTGAAAATGGTCTAAGTGAGCTACCATCAGGTCCACCTTTCCTCGCCAGTTGTGCATCTTAATGTCAACTTCCAAAGCGAGTCCTTTCACCGGTTCGGCTTCTTGGTTCAAGCCTCTCATAGAGCCTGTACATTCTGCGAGTTTCAATCTAATAGCCTCGGATACATACTCAGAGATTAACGTATGAGTTGAACCAGTATCCACCATTGCTAGTAGACACCCGTAGTTGTTGAGTTCCACTTCTACGAACATAAGGTCATCATCGGGGACCAAAATGTTCATACCATTCAACGAACTAGTAGGTCTAACAAATGAAATAGGAACAACATGAATAGGAGAACCTGGTGGTGTTGTCATTTCTATTCTAAAATAGAAACACACCTTCGTTATTTCCTTAAACCAAAAAAGAAAAGAAAACAGAAACAAATTTTGTTCGGTAAAGAAGAAGAAGAAAAAGGAAATCTGTCTTAAGTTGTTAGGAATATACAACTTAATTGTACTTACTCTTTACCAATTACCAAACTATACAAACCTTTTGTCTTGTAAGTGTCTTGTACTTCTTAATTAAATCCGAGCCTAGTGTAGATACACTATGTCCTTAAGACAGATTTTCCCCCTCACGGTGCTTGAAGGTTGATGGGAAACTATCTCCCAAGATAGAACGGATTTCCTTCTATAGAAAGCTAACACTTTAATTCTATAGACTCAGCGAACACAACATAGTATTTGACTAAGAACAGAGGGAGAAGAGAAAGATCAGAACTCTGTGTGATCTGGTTTCT
The DNA here is from genome assembly GCF_015680905.1 of Coptis chinensis. Classification (NCBI taxonomy): domain Eukaryota; kingdom Viridiplantae; phylum Streptophyta; class Magnoliopsida; order Ranunculales; family Ranunculaceae; genus Coptis; species Coptis chinensis. Next base: position 81,337,525 of record NC_141461.1, on the reverse strand, counting down.
TTTTTCTCTCCAAATTCATCCACTATTTATAGGTGAGTGGTGCCTTTTCGAAACAACACAGTGACTCTTGGGAAAAAGTAAGCAACTCTTTAAAAGTCACATGTTTGAAAAGGACACACCATTTCGGCATATAGCATCAAGCTCGAACCGGTGCCTATTTCGAAAAGGTTGCACCTTTTCGGCATGATGCAATCAAGTTTCAAACCGGTGCACATTTCGAAAGGTCGCACCTTTTCGCATAATGCTGCTTGTTTCAAACAAATGCATCATTTTGAAAAGGTTTTTCTCACATTCACGTTTTCTTTTCAAGAAAAAACCCATTTCATCTTAAGTGGGGTAACTTGGGAAACAAACTACTCATTCATATTTAAATGGATTTGAACAAATCATTTTTCTAACAAGAAGTCATGGTAATCAAAATAGTTATGCATCCGAGAAGGCAAAAGCCTTAGAATTGACCAACAAAGTAGCAGCGTGGGCTTAAACAAGTACTACCATGCCCTACCCCTCCTCCACATAGCTCCTCCATCGACACAATGATATGATTGTAAGAAATAGCCAGGACAATACTTTTATTAAAATACAAAACTCTAGGATGAACTTCATCTATGTGAATGTGCAGTGATTCACACTCCTATGAAAGGATATAGAATCCCCCACATGAATGAAAATTTGGCTTCTTCTATCATAAACATCGGATTTATGTTCTTTTACAAATGAAAAGATACCGCATCAGGTCAAGTAGCATGAGAGGCCTTGAACTTGCCTTAGTGAAAGACGATCAGATTTAATTGGACGATCAGTAGATTTCAATTAATGTCCTTGAACTGTCAGCCGTTTGTATAAACCTAGACAATCATCTTCACGCAGTACCGTCTCGAATACTGTTGGTTCTCACGTTTGTGTTCATTTTGGCCTTGAACACTTCTTGGTTTCAGATAGTGCTTTTGAGATATTTGTCTTTAAAATTCTCATAGAAGCGGCCCCACTTCACACTAACATAGGTGATTTCTATAAAGAGTATCCTGCAATACTCCACTTGGATAACATAACTTTCCAAGATATAGTAAATCATTAAAAGCTTGACTTATCCTGGTTCTCGCGGCAGATATGCACTGTCTTATATAGGAATGGGTTAGAGTATAATATTACTCTCCGGTGCTAAGCGAGTCACAAACATAATTCAGTTGGCCCATTGAACGATCTTGGGATCTCGGTCAACTAGGTTGGTTTTCCATTATGATGACTCTTGGTTGATTATCTCAAAAGCTTTAAGCCCATTCCCTTTGATAATCTTTCTACTTGCTTTCTTGTTAAACCTTTTGTAAAGCGGATCCGCAATGTTATCTTTTGACCTTACATAGTCGATTGAGATAACTCCATTTGAGAGCAATTGTCTAACGATATTATGTCTACGGCGTGATATGTCGAGACTTCCCCGTTATACATGCTACTCATGCTCTACCAATAGCAGATTGGTCACACCGCGATATATACACATGCTAATTGTGTTGAGAACCCTGTTTGGAATATCCTCTAAGAAATTTCGAAGTCATTCAAACCTTCTCCGGCTTTGTCCAACGCTATGAATTCGATTCCATAGTGGACCTTACTATGCACGTTTGCTTTGAGGATTTCCAAGAAATTTATGCATCTCTCCTAGAGTAAAACACCACATTTGATGTCTTTTGAGTAATGCTTCAACAAATTTTCAATTTTAATTAATTAATTCAAGAAGATACATAATCCCCACATTTTTCAATTTCTCATGACAAAGTCAATAAATTGGAAAACCATTTAGATATATGTTTTTCAAGTGAGGCTTCTTGTTAAAGAATGTCACATATCATTCATATAGTGTCGAAAACACTTCTAAGACCTCAATTTTGCTTACAAGTATGCTTATAAAACAATATCTTAAGCAATCTTCTTTATTGACACTCTTTGGCGCAATAGTAAAACACATATATCTTACAAATAATACAATATTTTTAGAACCCTTTTAGCACCCTCCATTCCTAACATCTGGAATGAAGCAAGGATTCTCGGAATCTTGGATCATAATTCCCCACAAGTGTGGCATTACCACCACCTTGTTTGCTTTCAAGAAGTCTATTCCAAGAATGACTTGAAAATGGTCTAAGTGAGCTACCATCAGGTCCACCTTTCCTCGCCAGTTGTGCATCTTAATGTCAACTTCCAAAGCGAGTCCTTTCACCGGTTCGGCTTCTTGGTTCAAGCCTCTCATAGAGCCTGTACATTCTGCGAGTTTCAATCCAATAGCCTCGGATACATACTCAGAGATTAACGTATGAGTTGAACCAGTATCCACCATTGCTAGTAGACACCCGTAGTTGTTGAGTTCCACTTCTACGAACATAAGGTCATCATCGGGGACCAAAATGTTCATACCATTCAACGAACTAGTAGGTCTAACAAATGAAATAGGAACAACATGAATAGGAGAACCTGGTGGTGTTGTCATTTCTATTCTAAAATAGAAACACACCTTCGTTATTTCCTTAAACCAAAAAAGAAAAGAAAACAAAAACAAATTCTGTTCGGTAAAGAAGAAGAAGAAAAAGAAAATCTGTCTTAAGTTGTTAGGAATATACAACTTAATTGTACTTACTCTTTACCAATTACCAAACTATACAAACCTTTTGTCTTGTAAGTGTCTTGTACTTCTTAATTAAATCCGAGCCTAGTGTAGATACACTATGTCCTTAAGACAGATTTTCCCCTCACGGTGCTTGAAGGTTGATTGGGAAACTATCTCCCAAGATAGAACGGATTTCCTTCTATAGAAAGCTAACACTTTAATTCTATAGACTCGTGAACCACAACATAGTATTTGACTAAGAAAGAGGAGAAGAGAAAGATCGAACTCTGTGTGATCCGGTTTCTTTTTCTCTCCAAATTCATCCACTATTTATAGGTGAGTGGTGCCTTTTCAAACAACACAACGGTGACTCTTGGGAAAAAGTAAGCAACTCTTTAAAAAAGTCACATGTTTGAAAAGGACACACCATTTTCGACATATAAGACTTTGTTTGAACCGGTGCCTATTTTCGAAGGTTGCACCTTTTCGGCATGATGCACCTTTATTTCAAACCAAATTGCACATTTCGAAAAGGTCGCGACCTTTTCGCATAATGCAATTGTTTCAAACAAATGCATCATTTTGAAAAGGTTTTTCTCACATTACGTACTTTTTCAAGAAAAAACCCATTTCATCTTAAGTGGGGTAACTTGGGAAACAAACTACTCATTCATATTTAAATGGATTTGAACAAATCATTTTTCTAACAAGAAGTCATGGTAATCAAAATAGTTATGCATCTGAGAAGGCAAAAGCCTTAGAATTGACCAACAAAGTAGCACTGTGGGCTTAAACAAGTACTACCATGCCCTACCTGGCCTCCACATAGCTCCGCTACTGACGACAATGATATGATTGTAAGAAATAGCCAGGACAATACTTTTATTAAAATACAAAACTCTAGGATGAACTTCATCTATGTGAATGTGCAGTGATTCACACTCCTATGAAAGGATATAGAATGTTAGGGTTTCATGAAAGTGGTCGTTAAGGCGCTTACATAGATCGACATGAAGTCTAATTAATTACGATAAATTATCATCCTGTCGGATCGTATAGATCCTATTCCCTTAATAAATAAATCAAAGGAATCATATATTTTATATATTTTCCATATTAACTGTACATAATTTTTTTGTCACTAGCCATTCAAATAATTAGGCGTGACTGTAATTGCTAGATTTTTAATTTGCTAAAACTAAATCAAATAACACAAGAAAAAATCGAGACTGTGAGACCAAAGTCTACTGGTCGCTAATGTACTTGACGTAAAATAAATCATGTAAAGTTAACCAAGTAACAATGACACCAGCAGACAGGCATAACTAAAGAAAATAGATTGATGAAAACAAGAAAATAAAAGAAGGTGATAACAGACTATTTAGAGCCCAAGCTCCACAGACTCAAATTTGGGGTTTGGCTCTTGGCTTGCTTACAACACTAGCTGACACCTTAATATCGATTAGTTTCACGACAAAATTCCGCCCAAGGTCGAAAACCAACAGTATTACTAGCCACAGTATTAGATGGTACTGCAGCTGCAGGACTATTACCGGCCTGGTAATCCCAACTTTAAGGCCAGATCAACATCACCTATAGGAACTTTAGTTGGAAGACTTTCGTGATGGTACTGGTTAGTGCAATGGCGTATCAATAGCTTTCTCCACGCCTCCATTTGCTCATTTCTGTGAGTAATTTTGGTGCTCACGAAGAGAATGCTCATTATAGAACATCTCGGGACACTGTCTGCAGGAGTAATATACTAATATCTAGGTCCATCCTGTTCAACAATCGGTTGGGCTGGCATGGTCGAGACTTCAAAAGGCTCAACAGTCATAAAAAAGGATCGCAACGTGGATTTGGACTCTGTCTCATACTTGAGCTTTTTCCTTGAATTTTTTTGATTGGTTACAACATCTGCAGACTTTGGTGAAACAAAACCATTTCTGATTTTGGCTTCCTTTGAAGAGTTGAACAACCTTTTTGCCATTCGATTGAACTTGGGTGTTTAGAAGATTTAGAAGATGACTACCTATATAACAAAATAATTCATCAAGATCAAATCTTTCGTATGGCAGTACATCCTTTACTGTACTTATTATTACACGTCCTAATATAGCCCTTTTGAGTTGGACCATTAAACTGGCTCAATGCAAGATAATCTCATGAGCTGTCGTACTAATGTACATAGACTTTCATGATATAGATTACAGCCCAATGCACGCCCGTCATATATCTCAAGTTGTAAGATACTGCTCTGCATCTCGATGCGCAATCAACAGTGTGCATGGGGGCTGTCACGTTATTAGTATTTTTCAGGCTCATTGAGAATATCAGCCTAGCAGGTTTTGATTAGTAATATTTGTAAAATGAGGACTGAATTAATTGTACATATTCCGTATCAGGAAGGACATCTTTACATTGCATCATAAGTATTATGAGTTGTACCATTGGCTCATTGATTGCAAGAAAAGTAGGAAGGTCATTAAGTTTTAAATATTGATTAGCGAAACTTAATTATAACAATTTGAAGTTCAATTTTAATGAGTCCGGTTTTGTTGTCCTAAAATACTGTGTCCTAGCTGTCCAGACTCAGTGTGTACCCTCGGTTTGCATTGAAATACGCACGACATTTGTGTGTAAATCTCGAGGCATTTATATAAGCGGTTGTGATCTATTTTGGATAGCTGGACAACAAACTTTGGGACAGCATAACTCAGTTCAATTTTAATTATAAGGTGTATCTATCCGCTTATTTAGTGTCTTGAACAGCTTATATAGCGTCTTGAACAACTTTTCATTTATGTTTATTACATGGTCGTGGGCAAGACACCAAATAAACTGTTCAAGACACTAAATAAGATGCGTCAAGACACTAAACGGATAATCCATTTAAGAGAATTTCTGTCTATCCCTAGTCCCAGCCAGTGTAGAGGATGTGCAAGAGACTGTATAACAGTCGCCCTGCTGGAGTACATGCTTCCGAGTTCCGCTTGTCCTGTAACTGTTCATGTAACTTGCTGTCACACGTTCTGGCCTTCTGTTGTCTTCTGCGTTTGCAGATTATGTGCTATGGAGTCTGGAGAGTAAGAAAATTCATGATTCCATTTCTTCTTGATGCTGTAAACATCTGAACTAGAATTCTATTATATTTTTACTTTTGAGCGGAGGAATAAAAAGAAAGCAATATTAATGTTTAATTTGATGAAAACATTTTTTGATACTCAGCTCATTATATATCTGTTCTTCAGATAAGGGCAGCATTATGTGTCATTATCAATATATAATCAAATATATGAACATATTGAGAGGGAAAATATTTAGATAATAATACAATGACCTCTCCAACAGTACACATTTTAGCGCCAAATTCAAATGTGAATAAAAGTCAGTACTAGTTCAAATATACCGTACCGCGTACAGTACATAGCTAAACCAGTATACCATATTGTAGCGTTACCAGTGGCGGCGGGTTCCAGACCTCGCTCTTTATAAATAGAAAATTATTATAGAATGAAGGTTATGATGTCTTTCCCTCTATGCTATTTTCATTGAATTTTAAGTCAATGACTGTTTGAGTACATACAATCAGAACAAAATTCTAAGTTCTACAAAGAAAAATTGCAAGATAATAGGGGCCCTTTGTTTTTACTCTTTCCTTCATTGGGACTTTTGTGTTTACTTTTTTTAGCTATTAAACAAGAATGCAGCTAGGTAGAGAAGAATCTAAGCATTTATTAACCTGTCTCTAACGTCCATGCATGAAGGTGGGTTTCTTAGTAAAGTCATCATTTAGATGAGTTGCTCCCAGTCTCATACATGGTTGAAAATTTGTCTTTAGTGGTGACAGTTTGTCAAATTGTTTGTTCATTCTGACATGATTATCGATTACTTCAGTTACTCTAGCCTATGCATAAACATGTGGACAGTTTACATTTTATTCTTTCCTCTTCAATTCTCTCTCACATATTCAAATTTGGAATCATTTCTGTTCTTTATCTGCTTTTGCATGGCAACAGAATAGGCTCACCACCTTCATTCTTGCAGGAAAAGTGCTTAGTGATCGATGGACCCAAGCGCAATCAACAATCTTTATTGGAGTGATGGAAGCACAAGCAGTACTGAAATCAAGGAACAAGATCTCATCAGTAAACTTGATGAGAACTTTCCTGGACAGAATCATGATCCTGAAGTTGATTGTACGTTGAAGTTGGGGCTGTCTTGTGATCAACCCGGATCAAGTTCAATGACCAGCGACATGACTTTACAATCAAGCATATACACTAAGGACATTTGTGTTGATCCTTCACAGGTATATAATACCTACAACCCCTTTTTTTCTCCACACAGCTTGCTTTTGATACAGATAACTTATTTTTATGGTTAAAGTAGTACTGCTTAATTGTCAAATTTCTTGTTTAATTTCCATTGAATTGAAAGAACAAATTATTTCAAGTAACCGCAGGTACTATAATCGATCTTTTATGCAACCTGCATTCACTGTCCTGATCTATTCCTAGAAAGTACCTAGTTGTGCCCCTAAATATTTCATTGGATCATTGATTGCTTGATTAAGGTCATTGTCATTTGTGCAGACTTAAGGCAAGGGATTAGGGAGCTGACATGAGATCCCAGCTGCAAAATTGGGCAAATAACAATTTAGTTGATCGAACAAAAAAAGTCAATATGTAGAATGTGAAGAGAAACACAACTAGCTTAACTTATTGATTAAGTCTTGGTTATTACATAAGACATTAGTTGCCCGCGATCAGGAAGTAAACAACAGTGCCACATGCATGCCAAAAATGATTATTTGCAAGCAGATAGAGACGTTCAGTATAGTAGCCGTATCACTAACAATAAGGAAATTAACTAACATCCCAAGGAATTTATGGAGTTGAAATGGTTGAAAGATTGGAGTAAGAAGTCCCGGCATGCAATTTTCTTTCATGTTTGAATTGTAGGACCCCTACGCTCTATATAAATCTTCGCCACGTAAAATAAGTATGTACTTCTAAGATCGGAAATATATATATATAACCACAAGTTCCCGAGTGAAATCAGTAGGCGGCTCTTACATGACGAAGAACAGAGTAGTATAGGACGCCTCCATCTAATCTATCAAGAAACTACTTATTCTACGTTCGTACTTTAACTTTATAGAGATCTTATCGCGTTGTTTGTTATATTCTAGCTTCCACTAGATTTGGAACAAATGCATGAGGCAGGGGGGCAGGGTACGCCCTGGCTCACCCTGAATTCTTGCACAAAAAGTAAGTATTAGTCTGGGCTCTGGGCAAAATTGAAATTTTCCGTGTATCTCAAGGGTTTGACTATTTCCTAAATTGTCAATTTTGCTTATAGTGTGAAGGGCGACAATATTTAGGGCTAATGGATCTATTAGTAATTTGATGCTTTGGGTAGCTATTTCACTTGAACATGACGCATTTGATGGGTCCACTTCTACTAAAAAGAAAATTAACTCTATGGGCGCTCCTCTAATTAATACAAGCCACATGACATTTATTAAGCATATTTGACATTCCACATTTACTTTTTTACTATAGAAAAATATAAAAAAGAGAGAAATAAAAAGTACATACAATTATACAATTAGACACGATAGAATATCTCTAGGTGGTGGTAGTATCACTTGCAAATTTGCCACCGAAATTTGACAAAATTTTCTTCAAAATCTGACCAACTCTAGATGGCATCAAATTTCACCCAAGCGCCATTGAGTAAAATATCACCGACACACCCCAATGTAAGCCCCAAATTGAAAAAAGTAACAAAAAAAAAACCCCCACGCGATATTCCCACTATCGCGCGAATGTTGTGCTAAATTGAAAAAATAAAAAATAAAAACTCATGCGACATTTGCAATGGCGTACGACATTACCACATACTATCGCGCCGCATCTGCATCCGAAATTGCAATTTTGCATCTAGGGATGCGGCTAGACAAGTGATGCGGCTGTGAATGCTTTCACCTTGAGTTGGAATCCACCGAAATTCTGAGAATTGGAAGCAAATTTGTAGGTGATGCGGCCACCTAGAGATGCTCGTATATGTAGAAACAATGTTAATTTATAAAACAAACAATATATTGAACTAACCTACACAACTAATGATCTTATTTGGTCATAGAATTTTTTTGATCATAGAAACTATCTAGTACCTCTGAGTTGTGGTCCAACACTTTCAAAATACGAAATATTTGTTACCTAACCTAATAATCAATTTTTTGCCAAAAAAAAAAAAAAAAAATGCTCAGCTTGGCTCACCACTCACCCCGAATAAATTCCTGGCTTCATGCTTCGTGTCTTTGTATTGTCGGCACAACCTACATACTTATTATATTTTTCTTCTTTTCCTTTTTTTTTTGTTAAATTTCTAAATTTTACTTTTATTAAAAAAAAATGAGGCATGGTTTAGTGAGAAGATCATCATCCTCAATATGTAACTCTGGATTTAGTGCCACATTTTTGAATTCAAGCTACAAACTGAGACATTTTTGGCAAACATCCACATATTGATTTTTTTGTTTCCATTTCTACTTAGTTTATTTCATAATTTGTCGCCGCCATCTAATCCCTTTTAAATGTCATTAGCATGATTTATACGTGTATGCTACGGTGACTATTTTTTGTTTTATTTTTTCTGAACAGGGGATGAACAACAACTGGGTGATGAATGGAACAGGGAATGTATATGATGGGCACTTTGATGTGTCACTTGGTAGCATTGGCCTTAATAGCAGCATAGCTAGCTCCGTAGCCCATGGAGATCTTTCAACAACTCCTATAATATGTAACAACTATGAGAATTTATATCAAGTGAATCATCAAAACAATCTGGCTGTAGGTAACAATTTTCAGAGGAAAGCTGGAGCTGAATCCTTGAAGAAGTGTTTGGTTTGTAAGACAACTACAACTCCATTATGGCGTAAAGGCCCTGATAGAGAGAAGGTAAGCTTCTCTAGGATCTTTCATTAACATATGCCTTGTGCTCAAATGAATTCAAATTTATCTACCATTACCAAAATGTATGTTTTTTATATGATAACATTCTTTCTATTTTCTCCTAGGGGAAGTCCAATCCCCTTATTTAAATTCAAATGTTAGGATCTTTACGTAGGTGATTGCCTGACTAGGTGTAGTTCCTTAAGTTTGACGAGTTAATGTTATTTGCAATTATATATTTTTGAAGATGTGCTTCTTAATTCTTCATTTCAGTCTCTATGTAATGCCTGCGGAATCCGCTACAGGAAGGAAGAGAGGAAGTTGGGATTATAGAACTCATTGAGAAATCAGCCTCTCAAGGAATCGTTTAAAGTTCAAAGGTGTCTCGTTTTTCTCTGCATTGTCTCTAGATATTTGTTTGGTTTCATGATGTGTAATGGAGTTGGTGATTGAAGGTTTAGGTTATGACTTCTTTCATGTACAGGGGACCAAGTAGGTTTTGTTTATGTTAATTTTTGGACCTCTAGTCTATGCATGCGTCTGATTATGAATTTGTTGGACAAAAATTATTTCAGTCAGGTACTTTGGAAGATTGTGTTTCTAAATTGATGTTTAGATATTTGAACTTATTGGTAGTACATGCACTGGTACACACTACATACCACGGTACCACTACCAACAAGCAACAGTTTCTTTAGTGGTGTGATCTCTTTGACTGGTGGTGCTTATAATTATTTGTATCACTTGGGATGCAGAGTAAGTTTTTGTGATTTGCATTAGGTTGTTATTCATTCAAATTCAATTAAAGTTCAAGAGCTCATGGACATGATTTTTGACGCACAACAAGTTGCCATGGGAATAGACCAGCTGATAAATGATAAAAATGATAGTTTACCTACGAAATGAATGATGAAACTCAAAACGTAAGTAAACTAAAACTTTAACGTGTCTATATTTATCAATTTTTCTACTCTCAATTCTATCGAAATAGAATGGAGTAACAAATTCGTTCCACTCCTAGTTCTCTAGCATGGAATGCTTTTGTAGTTAACTAATCGGTCTTAAGTCCAATGAGAGCTTTACGAAAGGTGTTATACTACGATACAATATGAAATTGATTATGTTGAATTTAAACTACGAATGCTATGGAAATATGATTGTTTTTTAATCTAGATAAATGATTAGAGGGGAATTTGATCCACCTCGAATCCAACTTAATAACCTAGCATAGATTATTGTATCTCGATTCTTACGTTCTTACGGCAAGAATTTCGAGTTCTAATCCTTAGTGTTCATGACATTTCTACCAAATACTAACTAGCATGTGAGGTCGTCCACCCATTCTCATGGCGAATCACGACCTTCTAGAGTGGAATAGATTCTACAACGCTTCTACACTATATCACTAAGTTTTCATCAAAGCTTCATCAACCCCTCTAATGGAGGTTTTAGCCTTGAGTCATCAACCCATCATTTCCCATTGAATTATAACTACACATCGTATTAAAATTATAACTTAACTAATTTAACTAACAATATTTTAATCTACTTAAACTACGAAATGATAATCAACAAGAATTAAAACTAGATTTATAAATTGAAATGACAAAAATCGAAATTGACAAAATAACTATTTTATTTATCTAATCAATCAAGAATAATGATTCAAAGACTTAATCTAAAACAAGAATTGAAAATGGAACTTAAACTTAATTAATCTACTGAAAACTAGATCTAGAATTATATATAGTTTTAGGTCTAACTAGCTACCCTTAACAAACAGCTAAGCTTTGGTTTTATATGTTCAGATCCAAAAATCGTGCATGGGCTTGGATCCATGTTTCGGGCCAGAGAATCAAGCCCAAAACCCAATACTTTCGGTCCTAAAAGGCCTATTCAGCTATAGTTGACTTCGACAGACTTTTCGTCCACTTCTGCTCCTTTGATTGGGCCAAGGCTTACACCATTGGAAAGCTCTCTCCGAGCCGGTTGTTTTGATATAAGGTAGGCCCAATTCCGAGGTCTGAGTCCAAAGATATGGTCTTCAGAAATTCTGTTGACTTTGTGCACTGTTTCTGCCCGCGTGGACTTTGACTTTCCATCTTTTGACCGGGCTTTACATAGGCTTTGTCTTCTTGAAAATTGGCTTTTAATCACAGAACTCCTTAGCAACCGACCTTGGCTCCTTTATCTCGCTAAAGTGGCACATTTACGCACATAATGGACTTTGAAGCCTTGAAATGCATAAAACACGTGTCGAGATTAACTCTTAATTATTACTCACATAATTGGTCTAAAAGTATGACTATTACAGGGTTAAAACTACAGTTTTGGGCTCTTATCAAACCACCCCCAAACAGCATTTTGCTTGTCCTCAAGCAAAGATGAGAAATTAGAATAAGTGACCAAAAATGGAGTTCTAACTACTCTCGTTTATTTGAGTCGCGATTGCATTGACCATATCACGACAAGGCCTTAAACCACTAGGAATTCCCTAGTGGACGAGTTATAGCCTCGTGAGAGTTTTCCAGTGAAGGTACTCACAAACTTCATCTATACTACAACGACTAAGAAATAAACTATTGTTTCCTCATTCATGTATCAACTACCTATACACCTCACTAGTAATTGAATAAGAATAACCAAGTCAAAAACCTAAACTAATATATGCATAATAATCAATCATCTATAATACAAATATATACACTATGCGTAATACTATGAAATGCCTAGTAGGTTCGTTTCTGAAAATTCGGAATAGCGTCCTTAAGTAGGTCCTCACATAAATGTCAAGACAAAAAAACCACTCGATTTTTCATTTCAAGTTTAAGCTACTCCATAATGCGGTGGGCACACACTTCTTACAATCTCAATGACAAACAAAGGAAGCCAGTCGATCAAACACATCTGCCACTTACTATCACACTAACCTATTCCTAATTGAGCTAGAGGTCTTTATTAGGTGTTGCGGGGATTAGGAGATGGTTTAAAAAGGAAGGAAATGGATATTCAAAAGGACAAGTCTGAGATAATAGAGTCTTCATATTATGTAACTTAGAGAAAACCTTATTATTTTCTTTTGATTCTATACTTTGTTTCCATCCTTAGCCATATTTTTCTTTTTCTTTTCTTTGGCTTTTGACTCCCTTTTATTCTATTTTTGGAGTTTTTATTTATTTCTATTTTCTATTTTTCTTTTCTTTAGATGAAAACTTCTTTTCTTTATTTTCTGAAGCAATTAACTAACTTTTGTTTACACGGTTTTTTCTTCTTCTTTTTCTTCCTCATTATATTCTCGGACTTATTCTAGATTGGGGTAAGTTTTTTTTTTTTTTTTTTTTTTTTTTATTTTGTTTTGTTTTTGTAATGTGGTAAAGGAATTGTGGTTTATGGAAGGTTAAAGAAAGGCTTAGAGGGCTTAACTAGCGGAAAATAATTCATAGGTTTGAATTCCTGGCTATATCGATCCAAAGAGGGCCTAAATTCTCGCTTAGGATATGGCATAGTGATCAAGCAAGTGGGCGTGTGATTTTTTCTATCCGGATTTTACTTCTCCCTTGTGTCATTTCTCAAATGTTTATTTCATATAAGGCTTTAGGCTATATTCTCACGGGTTTTGTAGAATAAGTACTCTATCCTAGATTTGAAAACTTACTTGCTAACAATCATAGATACGCATGTAATATATTTATAGATGGATGCAAAGATTATTACCTACATATTAACCTAAGTTTCTAACAATTATTCTGATGCAAAAGCTACGTGAGACTTCTAGATTGTTAAGAGCATAGAGAAAGAAAACAATACCAATATTCCTAAGTGTATAGCATAAACTTATTTATTTATATTTTTGAAAATTTTAACTTGAAAACAAATACATATTATACATATCTATATCCTAACAGATGCCTTAATTACACGTGTTTTCTATGCCCCAAACAAGAAGCATGCTTTGTCCTCAAAGCATTTAAATAAAGAGGGTAAAATACCATGGAACGCGTGAAATTTGGGAACATCTGCAAAACAAGGTTAGAACATACTAATATAGGGAAAATAAAAATACTGACGCAACTCTATAGAGTTCCACCCATTATGGGGTTAACAGAAATAAATTGCTTGGGACATAAGCAGACAATAACAAAACTTAAAAACTTACCTTATCTCCCGCTTAAACATCCTCCTCCTCATTAAATAGATGAGGTTCCTTCGCATCCTGCTAGTCCATTATAACTTGCCAAGCTTGCCACCATTTATCATCTACTAATGCTAACCTGTTAAGTGTTATTATGTCCGATGGGATGTGCGGGGCGACCAAATGAGGCTGCACCGCCATCCCGCCAAGTCATTATTCGAATGAAGCGAACCACCCAATTGGTGGGTCTCATGACTTCAACCCTTTTCCAATCGTGAATTGTGCACGAGAATACAATTAAACAACTACGCGTGATCGCGGCTTACCAAAACAGGCATAAGAAGATACTTACGCCTCATACTTTGGGCTCTCTTAAGACTAGCGACTAAAACTTCGGGGAATGTCATATCGGCGACGTCCCTCGCCTAAAGCGAGGAAAATGTCACCAAAGAATCTTGTTTTGCGAAATGAACCGCCATTCCCCAAAATATTCATCGGGATGAATAACATGGTGGTGCCTACGTTTAGGGAAAGGCTACCAAGGGGCAATGCTATATCGCCATCGGTCCATTACTCGAAATACCCTCCCCCATAATACTCATGGAAATATGTATAATCATAAAGGTATGCATTATCGGGTCATATATGCCCATGTGTGAACGAGGATCGGTATTGGTAATCCACGAAACTAAAGCGACCACATTTTTATTGAATTTATGTGTCGTGTCATCGACTCTGACGGAATTCTTGTTCTCCATCCCGATTACAATAGAATTTAACATGGTCATAGAAATAAGCGTAAAGTCAGTGGTGAATATGAATCGTCATCACTTACCACTAGATGACGCCATCCTAATAATCAAGGGATCCCGTGTTGGGAACCAATGTCCATAGGTCTCGGTTCCCAACACGTCTTCGAAAAGACTGTTCGGTATGACTATAGGAGATGTCATCTCAACGACTCTTTGAACAGTTCAAAATCCTAGAATGACCCTCGAAAAATTGGAATTTTTGTGTTCCTGCAGATGGCGGTAGCGGTGCACTTCGCTTTGGAGTCGCTCGCTCGTGGGTTTTGGAATTATAGTGTTTGGAAGTCGCTCTCAAGGAGGGCGCTGGTCGCGCTTTGAGTAAACTTTTTGAAAGTGTATGGCAGGCGCAGGAGCTTTACTCGAGGCCTTGGCGCTTTCGTAAGTCTTTGAAGCGGGGAGTTTAGAGGAAAAGAAGGAAAACCTTGGGTGAAAGGTGAGGGATGATGGTGGGGTGTAGTGTGGTTTGTTAGTGTAGAATGAAGGGAGTTTAAATAGGTTCTGAGCTTCCAAAACGAATCGGCAAGTTGCCAAATTGTTTTAAGACAATTTCCGGAAATAGAAAAATTCCAAACCCGAAAACGGAAACAAACCATCTTCTTGATTTTCTAAAAATCTTGGTATCTTTTATACTGGATTTAGAATAGTAACTTTCCTCCACACAAAATCATAGATATGCCGATATCGGCCAAATTCTCAACCTTTCCTCCAAGACAACTTTACAGCAGATGATCATATAACGAATTATGTTCGGTATAAATATTACCACCCCCAATCAAGTCGGGAAGGTGAGATTAATGATAAAAACAAGCAGAACTCGAAAATAAGCAATTATATTAAAATTAAAATTTAAAACCAAACAACATAAAACAAACACCTTAATATTTAAATTTAACAACTGAATTAAAATCCAACTAATAAAACAAAATCATGAAATAACAAATAACACAAACCGATGGTGAACACCTAGTTATGTGATGAAGATGGACCACGAGATGGAGATTGGCCATGGGATGGAGAATGGCTTGAACCATCGTCGCTTCGGCGACAACGCCATGCCTTCGGACTTCGGCTAAAACAGAATCCTCCACGGGTGGTATGCGTCGTAGCATCTCTATTCGAACAAGCGCCGCTTCCATCTCATCCTGAAGAATCTTGGGCTTGGTGATCTTTGGTGGATAGTCTCCAAGTTAGACAAAATATCGTCCGACCCCTTTTCGCATTTCAAGTCTCATCTGAAGGTTCGTTTGCTTATTTCGAACTACAATCTGTCTATCTCGGATATTTTCACAAATACCATAAACGCAACGCAAGACAGTTTGCAACATTTGCATGCGTTCTAAATTAGAACTACAACTATCTAATGCATCGTCATCCAGACATGGCATATCCTCCCTTTCATCCTCCGACTCAACCACCTTTCCTTCAGACAACGGTCAAGTCTCTTGGATACAATCTGTATAGATACTTGCATTAGAATGCAATTTGATCTTAATAGGAGTAGATTTTGCGACAACTCTAAAGGAGAGCATGATCTTAGTGATCAATACGGGAAGAGGCGCCAAGCTCTTTCCCACCCTCTAATCACATTAAACATTAAATCGAGGATGAAGAAATTATACTTATTTGTTTGCAAAATCCGAGAACGTCGCGGACATTGCGGACCGATATCGCCGACTTTGTCTTTCCCGAGGGCGTTCCTACCGACCACCGAGCTACAGACCCGATTGATTGGTTCTCGGTTGGATGGCGGACCATGATGAGATGTCGGATTGTATTCACCCTCCACGACAAGTATCTTTCATCAAAGCGGGAACTCCAAAGATCTTTGGGATTCCCGAATGGTCGATTACTAGGTTGCTTTTAAAGCGTAATTCCTAACAAATCTCGAACAACAACAAGCTGTCTCGTTACTTCCCTCCTCGTTCCTGCTACCTTTATGAAAATCCTATCCCCCTCCAATTCTCGCTTCTTATAAAACTGTTCTACCAAATCATAGTGATAGAACTCCTCAGTCGAGTACCACAGTCCGTTCCAATCCCTCCTAATCATCTCCGCGTCGTAAAATGGCGCGAAGCTGTCGGCAGCAAACGCGTGCTCCAACAAAATTCTTCGTCGTAGCGCCATTGAAAATTTTGAAACAACCAATGGTTTGTAGACGGTGGGGGAGGCGAGTTTGATGTAAAACAACCAAAGACACGGTGGTGGCGATGGTGGGTACGGTGGCAGGTTAAAGCTTGAATTGGTGGCTGTTTTCGGAGTTTTAAAATTGTTGGGGTTGGTGGTGGTAATGGTTTGGAGAAGATTTCAGTTGGATTGAATTGCTTGGCGTGGGTGTAGTTAGGTTTCCTTTTCTCTCTTTTTTTATTTTTTTATTTTTTATTTTGGTGTTCAAGGTTTGTTTTAAACTTTGGTAATTGGTGGGATTGGAAAGGAAAGAACTTTGTGTTTTGGGAAAGAAGGGCAGCGTGGTCTTGTGCTAGTCTTGTGAAGTTTTAGGCCCAAGCCCAATTTAAATTCCGAAATTTCCCGATTTTTTGAGCAATTTCAAATTCAATTTGCCGCTTTGTTACTAGCCCGATTTTGGCGAATGAGTTATGGAAATGATCAGTAGAGAATTTCCAATCCAATGATCCATAAAACACTCAATTCCAACCATGGGTGACGTATAAGAAGGTGGAAAAACGCCTCAAAGTGCGTGTGTGACGTAAGTTATGCGAACGAAGGAAATCTAAGTTTTAGATAACGTCAACCCAATTGAACTACACTACTGGGCCTAAGCAACACAAATGGAAAGTTTGAGCAATCCGGATGGAAAGACCGACTGCCCACCCCCAAACAAATTTTTAAACACAAAATTTGTTTTAACGTGGGTCGTTTAAAGTCAGATTCCCAAGACTTGTTGGATTGCTATTTCTACGATTTAGAATTTTTTATTTTTTTATTAGTTTATTATAAGAAAAACGAAAAACAATAAATACATAATTCACCCCATAAAGGAACATGACTCAAAAATCGAGAAAACATGCAAAAGTGGAAAACGTGAATTATGTGAAATGTGGACTTAGGATCCAAGTACTTACTGCCACACACTCCATAGGGAGGGCCCGGTTACCTGGATGGTGCACTTACCACTATATGGAAGTGGAAGGAAGTACACCAAATGACAAAGGTCAATCCTCATAGACAGGGTCCTGTAAAAGGACTTCCTCTACATCAGGGGACAGAAGTTCGTGAAAATGTTTTAACCGTTGACCATTAACTTGAAATGTACTATTGTCATTGGGATTTACCAAGGTGATTGCCCCGTAAGGGGTGACTTCAGTAACTAGAAAAGGACCAGACCAACGGGTTTTTAGTTTCCCTGGGAAAATATGTAGACGGGAGTTGTAAAGCAAGACCTTTTGACCGACCACAAACTCTTTGCGCAAGATTTGCTTATCATGAACACATTTCATGTTAGCTTTATAATCCTTCGCGAGATCGTAAGAATCGCTACGGATTTCTTCAAGCTCATTCAATTGCAACTTGCGTTTGACACCTGCCTCATCAATATTGAAGTTAAGGCTTTTATAGCCCACGAGCACGATGCTCTAATTTAACGGGGCAAATGACATGGTTTCCCAAATACAAGTCTAAAGGGAGACATACCTATAGGAGTTTTGAAAGCAGTTATATACCCATAAGGCATCCGATAGGCGCTTGACCCGATCTTTCCTATCGGGGTTTCTGATTGTTTCTAAAATCTTTTTAATTTCCCTATTAGAAATTTCTACTTGTCTGCTAGTTTGTGGATGATAAGGAGTTGCTACTTTGTGTGTAACTCCATACTTTTTCACTAGGGATGCAACAACTCTATTGCAAAAATGTGTTCCACCATCACTAATGATGGCTTTAGGAATGCCAAACCGACAGAAAATATATTCTTTAATAAAAAAATACAATGGTCTTATGGTCATTGCTACGGCAAGCTAGGGCCTCTATCCATTTAGACACGTATTCCATGGCAACTAGAATATAAATGAAATCGTGGGAAACAGGGAAGGGACCCATGAAATCAATACCCCAAACGTCAAAAATTTCTACTATCAAAATTGGATTTAATGGCATCATATTACGCTTCGTGATTCGCCCAAGTTGTTGGCAACGAATACACGTCTTGCAATGCACTTGGGCATCCTTAAAAATGGTAGGCCAATAAAATCCACATTGAATAACTTTAGCGGTTGTTTTCATCCCACTAAAATGGCCACCACACTCTTTGTCATGGCAGAATGATAGAACTTCATTATATTTCCACTGGGGAATACAACGACGAATAATCGATCCGCGCCAATACTTAAAAAGGTAGGGCTCATCCCAAGAGTATAACTTAACTCTCGGCCAAGAACTTCTTACGTTCATTTCTTGACCAATTATAAGGCATAACATCAGCCGCTAAATAATTTACAATGTCAAAGATACCATGGTGCTTTGAAAAATAGCATACAGATGCTCATCAGGAAAAGAGTCCGGTATGGACTCAAAATCACTATTATCGTCGTTTGGGAGTCTAGATAAGTGGTCGGAAACTACGTTTTTGACCCCTCTTTTGTCCTTTATTTCTAATGTGAACTCTTGCAGGAGAAGGATCCATCGGATTAATCTTTGCTTAGCATCCTTCTTTACAAGAAGGTACTTAAGGGCTGCATGGTCCGTGTAAATTAAAGTTTTAGAACCAACCAAATAAGGACGAAACTTATCTAAAGCATAAATGACAGCTAAGAATTCTTTTTCGGTAGTTGAATAATTCCGTTGAGCATCGTTTAAGGTTTTACTAGCATAATAAATAACAGTGGACTTATTATCTAGTTTTTGTCCCAAGACTGCACCAACTGTATAGTCACTAGCATCACACATGAGTTCTAAAGGTTTAGACCAATCAGGAGGCTGTATAATTGGTGCAGAGGTTAGGGCGGCTTTTAAAGTTTCAAAAGCCTGCTTACAGTTAAAATTAAAATCAAAGATTGCATCCTTCAAAAGCAGATTAGTTAAAGGCCTAGCTATTTTCGAGAAGTCTTTAATAAACCGCCTATAAAACCGCGCATGGCCTAGAAAGGCTCTAATATCACGGACAGTCCGTGGTTTTGGTAGAGTCACTATCTTATCTAGTTTGGCCTTATCTACTTGATGCCATCACTAGATACAATGTGACCTAGTACTATGCCCTTTTTCACCATAAAATGACACTTTTCCCAGGTTTAAAATGAGGCTCTTTTCTTCACACCGTGTCAAAACCTTAGACAAAGTTAGACAAACGATCTGTGAAGGAGTCTCCATAGATAGAAAAATCATCCATAAAACTTCCATAAAGCTCTTCCATGTCACTAAATATATGAAGCATACACCGTGGAAGGTACCGGAGCATTACAAAGGCCAAAAGGCATTCGTTTATAGGCATACGTTCCAAAGGGACATGTGAAGGTAGTCTTTTCTTGGTCATCAATATCAATAATAATCTGAAAATAGCCCGAGTAGCCATCCGAGAAAACAATAAAAAAGCATGACCAGCTAAGCGCGTCCGAGCATTTGATCTATAAAAAGGTAAAGGAAAGTGATCCTTTCGTGTCATAGCATTTAAACGTCTATAATCAATACAGATCCTCCATTTCATAGGACCTTGTGTGACAACATAGTCACCCTTTCCGCTACGCACCATGGTAACTCCCCGATTTCTTAGGAACTACATGAATGGGGCTTACCCATTCGCTATCGAGATTGGGTATATGATACCCGCGATCGAAAGTAATCGTAAGACTTCTTCCCTAACCACCTCTTTCATGGCGGTGGTTCAAGCGACGCCGAGGTTTCAGCGAAAGTCTTCGCGTTATCCTCCAAATGGATACGATGAGTGCAAACATTAGGGTCAATTCCCTTAATGTCGGCTAGGGACCAACCAATCGCAGACCGATGTTCCCTAATCACCCGGATTAAACGTGTCTCTTTATTCTTAGATAACGAGAGAAGATATAATTACCGATGACTACCATCCGGATCAAGTTGAATATATTTTAACTCGGGGAAGATGTTTAAGCACCGGGGTGGAAGGAAAATCAACGATGTTTAAATCGGTCCTCATCTTGCATAATGAATACTTGCTTAGGTAGCAAGTCTTCATACTCAGTATATGGAGCGACTGGCGGTTTTACAATTGGTGTGGACTCAAGGATGGTGTTGACTTCCTCCAAGTAGGAGTCATTTACAAAATCTGAAGTTCCAAAAGAAAGGAATTTGTTTATATTGTTTTCGGGAAAAGTGTTGTTAAAATAATCTTGAGCTAAGGTCTCGATCATGCTAACCTCCCCATCTATAGACAAATCTGGTAACTGTTTCATCATTTTAAAAACATTTACCTTAACAAAAGATGGCCAAAAGATAAGGACATCTTACCATCGCTGCAATTTATAAAGCGTTGGCGTTGGCGGTTGCCAAGAAGGGCCTAAGATGATCGGTATATGAAGTCGTTAGTGACTTCGTATTATTGAGGATAACAAAATCCGCGGGATAGTAGAAATCTGAACCTTAACAAGCACGCTTTCCACTACACCCTTAGGATATTTAATTGACTGTGCGCTAATTGCAACGTTATTTTTGTAGGTTGCATTTCCTGTAGACCTATTTGTTTATACAAATAATACGGGAGTAAGTTAACACTTGCCCCCAGGTTTAATAAAGCAGTCGTCGTGTGGGAATCTCCTAAGGTGCATTTTATTGTAGGATGACCAGGGTCCTTGTAATTAACAATTCCATTATTTTTGGATAAAGTTGGGAACTGTTCAGTTAGAAAGGTGTCTTTAGGTATGTTTGTCTTACGCCTAGTAGTGCACAACTCCTTAAGAAACTTAGCGTGGTTAGGTAGCTTTTTAATAGCTTCGAGAAAAGGAAGGTTTATCGTTAGATTTTTGAAAACGTTCCTAATCTCCTCAAAGTTTGTATCCCTGGTTAACATGGCTAATTTATGAGGGAACGGTGGTTTCACTCTATATTTAGCGTATGGCTCGACTTGATGTGTAACCTTGGCTTTCTGTTTCTTAGTTTGTTGTTGAACTGGTACCTCTACCGTGGTAGGCTCTTCAGTTTCTATTTCGGTATCTAGTTCGATATCCGGTGTAGGGAGTACTGATGGGGTAACTATAGGCATAGTTACTTTGTTATCAACAACTCTTCCAGAGCGGAGAGTGGTGATGGCATTAAGGTCACTTACAATTGTAGTTTCCGTACTAGTGTTACCGTTTACCTCAAAGGCTGTGTTTGCTGTTTTAGGGTTTGTTATCGCTTGTCCTGGAAACACGCCTTTTGGTTGGGTTTTCTCTTGGGCTAATTGTTGTATGCCCTGATTTATGGATTGTAAGATCTGTTGGTTTGATTTAGTCATTGATTGGAAAAGTTGTTGGGTAATCTGTATAAAGGCGTCTATACGATCGGTTATGTAGGTGTAGTAGTCACAGGTGGTGCGACTGGAACTATCTCACGTTGATTATTTATGGGTGGGTTGTGATAGTTACTATTGTTAACCGGAACGATACCTCTATTGGTATTATAACTATTATAATTACCCTGACCTTGTGCTAGACCTTGTCGTGGTTGCGCTTGGTTGTTATAATTATTATAATTCCCCTGACCTTGTCCTTGTCTAGGTGGAGCTTGGTTATAATTGTTTGCTTGCCTAACATTTTGGTTATTAAACCCTGGAGGTGTAACTTGTTGATTGTTTCGCCAACTAAAGTTGGGATGTTGTCTCCATGGGGCATTAGGAATAGGATAGCTATTAATGGAGCAAACATTATCTTGCTCTGATTGTTGTTGTTCATAGGCGAGAGAGGATAATAGAGTCGAGGTGCTCGGGACTCAAACAGAAATTACATGGGTTGGAGTTTACATTCATGACGGGATAGGCTTTTGTTGAACATAAATAGCCTCAACCTTTTTAGTTAGAGATTCGATTAAATTTTTAAGTTCTGATCGGATTTCATCTCAAACATACCGGCGCCTTAATCTGTTGAAGAAGAACTAGCGAGGCGGGGATATCGTCACTACCCCCTAATTGTTATTGCGTTTAGTTTGCTCTTCTAAAATTTGTAAGCCTCAGGGCTCCTTTACTTAGGAAACTACCCCCATTCATTATGTCAAGGACTTCTTTATGGTGATGTTGAAGTCCTTTGAAAAAGGCACGAACTAACGTGTCTTTTGCTAGGTTATGGTGTGGACACTCTATAAGCGGTCGGTGAAACGATTCCAAGCCTCGAAAAATGATTAATGAGGATTCGTGGGAAAAAATGAATCTTGGAAAGCATCTCATCCGTCTTTAGGGGTGGGTAAAATGTTCCATAAACAAACAACAAGTTTAGCCCACGAGTCCACGAGTTAGGCGCTTGGGCGTTAACCAAGACGCCTTATCGGGCTAAGGTGAAGGGAAATACCACCGGTTTAATTTGTTCCGCACCAACCGTAGGATGATGGAATGTTGTAAGGACTTGTTCAATCCTACGATGTATTGATAAGGTTTTTCATGGTCTAAACCATGGAAAATGGGTAACAAATTAAATATGTTTGGGGAATTTGAAAATCCCCAATCGGGTCTGCTAGAACGATGCAAGATTTAGGGCTATCGCTCGAGGCTTTGTAAAAGTCGGAGAGAGGAGTCTCTCTTTCTTCAGCCATTATGTCGGTGTGGTTGGTGGAATAGTAGCTAGAGGTGTAGTGATTGGTATACTCGATAGATTTTTTTGTTGGCGTTGACCGGTTAATTACGTTCGGTGTTTTTTCTCCGACCGGACTTAATCTCATGCAAGTCTAAGTCTAAACCGACAACAACACTCCAAACAATCTTGATATTTTAGTATAAACCTCTAACCGAGATCACGAGGTATGGAAGAAAGGAATACCTAATAAGCGTCCTTGCTTCACTTATGAATAGCGTCTTGTTTCTACGCGTGTTCGATGTAAATAACAAGTTAGAATACTGAAAAACTTAAAAATCGAAGTTCGAAACAAACTGTAGAAATCCGAAAAATTTAGCTTAGAGGCGTGGGTGTGCCGCTTAGGCGATGCGATTAGCTCCCGCGTAACTCAAGTTACAGTGTTTTTAGGGCGGGTCACGCGAGATGGGGCGTTCAAGGTTCCAGGCGTTTGGCGCGTGTGCTCGGTTAGAAGCGGATCGCTCGATGTAATTTTCGGAACTTTTCAAAGCTGAAAACGGACAACCACGGTATGAATCAAACAAGGGTGGGTGGGTTTAATGGGACTTAAAAATGACTAATTATACTATGAAAATAATGCTAAAGTGAAACTAAGATGGCGGTGCGTCCATTTGATAAATGATAAAATGATAGTTTACCTACTTAAATGAATGATGAAACTCAAAACGTAAGTAAACTAAAACTTTAACGTGTCTATATTTATCAATTTTTTCTACTCTCAATTCTATCGAAATAGAGTGGAGTAACAAATTGTTCCACTCCTAGTTCTCTAGCATGGAATGCTTTCAGAGTTAACTAATGGGTCTTAAGTCCAATGAGAGCTTTACGAAGGGTGTTATACTACGATACAATATGAAATTGATTATGTTGAATTTAAACTACTTAATGCTATGGAAATATGATTGTTTTTAATCTAGATAAAGGATTAGAGGGAATTGAATCCACCTCGAATCCAACTTAATAACCTAGCATAGATTCTTGTATCTCGATTCTTACGTTCTTACGGCAAGAATTTCGAGTTCTAATCCCTAGTGTTCATGACATTTCTACCAAATACTAACTAGCATGTGAGGTCGTCCACCCATTCTCATGGCGAATCATGACCTTCTAGAGTGGAATAGATTCTACAACGCTTCTACACTATACCACTAAGTTTTCATCAAAGCTTCATCAACCCCTATAATGGAGGTTTTAGCCTTGAGTCATCAACCCATCATTTCCCATTGAATTATAACTACACATCATATTAAAATTCTAACTTAACTAATTTAACTAACAATGTTTCAATCTACTTAAACTACGAAATGATAATCAACAAGAATTAAAACTAGATCTATAAATTGAAATGACAAAAATCGAAATTGACAAAATAACTATTTTATTTATCGAATCAATCAAGAACAATGATTCAAAGACTTAATCTAAAACAAGAATTGAAAATGGAACTTAAACTTAATTAATCTACTGAAAACTAGATCTAGAATTATATATAGTTTTATGTCTAACTAGCTACCCTTGGTTTTTATATGTTCAAATCCAAAAATCGTGCATGGGCTTGGATCCATGTTTCGGGCCAGAGAATCAGGCCCAAAACCCAATACTTTCAGTCCAAAAAGGCCTCTTCAGCTGCAGTTGACTTCAACAGACTTTTCATCCACTTCTGCTCCTCTGATTAGGCCAAGGCTTGGACCATTGGAAAGCTCTCTCCGAGCCAGTCGTTTTGACGTAAGGTAGGTCCAATTCCGACGTCTGAGTCCAAAGATATGGTCTTCGGAAGTTCTGTTGACTTTGTGCACTATTTTTGCCCGCGTGGACTTTGACTTTCCATTTTTTGACCGGGCTTTACATAGGCTTTGTCTTCTTGAAAATTGGCTTTTAATCACAGAACTCCTTAGCAACCGACCTTGGCTCCTTTATCTCGCTAAAGTGGCACATTTCTACACATAATGGACTTTGAAGCCTGAAATGCATAAAAACACGTAATCAGTATTAACTCTTAATTATTACTCACATAATTGGTCTAAAAGTATGACTGTTACAGGGTTAAAACTACAGTTTTGGGCTCTTATCACCAGCGTTTCGGGGGCATCTACATGTCTGAATCCAAAAACAGAGCTCAGATCGATTACCTAGAACTAAGTCATATATAGGCCCATCTGGCTCGCACATGATATTTTATGTTAAGATATCTACGCGTGCTTACTCCAAGAGCCATGCACTTGTGGATATGGCGGCAAGCTTCTTGCAGACCAAATTATTGACGATCGAGCAATGAAATTTCTTCAAGGTCTCCATGATAGGTATAAACCAATACGTATTAAAATACTTCTCATGGAGCCCTTTCCTCCCATTACCAAGATTTATTCGCTTGCCCATCAAGAATAAAAGCAACAAGAGATTCATTCATTCTCATCTCCTGTTCTAGAAGCAACAGCACTTGCTGCCATGTCTGTGCCTTGTGGAAACATTCTCAACCGTGGCAATCAAAAACCACGTTTTTATTGCGATCATTGTGGTAGAGACAATCATACCATAGATCGTTGTTTCAAACTCCATAGCTACCCTCCTAAGAACTCTGTTGACCCACAGAAAACAACAAAAAACAAAGAACATGAAATGTTGGCACCTCTAAACGTCACTAAGGAACAATACAACAAATTACTCGCCATGCTTTCTTCAGGTAGTGCAGATTATAGTGCACACTTAGCAGGTATTGCTCTCACTGTTCCCACAAATTCGGTATGGATTATTGATATAGGCACATCCAATCATATGTGCTATAGTTTATCTCTTTTTTCTTCATATAATTAAACCATGTCCCAATCCTTTTAGTGTTGGTCTTCCTGATGGTTCAAATGCTTTTGTACTTGTAACTCATATTGGTATTGTTCAGTTGTCTCCTACTATTAAACTTGAAAATATTTTCTTCATTGCCACTTTCAAGTATAACCTTTTATCCGTTAGTCAACTTACCAACTCAAATGATTGTGCTGTAATATTTTTTCCTTGTAAATGTGTTTTTCAGGACCAATCAACGAAGATGATGACGATTGGGAAGGGTAACATTCATGAAGGGTTATACTATTTTCAAGCGGCTTCAGCTATGGCCATTATCAAACCACCTTCTATTGAATTATGGCATTGGCGCCTTGGTCACATTTCTTATCACTCTTTAAGTCATCTAGTTATAGGCATTTCAATTATTTCTTGTTCAGAAAATAAAACTTGCAATATTTTCCCTCAAGCAAAACAAGCTCGTTTATCGTTTCCTTCAAGTTCTACTAATACTACTAGACCTTTTCATTTAATTCATTGTGATATATGGGGTCCTTTTTCTCAACCATCATTAAATGGTTCTCGCTATTTTTAACTATTGTAGATGATTTTAGTCGTTGCATTTGGCTCTATCTCAGCTCATGCATTTTAAATCGGAAACAAAACAAATTTTGCAATTTTTTTTCGCCATGGCTCGCACCCAATTTCAGTATCACATACATCGTGTTTACTCCAACAATGGTAATGAGATTTTTCCATCTATACAACTTGTTCATTATTGGAATTGAGTTTTTATCTAAAGATATGCAAAAGATTTTTTTTTTTTTTTTTTTTTTTTTGACAATGGTGTTATTCACCTACGAAGTTGTGTTGGAACTCCCCAGCAAAACGGGGGTGTAGAGCGTAAATACCGCCATTTTCTTGAAGTAGCTTGTGCACTTCGATTCCAGGTGCATCTCCCTTTAAAATTTTGGGGTGAATGCATTCTTACAGCTACTTATCTAATTAACAAAATGCCAACTCCTATTTTGTCACATAGAAGTCCGCATGAAATTTTGTTTGGCTCAAAACCTGATTATTCTTGCTTACAGATTTTTGGAAGCTTATACTTTGTTCACAACAACAACATTCGACATAAATTTGATCAACGGGCTAAACCTGGGGTGTTTATTGGCTATCCACATGCAACACAAAAAGGTTACCGTGTTTTTGATATTACAACTAAAACTATAATGACTTCTCGCAATATTATATTTTATGAAGGTATATTTCCTTTTCATGACATATCCTCACTACCAGTATCACCACCATTACACTCTCTTGATCTAGTTCTACCATTGTCCTTGAGTGAAAATCCTTGTTATGACAATACACCTCCTACTGCATCTTCACTTCCTAATACCTCCACTACCGTACCTCCTTCATCCAATGCACATATTTCTGAAAATTCAAACACAACATGTCCATTTTTTACTGCCCAACCAACCACTAGTACACCTACTACTACATCTGTTTCTACATCTACAGGTACATCTCCTCCTGCTACATCAGAAATGACAGAACGCACTCGATGACCTGCACCTTATTTGGATGCCTATGTATGTTCCACGGCCATTCATGAATGTTTACCTTCTTTATCTACCTCAAAGTTGAAAGGTACACCATATCCTCTTCACAATTATACTTCTATATCTAATTTTTCCGCTGCACACAAGTCTTTTGTTTTCACCATTTGTTCTACAGATGACCCCAAAATTAAACCTTCTCCCAAGCTGTTAAATTACCTCAATGGAGGAATGCAATGCAGAAGGAAATTGAAGCACTAGAAAGATATAATACATGGACTCTGACATATCTGCCTCCAAACAAAAAATCCGTTGATTGCAAATGGGTATTCAAAACTAAGTATCGATCTGATGGTACCATCAAGCGTCCCAAAGCTCAATTAGTTGCCAAAGGTTTTACTCAAATTGAAGGGCTAGATTACCATGATACTTTCGCACCGGTTGCTAAATTGGTCACTATACGTGTTTTACTATCTATTGCAACTGTTAAACGTTGGTCTCTACACCAGGCCAACTTGATGTTAATAATGCCTTCTTACAAGGTGATCTTAACGAAGAGGTTTACATGGCACTTCCACCAGGTTTTGCTCGACAGGGGGACACTCAAGTTTAATTTGTAAGCTTTACAAATCCATTTATGGGTTGAAACAAGCATCTCGCCAATGGTTTGCAAAATTCTCTTCTACACTCCTTGGTGCAGGCTTTCTAAGGCTGATTATTCTTTATTCATTTATCATAAAAGCAGCTTTTCAATATTTGTTCTTATTTATGTGGACGATATATATTATTATTACCGGCAATGATGAATATGTTATTGCCTTCTTCTTGCGCAATTTCAACATCACTGAAGACACAGGGAAAATTACAGCATGAGACAGCGAAAGTGTTGCAAGTCATGAAGTTAAAGGAAGCTCAATTGTCCCCTTTGAAGCCACCTGACAAAGAACAATGGGGAGACATACATGATGAAGAGGATACTGGGCACTCAGTTAGAAAGTCGGTCCCCATCCTAAAGCTTGTATCCATCAAACCAACTCCCAAGAAGATTGGGAGGAGGAAGGCCACAAGGTAAACCACCTTTTCAACACACAATAAACCCTATTTTCTTTATAAATGAGGTGCATTTTCTGGAATTCCAGAGGCATCTCCAATGTCAAAACACAAAATAGACTCCTTAAACTTTTTAAAGAATGGGACCCCGACATTTTAGGAATTGTAGAACCTAAAATCCAGCCAAATCTCATTCCTTCTAGTTTTATACAGTCCTTGGGGTTGAGCAATTCTATCCTAGCAAACCAATATAACCAAAGCACTCCCAACATTTGGTTACTTTGGAAGGAATCCATGCCCACTCCAACCCTCATTTCATTTTCCAGCCAGCAGCTAACAGTCGACTGCAATGGTTCAATAAGAACAATGGTTCATGCCAGCTCATTATACATCCAACGGAGACCCTTATGGCATGAACCATATTACAAAATATCCCAATATATCGCGATATTTGGGGATATTTATCCAAATTTCAGAAAAAGATATATAAATATCACGATATGTTTAGAGATATATACGATTGTAAATATCGACGATATTTGTGATATTTTGCGATATTTGGGGATATTTTGCGATATTTTGTGTATATAACAATTTTATTTAATATTTACTATTATATTTCAAATAAATATAAATAATGTATCATGATATATCAAGAAATATCTACAATATCTACGATATTTGTCGATATTTTGGATATATTCATGATATTTGCATGTGAAACAATGTCAAATATCCCCAAAGAGAAAGATATATCCACAATACATATCCAGAAATTGAGTATCGATAAATACCCATATCCTGATATTTTGTACTATGGCATGAACTATCCAACATGAATCCTAACAATCTCCCATGGCTTGTAATGGGAGATTTCAATGCATATCTCAGTGTCATAGAAAAAAAAGGGGGACTTCAGCCCACCAATGCAGCTATGACAGATTTTAGAGATGCAGTCAGTCATAATCACTTAATAGAAGCGTCAAGCACTGGATTCCACTTTACCTGGACGAACAAGCAGAAAGGTAATAGAAGGATAAGAGATAAAATAGACAGAATTTTTATCAACTCTAATTGGATTCCTCTTTTTCCTGGATGGCAATATAAAGTGCTTAGTAGATTCTGTTTCGATCACTCCCTCTAGTTGGTTGGATTGATTCTATTCCTAAGCCCAAGAATGCACCTTTTCGTTTCTTTAACATGTGGACTAAACACCCTGATTTTCTTAAGGTGGTTGAGGAAAACTGGAAGGCACCTATAGTAGGACACTCTCTCTTCATTCTAGCACAAAAGCTCAAGAGGCTAAAGAGAAAACTTAATCACTGGAATAAGAATGTATTTGGCATGCTCAGTACCAATATCGCCAAAGAGACCACAACTCTGAAAGCCCTGCAACAACAATTTGAACAAGATGAAAATGAGATGCTGGCCTTAGAGATTGCAGAACAGGAGTTATAGGTGGAATCTTTGCTTGAGCAGGAGGCAGTGTTTTGGAAACAAAGATCAAGAACTCGATGGGATAAAGAGGTTGATAGAAGTACAAAATACTACCAGAACCTTGTTAACATAAGAAAATCAAGAGCTATGATCAAGGAATTGCAAGATTATCAAGGTAAGATGCTAACTGAGTAGGAGGAGATCAACAACTTCATTGTAAGTCACTACACAGAGAAATTTAGAGCAAAGAATCTGGACTTAGATGAAGGTCTCCTACAGCTCATCCCACAGACTGTAACTGAGCAAGAGAATGAGGATATGTTAAAGATGCCAAACCATGAAGAAATTACAAAAACAATTTTTAAACTATGCCCAGATAGTTCACCAGGACCCGATGGTTTCAATGGCCATTTCTATCAAGTCTGCTAAAACATTATTGGAAGAGATGTAGTCAGAGCTGTGAGATACTTCTTCATTAAGAGTAGACTAGCCTCAAGTTTCAACTCAAACTTTATAGTTTTGATACCAAAAGAAAGGAATACAAACCAGTTGAATAAATTCCGACCTATTTACCTCTCCAATTTCTCCTATAAAGTTATCATCAAGATCCTAGCTTCAAGACTGGCTCCAGTTTCCACACGGATAGTTTCGAAGAAACAATATGGTTTCATCTCGAACAGAAATTCTCATGAAGCAATTGGATTGGCGTCAAAAATGATTAATGAGTTGAAAGTCCAAAGACATGGAGGGAACATAGCTCTCAAATTGGATATTTCCCCGGTTTTTGACACTCTTGATTGGAAATTTCTTTGGACAGTTTTATCAAGATTTTGATTCTCTCACATATGGATCTCTTAGGTACAAGGAGCAATTTCAAACAACAATGTCTCAGTGATGATCAACAGAGGGCCAAAAGATTTCTTTACAGCTAGTAGGGGTCTCTGGCAGGGAGACCTACTTTCACCACTTCTCTTCGCTTTTGCTGAGGACTACCTCAATAAAGGAATGGAATGGCTTGTAACTCAGAGGAGAATCCAGAAGATGATCATAAATGCGAACTACACAAGCCCCTCTCACCTCATGTTTGCGAATGATATTTTTATATTTTACAATGCGAACAAAAGATGTCTTAAACACTTACTTCTTCTTCTTGAGAGATATCAGAATTTAGCTGGGCAGTACATATACAAGGAAAAATGCAAGATATTCTTGAGCCCCATGACTCCCACAAGAAGAAATGCCATTGTTGAGTTACTTGGGATTCAAGAAGGAGCATTACCAGAAAAATACCTCGGTGTACCACTCATTACTAGCAAAGTTACTAAACAAGCTTTGGCTTCATTGGTAGATAAGGTTAGATTGAAAGCATCAAGTTGGGCCGACAAATTGTTATCTTTTCAAGGTAGAGTGGTGTTGACAAAGCATGTGTTGAATAACATACCTATTCATAATATGGCAATTTATAAATGGCCAACTACTACAATCAAGGAGTGTGAAAAGATCATCATAAATTTTATTTGGAGTGACAACCCCTCATAACAGAAGTTCATGACACTAAATTGGGAAAATACATGCAAGCCGAAAGAAGAAGGTGGATTAGGAGTAAGGAGACTCAAAGATATAAATCTCTCGATGCTACTAAAAATGGCTTGGTGTATGGTAAACAACAACAGTGACTGGGCATGCTTTATGAGAGGGAAATATGGTGGAAGAAATGGTGAATGGACAAAGTACAAGAAATCATCCATTTGGTCTGGCATGAAGTGTGCACTCGAGGAAGCCAAGACGCATACTAGTTGGACCATTGGAACAGGCAAAGACATCAACATCTGGAAAGACAATTGGATATGTTTAGATGATCTCTGTGATCTAATCCCTATGCACAACGGTTTCTGGAGGCAATGTAGCTCCAAGTTGAGTGAATGTATCAGAAATTATCACTGGGAATTCACCGCAGAGTTCACAAAAATTCTGAATAGGGTGGGAGTGAACTTGAACTTACTACAACAACCTGATTTTACACAGGAGGATACACGAATCTGGATGCCAGCCACATATGGGCTATTTTCAGTCTCTACTGCATATGAAGCTACCCAGAAGAAAGAAACAAAAGTGAACTGGTATTCATTCTTATGGAAGTTCGTGTTTCACCCTAGTGTTCAAGGAATTGGATGGAAAGTTCTTCGAGGAGTGATGCACACTGATTATAAGCTAAAGGCAAGGAAATTCAGCTTGACGTCCATTTGTTGCATGTGCAAGCAATATGAAGAGACTCAATAACATATACTCTTTGATTGTAGTTTTGCACAGAAACATTAGGAGTATCTCAAACAGAGCTTTTATATTCAGGGAACAATTCACTCAAGGAATGATGTTCTCAATGCTTGCAAGAAGAGAATCCCGCTAACAAGAGATCTAGATATATGGTCTGTAGTAGCCATCACGTGCCTAGTACACATTTGGAAATCAAGAAACAAGAGACTATATGACGAAGTGCAGGTCAAGGACAACTATGTAAGAGCACAGATAAAAAAGCAATTGTAGACGCCTACATGCAATCAGCTGGAACTATGGACAACACATCTCAGGAACTTGCCACTTTACACACTTTGGGCTTACAAAATAAACTCAGAAGAGCACCTAGGATTATGGAATGTTATTGGTCTCTTCCTCCGCAAGGTTTTCTAAAGGTGAACACAGATGGTTGTGCTAGGGGAAATCTAGGGGATGCTGGCTGGGGAGTGACTCGCATAATTCACACATGCCAGGTGATAGGAACACTTATAAGAGGTCTCGAGATTACAACTAACTATGTGGCTGAAATAGTTGCAATTGTTGAAGGTGTTAAGAAGGCTATTGAGTTGGGGTGGGATCTAAAGAAGGTGTCAAAGACTTGGGGAAACTTAAATATTTCCTTGGTATTGAAGTTGCTCACTCAAAAAAGGGCATTTTTATCTCCCAAAGGAAATACGTTCTGGACATTCTCAAGGATACCGGTTTTATTGGTGGATGCATTGGAGATTTTCCTATGGAGCAGAAATTTCGATTATCTAAAGAAGGTGGTACATTGCTCCCTGATCCGACTTCTTATCATCGTCTAGTGGGTCACTTAATTTATCTGACGGTGACACGACCAGATATTACTTATTCTGTTAACATTCTAAGCCAGTTTATGCAATCTCCCCGCACTATGCATCTTGATGAAGCTCATCGCGTGGTTCGCTATTTGGAAGGCTCTCTTGATACAGGGATCTTTTTCTCATCTTCTAGCAGTCTTTATTTACAAGGTTACTGTGACTCTGATTGGGCAGGATGGCCAGATACTCACGCTCAACAACTGGTCATTGCACTTTTTTGGGATCTAACCTTGTTTCATGGAAAACTAAGAAACAAGTGACAATTTCCCGTTCGAGCCGAGTATAGGGCTATGGCTAAGCTCACTTGTGAATTACAGTGGTTAAAATACCTACTAAGTGATTTTGGATTATCTCATCCATCTCCTATCTCCATGTTCTATGATAACAAAGCTGCTTTGCATATCGCTAACAACCCTGTATTTCACGAGGGCACCAAACACAGATTTTACATGCATGACTTAATTTATTTGTTGGGAGATTTCACTAGAAAGTCACACCTCAACCTAGTTACTTTCAATCCCAAATGATTTCAACTTGGAGATCACACCAAGGAAATCACCCACCCAAGACTTTGGTAGTTATCACAACAAACTCAACAAAGCAAAATCACTAATTCATCATCACACATAACAAGCAAACAATAAATAAGGAAGTAAATGCAAAGAGACATAAAGATTTAAGGTGGTTCGGTAAATGTTACCTACGTCCACACAAGAGCCGAGTTTCCTTTATAGTAAAGATTGAAGAGTTTACAAGAAGTATCTAGAATCAAGAACAAGAGGCCTCACTCAAACCCTAGCTCAATAGAGCTCCCACAATTCATATGAAATGAATCTCTCAAAGTTATCTCAACCCTAACCATAAGTTTCTTTATATAGGCGGGGAGAAAATTTCGTGAGAAAATAGATTTGGTTATTGAAATTTTGACAAACTGTCAAAATTTCATAATATTTCGTCAAAACGAATTTTGGTTGGTTCACCTGGGCTATCCAAACTTCTCAAGGTTGGTGACATCAGGCCGACTTCAAAACAGGAAGGAAGAAATGTGCATGGATCTCGGTTAGTTCTCTTGGGCCGTCCAAACTTCTTAAAGTTGGTCAGATCAGGTTGAATTCGATATAGGAGAGAAAAAACTACACAAAGGTGGGACAGTGTTGACGGGTCGTCCAAGAGTGAAAAAACTGGCTTAATCCAGCCATCTATGTTTCACAACTGTTAGATCCTCGCTACCATCACCGGAGCAAAGCTCGACGGTTCCACAAACCCAACAATCTCCCACTTGGAACCTGTCGAGATTCTACAAGCACATCACATCTCAATTGTAACAACTCCATCCAAATCCAATTTACTAATGAAACACTCAGCTCATCCAACATGGTCTTCAAACAAGAAGACCCGACAAAGTTGAACACTTCAACTTCATCTTCACAACACCCCTACCATAACATAGACATGTCTCCGTGGTACTCCATGAATAACACAATATTCGTTTCACTGCTTCCCAATGATGTTTGCGAAGGTTAGCTATAAACCTCCAAGCAACTCCCACTACATGGGATATATCCGGGTGCGTGCAAACCATGTACCATCGCCTAAGGGCTTGTTGGAAACCATGCAAGCTCTTTCTCAGCTTACGCACCATATTCTCTCTATCCTTTCGTAGGAAACCCAATAGTTGTCGCGTGTAAATCTCCTCAACATGGTCACAATGGAGGTGAGCAGTTTTCACATCTAACTACTTAAGATTTAAACCTTCCGCTACAACAATACTAAACACTGATTGAAAAGTATTTGGGGAGAATATCATTGCCATATATCTCTTAGAACCATCATGTTCCTTCTTGGCTCGATACACCCATTTGCTTTGTAGAGTCATGTCCTTGGGTACTTTGGCCAACTCCCAAGTGACACTAAAGACGAGGGACTTCGTCTCATCATGCATAACAAGCTCCCACTCGCTAACATCACCAACCTCCAATGTCGCATCATAGCAATGAGGTTAACCATCATCAGTAAATAAATGGGTGGAGGGAGGATACTTCATGCTTGGTACAGTTTGCCTGGATAACCTCCTTAGTGCACGAGGTAGAGATGGACTTGGTGGCGTAGTCTCTTCACCCGAGTCACTGCTATCATCATCTGACTGTGGAACTTCCACAATAACACGACTCACATCAGAGCCTTCCAACTCAACATACTCAGTGGCACTATCTCAGAATCGGCTCCACGGCCGTGGCTTCTTTTTTTCCATTTTAAGTGTTAGTTGTGGGCGAGTCCCTTGTACAAAACGTCTCAATTTTAACAAGGCATCTCTGCTTTGAATTATTTTTCCAGTTTTGGTCATCCCAAAAACGATAACCAAGATCATCATCGCCATATCCAATGAAGGTACACTTGACATCAAGTTTACTCCTAGCTTGGTAACTAGTGTGCACATAAGACTCACACCCAAACACTCTCAAATGGGAAAGGTTCACATCCTTCCCACTCCATACTTCCTCTGGAATCCTGAAATCCAAAGATACTGACGGTCCTCGGTTGATAAGGTAAGCTACTGTGCTAACACTCTCGCTGCAATTAGTATTTCGAATATTTGGCAAGCTTGCTAGTGTACGGATACAACTAGCCATATTTGTCAGTGTTCTAATAATCCGCCATAATGCCCCATTCTCTGTGATTGTGTCCCCCGGAAAGTCTTTTCCATCTTGATGCCACTTTGTTAGCACAATACTTCTCAAAACCTAAATCAACATACTCTCCACAATTATTGGATCTCTAGCTTTCTTCACCTTGAAGCATGTCTCATTCTCAACCATGGTCTTCTATGTCTTGAACACTTCCAATACCTGGGACGTGTTTGTGGTGGGTAAATAGACCCATTTTTTGGACTTGTGTCTCAAGAAATAGACCCATACCTTCCTAGTATGGTTATCAATGAAAGTCACAATATAACTTTTGCTAAGTGAAGAGACATTAAAATGTTATTTGCCCCTTGAGACATCTATGAATCAACTTTTTTTTTGTTTTTAATTAAAGAGTTATTGAATAAGCTTCCTAGCTTTCAAAGTTTTTATTGATCCCCGATAGGGTTATATAGTAAAAAGCATTACTTTTGTATTTACTCTAATTCTTTATATTGTGAATGAGAATCATATGAGCAAATATTATATATATATATATATATATATATATATATATATATATATATATATATATATATATATATATATGCATGTGTCTAATATTTTATGTTTTATGTAGATGATATGGTGTGTGGTGACACACAGAAGATCATATTATCAATACCTTATAAAGTATAAGTAAACGTTCACAACCTAGATGGATTTGGACAAACCATTGGTAAGGTTGTAGTATAATCTGGTATTAGTCTATCTTGACTATAGGATTACACTAGTACACTTTGTGTGTATTGAACAGGACCAAGTGAGGTTATTTCTCTTTATACTGACTATATAAGAGAACAAACACCTCTATTATTATGGATGCTTGTCCTCTTAATCCGGATATAATAACGGGCACTTACGTGCATTGTACATTGCTTTAAATCATTAATGAGTGAGATTCATTTGTGAATCAACAAACTCGATGGATTGGGTAATGACATTGTATGTAAGGTGTGATGTTGATTATAGAAGGAATCCCTGACCCGCAGGAAGTTGGGTTGATGATGTCCCCTTGAGGAGCTCATAAGGATTGCCATGTAAACCTGCAGGTGGATTTATTTCGACATGACAATGAGGTTTAGTGGTACTACTCAAGGACATAAGAAGTTGATTGATGTAGTTGTCAGTAACTTGACTTAATCAACTAGGCATTCGATATCTTAAACATGGGGAGATCAACAAGCATATAATATGGAGCCCATAAACGCTAACACGTAATTTGGGATTAAGGCGGTAGTGCAACAATGACCTTTAGTGAAATAAGCCATTTGTTGAAGGACTTGGGCTATGTGTTCTGGGCGAACATGGGAAGCCCAAGCCCGTCAGGAGGCCCAACCCTAATTTCTCCTCATGGTCCTTGTTGTAGCCTATAAAAAGAAACCTCTTTCTCTGGCCGTTTTCTGCTCAGACATCACTCAAGCAAAACATATCCAATTCGGTTCTAAGGTTGTGAGAGAGAGAGAGGCCAAGTGAGAAAGAAGATGTTGGAAGATCGTTGCCCACACAACGTCCACTCTGTGCATAGGAATATAACAGAAGATTAAAAGGTTGTTGATTTTGGATTCTCAGAGTTATCACAGCTGATCCACAAGTATGATTTTCTATCCAAAATCGTAAGAACCCATTAATTCCGCTGCGCATGGTTTTCACGGTTTGTATAAATTTACATTATGAAATAACGGTTCCTACAGACCCATCTCCTGAAAATTCATCCTTCTCTGCTTTTCAAATATGCAATTCTTGCAGAAGTCAAAGTCCGTCGACTCTAACGGGAGTTTACCAGTGGAGTGAAGGATTTACATTCCTTTCTCACTCATGTGACCAAGTCTGCGGCGCCAAACATCTGGATCCTCTTTGCCATTTGCCACGGCATTTGACCCACACCCGTGTGCGGTTATGCAGAGAGTACCATCCTTGTTGCCTTTATCGACTATTAGAGAACCCTTAGAG
Source organism: Coptis chinensis (assembly GCF_015680905.1). NCBI lineage: Eukaryota > Viridiplantae > Streptophyta > Magnoliopsida > Ranunculales > Ranunculaceae > Coptis > Coptis chinensis. The sequence goes on along the minus strand of NC_141461.1, from coordinate 81,299,684 downwards.
ACTTTCCAAGTATCCCTCGTGAAGATTGTAACAAATCCTTCACTAGCCAATTGACCCATCGAAATCAAATTCTTCCTCAAATCCAGAACGTGTCGAACATTCCTTAATAACCATGTCCTATCTTTCAACATGACATAGACGTCACCTTTGCCAACAATGGCACAAGATTGGTCATCACCAAGAAGGACCTTTCCAAGGTCACCTTTGGTGTAGTTCACAAAGAACTCTCGATTTGAGGTTACATGGAATGATAGCGCCGGAATCTAAAACCCAAGACTCCTTATTGTTCTCCATCGAACATATCAAAGCATCATCTTCGACTTCAACTACATTAACTTCTTGATTTTTCTTGTAGTTGTCATTCCTTGGTGCTTGGCATCGGTTACTATAGTGGCCAGGCAAACCACAATTGTAACATATAATGATACTATCATCTCTAGGCTCATCACTTGGGGCATGAGAGTTCATTCTCCCCCTTCTATTTCTCGATCTACCACGACCCGTGTGCACATGCATCCCTTCGCTCTCGGTACTTAAAGCCGAACCAGATGTCGAGGCCCCATCCGAACTCCTTCGAATTTCCTCCGCTAGTATCATACTAACAACATCGTCGAATTTCAACTTATTCATTCCCGCTGAGCCATTAATAGCCGCAACCATAGCCTTCCAATTTGGAGGCATTTGTCCTATAACGCTAACGCTCTTACTTCATCACTAAATGTAATCTCAACCGACTCCAATTGGTCTTTCGTTTGGTTGAATTCATTTAAGTGGTCCTTGAAGGAATCATTCTCCGATATTCTCATGAAGAAGAGCTTGGTAATCAAATAGACCTTGTTAGCGGCCGAAGGTTGCTCATACATGCACGTGAGTGCCTTCATGAGAGACTGTGAGTGCCTTCATGAGAGACGCCGCCGTCTTCTCATTTTTAATATTGAAGGCCACCGACTTTGAGAGACTCAATTGAATTATCGCCAACACTTTTCTATCTAGCAAATCCCATTCACTTTGCTCATAACTCGTTGGCTTCTCTCCTATCAAAGGTTCATACAAATCCTTTTGATATAGTATTTCCTCAATTTGCATCCTCTAATAGCCGAAGTTTGTTCCGTCAAACTTTTCTATCTTGTAGTTTTCTTTATCAGTCATCATGACTTCCACCGAACCAAAACAACGGTGGAGAACCTCTCAGAGAAATTTCTTCAAACACCTAGCTCTCAATGCTAAAGGTGTGATTTTTCCTCACACACCTTGTATATAATGCTTCAACCTAATGACTCTGATACCACTTGTTGGGAGATTTCACTTGAAGTCACATCTCAACCTAGTTACTTTCAATTCCAAATGATTTCAACTTGGAGATCACACTAAGGAAATCACCCACCCAAGACTTTGGTAGTTATCACAACAAACTCAACAAAACAAAACCACTAATTCATCATCACACATAACAAGCAAACAATAAATAAGAAAGTAAATGCGAAGAGACACAAAAATTTAAGGTGGTTCGGTAAATGTTACCTACGTTCACACAAGAGCCAAGTTTCCTTTATAGTAAAGATTGAAGAGTTTACAAGAGGTATCTAGAATCAAGAACAAGATGCCTCACTCAAACCCTAGCTCAATAGAGCTCCCACAATTCCCATGAAATTAATCTCTCAAAGTTATCTCAACCCTAACCATAAGTTTCTTTATATAGGTGGGGAGAAAATTTCGTGAGAAAATAGATTTGGTTATTAAAATTTCGACAAACTGTCAAAATTTCATAATATTTCGTCAAGACGAATTTCGATTGGTTCACCTGGGCCATTCAAACTTCTCAAGGTTGGTGACATCAGGCTAACTTTGAAACAGGAAGGAAGAAATGTGCATGGATCTCGGTTGGTTTTCTTGGGCCGTCCAAATTTCTTAAAGTTGGTCAGATAAGGCTGACTTGGATGTAAGAGAGAAAAAACTACACAGAGGTGGGACAGTGTTGACCGGCGTCTAAGAGTGAAAAAACTGGCTTAATCCAGCCATCTATGTTTCACAACTGTTAGTTACTTGCTACCATCACCGGAGCAAGCTCGGTTCCACAAACCCAACAAATTTAACAAATGGACCTTGCTAAACAGCTTAGCTTTCTTATTGTTTCTCTATATATTGCCACTTATTAAAAGTAAATACAAATAATCTACAGAGTACATACTACTTCCTCGTTCAATTTGCCCCCACGTTTTTATTCACGGAATGAAGCTGTGTGCGCGAGACTGGTGGTTATGAAAGTTTGAGAAATATGACGCATTTCATTTCTGTTTGATAATCTTTATCCGGTATGTCTCTGTTTTCTTTACTTTTCTTGGCAAATTTACGTTTCATTTTAATATTCTGAATGGAATTTCAAATTCTAAAACTTCATTGCCCCAAAAACATTCCCTCCTCTTTCACTTCTGGAAGCGACAATTTGGATAAGTATCAATATAGGACATGTGGCAACTAACATATCATCTTCTGATGATATGTTAGTTGATTCATTTGGAAGGCTTCACACTTATTTGAGGATCTCCTTGACCGAGGTTGCAATCTCAGATGCCAATACTGTATGCACCCCTAATCCCTCACTTCTCTCCGGCGTGGATAAAATTCGACTCACTGGTGGAGAGCCGACAATTAGAAGAGATATATGCTTACAGTTATCTAATTTGAAAGGCCTCGAAACATTGGCCATAACAACAAACGGGATTACTCATGCCAAAAAACTTCCTAAGCTGAAACGGTGTGGCCTCAATGCTTTAAATATAAGCTTAGATACGTTAGTTACGTTCCTGCAAAGTTTGAGTTTATGACTAGGCGTAAAGGGCATGAAAGAGTTTTGGAATCCATTAATGCTGCTGCAGAGCTTGGGTACAATCCTGTGAAGGTATATTTCTTCTTGCAGAACTGCTATTTCATTTGGTGTTTTAGGTGACTTGTGTATTGCTTTATAATGTGTGGATCATTTTTCAGGTTTAGTTTGGTATCAAATTTGCTATTCAATGCATTAACGCTTGCTCATTTGTCAGGTTAATTGTGTCGTAATGTGTGGGTTTAATGATGATGAGATTTGTGATTTTGTGGAGTTGACGTGTGAGAAACCAATAAATGTACGCTTCATTGAGTTCATGCCTTTTGATGGGAATGTTTGGAACGTAAAAAAACTGGTACCCTATTCCGGAATGTTGGATAGAGTGGTAAGGTAGAGACCACTCATCCAGTTTCTTTTATTTCTGAAATCTGTTTTCTCTTAGACATATGTCTATATAGATAATAAACATATGTCTATACTCTATACAGACTATCTGAGAATGTTTGTTACAATTTCAGGTAAAGCAGTTTAATAACCTAAACAGGCTTCAGGATCACCCTACAGATACAGCTAAGAATTTCAAGGTAGATGGGTTTGTTGTCACTGTTTCTTTCATCACATCAATGACCGAGCATTTCTGTGCTGGTTGCAATAGATTGCAACTTCTAGCTGACTGGAACCTCAAAGTTGGCCTGTTTGGTCCTTCAGATGTATCAAAACTTTCTAACTTTCACTCCTGTTATCTTTCTGATACAGATTTTTATATGAACCTGAATATAACTTAACTTGTTAGAATAAAATGTAAATATTTACATCTGCTCTCATATATATATATATATATATGAATATTTGGCTACTGAGTTCTTATGTTGAATTGAATATTTGGCATTGAATATCCAAGTTAAGACACAATAAATCTATGCCTTGTGTATTTCTTTGAATTATATGTATTAGTTTGATGCCTTGAATCCCGGCCCCCTTCGTTTTGGGACCTCCAGAGAGGATTTTCTAAAGCTAAACCAGTAAACACTGTTAGGGGGATTGGGTAACCTGTAGATCTAAACATATACCAATCACTAATGCTACGAAACATAAAAATAAGAAAGAAAAACTAATGAGATGAAATTATAATTAAGTTACTCCTTCACGTGTCGTGAAGTAATACGGTCTTGGTTAAAACTAAAATCAAAGAACAGATGTAGAGAGAACATTTGAGTTCTTGGAAAACAAGTATTCCCGTACAAACATAATTGCTTGGTTGAATTAGATTTCAGTGTGATATTTTTTTTACTACAGAAGTTGGTTTCACTTAATTCTCTAGTTCCTGACTATGAATATAAATCTATAATACTTTGACTATTATTCAAATTTAATTATGTTTGCCAAAAACGAGGTCAACCTAAGAAACTTTTGCATTGCACTTGCGTATCCACTAGGTCATAGTTCTCATATGCAACTCTATCTCTCTGACTTGAAGCTTATTTCTAATTCATTTATATGTTTCCTTACAGGTTAGCTTAAGAGATCCTATCCGTTCTGGTGTTGATGATCTGAGGCTGACAGAAATTATAGGAGCAGCGGTATGCAAAATATCTCTACATGATGATTTTAGCTGAAGTACTTGAGCTATGTCGTCTTTAACTTTTTCTACATTTTGTGCAAGTTATAAATGAAAAGAGATGTTGTTTATGTGTATCTTTGTGTGTGTGTGTTTTAGATAAAGAGGAAGAAAGTTGCTCATGCTGGAATGTTTGACATTGCAAAGACGACAAATAGACCTATGATACATGTTGGTGGCTGAGGATTGGTATATATTCATACTTTCATGATACCTTTCACTTATTTTTGTTATTCTAATCGAGTCACTACCGTTGGTTCATTCTTTTTCGTTTGCACCTCTTTATCCGTTGTTTTTGTAAAATACAAAATGCAAAAATAAAAAAGAATAATGGGTGCAATTTAGCTTTTCCAGTGCGTTACTTGTAAACATATAGTCAAAACACCTACAAAAGGGAGGTTTGTCTGAGAGTGTCTGTCTGTCTTGAACTAAGTTTTTGACCGAGTTAAATTCTATAGAGTATGTCATTTGTGTTTTAAAGTTCACTTGTTAATTACGTAGTTTTAGTGCAACTGACTGGCAAATCATCAAAAAAAAAACAATAGAAAGAAAAAGACTTTCATATCTCTGCACTATCTTCTCAAAGCGAACAGTGTATTTCTAATATCTCTATTTTAAGATTTTAGAATCACCTCCCTTAATTACTCTAACCAGTTCTCTCTTTTTTAAACAATTTACAAAAAACTCCCTCACTTTATTGAAATTAGAAATTAGAAATAGTTTTATATTATTTAAAATAATTTAGAAAACCTCATTTACGTCACTAAAATTATATTCAACCCCACCTAATGTTTTTATATTATTTTTTAGATTAAAACTAAAATTCAAAAAATCATACTATCTGAAAGATGTGAGCGACAGGTTTAAAGACTTGAAAAAACACCGATGCGCACGGTTCACATACTTGTCTTCATTAAAATTTTGACTTTGATCCAGTGTTCCCAACCGTAACCATCTCCATTTAGTGGTGGTCATAAGGCTCAGTGCTCAGGAGTAGCTTGGTGCTTGGCTCGAGCTCGCTCGTTTAATAATATGAGTCAAGTATCTACACTATATGGTAGCCGGGTCTTTAGGAGGCACACTTCTCAACTGAACAGTGTATTTCTAATCTCTCTATTTTAAGATTTTAGAATCACCTCATTTAATTACTCTAATCAGCTCCATCTTTTTTAAACAATTTAAAAAAACTCTCACTTTATTGAAATTAGAAATTATAAATAGTTTCATATTATTTAAAATAATTTAGAAAACCTCATTCACGTCACTAAAATTATATTCAACCCCTCCTAATGTTTTTATATTATTTTTTAGATTAGAACTAAAATTCAAAAAATCATATCCGAAAGATGTTAGAGCGACAAGTTTAAAGACTTGAAAAAACACCGATGCGTAGCACGGTTCGCATAAACTTCATTAAAATTTTGACTTTGATCCAGTGTTCCCAACCGTAACCATCTCCATTTAGTGGTGGTCATAAGGCTCGGTGCTTAGCTCGAGCTCGCTCGTTTAATAATATGAGTCAAGTATGGGCACATTTTAAAGCTCAAGCTCAAAGTCAAGTAGCTCGCGAGCTACTCGTATTTTACATAATTTTGTTAAAACTTACGATAATTGTTATAATAGTGTATTGGATTGTGATAGCTTATTATATATTGAATGTAATCATAGTGTGTACACTTTATAATACTATAATTCTTGTTAGATGGTGGTAAATTGTGGTTTAACTGAATTGTAATCATACTTTACAATTCTGTATTTTGTTAGATTGTCTTTGCATGTTATTTCGGTCTTTAGTCAGAGTTCTATCTCCATTCTATTCTCACTTATCTCTAGATGGTGTTTGAATTCAAGTTTATACGCAAATCTAGTCGAATCAAAACTTGGACACCTGTGATCGAGTTCGAACTTATAGTTCATAACAATCCGAATCCAGCTTCCTTGCATGTTAGGCAGCTAGTAATCTTTTGTAGTTGAGCACTTACTATGCACAACACTGAGATACAAGTTATGCATGTTTTCTAATGTCAAATAGATAACTGATAACTCGATGGTACTTTTCGCTACAAAGTGTCCATGAAGATTTTTAGAGGGTATTTTCAGAGTTGGCATTCAACAAGTGCCATTTCATTTTTTCTGCTTAAGAGGTTGCCGGTACAGAGACATTCATTAAATAATTGAAAACCTGGTCATGATCATAGAACTGTGGAATTTGGAGATGGCTGTTGTGTTTGGAAGATGTGTGTTATTCATCTAAGAAAACTAAACAGATTTTTTTTAACTGTAATCCATTAAAGCACATAAAAATTTATCTCAACGCGTCACGTGAAATTTCTTTTTCCTGGCAATCCCACCCCTGTCGGCATGGTTTAATAGGTGAAACCTCTTTGGATGGGCGCAGCCTGGATACTGGCTTGTGCCCTCTTAATGGGGGCATTGAAGGGTTTAAGATTTATATTTACTGTAAATTACTGTGAAGAGGGAAGAGAGCAGCATCATCCTGTTGGATTCTATCTAACTATCAATGGGTAGCAATTCGGTTACTATAAGGGTCTGCACCTTATTCTAATGCTGTGTATACCGCACTGGATCTATACAAATTGCCTCTTCTGCTGCTACTGTATGTTTGATAGGAACGAGAACAGGATACTGCTGGGTAATCTAATGGGAGTTCAGTTAGCATTCCATGGCTTGGACACATGAATAAAGAATCAAAGTTTTGCTTGGATGGCCCCGGATAATATGTGGAATTGTTACCATCGCCGTTGTTGTAGTAGTAATGAAAGAATTATCACGCTGATTTAAATGGTTGTTTACATGTCAGGTATATGCTTTTGTTTTCCCAATTTTAAGATTAGCAAAACACAAGATTTGCTGCAATCAGACATGGTGTAAACGGAGCCTGGAAATACCGAAATACACAGTCAGGTTTAAACTTACAAGAGCAGTTGCTTCAAATCTGTTTGATGCGCATGTGATGATTTGGTATGAAAAGAATTGCATCTGGATTCCCCCCACCTTCATGCTTACAGCAGTGCAGCCTACATCTTAGAGAAATACGAAGTCACTCTTTTGCAAAATGTATTATTAAGTTAATTGAGCTATCGTTTATCCAGGCCCCTATAACCCTATCGCTAATTCGCTATGAGCAAAATGGAAAGGCGAGGGTGTGCCTGACCATGTTTGTCCTATCTAAAATGAGAGCGACATCCGTCTTGATTGAAAGTTTTGCTGTGGTCCTTCATGTTGATCTGATTAGATGTGGAACTCATTATGGAATCCTCCATGTTTCTCATTGCCTCCAAAGTCCAAACCTCCAATTGACTTGTCACCAACCACCCGTTCTAATATTTTTTCTGGTGAACCATATGAAGGTTATGCAACAAGTACGCAACTTGATTGTTCAATTCTTTTCTCTTTTCCATTTGTTTTCCCAATCTTGTGGTCGAACTTGTCAAATGAATACAAAATCCCCTGGTGGAACTATCAGTCGTACAATCACACGCTTGAACCCGGAATCAGTGTGCTTTTGAGTTTTATCAATTCTGCATAGTGCTAAAATAAACAAGAAACAAATGTTCTAAGATTCCTTCCATATTATAGGCATTGCTTGGAATACGGTGGAAGACGAACATACTAGAGCCATATGATATTAGAACACATTATACGAACTACATACCATAGCGGATAAAACTAACACAGGTTACACAGCCCGCAGAAATGAAGTGAAGATTCACTAATCTACACTCGCTCAAGCTAGCTACAACTTTGTTAGATCTTATTACCATACCAGAAAACCCCTTTGTTATGGGAACCCTCGTCTGGCTCCACATAAACACACTCCTTTGCTTCTCTCCACATTGCCTTGTAAAAAGGCGTCCCATCAAATTGGTAGTATTCCTTCAGCACAGGTTTGACCGCTTTAGTTGCCTCCATCGCATGGTAATGCGGCATAGTTGAGAACAAGTGATGTGCCACATGTGTATCAGTAATGTTATGAAAAACCTTGTTCAGTACCCCATAGTCCCTATCGCATGTTGCCAATGCTCCCCTCAGCCAATCCCACTCTGATGAATCATAATGTGGCAAGGAAGGATGAGTGTGCTGCAAGTATGTGATCAAAACAAGGAAGGCATTGACGATCAATAATGGAACTCCATAAACACAGATCAGCCAGCTGATTCCATTTGCAGCGGCAAGCCTAAACAGTCCATATGTGACCGCAAAAATACCAGCATCTGATATGAAAATTTGAAGTCTCTCACGATCATTGTATATTGGGCCATAAGGATCAAAATGGCAGGCGAAGCGGTCATAATAACGACCAGATACATTGAATGCCAAGTACAAAGGCCAGCCAAAAACGAGAGTGACAGCAAGTGTTAATACCCGCCCTGGTGGATTGTTGAAGTACTTGGAAAACCATGGCACCTTGGATTTAGGCTTTGGGACGAAGACCTCATCACGCTCAAGTGAGCCGGTATTTGAATGGTGACGACGATGACTGTACTTCCAAGAGAAGTAAGGAACAAGAAGGAAAGAGTGGAGGACGAGTCCAACTGTGTCATCAAGCCATTGGTAGTCGCTGAAGGCATGGTGTCCACACTCATGCGCTATGACCCAGACGCCAGTGAGGACACAACCCTGCATAGCCCAATAAATAGGCCAAGCAATGGAGGAGAGGGGTTGTGGTAGGAGAGAAAAGTAAGTAGTAGCAATGTGATAAAGTAGAGAAACAATGATAAAGTCGTAGACAACATAGGAGAAAGAACGAATCACAGAGCGTTGAAAGCAGTGTGGGGGGATGACTTTCTTGAGCTCGCCAAGAGTGAATGGGGGTTTTGCGTATGGGACTCGTTGAACGCCTTCCTTTTCATCCTTCTTGGTGGAAACAGACATACGCCCCCCAGCACCCATTGTTGCCAACTGTGTATCAGATTCAAAGGACCTATAAAGCAAGAATGTCTCAAATCGCAAAATCAAACCTTTAAGACTAGTACTTACAGTCTACAATCTTGACTTCTAACTTCATACATAAAACATCTCTGCCCATATGCTTATTCTAATAGCTAAAAGAGCAGAGCAAATTTTACATTCTGGATCTATTATATAGTACTTCTCACTAAACCATTACTTACACATGTGAACGAGTTTAGAGACATTTTCTGTTTCATTTTTCAGGGTGGGATTATGCGTCATAAATGTGATGTAGACAAGATAAGCTGGACAGGGAGATTGGACCAAGTCAGACGGGCTAACAAGATATGAAAATTTTAGCTCTAAATCCTCTAATCACAACCTTAATATTTGGCCCTCTCAGGCAAGAAATGTACATAAACTAATAAATTGTCTTTACAACTTCTGTTCTCAAGACCAAATTGTACCATATCCTTTTTCTCTACAGTATACTTCAAGGCTTACTAAATTTTACTGACTACTGGTAGTGGTACCATGTCCAATGATCTACACGCCAAAGATCAGCTTCTGGTGGTCCTAGACAAGAGCCACTATGGGTAACACAATTGGTTCACCACTTGACGATAATCCAAGAATAGGAATAGGTGGACCTCTACTTTATAAATTGAAATGGTGTTAACTGGTAAGGGCAAAAAACCAAACATGACTAATGGTCCACAAAACAACCTGGATCTGCCCCTGGTCACATGTCTACCTATTCATTTAAAAGCATCAAGTCCCTGTGATTCACAATATGGTAAAGCCATGACTCTTGAATAAAAAGTCGAATGAACTAAACAAAACAAGAAACCTAATTGAATGAATGGAAGAAGATATATATTCTATATCCTAAACATCTCAAGTTAGAGCATAGAATGTCACTTGAAGGCCTCAAGTGTAGCCATATGAGAGGCCTTTCTTAAATTTTAACCAAAATATACTAGATGGAGCAAACGCCAAAGAAAAATGTTAGAGCATCTCCAATGGGGGGTGTAAACAGTATAAAGTGTAAAGTTTACATTCCTAAATTTAAAAAAACTCCTTCCAATGGAGGTCGTAAACCGTAGTTAATATACTAATAGCTAATAGAGCAAGTGGAGAATTCTTCACCCGGATACAAGTTGTTAAAAAACTCGGATGTCACTCCAAGTGACGTCCCTCTTTAAATTAAACTCAAATGTCACTCCAAGTGACGTCCAAGTTTTAAATCTAATTTTTTTACAGTCTCTCCATTGGGAGCTAGAGTGTGGATATATATAGTCTGTAAATAGAGTTGTTAAATCCTAATAGCATCTAGGTGGAGTCTATGTGGAGGTGAAATTTTACGCCCCATTAGAGATGCTTTTAGTGGTACTATTCTAGTGAGGATTCAAAAGTAGCTATCATGTTTTAAATGTATTCTGACTTGAGGGTGGTGAAGATCTGATTTGACCAATGACCAATCAATCCTGTTAATTTTCGATAGTACAGTAACATGAGTGGGGTTAGCAGTCTTCGGTTTCAAAATTTTCGAAATGACAAGGCAGAAGACGACGCATTCTTCACGTCGATAACTACCAAAGTCATAACTTTTGGTGACGGACATTCCAAGGAAATTGATATCTATGGTCGGTAGATGGTGTCCACTAGAAGGCTAGGCTCCAGACCATGTGTTCAAATGCACACCTCAAAGTAGCACTAAATTTATGTGGGACGGTATAGGATGATGCAATTTTTGTCTCCTTTCTACCGCTAAAGGTAACCGAAGAAATTAGATGTCTTCCTACTTCCTAATTTCTGGTTCGTTCAGTTTTTTTTGTTTGTTTGTTTTATGGCAAAGTCTAACTGTCGACATGACGCAGCTGCCCTTGTCTTCTTCCAAGACTAATTATCATAAATTAAATGGCGACTGTATTGTGCAAATCACAAATATTTAATGCTTGATGACATCATGGATTCATGGGTTTCAACTTCCAACCAGACAAAATAAAATATTAAAAAAAGAGTAAAAAACAAAAAAATATGTACAAAGTAAATAATCTATGGAGCAGCTGTTGGAGATATCCCATTTTCTCCACAGCATAGAAGAAATAGTTCACAGATTGTCACGTGAAAAAAAATAAAAAAAGAGAGAGAGACCAAGTCTTTCATCGCAAAATCCGGAGAAAGCAATCGAAAACTTCTCCAAAAGATTCAGACTGTAAATCAAATACATTGTGAAACAGATCCGCTTAGGTTCAAAAGAGAGGCTCAAATCATACAACGACATGACCAATCTTAAATCCGTCATGCAGCAAGACTACATGGTTATTAGAAAATACATTAACTCTAGATCTAAATTATTAGAAAAGCAATGACTCCTCAAAACGCAATGAGATTGTTAGATCTAAACCATAAGAAGATCCAATCTCAACAATGAAAAAACGTGAATGCAGGAAGAAAATTCGTCTACCTAGTCATAATATAAAAGATGAGCAGACAATTGAGATGGAAGAAAAGAAAACACACCTACCAAAAGAGAAGAGATTGCCTCCCTAGTCTCCTTGTTTAATGATGATAGCCCTTCACTCGTTTTTATTTATTTTTTCTCTCGCATGAAGCCGTATTTAAGAGCTTTCCCTCCCACAGTCCCACTCCATAGGATGGGCCCACACGACTGCAACTTGTCGCACGGACTTTGCACGTGTTTGCATCTGATTCGAAGATAACCCCTTTGTTTAGCAAAATGTCATATACTAAACACGTCATTTGAAATTAATCTATCGCACGTGAATAGTTCCGTCTGTTTGTGTAAAAACGAGCGACACACGGAGATGGCAGCGTTGGTTGTTGAGGAAAGACCGAACCTCGAACCAGGTGGCGAGGTTATGACTTCTGACTTCGACTAGTCCTCATTTATTATAATTGCCCATACTCTTTATGGCGTTTCTGTAGAAAAATATTGGTCACCAATCTTCCAGGGATTTATTCTGAGTAAATCACAGCAATTTAGAACACATCAGTTGCTCAACACCATTATATCCCCACTGCCCTTTACCATTGGTATTCTCCACACCAACTCCCTGGTATCTTTCTGTAGAGAGTAGGTATCGGCCAACTCTGACTTGTATTTCTTAGACTCATCGTGGAGTTGTCGCCTGATTCTTGTGTTTCAGATTAGTCTTTTCTTGCTATTGTCTAACCTGGCGAGGATTCTTTTACACCACTACCACATGTTGTGATGTTGTACTGACTGGTTTCTTTTATTTGTTTATTTTTTTACTTCTTGTTTTTGTGGTTGATTTCCATTAAGAGGGTACTAAACACGCGAATCATTTTCTGAAGACACCCTAGGTTGTAAAAGAACTCAAATGGTTTTTATATGGCCGTCTTTTTCAATCATTATATCCTATGCACTCTTAAATTTTTTGTAAGAATCTAGTAGTTTGTTTTGCAACTGGAGTGAAACCTTTCCTATGAGGAAGCCACGAATATATGAGAGGACTGCTGATGAAGGCTGGATAAGATGTTAGCAACCTATGAAGCTGGCTCTCTCCCTCTCTTTCTCCAGTCTTCATAAAATATTGTCTGCTTCAGTGACGTCACCTACAACTTCTGAAATGCATCCTGATAATTTTAATTATGTTTGCAGTAGGAGTTGGCCGGCGGGGTTGTCCTCTACTCTTTTTTTTAGGAAGTAAAAATGTGTGGCCAAGCCTGCTCCTGTACTCTTTACATTGCTTTTTGAAGCATTTGCATACAAGATACTGTCAGGAAGCTGTAGCGTGCCCGGAATTTATTCTGCTTAAGGTGTTGTTAATGTGCTAGAAAATGTAACTAAATGTCTGACCCTGTTAGCAATTCTCTGCGAATCGAATTTTTCGAGAATTTTTTAATGCGGTTTAATACTTATGCACTTCTCAATAATTCAGAATTTTTTCACTATGAACTTATAAAACACAAATTTTCAAATCATCCAAAAAATTGATTAAAAAATATTTCATAAAATTCGAATACAACATGAACTCTTAATCTTAACAAGTTTCATAATACAACACAACTCTAATAAGTCAATCAACAAGAAAATTTTATACAACTCTAAGAAGAAAACATGAACTCCTCACAAAAATTTATTGAATGTGAATTTTGGAAATGATTCGGGTCTAAAACCTTGTCAACCATTATTTGTTGCATCACCATGGAAATTCCCATTCGACTTTCTATACTGGAAGCACTAACAACACTCAAATTCATGCAGCCTAGTCTCAAACACACACTGCCAGTATTGATCCGTAAGGGGTGGTTCCCATTATCTTCGTTAAGGCCTTAATTCTTCTGACTTGCTGAAGAGAACCACTAAGGCACTAATCATCCGATTGCTAAATGCACTTTTTGAGTTTATTTTGAAAGTTCACCAAACTAAAAAGTTTATAACCTGCCCAAAGAATCAATTTACTGCTGAGATACAAATTTATTCAAGACACAAGTGTTCATTTATATTTACAGCCAAAACTGGTCAGGAGTATGTGTGTTAAAATATTATAGTATATTATGAGATACAAATGGAACCCAAGACTCGGTTAAAATACAGCATTTACAGTTCAAAATGGAAAACTGCCTATTATCACATTACGGTGCATTTGTCTCTGGATTTGCTCTCCTGCTTTGAAGACGGATTGCTGGCGTTGCTTCTTCGATCCTGCAATGCAAACCGAAAATATTAAATTGGCAATCTGAAAATCTCATTAGAAGTAGTTTTTAAAGTCAATATTGCTAGTGTGAAGATAGAAAGGCAAACCCCTAACCTAGACAATCCTACTCTCCGTAACAGCTTAACCCAGACAAAAGCAAACAGCAACTGCTGCCACATGTGTCATAAGACGGATTTTTTTTTTTTTTTTTTGGGAATATAAACCCAATTTAACCAAAAAGATGCAGAGCATATGCCAGCAATCCAACATATTTGTATGTAGAATGATCAACTCAATTTTTATAGTCATCTGCATGAAACTGAAACAGCCTATTCGGTATTTGCCATCCCACCTCTTCCTTCCTTACCAACACAGTGAGGCACTAGGGTAAGCGGCTTATAAAGAGAGGAATTGATGCATTTATATAATCTTATTACTATATGTGGAGGCGTGGGGGTTTGGTCTGTTTCCATTTCGTCCTGTGTTTTTACAACAATGCCATTGGATTTAAGTAATTTAACACAAAATTCCTTCACAGCAAAATAGAACTAATCATTAGGAAGGGAATAATAGCAAATTAGTGTACACTGTTTGAAGAGCCGAAATGTGCCAAGAAGGTAACTTTTTGCCTCGATTGGCGCAATTGAGTTGTACATCTTTTCCCAAGACTCCGGCCAAATAGTGACAAGTGAAAATTTAAAGGGGCCCACAGCAAAAAAACTTAAATAAGACATGTGGGTATCATGTGCATATAGACTAGTACTTTGAAAAGAGGACTGCTTCCAGCAGGTTTTATAGACAGGAATAATCTAAATTGTGTGAGAAAAGAGACAAAGGAGGGGGATGCTTTTTGGCCGGGTTCTCAGGATTGAATAGGCTACAAATAACAAGATAGAAACTTCGTTTAGGACTATATACGTGCTATGAGCTGAAAAGGCTTTTAAATAAGTCAAAAGGAGTTTGGAATTTCTTTTAGGCAAATCTGAAACTGAACAATGAACGTGTAAGGTGATATTTTTTGTCAGGGAGATATTTTCATTTCTTTTCTTTCTGGAAAATTTGGTTTTCTTAGAATCTATCATTTGTACGCAAATGATTTAAACTAGCTAATTTTAAGACAACAAATAAAAAGCAGAAAAACTGTGTTCTGTGAGTAAGACACACAACACTCTGAAATGAACAAAAAATAGCATATACAATGATAAAATTGAAAAGTATCCAAAAATATATTACCTACGCCCCTAAACAAGCATCATAATAAACTGGAAACTAGCATAGAAATGACTCTACCATCAACAAAAGAAGGCCAGGCAAGTTTCTACAAGTCAATGCTTTACCTGTGGACCCGTGATAAGCCTTGAAGTGCCACCAGATGATTGCTGTTGTGAATTTTGGTGCTGTTGTGAGTTTTGGTGCTGTTGCGAATTTTGACGCTGTTGTGGCTGGTTATCAAATTCTTGTTGTTGTAAGGCTATTGCAAGTTGCAGATCGGAACTGTCAAAATAATGCATCAAAGGAACTATTCATTAACAAGAAATTCTACAATCACCCAATCAGCCACCAACATTATTATATGTAATAATGGAATTGCACTGAAAGACGAATATGAAGGGAGAATAGGTACAACAGAAAAGATTCAAGAAATACAAAAGAAACATAATCTAATCCCTAGGAAAGAACAACACCAATTCATGCATTTCCAGTGTTCTAAAAAATGACCCAGGCAGCCTTGTAAGCGGTGTCTAACCTTCTCGCCGCCCAAAATCGCTCAACAAAAAGGTGGGATGCTTAGGCGGTTCTAGATGGACGATAACTCAGACTAGGCATACTCTAGGCAGTCTATTCCGGTTTTTTTTTTTTCCTTTTTTCCTCTCGAAACATGGTCGCTTTCCACAAGAAGGCTTAAGATTGGAACACGGGTTTAAAAGAATATAGCCCAATCAAACTTAAAAGAAAAAAGTTGTTTACAAGTTGTTAAAAGATCAAACGAGAGTATGTTTCACTTCATCCCTCTCAAAATAGATTGTATTCTTCAGTCCTCTCTTCTCTTTGTTCAACTCAAGTAGTTCACTTGCCATTTTCTTCAACTCTTATGCCTTTTTTAAGAAGTATTTTTCTTTGTGTTTACTGTTTAGTATTTGAATCATTGGAAATGTTCTAGGTTACATTGACACGGGCATGCGTGTCGGTGTCCGACACGGATACGGGGTGTCAGATACGGCGAGCAGTTGAAGATCGACACGGGGACACAGATAGGAATAATTAATTAATTATTTAATAATTATAAATTTATTAAATTAGATGGTAAATCAGAAATTCGAGGTAAATTAAATACAATATGTGTCTGTGTGTGTCCAACACGGATACGGACACGGACACGTGGATACGTATCCGACACAGATTTTTTGCAAAATATGGCGTGTCCATGTAACCTAGGAAATGTTCAATATTTGAAGGTTATGCCCAAAAAACGCCTTTAGATATGTAAAGTTTGAAGTAGTGGGTGTTTGTGAATTATATATATATATATATATATATATATATATATATATATATAAAAGAAAACATCCTAGCGCCTAGTCCATCTAGAAAAGGCCTAGGCTCTAGGCGCTCTCCCACCGTCTGATTACCAAGTAAAGTTTTTTTTTAACATTGTGCATTTCTATGTCATATCAATTTTAACTGATAGTCAACCTCTCAAGAGAGAAACGTGCTCAGTTATGCAACTAAAATGAAGGTAATAAGCACTTCAATTCATTGTCATGTACTCATGTGTAGTCTGTGGAAATCTTTAAGTGCACAAGATACAGTTATTATGAATATAACGGAAAAAAAATAAGAAAGTAGTGAAGAAGATTTACTTAAAAGATGAATTTGACGGCATTGAATTGTCGATGCTAGCAAGATAGTCCTAAGAAAAAAAAACGGCATTAGTTTATCAGACCAGCAACAATAAAACTTATACCACTACTTCAATGCAAAGAAGATACATACAGCAGTACTGGCCATGGCATTTTGTTGATCCCAATTGTCATTAGTATGGTTGTCTACTTTAAATTCTGTAAAGTCACCTGTCATAAACAACGTATCTCCATTGACCTGAGTACAAAGTCAGTGAAAAAGAAATAGGAACTGAGAAAAAAGAATCTTTTACTATCACAATATCAAAAGAAAAGTAAAACTGGTATCGTTGAGGTCAACATGTAAAACAGACTCAGAAGTATAGTATCAAAATTACCTCATTTAACTTTTCCCATACCAAATCAGGCTGGTTTATGAAACCTTGGTCAGTAGCAAGGAGATAAAGTTCTCCCTTGAACTGCAAGCAAAGTCATCATGTCAAAACCACATATATTTGTCAGGAAGAAAAGAAGAGAAAAAGAAGAATAAAGAAATCAACAATGGAAACTATAGCCGGTATGCTGCAAAAGAGCAATAATAATTGTTTAAAGACAAAAACAAAAGCTCGAGAAGCTATAAGTAACCTTGAACATGGTGCTGAAATGATTGTTACGGAAGAAAACACAGAGCTCACGTTCCTTCAGACCTTCCAGTAAGCAAAATAATCTGAATAAGAAAAAGTTTGCCAAAAATCAAATTATTGCCAGCCCAGTCAAACACATGGGAAAATCCCAGTACAGGAAGAAAGAGGACATTACAGTACCCATATATAGTTAACTGGCTTGCATTGTTTTTGAAAAAATTCCTAATTACTTCTCCTGCAGCAGATTTTGGAAAAAAAACAGAGAGAAAAAACGGTGGTTAGAGAAAATATACGTCAAATTAGCCGTCAAAATTATGTACAGTTTACACTATCTTCATTGTTATCAAATAGAACCTTACCATTATGGTGAGTGATATCATTATTGGCATGAGACTCATCTGTGCCTTTTCCAGCTTGTTCAGCCAAAATTACCTCTCCTTCATACATGGGCTCTCGATTCTGATAAGATAATAATCCTGAATGTAGTATCCGATCTTCTCCTTCATATATGGGCTCACTGCCATCAGGGCTTGAGGTGTCACTCTTGTGGACGTCCATGTGATCTCTCATTCCACCAGATAAATCAGAATCAGCATCTGTTGCAGATGTAGCAGAAAAAGTTGTTTTTTCACAACCACGTTGATCAATTTCTTGCTCAAGGTGAATTGAAGATGTTGAAGCCTGTGCACGCATATCCTGAAACATTTTATCCTGAATAGGCCCATCCTCATGGTCTTTGCATGAAGTGAAAGAATTTTCAGTGTTGGATAAAGTTTTGTAAAGGACCAAGTCAGCACTCTTAACGTGCTCCTTTAAATCACTTGAAATGGAACACTCCGTAGAAATCTTGAAATGTTCTTGATCTTTTTCAATTGGATTAGTTTCTGAAGATTGTCTACCACCATCACAGTCACCGGAAGCATTATTGTCTACTGTTGATTGTTCTGGTTTATCGAATTGCAGATGACCTCCAGAATGCCCCTCCAACATATCCCCTCCAACACCTGCTTCAAAACTCGTACTTTCATTTGCAAAGGCAGATATATCAGTCCTATTTGTCTCACCCAAAGGAGACTCGTCAAATGAAGTTTGCAATTCAGTATCTGACAATTTTATCGCTCTTAACAGTTCTGCTTCTTCCTCTCTGTCACCCTTCCTTGCTCCTTCAAGACCAGAGACAGAACGTGGAGAATCATCGAGGGATCTAGCTCTTGAAAGGGATGGAGATGGAACTCCTAAGGTTGCAGTTGTTGCCGCAGCAAAATCAACGCAGTCTGCCTCAGGGCTACTCTTATGTACTTCCTCCGAATTTGTTGTTTCGAGCGCAACAAGCTCGCCCATAAGAGTGTTGTACGACTTTGATCCAATTGCAATAGCGGTTTGAGAGTCCTGGTTTTCATACACAGATACCATGAATCAAGAAAGTCCATACGAACTACTTAAAAGTAGAAATGTTGACTGTCTTCATTCTTAGATATGGAACAAACTTCATCAGTGAAGCAGAGTAAACCTTTTTTCTTTTTTTGGGCTGACAACCTTGGTAAACGAGGAAGCCTATGTATAATATTATCCAGCAGCGTACAATGCACAAGTTGCAATATGTGCATGCATCATAAAACATAAATGTAGATTTGATTGTCATCAAATAGAGGTATTGAGAAAATGCATACTACAACAATAAAAATATTCAAGCATAATATAGAAGCTCAGCATGAACCAGTATGTTACATACTCACATCTTCCTTTTTTGGTTCCAAAAAAACTAAAATGTGCTTGCACGCAATTGTAAAAAAGTTACAAACACGCTCATAACGTTTCGAAGGACATAGCACATACTAAAGACACCTATGAAGGGTTGGAACTATACCCAGACTAAACAAAGATTTTTGAAGATTATAGATCATCATATGCAGGCCAAACCCTATTTCGATAAGACATCAAAAACAAAATGGCTTTGAGCTTTTCAGTTAGAAAATTCCGTACAAGCAGGATTTTTCGCATTTTTCAAGCCCAATTTCAGGTTTGTGCCCTCCACATCGAGCTATACCACTCTACTGCCCTACTGTTTCTCTGCATATTTTTAATAATCAACTGAGATGAGTTTAAGGTAGCCACATGGATCAACTCATCAGACAGCTTAATTTTCCAAATACAGTATTTTCTATGTCCAGCAAGAGATATATGTACAGTATATTACTAAAAATTGACTTTTGCCCAGTTGGTGAAGTATGAGTACCACATGCTAGGACCCGAAACCCAGAGCACATGGACCATCCCAATTGCATGTTTGTGCCCCCCACGTTGAGCAACACCATTCTAATGCCCTACTGTTTTTTAGCAATCAATTGAGATAGGCTTGATGTAGGTAAAAAAAAAAAGTCATCAGATGGCTATAAATTTCCCAATGTTGTAATTTGGTTTCTATGTTCCCCAAGGGATTTATGTACAGTATACTACTAAAAATTACTTTTGCCCAGTTGGTGAAGTATGAGTACCACATGCCAGGATTCAACACCTTACAGCATCATCAAACAAGTTATCTAGCAATGTAACGAAAGAAATAGCTTGATGGAAGGCAAGGAAAAAAAAAGGATTATGCACTTGAACTCATCTTGCCTAACCAGGGATTTACTAACTACTCACCTTTACTAAGGTGGTATTAGAGGCAACATTTAGTAGAAGTGCTGAAGTAATTTACAATAATAAGTTTACACTGATTCGGAAAATGATACACCAAATAGAAAGGATTGGTGCGAGAAGAGGAGTAAAATCTATATGTCAATGTTTCACATATTTTGCTTGAGTGAGATGTTTAGATACCAAAAAAAAAAGTAGAGTTATAATACATCACACCAGTTCATTACTACTAATACAGGCATTCCCTCTAAACTCCCTAGTTTCTACACATATTTCCGGGCTGCTAAACCCAGCCTCACCCTGTTAACCATTTGTTATTGTTCATATTAGCCACTGCACCATGTTATTGTCCTATCTCCAACTCAAATTCAACATTCTAAAATCTAAAGTACTGATACTGGTCTAAGCCTCATGTACTCATACAAGATTAACAAAAAATAGTAAAATATGGAAGTAGGAATTTCCCATTGTCTGGACATAAATTAAAATGTACAAGGGCTTAGGAGATAATAGAATGCAGAAAACTATCAAATGTCAAACGAAAAACTCGACATTCAATGCATCTTTTTATTTCTTTTCATGTATTCCTTGCATTCGCTCAAACCCTCTAACCGTCAAACAAATTGATACAAGAATATCATATATAAAATGTCACAAATGTAGCAAGTGCTACAACAGCACCACCCTGAAAAAAGATTTACCTATTGTCGCATACTACTAGCTGTTGTAATCATCGTTTCACTGATCAAATGGTCCTAAAGATGAGACTAGTATAACAGGCGGTTTAAAAAAGCAGCAAGAGATAGAAACCATTCAAAGTACAGGTTCAAGAAACGGTAAAGTTGTGCATGCAAATATATGTCATATAGACAAGTGAATACCTGTGGGTCAACTATCCAACCATGATATAACGGAATGTCAAGAAGATCAAATATAGCACATTCTCGTAAACTCAAAATCATCCATCCTGCAAATAAAACCCAAATCCTCATTTCAATAAAAAAAACCAATAAACACACCCAAACAAAACTTATCAAAACCTATAATAAACATAAACACCTACTTTCTAAACTGAACATTCACATCAATCCCAGTAGCAAGACGATCAAGTAGATTCAAAGCATCCGATATATTCTGCCTCTGATTCTCAAGATACCCAGCATCCTTATTCTCACTATTACTATTCGATTCAATCAATCGATCAGCCACAAGTGTTAACAACCTCTGAAGCGAAACTTCTCCAGATGAATCACCATTCAAATTCAAACTATTCTTTAACAACAAAACATTACCTAGAAAAAAAAAGATAAAATCTTTAACCAAATTGAAACATAATTTAGTAGTAAAAGTAATGATTTGATTACTTACAGATGGCGAGAAGAGGGCAAGGACCATTATCGTTTTGAAGAATGATGGGAGTAGTTCTGCCTAAGAATTGAATCAGTTTTGTTTTGTAAACACGTTCTTTTTCTTCAGATGCTTCCTCATTTCTACTTCTGCTTTCTTCTTCTTCTTCTTTGTTGTTGTTCGCCATCGTCATCGGGTTTCACGGGTGAAATGAAATGAAAAAATAAAGAGAGAGAATCTATTAATTAAATGAATTTTTTTGTTCTATGGTTTTAATTTCTTTTTTATATTGGTTGATTAGTTATAGGGTGTGCATGGGTACCAATTACCGGAACTGGAACCATTTATAGCAGGTCTGGATCTTAAAATATTAGACCCATTTAAAATGGGTCTTTAAGAACCGATCCAATAAAGAATCGAAACCGCTAGAATTGAATAGTAAAAAACCGATGAATATTCGAACCGAAACCGGAACCGATTAGTTTAATTTTGATATGTAGAATTTAGTATTATATTACACTAAATAAAAACAAATCAAACATTATTATTATATATAATATTATATATAGTCTATATTTATTAGGTGTAAAATTATACTAAATATATATAATATTTAACATAATAGTGAATGTGTGTTATTAAATGCATCTTTTATAATATTACATTAAATATGTGTATTATAAATATTAATAATAATATTTACGTGTCTCACGCCTATCATTATAGTCTTATATTATGAATTAACTTATGCCTTTGCCTATATTAACTAATACATGAACGTGTACGTGTTTTATATATTACATGTATATATATTAGATAACGAATACGTGTAATGCTAACTAACAATTGTGGTACACGTGGTATTTATTCTATATATGACGCATTACGTATAGTATAATATATATATGTTCGATTTAAAATATACACATACATATAATGTATGAGAATGTATTTAAAAATTTTAGATAACTTTTAAATATTATTATTGAATTTAATTAGGACCATTACTTCTTATGAGAGGACAAAAATATCGATGACAAGTGTTACAATCGCCGTAAACCAACTTTTATATCGGTTATATAACTAAAAATAATAATTTTAGCAATAAAAATATATGACCCGATAAGAAACCGGAACCGGAACCAACTTAATTAATGGGTATGGGTCAAAATTTTCAAAATATAAGAAAAAACCTAAAATAACCCAATCTGATAGAAACCGCTAAAAATAGACCCAAAACTGAAACCGGTAAGAACCGACCCATAAACACCCCTAATTAGTTATGTGGCCGACTCTAAACTCGGTTTAGATATTAACTTTAAGTGCTAAGGTATTTTTGACTTTGTTATAGGAATATATTTGTTTCCTTCTAGAAAACGTAGAAGGTGTAGAACGACTATATGTTGACTATATTTAAACTTATTACGTGTTTCCATTTTTTCCATTTTCGATCTGCCTTTTACCAATTTGTCCTCACCATGAAAATTAATAAAATCAAAATACAAGGATGAAAGTGTCATAATACTTCCATTGAATAATAAGCGTAAATGTTGCCAAAAATTAAGAAACTACTCACGATACATCTTAGGGATACAGATACAGATACGATCCGCAAATAATTCAAGAATTATTGAATTATTCGGTGACCCAACAAAATGATATGGTCAAATATTCAAATATTCGGTAAAAAATTCACGATATGGTAATTATGTGGTATTTAATTTATACGTATTTTAAACGTTTAGTTGCAAAAATTCGAGATATTCTAAAAAGAAGTTAGTAGATTTAATAAAAATTGCCATTCTTTAGAATATAACCTACATATCCTAAAAACATAACCAATATATCCAAAGCAAATTTAACTATAACCCAATCCAAAAAGGCCAAAAACAGCCATAATGCAATACGTAAACATCAATGCAAATGAGGAAAAAAATGCCCGCCGATCCTTAAGCCCTCCAAACTCTCCAAGCGCCCCATGTCTTTCATTAGTATTGGTGTTATTTGCATTTTTGAACTTGCTCATCCCGTCCATCATGCATCGATATCAGGGAGAAGTTCGCCAAGTTCATCCAAGTTTATAGCCATTCGATCCCTCATCTCAAATTCTATAGAAGACTCAAACATCATTGAATTTGTCCTTATGTATACAAAATTGTTTGAGCCCCACCTTCGGTGTGTTCCCAGGCTTTGACTCCGGCCCAACACCTTTCCGGATACGGCCCAATGCCTTTCTAGACTCTAGCCCAACACTCTGGATCCCACTACACCATATCTATTGAAAAAAGACAAGACAGTTGCGTCGTTTTTTCGAAAAAAAGACACTTTTCGGTGTCATATGGTGACCAGTTTTTTTTGCAGTCTTTTTTTTTCTATAACACTTGACAAGTGTCGTTTTTTATTTTTTTTTTTTTTTAAAAAAATGCCAAATCAGGGCCAAAAAATGCCCCTAGCCCAAAATCTACTAAATCATGGCCTAACAAAGCCTACTACATACAGACAAAACCCAGTTCAAGTCAATTGAGCCCAATTCTTTCTTAGCCCAAAATCTCTATAGAAGCCCAAATCAAAACAAAGTCTACTACATACAGACAAAGCCCAATCCAGGTCAATTGAGCCCAATTCTTCCTTAGCCCAAAATCTCTATAAAAGCCCAAATAAGAACAAAGCCTACATATAGATAAAGCCCAGTACATGCCCATTCAATTGGATCAATTTATATCCTAACACAAAATCTCTGTAGAAGCCCAAACTATACCAAAGTGAATAATAGTTCCACCATTCACTTGAATTTCCATTAGATGGGCCTTCTTCTGCTTCAATCCCTTCATCTTCCTGATCTGAAATGTTAAACCAGAGTTACAATGATGCCTATAGGACGTACTTGCGCCAATGTCACTTAAGAGATTTACAAGTATGAAATGATAAATATCTCTCCTGTGTACCTTTGGAATTGACAAGAGAAACAGAAATAATAGCATCCTTGTGCCCTTCCAATACATGTGTACACAATCCATTAGATTTCCATACTCTGGCAAAAAGAGAAATAACACATTGATAATCTCTCACAATTTGAGTTTGCCCCAGAAGATACAACTAGCCATTAAAAGAATTAGAAAGACAGAAGAGCAGCTTAAAATAATATTGTAAACACCTTGCAAAACTGTCGTAGCTCCCAGTCAAGATGAACTTGACAGAGGATGTGTCAGTGTAACTTTTTAAGAAAATTCAGTATCAACTTGAAGTTGAAATGAAAAAAGTGCAAGACTGGCAAATATATTGGAATCACATTACTGTTATCATATACCAATGCGAGAGCAGATATCAATGTGAAAAACCATAGTAACAACCCATGTATGTATGTATGTAGTTACCTAGGATTACTACCGTTGACTGCACTGACCCAATCATCATGTAAACAAGGGTCATCCTGTTTCCTAGGGACAACAGCTTTTATATACTCAATTTCAAGTATCTTCTCCTGTAACACAAAAAAATAATTAGAAATATATCCCAATTAGAAAAGAAAAAAAAAACAATTAAATGATAAATTACCGCGGAAATGCCTTGGCAAGAAGAAAGTGTTCAAGTTCCATCCGAACAAGTTCGCCATCGATTAGAAAATCAAAAGGTAGTCTTTCCCAATGAGAATTATTACCTAACAGTAATAAAAGAATTCAACTTAAGTAATAATTTGAAGACTGTTTAAAAAATAAAGAAATAAAAAAAATATACCAGATTTGATAAAGTCATTGACAATAGTATTGTGTCCTAAAATATACGGGATTTTTAAACAGTGTTGAGAGTATGAAGCCCCCTAGGTATCTTCAAATAAGCGACGACTCCAACAATAACCATTGGAGGAGTTTCAATAATTGTCACAGCCTCACAGGTTTCCTTCTTGTGAAGCTTTGCACATACAATATTATGAGTAAATAACTTCCAACAACAATAATCATGTTGAAAACACAACAGCTCGTTCTCCAATAAGAATAGGCAAAGCTACTTAATCAAAGAGATTCTTACTTGATCCAGGTTTTTCAACATCTCTAACAATGTGGGTCATGCCAGCCTTGTAATTAACCCAAGAAGCGTGAGCTTACAAGGCTTGTTCGCATCATCTCCGGGAAAGCTTTCAATTTGATCAAGTGATACAACAAATAGATGTTACAGCCAACACCTATCTAATTAGGAAGGTAACACATGGTCATATCTCCAAACTCTGAAAGAAGAGGCGATGCAGACCGATCAGTTGAATGGATTGTACCATTTGACTCCTTAGCATCAGCAGATCCACGTTTTATAGAAGAAACCTACATAAAAAGATAACGGATCTCAATGACGAGTTTATGGAAATAAACTGAATACCATCTAAAACAATTAAAAAACTAGAACATACCTTCTTAGTGACCTCAGGAACATCAAGCGATTTCGTCTGAGAATCTATAGATAATTTCTAAAGTAAATCTGCAGCATCTGTAACAATTATAGTGAAGGAAACGAAATATCTTCTGAACAAAATCACTATACTAAAACATAAACTGGCTAAACCTCATACAATTCACAACAACAAACAAACAAACCAAAAATAATTTCTCTTTCATAATTAACCAAAGTCAAAATCAAATAAAATGACCAGATCCAAAACATGGATTTTCAAAAAAAACATGTCTACAGGATTAACCGAAATGAAAAACCATTTAACTGAGCAACAAAATGAACAAAAACACACCTATAACACCAAGCCACCTACACATAAACCCTTGTAAGCTAAAACCCTCCAACACTCACCACTCACTAATTCCTGATCTATTCATATATTCCTAATACCCCACATCACAAGACATAACTGTGTCGATACCCATCGACACTTGACACGTGTCGTTTGGTTTAAATACACAGTGTCCATAGAATCCCGCCTTCATACGAAAAGAAATGATTTGTATCACAAGTCCCATCAGGTCATCTACTGCCTTTAACTGCCTTTCTAAAGCTACCAAATACATTTGATCTTTGGTAATGATAATTATACATTTGTGAAATATTTGCGGATCGATGGACTCCACTTCCAGGTGTTGGATATAAATTGCATGATGTTTTACACAAGTATTGCGGCAGAACATTTGCCGTTAAACATCACCATTAGCATTACGGCATTACACAACGTGATTGCCTAAAAAATAATCCTCAGCAATATCAACACGCGCAATGTTGAATTTGGTCATTTTTAATTTCTAAACTTTTAATTATGCATCTAGGTTTCATTACCAAACGCAAAACCAGCTGACAAATCAATGAAACACTAATTTCGAATCTGATTACAATACTAATATGTTTAACTAATTTCGATTATGATTACATGTTTGAAGATTACATGAATTAATCATTGACGGATTAAAAATTATCAAAATCTAACCTAATCGCTTAACCATAACAACTGAAATCAAATAGTTGAAATTACCTGAAGAGATTGTAGATTTGATGTGATTGAGATTGTAGATTTGATGAAGAAAGCGATTTGAGGATCGATTAAATATTATGAAGAGAAATTGAGGATTTTGAGAGTGATTTGGGAGCGAGATTTTTCTTATTTTTGTGAGAGAGAAGAAACAGTTTTTTTGGGATGATTATTTATTTATTTATTTATTTATTTTCTATGGGTTTATGGGTTGTGATCCGATGTTCACGGGGAGTTCAACGACGCGTGTTGGGCGTGCTCACAAAAGGACAAAAAATAGCGTCGGTAGTCTTGTCTTTTCTTTTTAAATTTGGTGCAGTGTCCGGCCCAATACTCCGAATCAAAATGGTTACAGGTGCATCTGGCACATGTCCAATTAAACAAGCACATTCTGGTCAACAGAAGAGAGGGAAGTAGAAAAGAATATCTCATTCAGGAGATAAAGATAAACCAAATCATTAGAGGTTTAGGAGTTAGAGTGGAATCCGGACTTTTTCAATAAGAGAATATGTTGTCACTTTCAGAACTACGCAAGCAAAACTGCTGAGACTTGATCCCTGTTTCCGGACTTGGGTACGTAGGCAGCCATCAGAGGTTCAGTCTCACCTACTCCATCAATCCATCCACTACTCATAACCTTAATCGTGTTTGGGAATTTTAATCCAAACATTTGGCGCCGTTTGTGTTTTCCAAATCCACACCAATGGCCAGAGCACAAACCAATGGCCAAAATGGCTAACAACATCTTGTCGTCTCCCAACGATCTACTCAACGTAGAATGATTCCTGTCAATGTAACACACGCCAATAACAATCCACAAAATGTTGTCTAGGATGTTCCTGAATCTTTACGACCTCCGCAACAAGTTCAACACAATCCGGATGAACTCCAAGCAGAAATATTGAGGCTTACTAAAGAGAATGAAAGACTCGAAATGCTAGGGGGAAAAGGCTTAAGATTCCCTCTCCAGATAGTTCTGAACAACATTCATCAGCACTACGAAGGAATCACAATGCTATTGATGATAGGTGAGAACCAGGTCCTCCAGCACAATCCAATGTATGGGACAAACTAGGTTTGGATTCTCATCATAATACCATATCAAGGACAAATTCCGGACATGGAGTCCGGATTCCTGATCATCATTCAACTAGAAGAACAGATTCCGGACATGGAGTCCAGACTCTGAAAACTCCCCATCCCGTCATTCCGGACGGATAAATTTTGATCTGCGCGGTCATTGACATCGAGTTCTGACTCCACCCCCATATGCTCATAGATATAATCGGCGTGCCCATTCACCCCAACACAATTTCCCAAAAGAAAATAATGTTGGACTTGATCGAAGGACTGTCGAAGATATTGTAGCAAGAGCAATCAGAGGAAAAAGTACTCGTAATGACCAAATCAGAGACTTAGCCGTAATGGGTTTCCAGCATTATCCATTTTCAGATTACATTCGTAACTATCGCCGCCCTACAAACTTCAAGAAGCCAGACTTTCAAATGTATGATGAAGAGAATGGAGATCCATACACTCATCTGTTTTACTACAAGTCCCAAATGGCTATGGAAAATGATGATGCACTACTCTGCAAGTTGTTTCCATCCACTCTCAAAGGTGATGCTTTAGTATGGTTTAACTCTCTTACTTCCAAATCAATTAGAAAATTTCCAAAATTAGCTAAGAAATTTGTTAATCACTATCAATATAATTGTGAGATTAAACAGGATTCTGTTGCCTTATTTAATCTCACAAAAAAATCTGGAGAATCTATCAGGGATTTTCACAAAAGGTTTCAAACTTTACTCAATGTTACTGATCCTCCATCTGACAAGTTTATCATCCAAGCTTTCAAAGATGCCATAGGATATGATCGTAGCGGTCTATACAATTCGCTAACTAGACAGCTGCCTTACTCTAAGTTTGAATTGTTTGATCGCGCTGAAAAGTTTGCACGAGTTGAAGATGATCTCAAAGCTAGGCAGCTTCGAGAAGAAAATATTCAGAAAAACAAAAAAGAGTCCGGACGGAACTCCAGTAACAATAAAGGACAAAACAGAAACAAGCATAACAACTTCCATTCCGGACAGAACTCCAAGCCTAACCAGCCAAATAAAGAAGAAAAGATTTTCACTCCTTTATCGATGAAACTTTCTGAAGTTTATGAAAGAATAAAGGGGCGAAACCTTCTTTATAATCCAAGGTCATTACTTGAAGATACATCCAACATCATAGATAAATCCAAACGATGCAAATTTCATGATGATTTTGGTCACACTATAGACGATTGCAGAATTCTTCGAAGTGCTATTTATTAGTGCTTAGTTGATGACAAGAAGTTGGATGAATTCGTAAAGAAAGCAGCACAAGTGAAGTTTGTTGAACATATGGTCATCAGGGCTGGACATGCCCATCTTGATTCCATTTCAAATAATCAGCGGAAGTTTGAGAAAAAACAAAAATTCAATTTTCTAATGGATTGGAACATAGTCAACGGAATTGATTTTCTTAAAGGTGACAATGTAGAAACATATGAACTTGATTATCCTTCGGTGATCGTGACTTATATGGAGTATTTCAGCCACATTATGATATCAGCATTCAGTACAATGTGGAGGGTTCAAAAAATTATGCTAGATACTGGAAGCTCTGTAAGTGTTTTATTTTCTAGATCTTATGTAGAAATGAAGTTGCCACAGGAGCTTATCATTCCGGAAGAAAATCCTATTGTTGGGTTCAATGGAACAACAACTATTATGATAGGAGTTGTACGTCTACCAGTAAAAGTCGGAAACAAGTGGGTTGAAATCAATTTTTTGCTCATGAATTGTCACTCTCCATATAATACAATTCTGGGCAGAGATTGGATCCATCAGATGCAGGCAGTTATATCCACTTTCCACCAGGCAGTAAAGTTTCCATGCAGTTAAGGAATCTGTAAAATCCGGAGTGATCAGATGGAATCCCACAGATGTCATGACAAAGCACTAGATGACTATAAACCTTCAACGCTTCATGCCAATGGTGTCATTCTGGACACTCCACAGTAATAGCAATTACAGTACGGATCCACATCCATTTCAGATGAGAAACAAAAGGACCTTCCTACTGTTGATAAACATGAAGAAGTTCAGATTGGAATGAGTCTGGAACATACCACTTTCATATCAACTAAGCTTTCCGAGGTTGATAGAAATGACATGACAAAATTGTTAAAGAAAAACAACACAGCTTTTGCATGGAGCATAGATGACATGACTGGAATCAGTCCAGACGTAGCATGTCATCATCTTGATGTGGATCCTATGTCAAAACCTGTCAGGCAAAGACCAAGGCGCATGACACCTGATAAAAGGCTAAAAGTCAATGAAGAGGTTAGTCGTTTACTGAAGGCTAAGTTTATTCGACCAGTAGAATATCCTAAATGGTTATCAAACATTGTTATAGTTACCAAGAAGAATGACAAATTAAGAATGTGTGTAGATTTCATTAAACTTAATGAAATTTGCCCACTTAATCCTTACCCTTTGCCTAAGATAAATGATTTAGTTGATGCTACTTCAGGATATCAGAGGATTTCATTCATGGATGCTTCCTCTGGTTTTTACCAAATACTCTTGTATGGTCCCATTCAAGAACATACAACCTTTATTACGATATATAGGCATTTATTGTTTTACAATCATGCCTTTTGGCCTTAAAATGCCTCGACCACTTTTTCGATCGAAATTAGGCAACCTGATCTTTGAAGGCCTAATAGGTGATAATGTGGAAATATATATTGATGACATGGTCACTAAGTCATGGTTAACAAGTGATCATCTTCGAGATCTTCAGACAACCTTTAATAGGGTAATAAAATTCAATCTCAAATTAAATCCAACAAAATGTTCTTTTGGAGTTTTCTCTGGGAAATTTTTGGGTTATCTTATGACCCATAGAGGCATTGAGGCTAACCCTAATCAGATAAGGGCCATACTAGACATGTCGACTCCAAAAAACAAAAAGGAAATTCAAAGACTTACTAGACAGTTGGCAGCCTTAATGAGATTTATTTCAAAATTCTCAGATAAGTGTTGTCCATTTTTCAATACGATTAAATCAAACTCCACTTGGACTTCTGAGTGCCAAAAAGCTTTTGATAGCCTTAAAGATTATCTTTGCTCACCACTAGTATTGGTGAGTCCTAAAACTGGTCAGCTAGTAGGAGTATATCTTGCTGCAATTGGTATTGCAGTAAACACAGTGCTTTTCTTTGAAGTTTTGGAAGAGAAGCCAACTTTCTTTATAAGTAAGACTTTAACAGATCCGGAATCTCGATACAGTAATATTGAGAAAATAGCATTAGCTTTAGTACATGCTGCTAGACGACTGAAACCTTATTTTCAGGGTAGGACCATCCGGGTTCATATAGAGTACCCTCTTCGAAAAGCTTTGGCTAATGCTCAGGACACAAGCAGACTTGCCCTATGGCAGTCTTATCTTAGTGCATATAAGATCATATATGAACCACATTGTACAGAAAAAGGACATGCTCTGGCATCCTTAATTGCAGACTTTCCAGTCGATGATGTTTCTTTTGCTATCATTCCGGACCAGACAGACAAAGTTGCAGCCACTACTCAAACTGAAGAAACATCTCTCGGGGGCAAAAACCTATCCTCGAAGCATATTTCCTAGAAAATCTACACTGACGGTTCTCGGAATCAATCAGGATCCGGAATTGGATGTGTACTTATCTGTCCTGGTGGTTTACAGATAGAAAAATCTATTAGGTTGGGATTTAAAGCGTCTAACAGTGAAGCGGAGTATGAAGCAGCAATTTTCGGTATGAAGACAGCTATTGATTTGGGGGTGACTGATATTGCCATTTTCACATACTCCAAATTAATCACCAACCAATTCAGAGGTATATATAGAGTTAAGGATGAACAAATGGCCGTGTACCTAGATGTTATTCATTCTTTAGCAAGATGAAGATTCAAATCTATATCTATTACAAAGAAATCAAGAAATGATGTGAGGCATGCAGATGCTTTAGCTTATCTTTCAGCAGCTACAGATTGCAAGGAACCGCGGACGATACAAGTTGAATATCAGGAGCAACCCAGCATCGAGTTTACCACTCTCAATCATAGAAAAGTATATGTTGCTGAATGTTTAGCAATACAAGTATTGTACTCTGCACAAGCCTTTTATGCAGTCCGGTCA